>NC_064642.1:16825251-18075251 GCF_023864345.2 Schistocerca serialis cubense
CACATCTTCAGATCTAGAGTATCCTAATTTAGAGGTTGCTTTAATTATATCAGTTACTTGTACTTCTCTCCATTTACATGCTGACACTATGTTTGTAATGTTTTGTTGAAAATTTCTGCCAAATATGGGGTGAGAAATAGGTGTATGTGTTGAATTGGAATTCTGGTTTCTGTGGGTTGGAAGGCTAAGATTGGCAGAGTTGACAAAAAAGTGATATCAGATTATTCCCAAGAATTAGCAGCTTTCACTCAGTTAATATTAGGCATAAATCCAATCTGCATTTGGATTGCACTTCCTTCATTCCTGTGCAGAAAGGTGTGCAGTATACTGCTGCATTCCTTTTTAATAAGCTACCACAAGAATCCGAAAATCTTAGCAGTAATTCACGCACTTTCAAATCAAAACTGAAGAGTTTCCTCATGGGTCACTCCATCCATTCTGTCAAGGAATTCCTTGAAAAATCAAGCCCCGTGGTCACACGACCCCTGTAATGGCACTAGCCCCGCCCCTGGGCTGCTTTGCAACTGCCTTCCATCAGCTGTTGCAATGACACTGGCCGTTACACCCATGCCATGCCCTCCGCTGGGCTTGCAGTTGGAACCCATTGTGCCGTCAGTTACCCCACCTCACTCCACATCGCATGCTGCTTGAGGCCCCCCCATGCAGACCTCGGGCAATGCACCATTCAACGCTACTGCACTCTCAGCATTGGGGGCCTCCCTCCACTGCTGACACAGATCTTCCCCTACCAGTGCTGTCAACAAGTGTAACCCGGAAGACTTCCTAAGCTGGCTGTGTTGCAAAAGGACAACCCTAGGACTCGGTTCACACTGATGGACCATCTACTGGATATCCATAGAATTTTGGATGACAACACATGTTTTGTCTGCCTGGTGAGCTCGTCCATGCCCATCAAGACCTCATCAATGATCTGCTACTCTCACCTCCCACCTCGCCCAAGTATTTAACAGCAAAAACATTACTTTCTCACTCTCTGGCAGAAGCTATCCACTACATCATCCATGATGAGCACCTCAATGACTGCACACCTTCACAGCTTTGGTGGCACAATCATGCATTAATTGATGATTAAACACTGCCGGATGCAGCACATTGGATTTTGTGGTTGGGCAAACTGCAGTCAGAGCTGCAACTTCACCTGTTACCTCACATCACCTGACCCTCTCCAGGTACGCCTACATGTGGCCGATTGTGCATACGCAATCATTCATCATCGACACCAACTGTCACAGATGACATTCCCGTCACCACCAGTTGGTGTGCTTGAGCCTTCGGTTCTGCGCTCTGCTGACAGAGACCAGCGCCTCAGCACCTTAGCTGCCTATCTGGCGCTGCCACCTAGTGGCCTACATGAGGTACTGCCTGCAAGCCCCAACAGACCTGTCCCATACATCCTTCAACCACCACCTACTCCAGTCTGGTCACTAACATCACCTAACCCATCAAAGGCAGGGCTACATGCGAAACCATTCATGTGATTTACAAGCTAAGCTGCAACTACTGTGTTACATTCTATGTAAACATGACAACCAACAAGCTGTCTGTCTGCATGAATGGCCACCGACAAACTGTGGCCGAAAAACAAGTGGCCCACCCTGTTGCTGAACACGCTGCCAAACATGATATCCCTCATCTCAATGACTACTTCACAGCCTGTGCCACAAGGATCCTTCTCAGCAGCACCAGCTTTTCTGAATTGTGCAGGTGGGAACTTTCCCTGCAATACATCCTATGTTCCCATAACCTTCCTGCCCTCAGCCTTCATTAGTCACTGTCCTCACCCATCCAGTCCCCTCCCTGTTCCTATTCAAGCACTACACAGCCGTCATTTCAGCACCACACCTAGTCTTTAAATTTAAATTCTTTTCATTTCTCTCCTTTCCGCTACTTACCCTCTCCACCCTCCACACCTTTTCTCCTGCTCTGTCTAAACTGTAACACTTCACTGTCTGTCCCTCCCATCATACTATCCCTCCCCCTCCCGGCCGCAGTCTCCTCCTTACCCCCACCCAGTCAACACTCCCATCATGCACTGGCGCTGCTGCTCACAGTGGGGTTTCAGTTCTCTGAGACAGGAGATGTGTGTGCAAGTTGCCTTTGTGTGTGTGTGTGTGTGTGTGCTTGTGTGTGTGTGTGTGTGTGTGTGTGTGTGTGTGTGTGTGTGTGTGTGTGTGTTTGTGTGCATATGTGCTGCTAACAAAGGCTTTAATGGCCTAATGCTATAATTGGGTGAATCTTTTTGTTGTGCCTATCGCAACTCAGCATCTCCACTATATGGTGAGTAGCAACTTCCCTTTTCTGGTATTGTTACATTCCTTCCTGGATTTTCCATTGTTTGATATATGTTTATTTGATTTGTTTATGTGCGAGGGTAATCCCAAAAGTAAGGTCTCCTATTTTTTATAAGTACATAGACCTGTTTATTTCTACAATGACTTACATCAGTTTATAGCTTGAATATTTTGCTACTTTTTGAAGTAATCACAATTTCTGTCAATGTATTTTTGTAGACGCTGCAGCAGTGTTTGTATGCCCATGTCATACCAGCTCACTGTCATGCTATTCAGAAAGTTATGAACCTCTTCCTTCACCTCGTCATCAGAGCTGAATTGCTGGGACCACAATTAACACTGACAGGTACTGTAAGACTCTGAAAAAACTCAAATGGGCAATTCATAACTGGATAACAGGAATATTGAGTAAGGGCATACATATTCTCCATGAAAACACTCACCCACACATTGCTCAGAAAAACTGTTGCTCTCCTGCAACAGTTTCAGTGGAACATAATCAGCCACCCACCGTATAGTCTTGACTTGGTGCCCAGTGTCTTGGGTTAAAAGAATGTTTGACTGGAAAGTGATTCACCTCCAATGAAAAGGTGAAAGAAGAGGTTCATAGATTTCTGAACAGCATGGCAGCGAGCTGGTATGACATGGGCATACAAAAACTGCCACAGTGTCTACAAAACTGCGTTGACAGAAATGGTGATTATGTTGAAAAATAGCTAAATGTTCAAGCTGTAAACTGATGTAAACCATTGTAGAAATAAACAGGTCTATGTACTTATAAATAAATAGGAGACCTTACTTTTGGGATTACCCTCGTATTTAATAGTGTCTGTTAGAGCATGTTTATAGTCCATCCATAGGCTTATTTATTTAATTTCAAGTCATTTAAATTTAAATCCAGTATTTTGAAGTGTTTCAATATGTTTGTGAGTGTGTGTTGGCTAGGAGACATGGCGGGAGCACTCAAGCCATTCACAGCAGTCGTTACTATGGTAGGTAACTACTGAAGAATGGTGAGGCTGTAGGGAAGTGGGGGAGGAGCATCAGGTCACAGAGTGGACACAGCGATGTACGGTCACAGGAAAGACTTGGAGAGTGGAGCAGTTCTGGGCGTGGTTGTGGGAGACAGAAATATTTCGTAGTGCTGACTTGTGCACTGGTGAGATTTCTGTCTCTTCTGAAGTTAAGACATAGTATGCATTTAGAAGTGAAGAAGATCTCACAAGCTATGTTGTTGTTCATAACTAATTACATGAAGTAGGAATCTATTGTTTCCTCATTCTTAATTTATATTTTATTTAATTGCTGGACCATCAACACCAGTAAGTGTTTGCAGTAATAAACAGCATTTTCAAAGGTACTTCTGCTACTGTGCTCATCATTTAAAGTTGTTAATAATAGTACCTACAGATTTTATTTAATTGCAATCGTTCATTTATAAATTTGAACGTTACATTCAAAATTCGAAATTGTCGAGTGATAGGAACCTTTGACCATTTGATTCATGTGTACATTCATATTGTGTATTGTAGACTCAGCAGTATTTGGCTTGTAATGTGGCAAATACATATCGCAGCCCCTAGACAATGAAATCAGAAAAAACTTTTAAAATTTCAACTCTGAGTCTGATGGTATGTAGTTGAGGGCCACACCATTATATTTTTGAAAGCCCGCACACTAATGATAATTAAGAAAGCAAAAAGAAATTGTTTAAGGAGACAAATAACAAAACAAAATGGGAATTGTTCTCAGATTGCTTGTACTACAAACAGTACAATATTTTTGATAGCATCCAGTTTTATAATGAAAAAAATAAAAAAATAGGTATTCATATCATGCAGGCTGTAAATTGAAAGTAATAGTATATGCAGATTGACATGGAAAGAGAGCATCTGAGTGGTATTTTGGCCCTCCACCAACAGAAAACACCATTCACAAGTAAAGGGCTAGTAAAGAAGGACTGAAGAAAGTGAGGGAGACTAAATCTGCAAACAGAGGATTGAATGCAAATTGTCCAAAACTAGAAGATGCCAATTTTCACGGTTTTGAAAGGTCAGTTCAGTTTTATAAACAAAGAGTGTTTTTATGTCTGTCTTTGCTATCAATCTACTAACAAAAATGGTAAAAATGTAATTTTAAAGGAAATTGCTTAAATATTAAGATGTGTATTATATTCTGTAGTGTCTTATAGTCTATAAAATGCAGAACTGTAGAAACCCATTGTAACAATGATTAATACAGTGTTACTGTAAAACAAATGTAGCTGTTAAATGAGACAGGATGATCACAGGCATTGTTAGAGAAATGCATTACATGCAAAATGAACAATAAACTGAAGTAATTTGAATTGTATAGTTATTACATCAAAGAGACATTTTTCATTCCTTAGTTGAGTACCTCCATATTTTCAGCAAATAAGAGATACATGTTTGTATTAGGCACATGGTCAGGTTATTTTCATAATGATGCCTAATCTCTATGCAAAGCTCCCATTCTTGAGTCCAACTGCTTGATAGCTGCAAAATTGAGCTAGAAAATACATTCAAAGAGAAAAGGGAGAGCTTTGCATCAGTTGCTGTGACACATTAATATTCTTACAACAGTCACACATCTCCTAGATTTTACTGGCATGGAACATTTCTGTGATGCCAGTAAAATTCTGAAAATTATTTAAATATAAAATTAATCAGAATTATTAGCAAAACAGATCCTAAGCAAAACTGCTCACTCCTCTTTATCAAGTTGAAGTTATTGACTGCTGAAAATCTACACATCTGTTCAATAACAGAGTGGTACATCATGTATAATCATGAAACAGAGTAAGACAAATAACTGTAGTTTTTATTTAGGAAATGCAATTGTACTTTTATATACCCTTGTGTCTGTAACATATATATGTATTTGCTGACAATGTATTGTTGACATGTTGACAATATGACTGATTAAGTACTGTAACTCGGGGCTTTCTTTGGTATGTTCAATAACCAAGTGGTACATCACATATAAACATTAAACACAGTAAGACAAATAATTGTAGTTTATATTTAGGAAATGCAATTGTACTTTTATATACCCTCATGTCTGTATCATATATACGTATTTGTTGACAACATCCATACAACCTATATTGTCTATGGATGGATAGAATAAATAAATAAATAAAAATAAATAAATAAGTTTAGACATCTTGAAACAACTGAAAATGTGTTTGAAAAATCTGCTCATTTCTCTCCCTACAGTATATTTAAAGTTAATATTTATGATTATTTACTGAAACACTCATTCTACTGCCTCAGCAGGGGCAGGTAGTGGGGTCACAGAAAAGGTGTGAGGAATGAAATGTTAGGGTACGGTCGGGGGAAGGGGGAAGGTGCTGTAGTGCTGTCTATGGGAGTGTGCAGGGCTGGGTCATGGTGTTGGTGACAGAATGGTGGTCATTAGCTGGGGCATTGGGATTCTATGCTTCAGTTGAATGGGAGACAGGAAAAAAGATTAGGGGGAGGGGGCAGGGAAGAACTATATAGATGTGCTCAGGGATATAAGGTATATGAGAGTCTGGAATCGGAGCAGGGAAGGGAACAGAGGCTGATGGGAACATGAGCTAGCAGAGGCAGAGGTCAGAGGGGTTAAGGGAATGAATTAATGTAGGATTCATACATCTTATGTGAATGTTTTTAATTGTTTATTAAGATTATTGACATGCATCAGCTATTTCATATTTTCCTGAACATATATATCTAAAAATTTTGTCTCATTTACTCATGAGACAGTTTTTCCATGAATTCTAAAAATCAGAGCTGCTGGGTGAAGATTTTGAGCAGATTAGAGACTGACTGAAACTGTTTTCCAGAATTTATGATAAACCTATTTGTCCTGCTCCTGTGGACTGCCTTTATCACACCGTACTTGAATATTGCTTGGCAGTATGGGATCCTGTTCTATTCATGTATAGCACATGCAAAGGGTGATAGTGTGAATGGCCCCATGTGTGATCTAATCAATTTAATATTATCTGCATGACCCCTACTGAAGCAACAATTAGGGGTTGTAGTGAATTTCTTTGGACACCATTTGAAGTTGGTTCTTGAAATTTTGTAAGTAGGCTTTCTCAGGATGGCTTATGTCTGTCTTCAGGAGCCTGTCAGTTCAGTTTCTTCAGTATCTCTGTGACACTCTCCCATGGATCAGCCAAACCTGTGACCATTAATGCTGTCCTTCCTGTGTCCATTCAGTGCCCCTGTGGGTCCCATTCCAGGAAGATACAAGGAAGAACAGCATGATCCATTGCAGTTAGCAAGCACAAAAGCTTCATGGAGATGAACAGTCAACTCCAGTGGTAGATGCCATAAGACAGCCATTCTACATAATTGTGTAGTTTATTGTTAAAAGTTCTGTCAGTGTATGTTCCCAGAAGAGTATGTTCTATGCACATCTCATGAAAAGACCATGAACATAAAATTGGAGAGATTTAAGCCCATTTGGAGGCTTAGTGGCAATTATTCTTCATCCAAACCGAACATGACTGGAACAGGAAAGGGGGCAAGTGACAGTGGTACACAAAGTACCCTTCGCCGCTTACAGTACATCAAGGTTGCTTGTCGAATATAGATATAGATGTAGACTGCCTTACCATATGTCCACAATTAGCCTGCACAGTCCTGGTTTATTACTGCTGTCTGAGGCAATGTCCAGGGTTGCAACAATGTCTGGGGTTTGAGAATTTTGTGATTGGCGAGGAATTTTTTTTCACCTTTTTAGAGATTCTCTCATGGCCATGCCTCTTTCAGCTGACCTTGGAGCTAGCATTTATTTTAATGGGGAGGCATGGCTATTCCACCCCAGTTCTTGAAATAGTCAATCAGCAATACAACAGGAATAATGTATTTGTTGTTTTCATGTGTAAAGTAACTTGTTAAATAAATAAATAAATAAATAAATATTTGATTATTTGATCACTACTGACTTTTTGTTTCACTGTTTAGCAAAGGGCAAAAGAATGTGTTTGTTTAATGTTAACATATAACAGGTATAAAAAAATTGAAATTTTGTGATGACAGTAGCAATGAGCTTGTTTATTGCACTCCATGCTCTCCAAAATTTTCTGTTGCACAAAAGGGAAAGGGTGATATAAAAGATCAAATAATAAACTAAATGTAGGAGCACTATTATTGCTACTGCTTCAGCAAACATAAGAGGAATTTTCAAGTTTTCTAGAGACTGGTATTTCATGTTACAATACTTCTGAAATGTTTGAGTTTGTAAGGTCTTTGCCTGGCACAGATGCTACAGTGGAGATTTTCCAATGAGATGGAATGTCTGTTCTGCAGAAAGAGGTGGACTCTCAGTATCTGCTGTTAAACTTCTGCTAAATATTGAAATCAATCACAAACTTTCTTATTGTGAATTTTATGATGTGATAAAAACAAACAAGTTCTGAAAAAAGTAATTTCTAGTGAAAAATACAACTGAATAATAATTAATGTTTCAATAAATACTTAGATTTCAAAATGATATTCTGGGCTGTACCCTAAAATGTATGTAATAGTTAGGTATTTTCATGTTTTATGGATTGTCTGAACAATACATTGTAATGCTGTGGAATAAGTCATTTGCATCTATATTGCAAATTAATTTCTAAATATGATTACATTTTAAGTATTTTCCTTGTTTGTATTATTATTATTATTATTATTATTATTATTATTATTATTATTATTATTAAGTATACAGATGTGAGTTAGAATCTCCTGCCCACCACCTGTTAAACATTTCTGTGGACACCCACACTTGACTATAATCCAATCTTCCAAGCTAGCCTCAACACTGCTATTGCAAACCACAACTCTTCTCAGTTAACTCCAAGTTTCACGATAAGCTGCTGCTTCTCTGGTACTGTGTAGTGGTAGTGACAAACACGACACCTCCAGATTTGACAAGCATCATTTCTCATGTAGATTGTATTATGACATCCCACTGTCATTTCCACAATGATATAATGCCAGGCAGTTCTGCTGCAGTTTGTTATACTATCTTTTTTCTGATGTTCTTGTATGTTTTTCTTGATGGTGCCCATTAAGCATGATGTGGCAATGTGAATTGTGTGAGTCACACTTCCTCTATGTTACAATTTGTCTGCAGGGATGTAACAGAAACCATAGAGATTTCTCATTAATGAATGTCTCAGCTCAACATTTAATCAGCTGTGTAACATGTAACATTCATTGAGGTTGATGTTTTTGTATTTAATTTTTAAATTATAATCCCATAAACTGGGGATATCCTCACTGTTAGCTCTTTTCACTGTCCGCCAAACTTTGTCAGTTAAATTCATTCCACATTCTGTGTCATATTTTTTTATGCTTCATTTATTACAGGGTCTGTGTATTTAACTGCCTTGCTGATTTATTACAACCTATAAATCTTATGATTTGTTTATGTGGGACTAAAAATATTGGCAGTGATATGATCCAAACCCATGTTATCTGGAGAGGCTGGTATTATAAACCAGCATGTTATGTGGATTGATTAGATTAGATTAGATTAGATTAATACTAGTTCCATGGATCATAAATATGATATTTTGTAATGATGTGGAACGAGTCAAATTTTCCAATACATGACATAATTAAGTTAATTTAACAACATAATTAAGTTAATATTACAACTTTTTTTTATTTTTATTTTTAAATTTTTTTTTCTTAATTTATATCTAAAAATTCCTCTATGGAGTAGGAGTTGCCATTCAGAAATTCTTTTAATTTCTTCTTAAATACTTGTTGGTTATCTGTCAGACTTTTCATACTATTTGGTAAGTGACCAAAGACTTTAGTGGCAGTATAATTCACCCGTTTCTGTGCCAAAGTGAGATTTAATCTTGAATAGTGAAGATCATCCTTCCTCCTAGTATTGTAGTTATGCACACTGCTATTACTTTTGAATCGGGTTTGGTTGTTAATAACAAATTTAATAAGAGAGTATATATACTGAGAAGCTACTGTGAATATCCCTAGTTCCTTAAATAAATGTCTGTAGGATGATCTTGGGTGGACTACAGCTATTATTGTGATTACACGCTTTTGTGCAATAAATACTTTATTCCTCAGTGATGAATTAACCCAAAATATGATGCCATATGCAAGCAATGAATGAAAATAGGCATAGTAAGCAAATTTACTAAGATGTTTATCACCAAATTTGCATAAGTAGCTGAACTCAAACGTTTCAGCAGATCGTCAATGTGTTTCTTCCAATTTAATCTCTCATCAATGGACACACCTAAAAATTTTGAATATTCTACCTTATCTATATGCTTCTCATTAAGGTCATTATTTATTAATGGCGTCATACCATTTACTGTACGGAACTGTATGTACTGTGTCATCAAAATTCAGTGAGAGTTCGTTTACAAGGAACCACTTAGTAATTTTCTGAAAGACATTATTGTCAATTTCATCAGTTAATTCTTGTTTGCCAGGTGTGATTACTATACTTGTATCATAAGCAAAGAGAACTAACTTTGCCCCTTCATGAATATAGAATGGCAAGTCATTAATATATATTAAGAACAACAAAGGACCCAAGACCGACCCTTGTGGAACCCCATTCTTGATAGTTCCCCAGTTTGAGGAATGTGAGTTCCCCAGTTTGAGGAATGTCTGAAAGGTACTCTAGCCTGGTGGAAAAAATGAAAAATTATGCTCTCAAGGGCCTTTTATTTTTCAACATAATCTTTTTTAATAGTTGAGTGGTATTATTCCATCTCTGCAGGGCTCCAATGGAAGAGCTCCAAAATACTCTTCTATAGCTAAAATTATTTCTTCGTTATATGAAAAATGCTGATAATCAAGAAAGATTTTGAGCTTTGCAAAGAGATGGAAGTCTGGAGAAACTAAATCTTGATAATTTGTTAGGGTTTCCAACATTTCACAGCAACGATTTCTCACGCTTACCTCCGTCAAGAGACTTTTGTGACCAGAGACATTGTCTTGATTTGCAATGACTTTTTTCCTACTGTGAGCCAAATATCTTTTCTAGAATTTTTGAAAATTAATTTTAATTAAAGAATTTCTTTCATGTCCCAAAGCAACAATGTTACTGTATTTGATGTTAGTGTCTTCTCCTTCTTTGGAGCTGAAGAACCGGCTTCTATTCATTGTTTTGATTGATGTTTCGGTTCTTTTCCATAGTGGTGAAGCCACATATTCTCACACAAACTTGGTCCTGATCCACTGTGGCACGACACAACATCCATCATGCACAGAGCTTTCTCATATACATTTCTTCATGCAAAATCTAGCCAAACTTTCATTCCTACAGTCTTGGCACTTTTGTGTGACTTCATAGGCTGATCTTCCAGGGTCATATATTTAGTGCATTTTTTGACAATTTTAGGTGTGGTTGAATTTCTTGGATGTCTTCACTTCTAGTATGTTAAACTCTTTCATTGCCATTTTAAACATGACAGCTCAATTCTTCATGGTGGAAGTGGAAGGAGAAGAGTCACTATACATACTTATGAACCTCAAGTTAACTTTGTTTCATTTAATCCTTATTTTACAAAAAATAGTCATATTATCATAGTACGATTCCTAATTTCATTATTTTTGAGAATCCATGCACTGTGTCTTATTTAGAAGACTGCCTACAGCCAATCATTAGACTGAATGACTTGCAGTATAATATGGACCATGTTCAAAGTTGTGCCAAAAGGCGTTACTTCTGTAGAATAATCAGTATCTATCATACTGTATGTTGATATAAGAAAATGATTCAGCTAAAAAAATTTTTATGAGGAACTTCTTTCCACATTTCAGACTGTAGAATTTATAAAAGTAAACATATATAGGCAACCTACTAAGTTTCTTGGAATCCTACAATGTGAGATGTTGAATATGCAAAGCTCCTAACAAAACAGACAGTTCCCACGATTAATGAAGAAAAATTTTAAATTAAATTTCAAAATCTTTCGAAAGCTTAATATCTTCCTCCAGTTATTACAATTGCTTAGTAAGTAACAGTTTAGAATAATATGCATGACTGCAACAACTAATTTTTAGCTGGAGGTTTGATAAATGTTTGCAATTGCCATGTTATTGGCATAGAGCAATACGGAGCACATTACTTCTAACAACAAAGTTTATATCTGTGAAATTCATTCATAGCTTCTTTAAAGGTTCAACTCATTTTGACTGACTATTCATTATCAATAGTCCAGAAATACTTATTGACTTATGACATGCTAGGAGTCAATTTCCCCATGAGCCTCCTACTAGAGGACTTAGGGTAGAACTTCATGGGAATGTCAACTTCTGTCATATTATGAATCACTCATTGGCCAAGAAGTATTTGTGGATTGTTTATAATGACCAGTCAGTAAAAGGAACTTACATGGGCAGTTTATTGATATAAATTTTATTGATAAAAATTCTGAGTGACATGGCATGTTTATAACCAATATTAAATCAACATCATAAGAAGTGATTACTAATTATGTAAGTTAAAGATGAGATGTTACCTCACTAGTTTCAAGCTGGATAGTTGGTGGTGTCCATGTTCCATCATAGCTAATGTAACAAAATGGCTCCTTGCATGAGTAGTCTGTTATAAAAACAGCAGCTTCACTTTTGTAGTAACCTGCCAGTTCTGGGACAAAGGCTAGTTTAAACATAGCATATTCATTGTACTCTAAAGTTGTGTATATAGAATTGCCTTCCCTTGTAATACTGCTCCCTTTCATCTTGACAAATAAAAAGGGGCAGTTTTCACTAAATTCCTCACAATCAATTCTTAAAGATACATCTTCTGCAGCTTTATTCCATATGAAAAGATTTTCTTTAGTGTATGAGCTCTCTTCATCATCTGAGTACAAGATAAAGTGGAATTCTTGTTTGGAAAAATCTAAAAGACACTTTCCCACTGTACCTGCTACATTGATTGCAGGTAGACTTTCATGCGATTCCTTTGAGTGCAACATGCTATTGTCATATAAACTGAAAAATAAATCACAAGGTTAGACTTTTATTAGATTACTTTATAGTACTAAATTAAAGTCTGTTAGTTCCAAGAGCATAAAATCTTATAGGGCATGACTAAATACTTCACACATAAATGGAAGTTCACAACTTTTGTTTATGAATACCTGTAATAGTTGAAAGCATGTTACTACAAAATTAATGTTGCTAAAAACATTGTGCATCATTACCACATCACACACAAATTTATGTTGGAGGATAATGTTTATATAAACATCTGTCAACTGACTTTAAATTTTTCACTCTTTCCTTAAATGTATAGGACATAACTAAATTCATTGTTTACGACTTATGACTCAGCAATACTTAGACTTTCCACAATAAATTTGAATTTCATAGTAAACAGAACTTATATTGTTTAAGATCAAATAACAAGTACACTGTGTTTGTTCTCTTAGTTTTTGTTTATTTTTATGTAGTTTTTGTCTTATTAGGGCATCTTCTAGATGATATGGCAAAATAAGCAAAAAACTACAATGTGTACAACTTTGCTTCCACTGTTTATTCCCCAATGTTTGAGCTTTCATGAAACAAATTGGTTACACATGTATCATTCAAAATATTTTCCATCACTGGCACTACTTTCTCAATTTTTTGGGCAGTGTACAAATCCCGCATCGAAAAAATTGTTCATATTTTGAAGTGATCCACGAATCGATCCAATTTGTGACTTCTTCATGAGATCAGAAGTGTTGGCTAGCCAGGTCAGGCGCCATTGATCTAAACAGGTGATAGTCAGAGGGAGCAATGTATGGAAAATACAGCAGGTGTGGTAGGACTTCCCATTTTAACTTTTACAAGTATGTTTTGACCTCTTTTGCAACGTGGGGTTGAGTGTTGTCTTGCTGCAAAACCACTTTATAGTGCTTCTTGCTGTATTGCGGCCATTTGTCTTTTAATGCTCTGCTCAAATGCATTAATTGTGTTCAATAATAAGCACCTGCGACTGTTTCACTTGGTTTTAACACATCATAGTACACAACACTGAGCTGGTCCCACCAAATGCAGAGCATGATCTTGGAGCCTTGAATATTCGGTTTGGCCATCAACATGGAAGCATGGCCAGGATATCCCCATGATTTTTTGCATTTAGTGTTATTGTAATCAACCCATTTTTCATCCCCGGTCACAATGTGATGCAGAAATCTGTTCCGTTTTTGCCCCTGAAGCAACTGTTCACAAACACACAAACGCCATTCGACGTCTCTTCTGTTTCAGCTCACACGGGACCCAAGTTGCTTCTTTCTGAATCATTCCCATAGCCTTCAGACATTTTGAAATGGTTTGCTGTCTCACTACCACTAATTTTACCAATTCTTCTTGAGTTTGTTGCTAGCCTTCACTCAGCAATGTCTCCAATGTTGCATCTTCCAAAACATTCTCTCTTCCACCACTATACCGGTCTACAACATTAAAATCACTATTTTTGAAATGTTGAAACCACTCACAACATGTTCTTTCACTAAAGGCATGCTTACCACATGTACTTGAGAGCATTCGATGAGACTCAGCCACTGTTTTCTTCATATTGAAACAAAACAGTAACACCTCCCACAAATGACAAAATTAGGTTTGTAAAATGACATTTTTAATCAAGAACATCTTTATGATGCGGACACAAATTGACTAATGTTTGAATGAGGTTATGTTGACTGAGGTCCAAGCTAATTGCCTGACATCTGTGATCTGTTTCTTTAAACCGTTACTTACCATTGTTGCCACCTATCAGCAAACAGCAGAAGCAAAGTTGTACACCTTGTAGTTTGAAGTAAACGAAAATCAATAGAAAAAAATAGTGTACTTGGTATTTAACCTTAAATATGAAATTCTTGTACCAAGAAGTAACAGAAGAATCCATAAATAAAATTATGTTGTTGGTATTAAACAAGAACAAGTTACAATGAAGTGGCCCACTACAATTGACGAAATGCATAAATGCATTGTTATTAAATATCTGAACTTTTGTTTTCTTCCATCAGTTATAATGAACAGCTAAACCTGTCCCATATAATAAATATAACAGCAAAAATAATCAATTTTATAATGTGATTAGTTAGACAAAAAAATCTACTCACCAACCAGCGGCAAGAGAAAACACACACACACACACACACACACACACACACACACACACACACACAAATGTTTCAGTTATCCATGCTTTTGCAGCCAGTGGTTCCTTCTTGCAGCAGAAGAGCTGAAGGGCAAGGAAGAGGGATGAAGGAAAAGGACTAGAGAGGTTCAGAAAATGGGGTACAATTCCGAGAAGTCACCCAGAATTGTGGGTCACTGGTAGACTTACCAGAGACATTGAAAAGGTAGGCTAATTGTTGGGGACTGCACCAGATGGGATTCGAAAACCAAGCTTAAAAGTGGAAGACAGGATAATACACAAGACTGAGATTACTGCTTCAACATTGTTCACCTGTTAATAAGAGTGAAAGCCTACATGGACTGAGTAATGTGCAATAAGCCCTTTGGAACAAATATATTCTCAAATTTTTGATCTTATCCTTTTCTCGATCTTTTTTTAAACTCTGACTGTATAGCAATATTTGTCACACTAACAATTAACCCCTGTGATTAAAAAACAAATTTCATAAAATTACAGTACTACAGAATGATAAATTGTTGTTTATGTGAATATATATTATGATAATTGTTATATTGTGCTGTTTCATTTTCTGTAAATTATTTTCAGTTTAATGTTCAACGTTTCAATCTTTGTATGACTATCTTAACTGATTTACTTTGGAATGATGTTAACTGTGTGTTGAGTTAGTTGTGTGTTTTATGGTGGGTAGGAGGGGAGGAGGGATGTAAAGTTTTTCTGTTGTGTTCAGTTATTGGACAGATTGTAAATTTGAGTTGCGTACAAATGAAATGTATTTTGATGAGTGAACATTGTAATTGATGGCACCAAGGGGTCTAGGACTATGAAATATGAAAATTTCATGTGAATCAGTTTGTCGTCTATATTATTCAAGAAAGATGTGAACCTATGAGGTTTCCGGACTACAAGAGAATCCGGGTTCCAGACAGAAAAAATTCAAGCAAAAGATTGAAGGAGATCCTCAAAAAACAAGATGAGTAATCTTTCTTTAAAACTACCACTAGAGTTGGCCAATACTTTTTTTTTTTACTCTATAAACATTTATTACAATTAATGGTCATCCAATTGTGCATAACAATGTAGATCATTAAACTGAAGCCATCATGACCAGGACACTCGTACATTTGGATTTTTGACTGTGTTAATATTTCAGGTGACCAAAAAGCATATAACTGTGTTGCAAAGTGAAATGATTTTAAATGAAATACAATTTGACTTAGTACATGTGGAGAAGTTTTGGAATGACGCAACACTATAAACATACATGGTTGTAAATGTTGAAGCATTATAACTAAAGTTAACACCATCTACCCAGTCCAGGACAATAATAAGATAAGTACCAATTCAAACATTTATTTTTGTATTTTCTCAGTGCAGTGTTGTGCGAACATTTTGACCAGTTTTTTTTCACATTGATAATTTATGAACAAATTTACAAAAATGGATCATGATCAGAACAATGAAATAAATATACCAAACATACCAGCTTCAGTTAGCGATTTTAAACAGGATATAGCTGATTAATACATGTTTCAGGATGTATTAGACAATAGTCAACCAAAACAGTGAAATAAAATCAGTGCAGACCTGAGATTTTTAGACAGTAGCATTTTAGATTCAAGTCCAGACCATGAGAAACAAGCACAGTCACATGTAAGTAAAACAATGGTGAATGAAAAACCCAAATAGTTAAATTTACAAGACATGCTTACTGCAATAATGTCATCAATGGAAAAAAATAGTGACAAACTTGAAAAAAATAGGGAAAAACTTGAAAAGTCTATAGTCTCAGAATCTAATCTCATTAAAGGAGAGCTTATTGTGCAAATTTCAAACCTTAAAAAATACTTAGTTGGTGCATTTTCTCAAGTGAAAGCTATAGATGAACGTGTGAAAAAAGTAGAGGGGTGGGTAGAGGCTTCAGAATCCAAAATACAATTTTTAGAGACAAAAATAGGGGAAGTTGACAAGGATCTCAGATTTGAGATAGGTGCTGTTGAAGTTCGATGTAAAGTTGCTGTTGGAGACACTAGAAAACAAGCTGTAATCCTTATAAATAAGTTAAATGAAAAAAATAGACAGTGTTGCTTCAGAAGAAGATGAAAAAGTTCAGAAAATAGCTGAGATAACAGAATCATATGTGTCAGACTTACAGAATGATGTCACCATTATCAAAAAACAAGTACAACAGTTACAAGATGGATACGATATTGTATTGCCTGTGTTATTCTGACGATGATGCACAGTGGCAACCACAGCCATCTGAAACACATCAATTGAATTTGCAATTGTGAACAATGACTACCATCAGCAGTAGTATGGAATGATGACAGTGAAAACTTGTGCTGGACCAGGACTCGAACCCGGATTTCCCACTTATCGCGAGCAATGCTGGTTAGAACAACAATCCATCAACTTATCCATGAAATAAGTGTGCCACAAATAGGCCATGAGTTGAAACAATGACAGTGTCTGTTCAATACATACCATATTTTTCTGCAAGAACTGTAAACAGTGTGGCCAGGTTTTTACTGCTAATAGATATTCAACAGTAAACTGTTGTAACAGTATGCTGATGTTTGCCTGCAAACTACTAATGAGGCTTATCAAAAGTTAATCAATAGTGGACTGTGTAATATTGGGGGGTTGTGAACAGTGAAAGCAAATAACTGTGAAACGCAACTGTGCACCTGTCGGCTACTTCATTTACAGGAATTAGTGTTGAACTTCCATCCCCCATTTTGCAGCGAGTATAACAATGCAGTACACTGACACTGAGGACTATCAATGAAGAAATAAACCAGGTGAATGTCACATATGATGCCCTTCTGGGTGAGGACTGTTTTATGTGGGCACAATAAACTAGAACTTGCGAACTTTGAAGAGTGAACTCAAGAGTGGTTTACAGTAAAGTGAATTTAATGACGGAAATGCAACAGCCAATCAGTGCTTGGGTTTCATGGCCATAGTATGACAGCAGCTAATCAGCAAGTGGGTCTTAAGGAAACAGCTATTTAGTACAGGAGGAACCGATCAGTACACAGATGGATACAGCCGAATGAGAGAATTACAACTTGCAGCAGCCGTGCAGATGATGAATCAAGATGACAACCACAACAGCAGCAGCAGCAGCAGCAGCATGAGATGAGTGAATAAGAATAAGGTAATTTCATAGCAAAAGCAGTTTTATATTAAGTGGTACATAATGAGTGGCGTGGACTGGTTCTGCAGATGATAGTGGCTATAAGTCATTCATGAATGCAACTTTGGATAATGGGGATGAAAGTCCTGTTATAGATGAAATGATGATAGCGTCATCTACAGTGTATGGTGAGGTGAGTGAAATGGATGAAAACAGTACTGAAGTGGGTGAAATCATTAAGGCTAAGGGGGAGGAATCTAGCTGTGAAAGTCAGCAATGGCAAAAGTTTATGGCTGATGGAGAAGTGGAAGCAATGTTAAGATAAATTATGTGTAGTTTGAGTAATATGTGTATGAAAGAAGACATTAGTAGTATAAAAGCAGGGATTATCAGTATTAAAAGTGACATGACTAGCTTAAAGGATGAACTGAAGAAGGAAATTAAAAAGGAAATTAAGGTAGTTAGCTCTAGTCTTTCAGAACTAAATAAGAAGGTTGAAGCAATAGGGAAAGGTTGTGATGAAATGATCAAGGATGTAGTACACATCACTAATGAGAAATTAACATTGATGAGCAGTAAATGCGTAGAAGAAAGAAAGAAACTTTGAATGAACATAGTGTGTGTGCGGGTGGGGGGGGGGGGGGGGGGGGGGGGGGACTTAAAGGCTTCAGAGAAACAGTGTGGAGATGAAGTCAAAGCAGCCAAGAAATTCTGTGCTGAAAATAGGGTCAAACTTGAGAACCAAATCAATCAGATTAAAAACGATTTTGAAGCAGAGGTAGAAACCAAGTGTGCACTAGTGGTAGAGGATAAACTGGTAAAACTAAATAAAAATGTAGATTCAAAATTGGCTGAAATGGAGAAAAAGATGCAAGAGGTACAAAATCTAAAGCATAGAATATGTAGTGTCCAAACAGTCCATTTCCAGAATGAGATTTTCACTCTGCAGCGGAGTGTGTGCTGATATGAAACTTTGGAAGGTAGGAGACGAGATACTGGCAGAAGTAAAGCTGTGAGGAACGGGCATGAGTCATGCTTCGGTAGCTCAGATGGTAGAGCACTTGCCACAAAAGGCAAAGGTCCCGAGTTCGAGTCTCGGTCGGGCACATAGTTTTAATCTGCCAGGAAGTTTCAGTCCTTCATTTGTTAGTTGTAACAAATTTAATAATTTTGAACCATATGGGGAAGTGTATCCATTGGATTTCATTAGGGAATTTAATGATTTGCCTGAAACATGCAATGACAAAGAAAAAATTTTATTTATGAGAGGCCTTTTGAAAGAGGATGCTTATGGATGGGCAGCTCAGGTAGCTGATAGTTGTACTTACTTCATCATAAAGTTTTAAGAAAGCATTTTTAGATGAATAGATACACAACAGAAAATTTTGAGTGAATTATGGGAGGAGGGAGATTTGACTCTTGGAAGGGTACTGTGAAAGGTTTCTGTCAGCTTTGGATAAACAAACTTAAATATTTTGACAAAGAGGCAGTGAATCAATAATTATGGGTTTAGAAACTAAGTTGCCTCAGAAAGTTAGAGAATTGTTTGTACATGCCCCTAGGGGTAATAATAGTGATTTTTTGAATTGTGTTTATAAAGTAGAGAGGGTGAAGCCCTCAGTGGAAGATCACAGCATGAATATTGATGACAATAATCAATCAGGGAGAGAATTTCAGCTCAACAGGATAACAGAACTAATTATAGTAGAAATTCAAGGAATTGTTGAGTGGAGAATAGCCAGAATGGCCAAGGAAATGGTAGAAAGAAATAGTAGAAGGGTGAGCCCACATGATGAACATACATAGTGGGGATGAGGGCAAAACTAGCGCAGATAAATGTATGATCAGGGCTGGTGAGGTCAAAACCAGTGTGAGTGAATTCATGAGCAATGAAGAAACTGAAATACTGGCATGGGTGCCACAGCCATAGCCAATTGTAAAGGAATGGTAGAGCAAACTGGACACATGGGCAAGTAAGATGTATTGTGCCCAAAGTGGTTCCTGTTTCACAGGCAGAAATCTCTGAGACAAAGAAACTGTCAGCTCATAGGGACCAGGGGACATAACCAGTGACTGTGATGACATGGCATGGAGTTATTACATGGCTGCATTTCATAATGCAGATTAAGATGATGCACATGAGGGTTAAGTGGGGAAATAGGATGTAACTGGTGCAGAGGTTGAACTGCTGGCTATATTTGTGTCACCTGTGTAATCCCAGAGCAAACAATGTTGACAAAACAGCTCTGGGAAATGGTTCCTTAGTTTGTGGCTGTTAGCTGAACCACATATGGGATGGAATGGCAGATGTGACAAAAATCAGAGAGGTGTTGCGTGTGCAGAAATTTATCATCCATGTTGCACCTTGCCCTACACAGAACACTGAGTACCCCGCATTCTCACCTGTGCAGAAAATATGATAAAATGTGCTGTGTCCACACAGCAGTTTCATGTGATCGACTGTGCCACACTCAGGAAGAACTGCTTCAGGAAGCAGCTGGCAACTTATGTGCCCACCAATGTCCAGCCCAGTGTCCTGCAATCTTTCATAACAAATGATTCTGTGTGATGCAATCCTGTCCCATGTGCCACCACATCTGCATGGGAACAGTTCACTTACACTACACATGACTGCTACCCATCTTGTGACTACTCAATAATTCTCACAACAAGCTAATGTGTTTGAGAAGACTATCCTAGTTGGCTCAGTGTTCTGCATCATATCAGTGACTGTGTGGATTCTAGTGAGTGTTATGTGAGGCTCCGAGCACCTACCACCCCACTTCTGATGAACATTTTTCTGGCAGACATCAGCTCTGACATCAACTTGCTATCACTTGGCTGCTCATCACCAATGGATGAATCTATGGCATTGCATCTGTATGAAATTGCCAGCTCATTGGTCACAGTTCATGGATCCATGATCTGGACTCTGCAAGTGTCATCAACTCGCAGCCTCAAATGGACATTCTCTCTTAAGGACATGATATAACCAGATCTAGTGGTGGAGTTTTTCCACTGGTTCCACCTCTACTTGTTTGTCCATCATGCCATGCTCCTGTAACTCAACATGGACCTTTGCATCCTAGGATCTTTAGACCTGGGAACTCCACCAGTGCCTGGTACACTGGCCATTCAAGAAAAACAGCAGAAAGACAATTGTACATCCATCAGCACACTCAAGCAGTGTGCCTCCTTTGCTGATGAGTTCTTGGTGATTCAACAACACTACACCAACTGCTGTGCATCATGGGGTGCACTCTGTACAGAAACAGCAATGCTACCTGCCACTTAAAAATGACACATGTGCTGTCCTCGCCATGGTGTGCGAGCAGCTCATGGTCTCAATACCCAACCATCATGATGACAAGTATGGCACCACATGGGGAACCCCAGTGTTGCCTAACCATCTGACCATGTGAGTTCCCCACTCCACCTAGCATCTGCACTGTTACTGGTTCTTGACATGCGACAAAACACACAACTCCTCCTGCCCCCCCCCCCCCCCCCCCCCAATCCCAAAGAAAAAGAAAAAAAATGCCCTCCACCTGTCTGTCTAGAAGGTGGTGCACTCTGTTTTTGAGTGACTGTCTCATGTACATTGTCCTCAATAATGTCGTGTTACTCTGCAAACTGAAATAATCAGGCAGTGTTGCATGATAATATATATTACAGCTGTGGCACCGCCTGCTGGAACATAAGAATTCTTGGAAATTTTGCCAACAATTTTCTAATGAGAGAGAATAGTGGTTTAGAAAAAATAAGTATCAAGACAAGTCATCCACAATGAAACAGTTTTACTTCAGTCCACATAAGGTTTGACTGTGTTTTGATTGAGAAACTAGTATTAATAACAAAAAATAACTTTGAATAACGTAGTGCTGGAATGGAATCATAAATATAGTAAGAATCTTGACTAGGGTATGTGGATTCAGGGGATTTAATGATATAAACAAATATAATAACAATTGTGAATTGAAGAATATTTTAAATGATGTGATAAATCATCTTCATGAATATGAGTTAATTGTTAATATAATGGAAGGAAACATTCCACGTGGGAAAAATTATATATAAAAACAAAGATGAGGTGACTTACCGAACAAAAGCGCTGGCAGGTCGATAGACACACAAACAAACACAAACACACACACAAAATTCAAGCTTTCGCAACAAACTGTTGCCTCATCAGGAAAGAGGGAAGGAGAGGGGAAGACGAAAGGAAGTGGGTTTTAAGGGAGAGGGTAAGGAGTCATTCCAATCCCGGGAGCGGAAAGACTTACCTTAGGGGGAAAAAAGGACAGGTATACACTCGCACACACGCACATATCCCAAATTGTTAAACATAAATTGTTAAACATAAATGACCAAGTGTGATCAAATGTGGTTTGCTGCAGATGGAGTTATGACTAGGGTAGTGATCATGTGACTCATGGAGCTGAGAGCATGCAGGGATGTTTCATGGTCTTTTCCCAGTGGCTGCCAATTGGGTGAGATCATTTAGGTGGTGAAGTGCCATTTGGATATATGTGTACAGCATTTTGGCAGTATGATTTTTTTAGGTTGGGATTGAAATACATATTCAGAGTTTCTGAAATACCAGTAGCCGCTTGTCTTTTGAACACTATGTAGTGTTTTGTGTGTGTGTGTGTGTGTGTGTGTGTGTGTGTGTGTGTGCGTTCACATACATGTAATTTCTCAGAAAACTGCTTGTATGTATTTGTACTTGGAATAATATCACACTGATGAGTTTTTGTATGTGAACTATTATCATTAAATCAATGCCTTCATAATTCACTGACTGAGATTCATAAAACTGTAACATACACAAGTGGATGTAAATGCAATGGCGAGCAACTGCCCCTTTCAGTAGATGAGCCATTTGCTAATTTTAGTTTGTACACTTGGCCCTTTGGTAGAAAAGTAGCATTGATTCCTGTTATTAAAGTGTGATAGTGTATGCCATTTCCCCAGTATGTTGCAATTGGTAGGCTTGTACTGGATTAGATGGTTTCCTTTCCATTTAAGTAGTTTGAGAGTGAGTGTCACAGAAAATGTATAGGCCTGTGAAAAGTTACTGTCAGGGTTCAGAGCTATAGGCAGTGCATTGCAGTAATAGTCTGGCAGTGCAATCATTGTACAAATGTGAGCATTGATATATCAATGGCCTACAGCATAAGAGACTTGGCAGCATAGGCCTAGTTTGTGTCACCACATTTTGTGAGACAGTCTGGTCCACATGAATTTTGCAGAGCTGCCATAGTCATGCTGCTGCCAGTCCATGTGGCAGTCATTGTGAGGCAGTGCTGACCATACCATTGCCAGCCAGTGTCATTGTTTTTGCTTTCTTTGCCACACCCACATGTGCCGTGATCATCTCCAGGCTGTCGCCCATCCATCTCCCACCATCATGTGGCCATCTCCATGCCATCGCTCAACCCACGTACGTACTCACACCATGGGCAAGTTATGCCATCACCTGAGTCTCCGCACCATTGCCTCCATTTGTCCCACGTAGTTTTCACATCACCAATGCATCATCCATACCATCGCCTGCACCACATGTTATAGCAACTGTCTGCATTGCAGCCTCACAGCAGCCACAAGTTAAGTACAAGCATCAGTTGCATTATATATATCTTGTGTTCTAGTCATCAGCCATGGCCATTCAGTTTATGCTGTTCTTCAACTTCAACTCATTGAGTGAGAAACTAATTGGCAGAATGGAATCAAAATTCGATGGTCTAGTCTCAGATTGGTAATAGTATAAAGTCTCAAATTGGGACTTTCAGAGCTGAAGTTGTTGATAAAATATATGAAGTGTCTAGAAGGTTTAATAATATGCCATCAATTTCTGACAAAGTAATAAAAATGAATAATTCTTGCAATAAAACTGGGGAAGGTAATTGCAAGGATGGTAGTGGGGGGGAGGGGGCTGGGTGTAGAATAAATCAGATAGTGAGAATCTGGAAATCAGTAATGATGAAGAAGCAGAATCTAAAATTAATGAAAAAACAGATGAAGTCTGTGAAGAATTAGATCACATTGATGACAAGATAACTGAATTTAATGATAGTATTAAGGGTCATATTAAAGTTGCGAAAAAGCTGTTCACAAATGTAACATATAGGAGAGTAAATGGTGATTCATGTGAATACTGTATGTAGTGGTGGAATGTGCACAACATGAATTGCAAGGAAATGGAGAATTAAAATACTGGGTGTAAACAAATCTGAGGAGAGCTTTAGAAATAACAGTAACAGGTTCAGAACAGAAGTAATAAATATTGAGAAAGAGAGAGAGATTCAGTTTAAGGAATGTCATGTCTAATGAAGTATTTGGTAAAGCAATTCCATCAGTGCAGTTAGCCAAGGGGCATAGGAAACATAATTATACAGAATTTTTCAGTGGAGGAACGTCATTCAATTTAAGAATACAAGTCTGTCAAAGGTTTAAACATTTGTATTCAGGGAAAGTGGAAGCCATGTGGTTGTGAGTAGGGATATTAACAATGAATAGATGAGGAAAGATGAGCATGAGTATAATATAAATGATTGGGTGACACATGCAAAGCTGCATCAGATGTTAGTGACAGAGGAATTCAAAGTACAAAGAAAGATAGAGGAAATGAATGGTGATTTTGCAAGTGAAATATTTAACGATTTATTTAAAGTGTGTGTGGAGATAGAAGATGTGAATAGATGGTGGAGTGTATGTATGATGGGTGAAGAAATTAGAATGGACACTGAGGCTGGTTCAATGGAGAAAACTTCCTTGAAAATGTTAAACGCTGAAAAAATGGAGTTTCCATCGTACTATAAAATGACAAATGAAGAGAGAAATATCTGAGAGGAAGGAGTATATGCGCTGCTGCTACAGTCGTAAGTTTGAATCCTGCCTCATGCATGGATGTGTGTGATGTCCTTAGGTTAGTTAGGTTTAAGTAGCTCTTAAGTCCAGGAGACTGATGACCTCTGATGTTAAGTCCCATAGTGCTCAGAGCCATTTGAACCATTTGAAGGAGTATATGCCTTCCAACCACCAGCAGGGGTTAGGGCCCTTCTCAGTTTGGTAAAGGATGATCCCTCCTGGGCGTTTCCAACATATTCATATTGACATTGTCGGTCCTCTCCCCCCTTCTAACGGCTTTCATTATGTTCTCTAGTCTATCGACCGAGCAACTCGCTGGGTCGAGGCTGTCCAATTCCCCAATATAATGGCAGAAACGTTTTGCTCGAGCTTTCGTTGAGTCATGGGTATCACATTTCAGACATCCAGCTATCATCACGACTGACCAGGTCAGACAATTTGAGTCAGCCCTGTTCAACGAGATTTGTAACATTTGCGGCATCCGGTGCATCCATACCACAGCATATCACCGGCAAAGTAACAGGCTAGTTGAGTGCTGGCACCACACTTTCAAGGCAGCTCTACAATGCCACAACTCTCTTTGGACAGAGGCCTTCCCCTTGTGCTACTCGGCATTTGTACGATCTATAAGGAAGACCTCAATGGCACAATAGCCAAGCTCGTATACGGCCAGAACATTGTTCTCCCTGACGAAGTTGTGAGCCCTTCTGCTTCTCTCCCTCAGTCTGACTTACCTTCCTTCATGGACCACGTCAGATGCCACTTCATCAACTTCCACATCCCTCCGCCCACCAGCTGTTCCCGCCCTAAGGTTCACATCCCAAAATCTCTGGACAATTGCGAGTACATCATGCTCTGACATGACACTGTCCGCGCTCCCCTCCAACCCCCATATACCGGCCCATACCAAGGTATCTGGTGCTTAGTCAACACCTACGACATCCAGATGAAAGATTCAGCTGTTACAGTCCTTCCCCTTCAGGCCACGACCACGCCACTCACTGTTATGGCTCACAACGCTCCGACCACTTCCTCCACATCGGACTTACTCACTCAGTCAAGTGACTTCCAGCACCAATCGTTGAGCTCTTCTCTGACCTCGCCCTCTACTCCGGTCTCATGCACTCCGTCGAGTGATCACATGCTCCCTACGTCGAGCTTACCTACGATCGCGCCCTCCCCACCAGGCCCTTCTCCAGTCCTTTCGACCTCTCCCCCTTCGCCTGCCTCGCCCTGTCGAAGTTTCTCACGCCCCCCCCCCCCCCCCATCTTGAACAAACCCTCGCTTGAGGTGTTTGTGCCTGTCCCCCGGACATATCCATGACATCTCTATAATACTTTGCGATGACACACTGTTCGTCATATGTTACCCTTCATCTGGTGCTCATGACACAAACTCCGCCATTCCCTGCCACCTGGTGGAATGTGTTCTCCTCTCTCCTGACGTCAACATGGACATGCCTCGTGTGTTCGCCACGGCCACCGGAGACGTCATCGTCATATCTCTGTTCCTCCCACATATCGCTGGGCTACCTGTCGCCACATGACCAGCACACCCAGTACGACCCCCGGCGCGCTTCAATGACTTCCAGGTTCGGTGGCCGGACCTTCCTTCACATCATCTACCAACACAGCTCCCCAACGATGCTGTCGAGCTGACCATGGTTCGGCTTCTGCAGAGCACCCCTGCCGACGCCATAGTCCCCCCCCACCTCAGGAGTACTCCATACTGCAGGGGGGGGGGGGGGTTATGTGGCACTGATGAGATCGACACCAGTATCAATCTGAGCATCATCTTTGAACCTAGCAAAACATTATCTTTGTGTAGTTCCGCCAGCTAGTTCTCTGTATGCCTTACTTGTGTGAAGAGGTAAATAAATGAACTCCTGATTACAAGGTGCAAGGTGTTGTTTGGTGTGTCTCACTCGAGCATCCACCTCAAGAATAATAGGAAACAAAAGAGCAAGTGATAGTAGCAAGCCTCTTTTCAAAAAATACAAGATTCTAACCTTCTACAGCTTATACATATATAAAATTTTGCTCCTTGCTTGGGATCATAAAAATAAATTCAACAAAATCGTAGATGTACACCACTACCACACCAGAAACACCAAGAAATTAAGAATTCCGCAGCATAACACAACTCAATATGAGAGAAGCAGTGGTTATGTGGCAGTAAAGTTGTACAACTCTTTACCACCACACATCATAAATGCCAAATCGAAGGATAAGTTTAAATAGTCAATCAAACAACTGCTATTAGAAACCCCTTTATATTCAATCAGAGAATTTCTTTCAAACAAAAATAACTGGAGCAAACAGGCATAGTACAGTAAAAGAAAAATGTACACAGTTATAGAGAAAAAGAAAAAGTAAAATGTGTTAACTTCTTAACAGCATAGTTTTATCTAATGATTTTGTTTTTCTACAGCATTATTGCTATTAATTTTTTATAAATGTAAACAAAACGGGATCTAGAATATGTATGTGCTGTGTGACTGTATTATACTATGTATATAAAATGATGGACCCATACGCTAGAATTATTGCAATTAAATGTTCTGTAATTTAGGTACATAGATTATGTATGCCTCATAAAATCCATTCAGTTTACAGTATCTAAAATTTTGTAACTATGATGTTAATTTTCAGAAATGTTGTGGCTGAAATTTATTAGTTGTCTTAGCAAAACTATAGTTAGGATCAGTAAAAGTAATGTATTTTATTGGAAAACTGACATAGCAAATATATACTTGGACTTTCTCCATAGATGTACATCACAAGCTGCTAAATAAATAAACTCTATGGATTACTCTGCTACAAAAATCATGGCCCCAGAGAGACCAATCCGGGATTTTTTTTTTTTTTTTAAGTGATGCAAGCATGCATCCCAGCAGAGGGCAGACATGTAGTTTCAAATATATGCATGTACCTGCATGGCACAGATGGAACAATACTTGCAGAGGGTGTGGATTTTGATAGAGGACGCTCCTGTGACAGTCACCAATGTGCAGGATGACACATCTGGCGACATCTGTCATTTGCTTTTAGCGATTCAAGCGTGCATTCAAACACAGAGCAACCATGTAATTTCACCTTTAAACATGTGCCTGTCTGCCACATATGTAACAATATTTGCAGAGGAGGCAGATTTTGATAGAGGACATTTCTGTGGCAGTCACCAATGTGCATGTGTTTTCACGCCACTTTCTGCTATAAAGCCAACACCATACACCAGTAGTCTCCAGTGGCAGACGCTCATCTGAAGATGGCTGGACAGTTGATAGCCAAAATATTATGGCAAGAAGTCAAATGATCCAACTGCAATCCCAAAACCTCATAGAATATTCAGTAGATTGGGAATGTTGTTGTTGTTGTGGTCTTCAGTCCTGAGACTGGTTTGATGCAGCTCTCCATGCTACTCTGTCCTGTGCAAGCTTTTTCATCTCCCAGTACCTACTGCAACCTACATCCTTCTGAATCTGCTTGGTGTATTCATCTCTTGGTCTCCCTCTACGACTTTTACCCTCCACGCTGCCCTCCAATGCTAAATTTGTGATCCCTTGATGCCTCAGAACATGTCCTACTCACCAATCCCTTCTTCTAGTCAAGTTGTGCCACAAACTTCTCGTCTCCCCAGTCCTATTCAATACCTCCTCATTAGTTATGTGATCTACCCATCTAATCTTCAGCATTCTTCTGTAGCACCACATTTCGAAAGCTTCTATTCTCTTCTTGTCCAAACTATTTATTGTCCATGTTTCACTTCCATACATGGCTACACTCCATACAAATACTTTCAGAAATGACTTCCTGACACGTAAATCTATACTCAATGTTAACAAATTTCTCTTCTTCAGAAATGCTTTCCTTGCCATTGCCAGTCTACATTTTATATCCCCTCTACTTCGACCATCATCAGTTATTTTGCTCCCAAAATAGCAAAACTCCTTTACTACTTTAAGTGTCTCATTTCCTAATCTAATTCCCTCAGCATCTCCCAACTTAATTCGACTACATTCCATTATCCTCAGTTTGCTTTTGTTGATGTTCATCTTATATCCTCCTTTCAAGATGCTATCCATTCCGTTCAACTGCTCTTCCAAGTCCTTTGCTGTCTCTGACAGAATTACAATGTCATCGGCAAACCTCAACATTTTTATTTCTTCTCCATGGATTTTAATACCTACTCCAAATTTTTCTTTTGTTTACTTCATTGCTTGCTCAATATACAGATTGAATAAGATTGGGGAGAGGCTACAAACCTGTCTCACTCCCTTCACAACCACTGCTTCCCTTTCATGTCCCTTGACTCTTGTAACTGCCATCTGGTTTCTGTACAAATTGTAAATAGCCTTTTGCTCCCTGTATTTTACCCCTGCCACCTTCAGAATCTGAAAGAGAGTATTCCAGTCAACATTGTCAAAAGCTTTCTCTAAGTCTACAAATGCTAGAAACGTATGTTTGCCTTTCCTTAATCTAGCTTCCAAGATAAGTCATAGGGTCAGTATTGCCTCACGTGTTCCAATATTTCTACGGAATCCAAACTGATTTTCCATGAGGTCAGCCTCTACTAGTTTTTCCATTCATCTGTAAAGAATTTGCGTTAGTATTTTAAAGCTGTGACTTATTAAACTGATAGTTCGGTAATTTTCACATCTGTAACACCTGTTTCTTTGGGATTGGAAATATTATATTCTTCTTGAAGTCTGAGGGTATTTCGCCAGTCTCATACATCTTGCTCACCGGAAAAATTTCAAGAATGACTATACCATTATGGGATTCTGGATACGGATCATAATATACGTAACAGTTCCCAAGTTTTCTATACGCAGATATATTTTACCATAAAGGCTGATACACATTAACACTGCATGAAATACAGAGCAGTTAATATTCCAAAGATTGTAATTTGTGTTGTCTATGTAACCTATCGATGCCCCCCCCCCCCCCCCCTCCGCCCACCAATCCCATCAATACGGAGTATGGCCAATGAGACCTGAGTGGGGGGTCATGCTGGTGTCAGTGTTGGCATGAGTGGTGCGAGGCAGCAGGCACACAACCAGAAGCTCCATCTCTGTTAGGTCAGGATGCAAAGGTGTGAAGGGCAGCCACCAGTCCAACTCGTGATCAGAAAACCAGGAGGGGGGGCAATGATGCATTGGCCAACTCGGGAGTAGTGGTATGTGAGAGGAGGTGGTGTGTGAGTGTGCCTTTCCCGAGTGCAGACTGCCTCAACCCAAGAAATGAAAGCTCAAACTCATGACAGGTTGCACTCTTGTGGGAGGGACAAGCTGTGCACTATCTTGACGTTGTGTTCCTTGGGGAGGGTCTGGTCTGTGCTGTCGGTGAGCAGTACGAGCACACGATTATCTAACACCATAATTGACATGTCGCTGATGCGGGCAGGTGGTACATTGCAGTGCAAAATGAAGGACAGAGCATCTGAGTCTCTAGTACCTGAAATATCTTCAAAACCTGTGAATGGGGATAATGATGACATGCCTGAGGAACCCGCTAACTGCGGTGGTGAATCGTTGGACAGAGAAAATCCGATTGTAGGATGAATGGACTCATTAGAGGATTCGTCAAAAGAACATGTGCTCGGGCAGTCTGACTGGGATGGCAGAGGGGTGTCGGAGTCTACGAAGGCAGGCTTGAGCCTGTGTAGAGAAACGGTTTGTGGGCGATCATTTACCATAATGTTGAACATAGTCTCGCCCCTCCGGAGTACTTCGATGGGGCTGAGGTAAGGGGGTTGTAAGGGTCGATTGACAGAGTCTTCCATGACCATGATATGTGAGCAAGAGCTGAGTGTGGTTGCACGTAAGTGTCAGGTGGGGAATGGCTGACAGGGGGGTGTAGCCGGGTGTTTCTAAAGTGTGCACGCATCCTTCTGATAAAATCTGGGAAGGAGGGGGAATCCCCAGGATCCAGGGGGAGAATTAGTTTCCCAGGTAAAACTGGGTATTTGCTGAAAACGAATTCGGAAATCATCTCATGTAAATCTGGTTTAAATTTAGAATGTAGGCCCAGCAGCACCCAAGGAAGTGCCTTGGACCAGAGACAATCATGGCACCTGAGTGCTGTTTTAAGGGTGTGGTGCCATCGTCCCACCAACCCGTCTCTTTGTCGGTGGTAGGCTGTTGTATGGATCTTTTTAATACTGCAAAGATTACAGAGAATCATAATACTGCAGACTCAAACTGTCAACCCTGGTCGGTTGTGATGGTGGACGGGCAGCTGAACCTAGTGATGCAATAAGAAACGAATCCTTTGGCCACAGTTTCTGCTGTGATGTTGGGTAAGGAGATGGCTTCCACTCAACAAGGCATTCAGTCTATTGTGGATGCGATATACCTGTGGGCGAGATTATGCAAGGCATTGAAAACCTGTCAGTGCAGCGTGGGTGGGAGCAAAGGCTACAGAATGCCCGTAGATGAGTTGCACTACACTTTGTCTGAAATGCCAGGGAACTTAGACTTGGTAAACACAAGTGAAGACTGCAGGTCTGTGAGCAGAACCTAAGTGTCCTCATTCGAAGCCTGTAGAGCAGTGAGGTCAGATAAATTGACGATACTTGAAACAGCATTGATCCACTAGAGGAAACCAGCAGGGATGTTCTCCATACCTTTGTTGTAGCGTACATCCATAGTAAATTGAGAGACCAGGTCGAAGTGTTGGAAACATTGGGCGGGTGGGGGTGGTGGGTGGGGGGGAGGTGTGTGTGTAGAGGGGGGGGGGGGGGATCCTCTCGCAGGTTGCAGAAGGCACCCGCCAGTGGTTTGTGATCAGTAAGAATGAAGAAAAGATGGCCCTCAATGTCAGTTCGGAAATGTTTGATGGCCACCGCCAGAAGCTCTCTGTCAAAATCGGAATATTTCTTCTGCGCTGTAGACAGTATTTTGGAGAAGAAATGAAGTGGTGAAACTGTGTCGCCTTTGCTCTGTTGTAATACTGCCCTGCCAGCAATGTTGCTGGGGTCCGTAGTGATGAACAAATCAGCAGACAGATCTGAGTGGGCAAGTACGACTGCATGAGCTAGAGCTGTTTTAAGAGCCCTGAAAGCCTCTAGCATACGTTCAGTCCAATGGACTGGTTTAACGCCCGAAGTTTGTTTGCTGGAGAGTGAGTCCAACAGTGGGGCCGCACGGCAGCAGCAGAAGGCAGATGACGGTGGTAGTAATTTATAGTACCTAGGAAATGTCTGAGTTCTTTGCACATAGCTGGGGGTGGCAATGACATGATATCCTGCATGCAGAATTTGGGAGTCTGTATTCTGTCTGTGGAGACAGTGGAACCCAGAAATGTCACAGAAGACTGACGCAATTGGAATTTTTCTTTGTTGACCTCAACACCATTGGATGCCAAAGTCTGGAGGACCTGGGATAAATGTTCTTTGTGGTCTTCAGTTGATTTGCTGAAAATGAGTATGTCATCCAGGTATGCGAAGCAGAACTTGAATCATTGTAAGATTGGACTTGTTGAGTAAAGAAAAACAAAATTCACTGGCAAACAGAAACTTAAATGCCAAACTAGTAACTTTATATCAGTTTAGATGAAATTTGATTCAGTTACTTGCTTTAACTCTATTTGTTCTAAAGTATATGCAAATATGTTGTTTTATGTCATTATTGTAACCCTTAGAGGGATGTACACAATTTTGTACGTTTATGCTTGGCAAGCACAATGGTCTTAACTGTTGAAGTACTCTTTCCTGCCAGTTTTCTGTACTGCAGCTTCTTCTGTGAACTTCGAACTTGAACTATTGATACATGGAAGTTGCCTCTTTGGACTGAACCTCTTTGATGCCAGTTGCATTTTGATGTTTTGGTTCCTTAACATGTGCAACATCATGTTACACAGTGTATCCTAAGTGCAAAAATAAAGTGTTGTACACTACTACTTGTATAGCGTGTACTATTAATTATGCATATGTAGTTCCACAGTAGTTACCCAGACTTCATGTTGATGTCATCTCTTCTTTCTGTTCTATGCAGTTATTTTTGCATAATGGTCACAGACAATGGATTCTGGTAGAGGCTTTGTTTCTTTCTGTTAATGTGCACCAGATATATCACAAGTTTCCCATTTCTCACCTGCAGTACAATTTTCAGCCACCTGTTCATGCTTCTAGACACACAAATGCAGGACCATAACCTGTCTGTGTGCTGCCTCCATGGCAGAAAGGCCATGCCATGCTGCCCTATTGTGATACTATGTTGACTGGACAATACAATACAATGACATGTCCATGTCCCAATTTTATGCCAGATAAGCAAGAGGATTCCGTGGCTGTGATGATTTATTCTTTGGACGATTACATATTTACCAGTGCTGGTACTGCTATCGCTAGCTTGCCTACTGGTCTACCACTAGTTCCTTGCCAGCTTGGTACATCCCAGCCAGGATTGCCATTTCTTGTGTGCTGGATGGAATTGTTACTTCTCCAGAATCAGTCCCTGCCATTACATTGTTCTATGCTTCCATGTCCACTGTGCTATGCCTTCTGTGCCACCCGCTTCTGGCTGCCATCAAGACCTTGGGCAACATACCACATTCCGGGCCATTGTCTCTCATCTATGATATTCGATACATTGCTCACATTTCAAACACAACTGCCAGCTTCTCATCAGCCCACACCAGCCACATCAGGATTTTTGGGCGTTGTTTTTATGGACTCCGTGCAGACATTGGCCTATGTCTCGTCAACCATGCCAGTCGCTACCACACCTATGCCTGTGTTTTGTCCACCTGTGTGTGCCACATCAGTACTCCCACTTGATTCCTTCAAGGACAGTACAAAGATAACTGACAACTTTTCACTGGGTCTACAACCTACCTTGCCATCCACCCATTCAATGCTTGCTGTTTTGGTGGTAACATCAGTGCAAATTGGCCACTTCCCTTGGATGGCTCTGCTCACCAAGAACAGCCTGCAGACTTGGTTCACGCTAGAAGATAACATCCTCAACATACAAGGTGTGCACAGTGATGATGCAAAATCTGTGTGTCTCATCTCACATATATATGAACATACTGACCTAATCAATGACCTCCTACTCTCCCCACCTTCTTTCGTGAAGTACGAAAATGCCAAGTTTATTATTATTCAGTGCCTTTCTCACTCTCATGATGATGCCTTGCACTACAACATTTATGAAGTAGTGTTAGGAGATAAAACTTCTTCACAATTTTGGAGATATCTCTGTGCCCTGTCAATTCATAAGTGCTGCAGATTCCTCCTAGTGGACTTTATGGATGGTCAAGTTCCCACATAACCTTCAGTTGCAACTGTTGTCTCATGTAGCCAATCCCTGGATGCTCATCTCTGCTTCACAGACAGGAGGTACAACATTATCTGTATTTGGCAACTCTTACCCTCTATGAAGCTCTCTTCATCTGAGACAGTTGGAATGCATGCCTCACTGGCCTCCTTGAAGACGTGGCCACCACACACCCTGTCGGGCAACACTGTTACCACCTGTTGGCCAGACTCAAGACTTGGCGGCTCCCCCTCCCACGGAACCTCCCTCTCCTGGTACACATCAGAGTGCTACAGATGGTGAGAACAACTCCTGCCATGTGCTGACCTAGTACATCCACAATGCTTGCTTCACATCACATTTGGTGATGCAGCATGTAACTACCATCCTTCACGCACATGGGATCCAAATGTGCCATGTGGTTTGACTTAGGCACCCTGTCTTGCATTGTCTCTCCTTGGTGTCTCCTCTCAAATCAGATTATCTGCCTTCCAGCCTGCTTTACACATAGTATCTTGCTACATGTCCTCCTTTCTGGTTGAAATGGTGCCAATTTGAGCATGATTCCTAAGTCACTTCCTCCAATGGACATTCTCCCACCATCACTGGTTCTTGATGCTGCTAATCACTCTCCCAGTGCTGTCTACAGGGCTGTGACTATATGACTGTAGTCCTCGCCTGAATTGTTTCTTACTTGGACTTTTCAAGTGGCTGATGTGGATGTTCCAATTCTTGGCATAGATATCCTTTGCTGGCTTGGCCTCAATCTTGTCCTCAACATGGCAGCGTTATTGCACTTCTCATCATGCAATACTATCCAGTGTTTCCCTTCTTCAACACAGCCTTTCTGTCTATTCATCTGAGCCTCTCATTCACACATCTACTGGATGTGTGCACTTGGCTGTGTTCCTCACAGCTGTTCTTGCCAGTGTTGTGTCACAGTGCCATGACATTTCTGCTCTTTGATCCAGTGATGACACTCTATGCTGACAGATCATCGACATGACACATAAATTGCAGCAAGCTCACCTGGCAATTGAATAGTTCTCTGTTCTGAAGGCACCCTCTATCAAGGATTCTGCGCACTTGCCTTCTATGACATCATCACTGGCCTCTCAACTTAGTGACTTTAATGTTTCTTATGTTTCATGTGCTGTGCCTCAGACTTCTCTTGTGACATCAACTACTCTTCTGATTATCGACTCTGCACATCAGATTGTCATGATTACAAACAGTATGGGCCATTCAATGCATGTCACAGACAGTCCTCCAGTCTCCCACAGACCTCACCACCTTAACACTACTTAGTTACATCATGCTAAGGCTGAGGTACAGGAACTGTCAGAAGTGGGTATTGTACAACCCTCCAATAGGACCTGGTCATCCCTTATTCATCTGCTGCTGAAAAAAGATGGTTTCTTCCACCTCTGTGGGACCACCACTAACTGAATGCTCATACAGCTTTGGACAGTTACGCTATTCCCCACATTCAGGATTTCCTGCAGCAGCTTCACAGCACCCAAGTTTTAAACATGATCAGTTGCTGCAAAGTGTACCATCAGATTCTAATATTTGAGGATGACATTCCAAAAACAGTGATCACTACCCCATTTGGGTTATTCAAATACTGCTTCATGCAATATGATCTAAAAAATGCAGCTCAAACTTGGCAGAGATGTATTGACTTTAAAATGATTTCACTTTCCTTTTGCTTCACATGTTTGGATGACATCCTCATTTTTTCTTCCTCTGTTGAGAAACATGAACGTCATCTTCAACACATCCTACAACTTCTTTCTGACCACTGTGCAGAAATCAACCATGAAAAACCACAACTCCGATGCCGCCGCATTCTGTTTTTTGAACGTTCTGTCTTACTCAAGGGTATCAGCCTGATGTCTGATCCCATTGATTTCATCAAAAACCTCCCTCTTCCTGAATGCTGTCAAGCACTGAGACTGTTTCATGGGATAGTGCACTTTTTTCAATGTCATATTTATAATGCTGCTGTAATATGTGCGGCGACAGCTCGTGGAACGCCAAAGTATTTTCTAGTGCATTTATTCTTTGAAATAACAGAGATGCATTTTGTGTGAAATGAATACTCACCTCTTATTTGCTACATCACGATGAAAAGGTTCTATCTCCTTGAAGCTGCACTGCACATGTGTGTGACTTTCGACCATCGCCATTTTTCTTGTTTACACTGAATGCTACCTATCGGCTGTTGCAGGGATTACCTCGGCCAACAAATGAATGTCGAGTACCGCCGAATTCAAATCTGCACAACCCTCAATATCTTCAACACACACACCGCACAACAGGACTGAACACATGCTGACAGTGTGATGTTTGCATGATGTAATCCTCAACCACACATATGCACTCCCTGAGCACAATTGTTTAATAAAGATAGTACAATATCACTAATTAAAAAACAGCTAGCAAATACATTACACCATATATGGACCCTGCAGTCGATATTATCCACATGAAACTCTCATTTCCACAAATAACCTATATCTCAAAAACCAGAGCCAATTTGGAAAAAGTACAAATATACTCGGAATGAGTATCATAACAATATCCCATTTTCATTCAAACTTCCCTGGCAACGAAAAAAAAATTTTATTTTGTAGAGCTGTGTTATTTGTGTTTGTGTTAGATATAGGAAGTGTTTTGCTTGACCTGTCCCTGTTGCATTTATCTGTATGTGTACATTAAGAAATTAGGCACAGAAGTACTCTCGCGTGAAGGAAGTTTCATTTTGTGACAGTAGAACATTTGTATGGTTTGAACTCAGGCAATGTTTAGGATGAGTCAAGCAGAGCGAAGCAGCATGCATCAGCCTTCAGCTGTTAGCACTGATAATAACGAAGCAGTAAGAAGTGTTGTAGGACCGATGGCTACAGATAGCGCAACAGAATGCCCTGTAGACACGGCTGCGGGTGTAACAGCGAGTACGCAGCAGGGATTAGATCCATTGGTAATTATCATGAGACAGATGCAGATGATAACCGAGAGCATGAATACTTTGAAAACTGACGTTAACGCGAAATTTTCCTCAGTTACTGAAGGGCAAAATGATTTGAATACGAAATTAGCCTCAGTTACTGAAGGGCAGCAAAATCTGAAAACCGATATTAAAGCACAATTTGTGACAGTCACTCAAACTCAAGAAGAGATGAAATTAGTCCAGACTGAGATTAAGCAGCAGTTACAAGATAGTTTTTCCAAATTAGAGCAGCGGATAGAGGCGAAGACCAAGGAACTCAAAGATCAGGCCGAAGAGATAGAACGAAAATTAACTGCACAAATAGAATTGGTGAAAGCACAATGAGAGGAAAATCTACTCAATGCATACATGTCGAAATGAAGGAGTATGTGGCTATTAAAATAGATACAGTACGGGAACAAGTGGAAATGTTTCCGCAGTTAGTGCAAAAGCAAGACGCCATGTCATGTGCAATTGCGCAACTTCCTGAATTGGCACGTACACAGACTAACCTAAAGAAAAGCGTTGAACATCTGACAGAGCAACAACACGTTATAGACCACCAAATTAACATATTAATGGGTAAATTATCCGAAATCACATTAGAAAACAAAAGGCTAATGTGTGAAAATGTTGAGCAAATTGTTAAGGCAGCATTCCAGAATTTATCTGGCAAACAGTATGAGAATTTGTTTGTGAAAGTACTTGAGGAGGTGCGACAGCAGTTAGGTGCTGATCTTGAGCATTGGAAATAAATTATAGAAGAGACGATGCGCGCTTCACAACAAAGCTCAGAATAAATGAATACAGGGCAGCAGCTGAAGTTGGCAATGACTATAGAGGCAGTTACTGCCCATTCGCACACAATACCGACTTGTGCAAGTAATCCAAACATTAAATTGCCACAAGCTAGTTGTTTGCATGAATTCTTATCTACCGGAGATTACGAAATCCTTTGCCATGCCAAAGAAAAAATGATAAAGCATTGGCAATTCCAGATTTTTAACCCTGACAAAAGGGGGTTCCATCCAATTGTTTTTATTCGAAGTTTCAGAGGAGTGCTACCCAGAAATTGGTTGGAGTGGCAGAAGATCAGTTTTGTTACAGGATATATACAAGGTTTGGGGGCGATCTGGGCCTTGGACATGACTTCTGTTTGCCCGACATATGACGATTTTGAGAAGGCGTTTTTAGCAAAGTTCTGGTCAGAAGGGTACAGGAACACCTAAGGCAGGAGGTGTTCTACCCAGAGCCTTTCGCCTTTTTGCAAGGAAGCCTTAGAAGGTATTTCGAAAAATATATAAATAAAATGAGATACTGGGACAGACCTATGCCCTTGCCAGACATAATAAACATACTTAAGGCAAGACTACCAACTAGCATCCAGAATCAATTAATTTATGGCACAAATCACTCTTCTCCAAATTGTTATATAAATCTATCCCTATCTTTCCTTTAGAGATCAATTTCAAAATTATTTTTTCTCTTCTGTAGGCTTTCCTATCTTCTATGTACCGTAGGCTGGGGTCAAGGCTTAAGAGGTTTACAAGGTTTCCCTGCTTAAGAAAGTTCCCGAATAGGTAGACCCTGATAATTGTTTCATGAAAGATCATCTTCCTTGGTTGTGCACAGCAAACATAACACCTTGATGCACATAAAAGCATTACAGCCCCGGCACCTGTCTCTTCATTTCTCCTGTTTTCAATGTTTCTTTTCTTCGTCTGTCTTATACATAATTTTTTTTTTTTTCAGTCAGAGGACTGACACTCATCACTTCTGCGTTACCCACACTAATATATAGCTCGTGAAGTGTGTTCAGTAAATCAAAATCAGGCTCACAATCTTCGCTCGCTGTGAGGGGCATTGTAATGTCCCCACAGCAAATAGCCTCTACCACGCACCAATTAATCATTTTCAATCAAACCATCCACATTCATTCACTTTGGAAAAGTTATCTGATCTGATTTTCTGGTAATATATGCGGCAACAGCTCATCAATGACAAAGTATTTTCTAGTGCATTTATTCTTTGAAATAACAGAGATGCATATATGCATTCTCCATGGTTGTGAGAGTGGTAACGAGGACAGCTTCTGGAGTATCTGTTGAGCGATTGACGTGTTTCTGAGAGATACATATTCTGCTTTTCTTCTCGCTAAAGTGAGCCAATTAACATTTGTGCCACTAGCAGTTTGTTTTGAAGAGAAAGAGATTGTAAAAGGAAAATAATTAAGGTGTGGAATCACCGGAGATCTGGACACGTAATGGAGATGGATTTAATACACGATTTCCTCCATAAATAAGGTTTGTGACTTTTTTATTCTGGAGTGAATGAACAAATGAGTTTTTCCTGAATCATTTGTTGATCATGTTGGCCCTGTAATTAGTGGGGAAGTTTCAGCTGTGTCGAAGAAAGCCTGCAATCACTGAGTCTGTGTTAAACCATCCAAAAAGGCTTCATACACATCTGGAATTTGCAATCTTTCATAAAAGGAACAAATTGTCCAAACGATTGATTCTCCTGACTGAGTGCAGTGTTTAACAGTAATAATAAATGTAAAGGTCTCTTACAGCAAGCCAGCTGCTGATTACCAAGACGAAGGAATCCACCAAAGATTCTATTTGGCTGATTCTTTTTATCACTATATCACGTAATGAAATCTAATATTAAAAACTAAACATAGATAAAGGAGAGAAAGACAGAGAGCAAATGAAAATAGAGATAATACTAAGAATCCTCCATTAGTCTAATTTTTTGCCTATCTTATCACAGATCAGCCAAGAACTGGGAGGGTCTTACTTTACTATATAGACTTATGTGTGAAGGTGAAGGGATCTTAAAGACAACAGATACACGTCTATACAGACAAGACATTAATGATTAATGGAAAATCTCATATAAAGATGTGAAACAAATACTAACAAAGTGATAGACGGGCTGGCCAGTACTTACCTCAGCTCAGTACAGCCGATAGATACACATAAAACAGAACCGAAAATTTACGTTCCTAGCTTTCAGAACAAATGTTCCTTCATCGGGGGGAGAGAGGGGAAAGAAAGGGAAGAGGGGAAAGGAGATTCAGTTACTCACAACCCAGGTTATGAACCAACAGGGAAAGGAAAATAGGGAGGGTAGCAAGGATGGAGGCATGGTTGTCAGAGGGAAGCCAAAGATATTCTACTGTAAGTACTGTGCCAGCTTCAAACCAAAGAGGATGCATACAGAAGTAAAGAGGTATATAGTATAAACATAAACACAACTATGTAGGATGAAAAGATGCGTGAATGGCTAAAGAGGAAAGGGAAAGAGGAGAAGACTGAAGAGTAAATGGGAGTGAGGTTGTTTAACGTAGGTTCAGTCCAGGGGGATGGCGGGATGAAAGGATGTGTTGGAGTGCAAGTTCCCATCTCCGCAGTTCAGAGGGACTGGTGTTGGGTGGGAGAAGCCAAATGGCACATACGGTGTAGCAGGTTCCTATGTCCCTAGAATTATGCTGGAGGGCATGCTCCGCTACTGGGTATTTGGCATCTCCTAGGCGGACAGTTTGTCTGTGTCCGTTCATGCGCTCAGCCAGTTTAGTTGTTGTCATGCTGATGTAAAAGGCTGTGCATGTCAGTTGATAAATGACGTGTAGTTTCACACGTGGCCCTGCCTTGGATTGTGTATGTTTTACCAGTAGCGGGGCTGGAGTAGGTGGTTGTGGGGGGATGCATGGGGCAGGTTTTGCAGTGGGGTCGGTTACAGGGGTAGGAACCGCTGGGTAGAGAAGGTAGTCTGGGAATATTGTAGGGTTTAACAAGGATGTTACGGAGGTTAGGGGGGCGACAAAAGGCAACTCTGGGTGGTGTGGGGAGAATTTTGTCAAGGGATGATCTCATTTCAGGGGTTGACTTGAGAAAGTCATATCCCTGGCGGAGTAATATTGGGTGACAAGGGGGATGCTTCTGTGTGGTCTGGGGGTAGGAACATTGTTGTTGGATGGGGAGAAATGTATTGCTTGGGAAATCTCTTTGTTAGTATTTGTTTCAGACAAGACATTACACAGAGATAGGGGCTAGCTGCATTGATCATCTATTCTTAGATTAAAGAGATGGCAACTTATTATAAGAACATTAAAATGTTAAACTGCCTCTCTTCAGTCCTCTTGCAACTGATGCTTTGGCTGGAAAAAATACTTACAGGTCTCGTATGGTTGTGTGGTCTGAAGACATGAAGTGCTCATTCCATGACCTCAAGATGGGCATTAATATGCACTTTGTATGCCAATAAGACTAATATTCACTACATTGAAGAGGCTGGCGTGTTGTGGCAGATGACATGTCAGTGTGTATGCTACCTCTTCTGCCATAGATCTGAACAAACAACTGAGGCAACAACCTCTGGATGCAGATGTGCGGGACTTGATCGATGACCCTTCTTCATCCCTGATCATACAATCCCATCATCTCCCTGGCTTGACATCTCCAATTTTATGTGATATTCCTGTGTGTATTCCCAGACCTCTGGTTCCTGCATCTCTTTGCTTACAAGTCGTAGCTCATGGAGCATTTCATGTGGTGTTAACAAGGACTGCCATGCTTGGGCCCAGGCCTGCCTCCCTTTGCAACATAGCAAAATCAGTTGGCACATCTAACCACCAGTTCGATATCCCTAAGAGCAGATTTTGCCATGTTCATCTTGACGTGATTGGACCCTCATCCCCTTCAGGTGGCTGTCAGTACATACTATCCATTATCAATCTCATCCCCACGAGAGTCACAAGCCGTCCCTTTATCTGATATTATGGCTGAATTTGTAGCATGAGTTTTCATCAGTAACTGGCTCACAATCTTTGACTGTCCCTCCACCATCTCCACCAAATTGAGGCAGTAATTTGACTCATCAACTTTCACTAATCTGTGTGATTTGTGTGGCCTAACAAATTCCACACAATGATATATCATCCTCAGAGTAACAGCTTGGTGGAACACTGGCACAGGACTCTAAAAACTACTCTTATGTGCCACAATGTCTCCCACACAGAGGTACTACTGTGGGTCCTCTGAGGGATCCATACTGCTTTCAGTTATGATCTACACACCTCTTTGACCAAAAGCTTGTTTTGGGAACCTTCTGTTCTCCCAGCCAAGTTTGTTGAGGATGATGCTTCTCCTCCTTCTCCTCTTTCTCTTCAGCTGTGAGATGGTCTGCTGTTCATCCTTTTTGGTCACCCACCTTCTCCAGAGAATCCTTCCACCACCCAAGTAATGCTACTTTGCACCTTCAACACTTCACTTGTCACAGATGAAGACAAAATCTCTGCATTCATCGACACAGGGGGTGCCTCACTATCTTCACCATGCTCCTTCAGTGACACGCTCCACCATGACCACACTCCATGGTCATTACTAGAGCAGGTCATACAGTAGATCCTCAGCCTCACTGGACTGTCACCTATACCAATTATGACAAAATCCTCTCCCTGCCCCTGTGCTCCACACTGCTGAAAGAGGAGGGGGAAGGGGGGAAGAGATGGGGAGGGAGGAGGTGGGCTCTGTGGTGTGTGGTGACTATTGGTACATGATAGTTGCCTCTTTGGTCTGAACCTCTTTGACATCAAATCCATTGTGATGTTTTGGTTTGTTTACATACTGTCATTTTACACTTTATTCTATGTGCAAAAATAAAGTGTCATATGTTAGTACTTGCATAGTGGTTACTATTAAACATTCATACATAGTTCTGCAAGCTGATTAACTTTTTCTTCTACTGTCAATGCTGCCTTCTCTTTTTGGAAACATCAATCATGAAGTAACACTTACATAATTACCTGGAAAACGTTTGAGTATAAAATGCTGTGTATTGATTTAACTTTACATAATTTACCTACTGTGATACAAACTTCTAATCTCTGCTTAGAACTGTGACATGTACCATATTCATGAATTGTTCCTCTGTAAAATGAAGTGTTGGACATTTTTCCACTAGGGTTATGAAGTAGCTCTTGTCAGACTGAAATGCTGAGCAACTGTCTTTGAAATGGTGATCATGAAATGAATACATTAATGATAATCCTTATGAACTTATATTGGTTTTCCCAAACAATGTCATCACCAAAAGTCTCAGATATTGTTCCATGAGCAATCTTACTGGCTAGTGCCACCAAACAAAAATCTCAGTGGTGTTATCTGAGAAAGTTCTCTTTTTTAACCTTTACTGAGTGGTTTTGCTTTAAACCCTCAGAATTATTCTGTGAGCACATATTATAGTTTATGTGTATAGTTTACATGTATATGTGTATATTATAGTTTATGTGTATATGTATAGTTTGTGTGTATATAGTTTATGTGTATGTCTCAGAACTGAACTCTGAATGAGTCATTATCATATATGCATTTGACTTCAAAACAGGTCACTGTATATGACACACTGTAACCCATGTACCTGTATATACATTTACCTAATTGAATGGATTTTCACTATTTATAATTACAATTTCTGCTTCAATTGAGAAAACATTTATTTTTAGCTATATAATCTTACACAGCTCATATATATAAGTTATGAATGAAATTAAATGTATTTTGCTGGAATGTTTTTTACACTAATTAATTATTCATTAGCCAAATAAAAACAAAAATTCTGATCAAAATATTAAAACACTATGGCAAGGTAAATGTTGTAGAAATAATAGCCCACCAAAAACTTAGTAGTGAAGACAAACTAATTAACTAGTTACATGTCTCAGAGAATTTCTCAGATAATCAAAATGTTCATTCATCATTATTTACCAATACACTTAAGAAAAGAAATGTATATATAGCTAAAAATATATGTTTACAAAAACGATACGGAAACTGTAATAGTGAATAGTGAAAATCCATTCAATTGGGTAAATGTATACACAGGTACACAGTTTACAGTGTATAATGTACAGTGACCTGTTTTGATGTCAGATGCACAAATGATAAAGACTTACTCAGAGCTCAGTTTGAGACTTCTTGTTGTTGTTGTTGTTGTTGTGGTCTTCTGTCTTGAGACTGGTTTGATGCAGCTCTCCATGCTACTCTATCCTGTGCAAGTTTTTCATCTCCCAGTACCTACTGCAACCTACATCCTTCTGAATCTGCTTAGTGTATTCATCTCTTGGTCTCCCTCTACAATTTTTACCCTCCACGCCGCCCTCCGATACTAAATTGGTGATCCCTTGATGCCTCAGAACATGTCCTCAGAACATGTCCTAACAAACCGATCCCTTCTTCTGGTCAAGTTGTGCCACAAACTTCTCTCTCCCCAATCCTATTCAATACTTCCTCATTAGTTATGTGATCTACCCATCTAATCTTCAGCATTCTTCTGTAGCACCACATTTCGAAAGCTTCTATTCTCTTCTTGTCCAAACTATTTATCGTCCATGTTTCACTTCCATACATGGCTACACTCCATACAAATACTTTCGGAAATGACTTCCTGACACTTAAATCTATACTCGATGTTAACAAATTTCTCTTCTTCAGAAACGCTTTCCTTGCCATTGCCAGTCTACATTTTATATCCTCTCTACTTCGACCACCATCAGTTACTTTGCTCCCCAAATAGCAAAACTCCATTACTACTTTAAGTGTATCATTTCCTAATCTAATTCCCTCAGCACCACCCAACTTAAGTAGACTACATTCCATTATCCTTGTTTTGCTTTTGTTGATGTTCATCTTATATCCTCCTTTCAAGACACTGTCCATTCCATTCAACTGCTCTTCCAAGTCCTTTGCTGTCTCTGACAGAATTACAATGTCATTGGCGAACCTCAAAGTTTTTATTTCTTCTCCATAAATTTTAACACCTACTCCGAATTTTTCTTTTGTTTCCTTTACTGCTTGCTCAATATACAGATTGAACAACATCGGGGAGAGGCTACAACCCTGTCTTACTCCCTTCCCAACCACTGCTTCCCTTTCATGTCCCTCGACTCTTATAACTGCAATCTGGTTTCTGTACAAGTTGTAAATAGCCTTTCGCACCTTGTATTTTACCCCTGCCACCTTTAGAATTTGAAAGAGAGTATTCCAGTCAACATTGTCAAAAGCTTTCTCTAAGTCTACAAATGCTAGAAATGCAGGTTTGCCTTTCCTTAATCTTTCTTCTAAGATAAGTCATAAGGTTAGTATTGCCTCACGTGTTCCAGTGTTTCTATGGAATCCAAACTGATCTTCCCCGAGGTTGGCTACTACTAGTTTTTCCATTCGTCTGTAAAGAATTCGTGTTAGTATTTTGCAGCTGTGACTTATTAAACTGATAGTTCGGTAATTTTCACATCTGTCAACACTTGCTTTCTTTGGGATTGGAATTATTATATTCTTCTTAAAGTCTGAGGGTATTTCGCCGGTCTCATACATCTTGCTCACCAGATGGTAGAGTTTTGTCAGGACTGGCTCTCCCAAGGCCGTCAGTAGTTCTAATGGAATGTTGTCTACTCCGGAGGCCTTGTTTCGACTCAGGTCTTTCAGTGCTCTGTCAAACTCTTCACGCAGTATCATATCTCCCATTTCATCTTCATCTACATCCTCTTCCATTTCGATAATATTGTCCTCAAGTACATCGCCCTTGTATAGACCCTCTATATACTCCTTCCACCTTTCTGCTTTCCCTTCTTTGCTTAGAACTGGGTTTCCATCTGAACTCTTGATATTCATACAAGTGGCCTTCTTTTCTCCAAAGGTCTCTTTAATTTTCCTGTAGGCAGTATCTATCTTACCCCTAGTGAGATAGGCCTCTACATCCTTACATTTGTCCTCCAGCCATGCCTGCTTAGCCATTTTGCACTTCCTGTTGATCTCATTTTTGAGACGTTTGTATTCCTTTTTGCCTGCTTCATTTGCTGCATTTTTATATTTTCTCCTTTCATCAATTAAATTCAATATTTCTTCTGTTATCCAAGGATTTCTACTAGCCCTCGTCTTTTTACCTACTTGATCCTCTGCTGCCTTCACTACTTCATCCCTCAAAGCTACCCATTCTTCTTCTACTGTATTTCTTTCCCCCATTCCTGTCAATTGTTCCCTTATGCTCTCCCTGAAACTCTGTACAACCTCTGGTTCTTCCAGTTTATCCAGGTCCCATCTCCTTAAATTCTCACCTTTTTGCAGTTTCTTCAGTTTTAATCTACAGGTCATAACCAATAGATTGTGGTCAGATTCCACATCTGCCCCTGGAAATGTCTTACAATTTAAAACCTGGTTCCTAAATCTCTGTCTTACCATTATGTAATCTATCTGATACCTTTTAGTATCTCCAGGGTTCTTCCACGTATACAACCTTCTTTCATGATTCTTAAACCAAGTGTTGGCTATGATTATGTTGTGCTCTGTGCAAAATTCTACCAGGCGGCTTCCTCTTTCATTACTTAGCCCCAATCCATATTCACCTACTATGTTTCCTTCTCTCTCTTTTCCTACACTCGAATTCCAGTCACCCATGACTATTAAATTTTCATCTCCCTTCACAATCTGAATAATTTCTTTTATTTCATCATACATTTCTTCAATTTCTTCGTCATCTGCAGAGCTAGTTGGCATATAAACTTGTACTAGTGTAGTAGATGTGGGCTTCGTATCTATCTTGGCCACAATAATGCGTTCACTATACTGTTTGTAGTAACTTACCCGCATTCCTATTTTCCTATTCATTATTAAACCTACGCCTGCATTACCCCAATTTGTATTTGTGTTTATAACCCTGTAGTCACCTGACCAGAAGCCTTGTTCCTCCTGCCACTGAACTTCACTAATTCCCACTATATCTAACTTCAACCTATCCATTTCCCTTTTTAAATTTTCTAACCTACCTGCCTGATTAAGGGATCTGACATTCCACGCTCCGATCCGTAGAACGCCAGTTTTCTTTCTCCTGATAACAACATCCTTTTGAGTAGTCCCCGCCCGGAGATCCGAATGGGGGACTATTTTACCTCCGGAATATTTTACCCCAGAGGACACCATCATCATTTAATCATACAGTAAAGCTGCATGACCTCTGGAAAAATTACGGCTGTAGTTTCCCGTTGCTTTCAGCCTTTCACAGTACCAGCACAGCAAGGCCGTTTTGGTTATTGTTACAAGGCTAGATCAGTCAATCAACCAGACTGTTGCCCTTGCAACTACTGAAAAGGCTGCTACCCCTCTTCAGGAACCACACATTTGTCTGGCCTCTCAACAGATACCCCTCCGTTGTGGTTGCACCTACAGTACGGCTATCTGTATCGCTGAGGCACGCAAGCCTCCCCACCAACGGCAAGGTCCATGGTTCATGGGGGGGGTGAGACTTCTAAGGAGTACATTATTTGTCTCATTATGTACGAGGGGGGACCCGGGACTCCGAAGGCGCTGCCACTCATAGACGTAGTGCAGGGTTCTCATGCTAGATAGTGTTATTAGAGACCTTCATGAAACAGCTGTGCAGACAGCATCAGTGTAGAGCTGAACGTGCAGGTGTGGTATTGTGTTTCTCTGACTGTTGGTGGGTTACTTCTGTGAAGTCGTTATGACAACTTTAAAAGAACAAAGAGTGTGTGTGAAATTTTGTTTCCTGCTTAAAAAAACTGCAACGGAGACACATCAAATGCTTCAGGAAGCTTTCCAGGAGGACGCTATGAGCTGCACACAGGTTTTTGAGTGGTTTGGGTGCTTTAAACGTGGTGAGATGTGTGTTGAAGACTTAGCTCATTCTGGACGTCCTTCAACATTGCGAAATGAGGAGAACATTGAAAAGTTCCGCAAAAAGATCAACAAGGATCGTCGCCAAGTGATCAACCAAATTTCATCAGAGACAGGAATTTGTTGGAGCTCGTGCCAGTGGATTCTGAGTGAGGATTTGCACATGTGACGTGCTGCTGCTAAATTTGTTCTGCACCTTCTCACACAGGAGCAAATAACATTCTGCATGAATGTGTGTCAGGACTTGAAGTCAGAGATTGTACATGATCCAAACTTCCTGAACAAAGTCATTACAGGGGATGAGAGTTGGTGTTATGGTTATGACCCAGAAACTAAGCAAGCGTCAAGCCAGTGGAGGACTCCCAACTCTCCCAGACCAAAAAAAGCAAGGCAAGTGAGGTCAAATGTGAAGACATTGATCATTGTCTTTTTTGATGTTCGTGGAATTGTGCATTGGGAATTCGTACCCCCTGGCCAGACAGTTAACCAGCAATTTTACTTGGATGTTTTAAGGCGTCTGCGAGAGGATGTGAGGAGGAAACGCCCAGAACTTTGGCGATCAGGTGACTGGTTACTGCATCACGACAACGCTCCAGCACACACGGCCTTACGAGTGACCACTATTTGGCATCTCAGAGGTGGTCTGTCGTTCCCCACACTCCGTATTCGCCGGACCTAGCCCCGTACGACTTTTTCTATTTCCACGAATGAAAAAAACGTTAAAAGGGGGGTGTTATGATGATGTGGAGGCGGTAAAAACAGGTTCACAAAGGCACTGCACAATATCAAACTTGAAGAGTTCCAAACATGCTTCCAACAGTGGGAAAAGAGACTTGACAAGTGCATCACATGTAATGGATGACTGAAGTAATTTTGTGAAAAGGTTCATCAATAAATTTTTTATGACAACAATACGGTTTCTTTTGGGTCTCCCCTCATACAACATAACATGTGTCCTCTTTAATACTGTAGCAAATAGCACATATTCCTTTAATGTAATCATTAAGATATTTACTATACCGGAAAACCATAGTAAAAACTGGGTACTGTTGTGAGGAATAAATATGATGAACAGCTGCATGTTATTGACTACTAGATGGCCGCAAGTGTAGAAGTGTAACTCTAATACAAGAAAAAGTTACAGTTAGGTGCTGGAAAAGGGAGTTTGTGAGAACTGTAACATCAAAATAACAAATTTAAGAGTTAAAAAAGCAACACTAATTAAAACACAAATAACTAATAAAAGAAAATTGAAAATAAACATAAATAAATCATAAAGTATCAATACTATTTGTAGAAAAAATCTACATAAATGAGTTTCAGGTCTACAATTTTTGGTTGACACTTTAAGAAGTGAAATCTTCACACTCAAGAATGAAAATCAGGAGCTACAGATGAAGCACAAATCAAGTGAAGTGGCACCTAACGATAGGTACAACTCACCCAAGTGGAAAGAAGTGAGACACAAAGGTAGGACTGTAGCTGGAAAAATAACAACGAACTTTGCAACAGCAGTTACATTTACCGATAAAAACAAATATGGTGTTCTGCAGTGCAGTGACGGTGTTAAAGACAGTGTAAATGATCCAGACCTTGCAAAAGACAATGCGCTGAAAATGAATAATCACTGTGAGAAAAATGATGATAAACTGGGAACATCAGGTATAAAAAGTGTGCTTCTTCTAACAGTTAGCCATGGCAGGAATATATCTCATATGTTTTTAGAAATAAATCGAAACGTAGCAGTCACCAGTATTGTCAAACATGGAGTGGGAACTAAACACGTTTTAGACACTTGCATTCAAACAAAATCCATGCAAAAAAATGACTTTGTTGTATGCATAACAGGATGAAATGATGTTGCAAAACATGAAGCAGATGTTTGTGTACAAGTGCTTCAGAACTTTCTAGAAAAAAATAAATCAAGGAATACAGTTGTTGCTACAGTGCCTCATCGGCCTGATCTAATCTATAGTTTGCGCATTAATAAAGAAATTCAAAGAGCAAGTATTAAAATAAAGACACTGTGTTCTGAATACCCAAATTGTGCTGTGGTCAATATAAGTAAACTGCAGCATAACTATCACACCAGACATGGGCACCACCCAAACTATGAAGGGAAAAAGTTTGTGTGCAAACATGTCAATGCAATAATTAAAGAAAGGCTCACAGAAAATAAAACAGTCTATGAAAGTAGTGGTTTGAGTAATACCTGGAATGTACGTCATTTTCTAGTATAAAAGTCAGTGAATCAGAGCATAATAAACATCCTGTACTTGAACTAGGTGATAAAAGCAGCATTTGAATGAGAGAGTGTTCACAGACAATAAACAATAGACATGAATCTGTTACTGTGATGCAAATGAACATTTGCTGCATTAGGAAGAAAGTATTACAATTAGAAAATTTTTGCAGTATTGAAAACATTGATGTTGTTTGTGTCTCACAATACTGGCTGACAGAGGATCAAGTACAATATTTTGTTTCTCAGGGGTATGCTGTTGGAGACATTATGTATAGAAGTGAAATAAAGAATGGAGGTTTTCTAATATTTGTTAAAGATACTATAATGTTTACCAAAATAGATGTTAGCTCTTACTGTGCAAAACTAGATGGAGAATTTAGCTGTATAAGACTAAATGCAAAGAATACTATAATTGTTAGCTTATATAGATCACCAGGTGGATGTGTAAATACATTTTTCGAAAGATTTTAGGTGCTTATGAGGAAGATAGTAAAATCTAACACAAAACTAATTATCTGTGGTGATTTCAACACTGAAATGGCCAACAGTGATGAACATGTTAGTAGAACATTTTTTAAGATATTAAGATCACTAAATTTATAATGTACAAATTAGACACCAACACGAGATAATGCGTGCTTAGATAATATTATAGCAAATTTTTCTAGAGATATGTATGATGTCAGACTTGCCAGTGGAGCCCTAGCTAATCATGAACCATTGATTTTAACATTCTGTTGTGATCAGTTGCCTAAATCAGACACATCAGTCAGAATCAAGTCTAATGCCACATGTGTAAGAGGGCAGAAAGATGAATATATTAATTTATTTATTGACAGATTATCTGATGATAACTGGGACATTGTACACAACACACAACCTGGGAAGGGTGCTGGTGAAATGGTGTTTAACAACTTCCTGAAAATACTCACAGAGTTATGGTACTCCTGCTCACCATAATCAAAAGTGGTCCTAATCATAAACAGAAAAACAAACAGCTAAAATAGCATATAGATGATCTAGCTCTCACTAGGGAGGAGATGCTCAGTCTGTACAGAATATATAAAAGTTCTTGCAAACAAGGACCTGAGCTAGATAATACTTCTTATAGAGCTTATCTAAAATGTAAAAAAAACCTACAACGACAAACTGTTCTTAGCCAAAAAACATGCATGTGGACATTATATTGAAAGTGCTCTCAACAAATGTAAAGCAGCATGGGACATCATCAACCAATATAATTCACAAACCCACACACAAGATTCAATGCTGGTCCCAGAAGAAGTAAATAATTACTTCCTAACATCAGTGAGTGAGCTGAAAACAAAATCAAACAAAATGGCACTTGTGCACTAGATCATCTTGGTGCTGTACCCCGTATGAGGTATATTTTCCACTGGAATGTTGTCAGCCCAGAGGATATTGTAAAAGCTGTGCCAAGGTCCACCAACTCCAAAAGTATGGACTGTTTTTGGTTCTCTAACTATGTAATGAAAAAAATAATACACTTTATCTGTCAACCTCTTTCTTTCATTTTCAATATGTGTTTAGAATCTGGAGTTTCTCCAGATGCACTCAAAACTGCTAAAGTGATACCAGTCTTTAAAAAATGGGAGATAAGCATCTGCCCTAAAACTATCAACCAGTTTCTATTGTCCCAATTTTCTCTAAAGTTTTTGAATATCTAATGTACAGCCAACTAAATAACTATTTTGAAAAGTATGATCTCCTTTCCAACAGACAGTTTGCATATCAACATGGTAACAATACCACTACTGCTTTCACTGATGTTGTTAACCAGGTGTTAACTGCATTCGAAAGTAAGGATCTAGTATCACTTGTACTTCGTGATCTTAGCAAAGCCTTCGACTGCATACCATTTAGCACCCTACTTGCAAATCTGGAATTTTATGGCATACACAAACCATCTTTAGATGTAATCGAATCATACTTTGTACCAATTAAAAATAGATGCTCCTTACTGAAGGAAATTTGGACTGGAGTGCCTCAGGACTCGATCCTAGGTCCTTTTCTGTTCATCATTTCAATTAATGACTTACCTTACCATGTAGGAGCAAATTCAATTGTGTGTTATGCAGACGACAGAACACTGCTCAATATATACCATGACACAGCAGAACTGCATCAGGCAACACAGGAAAAACTAGAACTAGTAATGAATTGGTTTTCTTCTAGTGAATTCCTATGTAGTCCTGATAAAACACAAGAACTAATTCTGGGTTAACTACAGCTGCTGAAAACAAATCAGTAAACTTGTTAGGATTCCACATCGATTCAAAATTAAACTGGGAGGAACATATTAGCCATATTTGCAAGAGAATAGCAAGAGTGTGTTATCTCATCTGGAGACTGACAGATGTAGTCACTGATGAGTAACTAAAGGTGGTATATTTTGGCCTGTTTCAGTCACACATTTCCCAAAAAAAAAAAAAAAAAAGTAATCAGAACAATGAGCAAAGTTAAGCCTAAGGAACACTGCCATCCCCTCTTTATCAAGCACATGATATTAACTGTTGTGAATCTATACATCTACACAGCACTGCTTTATGTCAAACTCACAAAAAATAATGAGTTTAAAACTCTTCAATAAACTTCCTGCATCTGCTCAGTCACTGACCAGTAATATTTTCAAATTTAAGATTTATGACTGGTTACTCAAACACATATTTTATAAGATAACAGGATATTATGAAATAATCATTGACATTAGTAAATAAGAATACTCCTAAAAGAAGTGGAATTAAATTGTAAAAACTTTTCTGTAAAGTTATTATTAATTGTATATTTAATGTTCAGATCTCTTCTGCTGTAAGTGGTCAATGGTGAATAAACTGAATACTGAATATATAACTAGCAACTTTTTCAGTCAGCAGAGAGGTCATACTGCATGGTGATAAACTTGTAAATAATTTTCCTGTGTGTAGAGAAGCAGATAGGCTTGGAAGAAACAGAAATTAAAATATTCAGAGCTGTGTATACTCGAGAGTAAAGTGAGACTGAAACTTCTGAAGAGACTTGAATAACTTGTTGGTAATTAACCAGTTTACTGTATGCAGAAAAAGTTATAAATGTGGTATTGAGCTGAATTTGAGTTGTAGTATAGAATAACAGATTCCAGGTGGAATAGTTAAAAGCAACCCAAATGCTGGCTGAATTTGAAAGGAATTAAGTACTAATATGTTCAATAAATGAAGCAAAACTTACAAGCAATATGGCTATATTTTCACTAAAATATTTAACAAGTACTTGATGAACCACACCAAGCATGGTATGGAACAGTTTTTCATTTTTCTTAGTGCTAATTGTTCTTATAATATCTCATTTTGTGTTTTAGGATATGTACTTTTATATTATTGTGATTCTAGTATTGTCCCTAGTTCTTTGACAACTTCTCTCATGTTGGAATGCCATCCTGAAACCCTTTTGTGATTGTGACTTGTGTTCTCGCTAGTTAGTAACAAAGTGTCATAACTGTTGTAGCTGACTATGGAAACAAGTAATGATCCTGAAGCAATATGGGGATGTGCCATACAACCAGTCATGCTAAAGAACTGCAGCAGGAGAAACTGGCAATGCTGTGGCCAAGGGTCAAATCAACTCTTCATGAAGAAAAATAACACATACTATTATGTACCACATAAAGTGTAAAATTGTAGTTAGACCAGTTCCCTTTATGTTTTTGTCAGCCTTTTATCATTCTCATGCTCACATTCTGATTGGTGGGCTTCTGTAATGGAACTGGTCTCACTACATCACATTCAATGTACCAAGTGTAGTTTCTGATCCAATATGTTTATCTCACATTTTAAGATACTCTCTTTTAACTGTCACAAAATTTGTAAATATTTATTATAATAATTGTCTTGTTTATTTTGATGAATTTAAATATCTGAGAGGTGTGTAAGCATGGATGAATTTAATAATCTTTGATCCAAGAGTTTTTATCTTTGTATTTAACAATTTATGAACTGTCAGTGGGTAAAGTAAGCGAGTTGCTGTGGAGCGGTTTACCAAGAGAAGTGGTGTATACCTGTGTGTGGCCAAAGTTTGGTGCATGTTGCCCATTATGTCTAAATAACAGTGCTCAAAAGTATCTTTTTATAATTGTGAACCACAAACAAAAATGTTATTTAAAACTTCTGAAACGATTTCCAGAATATAACAACAAACTGAAAACTGAAATGTGTTCATTTTAGAATTGATACAACAAGATCAAACCCATGAACCCCTGAAAATTCAAATATTTTGTCAACAGTCTTCAGGAAAGTGAGAAAGAAGACCCCTAGACATGAACCATGAGAAACAATGAAGAAGAATGCTACCAGCTAAATACCAATTATTTTGATACATCAACTTTTCTGAACTTTCCACCCTGTTTGTTCAGTGTACTGCTATGAAGGCTGAAGTACATACCTGAAAATCAGCAGAGACAGAATTTAAATAATTAATCTGAGTCAGTATTTATAATGTGGGGGAGCCAGAACATGGATAAGTGTTTTAAGCTGTATCACACTCAAACTATGTATGATAATATTTTACAGAGTAAAAGAGAAACACAATGAACAGACTGCTCTAGTGTAGCTTGTAATACGTTGCAGTAAAAATGAGGAAAATATCTGAAAAATGTACTGGTGTGTCACAATGTAATAAATAATTGTATACCAATGGGTTAATGTTCGTAGGTATTGAAAATTGTCTACTGCTTCTGTCAACTTAGGGTGTGGCTTAAAAGGTGTACAACTTTGCTTCTGCCATTTGCTGAAAGGTGGCAACAATAGTAATTAGTGGTGAAAAGAAACAGATCGCAGCCATCAGGCAGTTAGCTTGGACCTCAGTCAACATAACCTCATTCAAACATTAGTCAATTTGTGTCTGCATCATAAAGTTGTTCTTTATTGAAAATGTCACTTTATGAGCCTAATTCTTGTCATTTGTGGGGGTGTTACTGTTTTGTTTCAATATGAAAAAAACAGTGGCGGAGTCTCATTGATTGCTCTCAAGTATGTATGGTAAGGATTCTATTAGTGAAAGAATGTGTCATGAGTGGTTTCAATGCTTCAAGAACGGTGATAACGTTGTAGACCAGCATAGTGGTGGAAGAGGGAATGTTTTTGAAGATGCAGAATTGAAGACATTGCTGAGTGAAGACTTGCTTCAAATTCAAGAAGAATGTGCATGATTAGTGGGAGTGACACAGCAAACCATTTCAAAATGTCTCAAGGCTATGGGCATGATTCAGAAAGAAGAAACTTGGATTCTGTGTGAGCTGAAACCATGAGACATTGAATGGCATTTGTGTGTTTGTGAACAGTTGCTTCAGAGGCAAAAATGGAAAGGATTTCTGCATCGCATTGTGCCTGGATATGAAAAATGGGATCATTACGATAACCGTGCACAAAAAAAATCATGGGGATATCCCGGCCATGCTTCCATGTCTACAGCCAAACCGAATATTGATGGTGCCAAGGTCATGCTCTGCATTTAGTGGGAGCAGCTCAGCACTGTGTAGTATGAGGTGTTAAAACCAAATGAAACAATCACAGGTGCTCATTATTAAACACAATTAATGTGTCTTAGCAGAGCATTAAAAGACAAATGGCCGCAATACAGGTGAGAGGCAGGATAAAGTGATTTTGTAGCATGACAATGCTTGACACCACATTGCAAAAGAGGTCAAAACATACTTGGAAATGTAAAATGGGAAGTCCTACCCCACCTGCTGTATTCTCCAGACATTGCTTCCTCTGACTATCACCTGTTTAGATCAATTCTGCATGGTCTGGCTGGCCAACATTTCTGACCTCATGAAGAAGTTACAAATTGGATTGACTCGTGGATCACTTCAAAAGATGAACAAATTTTTCAATTCACGATTCATACACTGCCCAAAAGATGGGAGAAAGCAGAGGCCAGCGATGGAAAATACTTTGAATGATACATGTGTAACCAATTTGTTTCATTAAAGCCTCAAATTTTGGGGAAAAATGGTGGAAGCAAAGTTGTACACCTTTTAACTCCATTTGCACTAATAAGATGTCATAGGCACTGGACCTGTGACTTAGCATATGAACATTTCTCTATCTAAAAAACCTTAGGTGTGCATGTTGCAACCTTGACAACACATTCCTCAAGTGTTATTGAAAAAAGTATTGGATCATTCAGATACACAAGACACATGGTCATTTTCAAACCTCTCAATAGTAAGTCAGTGAACCTTCCAAAAGTGGTAAGCACCTTCATTAGACCAAACGACATTTGGAGAAACTCGTGTAGTCAAGAAGGAACCACAAAAATGGTTTTGCATCAATCTTGCAGTGTAATTGGAATTCAGTGGTACCTAGAGTGCATGTCAAGGGTGGTAAAATACCTACAGTTCCATGATTGGTCCAATGTTTCATCAACATGGGGTAGAGGGGAAAGGGTTAGGAGTGATGACTGTTTATTGCTCTCATGATGACACATAGACCATGAGATTTTTCTCCATTTAATGATCTCTTTGGGATCATGATAATTGGTGATGATCATGGGCTTTCTTAGGATCAAATTAACCCTACAGCCAACTGTTGTTGAAGAGCTTCTTCAACAACCAATTTAAAGGAAATAATAGTCCATATGGCTTCTGAGTTATCAGTCTATAATCTCCCATGAGTATTTCATGCTGTGCGAGGTCACCTGCTGGCAGATAATGCTGTTCCTCAAATAACTATACATATTCTCCAGACCTGAGTACAAAATATTCTGATCTAACTTAGGCAAATATGCTAACTGCTTTTGTAGCTGATTACTTAACAAAGTTATAATTGAATGAGCATTTATGACTGGCAAGTTCTTCTTCCTACATTGCTTAAACTGTTATTCACATTGAACTCCTATTTCCATAACCACCTCTCAACCAGCTAACATTTTTCTATGTGGAATATCAGTGTCTCATCGACTGAAATCATCAGCACAACTTGGTACTCTGAATTATCTTCCTAGAAGCTCTGTTTCACTTACACTTTTCTTACCAAGTATTTGTAACCAGTTGAGAACATTGTTCTGGCCAAATGGATTGATCAGAAAGTCCAATGTTGGTGGTGTTCAAGCTTTTACATCAATTCAGAAATCTTTTCCCATACCTCTGCTGAGTCTGTCAGTCTTACTGTCCATGCAGATGTACATGTACATGGTTCTACCAAAGCTCATGAAAGAGACCTCCTATCACCAGTTCCTCATGACTGACTTGCCAAAACTTTCTGCCAAAACAGTGGACTGCCTCACTGAATTCAACTGTTCACATCTTGTAAGCCATCAGCACCTGAAAATGGTGCAGGAAATCATTCCCTAAAATGACATCAAAATCTCATTTGGATCTCCTCACTACTTCGATGTCAAACCCATATTTTTTCCACCTACTCAACTAAGGCATTCATATTGTACTAAAGAGGCTTGAGTGCAGGCTTGTAATGTTGTGACACAAATCAAACACTAATTTGAGCTACAGTGTCTACTAGCATATGTTCTGTAGTCATGTCTCAGAGCTAATCACACTCATGCACAAGTTTGAAAGGCTTTTCATGTATCTGTCAATGCAAGTCATTATTGGCAGAGCATAGCAGCCATGAGACATTGCAAGTTTTGAGGAATGTTCCTGGATTGTTATGATAGCTTCAAATTCCACATTGTGCACAGGAAGAATTGAATAATGATCACTGTTGGCAGCACTGTAGATGCAAGTATTGGTTCAGAGATCGTGGTGTGGTCGGGAAAAAACCCTGGGATGAACTGATGTGTCACATGGTGGAATCAGGCAGCATGGTTAAGATAGGGGGAGATATGAAATCTGCAGAGAAATTCGATCCCCAACACAGTTTAAAAATGTCAGTAATGTAGAAACTCAAAGGGCAGAGTAGCCCATCCATGAGTTGTATGACATGATCTGCAGTGCCATGCACATGGATAATCATTAGTTGCACGGAGCTGCAACCCAAAAGCTTTGGAATTTGATTCAAACACCTGGCAAAGCACCAAGCAAGCATTTGAACATGTGTCAGTAAGGAAGTATGTGTTTTTAGGACATGGATAAACAGATCTCTTTCAGTGGATGTTGATGTTGGGAAAGCGAGGCAACTTGATGTTTTGGAACAAGCCACTGCACCTACTGTGGTCCACCCCTGTCATTTGGGTAAGACCAGGGCTGTCAACAGCTGCAAGCAGTGATGTGAAACTACAGGCATTACTAACAGCAGTGTGGATACACAGCGACTGGATCATGTGATGTGGCTTTGTCTGCTTGTGGTGCTGTGCTGTGTGCATTTTGTGGTCCAGTGCTCAGGAGGGGATACGTGCCATCAGCTTCACATGGAATCAGGTAGTATCAGGTTTGTTTGTGGTGCTTGGTGGCAGAGACAGGCTCGCTCATGTTGATACACTGCCTGTGCTACATTATAGTAACCAGTCTGTCTGCTAGAGCAAGTTTCTTGTTGAATAGTTTTCCCTCATGTATGATGGTAGTTATAACTGAGGTGGAATTTTAATGATTCACAGTGTCTAGAGTGTAGGGTCCAGCATCAAAGTTGGGAGCGTAGAGCAACACTCTGAACTGCAAAAAACTACTAGTATTAAGTTCAAAAAACAAGCCCTAACCTCGTGTGCTAACCTAAGTCAACATAAACAAACTGTCCAAGACAGCAACAGTGAAATCCATAAAAGTGTATGGAATAAACTGGCCCAAGAGAACAATAGAAGAAGCCAAGTGAACCAGAAACACAAGAAGGGACAGATTCTGATATATGGAGAGAATCTTGGTTGTGTAATAGCACAAAACATCATTAGTACCCAGAACAACTTTACAACTGTGGCCCAGATTCAACCTGGAGCACCTCTTTCTGCTGTGGGAAGCAGTGTGTGCAAAATAGTGAGTCTTTTTCATCAACTGATTGTGTCGTAATCGTAGGAGGTACAAATGACGTAGCACGAAATGAAGCAAATGACGCTATCAGGCACATGAAAGAAGCACTCGGTAAGCTGATTAACAATAAGGTAATTATCATTAATATTGCACAGAGATGCAATCTCATGGAACAATCAGTAGTGAACTTGGAAGTGCACAAGATTAATGGTAGGCTTAAAACAATATGTAATAAATTTCACAATGTGTCCCTGGTTAATGTCAGCAATATAGAAAGAGACCTGCATACAACTTACGGTATGCATATGAATAAAAGAGGCAAAAAGACTGTCAGTAAATTAATTGTTGAAGAAATTAGATGAAATTCTCCACAAAGTGGTGTAAATAAGTCCATTGCCATGGAATGTTCCAACTCACCAATCAGAAACTGCCACACAAACAGCAACTGCAGGCAAGCCTGGGAAACTTCTAAAGTGTGCTGGATATTTTGGTAGCCCTAAATCATCCTGTATAGTCCAGCAGGAGAAATTCAGACTTAACATAATACATCAGAATTTTGGTAGTCTTAAAAACACACACAACAATCTGCATATTATTACATGTTCTGGTAAACCTGATATTTTAGTCATAACTGAACACTGGTACACAGAAGACCTAATTAGCATTAGTCAACCAGTCTCCATGAAATTTTGTTCTGCCTTTAGTAGGAAAAAACAAGACTGGGGGTGGTGTAGCAATCTTCACTGTTAAAGCAAGTAATTTCAGTGTTATTGATGTAATTACGTTCTGTGTAGAAGGAATCACAGAATTTGCTGCAATAAATCTAAAATGTGGTACAGGAAATATAGCAATTATCAGTGTGTAAAGGCCACCTGAGGCATGCATGGATACATTTTTCAAAAATCCATCTGACTTGCTGATACATATAGACAGTACATTTTCTAGGTTAAATGGCCATGTAAATACTATAATGACAGGGGATATAAATATTGACTTATTAACCATTCATCTCAACACCAAAAAGCTTCATCTCCTACTCAATGAATTAAATCTGATGCCACTTATCCATGAGCCAACTAGAGAGAATGGCAACAGCAAAACATGACTAGATAATATAATAACAAACATGACCCATCTTTTGTACAGAACAGCTGTTCTAAAACTAGCCATCTCTGATCACCATGCAGTACAGCTTCAATTGGAGGCAAATGAGATGCCTTTCTCTACTAAAAAGAAACTATATGTAAGCAAAAGAATTATGTATAATGATAACATTAATGACTGAACTGTATGTTAACACACATACCATGGTTTGAGAATGATAGGTTTTCCTATGATAGCTTTGCTGCTGATTTCTACTATTGTTCTGATGCCACATGACCAGTTGTAGCCACAAAATTTAAACAAACTAAAAGTATAAACAAAAGTATCTGCATAAATAATGATGTCATTCAAGCAAGGGAAAAATTAAAATTATTGCAATGTTGAATAATAGACGAAATCTCAATGGTAAAGGAGGCCTTCAAAACTTATCAAGAATACTACAAAGAATTATTAATACAGACCAGGAACAGCTACATTGCAAACAAGCTTATGGCTTCACACAGTGTTACTTCTGGTTTCTGGGCAATGATAAACAGTTTTAGAACAGACAGAGATAAATGCTGTATGGACTTTAATATTGATCACAATGGGATGATAGCAAAAGATCAACTTGAAATTGCTAATATATTCAATGAATATTTTTCTTCAGTAGGGGAAGCTATCAGTAACAAACATAATAACCTGCAGTATAATTTTAAAGGCAATCCATCTAAGCATAGCACATATCTAGCCCCCACAAATTGCAAAGAAATAATTAACATCATAAGCTCTCTAAAATCTTCCAGTTTTGCAGGGCATGATGGCCTCAGTATTAATGTATTAAAAGTCATGCTGAGAAAGTGTGTCTGTTCCTCTGTCTGTAGCAGTAAATAATATAGTAGAATCAGGCACTTTTACAGACAGACTAAAAATTGCTCAGTTAGCGCCAATGTTTAAAATAAGGAGACAAACTCAAAACTATAGTCGCATCTCAATACTTCCAGTCTTTCCCAAAATAGTTGAAAAAGTCACATACAGCAGAATTATAAACTTTCTCCAGATGCACAACCTAATGTTTGAAAATCAAAATGGATTCTTAAAATGTAAATCAACCAGCACAGCAGCTGCTCATTTAATTGAAGAGATAGTAAGCAGCATTGAGAACAAGCAGCACGTAGCAGATATATACCTCGACCTTGAGAAGGCTTTCGACTGTGTGAACACCACAATCTTATTAGAAAATCTACGGAACATTGGCATCAGAGGCACTGCTCATGACCTGATAGAATCTTATGTGAGTAACCGAAAACAGTTTGTACTGCTAAAAACTCAAAGTGGTGTTCACAAATCCAAAATCACTAATATAAAATATGGAGTGCCCCAGGGCTCAGTATTGAGTCCTCTTCTGTTTTTAATTTGTGTAAATGACATAAGGTATTGCACTTAGAGTTCCAAAATAGTTCTGTATGCAGATGATATATACATAGTGTATAAAAAGGAATCATTTAATGAACTACAGACACACTGTAACATCATGGAAATGAAATTGTACAGTACCTTAGTGAAAAGCACTTAAACGTAAGCAGTAGTGAAACATGTCTCACGGAGTTTAACAACAGTAGATTTAATGATGGCATTAAACTATACATAGACAATGAATTGCTAGAAAAAGAATTTAGAGTAAAATTCCTCGGTTTAACAATTCAGAGCAATCTAAAGTGTGACACACATGTTGACTCTCCAGAATATAAGTTGTCTAAGAATATATTTGAAATTAATATGATTATCTTAGAAAATAGATTAAAGAAAGGCAAACAAACATTTCTAGCATTTGTAGACTTAGAGAAAGTTTTTGACAATGTTGACTGGAATATTTCCAGAATGAGATTTTCACTCTGCAGCGGAGTGTGCACTGATATGAAACTTCCTGGCAGATTAAAACTGTGTGCTGGACCGAGACTCAAACTCGGGACCTTTGCCTTTCGCAGCAAGTGATTGGAATACTCTGTTTCAAATTCTGAAGGTGTCAGGGGTAAAATACAGGGAGCAAAAGGCTATTTACAATTTTTACAGAAACCAGATGGCAGTTATAAGAGTCGAGGGGCATGAAAGGGAAGAAGTGGTTGGGAAGGGAGTGAGACAGGGTTGTAGCCCATCCCCGATGTTATTCAATCTGTATATTGAGCAAGCAGTAAGGGAAACAAAGGAAATATTTGGAGTAAGAATTAAAATCCATGGAAAAGAAATTAAAACTTTGAGGTTCGATGATGGTTGTAATTCCCTCAGAGACAGCAAAGGACCTGGAAGAGCAGCTGAACTGAATGGACAGTGTCTTGAAAGGAGGATATGAGATGAACATCAACAAAAGCAAAATAAGGAGAATGGAATGTAGTTGAATTAACTCGGGTGATGCTGAGGGAATTAGATTAGTAAATGAGATACTTAAAGTAGTAAAGGAACTTTGCTATTTTGGGAGCAAAATAACTGATGATGGTTGAAGTAGAGAGAATATAAAATGTAGACTGGCAATGGCAAGGAAAGCCTTTCCAAAGAAGAGAAATTTGTTAACATCAAGTATAGATTTAAGTGTCAGGAAGTTGTTTCTGAAATTATTTGAATGGAGTGTAGCCATGTATGGAAGTGAAACGTGGATGATAAATAGTTTAGACAAAAAGAGAACAGGAGCTTTCAAAATGTGGTGCTACAGAAGAATGCTGAAGGTTAGATGGGTAGATCACATAACTAATGAGGAGGCATTGAACAGAATTAGGGAGAAGAGAAATTTGTGGTACAACTTGACTAGAAGAAGGGATTGGTTGGTAGGACATATTCTGAGGCATCAAGGAATCACCAGTTTAGTACTGAAGGGCAGTGCAGTGGGTAAAAATCATAGTGGGAGACCAAGAGATGAATACACTAAACTGATTCAGAACAATGTAGGTTGCAGTAGGTACTGGGAGATAAAGAAGAGGATAGAGTAGCATGGAGAGCTGCATCAAACCAGTCTCTGGACTGACGACCACAACAACAATGGCATGGTTAGCAAGTTCTGCAAAGACACTATTGTCCTAAAGATTGCATACCATGCTCTATTTTCCTCTCACCTGAATTATGGAATAGAAATATGGGGAGCAACAGCCAAAACAAATCTAAATAAGATATTGCTATTTCAGAAAAGGGCTATAAGAAGCATCTGTGGAGCAAAATATAAGGTATCATGCAGTGGCTTTTTTCCAAAAACTGGTGTACTAACCATAGTAAACATGTACAATCTAAAAGCAATATTACTTGTTGAAAAACTGAAACCTAACATTTGTTCCAATTTGTATCAGTACAACACCAGAAATAGAGAAAAATTTTACATTAGCAGCCACAGAACAGCACTCAATGAGAAGGGTCCACAATATGCACGTTTAAAGATAGCCAATGCACTGCTGTGTAAAGTTATGATCCTACCCACAATGAAGCTTAAATTTCATCTAAATAAATTCCCATTACAAAATCCATTTTACACATTAGAAGAATACTGTACTTACATGCAGAATAAGAAGTACTTTGAAAAAATATTTAACAGTGTTAAGAAAATCATTTTATTTGTAAATTAATCACTTATAAATCAATGATGTATTCGGAAGAATGTATTATTGTGCTATATATCAAGAAATCTAACCTGTTTTTAAACATATGCAATTAATCATTTGATGTTGAATAAAGTGTTATTATTATTATCATTATTATTATTATCATTATGTAGTTGGTAGCATAATTGAGAAAGGGATCCCTGATTAGTTGCTCACCATAGATCACTTGGCACACCTGCTGCTCTAAAGTGTGAATGACCAACTGTAGCAAAGCTACCTTCACAGCATCATAGTTACTGTGAGTGGGAGGGATGAGTATGATACCTCTAATTAAATCCACATTTTTGCTAATGTGGCAGATCAAAATAACAAACTACAAATTTTCATACACTATGTCCAGTGAAGAAAAGATGCACTTTCCCATCACAAACCACAATTTCACTTAGTTTGGAGGGAATGGCAGAAGTTTAGGTAAGGGAATATTTGGTGCTCTGTATACCCTGATGAGGATGTATCATGGGAAATGAATAATAAAGTATAACCAATGCTGCTGATGACATCCATAGTTGTGGTTGTGGACTAAACATAGCATCAACAGCGCACAATGGTGTGTCAGAAGATGATGGTTGTGGCATGGTAGTCATGGAAGGTATGGTTGTCATTATACCCAACTAAAAGAACAATGAATGTGGAGTACCATTGAATCTTACCAGAGTAGGTTCAGAGTGCAGATTCATTAACAATGGTTCTTTTGCTGGTCTTTTCTGTGTTAGACACACTATATCTTGTGAAGCCACATTTGCACTAGCATCCTAGTCAGTTTTCCACCCTCCTCCTGCTGAGATAACAAAGTGCGATAGCCAGTCCTGATGAAAATAGAATGGTAGAGCCATGTGGAATGGCAGACAAAACAGGTTTCTTGAACAGTGACTGCATTTTTGATGTGCAATAAGGTATCATGAGACAAAATTTAGTAGCTATTGCAGCATTCAGGATTGTTGGGGTCACTGGTTTAGGTAGTTTCCTTTGTATAGGATAAAGAAACATGAATATTTTGGATGTCAAGTATTTATTCACTTCCAACAAAATACAAAGCATACTGCACATCACATGTCTCAGACAAACTGTGTGCCCCAACAAAAGATATTCCACACTTCCGTGCAAGAATGATGGTCAGTGGTCATCCTTGTCATGTGTCCCACTTATGTCTATGGACAGCAAATCTTAGTGCCAATTGGTTGCACTCAGCTAACTTCAGGCCTTATAGGTTTGTGGCATACAGCACTTCCTCGTGGAAGACAGAGAAAACTTACATCTGCCTATAGGACAAGGAGCTTTTGATTCATTCCACATGAAATTTGAAATTATGTGTTAATTACTGCAGTTTTTAACCTCTTGTATAGTGTCACAATCTTTACACTGCAATGTGTTGTAGTGCCTAGATTACTTATGTAGTTTTTAGGAGCTGCAGTTTACAGTCATGAAGGACTTTACAAAAAATTTCTCAAAAATATACCCCATAAATGAAACCATACTACGAATAGTTTTTCATGAGAAAAGTATTCCATTTCTTATTATCATAATTGACTAACACTAAATTTGAGACTAAGAGGATTACATAGATACAATGATAAAAATCCCATTTTATCACTGATGGCCGCACAAAGGACATTGACACATGTCTCCTTCATTAACCAGGAGCTGAATTTGACCTTTAGGTAACTTCTTGTGAGAATTTTACGTCCAACTACAGCAGTTTACAAGAAGCTTTGTATTGTTGTGTAACAGTCCTTTCAGCAGATTGAATCTGCAAATAACACAAAGCTTTGTAATTATATTTCACCAACCTGGAGGTGCAAAAGTGTTTATTGGTGCAGTGTACTACAGTGGAGAATGAGAAACAGCTATCAGCCTATGTTATATAAGATAGTTAGATTAATGACTGTATTATTAGAGGACAATCAATGCAATACCAGTGTTTTATGTAGTTTTTGTCATAGTATGAAACATTTTGAAAATCAGATGAACTGTCTCCATAGTTCCCTCAGTCAGAACCATTTCGATCACTAGGCAAGACTAATCAACCAACTACAGCAGCAAAATTTTAGGGCTGGCAAGAGGTGGAAAAAAGTTTAAATCAAACAGCCCAAACATTGAGAAGACGAGGAGGAAAATCTAAAAGAGGGAAAATGAGAACTGGACAGTATGGACTTGCAGCATGCTGCAGGTGAAAAATCTTCACTGCCTGTCCTGTGTGGTCTACTTACTGTTGTTGAGTCGGCCAGTGCACCACTTTGATCACCACTGAAGGGATAATTTTTGTGCATAGGCTCTCACCTTGTACTGTCACATGATACAGACAGTTTGAAAATGGATGTATCTGTCTGAAACTAGTCCCCAAAATATGGTTCAAATGGCTCTGAGCACTATGGGACTTAACTTCTGAGGTCATCAGTCTCCTAGAATTTAGAACTACTTAAACCTAACTAACCTAAGGACATCACACACATTCATGCCTGAGGCAGGATTCGAACTTGCGACCGTACAGGTCGCGCGGTTCCAGACTGTAGCACCTAGAACCGCTCGGCCACTGCAGCCGGCGACTAGTCCCCATCAAGAAATAAAAAAAAATACTTTTTAAAGGAACTTATTACAGAACTGCAACTGTTTATTTCAGTTACTTAGGCCTTTACTTACTTTGACGAAAGTAAGCACTGTGCATTTCTTCTACTTAATTCAAAACTAAATCAGCCAATAATGACTACAAAACAGAAACTGCTTAGAACACTGTGTCACTAATAATTGCTGCAGAACTCTCAATAGAAAATGCAAACAATGTGTCTTGTATTTATTTAAGAAATTGGATACTGAAAAGATAAAATTTATTCCTCATTTTAAAAATATTTCAGTTAAAATTGAAATGAAATAACATCAGGATCATCCAGATGACACAGTTTGTTACAACAACTCTCCTATCATTACAGCACAATTTCAAAATGCAGGGAAAAATACATTCACACCAGAAAATGGTTATTTGTCCATTTCCTCACAATTAAATAACATAGTAATTCATGCCAAATTTGCTTGCACAGGTATGTTCAGATGAATTCCAATTTAAAATTCCTGTTTTATGGGAAACATCAAAAATTGAGGACAAGAAGTAAGAAATTGTGGACATTTGTTGTCTACAACCAGTTTTAAGGGAACTGAGGACAAAGCACTGAAATTGAGGACTGTCCCAAGAAAATTAGGATGTTTGGTCATCTTAGATTAATCATTAAAAATACAACAAGAGATTTGCATTTTTGTTCCATTGGATGTTGCTGGTGATGGAGGCACCAGGGGGCAGTGATATCTGAAAGACTGATGGTAGTAAAAAAGAGGGGGTGTTGTTTTTCACTTCTTGCCTACAGTGGTAGGACATCTAGCAATGGCCCTGGCCTCAGTAGTATTGACCTAGGATACATTCTTGCTAAAGAAGTTTTGGATGAAGAAATTGCGTCCATCATTATTGGTTATGAAGACCACTTTAGTACTGTACAACAGTGCGAGTTTTGACTAAAAACTGCCTGTGGTGTATAAAAAACTGCCTGTGGTGTATAATTGCAATTAGTGTTTTTGCTAGTAAACAAACAAACAAATAAAACTGTTAATGCTAAAAAAGTAAACCAAACTGTCAAATCACATTTTTTTATACTGAGGACCATGACAAAGTATGTAGCCCTATGTTTCTTGGATACAATTTCTAAACTTATAAATGTCTCATGAATGACATTTTGAACTACACATACAGAAAATGAGACATTCTAAATCAAACTGTTCAAATATATATACAGTATTTTTCTTTCATTAGTTTTGAATTTGATGAAATCTGGTGTAAATGACAAACATGAGAAGCCTAATAGTTGGTATGAGAGTAGAGGAATGTTGTGGCAACATCGTTCTTTCCAAAACGTTATGGGTGAGCAAGATCAAAATTTTTTACAAAAAAATTGGTTATTGTGCCAGTATCTTGGACAATTTGCTGATATAAGCTCTTATTCATGTCATATGTTGCAGTGCACAAACTTCAACTACATTATTTTCACTCTTCAAATGAGAGCTGCCTTAACATAAACAAACATGCAGCAATCAAAACATGCTAAAAGTACATAAAGACAACTTTCTGTAAGCTTTCAATGTCTGCCACCAGAAAGCACTATGAGCTGCAGACCCAAAGTCAGCCGATTGTAGTTGATTGGCTCACCTGAATAGCACCAAGATCTGCTGTCCCTAGATACAAGTATGTGTCCCACACATCTAAGAAATTATGAAACAGAAATCACTGCTTATGTGTGTTATTAACAGATATACTTTTGCTTATTTGTATCACATGGTATTATCTACTGTTCTGAACTGAGGTACAGCAGCCAGGAAACCAATATCATAATGCCATAAACTGACATAAACGATACTTAGAATACATAATTGCCTACAATAATTTATTTTCAATTGAGTCAAGCATTGGAATGTTATCTTATTTAAATCACTTTAAGTTTATCCCATTCAACAAAGAAACATGACAGATTATATTACTAATGAACTGAATTAACCTTTATCACTCAAATAATTGAACTATAACGGATAACAGTATGATTTAGAATTAAAGCAATTTCATAATTTTTAAACATATTATCAGTTATCCTATTAGGAGAAATTATTCATTACATAATAAATTAGTACCTAACAGATTAACAATACTAGATAAGACTTAGAAATATTTAGTAGAAATAATGTTGTACATATATCAAGTGCATTACCTGCTGTTTGCTTCTAAGTATGTCTGTAACTTAAATGAATCAAAATTATGTTTCACAGGTGGTCCCAACATGCCATTAAGAACAACTGGCAATGTAAAGTCATATGAAGAAACACTTTTCGCAATAAGAAGTAAATTAAATGTCTTTGACGATCCAGGCTGAAGACTGAATGATTCATTCTCCATACAGTGATATTTGTTAGATGATGTTGAAATACAAAACTCTGAATCATTCTTGAACATGAAAGAGATTTCTGCCTCTACAGTTCCAATATTTTCTGCTATTAAGTTTCGGAAACTCACAGAACCTGCTGCCACTCGTCCAAATTGGAGGAGCTCTGGTTTAATTGTTACCTGTTAAGAAAAGATCAGTGAAACTGCTAAATTTTTACTTCTTTTATTTATTATTTGCTGATTACATGTAATTTTACATGCAGAGCACTGTTAACAATGTTAATATTTTACAATTATGGGCAACAAGTATTTTACAATATGCTACAATTACTATACTTGTTTCTGGTACAGGATTGTTTCTTACAGTATTATTCTTGTCATATCTATGTTATATGGTCATTTTTGGATATACCACGTCTTCAGTCAATTTTTAAAACTATTCCATGTCAATATTTTAACTTCATGTTGGAAAAAAAGACGAAAGCTCTTGTGATATTGGACTTAATGCTATTAAGGTTAATATGCTGTTAACGCTGTGATTTTTTTTTTTTTTTTTTTTTTTTTTTTTTCACTTTCTTACTTGTTGTCTTAGTACCTTCTTTCACTAGCATAATTATTTCCAGCACACACACTGCATTAACTATGAGAATATTTTATCTAGTGAATATGCTTGTGTAATATCCCTTGTTTTTCTTTCACTAAAATCCACAAGAACAACTTCTGTATTATGAAAACCCTCTTCATATTAGTGTAGCAAGTCCCACCTTACATTACTAGTCCATAAGATAAGAAAGGGTATGCTAATCCAAAATATACATATCTCGGGGTTTCAGCAATAATCTCCTTAATACATATAAACTGAACCCTATTTTTTAGCAGACATGGTCAGCATCCAGCTTCCATGGAGATCAGTCATCTATGTGTAAACCAAAAATTTCTGGTAGAATTTCATCAGTTCAGAGAATAGAAGCTTTCAAAATGTGGTGCTACAGAAGAATGTTGAAGATTAGATGGGTAGATCACATAACTAATGAGGAGGTATTGAATAGGATTGGGGAGAAGAGAAGTTTGTGGCACAACTTGACTAGAAGAAGGGATCAGTTAGTAGGACATGTTCTGAGGCATCAAGGGATCACAAATTTAGCATTGGAGAGTAAAAATTGTAGAGGGAGACCAAGAGATGAATTCACTAAGCAGATTCAAAAGGATGTAGGTTGTAGTAGGTACTGGGAGATGAAGGAGCTTGCACAGGATAGAGTAGCATGGAGAGCTGCATCAAACCAGTCTCAGGACTGAAGACCACCACAACAACATCTGATGGAGGAAATTTGTGAATGTAAATAAGGGAGAAGACATGAGAAAGTTACAATGTGAGAAACTGGAGAGAAGATCTCAATATATTAGACTAAGAAGAAATACACCTAGAATGATATTACTAAGAAGATCAGGAATGGGGAGTATACAGCTGTCACATGCGTCATGGGGACGCAGACATGGAAACCAGCCTACATCCGACACCAACGGAACCAGCTGCTGTTCACCGGTGCTGACCTGCCATCACATCCGCTCACCTATGCTGAATGAGCACAAAACAAAACTGTAGTATCTTAGTGATACAAACTGTTAAGTGAACTTTATTAGTGTAGTTATCATACTCAGAGTGAAGTTGTTAAATTCTTACTAGATCCAAAGAATATGAATAACGTTCATCAAGCTGTGGGGACTCAAGAACCAACTACGGCTATAATAATAATGGCGTGTGACGAGCGCCTCCCATCGGGTAGACCACTCGCATGGTGCAAGTCTTTCAATTTGACACCACTTCGGTGACTTGCGCATCAATGTGGATGAAATGATGATGATTAGGACAACACAGCACCCAGTCCCTGAGTGGAGAAAATTTCCGTCCCAGCCAGGAATTGAACCCGGGCCGTTAGGATTGACAGTCTGTCACACTGACCACTCAGCTACCAGGGGCTGACAATTATTGCTATGAGAGTTACCAAAGAAGGACGTAACTGGTCGGAGATAGTAAATTTGATCAAAATGTTAGATGATAAATTAGAAGATCAAAGTACTCAATTAAATACTGAATTAGATGACCAGAGGACAGCTTCAGCTGCTCAAAATGCTACTTTAAGTAAGGAACTAAATGCAACACTAAGTAAAGAAATAGGTTTTTTACATTCTAGTTTAAATGTTCAGAGTGAAGTTCTAAATAACCAGATTGAAATCTTGAATAGTCAAGCAACAAATATAGGTTTGTTTAATGCCAAAGCTTATTTACAGAGCAAACAATTTAGTAATCTATGCAAAGGCATGGATGATTTAAAGACTGATTTTGACACCCTAAATAGTAAAGTAGAAAATTTGAAATTAGATTTAAAGAAGGAACTGACTGATTCTCTCAAAGTCCATGTAAATTAAATGTTTACTGACTTCAATCAAAAACAGAAGGATATTTTTCAGTATGTGACAAAAAGATTAGAATCGAATAAGTTATAGTGTAGAATTGCATATTAATGAAAAGTTAGGATCACTGGAGGATGTATGTAATGCTAAGTTTAATGCTGTAAAGCAGGGATGGCATACTTTGAAAGAGAGTGTTGATAAGCATAGCAAATTAATGCCAGTCTTTCTGTCATAAATTACAGGCATAAGTACACGAGTAGACAGTGTAGAAAGAAGCTTCAAAGAGAAGGTAGCAAGCTCAATATCATAAATGTAAGTAGTCTGGAGGAACAGGTAGAAGAAATTATAAATCAGAAAGTCACTGGGAGAATAATATCCAGGAACGCCTCACCTATGGCTTCTTCTGAACTTACTGATACCAGGAAGGGCGTAGATGAACTCTGAAGAGAAGTCAAACTTATCCAGGAAAAAGTAGACAAAAGGGTGACTTCACCTAATGTGGTATTGACTAGTAAAGTGGTTATTGTTTTGCAGTGTGGAGATTTTCAAACAAAATTTAAAGAGAAGTACTGGTCTGCACTTGCTTAAAATGAAGTTAATATCAGATCCCTGGGATCCGGGTGTAGTCATCTATCCCCCAGGGATGATAACATTCTGAGTTGACAGTCAGAGCGATGACCATCAGATCCCAAGTTGTATTGGGTGCTTCTTCCAAAATGGTTTTCCCATGCCAAATTACCTTCAAATCTTAAACTATTCTGTCATCTATTCTTCAAATCTTAAACTATCCTATAATCTTATTACCTAGAAAACTGGATACTACTACAACTTAGGAAAATCACAGAAAAAGAAAGAAAGTGATCTCTAGACATGAAAATGGAATAAGAATATTATGTCTGTGGAAAATATAATAATGTGATGAGCTGAATGACTGTTACACGGTAGTGTATAATTTTCAATTTTTTTATAGAATATTTTATACCTTTTATGAGATGTGATGTAGATGGGAGGGTTTGTATCAGTTTTGAAGGGGGTGGGTATTGTGGATAAAAGCATGGTTTACAAGAACACATAAATTATCACAAACACACAACAAGCCTCGCAAAAAGTGTGCCTGATTCTTCAACACTTGCTGTTCCCATAGGTTTGCCAAGATTTCCTTTGGGAACCTCAAGGATGAAGGACAGAATGGCCATTCTGTAGCAGATGATTTAACATCTAACCTCCTCCGGTGTCTCATTCAAGTGCCTGCGAGGTAGGGATCCTGGGGAAGGAGGGTGGGAAGAGTTTCCTGCCTTTGGGGCTATCTTCTTTCTCTTCTTCAATCTTAGCAACCATTTCTATTTATTTCCTTTCTTACTTCTCATTTGAGGACCTATCTATTTTTTCCCATGTTTCCATAATCACATACTTCTATCGCAGAAGTTCTTCCTGGTTTCCATGGTTTCCAATAACCTACATCTTACCTTCAGATAAGAAGGCCACAGAATCAGACTACATGAACACAGATCCGCATACACACAAAATTACATTTATACACAAACATTAAAATTACAGACTAGAAATCTGTTGCAATGTGAGAATCGCCAGGTATTGTAGGGGAAAGAATATGTTTACATAGGGAAACATACACATATAGGTATATAAACATTATGACGATACTACATCTCCCATTTATATAAAAACTATCACCTGACATATTTATATATAAAATTCAAGCTTTCGCAACCAACGATTGCTTCATCAGGAAAGAGGGAAGGAGAGGGAAAGACGAAAGGATGGGGGTTTTAAGGGAGAGGGTAAGGAGTCATTCCAATCCCGGGAGCGGAAAGACTTACCCTAGGGGGAAAAAAGGATGGGTATACACTCGCACACACACACATATTCATCCACACATATACAGACACAAACAGACATATTCAAAGGCAAAGAGTTTGGGCAGAGATGTCAGTCGAAGCGGAAGTGCAGAGGCAAAGATGTTGTTGAATGACAGGTGAGGTATGAGTGGCGGCAACTTGAAATTAGTGGAGATTGAGGCCTGGTGGATAACGGGAAGAGAGGATATATTGAAGGGCAAGTTCCCATCTCCAGAGTTCGGATAGGTTGGTGTTAGACCAACCAACCTATCTGAACTCCGGAGATGGGAGGTTGGTGTTAGACCAACCAACCTATCTGAACTCCGGAGATGGGAACTTGCCCTTCAATATATCCTCTCTTCCTGTTAGCCACCAGGCCTCAATCTCTGCTAAATTCAAGTTGCCGCCACTCATACCTCAACTGTCATTGAACAACATCTTTGCCTCCGCACTTCCACCTTGACTGACATCTCTGCCCAAACTCTTTGCCTTTGAATATGTCTGCTTGTGTCTGTATATGTGTGGATGAATATTTGTGTTTGTGTGAGTGTATACCCATCCTTTTTTCCCCCTAGGGTAAGTCTTTCCGCTCCCGGGATTGGAATGACTCCTTACCCTCTCCCTTAAAATCCACATCCTTTCGTCTTTGCCTCTCCTTCCCTCTTTCTACATCTACATCTACATTTATACTCCGCAAGCCACCCAACAGTGTGTGGTGGAGGGCACTTTACGTGCCACTGTCATTACCTCCCTTTCCAGTTCCAGTCGCGTATGGTTCGCGGGAAGAACGACTGTCTGAAAGACTCCGTGCGCGCTCTAATCTCTCTAATTTTACATTCGTGATCTCCTCGGGAGGTAAAAGTAGGGGGAAGCAATATATTCGATACCTCATCCAGAAACGCACCCTCTCGAAACCTGGCGAGCAAGCTACACCGCGATGCAGAGCGCCTCTCTTGCAGAGTCTGCCACTTGAGTTTATTAAACATCTCCGTAACGCTATCACGGTTACCAAATAACCCTGTGACGAAACGCGCCGCTCTTCTTTGGATCTTCTCTATCTCCTCCGTCAAACCAATCTGGTACGGATCCCACACTGATGAGCAATACTCAAGTATAGGTCGAACGAGTGTTTTGTAAGCCACCTCCTTTGTTGATGGACTACATTTTCTAAGCACTCTCCCAATGAATCTCAACCTGGTACCCGCCTTACCAACAATTAATTTTATATGATCATTCCACTTCAAATCGTTCCGCACACATACTCCCAGATATTTTACAGAAGTAACTGCTACCAGTGTTTGTTCCGCTATCATATAATCATACAATAAAGGATCCTTCTTTCTATGTATTCGCAATACATTACATTTGTCTATGTTAAGGGTCAGTTGCCACTCCCTGCACAAAGTGCCTATCCGCTGCAGATCTTCCTGCATTTCGCTACATTTCCTGATGAAGCAGCCGTTGGTTGTGAAAGCTAGAATTTTGTGTGTATGTTTGTGTTTGTTTGTGTGTCTATCGACCTGCCAGTGCTTTCTTTTGGTAAGTGACATCACCTTTGTTTTTAGATATATTTTTCCAACGTGGAATGTGTCCCTCTATTATATTTATATAGACATATTTTTATATATAGATATATTTTTCCCACGTTGAATGTTTCCCTCGGGTGGGGGATAGGGGATAGCTTCTTAGATATAGGTGGTACTGGGGAAATGAAATACCCAGGGTGGATCAAAAATCAATAAACCCAGTGGTGTCTGTTCAGCATCTGACGGCCAGTGGTCAGCGTCTGTTCCACTAGTTGAGGCGGCTGCACAAAATCTTCTCGAACTCAAAAATTGAGTCGTATACCTGTGGTCTCAACAGAGATCACCACAAAAACTAAAATTCAACTTGAATGCATGATGGAAAAGACGACCACAGAGTCACTACCCCAGGCACTAGTCGAGCTGAATCTCATCCATGATCAGAAACAGCCTGCGTCATTCAACAGTGCAAGATGGAAGAGAGGGTATAACCCAGTCCTCATATTTGTTTCCAAAACCTTGTCCAGGTCATGCAACAAATTCGTTCTCAACCCTATCCCAAAGACCCAACACAGACCAATCATGTTAAAAGTTTAGACCAGTAATACTGCCACAAAAAGTACCCTTTAAAAGACGTTCTAACTTCAAAAGGGCCAACTGGAAAAAATTTGCGGACACCTTAGACATGGAAGTCGCAAATTTACCATCAAACACTGAAAACTACGAAAAGTTCGTCCAAGCTGTTAAAAGATCAGCAAGACTCAACATACCTAGAGGCTGCAGAACACTCTACATTCCTGGAGTTTCCAACGACATGAAACAAATATATAACGAATACCTGGAGCAGTACAGCATGGACCCTTTCAGTGAAGAAACCATAAAACTTGGGGATCAGCTAACTGAAACTATAAGCAAAGACTGACAAGAGTCCTGGAAACATACGTTGGAGAGTCTTGACATGAAGCACAGTAGCAGAAGAGCTTGGAACCTCATAAAGCAATTGTCCAGCGACCTGGCAGCCCCCAAGGATCAGGTTTCCGTAACAGATAACCAAATTGCACATCAGCTCCTTTTGAATGGTAAACCAACTAGGAACAGTAAGACTGCAACCTCATATAAGAGGCCACAAGTGACTGAAATACCACCTGAGCCATACTTCACTTCAACAGAACTGGAAGCTGCTATCAGTTCCTTGAAACCCAAGAAGGCCACGGGTCCCGATGACGTCATTAATGAATTTATGCAGAACCTAGGGCCCATAGCTAAGGAATGACTTTTAGAACTCTATAATCTCTGCTGGTCAAACAAGACGATACCTAAGCTATGGTTGAAGGCCAAGGTAGTAGCTATCCCAAAGCCAGGTAAACCAAGAGATGATGCTAAGAACTATCGTCCAATATCGCTGCTGTGCTGCCCTTTCAAGCTATATGAACGTCTTATCTTGAATAAAATAGCACCACAACTAGAAAGGCAAATCATTCCACAACAAGCAAGATTCAGACCAGGTAAATCTTGCACTGGCTAGGTCCTCTGCCTAACACAATACATAGAGGACGGTTTTAAGAAGGGAGAAAAAGCTGGCGTGGTGTTTGTCGACTTATCAGCAGCTTACGACACGATAAACAACAAAATCCTCCTGGGAAAAATTTTCAACATGACGGGAAACTACCACCTTATTGAAGTTGTGAGATCACTGATCTCCAACAGAAGATACTATGTGGAATTTCAAGAACAAAGAAGTCACTGGAGGAACCAGGAGAACGGGCTCCCACAAGGTAGTGTTTTGTCCCCCCTACCTTTTAATCTGTATACAAATGACCAACCAGTTGGACCGACAGCAAGCAGCTTTATCTATGCTGATGATGTAGCCATTGCATGCCAATCTAGATTAATCAAACAGATTGAGAGAAACCTAACAGATGCCTTAGAAGTATTAACTGAATATTACAACGGGAACCAGCTTTGACCTAATCCAGCAAAGACGCAGACTTGTTTATTTCATCTAAACAACAAGGAAGCAAACAGGGAATTACAATTGGAATGGAACTCAGTTAAATTTCAACACTGCCCAAACCCAGTTTATCCTGGAGTCACGTTAGATCGAACTTTGTCTTACAAGAAACACATAGAAAAAACTAGAGCGAAAGTCGACACACGGAATGGCATAATCCGTAAACTTACCAACTCACACTGGAGAGCAAACCCTGAAATTCTACGTGCATCATCCCTGGCATTGTGCTTTGCTCCATCTGAATATGCATGCCCCGTCTGGAGAAGATCGACACATGCTCAGAAGCTAGACACAGCACTGAATGCCTCATGTCGATTAATCACGGGATGCCTGAAGCCTACAAACTGTGATCTCCTTTATATGTGTTCTGGAATAGCCCCCCCACAGATCAGACAGCAAATGTTGGCGATGGCTGAATGAAGCAGGCAGTGCAAAGATAGAAGACATCCCCTGTACGCACATCAGCCAGCGGAGGCAAGACTTAAATCTAGGAAAGACTTCATAAACGTTGAACGTCCACTAACCGAAAGTCAGTCTACAACTAGAGAATCAATGTGGAAACAGAAATTGGATAAAGGCAGTCTGAAACATGGAACATTAAAGAAAATCTTCCTGCTGGATCACAATGGGAATGGAGAGTCTGGAAGAGCCTAAATAGACTTAGATGTCAAATGGGAAGATCACAGGATAACCTGATCAAGTGGGGATATGCCAAAGAAGAGCCCTGCCAATGTGGAGGAAAACGAACCATGACACACCTGCTGACCTGTCCATCTTTGCTGGCCCCATGCACTATTCAAGACCTGTGGTTGGCCAACAACGCTGCAGTGAAGTGTGCCGAACACTGGAGAGAGATATGAGCCTTGCTTTAGACAATAATGATGACTTACAATATGTGAAGATCATGAATGTACATATGAATGAATAACTATCATTTACTTGTATTTGTAATCTAGTATATATAGCATATTAATTAATTACAGATGCAGCTCAGACATGATTAAATAAATAAACTAGTCGATAGACTGGATTCACCTGATCATCGGATTCTGGGGGATCAGGGACACCATGCGGAGAAGAATCGGAGCTTCTCAAAAACTCCTCACACTCTCAAAACAAAACATAAAAATTTTATTGGTACAATTAATGTGAACACCCTCACTAAAACAGGCAAATTAAAGCAACTTACCAACGCAATGGGAAAATTTAACCTGAAAATCACTGCACTGCAAGAGACAAGATTCACAGATGAAGGACACTATAACACAGAGAATTACAGGATCTACAAGGGCAAACCTGCCATAAAAGTAAGAGACAAACTACCACTTTTTGGAAAAGGATTCGCCGTACACACCTCCGTACTTGACTCAGTTATTGACTTCATGTCTCCCAATGATAGAGTCTTCCTGTTATCAGTAAAATCAGCTAATAAAGCATACACTCTGATCAATGTGCACGCCCCCACAAATCACCACCATAAAATCTACCCTGAAACAGTGGACAATTTCTGGGAAACACTATAAGAAACAACAAATAAAGTACCTAGGCACCATGTGCAAATCTTAGTAGGCAATTTTAACGCACAATTAGGGAAGGAAAAAAATTTGGAGATACCACTGGATCCCACACCAAACACAAACGTACCAACAAGAATGGTGAAAAACTAATCAACTTCTGCAGAAACTATGGACTTAAAATAATGAGTACCCAGTTTCAAAAACCTGCACATAAGTTAACCACATGGAGATCACCCAGTCTTAGACAGGGTGAATACCAAATAGACCATGTCGCAATTTCCAAAGAAAACATAAAAGAAATTCAAAACATCAGAACTCGCAAAGGTGTCTTTGAATCAGATCATCATCTTCTCCAAATAAAAACAAAATTCCAACCCAACAGAATGCTAAAAAGGCCACCCAAAAGTACCAAACCAGATCCGGAATATTTGCAACTCAACAGAGAAAAAATCATCATGGAAATTAATCAGGAAAAATCAACAGACTGGAAGAAACTAACAGAGAAAATTCAGGAAGCCCTCAAATTAGGACAACCCCCTTGCAACAGGAAACATCGCTGGTGGAATGCAACCTGTGATGAGGCAGTCGACAACCGAATAACTGAATGGAAAAAATTTTGCCGTCAAAAAACTGAAGAAAACTGGGAGAACTTTCTTAAAACCCAAAAACAGACCTCAAAAATAATTAGAATAGAAAAATGGGGATATGACAACAACAGACTCTCTGGAATCCAGCAGGATTTCATCAAAAATAATACAAGAAATTTTTGTAAGACTTTCAGAGAAAACTTACAGGGATACCAAGCGCCTAGCTTGTGCTTCAAGAAACCCGATGGCTCTTTGGAAACCAACACGAAAAATAACTGCAAAATCTTAGCCAAATATTTCAGTTCCCTCCTCAACTACGAACCACCCCAAGAAAAACTTGTCTTCTCTTCTCCAGTATTCACACACCCAGACTCACATGCGCCAGATCTTGAAGAAATTATGGAGATAGTCAAGCAGTTGAAAAATAACAAAGCACCAGGAGAAGATGGGATCATTGCTGAGTTCTGGAAACTAAACGATCCTATACTTATGCAGAAATTACACCATATAATGTCAGACATATGGATAATGGAGCAGATACCAGAGGACTGGAAATGTGCTCTAATTCACCCGCTACACAAAAAGGGCGACAAGACAGACATGAACAATTACAGAGGAATTTCCCTGCTCCCAGTCGCTTACAAAATCCTTTCCAAAGAGCTTTTAAACAGGTTAGAATCCCAAGCAGATACACTAATTGGTGAATACCAGGCCAGATTCAGAAAAGGATGCTCATGTGTGGAACAGATCTGGTGCTTAAAGACAATATTACAAATGAGGAAATGCAAAAACACAGTAGTTACATTCATCGACTTCAGGAAAGCATATGATTCAGTGGACCATGGAATCCTGTTTAAAATCATGGAAGAATTTGGGATCGACCAAAAGACATGAAAAATCACAGAACAGACACTTACAGGAACAACGGCCAAAGTGAAATTCATGGGCGAAGTATCAGAACCTTTGAAATCAAATCTGGAGTCCGACAGGGGGACAGACTATCCCCAATCGTTGTCAATATTGTTCTAGAAAAGATAATCAGGGAATGGGAACCTCACGTAAAGGGTATCCAAATTGGTATCAAGAAAGAGAACTGAATTAAAGTCAAGTGCCTTGCTTTCGCTGACGACATTGCAATTATCACCAATAACAGAACAGAAGAAATTCACGCAGTCGAAAAACTACATGAACTTTCACAAAAAACTGGACTACAGATATCTTATGTAAAAACCCAATATGTGGAAAGGCAGCCAGAAAATAAATCCCCTTTAATAACAAAATATGGTAAAATTGCACAAGTCTGCCATTTTAAATACCTCGGTGAAACTATATTGTCCTCAGGATTAAACCAAATTTCCAATGAACAAAGAATCACCAAGCTCCAGAAGACCTACAAGCTAACATGGACGCATTGCAACAAGAAGTGCATTTCGACAGAAGCAAAATTAAGGCACTATACAAATGTGATTCTTCCAGAAGCAATCTATGCAGCTGAAACAATGGTGATTGATGGTCATTCAAAAATTAAGGAAATAGAATAGCAGGAAAGAAAAATTCTTAGGAAGATTTACGGTCCAATCAACAAAATTGGCATTTGGATGAAGAGACTACAAAACGAACTCTATAGAAAGATCAACATAGTAACAGATGAAATCAGAAAGCACCGAGCCAAATTTTATACACACATCTGCAGGATGGAAGACTCCAGAACAGCAAAGAAATTATTCAATATTATAACAAGGAGTAAATGTGGCACAGAATGGCTGAAAGAAGTCCAGAAGGATCTACAGCAGATCAACATAAAAAAATCTCGAAGATTGCACCGAGTGCCGGCATAAAATCACAAGTGTGAAGTTTGGAGAAAGAACATTGCATCAGCCTGGTAAAAAATGGACAGAGGAATGGAAGAAGGAGCATTCTGAGAGGATGAGGAGGTTTTGGGAAGCAAAAAAGAAAAACATCGGAAGATGTAATTATGAATTCAAGTTCAATCGCTCTCCTAAAGGGGAACAATCATTATATATATATATATATATATATATATATATATATATATATATATATATATATATATATATATATATATATATATATGTGTGTGTGTGTGTGTGCGAGTGTATACCCGTCCTTTTTTCCCCCTAAGGTATGTCTTTCCACTCCCGGGATTGGAATGACTCCTTACCCTCTCCCTTAAAACCCACATCCTTTCATCCTTCCCTCTTTCCTGATGAAGCAACCGTTGGTTGTGAAAGCTTGAATTTGCTGGCAGGTCGATAAACACGCAAACAAACACAAACATACACACAAAATTCAAGCTTTCGCAACCAATGGTTGCTTCATCAGGAAAGAGGGAAGGAGAGGGAAAGATGAAAGGATGTGGGTTTTAAGGGAAAGGGTAAGGAGTCATTCCAATCCCGGGAGTGGAAACACTTACCTTAGAAGGAAAAAAGGACAGGTATACACTCACACACACACCCATATCCAACCGCACATACACAGACACAAGCAGACATTTGTAAAGGCTTATATATAAGAACATACACATTTAGGTGTATAAACATTATGACGACTCAATATCCCGTATAACTATGATGATTCTACATCAAGCATAGATAAGAAGGAGGCATGAGTAATGAAAGAGAATGCAAGCAAGATTGGAATTAATTGTGATGCTTAATGCTCATTTAAGAAAAGTCAGTGTAGAAAATACTCTGATAAACTGAGGTATAGTAGGAGAGTGAGACTTGAATTATAGGTAGACATAGTACATACTAAGGGTATAGGAGTTGAGAAGTAGAGAAGGACTCCAGGGATTAAATGATGTATTATAAAAGTGAATGTGAAGTGTAAAATAGATTTGTAGCTTTACCAGAAAATAATTATAGTATACATAGAAGTGTATACTCAGGTAATGAACCATGAGGCCTACTAAGAAAGGATAAGGGGGGCATACCTCGCATTTGCTAAGTTAATAGGGCAGGTGTACCTACATGGAGAAAGGATGACCTGTGGCCTGAGAAATAGGAATGTTTTATAAAGGGGCAAAATAGGAATGTTTTATTAAGGGGCGTAGCTACCAGAACGGAAAGAGGAAGTTGTCTCAAAGCTCAACCCACATGCAAGGTACAGGTACTGACCTAGGAGAAGGGTACAGTACCATGACAGATGTCACACATTTTATACGATTATTCTAGTAAGTCTGAATTCTACGCACAACTAGCATTACTACATTTTATGACTGTCAAAATAACACTTTCATTTTGCCCATAGTTCCTCCAAACTACACAAAAATATTGCAATTAGTACTTACTTAACTTAGGAAAGGTAGTACAAAAGATGAGAACTCGTGTCATAAACACATGAAATTTATGACTGAAAAGAAAAGAAGTGTATACTGTTGAAATGAGAGTTGTTATTATGTGTGATATTAAGGTACATAATGATTGTATAAAATATCGCATGTTCGATGTGAGGAGAGGGATATGTAGTACTTCGAGAATTTTGGCGTAAAATTCTAGAACCATTTGGCCTTCCACCATCTCAAACATATGATATCTTAGATGTTATTTGGAGATAGGAACCCTATCTACATCACCTGTCTGTGTGTGCAGGTCTGGAGTATATAGCGAGAAGATGGTAGACACGGCAATCAAACGCCACCAACAAGTACTTGACGGTCACGCCATGGAAGTTGTAATGAAAGCACATGGCAGAACCAAGGAACTTCTGTGTTATTCTGTGCTGTTTTATAACTGTGGCTATTGTTAGTGACAAAAGAACAGTTGAGTAGAAAAAAGATTTTTAGTAACTTTTAATTTGAACTTACCAGAGGCAAAACCAGTGTATGATTTCTGTATAATAGAGTCGTGGTTAGCAAACCTATCTGTTGTAAATGTAACTGTGTTTCTAACATTTGGAGACTTACTTAACAGTTTTTATTCATGTGGAAAGTGAAATTTGTAAAAGTTTGATGTTTAAATATACGTCGTTAAGTGAAACAAAAGAAACTGTGTACGTCTACTTATTGTTATAAGTAGAGAGAATCTTGAGAAATTCCTGTTCCCAGCAATATACTGCAGAGAAGAAGAGAAAGGGAGTTTGCAGCAGCAGGTTAACCAGATAGGAAAGTCAGCTGACCACCTCAAGTAAGTCATATTGTTAAAGAATTTGAAGTTTGCACACATACTTCATCTCTTCATGTCATGCAGAATGTTAGAGAATGTTTCAACAATGATTTTGCACAGATAGCTCAATATAAGAAAGTACATTCTTTGCTGCTTGTTGTTAGAGGTAAATCTTTGTCTTTGGCCTGTTCATAGTATGAGTCTGAAGGGCAATGACAGAGTACAAGTTATGTGTGTTGTGTCAGAATTGTGCTTTATGTTAGTTTGTACTGCAAAGTAAAATAACTAAAAATATATCTATCCAACAACAAAAACTCCATCTGCATTCATATTATTTAACAAAATGAAGCTGAACATCCTCTAGATTGGTATAAAAAGTTACATTTCAGAATGGACTATAAGCATACTACTAAAAAAAACTAAGGATAATAAAAGATTATAAAAACTGTTTGTACAAGTTTTATCATTGCTATCTCTCTTTGAAGCATGTCTCTATCTCAATATACCAAGTGCTGTGAAAATGTGACCAGCTGCCCAAATTTAAATGTACTTCACAATTAATAAATCGATTTTGGGCTACAAGAGATTGGTGATGGGCAGAGCTGGCAGCATTTTTTGGTGATATTGTGAGTAATAGCATATTTGATGGTACTGGTAATGGCAGTAACAGATCAGCGGCATCACAAAACGTAACACTGTAATGTCCAAAACATCACTTCTTCACCCTCAGATGGGTTGGAACTGACTGTGTTCAACTATTCTGACTGACAATACTCCAATCCATCTTCAATAAACTTACTGCACTCAGAAATTTTAAGATAACTGGAACAGGAACACTCTACCTTTCTTCAGTTTCACTGAACATTACATTCATACATGAAAGTAATTACTCAAATATTATTAAAATATGAATGATCACCCATTAGCCCAAATCAAACAGATTACCACTGATAAAATATTCTCTCAAACAAACTAAACAACTAGTGACATGTTTCTACCTAATAATGCAATAATAAACAATTCATGTTGCACAAAATCCATCAGCAGAGCACAATAACTTGCATAAGATCCAATGCAAAACAACAAAACATGCAGATTCAGATAAACACTTACAGAATATATAATCAAAGAAGCATTGACAATTAAAAGTAAACGAAAGGGAAGAAAACAGTTTAACCTTCACCTTGTTTGTACCAACAGCAAATTCCTTGCAATAATGTGGAGTGACAAACCAATGAGTTTGCAAAATGATTATACTTTTGGAAAGAAACCAGATTTTAACTGTTATTCTAAACATTATTATTGAAAAGAAAGTAAAACAGCACTGTAATATGACAACTTACAATTACATAAATTAATTACCATGAAAAGTTACTCTTGCTTATACAAATTGAACTTTTACATAACTGATTAGAACAATATAGTTCACAGTGTCTCTTAATCAAAGTTCCTTTGAAACAGTTTCCATTTAGCTGATGCTGTTGGCTGGCTTTTGATGTCTGCTTCATTAGCCTATGATCCTTGAGCATGTAATTGGATAACTGGCATTTGTCTTAATAAGCTCCTTGATCAGAGTGCCTGTTATAAACCTAACAGGAACACTTCGTGTTTGCAGAATTGATTCCAATCTGCATGCAACAATGATCATAAGACACATTTCTTTCCATTAACACATTACGTAACTTGATGCCATACTGTAAATCATTAGTCCATTGTTTAAACAGAACAATAAGTACCATAGACAATTATCTGTGCAATCACTTCAATTATGCAACCATCAGCAAATCACACATTTACAGTTAAAATTCTTCATATTTGTATATGACACAAAAATGTGTAACCATATTTTCTGTTTCATTTTAGAGTCCATGAATGAATGAATGAATGAAAATAGCCTGTGTTGTCCTATTGAGGGCAAAGAACTCCTACAAGCAGGGGTAGCTGCTTTTAAAGACTCACACAGTGAGCTAGTACATATAAGAGGATGTTGTTGTTGTTTTTGTTGTGGTCTTCAGTCTTGAGACTGGTTTGATGCAGCTCTCCATGCTACTCTATCCTGTGCAAGCTTTTTCATCTCCCAGTACCTACTACAACCTACATCCTTCTGAATCTGCTTAGTGTATTCATCTCTTGGTCTCCCTCTACGATTTTTACCCTCCACGCTGCCCTCCAATACTAAATTGGTGATCCCTTGATGCCTCAGAACATGTCCTACCAACCGATCCCTTCTTCTGGTCAAGTTGCGCCACAAACTTCTCTTCTCCCCAATCCTCTTCAATACTTCCTCATTAGTTATGTGATCTACCCATCTAATCTTCAGCATTCTTCTGTAGCACCACATTTCGAAAGCTTCTATTCTCTTCTTGTCCAAACTATTTATCGTCCATGTTTCACTTCCATACATGGCTACACTCCATACAAATACTTTCAGAAATGACTTCCTGACACGTAAATCTATACTCGATGTTAACAAATTTCTCTTCTTCAGAAATGCTTTCCTTGCCATTGCCAGTCTACATTTTATATCCTCTCTACTTCGACCACCATCAGTTATTTTGCTCCCCAAATAGCAAAACTCCATTACTACTTTAAGTGTCTCATTTCCTAATCTAATTCCCTCAGCATCACCCGACTTAATTAGACTACATTCCATTATCCATGTTTTGCTTTTGTTGATGTTCATCTTATATCCTCCTTTCAAGACACTGTCCATTCCATTCAACTGCTCTTCCAAGTCCTTTGCTGTCTCTTACAGAATTACAATGTCATCGGCGAACCTCAAAGTTTTTATTTCTTCTCCATGAATTTTAATACCTACTCCAAATTTTTCTTTTGTTTCCTTTACTGCTTGCTCAATATACAGATTGAACAACATCGGGGAGACGCTACAACCCTGTCTTACTCCCTTCGCAACCACTGCTTCCCTTTCATGTCCCTCGACTCTTATAACTGCCATCTGGTTTCTGTACACATTGTAAATAGCCTTTCACTCCCTGTATTTTACCCCTGCCACCTTCAGAATTTGAAAGAGAGTATTCCAGTTAACGTTGTCAAAAGCTTTCTCTAAGTCTACAAATGCTAGAAACGTAGGTTTGCCTTTCCTTAATCTTTCTTCTAAGACAAGTCATAAGGTCAGTATTGCCTCACGTGTTCCAGTGTTTCTACGGAATCCAAACTGATCTTCCCTGAGGTTGGCTTCTACTAGTTTTTCCATTCGTCTGTAAAGAATTCGTGTTAGTATTTTGCAGCTGTGACTTATTAAACTGATAGTTCAGTAATTTTCACATCTGTCAACACCTGCTTTCTTTGGGATTGGAATTATTATATTCTTCTTGAAGTCTGAGGGTATTTCGCCTGTTTCATACATCTTGCTCACCAGATGGTAGAGTTTTGTCAGGACTGGCTCTCCCAAGGGCATCAGTAGTTCCAATGGAATGTTGTCTACTCCGGGGCCCTTGTTTCGACTCAGGTCTTTCAGTGCTCTGTCAAACTCTTCACGCAGTATCATATCTCCCATTTCATCTTCATCTACATCCTTTTCCATTTCGATAATATTGTCCTCAAGTACATTGCCCTTGTATAGACCCTCTATATACTCCTTCCACCTTTCTGCTTTCCCTTCTTTGCTTGGAACTGGGTTTCCATCTGAGCTCTTGATATTCATATAAGTCGTTCCCTTTTCTCCAAAGGTCTCTTTAATTTTCCTGTAGGCAGTATCTATCTTACCCCTAGTGAGATAGGCCTCTACATCCTTACATTTGTCCTCTAGCCATCCCTGCTTAGCTATTTTGCATGTCCTGTCGATCTCATTTTTGAGACATTTGTATTCCTTTTTGCCTGCTTCATTTACTGCATTTTTATATTTTCTCCTTTCATCAATTAAATTCAATATTTCTTCTGTTACCCAAGGATTTCTACTAGCCCTCGTCTTTTTACCTACTTGATCCTCTGCTGCCTTCACTACTTCATCCCTCAAAGCTACCCATTCTTCTTCTACTGTATTTCTTTCCCCCATTCCTGTCAATTGTTCCCTTATGCTCTCCCTGAAACTCTGTACAACCTCTGGTTCTTTCAGTTTATCCAGGTCCCATCTCCTTAAATTCCCACCTTTTTGCAGTTTCTTCAGTTTTAATCTACAGATCATAACCAATAGATTGTGGTCAGAGTCCACATCTGCCCCTGGAAATGTCTTACAATTTAAAACCTGGTTCCTAAATCTCTGTCTTACCATTGTATAATGGTAAGACAGATACCTTTTAGTATCTCCAGGGTTCTTCCATGTATACAACCTTCTTTCATGATTCTTAAACCAAGTGTTGGCTATGATTATGTTGTGCTCTGTGCAAAATTCTACCAGGCGGCTTCCTCTTTCATTTCTTAGCCGCAATCCATATTCACCTACTATGTTTCCTTCTCTCCCTTTTCCTACACTCGAATTCCAGTCTCTCATGACTGTTAAATTTTCGTCTCCCTTCACAATCTGAATAATTTCTTTTATTTCATCATACATTTCTTCAATTTCTTCGTCATCTGCAGAGCTAGTTGGCATATAAACTTGTACTAGTGTAGTAGGTGTGGGCTTCGTATCTATCTTGGCCACAATAATGCATTCACTATGCTGTTTGTGGTAGCTTACCCACATTCCTATTTTCCTATTCATTATTAAACCTACTCCTGCATTACCCCTATTTGATTTTGTGTTTATAACCCTGTAGTCACCTCACCAGAATCCTTGTTCCTCCTGCCACCGAACTTCACTAAATCCCACTATATCTAACTTCAACCTATCCATTTCCCTTTTTAAATTTTCTAACCTATCTGCCCAATTAAGGGATCTGATGTTTCACGCTCCGATCCGTAGAATGCCAGTTTTCTTTTTCCTCATAACGACATCCTCTTGAGTAGTCCCCGCCCGGAGATCGGAATGGGGGACTATTTTACCTCCGGAATATTTTACCCAAGAGGACGCCATCATCATTTAATCATACAGTAAAGCTGCATGCCCTCGGGAAAAATTACGGCTGTAGTTTCCCGTTGCTTTCAGCCATTAGCAGTACCAGCACAGCAAGGCCGTTTTGGTTGTTGTTACAAGGCCACATCAGTCAATCATCCAGACTGTTGCCCTTGCAACTACTGAAAAGAGGATACCACACTTAATGGCCACTACACATGGAATTACACTTGATTAGTTGTAGTTCTAGTTCTTTCCACTCCTTTCTGTTTCTGGATATGCTGGTCCACGGTCTTCCTGTTTGTTTTCTGAATAAGTCTGACCATTTGCATCTTGGTCTTCCTGGGAGTCTCTTGCCGATGTAGGGGTCCCATCTGGTAGCTCATGCTGTCCATCTATCATCTTGTGGCCTCACCACATGGGCACCCTATTTCCAGTTCCATTTGGTCTTCATAACCTGTTGTGCTATGTCTATTGTTGCTGACATCTCATGTATTGAGGTGTTCAATATTCTGTCTTTCAGAGAGATGCCAAGGATCTTCCTCTGCATTTTCCTTTGGCATACCTGTAGAGTGTTTCCCTCTTTGGCTTTAAGAGCCCATGTCTGACATCCATATAATAACACTAGAAAAATGTACCTTTTGAGTGCCTCCATTTTGATCCTCCTGTTCAGGGTTATGTCTTGCAATATGAACTTTAAGGCCCAGAAAGCATTCCAGGCTAATGAAACGCTTCATTTTATTTCTTTTTCCATTTTGTTGTTAAAGGAAGTTATTTGGCCTAAGTGTATGTATTGTGATGCATACATTAGTTCCATTCCTTCAAGATACACTCCTGGAAATTGAAATAAGAACACCGTGAATTCATTGTCCCAGGAAGGGGAAACTTTATTGACACATTCCTGGGGTCAGATACATCACATGATCACACTGACAGAACCACAGGCACATAGACACAGGCAACAGAGCATGCACAATGTCGGCACTAGTACAGTGTATATCCACCTTTCGCAGCAATGCAGGCTGCTATTCTCCCATGGAGACGATCGTAGAGATGCTGGATGTAGTCCTGTGGAACGGCTTGCCATGCCATTTCCACCTGGTGCCTCAGTTGGACCAGCGTTCGTGCTGGACGTGCAGACCGCGTGAGACGACGCTTCATCCAGTCCCAAACATGCTCAATGGGGGACAGATCCGGAGATCTTGCTGGCCAGGGTAGTTGACTTACACCTTCTAGACCACGTTGGGTGGCACGGGATACATGCGGACGTGCATTGTCCTGTTGGAACAGCAAGTTCCCTTGCCGGTCTAGGAATGGTAGAACGATGGGTTCGATGACGGTTTGGATGTACCGTGCACTATTCAGTGTCCCCTCGACGATCACCAGTGGTGTACGGCCAGTGTAGGAGATCGCTCCCCACACCATGATGCCGGGTGTTGGCCCTGTGTGCCTCGGTCGTATGCAGTCCTGATTGTGGCGCTCACCTGCACGGCGCCAAACACGCATACGACCATCATTGGCACCAAGGCAGAAGCGACTCTCATCGCTGAAGACGACACGTCTCCATTCGTCCCTCCATTCACGCCTGTCGCGACACCACTGCAGGCGGGCTGCACGATGTTGGGGCGTGAGCGGAAGACGGCCTAACGGTGTGCGGGACCATAGCCCAGCTTCATGGAGACGGTTGCGAATGGTCCTCGCCGATACCCCAGGAGCAACAGTGTCCCTAATTTGCTGGGAAGTGGCGGTGCGGTCCCCTACGGCACTGCGTAGGATCCTACGGTCTTGGCGTGCATCCGTGCGTCGCTGCGGTCCGGTCCCGGGTCGATGGGCACGTGCACCTTCCGCCGACCACTGGCGACAACATCGATGTACTGTGGAGACCTCACGCCCCACGTGTTGGGCAATTCGGCGGTACGTCCACCCGGCCTCCCGCATGCCCACTATACGCCCTCGCTCAAAGTCCGTCAACTGCACATACGGTTCACGTCCACGCTGTCGCGGCATGCTACCAGTGTTAAAGACTGCGATGGAGCTCCGTATGCCATGGCAAACTGGCTGCCACTGACGGCGGCGGTGCACAAATGCTGCGCAGCTAGCGCCATTCGACGGCCAACACCGCGGTTCCTGGTGTGTCCGCTGTGCCGTGCGTGTGATCATTGCTTGTACAGCCCTCTCGCAGTGTCCGGAGCAAGTATGGTGGGTCTGACACACCGGCGTCAATGTGTTCTTTTTTCCATTTCCAGGAGTGTATATTGGGGTTACTAATCCATTTGTCATTATTTGCATTTTGTATTTGTTCATTGTGAGTCCTGCCATCTTGCTTTTTGTGTTAAGCTCCATGAGCATTGATTGCAGTTCTCTTGCAGTTATGGTGAAGAGGACTATGTCATCAGTGAACCTAAAACTTGTTAGTCTCTTGCTGTTGAGGCATAGTCCATCTTTCTTATTCCATTTTAGTTTCCTGAATATGTCCGCAGTATGCAGGTAAACAGTTTTGGGGAGATGGGATCTCCTTGCTAACTCCTCTTGCCATGTGGAGAGGCTGGCCTGTCTTTTCGGTTTTGGATGTACTTTCCTTCTACCCCTTGATTTCTTAGTGCTTGAAGTATGTTTAGGCTTTTGATGGTATCAAATGCTATTCTGTCCAATCCATGTTATGCACTAAACTGTTTGTGCTGTCTACAGTCAAAAACAGTATCTTTATGACTTGCACACAGCTTGCCAGTATCAAAGTTCTATGTTTAACGAGTGAAAACACAGTTCCAGCAAATGCACAACACAACATGTAAAGTCACTAGGTCTTTATGCACAGTACACACTAAGTTTATAAACTGAGCACTGCCACGAACATGATGCGTAACAGTACATACGTGGCATGACAATAACCTCCAGCCTCTACTTCTTGCTTCTGCCTCTTCGTTGATGTCTTTCAACCTCTTGATATGATTCTACACTGCTGAAATACCCCTCTTCACATGCCACTTTCAAAAATTCTTATTACATAGATTTACAGTTTTATCAAAATTCACAACTTCATATTACTCTGTCTAATAAAATAACATAATAACAAAAAGGAAAGTGTACAACATAAGAATAATTGTAAATGCCATTTGCATTAATAACAACTACTTTATTAGGTTTAAGACAAATTCACACTGGCCATCACGTTACATCCCATCAAAATATTCTGCAATGCATTTCAAATTGCAGCATCCACACTGGCTGTCCAATTACTCGACATCACATCATGGCACCATCAAGATTTCTCAGGAAGGAAGTTTTGGTGGCTGATATTATCTGTATTTTGTTGATCATGTGACACCCAAGCTTATTTCCTCCTAATATAAGGCCATGCGCAGATCTCCGTATTTCATTTTCTTGTGGTTTTTGCAATTGATATCAGATATTTCTTGTTTATTATCTGTTGTAAATTGTTTCATTTCAGTGTTTATTTTGTTAAAATTTATAATAAATGACGAAAAATTAACTGAATCAGTGAGCCTGCAGTCTGAAACGTATAACACTTGTCCTCCACTACCTTTATAAAGTAAATTTACACACATTCAGGTATTGTATTTAATATTTTACAATTAAATGGATTGCAATATGCCTGCAACTTCAAATGAAACAAGCACTGTGGATAAAATCCAACTGATTAGTAAGTGGAATTTATTTGTGCATTGTCTGACATTTTCAGTGTTTCATAAAGAAATGAACTGAAACCTTCAGACATTGAAAGTTGTTTGTTTAAATATTTGTATGTGGTAGGCTTATTTATTATTAAGAAGCACTCTGGACTGTGTGTGGAACAGTTTTGTGAACTTCAGTGGTCGATATTTATGTGGTTTCACTAGCTAATGCAAGATTAAATTATAAAGTACAGAAAGTTCTGGTTGAGAATAACAAATTATTTAGGAATAAAGGAGATGACTCACTGAAATGGAGGAGCACTGCATCATAATCAGGTACAGAGACAAAAGATACAGAGCTTTGCTTTGCTCCCTACGGGGACAGGTGTGTGCATGTGAATATGTGTGTGTGTGTGTGTGTGTGTGTGTGTGTGTGTGTGTGTGTGTGTGTGTGCATGTGTGTGTGTGTGGGCACGTGTGTGTGTGTGTGTGTGTGTAGCAAAGCAAAGCTTTGCACCTTCTGTTTGTGTGCCTGTCAACAACACAGTGCTTCTGCCTTTCAGTGAGTAATCTCTTTTATTCCCAAGTATAAATAAGGCATTTGAACTATTAACAGCCAAATACAAAATGTAGAGGAAAGCTATAAATCTTGAAGAGAAAGGTTTTGATGGAGGTTTGACTGTTGTACAGAAATTTACACTGGACTAGCAACTAAAACTTAAACAAACCAACTTTTCATGGGAAGTGGTGGCAGCTCATAGCACTGTGTTTCTTTTAGTAACTGTGCATGCAAGTTGACATAGCAAATGAAAAACACTAATGCCTAGCCTTTTTAAAATGTATAATGCAGACTGATCTTCTTACAGTTCCTTTTATAGTGTGTGAAATTCCCCTTCTGTACCAAGCAATGATATTTTTTGAATTCATACTCATTGTTGTACACTTATGACTTTCCTTCACTACAAGCTATCCACGCAAACTCTAAACCATTTGAGTCCAATAAATGTCATTTTCATACAAATTTGCACTCCAGCATCAATGTATATAAGTTACTGTGTTGTCCATGTGCAGTTCATGTGTAAAAACATTTGAAAGTCATCTGGCAGAGATACCATATGAGCTGAGATCATGTGACTTGAATTGACTTGATTTTCCACAACATGATAGACAATGTGGATACACCTTAACACGATGGTGCAATGACATGCTGATGCCGTGACAGCCAGTGGGAATATGCTTCTCAGAAATTATCAATAGTATAGCTATTAAGCCTCTGAAAGAAAAACAAATTGAGGAAAAGCATGTCTGATGAGGAAATGATAATAACCAAGGTGTCAATGTCATTGTCATAGAGATATAAACAATCCCACTCAGCATGTGAGTCCATCCCCTTTGAGAAACAGACACTTAATGAGTACTGAAATTTCAAGATTGCTTATTGAAGAAGAGAGAAACAATCAGTCTAAACCACAGGAGGTATCTTTGCCCAGTTTAAGATGTATCAAAAATTACTAGCTACATTTGTGGTGAGGGCTGCCATTTTGTAAAGACTGGAAAAATAAAGTGAAGAGAGAAATGAGAAGCTGCAATTATTCTAAGAAAAGAGGTCATTTGAAGTCAGTTTACAGGTTCTTGAAGTCCAAGGATGTCAAAAAGGCTTGGGATGTAAACTTCTTGATGTGACTGGGTGTGGACCTATTGAACAATATGCATGGATCAGGCTTCAATTTATTAAAACAATACTTAGCCGAGTGTTTTTTGTGAATGAACTGAAATTTTGTTTCTGCATTCAGTACAAACAGCATTGAAGAACAGTGTGTTTAGTGTCAAACAAGGCACTATGTGAATTTTTGAACAGTAAAGGTAATGTTCATGCTGTATCCAAACACATCAATAGAAAGTGTCATGCACTGTTTTCCATAACCAGAATACAATCAGATCTGTTAATGACTACCCTGACATGTGCAGACAATATGTACTCTGTGGTTGACAGTAATGACACTAGTGAGTTCTCATTGTTCATTATCAATAGTGGCCTGGTCAATTTCCTTCTATATGTTGAAAACTTGAGTGTACGGCATAAAAAACCATGCCATCAGAGGGTTACACATATGAGAGAGTGGACTTCGTTGATGATTTTGGCATGTGTGAAGAGTGTTGGTGACTAAACAACATCCCTTGTCTTCCCCATCAGTTTGTCAAGAGCTAATGCCTCATTTGAATTGATTCATTACATATATAATCTGTGGTAGCTCTTCTGATAATAGCAATGTTTGTAACAAATGTAACGGTACAGACAGATTCTTTCCAGCAGTTATTTTTTCTTTTCTCCTCTGCTCAGAATTGATAAATTTTACAATTATTTTCAATCCTGTTATTTTTGTGACAGAGTGCACAGTATAAAAAATCTCAAATATTAACTCTGTGATTAGCCAACTTGACTTTATTATCCACTACATTCATTTGGTTAATCAGAATCCATTGGTGTAATTGGATTGCCTGAAACTTGTGCTTACCCCAAAAAACTATTAATATAAAACTTTGTTATCATTCTTCCTATGTAAACATATTTCCAATTACTGTCTTTCAATGGAAATAGATCAGATGTATATTTAAATAAGTGAAGTATCTAGACAGCTAATGTAGGAAATGCTTTGGCAACTTTTGTACTCATTTAATTTCAGAATAATTAGCATTCTTATCTAAAACATTAATACAGAAGTAGAGTCCCATATTTAGATAAATTGGACAGCATAATCCAATAGCAAACGATGTTTCATTTTAAAAAGTCCCCAGTCAGCTATTTAGTTATTCTGGAATAGAAATCTATAATTGTAATTTGTAAAAAGAGAGCAAACAACAATAGCTGAATGTATTGTTAATTACTGTAATCTTATGAAAGAGTGGCTAGGGAGCCATTTCAGTCAGTCTGCAATGGTTATGATATGAGCAAGACCTGTACCTAACATTATTGCATGGTACATGCAGATGTGTTGGCGCAAATCATAAGTTGTAAAAAGGTGCTGAGTTTTATTTAAACTCCATATCTGAGGGTTTATACCATGCTTATTTTTCAGTGATGGACTGTAAACTCGAAATTAATTTTAAGAAGTGTGATAATTTTCAATAATGCTTGCTGTGACAATAGGATCGAATTGCGCACTGTGTTGTTTCCAAATTATTTTTACCGTGCACATTTTTTTCACTTTGATATTGAAATATGGCAATGTGCTGTGCACGAATGACCATGCTTCAGATAAGCAATTGTTTTAAGAACTTCATTTAACAGCTAAGAATATGAGGTGGCTTCAGCAAGAAACTTGGTTGCTGTACAGGCAAGGAAACTAAAGTCCTAGCCTTTTTAATTAAGCAAGCAGTGATTATAATGCAGTGGGAAGGCAGACAGATGGACAGCCAGAGTGAAGGTAGTGTGCCAAAGGGTTTCGATAAGAGCCAAGTCAGGCGTGGTAGGCCAGCACAGTGACTTACAAGAATGTGAAGGCAGAAGGACATAGAAAAGACTGGAGTGGCTTAGAAATATGATGAAGCATCTACAGGCGGACACCCCTTGTGGATGGAGAAGGTGGACTGGCCTGACTTGAGGCTGGCAAAAAGTGTAAAAAAATAATTCATTTGAAAAAACTTTAAATTAAAGCAGACAGCCAGAGTAGAATTTAAAGAAGAGTGTATATCATAAGTTATATGCGCAGAAAGCAGCAGGGAAAGTATAAGGTAAAATGTGTCTGTTTTAAGAAAAAGGTGGTGGCTGATATCACAAGTGGTTTAGTGGGGAGAAGAGCACACAGCACACCATTTTTGAGGGCTAGTGGTTCGACTGTGGATTAGTATGGATGGCCAGCAGTTGCTTTTCCACAAGATTACTAACTAAGCTTTGCTTTTGGGCTAGATTTGAATAAGACCGTGACAAAGTAGTGTTCACATAGGTGGTGAAGTTATTTTGACTGTGAAAGAAGGTTTATCTTAATATGTGACAATTACTGATGCATAGATGCAGATAGTTAATTGAGCAACGCTTATTGCATGCAACAACATGACAGTCATTGAACCTGGTAAGTAAGCTGCTGTGCCCGCTGCTGCTGTTGCAATTCTGTTATTGTTTTCTTCGAATTATCATTATGACTAATTTGTTATGATCATGCTTATTTTTGTGTGGGGTACCAATTGTTAGTAAAGACTGAGTTCCGTGGCATCCAGTAATACAATATCCTAGCCTTGTGCATTAAAACACACAGCTGAGTGAATTATATTAATATGATCACAATTGGGTTTAGACTGGTTGAGACAACAACCAAATGCACTCGGTATCCGACAGTGGTCTTAAACCCACTTAGAGAGGCAAATCCCTCTGACTGCTATCTGGCTGGAGTCTGGCATGCAAACTATGATTTTGCAATTTGTTTGTAATAAACCATATCAAAGGATTTCAAGGCCAATGTGTGTATAGAATATAATTGCTTGTATCAGAACTGTATTGCATTATTTAGTAGCACAGGAATTCATCTCCAAAACCTTAGGTCTATGTATTTGCTAAGTCCAGAATCCACAGAATGCTGAGTAACATACAAGTGGCTGAACTGCAGGTAAGGGCAGGTAAGACTGCAGGTTGTGAAAGTGCAGCATTTGATTATGCTACCACTGAGCAAGTATGTCAGAAAGAGTACCTGCCACACACCCCTGTAAATCTACCACTTAACATACCAGACTGTCCAAGGGGTCCAGTATGATTAAAGTTAGTGTTTGTCATTCCACAGAGGGTGTGTTACAAGGTGGTACATCAGCCTAGGGAATGTTACAAAATGGTGCAATCAGCAGGAGAACGAGTAAACAGGGATGCATGACAGAGTAGTACGAAGTAATTTATGCAAAAGGATAAGCACTATAGTGGGATAGGATACTGTAAGTAATTGCAGCAGTGGAGTGGGTCAGTAGTTTGGCTTGCATGCTTAGTACATAAAAACAGTAACAGTCAAAAGTCTCTGCATTAGCTGTGAATCAGGTGCACATTGCGTAACAAGAAAGTGGGTGCCATAGTGTGGGAAACATTGCTGGGTGTGCTGAATGTCCGCACAAAGATGAATGGCCACAGCGCACAGTAGAAGCAGAAGACCAGCAGATAGCAGACCATGCGAGGGTGGATCTGGTTCAGAAGCACCAGAAAAAGAGAAACGGTGATAGCAGACCAACGTGGGGAGAGCACCTACCAGGCAGTATGTCGGAGAAGTTGTCAAAAGCTAAGAAACCAAAATCTACACCAACTGTGGAACAGCTTACTAACTTTAGAAAATAGAATGGTTGTGCAGGATAAAAGTAGCATATCAGGTAAAGACAAGGGTGATGATGAGGAGGTTGTTAAAATAGATAGTATATTGAAGGAACTAACAGTACAGAGGTGTTTAGGGCATATCTGCATTCAACAAGAATTTTATTGGTGGTTGACAGCCAAGTAGAGACTGAACAGACAAAAGAGGTGCCACTAAACTTGAGTGATTCAATCTGTGAAGGGGTTGAGACTACTCAAGACAGGGGAAGAGAATAATGTCTTCTTGCTGTCACTTCTTGCAACTTTGACACAATTTGGGGCGAAATCAGGGAAGATATTAAGCAAGGTAATTGACAAGTAAGGTCCAGTATGGCATTGGAAGTGTTGAATTTGCTTGAGGAGGTGAATAAAGACATCACTGAACCATTCACTCAGTGTAAGTTGCAATTGGAGCAGCAAGTAGGTGTTAAACTACACAAGTATTAAATAAACTGGGCACTCATCTGGATCAAGTAAAGCAGGAATGTGCCAAAGAGCACAAGGAGGGATTAGATAAGGAAACCACAGCATTGGATGAGCATGCTACATCATATCACAACTTTTGAACTGGAAGGCAAACAGAGGAATTTTGAAACGAAAATAAAATACTGAAGTGGGTAATATAAGTGGTAAATTAAGATCCGAACAAGATACTAGTTTTAACTGGCATGTTAATTCAGGCATTGGCCACTAGTCAAGCAACATGTGACTCATTTGATAAACATCATGAGATCCATAATCAGCAGATGGACACTCAAATATTGCAAAATGAGCAAGCAATTGCTAAACTGGCCACAAGGGCAGGCCAGGTTTCGGGAAGTTATAAGAGATGGCCTTAATGTTCGGCAAGGTGCACTGGAGGGGAGAGAGAAGATGGTGCTGGCTGGATGCAGGTAGCAGCTGATGTGCACGTAGCGAATGTGCACAGGGAAGAACATGAGCAGCTGACAGACAATCGGGAGCACCTGAGTATGGCAGTATGAGTATCCCAACTTACAGGGAACTATCTCAGAATTTGTTTTTGTGTAGAACCCCGTCCTACCATGGGAACTCATTCAACCTCAAGTACCTGAAGATTTCCCCCCTCCCCAGATTTCATAAGTCGCATAGTACCCACTTAAAACGTGCACTCCTGCACTATCAGTCGCTCCCTGCCGGACAATTACTTTCCAACTGCTCTCAACACTTTCTCCCATGTAATGCTGAGAGACAATTCAGTGAGACAACCTCAGCAACCACCTTATCTCAGCCCTTTAAAGTCCTCCGGTGGAGCAGTACAACTTTCGACATCATTGTCAACGACAGTCCTTAAACTGTTTCGTTACACTGACTCAAACCAGCATTCATGGACCCCAACATCCCTCTGCTGGCTCAGTCTGATTCTCCTAACGACTCTCCCCCCCAGTCTCCCTCCTGCCTTGGAGTCTGACAATGTTTCTCCTTGGGCCACCATGCCGTTTTGTTCACCTGATGCCTCCCTGTCACCTTTCACGGGTGTCTCAGACAAGTCACCCTGCACCTAGTGCGCAGGTTTTACTGCTACCTCATCGACTATGGAGACACCCTCTCCCACAGTCACCCTGATCTGAAATGTACCCTCACACCTCATCGATGACATTTCAATCATCACTCTCGATGACTGAGTTCTCATTCTACTCACAGACACTGCGGCACTGCCAACCAAAGATCAGTTAAACGTCAGTGTTGTGCATAGCGCACTTTCCCTCGTGAGTGTGACCAAATGACAATTCATGCCTTCATCTCGCTGGACCGCTCAATTAGTATCCAGGCTTGCCACACCTATACCCTGCCATCCGCCGTTCAGCCTGCCTGCTGTCAGGCTGGTCGCAGCATTGTCCGTCTTCGCTGGCTCAACAACTTCGAGGTGGACCTGCCTCCCCTTGCTCTGCCTCAGCAACATGGCCTGGTGATGGTGGAGGTCCCAGTCACGCATTTGCCAGCTGGTACAACCACCAACAGCATCAATGCCCACATAGTCTTCCCTGTAGTAGGTCATATCGACCATAGACAACATTAATCTTTGGGAATCAGGTCATTCATCAGAACCGCCATGTTAATTCAGTCTGTTCTTATACCTTGTGCTGTGTGCACTTGTACGATAATTGTTGAAATATATGTATGAGTAGATATTAGTGGGGACAGTTTATTCCATATACCACTATTTGTATCCTGTTCCCATAAGTTCTATACTAGTATAATTCAATATTAAATCAGGCCATCATTGTTCATATGTAAACATGTAGCTGATTTAAGATTACGTGGTAGAGGAGATGAAAAACGCAATTAAATATTTGTGGCATTTATACAGCTAATGACAAAAATATTCTAGCAACTTTTTCTCTCATTCACATTGAAGTAATTAGCTCCCATTTTTACTGGGATAGATTCCATATTTAGGCAAACTAGCCAGCACAATTCAACATACATTATTGCTGTACCTAAAAGTTCTCCTTTAGAAGAATCTTCCTCTACTATTCATTTACTCAGAAATTTAAATCTTTAATTATAATTTGGGAAAAGTTAGTAAACAACAGGAGGAAAATTCAATTCCAATTATTCTAATCTTATAAAAGTTGTTGTGTAATGAGTTTGGCTAGAGTAATATTTATGTCCAAAAATAAGAGAAACCTACAGCTGGTGTCATACCACAGAAATCATAAAATGTGCCAAGTTTTATCTACATTTCACGTCCAGGACATAATTTTGTAATTTAGTGACTTTCTTAAATGTTTAATGGCACAGGAATGAGTAATAATTATTATAAACTATGCCAAACTGGTACTGTTAACTTTGACAAGGTTGAACTGTGAGCTGTGTTAGTTCCAACAGTTACTTACTGTGCACTTCATTTTCATACTGATATGACTGTTAAACTCGAATGGCAGTGATGTAAGAACTTGACATAGTGACCATGTTAATTGTTTGTTTAGTACATATGAACTTTTGTGTACTTCTGTGCTAATTTGCTGCACTCAAACAATCAGGTTACTAGACATCATTCAAATGTAGTATTTGGCTGACTGTCTATCTATGCATAAATTATAACAGATGAGGCTTGATGTGGCATGAATTGTAGCCTGTTCAATGTCAATGTACAATAAAATTGTTTGAAGTGTAAAGTTCGTGTGGACCACATCATTTAAAATACCGTAGCCTACTCTACACAACCAGCTTACAGCCAGATTTGACAGAGGAGTATCTACCAGTGGCATACTAATACAGGTAATGTTTACACTACACTGTAACATAGGTAGCTGGGACAATATCACTTCTAATAATTGCACCTCTGATGATATATAAATTTTCTTTCCAATAATTACACTAATTGTCATACTGTTATGTGTACTATGAATGTGTGAGAGACACATTGAAATGAATCTCTCTCTGTGTGATGGCCATTTAATACTACATTATAATAAATCTGTGTCAGTGAACCATTTAATACTAGTCATATTCTGATGATATTTCTTTGAAAACTGTATACCTTATCTTCCAAAATGAAGTTTTCAGGACTATTATGCTGTTTGGTTATCTTTATAATTTATTTACATAAAAATATTTAAATCCTTTTAGGATCTAATAAATAATATGAATTTATTTCCACCTTCATATATTCTTTCAATACATAGATCATAAATGTCATGTCCCCAAATTCCATAAGAACCATCTGATTTGGCTCTGTTATTATACAAATACTTCATCATGCCCATGGTTACCAACAGTGTAATCTTCCTCTCTATAGATTTTCATATATCCATCTCTAATTGCAAGCAATAATTGAATCGAAGTAAAGATTGTAATTTTAATGTAACTGTTTTACTTAAAGGATAGTCAAAAGTAATTTCAATGGTATTTTCTGTGGTGACTAGTTCATACAGTTTTCATTCTAAACCATTCTACAAAAGCCCATGGAATGAAGTAAGTTTAATATGACCTTCAAATATTAATTTAATTTATAAGAAAAAAAATTATAGTATTTGAATATAATAGAGGGAAACATTCCACGTGGGAAAAATATATCTAAAAACAAAGATGATGTGACTTACCAAAAGAAAGCGCTGGCAGGTCGATAGACACACAAACAAACACAAACATACACACAAAATTCTAGCTTTCGCAACCAACAGCTGCTTCGTCAGGAAAGAGGGAAGGAGAGGGAAAGACGAAAGGATGTGGGTTTTAAGGGAGAGGGTAAGGAGTCATTCCAACCACAGGAGCGGAGAGACTTACCTTAGGGGGAAAAAAGGATGGGTATAAACTCACACACACACACATATCCATCCATCCATACACACACACACACAAACACGCACAGAGAAATTTCAAGCTTTCGCAACCCAAGGTTGCTTCATCAGGAAAGAGGGAAGGAGAGGGAAAGACGAAAGGATGTGGGTTTTAAAGGACTGGGTAAGGAGTCATTCCAATCCATCTTTCCTGATGAAGCAACCTTGGGTTGCAAAAGCTTGAAATTTGTGTGTGTGTGTGTTTTTTTTTTTTCTTTCGTCTCCTCTCTCTCTCTCTCTATCAACACAACAACGCTTTCTCATTTGGTAAGTTACAGCATCATTATTATAAAATCTACATTTATCAAAGGCTGCAATTTTATTTCTCACTATGGTAAGTATTGGGTTTTCTATTGGTCTATTTTTATTACATTTAGCACAATGTGCAGAATTGATGCCTAATTCATTTTTAATGACTTTGTCTAATGAAGCACCAAAAATGCTAGAGTATCTATTAATCTAACTTCTATATATATTTTTTGTATGGTACCTTTTTTCTTAATAATTAAATTAGAACCCCATTTTCACAAAAATCTTACAACCAGTAAATAGTTCTTTAAATTTGATATTACACAGTATATCTTTAGTTTGTTTATATTTTTGTACACACTCTCCATCCTCAGCTTTATTGGATATATACTTATAGTTTTCACTTTTATCAGGAATGATACGTATCTCCTTTTCATTTTACCATAGGTTGACAATCCATGGTATAAATATTTTGCTATCATACCTAAGGTTATGTACCTCTATAGGCAAAAATATAGGTAATGTTAAGTGAAGATTACAACTGTTACATGCTGCCCCCCTATACTCTCCAGTAATACTGCAATGATGAAATACTTTACGTTCATTGGATCCAGATTCATTACCACATACATGACAACATGTTTCTTTATCAATTTTTTCTGAGGATTCCTCATCACATGTTGCAAGTTCGGTTTTACTTAGAAAGTTATCATTATATAACATTGCCATATATGATATTGTTGCAAAATTCCTGAATGAGCTTGGTTTGATCATAATTTCTTTTTAATGTGTGAACAGTATCTCCTGTAAATGAATAGCTCTTTGGGAGATGTTTACTGACAATATCTCTGTTGTGTATCTTTTGTTCTTCTGGTCTTATCTGTATTGTTTCCATATCCAAAGCTATTGTATATGGATGAAACAGTACTGTGCCAATGGATTTATACTTTCGATTTTTTTTTTTTTTTTTTTTTTTTTTTTTTTGCATAACTATTTCAACCACATTGTTATTACCACTTTTGTAACATTTTGAAATATGTGCAATAAATTTTCCTTTCTTATCAAATCTTTTATAACATTTGGGACATGTAGCAATATTCTGATTCCAATTATAAATTTCTCCTGTTATAATTTCATCATAGCTTTTTATTCATACACAATGATGTATTGCTGGGACAGAATTATCATGACTGAATATGCTTTGTGAAAGAACATATTCAATAGGTAATATTTTTACAAGTTTTTTTTTGGAAGATCAATGTCATTGCTCGTGTACATCATGCAAAGTTTTTCTTCACCTATGTCATTGTAAATACCACATAAATTAATAGAAATGCTTTGTGATGAGTATCAACCAAGTTGCGTGTAACATCTTGGTTTTGGCAAGCTTTTTGAGGCAGTCTGTGGCCACATGTGAAAGAGTACACACTTTCACAGAGAATCAAGAATGTATATAACTATATGTGTGTGCTTCTGAGTAATAAATTAGTGTGTATTACATGTAGTATAGTGTGCATCATTGGATTTGGCAATCCTACAACACAAAACCCCTACTTGTGACCCCGAATTTATTTTTCGAGTGCTACAATGAACTCTTGTACCGTCAATCGGTACGCAATGGATTACTTGCTGCCTGGTACACTGCACATGTGCCATCTAAGTTTCCCAATGGATGCTTTGGCATGGTTTTCCAATTATCCACCTTGTGTTCACCATAGTTCGACGCAGTTGCTGAACACACCGACTAGCTGTACTCAACAGGTCAGTGCTTCTACATTCCCACACCCACATGTGCTGACATCAGGTAGGAACAATAACTTTCCATTACCTTACATGAGTCAGCAGTCATGTGGCAGTGTTCCATACCAACAGAACATTTTTCATGCACAAAACTTTGAATGCAAACGCTTTATGTCAAATATGAACTTTCCACGTGTTCCAAGTGCACAACATTGGCCAATGCTCAAACCCCAATGACTATGTTAACAGGTTTCCCAAGTGCCAGTGTGAACTTTCCACCCAAATCAGCGAGCCACATACTCAAGACAGGAAATTTCATGTTTATTCTGGAACACCGGATTTTACACCCCCACACTACCAGCGTCCACCTTATGAATGTTTCCAACAACACTTGCTGTTGCTGCTGCATCTACTGCATGTGTTCCACAAACATTAGGTGATTTTAACAATTTTAATACACGTAAAGGAGAGGGGCCTGGAAACTGTATTCTGTCATTCTCTGCACATCAGTCAGCTACGGTCGACTCTACCGCACCGGTCCATTTTACACCTGTTGGCATTACTCTGTGGAATGCCTGATCGTTGATTTCTTGACCAAGGTCAAGCCAGCCATGCCTACCGTGCCACATGCCACCGACAGTGTTGGAAGCTGGTGCACCATTACTGCACCCGAGCCAATAACTCTGCAGAACTATGGACAAGGAGTGACAGTTACTGATAAACAATTATGTCAAGACTTCCCTATTCGTTGGCCAAAGCTACCACCACTTCGCGAGGACCACCCACGCACATGGTTTGCCTTGGTGGAGAATGTCCTGCAGCTACACAGTGTGGCTGATGACAATTTGAAGTTCCGTTGCTTACTATGTGACCTCCATGATGAACTGGATCTGATCTGTGATAATGTGGCTTCTCCCCCCACTACGGACAAATATGCGTTTGCCCAATGCACCATCCTCAAGCGACTATCCACATTGACAGAGGAAACTATCTGCCTCATCAGTTACAAGTTGCTGGGTTCCAGATCCCTGTTGCAGCTCTGAAGTCATATTTGCACCATGATACACACACATCAATGCCAGACATTACACATCTTGTTACTCTAACGTCCTCCAGAAGTTCAAATTCAACTTCTCCATGTGACTTCAGCCCAACTAGAAGCCAATTCAAAAAAATGGCTCTGAGCACTATGGGACTTAACATCTATGATCATCAGTCCCCTAGAACTTAGAACTACTTAAACCTAACTAACCTAAGGACAGCACACAACACCCAGTCATCACGAGGCAGAGAAAATCCCTGACCCCGCCGGGAATCGAACCCGGGAGCCCGAGCGTGGGAAGCGAGAACGCTACCGCACGACCACGAGATGCGGACAATAGAAGCCAAACTGAAGATCTCAGATTGGATTAACAACATTCTGCCCGCCCCGCAAACCACCCCAGGTGGTCCTCAAGCTTCAGGAGTTGGCACACCTGCACGCCTGCTTCCATCATGTGGTACAGAGTGCGCACAAATCACTCTGCACATGCACACGGACACAACGCCACCTTGCAGCCACTACTGTAACTCCTCTCCTACCACCACTACTGCAACGCTGCTGTCAAAGGAACCTACAAACAAGACGCACTCCACTGCCGCTTCGATCTCAGCCAGCGAGACTGACGGCGCCATGTTACGTTCCAGTTGGTGTTATGTCGGTTCCCGCTTTGGTGACACGGATAAGAAATGTCTTTCTCCATGTGCATTCCCAAAGTAATAACACCACCCAATTCAGGTGCTAGGCTGCCTTGCATTGCACGGACACTTATCACTTAATACTTCTTCACCTCTCCCACCAGGACGCTTGTATGTGAAAGACACAGTGTCTTGCCTTTCATTTTTAGTTAACACAGGGGCCATGGTTAGTGTGGTACCTTTGTCTGCAGGTATTAAATTCGAGCATCTGCCTTGCCCCTCGCTTCGTGCCACCAATAAGTTCCTGATCCAATCTCATGGAATAACTAATTTAAGCCTTAAACTGCATGACATTAATACCCCATTACAGTGGACTTTCGTTATCGCAGAGTTGGATGAACACATGCTTGGGGTAGATTTTCTCTTAGCCCACGCACTGTCACCCAACCTGCAAAGAGGTACACTAACCTTTAACTCAATAGTCTGTACCACTGGTTCAGGTATTTCTTCCCTCTCATCCGAGCGCTCCACTCTGTTGTGTGAGCTATCAGAAACTGCTGTTGCAGTACTCTCTCTTAGATCACACAATCACAAACTTCGGGGCTGCAATGAAGCCCTCCGCTTACACATCGCCATTGTGCAAGCCGAGCTCATAGATGCTCGTAAGCAGGTCACCCAGCTGTCACACATGGCCACGCCCCCAACCCCAGCTCTGCTTCCTTGCACCTGCTGCCAACGCCTCATGACATTTCTGCTGCAGGACGGAAGCTGTGTCCACTACAGTACAAAGTACCCTACTGAGCTCTATGACAAGGACTACCAGTTGATCACTGCCACTGCTGCTGACCCGCCAGCCTGGGACACGCAAGCGTGTGCATCACAGGTTAGTCATAATGCATCTGGTGCAGGTCCATCATCCCCATCAGTATTCGTGATCAACAACAGCATTGTCCACGGAATCAATACTACAGAAGGCCCACTGGTACCTGCAAACGCTAGGCGTTTAAATCTGGAAAAACTTAAACACACCACAGTTATTATTCAGGAACTTTTCGATAGTAAGACTATTCGCCTTTCATCTAGTAGTTGGTCATCACCCATTCATTTGGTGCCCAAGAAAGATGACACTTTCTGCCTCTGCGATGACTATCAAGTGCTTAACACCAGAAAAATTCTAGATAATTATCCCATCCCAAATATTCAACACTTTGCTGCCCAACTGCACGGGGCACAACTTTTCAGTGTAATCGACTGTCACAAGGCATAGCACCAACTGCCAATGGCACCCAAGGATGTTGAAAAAACCACTATCATCACCCCGTCCAGGTTGTACAAGTATTAGTTTTTGCCTTTTGGTCTTAAAAATTCTGCACAGACATGGCAACAGTTCATTGACTCATTGGAGGGGAAACTGGGCTTTGCATATGCCTACCTGTACGGCTTGTTAATTTTTTCTTCCTCCCTCAAGGAACATGAACTTCATTTAAATACAGTGTTCCAAATATTAAAAGCAAACGGTGTCACAGTGAACATTGCCAAGTCACAACTCCACTGCACTAGTGTCAGTTTTCTGGGCCACAGGGTTTCTGCCGATGGCATCCGCCCCCTAACCGAAGGGGTTGAGGCCATTAGTAAGGTGCCATTGCCCAAAGATTTTCAGTACCTTCTCTGCTTCCTCGGAACAGAAAATTACTACTGATAACACATCCCCCACGCAGCCAATATGCAAGCCCTACTGACGGATGTTCTCGCAGGGAAAAACACTTCAGGGTATCGGGTGGTCACATGGTCTCCAGATATGAGTCGCACATTTTATAATCTAAAGTCAGCCTTACACATGCCATTACACATGGTCACCCCATTCTTGATGCTCCCATCTCACTTACTACAGACACAAGTGATACAGCAGTGGGAGCGGTACTTCAGCAATCCGTGGGTTCTGTTGTACAGCTGCTCACATTTTTCTGCCATAAACTGTCTGCTTCCCAATGTAAATGGTCGATATTCAACTGGGAACTGTTTTCCATTTATGCTGCTATCAAATATTTCCAAGACAATATCGAAGGTCGCCATCTCGTGGTATTTACCTACCATGAGCCATTGGTTTACGCTTTCCATAACCCAGGTAAAGACTCATTCCCGAGACTTTTGGGCATATGGACCTCATTTGTCAGTTTATGAATGACATATGTTACGTCAGAGGAGCAGACAATGTCGTTGCCAATTTTCTGTCGCATGTGTCCTTTTTGTCTTCACAACTGAACCTCAGTGAAATTGCAGACAGGGGATACTGAACTCGCCACATTGTGCTCCGGTGTTAAAACAGGACTCAAACTAGAGTTACGGATACTTCCTGGGTTTTCATTATGCATCTGGTGCAACATTTCAACAGGACGCATGCCTCCGGTGAGTCCTGCATCTCTCCACTGGGACTTTTTAATACTATCCACGACTTGCCACACCCTGTCATTCATGTCACCATGCATCTGGTATCTGAATGTTTCGTTTGGCCCGGGGTGATAAGACAGTGTTGCAGTTGGGTCCAAACATGTGTGGCTAGTCAGCATGCAAAAGTAAGACGTCATGCACAGCCCCTCACGGGTACATTCGATGTGACGAAAAGGAGATACCAGCTCATTCACATCGATATCATCGGGCCCTTACCCCCTTCACACCCTTTCTGAACTGTGTGGGGTGAAATGATTTAGGACTACAGCATACCACCTCCAGAGCAATTGGCTTGTCAAACGCTTTCACCAAATGCTCAAAGCTTCTCTGATGAGCCACGGAGGTGAGTGGGTCAACACCTTACCATGGGAAATGTTAGGCATTCAGGCCACACACAAAGAGGACCTTGGTGCATCCCTGGCAGAAGTACTGTATGGAGAACCCCTCACACTCCCAGAAGAGCTAGTCAAGCCTTCACTTCCTCCAGACCAAACCTGCAACTCGACATTCGTTGGGGCATGTCGAGGAGCTAACCGCTAACATTCATGTTCCTCCTCCTCCACCGCACTCTCTCCCTCCCGTAAGGACTTGGCGTCGTGCACTCATGTCATGGTGCATGATGTCACTATCCAACTGGCTCTCAGGCCTCCATACTCGGTTCGGCACGGAGTCATATCACGGTGTACCAACACGTTCAAAGTGCTCATTAACTGCACACCTCGAACAGTATCTGTCTGCTGCCTCAAACCAGTGTAGTCTCTGGGAGAACTGCCCAATACCCCACCCAGTCAGCCCCGACTCCCTGCTACACCTGCCTCACACGAGGCATCTACCGTCAATCCGTGGATGAGTGACGCCTATTCTCGCACGTGTGACGTTGCCCACTCCCAGTCGTGTGACAGTGCTACAGATGTGTGTGACATTCCCATACAGAGTGATGCGTGTGATGGCGCCCCTCCTAGAGGCAGCCCCCTGCCCTCCCCTGTTAGGCATCAGTAACGTATCAGGGGTCAGCCTCGGAACGCGTGATATCGCCGAAGACGACTCGTGTGGAGATTCTGCCAATCTAGATACGGAAGTGATAATGAATGTCAACACAGATTTTATTTGCTGTGCTAAAGTGTTTTTTGTTATGCAGCTAGATAATGTGTGTATCTTATATGAACGAGCCAGTACCCGCAATAAGCTAACCCACATTCTTCTTCTACAGTCTGTCCCCTTGCCCATTGGTACAGACCCATCAACAGTAAAAGTACCTCAACAGGCATTCAGTTCTGCTACACCAGCTCCTCACAACCCACCTTCCCCTCCCCAGATCCCTCAACTGCTGTACAAGGATTCACCCGGTCAGGCAGCACTGTTCGCCCCACTCCCTCACTTGAAGACTTCAGTTACTAATGTAATGTAAGGTATGGTTTCGGTTTAAACACCCTCTCCCTCCTCCTTTACATGTATTCCCCAATATTTATGTTTTGTGCTCCAGAGGGGGGGGGGGGGGGGGGGCCTAATGTGGCGACTATTGACCAAGTCATGTGTAATATCTTTGTTTTGGCAAAGCTCTTTGCGGCAGTATGGTGGCCGTGTGCAAAAGAGTACACAGACAATGAAGAAAATATGTAACTGTATATGTCTGCTTCTCAGTAATAAAATAGTGTGTATTACATGTGGAATAGTGTGCATCATTGGATTCGGCAATCCCAAAACACAAAACCCATAGCTTCAGAAATTTCAATATTTTCAGAAGTGGTGGCAACTGGGTATATCATTAGAAAATCGCTGTATTTTTCAATATTATAGTTGGACAGTCTATCAGGATTTTTGGTTATCGGGTTTAAAATACTTTCTAATGCATACTCAAAGCAACATTGACCTCCTTTTTTTACATATATAAACTTATTGGTTTTTATGTTTTTCACAATTATACAACACTGTTTATTTTTAATCCATTTTGGTAACTCTTAACCATTTTCCACCTCTTCTTGTAGGATGATACACATCTCTTCTTAATGATGTCTAATTTTTCCTATCAGATCAATATTTTGTGCTTCTGTAAGTACATTCATCAAACTTTCTTAATAATTCATTTGTCACAAATTCATATACAGTTCCCAATCTCTTTCTAGCTGACCTTTCAACATTAAATGCATAACACTTAAAATGCTACATATCTGTACTTACTACCTCTTCTGTAGCTGGGTTTAATATATGATACTGAAGAGTGTTGTGAGATCTATGAGCAAGTTTGGGTATTTGTTTAATCCATTATTAATGTAATCAATAACTCTGTCTCTTATTTCATTAAAGTGCATTATAAAAACTGTATTGCTTTTAGATACAAATACAAAATCGCCAACCACGTCACTGAAAGCTCTTCTTGGTACAGCTAAATATTCTTGAATGACTAGTCTTCTTCTTTTTTTCCTCGGATTTATCATCATTAAATTCATCATTATTTAATACTTTAGCAAATGGGGGTTGTTAATGAGGAATAGGAGTAAATATATCATCATTAGTGGCTACACTTGAAAATGGTAATTTTTCAAATTGGGTTCTTAGATAAAATGCAGGTCACTTACGTTTTTATATTTGCTGTATCCTCCTATGTTATGTTATTTAGCAAACTTTATTAAATTAACTTTAGCTTTAATAGTATCTAATATATATGAAGTAGATCAGCAGTGATTAAATTGCAGAAACCACATGTGTTTTATATAACCTTGCAGATCATTTATTTTTCTGTATTTTCCATATCCTTTTATGTTATGTTCTTTGGCAAAAGTTTTTTAATTAGGTAGTTTCATATTATCTATGTCCATTCTGCTACTTATATCAGAAGTATTAGATTCTATTGTCCCAATATTTTTAGTAATCATTTACTAAAAAAAGAAAAAATTTCAAGTGCAAAACTTCGTCCACTGTAATTACAAAGGCTTTATCTATAATTCAGTTTTTTGTTTAAATACCAATAATTCATGCATGTTTGTTTTTTTATGGTTTTTAAAATGTAATTTTTTTAGTATCTGTGACATGGTGCACAATAGATTTTCTCAAGATTTCTTTGATTTATTATTTTTTGACAAACATAACTTGTAAATCCAGTACGAACTTTCACACTTCTGTTTTTAACAAATATATCAGTACTAGGAGGTTTAGCAGTTTTACAAACACTGCACTTTCTCATAGTATTCAGTACTTCCATTTACTATGAAAAAAATTTATACTAATAATTGCAGTCTCTCGAAACAGTGGTAATAAAGTCAGTCAGTAAACTATCAACATATGATTTATTAGAATTTTGTAATGATCTAGAAATGAAGCCATATGTTGTGAATGAATTAATAGAATGTCAAGACAAAGAAAGATATATCAACATTTGATGAACTATCAGAAGATTTTATTAGAGAATTTCAAGATAAAGCAGATTGGCAAACAATTTCTGAATTTCAAGAACTATCAGAAGATTTCATTCATGAATTCCAGGATAAAGTAGATAGGCAAACTATTTCTGAATGTCAAGAACTATCAGAAGATATCATTCATGAAGACAAAGAAAGACAAAGAAAGGGACTGACCATTGCTCACATCCAAAGATGCAACCTAAATTACCCTACATGTGACCCCTGGGCGGTGCTAAATGAGAAACGTCGTTAGGTCACACAGACCACGTAAAGCATGATCTTTGAACTCTAGCTGCTCTGATGAGCCACCATGTTAATGTTCCAGTCAGCCTTTGTACCTTGTACAGTGTACACATGTATCTTTCTTTCTGCTGAAATATATGTACGTATACACATTTATGGGAACAGTTTGTTGCATATACAGTTATCCGTATTCCGGTATCCCATATTGGTCACCACAAAGTTTCTATGTCTACCGCGACTTCCCCAACAGCTGTGTGGAATCAACAGGTTTTATGTTCAACACCATGGTTGCCTCACCTGATGTTTTATACGAGGATTTATAGGCTCAGCTACTACTACCAGGCCACTCCAATCTCCTACCAATGGTTGTTTCGTTGCTAACGGACAGTGATTCGGGATCTCCAACGAAGATAACCTCAAACTTTTCAGCTCTACAATGGCTGAGTGTTACACCGTTACCTCAAACAAAGGACTCAAGTTTCATGGTGCTGGATCGTGCACACCAACATGTGAAAGGTAAAGTGGACAATTTCCAGAATCATGTAATGATCAATAGCTCATGTAGTGTTCAAAGGGACCAAATTCGCACACTTGTTTTGATCCTCTACACGCCGCAACATCGGTTACAGTAATGCTGTGTGCAATGCCGCCATTCGTGCAAAACGTGCACACGGTTAACTGCTATCGAGCTATTTAAGTTTTGCCTTCTTCACAATTTAGTAATGGACATTTTTATACATCAAGTTTGCCAGGCTCAACCACAAGATCTGTCACCCAGTTTCTCGACCATGAGGTTTCCAGCACACCTGACAGTGCTTTACCATCCACGAACATTGTACAATGACAATGTGACTGCCATCAGGTTTCACCAGTGATTTATAGTCCTACCACAAGGGGTGCATCTCTGATGTTCACAGAAAACTCTTGCTGTTGCCACACCAAGTACCAAACCACCCCTCCTTCCCCCCCTCACTCATTGGAGGCCCAGATTCTGACCATACAGCCGCTCACTCCTTCTGCAGTGTACTGCGCTGGCCTTCCGCTTCATTTCTGAGGTGAACAATTTAAGTAGTCTGCCTTTAACCTCTGATCCAGTTTACAAGCCTTCCTCATGCACTGCTCATCTGTTCATTTCCATGGCACTGACCATGGCTGCCATGTTGTATTTACGTGACACATCAGGGACATTGCATAAGGCCATTGTTAGGGACATGTTTGCTAGTAGCACGCCCTCGCCAATAGTGAAGGTTTACAGGACAGCCTATCCAACCACGGTACAGCAGCCCTTCCGAGATAAGCCGAAGCCACCCTCATCCCCCCCCCCCCCTCCTGGCTGTGTGACGAAGCTACCTCCTTTATATGTGGACAACCCCATTTCATGGTTCAAGCTTGTGGACCACCTTTCCCAGTTACATCAGGTGACCGACGACAACTCTAAATTTCTATGTCTCATCATGCACCTCCATGACCACTCAGATTTAATTTGTGATCTCCTCCTTTTGCCACCACTGCCGCCAAAATACAAGATCATCAATAAGACAATATTGGACCGACTCACCTGCTCACCACAGGAATTAATAATCAAAATCCTGTATGAGGAACACCTCAGGGACCACACTCTGTCACAACTCTGGAGCTGTCTTTGGCTACTTGTGAGGTAACACACGATGCCAGACACTACCCTGTGGGTGGTATGGTCTGCCAAGTTACCTACCGACCTGCAGATACAACTGTTACCACACTCCTTCGAGTCTATTGGCCCACAGCTTCGCATTGCAGATCAGCTGTATGCACTACTGCGACAAAAACAACCAGCACACCTCTCCCTGTTGGTTGTCACTGCGCCTCCTGTTTATGGGCCATCTGTGGCTAGAGGCAGGGCTTGTTCCACCCCCACACCTTCTATACCACTGAGCAGTACTCATTCACTCTCTCCTCTTTCCGAGCACTCAAGAATCCCACATGCATCATACGTCCCGGTTTACATTCCGGAATAGATCAATGAGGGCAAACTTCCACCACTGTCACAATCACAGCCACCACCACATCCAGATCATCCATACTGTTGGTACCACAAGATTTTTGGGGATGAGGCCAAGAAATGCAGATCACCTAGCCAGCACCCAAATGTTGACCGCAGGATCTAAAAGATATCGAGTCCTGTGGGAAACTTCACAGGCATCCTCAAACATTACACTCCATCCATTTGTCCTCTCGGAGAAGTGCTCATTTATACGTGACTGACATTTCATCGCAGCTTGTTTTCCTAGTTGACACAGGTGCTGACTTGTCCACCATACCTACATCATTGGCTCCTCCCGTTTTTTCACCGATGTAGTCATTTCTAAGCGCTGTCAACGAATCAACATTACAAAATGTCGACTCTGCTAAAGTTATGGTGCATCTATCTCCTTTTCTACATTTCCTGTGGACTTTTTACATCACTGATGTTGACAAACCAATTCTCCGTATGGATTTCTTGTCCCATTGCAAACTTTCCCCAAAAATAGTCCAAGATTCATTGCTACACCACTCTTCTGACACTCAGATACCGTGCTCAGGGACTTATGCCCGTCGTTCCATTTCCATCGTGATGTGATTTGCTTTGTGTGTGCTACACCTTCCCAGACAAAATTGTGATCTGCATCACTAACCTAATGCCAGAGTATGACACAGGGGCACAAATCCGTTGGCAGAACGAAGAGTTGAAACAATGAATTGCTCACACATTTGACAAGCTCACTGTGGCTCATACCTTTCTGCTGCAACTGCAGTCCACAGTTCCTTCACCTGATTGACCTTCATCAGCAGACACCAGCACAGACACTCATCAGGTTAGTTCAAAAACATGCATTGCATGTGATGATTTGCGTTAAGTGATCTCTGCACTTGCCACACGCCGGCTATTTGCAGTGCCATATGTTTAAAACAGTGCATCTAATAACAGTTTTGCGTGTGATGCAAACATGCCCACTGTGCAGGCAGCAGCCCCGCCTGTTGGAAAACATTCCCCCTCCCTCGGGCACCAACCATATGATTCTGCAGCCATCACCGTTCCCCGTCCAATGCCAACACCTCTCTCCCCCGCGCTGGTTACTTTAGGCAAAGCTAACAACAGACAGTTGCTGTGTGGGCAACCGACCTCGCCAAACAAGCACATGCCGCTCTCACATAATAGGCATGTGACTTTCTTACTGCCTTTTCCCACTCGTGCTAACAGCTATGCCTGATTGCACCACCCTCATCCCAAAACTTCATGTCAGAATGTTACTCAGCCTTGTATGCAGTTCTCAGTCTCTTCCGTCACTGACAGAATGACACACAAAATAACCACCGCTGGCCCTCTTATTAGGAACAAGGTTAGACACCTCAACCTTGCGTGCGTGCGGCCTGGCAGCAAATTAATGAACTTCTGGAGGCACACATTCTACAGCCATCAGACAGCAATTGGTGTTTACTGATTCACCTCCTCACCAAACACAATGGTTCTTTTCGAATGTGTGGTGATATAGACGCTTAAATGCTCATACCGTCATGGACAATTACCTAGTGCCGAACATAAACGATTTCACACATATGTTATTGGGTGCCACAATCATTAATGTGATTGACTGTACACTTGCCTATCACCAGATTCCCATAGTGCCGGAAGACATTCCAAAGACTGCTATCATCATGCCGATCGGTTTGTTCCAATACAACTTCATGCCTTTCGGTTTAAAGAATGTGGCACAATCATGGGCAACTTTCATTGACTCAGTCTTACACCAGTTTGAGTTCTGCTTTGCATACTTGGATGACATCCTCATTTTCAGCAAGTCGACTGTGGACCATGAAGATCATTTATCGCAGGTCCTCAAGACCTTGAACTACAAAGGTATCGAAGTCAACAAAGGCAAATTCCAATTGCACCAGTCTTCTGTGACATCTTTGGGGTACACCATCTCCGCAGATGGAATACAGCCTCCCAAACCTGTGTGGGTTGTCACATCATTCCCACCCCCAGCTACATACGAAGAACCCCGATGTTTCCTGGGTATTATAAATTATCGTGCAGGCCCCGCTGATGGACTCACTGTCCTGCAAATAGACTTCTGGCCTTAAGCCAGTCCGTTGGGCTGAACCTATGCTAGAGGTCTTCAGGGCTCTAAAAACAGAATTAGATTTTCTGGCAGTCTATGAAGCCGTCAAACCCTTTGGCCCTGACACTGAGGGTCATTCTTTCTTCATCCTTACTGACCACAAAGCACTGGTGGACACCTTCTGCAGTCCTTCTGAGGACCCAACCCCTCGATGTTTCTGCCACTTCGACGTGGTCTCTCAATTTACTACAGATGTACACTACTTCAAAGGCACAGAAAGCATCCCCAATGATTTATTTTGTGGATCTATACTAACTCACACATTGTTGATTTATCCAAACTCGCCACTCTTCAGGTCTCTGATGAGGAATCTCAAGCTCTCCTCACGGATCCTCAGACATCGCTTGTGTTTACCAAAGTCAAGTTCCCCATGTTTCTGATGAAGTGTGGTGCGACCCTTCTACCGGCACTCTGTGGCTGTTGCTCCCTCTGATGTTGCGCCGACAAGCCTTAGACACCTTGCATAACCTCACCCACCTGGCGTCAGTGCCACCACACATCGCATCACCGAGCATTTTGTTTAGAAAAACGTTAAGCGGGACTGCCAAACCTGGGCACGCAGCTGCATTTGCTGCCAACACAACAAAATCAGATGACACACCTCTCCCCCCCCCCCCTCCCCCCCCCTTGGCAAGTTTGACATTCCGCAAGTGTGTTTTCGTCACGTACATACCGACCTTACTGGCCCTCTGCCACTGTCAGAGGGCCACAGATATATCCTCTCCACAATCGACTGCATGTCTTGTTGGGCAGAAGCTGTTCCTTTACCCAACATCACAGCAGAAACAGTGGAAAAGGGATTTGTCTCACCATGGATCGCTAGGTTCAGTAGCCTGTCCACCATCACCACCGACCAGTGTCGACAGTTCGAGTCTTCACTTTTGACGATTCTATGTAACTTTTGCGGTATTTAAAAAATTCATACAACTACCTACCACCCCCAAAGCAAGCATTCAGGTGCCATGACTGCCTCTGGTCTGAGGCACTTCCTTGGGGGTTACTCTGTCTCTGTTTGACCTTTAAACCTGACTTACAGGGAACCATCTCTGAATTCGTTTTTGGCGAGAACCCAGTTCTACCTGGGGAACTTATCCTGCCTCAAGCACCCGAGGATTTCCCCACCTCCCCAGACTTTATTAGTAGAATGCGCACCCACTTTAGCCACACACCTCTACACTCGCCTGTCAGTCATTCCCCACCTTACACTTACGTGCCAATCACACTTCACACATGCTCCCACATTATGCTCAGGAATGATTCTGTTAGACAACCCCTGCAACCCCCATACCTCGGCCCATTTGAAGTACTCCAGAGGGGCAAGACGACTTTCAACATTATGGTTAAAGATCACTCGCAGACTGTTTCACTACGCAGGCGCCAGCCTGCTTTTTTGGACTCCAATGCCCCTCTGTCCCAGTTAGACCACCTGTACGAATTTTCCATAGCCTGTAATGAGTTAGCTCATCCCTTGGTAGGGTCTTCTCCTTCTGATGAATCGTCACCGCAGTTTGCATGTTTCCCAAGCATGTCATCATCAGCCCCATGCACAGGTTTTGATGGTGTTTCATGTACTGGAAAGACTTGCTCCCTGACTTTCAACTTGGGCTGCAATGTACTACCTTATCACGTCGACAAAGTGTCGATTGTCACTTTCGACTAATGTGTGCTCGTGCTCCGTACAGACACTGCAGACTAAACTTAGCTGTGAAGAGCTTATGGACAACAGCAAACAACTACAATGAATTTGTTAGACTAGTTATCAAAGCTGCTAAGTAAACATTCCTAGGGGTTACAGAAAGGAATATGGACGTGGCTGGAACCAAGAAAGTGAGGCTTTATATTAAGAATACCAAAGTTCTAGAAATCAAACAGTGGGCTCACAGCTACTCCACTCTTTAGACAAGAACTGACAAGAGAAATGTGAAGGAACACTCAAAGAAAAGAACTTGCCAAGTCAAGCAGGTAAGCATGGAGAGTCTTGAATGGGCTAACTGGCAAGCAACACCTCAAAAAGCCATATCCTAAATTGAGTCCCAACCTCATTGCCAACCAGATTGCAGACCTCACAAGGGCAAAGAGAGACAAGAATCATACCAGAGCAGTAAAATGTAACCTCCCTAACCTCAAGCGCAGTGCTCCAAGAAATGAGCCACTTTCCAGGCCCTTCTCCAAGTGCTGTCAAGCAACTGAAAGTTGCTAAGGCTGCTGGCCCCAAAAACATATATGATGAATTTATGAAGAACATGGGCCCACACTGCATATGCTGTCTTACTTTGCTCTTCACTTACATACTCAAAGAGAACAAACTTCCTAGACAATTCAAACTGTCAAAAGTTATTGCCACTCTCAAACCTGGCAACCCTAAAGACAGCCCTGAAAGCTACCACCCTATAGCACTGCTCAGTTGTACATTCAGACTTTTGGAATGAGTCCTCCTAACCAGAGTAGCACCATTCGTTGAGGTGGCTACCCCTCCTGAACAAGCTGGCTTCAGACAAGGACGCAGCTGCACTGATCAAGTTCTTGTCCTAACTACCCATATTATAGCAGGTTTTCAAGGCCATCTGAAATCAACAGCTGTCTTCATCAACCTGACAGCTGCATATGACACAGAGACTGATCTACAAGCCACTGCAAGTTGTACCAAGTCAAGAAATTGTGGATCTAATATCCAGCATGCTTAGTGAAAGGCAATTTGAAGCGTTTCTAGGCACCTCTAAAAGACACAAACAGAAACTAAGTAATGGACTAACACAGGGATCTGTTTTAGCCCCATCACTATTTAATTTATACATTAATAATTTACCAACCACAACATCAACTAAATTCATCTATGCTAATGACATCACACTGGTATCACAGAGCAGTAATTTTGAAGATGGTGAACGAATTCTAACAGAGGATCTGGAGAAGATGTCAACAATCTTTAAGACCTGGAGATTGATCCCAAGCACATCAAAAACTGAAGTCGCTTGTTTCCATCTAGTGAATCGTGCTGCAAACTACAAACCCAGGGCTCTGCTCAATGGACAAACTTTGAGGTTCAATCCTTTCCCAAAATATCGCGGAATCACTCTGGATAGAACCATGAGCTACAAAGAGCACATCACCAAGCTTTTTCATAAAATTGCTGCAAGGAACAACATACTACATAGGCTCAGTGGTATCACCTGGGGAACCTCTGCTGACTGTCTGTGTTTAACTGGAATCAGTCTTGTGTACTCTGCTGCTGAGTACTGTGCACCTTTCTGGTTGGAAAGTGTACATGTGAAGAAGGTAGACACAAAACTGAATGACCCAATGTGCTGCATTACTGGTTCCATGAAATCAACCCCATGCCACTAGTTACCTGTATTGAGTCACATTCCTTCACCTCACTTCAGGCGGAAACAAACTCTATTGAGGGAGGCCATGAAAATCTCTGCATCACCCTCTCTACCACTGCACCAGGAATTCTGTCATTTGCCAAAGCAACAATAGTGATCAAGAGGACCAGCAAGTTTTACTGCAGGACAACTCATTGTGGATGGTTTTGATCTAAATGAAAGCTGGAAGCATGAATGGTCAACAAAAGCATTGGGAACAAGAGCCCATCACCTTGATCCCACAAAGTAGCCATAAGGTTTTGACCTACCGAGGAACCTCTGGTGCCACCTCAACAGGTTAAGGACAGGATATGGTTGTTGTAGCTACTTCAGGTGCAAATGGGGCTGGATCAGTTCACCAATGTGTGAATGTAATCAAGAAGAGCAGACAATTGAACATCTAGTCCAACATTGTCCACTTCATTCATACCCTGGAATTCCGAATGACTTGTTCACTCTCACACCCAGCTTAACCGGTTGAAAAACATGGACTTTAAGGTTTAATATTGTCTTATACCATATGTATATTGTATAAAATCACTTGCCTTATATCACCTGTATATTGTATAAAATCACCATATGATTAAATAAATAGATTCATGAAATCCAGGATAAAGTTGATCGGTCTAATATTTCTAGATATAAAATTTTATCAAAAGATTTATTAAAGAATTTTTCTCACTATATACCATTTTATCATTAGATTATACTACAGAATGCATTTGCAATGCATGTTTAATTGAACAGAATTATCAATTAGTAAAAACAAAATGTAGTCATACATTTCATACAGAATATATTGATACATGGCTAGAACTACACAGTAATTGTCCATTTTGCAATTATGAATTCCAATAATATGGAATTGTACAAGTAGATGATATAAATAATGCTGCACAATTGACCAAGAAAGTTTTACAATGGATAAACAGTGTCTTTAAGATTGTTTACAATATCTGTTAATTTTGATCTTGATTTGGAACAATCTAAACCAAACAAAGAAATATCATGTTTACCCTCTCTAACAATTTTTTTTAAATTCATTAAACTCCTAGAAATTTGTATCCTTAAGAAAATACAACAGCTCAATGGTGTGTCAAAATACTGATTCTCAAACAATGGAAAATCCAGGATGGAATGTAACAATACCAGAGAAGGAAAGTTGCTTGTCACCACATAGCGAAAATGCTGAGTTGTGATAGGCACAATAAAAAGATTCTTACAATTAAAGCTTGCAGCCATTAAGACCTTTGTCAGCAGTAGAAGCACACACACACACACACACACACACACACACACACACACACACACACACTCACATAAACGCAACTTGAACACACATCTGCAGTCTCAGAGAGCTGAGACCAGACTGCGAACAGCAGAACCAGTGCATGATGGGACTGACAACTGGGTGGGGGTAAGGAGGAGTCTGGGGCAGGGAGAGGAAGGGATAGTATGGTCAGAGTGGCAGACAGTCAAGTGTTGCAGTTAAGACGGAGGGCAGGAGAGAAGGTGTGTTGGAGGGAGGGGGTAAGTAGCGGAAAGGAGAGAAATAAAAGAAATTAAAAGACTGAGTGTGGCGGTGAAATGACAGCTGTGTAGTGCTGGGCTGGGAACAGGGAGGGGGCTGGATGGGTGAGGACAGTGACTAACGGAGGTTGAGGGCAGGAGAGTTACAGGAATGTAGGATGTATTGCAGGGAAAGTTCCCACCTGCGCACTGCAGAAAAGCTGGTGTTGACGGGAAGGCTCCACATGGCACAGGCTGTGAAGCAGTCATTAAGATGAGGAGTATCATGTTTGGCAGCGAGTTCAGCAACAGGGTGGTCCACTTGTTTCTTGGCCTCAGTTTGTCGGTGGCCATCCATGCGGACAGACAGCTTGTTGGTTGTCACGCCTACATAAAATGATGCACAGAGGTTGCAGCTTAGCTTGTAAATCACGTGACTGGTTTCACAGGTAGCCCTGCAGTTGACGGGATAGATGATGTTAGTGACCGGACTGGAGTAGGTGGTGGTGGAAGGATGTGTGAGACAGGTCTTCCATCTAGGTCTATTACAAGGGTATGAGCCATGAGGTAAGGGATTGGGAGCAGGGGCTGTGTAATGATGGATGAGTATATTGTGTAGGTTCGGTTGACGGTGGAATATCATGGTAGGAGGGGTAGGAAGGATAGTGGGCAGAATATTTCTCAACTCAGGGCATGATGAGAGGTAATCGGAACCCTGGCGGAGAATGTAGTTAAGTTGCTCCAGTTTCAGTTGTTACTGAGTTGCGTGGGTAATGCTCCTCTGTGGCTGGACTGTGGGTCTTTGGGAGAAGATGGGAGACTGGAAAGATAAGGCACGGGAGATTTGTTTTTGTACAAGGATGGGAGGATAATTACGGTCAGTGAAGCCTTCAGTGAGGCCCTTGATATATTTTTAGAGGGACTGTTTGTCACTGCACTGTACAGAAGGGACTTCTTGGTATGGAATGGGTGGCAGCTGTCGAAGTGGAGGTATTGCTGGTGGTCGGTAGGTTTGATATGGACGAATGTACCGATGTAGCCATCTCTGAGGTGCAGGTCAACATGTAGGAAGGTGGCTTGTTGGGTTGAGTTGGACCAGATGAAACAAATGGGGGAGAAGTTGTTGAGGTTCTGGAGGAATGTGAATAAGGTGTCTTCACCTTCTCTCCAGATAGCAAAGATGTCATCAATGAATCTGAACCAGATGAGGGGTTTAGGATTCTGGGTTTTTAGGAAGGATTCCTCTAGGTGGCCCATGAATAGGTTAGCATAGGATGGTACCATGCAGGTGCCAATGCCCACACTGTGGCTTTGTTTGTAGGTAATGCCTTCAAAGGAGAAGTAATTGTGTGTGAGGACATAGTTGGTCATGGAGACTAGGAAGGAGATTGTTGGTTTGGAATCCATAGGGCATCTGGAAAGGTAGGTCTTAGGCATTAGGAATGTTAGTGTACAGGGAGGTGGCATCAATAGTGATGAACAGGGCACCGTGTGGTAAAGGGACAGGAACTTTGGAGAGTGGGTAGAGGAAATGGTTGGTATCTTTTATATAGGAGGATAGGTTCCAGATAATAGGTTGAAGGTGTTGGTTTATGAGAGCAGAGATTCTCTCAGTGGGGCTACAATGGGGCATCCTGTGTGGTTGGGATTATGGACTTTTGGAAGCATGTAGAAGGTGGGAGTTTGGGGAGTGGTAGGGGTAAGTAGAGAGATGGAATCTGGGCAGAGGTTCTGGGATGGGCATAAGGATTTGAGTAGTGACTGGAGATCCTGCTGGATTACTGGAATGGGAGCACTGTGGCATTGTTTGTGGTGGAAGCATCTGACAATTGACGGAGTCCTTCTGCCATGTATTCCGTGCGGTTCAAAACAACAGTGGTGTTTCAGATTTTTGCGTGTTATCTCCCGCACTTTTCCAGGTCACATGATCTTACACCTCTAACTACTAACCTCTCCCCATCCCCCCCACACTTTCCCCGTTCTATGCCTGTTTGCACCCACTAAATCCACCTCTTCCAGTCACATCTGCCGTCCCCCATATGCTTATCTGCCCTTAAACGTGCTACCCACAGTAATATACATATATTTATTATTGATTAGTTATTTTCTAATTTGACCCTTGCGACTTCTCGCAACGTTTAGTCAGTTTTCACCTTCCACTATCGTCGTTTTCCTCAGATTTCATCTCGTTTTCTTCCCCCTTGTGTATCCATTTCGTCCTTTTCGTACTTTTCTCACGTATTTGGGTGTATTTTTGCATAATTTTTCGGACGTAATTCTACTTTATCACGTAATTTGTCTCATTTTTTGCACTACCATGGATCCATGCTCCTTCCATCTGCCTCAATAAAGAAATTATCCTTATTCCTAGCCAGATCCCAGTCCCACATACTGTTCCTGTGCTGTTGCTTGGATCATGAAAGCCCCCTAATGGCGTTACCATCAAATTACCCATCTCTGGTTGCCACCCCTCCTTCCACAATGACCTCCACCTGTTCAGATTCTGCCAATCCTTAGTCCTCACCAACATAGTCCTGCAAAACCATATCAACCAAGCCAAATCCTCCTTGCAGTACCTTCTCTCCATCCACAAAATTCTCCTGCTATGCAATCCCAAATTCCTGGAACCCATAACAAACACAGAAATACTTGCCCTGCAGGAACTTGAGCAACATGCACAATGCCATCTCAAAAAGCTCTCCATCCTACTCACTTCCTACACCCATCTTGGAGTACCACTGTCCACCACTTCTACAACCACCTCCAAACCTCCCCCATCCCTCCTCACAGATGACAAACCCTGTCATGCAGACCTACTACATTTACCCCACCCTCCAAACTCCCTTCCACCGCCACACAGAACCCAGAACAAAACAGATCCACAACACAGTCATGAAACTTTCCTTCAGAAGACTTAGCCCCACAGATAAAGCAGTCCTTTCCAAAGGCCTCACCTTTTGCCCCACTCCCAAATTCAACCATGCTGGACGAGTAAAAGACCTTCCGTCCTTCTCCCGGTCCCTACAGTGGGGACACTTTTTTGTTACCAAGCTGACCAATCAGACTCAACCAAAGCCTCATATTGAACCTTGCCTAACTCAGTTCACTCCTCCATTCAACCGTGATCCATCCCCACTGCCTCCAAACCACCCCCTGTTAACTTTCCAGAATTTCTTAACCTCAAACCTTGCTTCAACATCATTCCCCAAATCTCTCAACAAACAAACTAACCTTACATCCGCAGAAAGAACCGCAGTCCACCATCCAAAAACTGATCTCAACCTTATAATCCTACCTGCTGACAAAGGCTCCATAACCGTTGTTTTGAACCGCATGGAATACATGGCAAAAGGACTCCGTCAATTGTCAGATGCTTCCACCACAAACAATGCCACCGTGCTCCCATTCCAGTAATCCAGCAGGATCTCCAGTCACTACTCAAATCCTTATGCCCATCCCAGAACCTCTGCCCAGATTCCATCTCTCTACTTACCCCTACCACTCCCCAAACTCCCACCTTCTACATGCTTCCAAAAGTCCATAATCCCAACCACACAGGACGCCCCATTGTAGCCCCACTGAGAGAATCTCTGCTCTCATAAACCAACACCTTCAACCTATTATCTGGAACCTATCCTCCTATATAAAAGATACCAACCATTTCCTCTACCCACTCTCCAAAGTTCCTGTCCCTTTACCACACGGTGCCCTGTTCATCACTATTGATGCCACCTCCCTGTACACTAACATTCCTAATGCCCAAGACCTACCTTTCCAGATGCCCTATGGATTCCAAACCAACAATCTCCTTCCTAGTCTCCATGACCAACTATGTCCTCACACACAATTACTTCTCCTTTGAAGGCATTACCTACAAACAAAGCCACAGTGTGGGCATTGGCACCTGCATGGTACCATCCTATGCTAACCTATTCATGGGCCACCTAGAGGAATCCTTCCTAAAAACCCAGAATCCTAAACCCCTCATCTGGTTCAGATTCATTGATGACATCTTTGCTATCTGGAGAGAAGGTGAGGACACCTTATTCACATTCCTCCAGAACCTCAACAACTTCTCCCCCATTTGTTTCATCTGGTCCAACTCAACCCAACAAGCCACCTTCCTACATGTTGACCTGCACCTCAGAGATGGCTACATCGGTACATTCGTCCATATCAAACCTACCGACCACCAGCAATACCTCCACTTCGACAGCTGCCACCCATTCCATACCAAGAAGTCCCTTCTGTACAGCCTAGTCACCCATGGTCATCACATCTGCAGTGACAAACAGTCCCTCTAAAAATATATCAAGGGCCTCACTGAAGGCTTCACTGACCGTAATTATCCTCCCATCCTTGTACAAAAACAAATCTCCCGTGCCTTATCTTTCCAGTCTCCCATCTTCTCCCAAAGACCCACATCCCAGCCACAGAGGAGCATTACCCACGCAACTCAGTAACAACTGAAACTGGAGCAACTTAACTACATTCTCCGCCAGGGTTCCGATTACCTCTCATCATGCCCTGAGTTGAGAAATATTCTGCCCACTATCCTTCCTACCCCTCCTACCATGATATTCCACCGTCAACCGAACCTACACAATATACTCATCCATCATTACACAGCCCCTGCTCCCAATCCCTTACCTCATGGCTCATACCCTTGTAATAGACCTAGATGGAAGACCTGTCTCATATATCCTTCCACCACCACCTACTCCAGTCCGTTCACTAACATCACCTATCCCATCAAATGCAGGGCTACCTGTGAAACCACTCATGTGATTTACAAGCTAAGCTGCAACCTCTGTGCTGTAGTCTATGTAGGCATGACAGACAACAAGCTGTCTGTGTGCACAAATGACCACTGAAAAACTGTGGCCAAGAAACAAGTGGACCACCCTGTTGCTGAACACGCTGCCAAACATGATACCCCTTATCTTAATGACTGCTTCACAGCCTGTGCCATAAGGATCCTTCCCATCAACACCAGGTTTTCTGAAGTGCGCAGGTGTTAACTTTCCCTGCAGAATGTCCTATGTTCCCATAACTCACCTGGCCTCAACCTTTGTTAGTCACTGTCCTCACCCATCCAGCCTCCTCCCTGTTCCCGTTCCAGCACTACACAGCCGTCATTTCACCACCAGACCCAGTCTTTTAATTTCTTTTATTTCTCTCCTTTCCGCTACTTACCCCCTCCCCCCAACACACCTTCTCTGCTTCCCTTCATCTAAACTCCAACACTTGACTGTCTGCCACTCCCACCACAATATCACTCCCCCTCCCTGCCCCAGCCTCCTCCTCACTCCCACCCAGTCATCACTCCCATCATGCACTGGTGCTGCTGTTCGCAGTCTGGTCCCAGCTCTCTGAGACTGCAGATGTGCGTGCAAGATGCATTTATATGTGTGTGTGTGTGTGTGTGTGTGTGTGTGTGTGTGTGTGTGTGTGTGTGGTTCTACTGCTGACAAAGGCCTTAATGGCCGAAAGCTTTAACTGTGTGAAACTTTTTATTGTGCCTATCGTGACTCAGCATCTCCACTATATGTGAGAAGAAACTTTCCTTCTCTAAAATACTGATTCTATATTTATTGGTAAAACTAAGAGTTCCCTATTTATCCATCCATATCTTTGAAAGGTGTTTTTACATTCATCTATTTCTATCAAATATATTTCATCAAAAAATAAAAAGCTCTTACCAGAATATGTGTTAACAGCAGTATGAAAAATAGACATCTTTCTCATTCCAAAAGTAGTTAAGGGTATTGGGTAACCTTGTTTTAATCTGAAGTAAGGTATTTCCATAACATAAACCATGTTATTAATGAACAAAACAACATCTCCAGATGGTCTTTGATATGCTGCACTTAAATTATGAAAATTAATTGGAAGAACTGGTAACCAATCACTTATCAACTGTGGTTTCATATTAACATCCATATTTTCTGAATCCATTATCCAAAAACATTTTCCATAATAAATGTAGTATAACTGATCTTCAACTAAAAATATTCTCAACTTATTATTCAATGCACATAATTCTGGTGGATTTTCATCTGTATCATCTTTTGGATTTAATTGATCAGGTCTGTTCTGAGTAATTGGTTTTCCATATAAACTTAGTGTTGCAAGAATGTCATCATTATGTAACTCAATATTTGAACTGTTGTAAAATGGAAAAATTATTGATTCTTCTGTATCTGAAGGTATTAAACCAAACAAATGCCTAATTTCATGAACTAAGACAGCATAAAAATTAATTTCTGGTTTTGGTGTCTTTGTATCAATATTAAAGTACCACACTTTATCTTGATCTGTATGAATTTCTATAATATCATTATTATTATTGTGATAGAATGCATGAGCTAATACATTTTCTCTTCCATCAAAACTTCTTAGACAGTAATGCTGACCAGTAGCATGATTTCTGTGTGCAAGTCTTTTATTAAAACGTAATATACTGTAATCTATACCACCTTGTTCATATACTAGATCAATTTTATCTTGCTGTGTTTAAAATGCTAATTCTGTCAATTCCAACATTTTTCTAGTTGCACCAAAGAATGCCCATTTAATTATCTTCTTATTCCATTTTGAAATATGTTATGTAAATGTTGCAACATGATCTTCTATACCACATCATTAAATCTAGAGAACCTATACTGATTTCTCCATTTGTTTTTAAATTATATTTCTGCAGAAACAATTTCCAAACTTCTTTTAATTTATCGTTCTGTTCTGAAAGTAGCTCAATGGGCTAAATTTCTGTATCAGGATACCCACAGTCTTGTATATATTTTATAAGCTTCTCTTGATCAGTGTTTCCATGGCTTATATTCAGTAGAAGTAATGTCACAATGAATATTCTCATTTTTATAAATTGAAAATCTAATAATATGTCCATCTGAATCCAAAACATCTATTACAAATGCAAACAATTCTTGAAATGAATTAATATGAATACCTCTTGGAAAGTTATAGATGTATTAAATAACAACATCTTTTTTGTTAATCCAACTATTATGTGGACTATCAAATCCTAGCCACTTGATGTATGTTTTATCTCCATTTGGACATGTAACTTTTCCAACTAAATATATATCTCAGTATTTTGTTTTTAGTATCTCATGTTCATAGATAGTACCGATTAATTTTTCACCATTGATGTCCTGAAGATGATAATATGCTGGCTTACCTTTAAACACATCATCAACAGTAAATTTCTCGGTAGACCAGTTAGCTGTATATCCTTTTTCAAGCATGATTTTAATTTCACTAATATGAACTTTATCACCTACTTTATATTTGTTTTGTTGGAACTTCAACTGCTTGTGATGTACATTGTAATATATGGTGTCTTGATTTTTTAACTGAACATAAATTGGCTTCATTTTAATTGCCATATGAAAAGTACTGTTAAAATCGTCTATTAATTTTGATAGTATGTGAATCCATTTATAATTTCATTGCATTGAAAATTGTTTCCACACTTTTTCTTTCAGTGTTCTGTTAAACATTCAACAACTGGTGCCTAGTATTTGTATACGTTGAATAATGGTTGATATTATATTCCTTCATAATATTTTAAAACCTTTGTTGTAAATTTCTTTATATCTTTGCCAATTTTTAGGGATATATCCAGTTACCTTGAAAATATGTTTAAATGCATTTGCAACATCTTTACTTGTTTTATTATTTAATGGTATAGCCCAAGCTAGTTTAGAAAATACATCTATAACAGTCAATATGTATTTGTATCCCTTATTTAGTTTAATACCTTTTAATTTTCCAGAATCCATTTCAGCCAAATGAGCTCGATATAGATCATGAATGCCATATACTCTGAGATTTTATTTTGAATAATTTTTCTTCATTGGCTTATGTAATTCATTTATAATATCTTCATGAATATTTACAACTCCAGAGCCATTTACAAATTTTTTTATTTTTTTTATTTTTTATTTATTTATTTATTTATTTTTTTTAAAAGAAATGTTCTCTTTTTATTTTTGCATACTACACAAATTCCTTCAATTCTTTCACTGTTGCTTTTAGTTCTCACACTTTTTGGATGATATATTTCTGTATATGTCTTACATTTCAAATACCAACTATGATCATTCATTTATTAAAAAACAATTTACGATAATTCACCACCCTCTGCAGGTAATTCGCCAAATATAGCAATTATAACATCTACAGGGACTTTTTTAATAGATTCTTTTAATCTTGTAGTAAGAAAATTTCTTTTATCTATTGTTAGTGACTGACTTTCTGAAGTTACTTAATTTGGTTTGCCAAATATACTTACAGAAATATCAAAATCATTAAATGATAGATTATCTAAAGCTATGATTCTTTTTAGCATAAATTTCTACTCAAAAGTATACATCTGTTGTTCACCTCCAATAAGAAAAGAGAATGCAAGAATTTGCTTACCCTGATTTGAAGCTTGTCTATTGCTGAAATATTAGATGTCAAATCTGCTTTTGTAAAATAATCTAACAAAATGTCCTCAATGCCTTTCATGTCCAAAAGAACAGATACCATCTTCAGATACATATATGTAGTTAAGGCTCACCAACCATTTGTGCGGATGCACAAACAGTGCCTGAATTCTTATGGGAATCTGCACAAAGCCGTGAGTAATGAGTATAATGGGCAGGGGCACTATGAATATAGTGCAGGAGAATGAGCTGGGAATGTGGGTCTCATGGGAGGTGTGCCAGAGATAAGTCCCTGCAGTCACACTATCCTTTGTGTCCTCAGTGACTCAGATGGATAGAGCATCTGCCATGTAAGCAGGAGATCCCAGGTTCGAGTGCTGGTGGGGGCACATATTTTCAACTGTCCTCCTTGACTTATATCAATTCCTACATGCAACTAGGGGTATTCATTTCGTTGTAATTTCATTCTAACAAGCTGCATGGTCACCGATGGTATGTATTCTTTTGGATATGTCTGAATGCAGAATGGCCTGTAGGTGGCAGCATAGTGCAGATGCACACATACCGTTGCAGTATCAGTATAAAGATGGCTGCCCCACTTGCTGCTAGCACCAGCACCAGGGAAGAACAGCATTCTATTATTTGGTTTTTATGTAGTGAAGGTGTGAAACCTATTGAAATTCATAGATGAATGAAGGTGCAGTACAGTGATGCATGTTTGTCACAGCAGCAAGTCTACGAATGGAGTAGGAAGTTCACAAATGGTGTGACATCAGTGGAAGATGCTCCTCGTCCAGGTCAGGCACAACAAGTTGGGACTCCACAGAACATTGGAGCAGTTGAAGCCATAGTGAAGGAGAACCATCAAGTGGCACTGAATGAAATTGCATTATGTTTACAGATTAGTCTACAAGATAGGTGCCATGGCAACTGACTCCTGAATTTTATTTTTTATTTATTTATTTATTTATTTATTTCATATTCCATTAATCCGTATTGTGATAAATCACAAGGATGTGGAATGAGTCATGATTACATACAACAGATATAATACACATATATAAAATGACAAAAATGTACCATAAGATTATGAATAAGTTTGTAGGTTAAAATCAAATCAAAGGTGTAGCTCAAGTAATATAAAACAATACCTAAAAAGGAAATATAGTACATTTTCCAAATTAAACACATAATACACATATATAAAATGACAAAAATGTACCATAAGATTATGAATAAGTTTGTAGGTTAAAATCAAATCAAAGGTATAGCTCAAGTAATATAAAACAATACCTAAAAATGAAATATAGTACATTTTCCAAATTAAACAGTTAATGTGATCTATAGCAAACAAATTTTTATCAGTATAAAAAATCATTGCTTTATCTGTAGATACTCATCAAGAGAATAGAAGGAATTTACCATTAGGTATTCTCTCAATTTACATTTAAAAGTAGGTAAGACATTAATGTGATCTTTAATACCTGATGGAAGGGAGTTGAAAATTTTTGTGGCTGAATAATGAACACCTTTCTGAACAAGACTTAAATGTTTCAGATCCCTGTGTAGATCATTTTTAGACCTAGTATTATGATCATGACATTCACTATTAGTTTTAAAAAGAGATAGGTTGTTAGAAACAAAAATCATCAAAGAAAATATGAATTGAGAGGTAAGTGTTAATATTTGTAACTTATGAAACAGACTTCTGCAAGAATATCTTGGATGAACACCACTCATGATTCTAACCACTCTCTTCTGTGCAGTAAATATTTTTTTGGCTAAAGGCTTGTTGCCCCAAAATATTATGCCATACGACATGATAGAATGAAAATAACCAAAGTAGGCAGCTTTAGTAGCGTCCTCATCACCAATGGGGGTGATTACACGCAGAGCATAAGTTGCCACACTGAGCCTTCTATGTAGGTCTAAGATATGCTCAGACCAGTTCAGCTTGCCATCAATTAGAATGCCCAAGAACTTAGATGATTCACAGTGTAGTATATTTTGGTTACCACAGTTTAAGTGGCATACTTCATTTTCTTGTAGAGATGTGTGAAATTGCATATACTGAGTTTTCTGAATGTTTAGATTTAGTCCGTTGCACTTAAACCAGTGTAGGATGTCAACGAGTACAGCATTACATTTATTTTCTAGGTCACTGTTAGTTCGACTTTCAAGCAGAATAGTGGTGTCATCGGCAAAAAGAGTAAATTTACACTCGGTGTCTGTGCAAAGTGGGAGATCATTGATGAAGATAAGGAAAAGCAAAGGTCCTAGGATGGACCCCTGAGGCACACCACACTTTAATGTGCCCCAATCAGAAGAAATGGGACTATAATTGGCACCATTAATTATCACCTTCTGTTTTCTGTTTTGCAGATATGATTCTATCCATCTACCAATGCTACCTCGCAAGCCATAAAAATTAGCCTTATATAAGAGAATGTTGTGGTCCACACAGTCAAAGGCCTTAGACAAATCACAAAAAATTCCAATAGGTGACATTTTATTATTTATTGACTCTAAAATTTCATTTGTGAGAGAAAAAATAGCCTGCTCAGTTGATCTACCTTTTTGGAAACCAAACTGGTTTCTGTTGAGTATGTTGTGGCTGTTAAGATGTTCTACAATTCTTGTATACATTAGTTTCTCTAATACTTTTGAGAAACTACTTAGTAGTGATATTGGACGGTAGTTAGATAAATTAGTTTTGTCACCCTTCTTGAAAAGTGGTTTCACAACGGCAAGCTTTAATCTCTCTGGGACAACACCTTGCTGGATAGACTCATTAAAATGAGAGAACGACACACTGATGCTTGTGAAGAATTTCTTCAGTGCTTTGAACAAGAAGGTGATGGCTTCCTTGCAAGAATTGTTACTGGGGACAAAACCTGGGTTCACTTACACCAACCAGAAACAAAGAGAGTGAGCAAGGAATGGCTCCATTCCTCATCACCGAAAGCAAAGAAGAACCATCAGCAGGGAAGGTTATGCTGACTCTCTTTTGGGACAAAAAAGGCATCATGTTGGAGCATTACATGCCTAGAGGGACTACTGTCACCAGTGCATCATACACAGATCTCCTAAGAAATCATTCGCAGCCTGCAATCAAATCAAAGCAACATGTATTGCTGTCAGCAGGTGTCCTTTTGCAACATGACAATGCAAGGCCCCTCACTGCCCGTACATGAGTTGCAACAATCACAGACCTGCATTTTGAGTGTCTTCCTCATCCACCATACTCACCAGACCTTACCCCAAGTGTTTTCCATATGTTTGGACCCCTCAAAGACGCAATGGGAAGAAAGAAGTTCAGTTCATGTACGCGGTGCATGAGTGGTTGTGCAGACTAACAAAAGAATTTTTTTCTGAAGGAATTTATGCTCATTTTAAGTGCTGGAAGAATTGCTTTGAGCGTGGGGGAGATTATGTTGAACAGTGAAACAGCTTTGTTCCACTTCTGCACAATAAACAGTATTTTTTTAAAAAAATTAAGATTTTCATTTCACTCACCCTCGTAGTTAAGGTTCACCAGCCATTTGACCATCTTCTTCTGTGTGGATGAACAAACAGTGCCCAAACTCTTACAGGAATCAACAAAAAGTTGCAAGTAATGAGTATAATGGGCAAGGGCACTATTAATATAGTGTGAGAGAATGAGCTGGGTATGTGGGTCCCACAGGTGGCATGCCAGAGACAGGTCCCTGCAGTCGCACTATCCTCTGTGTCCTCGGTGGCTCAGATGGATAGAGCATCTGCCTTGTAACCAGGAGATCCCGGGGCTCGAGTCCTGGTTGGGGCACACATTTTCAACTGTCCCCGTCGGCTTATATCAATGCCTGTATGCAGGAAGGGGTATTCATTTCATTGCAATTTCATAAGTTTTAAAATTGTGGCTACAGTGGGTAATGAACATTATGACATCAGGGCACAGTACATTAATGGAAAAAAGTGTGTTTTATTCTCATCACTGTATGCTCATACGCAGCCTGGAATTAATTCTCCAAGCAAAGACACCATGAATTACATTGTTCTAATCAATTATGTAAATATTCTTTACATAGAAATACTAATAACTTCTTTGCCCATTCACTTTATGAAGCAGTAACTTGTCATACTGTTACACTGTATAGCTTTATATTCAATAACATTCAGAACAATGGTTATAACTTTGTTTGACTCATTTGATTATTCTTTTCATAACCATAATAACTTTGAAAACCCATTAATATCTTGGACAGTCATTTTTCGAAAACAATAGTAACTTATACTAATGAAATAAGAGTTAAACAGTTTTGGTTTCTTTTTAATAATGTAGGAAAAGATAGTTTGCTATTTGCCACAAAGAAGACACATCAAGTTGCTGATGGGTACAATTAAAAGATAGTCACTCGTCGCTTTCGGCCACAGTCTTTGGCATTCTGGCCCGAGATGCTGGAGTTTGCGGTCATGAATGTGCCAAGTATGCTTGCTTGTGTGTGTGTGTGTGTGTCCCTTTACTGATGAAAACTGTGGCCGAAACATATAAGTGAGTGTCTTCTAATCGTGCTTGGCTGCAACTTGACGTGTCTTCTTTACAGTAAGCAGCAAACTATATTTTTCCTACATTGTCGATATTCCTACATGGACTTTCCATTGTTTGGTTTCTTTTCATTTGCTTTTAATTGCCAATATTTCTTTATTTATGTAATCTGTTAGTGTTTCTCTACATCTGCATGTTTTGTTGTTCTATGCAAATTACCGCGCTCCGCCAAAAAATTTTACATCTACTGCATTATTAGGCAGAAACATTAACTGACACTGAATTAGTAGGCAGAAACATCTCACAAAGTGTTCAGTTAGTTGAGGAGAATATTTTATCAGTGGCAATTCGTTTGATTTGGGGCTAATGTGTGATCATTAATAACGTTACAGTGAAAGTAATTTTCAGTCAAATTGTAGAACAATAGAGTATTCCTGATTCCAATTAACTTAAAATTTCTGGGAACAGTAAATTTAGGGGAGATGGACTGGAGTATTGTCAGTCCAAGTAGTTGAACATGGTCAGTTCCAACCCAGTTGAGGTTCAGAGAGGTACTCTTTCGGATGCTACAGTTACACTTTGTGATACTCTCTGATATGTTACCACCAGAAGACCTACACTACTAATATAAACAAGCTGAAAGACTAGGTAAACAGAGCCTAAATCTCATATGCTTCAAAGACATGATCCCCTACATCCACGCTTGTGGTCATTTTCTTTATGCAAACGCTTGCCAGCTACATGTTAAGGAAATGGCTCTTCCTGGAAATCGTTAATGATAAAGATGAATATAAAAGATTCACTGAGTGAGGATTCTTTACAATTCAACTGATGGAGAACTATTGGTTGAGAACAGGGACTGATATGACAGAGGATGACTGACAGTGCAGAAGCAAAATGGGTTCTTGGATCTCCTGCTGCAAGCAGTGTGGGTGCGATGCTATTGAAACTGTTGGGGTTTCCTACACTTCCTATAGCCAGCACACTGAGATGAGACCATAATGTATCCAAAGAGATGATGAAGATATAGCTGAAGATTCCCAGTGGCTCTCTCATCATCCTCCATTTCCAAAAGGAAGGTTGCTGACATCAGTTACAACAAGTTTTTGGGAGGTGAAAGGATAAATTGCAGTCATGCCTTCGAACCTAGACAAACATGAATGAGTAGTACTGTTGGAAAAAGGTAAAAGATCTGAAACTGAAATATTCTGATCTTGTTCTGCTATTAGCCACTATGAATTCTGCAGTAAGGATTCATGATAAAACCATACCTGATGACACCGTGTTTTTGTTCCGTAGACTATCCATCACAAAAAGACATGTTGAAGAAATGCAGGGGCACTTTGAATATGAGCTGCCACCAAATCCACATTCTATGTTTGCTGAAAGTGGAATGTGCAAGACACAAAAACCTTCCCTTTACACAATTTCTGAATCTGTAAAGAATGAAAATCTTGATCTAGGAATATGTGTTTATGTGACTGGCGGTGTTTCATTACTGCACTGTATCATTTGGAAATAAGGGAAAATATTTAATGGCATTTTTGGAATATACATCTCTTATATACAGCATCACTATGGAGCTAACACTACTGTTGTCTTTGCAGATGTTCTGAGAGCACTAGCAGCACAAACATATCAGAATTGCAAATAAGAGCTACTTTGAAGCAGTCAGTGGGGCTGGTTGTCACTGAAACTCTAACAGTTCTGATCCCTCAAGATAAGTTCTTAGGAAATGATTCAAATAATATGCAGCTCATAGTCTTGTTATTTGAATAATATGATCAGCAATGTATCATAGACAGCATTCAGGGCCTAACAGTGCAGACTGGAGTGCTGTTTCTATGAAGGCTTGTGACAGGTGGTAGAGGGGAACCCATAGCTACTCTGTTCATCTGCTCATAAAATCCCCTTTCCACCTGAAACAAGTGGATGTCAAACAATGGTGCAGTAGCTCACAGATCGTTGATGACACCTTTGTCATCAGGCCACACAGGGAAGACGAGCTTTAGAAATTCCACCAACATCTCAATCACCAACACAACAAAGTCCACTTCACCATGGAGATAGAAAAGAATGGAGTATTGCATTTTCTTGACATGGAAGTTTACCATGAGCCTGATGGGAAGCTTGGACACAGAGTTTATAGAAAGCCCACCAACTCTGACAAGTACCTGCATGCAGCCTTCCACCACCATCATATGCAAAATAAATTGGCCCTGCAAACTTTAACTAAGAGAGCCTACAGGATCAGCAATGAACACAATCTCAAATATGAAATACAGAACCTGAGGCCCATTGTACATAAAAGTATAACACCAAAGGAGCAGGGCAATAGGGAAATTCAGAATGAAGCATCATGTTACCGTATGTGAAACGGGTCACTTAACGTCTAGGCAAAATTCTCCATCAGACAGGTATGAAGCCAATTTTTCAGAGAAAAAACAAAATAAAAGATGTTCCATTCTCAACAAAAGATACAATTGACATGTTTCGTGCCACCAGAGTGCAGATGTGGACTGGTGTATGCAGGTGAGACTGGAAATCCAATAAGCACAAGGTTATCTGAACATGAGAGGTATATCCATCTCAAATAATGCAACAATTCAGCAGTGGCAGAACACCAGTAACTGTGCAGGATGAAGATTGAATTTCAAGATGCCCGTGTACTGGCAAAACAGTGCTTTAGCTTGAGGAGGAAGACCAGAGAAGCTATAAAAAATGCAAAGTGACTCGACAACATGAATAAAGGAGACGGTTGCCGACTCCCAGAGTTTTGGCTGCCAGCATTGACAGCTTTGCAGAAGGATAGCTCTCACATAGCAACAGGCATGCAGCAGGCCACTGCAGCAGTAGGGTACACAGAGTGCTCATGTGCCTTAGTCGATATTATGCAGTTAGTAAACAGCACTATGTTGCAGTCACTGCTCAACTTCCTACTCACTGATTTCCACAATGGCAAGCAATAAAGGAAACTCCAATGGAAAATGCCTATTTCTGCCAATGACAAGACGCAATGCAAAGACCAGTAACAGAACACCTAACCCGCTTCCTCCTCACCCTCATATCCAATGACAGCACTCCTCCATAGTATATAAGTAATCAAACGAGTGCCCAATCAGCAGTTAGCAATACACCCTGAGGAAGGCTTCTTGCAATAGTTGCCAAAATGTCAGAATTTCATAGTTGACAATGAGGTCCCAAACCCAGAAGAATTTTATTAACTGTGACAATGGCCATGGAAGCCTATGTTTAGGTATGTCTCAATAACTTTACAATTCATATAAATAATTCTACTATTGAACTCTCAGTTAGTTGTGAGTGCCAGTCTGACAGATGGCACTAATAATCTCATGAAGGTAAAACAATTGACCATTGTGCAAACAATATAATCTTGGAGTCAACAATTTTAAACAAATATCATCAAATACTGAATAAAATTTTCTGCTTCAAGTTGTGCTTTACACAATAAACAGTATACAAGTGTGTGAGGTATAGGGTAATTTGTGGTTTATACAGAAACAGCAGGCTATTAAGACTCTCTTTGAAAGGGGTTAAGACGCATCTATTTTAGAGTGTAAATATATAAAACATATACGTTATAATCATTTTCAATTCATACTATGGTTATTCAAGACCATGTGCCATGTGAGACATAGGAAAATTTGAATTAACATACATTCTAACCTTTGGAGAGCTGACATATCCTGTAACTGGGAGTTTCAAAGATATATCTGTCCCTGGTATCTTAATGGCTATTGTGAAAGAAAATTTCAACAGAGCTCCAAAGCAAATCTTCAGACATAATTCCTTCACGCCTTGAGGTGGCAAAATGCCACTGGAAGGTTCAACAGTTGCTCCAGGCAGAGGGACAGGATTGGAGACAACAAATGATAATGGCTGGTGAATAAAGCTCTGCAGAAACAATGTGGTCATCTGCAAGTAGAAAGAAATCATTATCTATCAGATCAATTTTACATTACAGTACATTACATCAGTTATAATTCTGTGGCTGCCTGGAAGAAAATTTCAAAAAATTTGTTCTTCTCTTTTCCATATGAATGTAACTGTTAAGTAATTCTCAGCCATTTTATATATCTACACTTACATCCACACTTTGCAGCACAGCTCATTGTACTTCTTGTAACACTGTCACTTCTCCCCTTTCCTGTCTGAGATGTGAAAGTTCTGCAGGAAGAATGATTGATGGTAAATCTTTCTAATTTCATTTTCATGTCATTTTCACAAGATATACATAGAGAGAACAAATATGTTGGGTGACACTTCTAGGAATGTACACTCTCTCAATTTTAACAGTAAAACATATCATAATGCACACTGCCTCTCTTGTAACATCTAGGAATGGAGTTGAATGAACATATCCATGATGCTTTCATACTTAATAAGTGAATTTGTTATCAAAAAAGTGAAATTTTTTTTCGGTACAGAATTTTGCTTCATTTGGTATCTGTCATTCATTTGACATCAACCACTGGTATCAGCTAGTGAATTTAGTCATTTCTGTATGCAGAGTTCAGGTAAATCATTATACATTCTCTTCTAAAGTAACATATCCATAACCACCACACCAAACTACATATCTGTCCACAGAGCTGTTACTATGGAAATTAGTGTAAGGAAAGTAGATATAACTAAAAGTGATACATTTATCTATAAAAGAAAATTTGATTATAATAAACTTAAAAGGACTTTAGGCAATGAAAACTGGGAACAAGTTTATGATGCAACAAATGTGAATGATAAATGGGAAAATTCCTATAAACTATCCAATAAAACTTTAATTGAAACATGTACTATAGCAAAACAAGTAAAGAAAGCTCTTAACCACAAAACTGAGACTTTTTTCTCTTGAAGTCATTGAATATAATGTAACCATGAAGAATTACATACCTATTAGAGATAGTAAATTACAATTCTGTGTAATAAGATACAAACTGCTCAGAAAAATACACTGATTTCTTGACTAACCTTAAAGCTCATCAATATGCTTATCAAATAAGCAACTCAACTTGTGTTAGTAAGACGTCCTGCAAAGTAATGTATAAACAATGTGGGAAACAGTAATCTCATGAACACATGAGTATAACATTACAAAAATTAGGATTTAACAAATGACCCAAAAGGAGTGTGTGAGAAATATGTACAGATGATTAGTACAATTGGCACAATTGAAAGACATGCCTGAGTGCTCAGTTTAAATGTTAGAAATACTAGCCAATCTTTCTTCATCCATGGCATTACTTAGAGGAACAAACTTCAATCTAAAATTTCTTGTGACTGGGATGACAGTTCACCTAAGCTTCTAATGGAATGCAGATGAGAATTAGTGAATCCCCTGATCCATCTAATAAATATGTCACTCTGCCATGGAGAATTCCCGGATCCTTTTAAAATCCTGAAATCCCACCAGTGAACAAGAAGGGAATAAAAATTCTAATGAAAAACTATAGGCCAACATATTTAACTTCAACACTTGGTAAATTACTAGAGAAAATAATTTTAAATAAATTTGAAGCATATTTCAGCAAACATAATGTATTCAACAGTAACAGGTTTTTATGAAACAAAGATCTACTGTAATAGCAGTAGCAACTTTTATACATGAAATATTAAACAAGCTCAATGAAGGTGCCAAAGTAACTGCCACATTCCTGGAAATAAGTAAAGCTTTTGATACTGTGATTTATTTATTTATCTATTTATTTCCATGTTCCACACATCCTTGATGCAAGTGTATATCTAGGATATAGAACATGCAGATTATTACAGTAATAGTCATATCTAAATGGTCTTGAGGCTTACAAACTAAATTGTATATAAACAGATACATGGGTTCAGGTGTTTAAACAATAACACAGATTATAGTAGTAATAAAGCCTTACATTCTAATACATAAAAAAGCATTCTGGCATCAAAAGATATGGGAATGCTACATAGTCATTCTCACAGGTGTGCTTAAAGCTAAACATATTGACTAATTGTTACACATTGTCAAAAAATTCCTGTAGAGAATGGAAAGAACTATTCAAAAGATAAAGTTTCAGCTGTTTTCTGAACTTAATCACATCTCCAGTGACTGATTTAACATGAAATAGAAGTTTATTGTATACTTTTGTGGTTGAATAATGTACTCAGTTAACACCTCCACTGGCCCTTTGCCACAAAAAGCACAAAATTTTGTGTACAATTGATCACAAACACCTGTCATGGAAAGAACATACAGACTTTATTTGTAAGAAAATCAGTACAAATATGTATCTATTGAAAAGGATCTCAGCCTTCCTGGAACATAATAGCTTGACATGAATATGCTTAAGAGTTATATATCCACTTCTTCAATATGGTATTGAGATATGGTTGGGGCACTAGCTGTCTATACAGACAGCCTCTTCAGACTACAAACAAAGGCAGTAAGAGTGATAGCGAAGGCAAACAGGAGAGAGCCTTATAGAAAAAGCTTCAGAAAATATAAAACACTAACCATCTATTCTATGTACATCGTGCAGGCAATAATGTTTGGAAACAAAATCCTGAATATAATGTACAAACAATAGTGCACATAGTTACAGTACACAGGGAAGGGAAAACTTTCACAGAATTGCGAGAGAGAGAAAAGAAGAAGAAGAAGAAGAAGAAGAAGAAAAAGAAAAAGAAAGGCTGCAAACTGTAGTCCACATACAACAGGATCAATCTTTTATAAAAGACTGCCATCTGACCCCAGAGTTAAAGATTAATGTTTCTGTTATTTACCCCGCTCCCTTAAATGGCACAAAATGCATATGTACAATATTTATAGACTTATCTATTCCTATTCAAGAATTCATCTATAGTGTAGGAGGAGTTGTCAAGTAGACATGATTTCAATTTATTTTTGAAGCTATTACTGCTGTCTGTCAGACACCTTATTTCATCTAGTAATTGTCGAAAATTTTTGTAGCAGCATATTTTATCCCTTTCTGTGCCAAAGATAGTTTCAGCAAAGGATAGTGTAGGTCTTTCTTTTTTCTAGTATTATAATAATATATATCACTGTTGTTTTTAAACTGGTCCATGTTGTTGAGAACTAATTTCATTAGAGAGTAGATGTATTGTGAGGCTGTTGTAAGAATTCCCGATCTTCTAAAAAGATGCCTACAAGATGTGAAACTATGAACCCCACACATTATGCTAACCACTTTCTTTTGCACAGTGAATCCTTTTTGTCTAAATGTTGAGTTACCCCAAAATATTATTCTGTATGACATGAGAGAGTGAAACTATGCAGATTGTGTTAGCTTACTAATTTCTATATCCTCAAAATTGGAATTTATTCTGATTGTAAAAGTTGCTGAACCTATTCGCTTTGGGAGATCCAAAATAGGACTTTTCCAATTAAGATTCTCATCTACATGTACACCCAAAATGTAGTATGCTCTACCCTGTCTACTGACTTCTGTTGATGTGTTATATTTATTGAAGGAACTGTTCTTTTTGCAGCAGAAAATTGGATGTACTGTGTTTTTTCAAAGTTTAGAGCAAGCCCATTTGCAGAAAACCAATTAATGACTTTTCCAAAGATCTTATTTGTATCATTTTTAATTAGACTTTCTTTTACTGTATTAATAATGATGCTTGTATCATCAGCAAACAGTGTCAGTTCAGCTTCCTGTTTCAGATAGGAAGGGAGGTCGTTCACATATATCAAGAACAGAAGGGGATCCATGATTGTACACTGTGGAACACCTAATGTAATTTCACCCCAGTTAGATGAAGTGGTAAACTTATTTAAAGCGCTTGACCTGTATAACGAAACTTTTTGCTTCCTGTTCTATAGGTATGACTTAAACCACTCATATGCTATTCCATTTATACCATAGAATTGTAATTTCTGTAACATAATGTCATAGTTCACACAATCAGCTGCTTTAGACAAGTCACAGAAAATTCCTATTGCTGACATTTTAATATTTAAAGACTTTATTATGTGGACAGTGAAATTGTATATTGCTGTCTCACTGGAACAGCATGTTTGAAATCCGAACTGTGATTTACTAAGTATCCCATTACTGATGAGATGGCTAACCACTCTTGAGTAAATTACTTTCTCGAAGGTTTTTGAGAATGCTATAAACAAGGATACTGGCCAATAATTATTGACATCTGTGGTGTCCCCCTTTTTGTAGAGAGGCCTGATAATGGCATATTTTAACCTGTCTGGAAAAATACCCTGAGTCAGTGATGTATTACATATGTGACTCAGAACATCAGCTGTAATTGCTAGACATTGTTTTAATATCTTATTAGAGATGTCATCTACTCCAACAGAACATTTATTTTTCAAATATTTAATAATTTTACTTATTTCGCAAGAGGTTTTTAAATGAAACTTAATCTGACTAATTTTTTTCAAAACAGACTCCTCCATGTACTGCTTGGCTTTTTCTTTTGAACTGTTCTCACCAACTTTTTCTCCTACACTTAAGAAATGATTGTTAAATACATTAGCTACTTGTGTACTGTTGGTTAGGATGGGCTCGTTCTTTTTAACGGTAATACTACCTACCCCAAAGGTCACTTTTCCTGTCTTCCTTCTAACAACATTCCATATTGATTTGATTTTATTGCGAGAGTTGGTAATTTCTTCTATAACATACATATTTCTTGATTTCCTTACAGCTTTTCTCAGTATGTTACAATAATTTTTATAGTGTAAAACTACTTCTGGATCTTTACTAGTTCTTGCTGTCTCATACAGTTTTCTTTTTCTTTCTGAAGACACTTTAATAACTGTAGTAACCCAAGGTTTCTTTGAAAAGTGTGTGGTGCTACACTTAGTAATTTTCTTTGGGAAACAATGTTCAAAGAGGGATATAAATTTATCAAGAAATATGTTGCACTTATCATTAGGATTTGGCTCATTATATACATCTCACCAACTAACATTTCTTAAGCTTTCTCTGAAGTGCTGTATAGATACTGGGTTGAAAGACACCACACTTTTACTTAATGGTTTCTGAACTGTACGCCCTGTTAGGTTTTCAAAGTTAATCAGTTGTGCATCATGGTCTGACAATTATTTACCACAGAGAATGCACATGTTTGTTTTACATCCTCTTTCTGTACAAATATATTATCTATTAGTGTGATACTGTCCTGAGCTATATGTTTATGGAAACTGATCGTTGTTTCTAAGTGATATGTTGTTAATAACACTTCTAGTTCACTTTTCCTATCATAATTTATATTGAAATCACCACAGATTAATAACTTCTTCTTTTTGTCTGACAGACAGCATAATAGTGAGTCAAACTTTTTTACTAATAGCTCCCAGTCTCCTAATGGGGTCCTGTACACTGTCACTAATATCATTACTACATTATCTAGCTGAAGTTCACATGCACCAACCTCAAAGAGCTGATCAACACAAAATTTGCTTACTTCTACAGTTTTGCATTTATACCCTTGATTTATGAAAATGGCAACTCCTCCTTTATTCATCCTTGATCTACAAGTGTAAGATGCTAAATTATACCCACTTATACTGACTCTATCCATGCCCACAGTTACATGGTGTTCAAACAGACAGATTATATCAATCTCATTCTTATTTTTGAGATCACCCAAACACACTGATAGCTCATATACTTTATTTTTCATTCCCCTGATGTTTTGATGAAGTATGTTGATACTGCCCTTAGCTTTACCCCAATTAATTGTTTGTGAAGTATCTTTTATCTTGATTTTCTTCTGTCTGGAGTTTGGCTTTAACCTAAGAAACCTGTCTGCCTGGACCAATTAACCACAGGGATCACCCCTTGTGTTATTGTGGACCCCCTTACAGTTTCTGCTAATAGAGAAGCTAAATTACTTTTCCACATCCTATTCAGGTGCAGGCCATGTGTATTGTATCCCCACCTACCAATAGCATTTACTGGAACAAAACTTATGTGAGATTTTGCTGGTGTCTGGAGCATTCTGTTCAGCTCAGTGTTAACATGCCTTTCAGCAATGTTTACCCAGGGCTGATCATGGAGCTGAAAGACCTCCACAAACCCCACATTTGTGTCCTCAGTTTATGGTCCTATTTTATGCAGGTCACTCCAAATACTGTATCTTGGATTCATAGCCAGGTTTTTTCCTGCTCCCCTAACTATAATTACCTGATCTTCCTTCTCAATGTCCCTGTATAGCTGACCTAAGTTTTCTCTCACCTGGCTAAGGCTTGCACTTGGTTTCACAAAACTTGTGACCTGGTACCCTACACCTAATTTCTCCTGAAGCTGCTGGCCGACACCCCTCCCATGACTGCTGCCTATAAGCAGAATTCTTCTTTTCCTATTCTGGTTTGATCCTGACCTGTCTTTTTTCTTTAAGCTAATATTCTGCTTCAACCTACTTTCAACTACATCTGGATGAGGCCCTTCTTCCACTTCAGATAGCAAGCCAAATTGATTTACTAATTGAATTTCTGGAGTTTTTCAACTGTTTCACTTTTTTTCCCTTTGCTTGCTACCTTTTCCCAGTTCCGTCTCTTTTTCCTCCCTTAACCTATGTAATTCCAAGTTTCCGTTTTCTAATTCAGCCTTAAGGGCATAAATTTTTGCCTCCTTTTCCACAATTTTTCTGTCCTTCCTACATAACCTACACTGCCATGGAAGAGCCTCATTTTCTACCATCATTTCCTCACTGCTACATTAGCCCCAATCAATCAATTAGTCAATTCAATCTCTTTATTCATCCATTAACAATATACATTGTATGGATGTAGTCAATTACAATACAGTTTCTTATCTTTAATTTGTTTCAAAAACCAATGAAAACATAACTTACAGTCTACACAGAACACACCCTCTTTCAAAATTCTACGGCAACCACCTCATTTGTCATACATGGTTTGATAGACAAACTTAACACAAAATCAGAGAATGACTTGGCACAAGTGTGTGTGGTTTGAGGTTTTTGGGCACTAAACAGCATGGTCATCAGTGCCCAAATGCATAGAAACAGGAACACATGCCGTGAAGGGACGAAGATGGACAGCGAACAAGGAGAACGGCTAAAAGACAAAGACCTGACAAGACCATAGTACTATTGTAACCTGTAGCCTACTAATCCATAAATAAACACTAATGCAAACAAATTTTTAAGCTTACTTCTCTCGAGTTTTAACTACCTAAACTCTGTATGACAGGCACGAATTAATTTGACTTTGAAGCGATTACATTACATTACATTAACACTTGTTCCATTGATCATGAATGAGACATATCTAAAAATTCATCTATTGAATAGAAGTAGTTCTCATTCAGAAAACCTCTTAATTTGTTTTTAAATGTTTGTTGGCAACCTGTTAGACTTTTAATGCTATTTGTCAAATCACCAAAGATTTTTGTGGCAGCATAATTCATCCCTTTCTGTGCCAAAGTCAGATTTAACCCAGAATAGTGATCTTCTTTTCATCTAGTGTTGTAGCTATGCACTTTGCTGTTATTTTTTAATTGGATGGGTTTTTAATATCAAATTTCATAAGTGAATGTAATTATTGTGAATATGCTGTGAATTCCTACAATGTGACAATGAGTGGGCTCCTGCTATTACTCGGATTATATGCTTTTGTGCAATGAGTACTTTTTCCCTTAATTATGACTTACTCCAAAACAGGATGCCATATGAAAGCAGTGAATGAAAATAGTGTTGGTAGGCTAATTTACTGATATATTCATCACCAAAATTTGTGACAAACATAATAAAAATAGTAGCTGAAACTAGCTGTTTCAGTAGATCATCAATGTGTTTCTTCCAGTTCAATTTATCATCAATGCATACACCCAGAAATTTTAATATTAAGAATTACCAACAGTCTTCTGTTCAAAGTATATATTTATCAATGGTGTTATGCCATTTACTGTACAGAACTGTATATATACTGTGTTTTCTCAAAATTTTGTGAGAGTCCATTTGCAAAGATCCACTTAGTAATTTTCTGAAAGACATATTTACAATTTCCTTACCTAACTCTTATTTGTTGAGGATATTTACTATATTTGTGTCCTCAGCAAAAGAACTAGCTTTGCATCGTCATGAATACAGGGTGTTACAAAAAGGTACGGCCAAACTTTCAGGAAACATTCCTCACACACAAAGAAAGAAAATATGTTATGTGGACATGTGTCTGGAAACGCTTACTTTCCATGTTAGAGCTCATTTTATTACTTCTCTTCAAATCACATTAATCATGGAATGGAAACACGAAGCAACAGAACGTACCAGCGTGACTTCAAACACTTTGTTACAGGAAATGTTCAAAATGACCTCCGTTAGCGAGGATACATGCATCGACCCTCTGTCGCATGGAATCCCTGGTGCGCTGATGCAGCCCTGGAGAATGGCGTATTGTATCACAGCCACGCCACAATACGAGCACGAAGATTCTCTACATTTGGTATCGGTGTTGCATAGACAAGACCTTTCAAATGCTCTCATAAATGAAAGTCAAGAGGGTTGAGGTCGGGGGAGCGTGGAGGCCATGGAATTGGTCTGCCTCTACCAATCCATCAGTCACCGAATCTGTTGTTGAGAAGCGTACGAACACTTCGACTGAAATGTGCAGGAGCTCCATCGTGCATGAACCACATGTTGTGTCGTACTTGTAAAGGCACATATTCTAGCAGCACAGGTAGAGTATCCCATACGAAATCATGATAACGTGCTCCATTGAGCGTAGGTGGAAGAACATGGGGTCCAATCAAGACATCACCAACAATGCCTGCCCAAACGTTCACAGAAAATCTGTGTTGATGACGTGATTGCACAATTGCGTGCGGATTCTCGTCAGCCCACACATGTTGATTGTGAAAATTTACAATTTGATCACGTTGGAATGAAGCCTCATCCATAAACAGAACATTTGCACTGAAATCAGGATTGACACATTGTTGGATGAACCATCTGCAGAAGTGTACCCGTGGAGACCAATCAGCTGCTGATAGTGCCTGCACATGCTGTACATGGTACGGAAACAACTGGTTCTCCTGTAGCACTCTCCATACTGTGACGTGGTCAATGTTACCTTGTACTGCAGCAACTTCTCTGACGCTTACATTAGGGTTATCGTCAACTGCACGAAGAATTGCCTCATCCATTGCAGGCGTCCTCGTTGTTCTAGGTCTTCTCCAGTCACGAGTCATAGGCTGCAATGTTCCGTGCTCCCTAAGACGCCGATCAATTGCTTCGAACGTCTTCGTGTCAGGACACCTTTGTTCTGGAAATCTGTCTCGATATAAACATACTGCACAGGGCTATTGCCCCGTGCTAGTCCATACATACATCAAATGGGCATCTGCCAACTCCGCATTTGTAAACATTGCACTGACTGCAAAACCACGTTCGTGATGAACACTAACCTGTTGCTATGTACTGATGTGTTTGATGCTAGTACTGTAGAGCAATGAGTCGCATGTCAACACAAGCACCGAAGTCAACATTACCTTCCTTCATTTGGGCCAACTGGCGGTTAATCGAGAAAGTACAGTACATACTGACGAAACTAAAATGAGCTCTAACATGGAAATTAAGCATTTCCGGACACATGTCCACATATCTTTTCTTTATTTGTGTGTGAGGAGTGTTTCCTGAAAGATTGGCCGTACCTTTTTGTAACACCCTGTATAGAGTGGTCAGTCATTAATATATATTATGAATAATAATGGATCGAAGACAGAAACCTGTGGGACACTGTTCTTGATACCTTCCCTTAGAGGTCTCTGCTAATTTTTGCAGACACCAAAAAGAGTAAACTTAGCATTTGTTAAAAAAGAAAAGCTGTTACTCAGTAAGAGTTTTCAAGCTGTAATATCACATTCTAAAACAGTGTATACAGCATAAGTCTGTTTTTGCAAAACAAACAATTATAATTTATGACCTCACATGTGATATTGTATGCATTTATATTTCAAGTTATAATGTCTCTCTGTAAAACAGTATGTATAGCATAAGTTCATTTTTTGCAACAAAGAGAATGATAATGTATGACCGTCATTATTTATAGTGTGGCATCAATAGTTCATATCGAGCCTGGAACTTAATATCTGAACAATATTTCGAATTGTGTTGCTCCAAATCGAGTGTTTCAAGAACAAAGTGATCTGTATTTGAACACATGTTTAGCCACCCACCAGCATGCTACATCAGTTACTGTCGGGCTGTGTGCAATACTGCCACTACTAAAAACCATGCCGGATCTGTTCCGCACACGTTGTGTTCTAGTTGTGTCCAATTTACATGCACAGTTCAGTGTTTCACGTAACATGGACCCCTTACCTCACCTCATTGGCCTAGCACATGCACTACAGGCATGTTATGGATCAGATAGTTTCCACATAGTTGACGCTCTCAACCCTCCTCCCCCCCCACCCCCCTACCCACCCCACCGCTCCACCCAAAAATGCTGGGGTCCCCATTTCCTGGTGCTCAACCACCTGCACCTCCCACATCACCGCCTGTGTCTGCTGCGCTGGTCTCTTGCCCTGTTCTGGAAGCCGTTCGTTTCCATTCAGCACTCATCACTCACAGCCCAGTTTCAGGGCCACCCTCATGTGCCATCCATCTGCCCATTTCCACAGTACTGTCCGTGCCTGCAGAGCCGTGTTTTTGTGACACACAGTCAACTATGCCAGCTGCCACTACTATGGATTCACTCGCCTGGTTTAAATCTGTGGCTACCGTGCCATCCTCTGACTTAACCTCAGTTCAGCCGCTACCCCGGGAGACATCGAAGCCACTGTCATCACTCCCTCCTGGCTGCCTGCCAAGTTACCATCCTTATACGAGGACATACCAGCATCATGGTATGTGCCCATCGAGCATCTGTTTGAGTTACATCATGTGTCTGAGGAAAACTCAAAGTTTCTCTGTCTTGCACTCAGATTTGATTTGTGTTCTGCTCCTTTCGTCACTACCCACACCAAAATACGAGTTTGCAAAGAAGATTATTGTGGAATGATTTGCCTCTTCACCACAAGTGTTAATAATCAAGATTGTCGACGAGGAGCACCTGAGGGAACGCACCCCTTCACAACTCTGCTGCTGCCTTCGATTGCTCGAGAACATATCATGCCTGAGGCCATGGTCTGTGTGATCTGCCAAACTATCTACCAATCTACAGATCCATCTGTTGCCACACTCGTTTGAGTCCGTCAGCTCCCGCCTATGCATTGCTGACCAGTTGTATTCGCTGCTGCGGCAACATCGGCAGTTCATTCCACTCGGTTCGTCGGCACAGCTGCCCCCGAGTACCAACCTTCCTTCAGCAGAGGCAGGGCTCACTCCGCCCTGACCTCGTCTGCTTCTCCTGGCAGTGTCGTCTCACTCTCTCTGCTGTCAGAACACTCCAGGATCACCCATGCCCCTTATGTACCAGTCTATTTACCGCCCCCACTGTTGCAGACTCCACCCCCTCCTCACCCTGGTCATCCTTTCTGTTGGTACCACAAAGTGTTCGGCGATGTTGCCTAGAAGTGCAGGTGGGCATGCCAACACCCAAATGCTGACCACAGGAACTAAGAGATGCCGAGTCCTGCGGGGAACCTAACAGGCGTCCTCTTACATTACACTCCATTCACACATCCGCACGGCCAAGTGGTCGTCTCTATGTGACTGACGTTGAATCAGGTCTAGCTTTTGTGGTCAACAGTGGTGCTGACGCGTCAATCATACCCACTTTGATGGCTCCACCCGCTTCCTCACAGACGAAGTCACTTCTATGATATATGAATGCAACAACATTACTTACCTCAGGCTCAGTAAAGACTATGATGGCCCCATCTCATTCTCTACGTTTTCCGTGTTCATTCTACACTGCTGACTTCGATGAACAACTCCTCAGTATGGATTTTTTGTCTCTTTATGACCTATTTCATCATACAGGGTTCAGTGCTCCGCCATCCCATGAACACTCACATACAGTACATCTGCACCTATGTCTAACCCTCTGTTTCCACCGCAACATACGATATCATACGCGAGTGCTCTGCCCTCACGGGCAGCAGTGTGACCTGCGTTACTGACCTACTATCAGAATATGACTTGGTGATGCTACTCTGCCAGGACAATGAGAAGCTGAAACAACGCATCGCATCCACTTACAGTGAGCACATTGTGGCTCATACCAGGCTTCTGCTACTGCAGTCCATGGCACCGCCACCTAAACAAAATTGCTCGTCTGAGCTTAGCTCGAACACTCACCAGGTTAGTCCATAAACTTTACTTGCGTGTGACATTCCAACCCCCCCATTGCACTTGCCTCATCCAGTGCTGTGTTTTTCAAACAGTGCTGCTAATGCCAGTCCCATGAGCATTATGACCATTCCCAAATCTCAGACAGCTACCGCACGTGTTGATAAATATTCACCCTCTCTCACTCACCAGCCACATGGCCCAATAGCCATTGTGGCTCCACATGCGATGCCAGCACTGCTCTCACCTGTGCTGGTTGCCTAGTGCAACGTTAATTGTAGACGGTCACGACCCATTCCCCTTCGTTCAGCACTGTATCTACCCCCTCCACAGAAGCGCATGCTGTGCTACCATAAGAGACATGTGACTTTCGTGTTACCTTTCCCCACTCATGCTAACGGTTAAGCTTTGTCGCGCCCTACTCATCTGAAGGACATTAACCAATCTTGTGTGCAGTTCTCAGTTTCTTCTGTCACTGATGCAATGACACACAAGATAGTTATCACTGCCGGCCCTTCTATTAGGCATGAGGTCTGAAGCCTCAACCCCATCAAGTAGCGCTGGCCCAGCAGCAGATTAATGAACCTTTGGCAGCAGGTGTTCTGCAGCCTTCAGACAGCAACTGGTCTTCACCAATCCACAACAGATCTTTTTGAACGTGCAGTGATTACAGATGCTGAAATGCTCGTACCGTCATGGACAATTACCCAGTACCGAACATCAATGACTTCACTCATATGTTATCAGGCACCACAATTTTCAGTGTTATTGACTGTAAATGCTCCTACCATCAAATTCCCATGGCAGCAGAAGACATTCCTAACATGGCTATTATCACGTTGCTCAGTTTATTCCAATACCACTTCAGGCTTTTCAGCCTAAAGATTGCTGTGGAATCATGGAAACGTTTCATTGACTCTATCTTGTGACAGTTTGAGTTTTGCTTTGCTTATCTGGATGACATTCTCATTTTCTGCAGCTCAGCGAAGGAACATGAAAATCATCATTCTACGGTCCTGCAGACCTTGAACTCCGACAGTGTCAAACCTGGGCACACAGCTGCGTCGCTTGCCTGTACAACAAGATCAGCTGCCACACCTCCCTGCCTCTGGGCAAGTTCGACATTCCCGCAGGACGATTCCGTCACATACATATTGATCTTATCGGACCTTTTCCTCCTTCAGAGGGCCATAGATATATCTTATCAACTATAGACCGTTTGTCTTGCTGGGTCAAGGCCATCCCTCTCCCTAACAATACTGCTGAGATGGTAGCAAAGGCTTTCATTGGTTCATGGATCGCTCATTTCAGGTGCCCAACCACTATCACCACCAATCCGGGTTGACAGTTTGAATCCTCCCTTTTCATCATCCTCTGGAATATCAGCGGTATTAAAAAAATACACACTACTGCCATTCACCCACAAAGGAATGGGCTGGTGTAGAGATGGCACCACACCCTCAAGACGGCCCTTCAATGCCATGATTGTCTCTGGTCGGAAGCTCTCCTGTGGGTGCTTCTTCATCTATGCTCAAACTATAAATCTGACCTACAGGGGTCTATATCCAAATTCTGTGATCTGTGATAAATTTTGGTAGGATCCTAAATCACATACATGACACAGAATTGACTTGTAAGAGTATAGATTAAAAATTTATGAGCTGGAGTTTAACTGTCACATGATATGTATCCAAAAGCAACAAGTTCTAATTAAATTAATGTTTCTGATGACTACAGAATTTTAAATTGATTCATAAAATATCCAGGATCAGCAGTTACACTAGTAGTACACGAGGCAACTGAACTGAATGCACAGACTATAAAAAATACCTACAACAAACTTTGACAAGATATTTAAAACTAGTAAAAATCAATGAAGTAACCTGAAAGAAATCTTAAACCAGACCACAAGGCTTGAATACAAAACATCCCCCAGAGTTGTAAAAATTACGTTCACACACACACACACACACACACACACACACACACACACACACTGAGTGGTCACAAATATTCTAAAAGGCATGTAAGTGTGTTCCAGTGTAGCATGTGCTGAGAGATAATTGTTAAGAAAAAACTCAATATGCTGTGCTGTTTTTGAGTTAATTACCACTGATGTTTGACAAACAGGCTATTGAGCATACAAATTCAAAAAAAGCCCACAGATACAATTAGTATCACTTTGTGACAAAGCAAGCTGGGATAATTTTACTTCCCCTCTTATTTTGCCATCTGCCTCCAAAAAATTCAGTTTTTCATTTTTGAATTAATTACCATTAACATACATGAGTGTAATCTGCATCTTCATAAAAGAGAAAGGTTGGCCCTTAGTCTTAAAGAATATAACACCAGATCTAATTTTGTGCATAGTCTTATGTACGTAATTTGAATTTATAATTTAGTTTCACTATTCCTAGTTAATACTTTCATTACATGGTGAAATCAGTAATTGTTTCATAACTTAAATTCTATTGTTGACATATAAACAAGTATAAATTCTGTTCTAATTATAAACATCTGGAGGAACAACTAATAATATTCTTAAAGGATCTTTTTGGCTCTACTCAAAAACATGTTAGCAAAGCCAGCACTTAATTAATTTGGTTGGTCTCTCTGAAAACCTCCTCAGGCACTACTTTGGACCTTATAAGGTCGTAAGACAGTTGTCTGACGTTACTTAAGAAGTTGAAGATTTTGACCCCCACAAGATGACGAAAGATCAGAGATATGTTCCACATCCTTCGAATGAAGCTCTATAAGGATCTTGCAACCCATGGTAAATTCGAAGCTCCAGTGACAGTAACAAGTGGAAAGGTGATAAAGAGCATAGCAGCAAAGGAAGCTCCAAGAAGATCACCACCAGGGCAAGATTCAGTCATCGTTCCCAGACTAGGATAGCAGTGTGCTCCCTGCCGCCATTGGATAAGCAGCTGCCAGCATCAAGTCGTATACTCCTAGCTTACTTATTTGTTACATAGTTTAATTATTAATTTATTTGTGTGTTTTTGGGTACTTGCATTGTTTAATTTATAAATTTCAGGCGTATTATAGTATTTGAGAGTTGTAGCATCACGCTTTAGTACCTGAACAGTGTAAAATCGCGTAGCCTCCTTCTGCTACCGAGCAGTGTGTCAGTAGTGTGCAAGTAGCAGCATTACTGCATTTACTAGGCAACCTTGTATTTTAATAACCATTTAAATTTTGTGTCGAATTGTTTGTGCTCTGTAGATTAGTTCAGACGTTTTTTGCACAAGAGTTTTTAGCATGGATAGGGACTGTGACTGCTGTGTTCGGATGCGGGCTGAGTTGGCGTCCCTTCACTCCCAGCTTCAGGCAGTGTTGGCTTCGGTCACGCAGCTTGAGGCTGTCGCCAATGGGCATCACTGTGGGGGTCCGCATGGGGGTTTATCGGGGACAGCCAGCTCGTCCCACACATCCCCCGATTGGACTACGACTGTGGCTACCCAGGATACTGCTCACATTGAGGCTGACCCCTCACCCGTGGTAGAGTGGGAGGTCGTCTTGAGGTGTGGCAGGGGTCGAAAGACATTCCGGAGGGCTGAACGGAAGGCCTCTCCAGTTTGTCTGATGAACTGGTTTCAGGCTCTGTGTCTGGCTGATACTGATCTTTGGCCAGACATGGTGCTTGTCCTGTCCCAGAGATTGCCCCTCAATCTGCAACATCCAGGCAGTCGCAGAGGGTGGGCTTACTGGTAGTTGGGAGCTCCAGCATCAGGTGAGTAATGGGGCCCCTTAGGGATATGGCAGCAAGAGAGTGGAAGAAAACTAATGTGCACTCCGTGTGCACACCGGGAGGAGTCAATCCTGATGTGGAAAGGGTCCTTCTGGATGCCATGTAGGGTACAGGGTGCACCCATCTGCAGGTGGTCGCTCATGTCGGCACCAATGATGTGTGTCGCTATGGATCGGAGGAAATCCTCTCTGGCTTCCGGCGGCTATCTGATTTGGTGAAGACTGCCAGTCTCGCTAGCGGGATGAAAGCAGAGCTCACTATCTGCAGCATCGTCGACAGGGCTGACTGCGGACATTTGGTACAGAGCCGAGTGGAGGGTCTGAATCAGAGGCTGCGACGGTTCTGCGACTGTGTGTGCTGCAGAGTCCCCGACTTGCGCCATAGGGTGGTGGCGTTTCGGGTTCTGCTGGATTGGTCAGGAGTCCACTACACGCAACAAGCGGCTACACGGGTAGCAGGTGTTGTGTGGCGTGGACTGGGCGGTTTTTTAGGTTAGATGGCCTCGGGCAAGTACAGAAAAGGCAACAGCCTCAAAGGGTGCGAGGCAAAGTCAGGACATGCGGAGACCAAGCAGCAATCGGTATTGTAAATGTAAACTGTTGAAGCTGCATCGGTAAAGTACCGGAACTACAAGAGCTGATAGAAAGCACCGAAGCTGAAATCGTTATAGGTACAGAAAGCTGGCTGAAGCCAGAGATAAATTCTGCCGAAATTTTTACAAAGGCACAGACGGTGTTTAGAAAGGATAGATTGCATGCAACCAGTGGTGGCGCATTTGTCGCTGTTAGTAGTAGTTTCTCCTGTAGTGAAGTAGAAGTGGATAGTTCCTGTGAATTATTATGGGTGGAAGTTACACTCAACAACCGAGCTAGGTTAATAGTTGGCTCCTTTTACTGACCTTCCAACTCAGCAGCATTAGTGGCAGAACAACTGAGAGAACATTTGGAATACATTTCACATAAATTTTCTTAGCATGTTATAGTCTTAGGTGGAGATTTCAATTTACTAGATATAGACTGGGACATTCAGATGTTTAGGACGGGTGTTAGGGACAGAGCATCAAGTGACATTATACTGAGTGCACTATCTGAAAATTACCTCGAGCAATTAAACAGAGAACCGACTCTTGGAGATAACATCTTGGACCTACTGATAACAAACAGACCCGAACTTTTCGACTCTGTATGTACAGAACAGGGAATCAGTGATCATAAGGCCGTTGCAGCATCCCTGAATATGGAAGTTAGTAGGAATATAAAAAAAGGGAGGAAGGTTTATCTGTTTAGCAAGAGTAATAGAAGGCAGATTTCAGACTACCTAACAGATCAAAACGAAAATTTCTGTTCCGACACTGACAATGTTGAGTGTTTATGGAAAAAGTTCAAGGCAATCGTAAAATGCGTTTTAGTCAGGTACGTGCCGAGTAAAACTGTGAGGGACGGGAAAAATCCACCGTGGTACAACAACAAAGTTAGGAAACTACTGCGAAAGCAAAGAGAGCTTCACTCTAAGTTTAAACGCAGCCAAACCCTCTCAGACAAACAGAAGCTAAACGATGTCAAAGTTAGCGTAAGGAGGGCTATGCGTGAAGCGTTCAGTGAATTCGAAAGTTAAATTCTATGTACTGACTTGACAGAAAATCCTAGGAAGTTCTGGTCTTACGTTAAATCAGTAAGTGGCTCGAAACAGCATATCCAGACTCTCCGGGATGATGATGGCATTGAAACAGAGGATGACACGCGTAAAGCTGAAATACTAAACACCTTTTTCCAAAGCTGTTTCACAGAGGAAGACCGCACTGCAGTTCCTTCTCTAAATCCTCGCACAAACGAAAAAATGGCTGACATCGAAATAAGTGTCCAAGGAATAGAAAAGCAACTGGAATCACTCAACAGAGGAAAGTCCACTGGACCTGACGGGATACCAATTCGATTCTACACAGAGTACGCAAAAGAACTTGCCCCCCTTCTAACAGCCGTGTACCGCAAGTCTCTAGAGGAACGGAAGGTTCCAAATGATTGGAAAAGAGCACAGGTAGTGCCAGTCTTCAAGAAGGGTCATCGAGCAGAAGCGCAAAACTATAGGCCTATATCTCTTACGTCGATCTGTTGTAGAATTTTAGAACATGTTTTTTGCTCGCGTATCATGTCGTTTCTGGAAACCTAAAATCTACTCTGTAGGAATCAACATGGATTCCGGAGCAGAGATCGAGTGAGACCCAACTCGCTTTATTTGTTTATGAGACCCAGAAAGTATTAGATACAGGCTCCCACGTAGATGCTATTTTCCTTGACTTCTGGAAGGCATTCGATCCAGTTCCGCACTGTCACCTGATAAACAAAGTAAGAGCCTACAGAATATCAGACCAGATGTCTACTTACATTAAGGTAACCTGTGGCGTGCCACAGGGGAGTGTTATGGGACCATTGCTTTTCACAATATATATAAATGACCTAGTAGATAGTGTCGGAAGTTCCATGTGGCTTTTTGCGGATGATGCTGTAGTATACAGAGAAGTTGTAGCATTAGAAAATTGCAACGAAATGTAGGAAGATCTGCAGTAGATAGGCACTTGGTGCAGGGAGTGGCAACTGAATAGACAAATGTAATGTATTGCGAATACATAGAAAGAAGGATCCTTTATGGTATGATTATGTGATAGCGGAACAAACACTGGTAGCAGTTACTTCTGTAAAATATCTGGGAGTATGTGTGCAGAATGATTTGAAGTGGAATGATCAAATAAAATTAATTGTTGGTAAGGCAGGTACCAGGTTGAGATTCATTGGGAGAGTCCTTAGAAAATGTAGTCCATCAACAAAGGAGGTGGCTTACAAAACACTTGTTTGACCTATACTGGAGTATTGCTCATCAGTGTGGGATCCATACCAGGTCAGGTTGATGGAGGAGATAGAGAAGATCCAAAGAGGAGCTGTGCGTTTCGTCACAGGGTTATTTGGTAAGCGTGATAGCGTTACGGAGATGTTTAACAAACTCAAGTGGCAGACTCTGCAAGAAAGGCGCTGTTGCTTACTGTCCAGGTTTCGATAGGGTGCATTTCTGGATGAGGTATTGAATATATTGCTTCCCCCTACTTATATCTCCCAAGGAGATCACGAATGTAAAATTAGAGAGATTCGAGCGCGCACGGAGGCTCTCCGGCAGTCGTTCTTACTGCAAACCATACGCGACTGGAACAGGGAATGTGGATAACGACAGTGGCATGTAAAGTGCCCTCCGCCACACACCGTTGGGTGGCTTGCGGAGTATAAATGCAGATGTACGAGGACATAACATCAAGATGCTGTTTTCTTAAGGAGGGTCAGAGGAGAAGCTGAGTAGGAGTTTGGTATAGTTGTGTGACTAGGGCTTCCCCGTTGGGTAGACCATTCGCCAGCTGCAAGTCTTTTGATTTGACACTACTTCGGCAACTTGCACGTCGATGGGGATGATACGATAATGATTAGAACACAACACAACAGCCAGTCCCTGAGCGGAGAAAATCTCCGACCCAGCCAGCAATTGAACCTGGGCCCTTAGGCTTGACATTCTGTTACGCTGACCACGCAGCTACCAGGGGTGGACACCATGTTGTAGTGGTGATGATACTAAACTGGTGCATGGAGGGTGGGGAGTTCAAAACTGACCAGGACTGTACAATTTTAGTTTCTATATTCAGTTCGAGTACATTCTAGAAGTATTCACAAATGTCCAGAATCATTGTACTGGAATGTTCTGTAGCTGATTATATACTGTATGTGTTCTAGCTGGAGGCAGTTCACTCCGCACTCTTGTATGTGCAAGTGCTGAATAAGCTTTCATTAAGTGAAGTTAGTGTTCATAATTCATCTACTTACACCTTCTTATATGTGACAATATTAATGACTCTGTGGATAATATCAGATATTGCTAATGTGCATAGTGTGTATGTATCTTATTTGAAGTATGTTCATTCCTCTTATTTTGCCTTGTATATGTACCATTAAAACACGCCATTTCTTGTTTCCACCTATTGTTATTAGTGCATACTTATCTGAGATATACATGAATTGTTTCATATTGTAATAGTACATAGGTGGCAACAATTGCTTGTGCAAAGCAGAGATCTACATAAGTATTGATTTATTCTGTTGTGTATTCCCATTTAAGTATATAGTTAATTAACTCACTGGCATGCAGTCAATACAAGTAATATCATTTTTTCATTTATATAACCTTGTTTGAAGAAATTCGCCAGGAAAGCTACATATTTGCTCTTAGTGAGAACCAGAATATTAAAAAAAAAAAAAAAGGACTTTTCCTAATGGGAATAATGTATAGCTGTTTTTGCAACTGAAGGAGTGTTAGTGTGGCACTTAGACTTTATTTTACCATCAACTCTGAGGTCATTTACAACCAGTGTTTTCTTTTTTTTTTTTTTTTTTTTCAGTGAAGGAACCCACCAGCTAGTATCTAAATTCTATATTCTCATTATTAAATTTACCAGGAATTTTATGCAGTCCTTAATTTGTTACACACTCACAAGGTTCAATTTTTGAAAACTTGTGACAGAACCTACAATTATAAATCTTTTTTTTATAAAATACTGTTCTGAAATTCAGGTTCTTAAAACATAATTTCTTATAATCAAAATTAGTAGAGCCTCAAGATTTTATATATAAAACAGATGTGATGATCTTTCTTGCTCCCTAGGTACACTTCATACATATTGCCACAAGTCCATAGCCTTCGTCATTAAGTTATCATGCTTTCAACTGCTGGAAACCACAATATTCAAACAGTTACCAATACATACTAATCACAACTTCAGAATAAACTCAGCTTATCCTGGGTTTACTGTACACAGACAGATACACGCATGAATACACATGCATGTGCACCCACAAACCCACCCACCCACACACACACACACACACACACACACACACACACACACACACACACTATTCCCCTGTTGATCGCATCATGTTGGTCACCCTTTGTTGAAAGTGCTCTGTCTGCTTTTCTTTTGTCTAAACAATGTCTATCAAAAAGCATGACTGTGGAAGTTTAAGTCATTGACAGACTGAATATTCTCCTTGTACATTGTGTTTGTCTGATTTGTTTTCTGTGTCTGTTGGTGACAGTAACTCTAGAACTATGTCAGGTAATCCTGGTCCATTGTATCTGAGAACAGATGATCCATATTTTGAAGGAAAGCTTTCAAGAATTATCGATGAAGTGGGGAGCGATACATGACTTTGATATTTCTAATGTGGAGGATGGTGATTTTATACGCAGTGAGGAAGACTCAGAATCCAGCACATCTGGCAAGAGTGAAAATTGTGAGGAAAGAGCTGAAGGAGAATCAGAAAGTGAAGAAGATGAGGAACGTTCTAAGAAATACTTCTTCCACAAGAATTGAGATCTTCCATCAGTCAAATTCTAGGAGTTGAAAAAAGAAGAGGAAGACAAGCTGCTTGTGTTGCAAGTGCAAGGTCCCAAATTGTTTGGAATGCTCAAGTAAGATGTGTCCTCAGTGCGAGTATGGTGACGCAAAATGTAGCCACTTACAATAGTGGAGATTTTTTCTGTGTTATTCACTGCCAAGACAACTTATTAATTTTAACACTGATGGTACAAGTTCAATATTATTCTGCAATAAACAAGTTTCAAGAAAGGAATTACACTTAAATGTTTCAATATGTGTCCATCACAGTAAATTTGGATAAGAATTTTGAATGCAACATAAATAGGGTTTTTTCCACATCACCAAAACAATGTTTTGTATGTGTTACCATTTATGTACAACTGAAGAATAAATATGGTTTTACATACTCCCCCTCCCCCCCCTCCACCCCCTCTGTGACCCCATGACCATAGTTGCATGTGAAGTACTCATGACTATGATTAAGGGTTAAAACATCTCATTTTAAAAGAGGGCTAATTGTAATGTTTAGTATTTTCTTATACTTTAGTTATTTGAGTAATTGTAACTTCTAGACTTTAAGCACCCTCATGACTATATTACAATATAACTTAACACACGCACAGGCACATACACCCCCACTGCATAACGTCACACATTTTAATTTGGTCCTGAGCAGGGAATGCTGCGAGTAAAAGCTTACCATCAGCTTGTTGCACACTGGCTTTTGAGACAAACACTGCATCCTACTCCCAGAGTTGCTAGCTTACAGCTTATAAAAGAAACAAATGTGTAAGGAATTAATGCATTGCAGAATTGACATGAAAGCTGATAGTCAGTCACTAGAAATATCTGTTACAGCTTCTTCCTTCATTTTTGTAATTAATCAGCTTCTTCCTTCAGTTTTGTAAATAATGTTAATAATTGCAATATACAACAATGCACACAAATCAGTACTATATTCATAACAGCTATTATTGCTACAACACACAATACTATTATGTCCACTAAGGTTGTCAATGTGTGTAAACATTCTGGATGGCACAAAGTGAGCTGATATTCACTGGTCAGTTAAAGTGTGTGATCTGCAAGCTACAGATGATGTAGTCACTCTTTCTCAGGAGGGGGAAGGCTTGTGCAAACCATCACCTGTTTAGAGAGGTAGGAGTGTAGTTCTTTGATAATTTAAAATGGTTGTACAGTCTGTAACTTACATATTTTCACATGCCTGTCCAACCTGTATTTTAGGACCGAAGTAGCTCATCTCTTTTATGCATTGCTGATAACCTATGCTTTTCCATATGACACATGTTGACACCCAATATGTTTCTTGGGAACAGATTCATATGTGTCCACAGAGATTTGGCTAGAAAAGTGAGTGGGAGGTGCTCATAATCTCTCTGCATTCAGCTCTTGGATTGGTGGCACATTTTACTTCTTCCTCCTACCCTTTTCCTGCTTTCTGAGCTTTGGTCCATCTCAACCAAACATTTCTTATTGCATCATACTCAGTTATGACTCAGTTTGGCTCAGCAGCCAGAGACAGTGGTCATATGTATGTGAGGTTATGCAATGTGAATGTGCACATGTTTTTGACTTCAGAAGATGGCCTTTTGGCTAGAAGCTAAAATATATACCAGTATTTTTTATTGTGCCTATCTGTGACAACATTTCTATACAGTTAGTAGCAGTCTGTTATTTTCATATTGTTGCCAAACCCACATCAGACAGCTGAAAAAGTGAACTAAAATGAAGCTAAAGAAAGGATTACAACTTTTTGGTCAGCATAGTATTTTATTATCCGCAGTAAGATGGGATGCTAGCATATCTCACAAGGCATTTTTTTACAACAGTATGCAAAGGATGGACAAGACTTACCCTCAGTAAGTTAAATTCCATTCCTGTAAATCAACACAAATAAAGTCTAAAAATCTGTCCATTCTTTCAGAACTAGTAAGTCATTCAAGGTGGAGGAAAGACTTGTAGGCCACTCAGACCCCACAACTAGAGGAAGCCATATTGTGACTAGATGAAAGTGGGAAAAATCAACTTCCTCAAGGTAAGTACTGTCACCCTGGTAATTTTATACATTTCTCAAGTGTATTACACTTCTGGCACAAAGCATTACTTTTATATATTTTATTTTCAATGAGCTATCTCCATGCACAATTAACAGATGGAAAAGAAGATACACAGCATGAAACAGAGAATACATGACTTTTTTTTGTAAACATACTAACCTTTGTTATGTTAAGAGGAATTTCACCCAATTCTAATTCATGAGGTAATAATGAGACGGCAGGACGGCGTAGCATTTTCTCACATTTGAGAATACCAACTTGGTTACTTTCTGACACAATAGGCAGTTCAGCAGTGAGTAAGTATTTTGGAGAAGGGGCGTACAATAACTCACAAAAAAGTGTACTTTCTGCAGGAACCATCCCTAAAAATTATATTCATAATCAGATTTCAGTTATTAAAATTACACCCTTACATATAACATTTTATTTACATTCACTGTTGAATTATTATACAATAACCTAAATTTCACTAGTTAACAAATTCACATTCTTTCCAAAAATTATGATGTTAATAAAATAAGTCTAATACACTGTGTCATGGCAGACATGTTGAGCATGACTGTATGCAGCTGTTATAATCTTCAAACACAGTAGCATGTAATACAGTAATAATGCTTTATGTGGAGGTATGTCTTGTTTCAGTCCCATAAGTCACTCACAACCTGGATAATAAACATAGCATTCAAAATTAAAAACAATGATTCAAGATATAGTTTGGGTGCTTTAACTTGAACAGTTTCAGACAGGGTTGCATGAAGATGAAGTAGGGTGCTCTGTATTAAACACTTGTGGTAAATTCCATCACTTTGTTGTACGATGAAGGAACAGAAAATACCAACATGAGATATAGTGTAGAACAAATTTAATTACAAATCGCAGGACATTCAAATGAAATACAAACATGAGAAAAACTGTGCAAAGACACAGGTGTAAAAAAATATAGATCAGAAAGTTATCAAGTCAAAACTCAGAGTTTTAGGAGAAATAGTCACCATAAAGATCCCCAGCCCCCATGGGTAGTGTGGGGCACGAGGAAGGAAAATAGGTAGTTGAAGCTGCTGTCTTGCATGGAAATAGGGAGGTTAATCATCTGGATGGCAGTCCACCAGCTGCAGATGGAGAGAGATGACAGTAGAGAGGATGCTGTCCCTCAACATTTTTTGCACTATGAGATAATGCTCGGTATCTGTGGGGAACTCAAAGGAGTTCAATAGCTGTATGTGAGCTGTTGAGGCATTGTGCTGCATAAGCAGAAGGACAGCAAAAACGTAGGCAGTGCTGACTTGAATTGCAGTGACAAGGTCATTCAAGTTGATGTCTGTGACATTGACAGTAAACACTGTATGAGGTGGTGTAAATTAGTTGAGAGGGGGTATCACACTGAAGGGCAAAACCATTGCACACTTCATACTTCGAGTCATGTGACAGGACATGGTTGACTGTAGCCATTGAATCTCTGGGAACAGGCAGCTTTAGGCTATTTGTTAATGACCAGGCTGACTTCACACTATTCACAGAGGTCATTTGGTGTTTTCCATTTGGAAGATTGTCCAGTGTGTTCTGTCCATGGTCAAGGACTTTGTGAGGGCTCAAGTATGGGGTTCGAGAGATGCAGGGACAGAGTCATCATGAATCATAACATAATGCATTGGGTGAATTCTGTGGGAATGTATTCTTATGGTACTGCAGTGCAGAAGTACAGGTGTGAGAAATGTGTTCACATACTCAGTCAACTAGAGCAGGGAGCTATCTTCATTTGGGAGGTGAGAGTGGTCAATGAACTCAACAGGAAAGATGAGCAGTTTGCCATATATAATGTTGACAAGTGATGCTTATAGGCCCTCTCTGTGAGTGGTTCCTATTCCCAAGAGTATCTACGGTAGCAACTCTGACCAGGAACCACTGCGGCACATAATTCTGCCTTAAGAGTCCAGTGCCAATGCTCCATGACATTGCTCTGAGGGTGACAGGTAGTAGTGTGGAACTTGTCAACAATGGAGAGCTCTCAAAGTCTGGTGAATAATGAGGATTTGATCTGGTAGTCCTGATCAGTAGTTATAGACAAGGGGCAACTGAAATAATAAATCCAATGACTGATGAAGTCATTGGTAACTGAATCAGCCATAATATAGGATTGAGTGGCAGGTTAGATGCATCTGGTGACCTGGTCAATGATTGAGAGTATGTATCAAAAGGCCTTGAAGGTAGGTAGCTGGTCAATTATGTCAATGTGTAATTTACACAGCCATCCTTAATGGATGCTAAATCACGCTAGAGGGAATCATGTGTGTCATCTGATTTTATTCCTCTGGCATGAGGTACAGGCCCAGTAACAGTAGTGACAATCAATCACTCTTAGTTCCCAGCCAGATGAATCATTCAGTAACCAGTTTCATAGTGGTCTTGATGCCTGGGTGAGTGATATTGAGCAGGTATGTGAAGACTGCTCATTTGACAATACCTGTTGAAGTGGTGCACATGATGTGGCAGCTGAGCCATGTGGTAGGTATGGATCAAGGGCCAGTGGGCATTTTATGTCTTTTAGAATGTCTGTAAGCTCAAAGTTGTCAGTTTGCAGGTGTGGCAATTTATCCTTGTCAATGATGGACATGGCAATTTTCACCCAGGACAGGCAGTACACGACAGCATAGTCAGAACCACCTACATAGTGTATGTCTGTAGAATGCTGGCTGATTAGGTCCATAGGCCACAGGTGTCAGGGAGGAATATCTTTTCCTGGATTGCAGACGGCACATGCAAGGGGCCAACTGTTAGTATGACCTTTGTCTGACACCTCATAGACTATAAGGAGTTTGTGATTGAATGTAGACCACTTGCTTTGGGTAGACAAAAGCTTTTTGGAGAAAACTCTGAGAGTATCAATGATATTTGCTGGTGTGCTGTTGCAAAACAGTGTATATCGATGTATCACTTGCATCAGCAGTGACTGAGATGTAGGCATCATGTACTGGGTACGTCACTGTGATAGCATCAACGAGGGCAGAACTTTCCTCATGCCTGAGGTGCGTTTCTCAAAGAGTGCATCAGTAAACAATGCCTGGATGGAGGCAGCATAAGGAAGGCAACAACAGTAGAAATTTATAATGCCCAGGAACCTTCACAATTCATGGCAGTACATAGCTAAAGGGAAGTTATGAACACACTCAACACGATTGACTGTTGGTCAGATTCCTTCAGCCAACAAAGTATATCTTAGGAAAGTTACACAATTGCGAGTTAGTTATGGCTTCTTGTGGTTCATTCAAAAATAATATTATGTTGCATGTCCTGGACTTGAGCCAGATGCTGTTTGTGTGCCTCAGGGCTTCAGGAGAAGTCCAGAACATCAGCCAAATAGGCATACTCAAATTGGAAGTTCAGCAATAAATAAACAATAAACCACTGCCAAGTCTGAGCCACATGACATGAAACAGTACTAGAAAAGTCCAAAACGGGTAATTAGAGGAATCATCAGGATGTCATTATTGAACATGAGAACATGGTGGTAACCTTTGCAAATGAAGACTCATGCATCATTGAGCAGTTGGGCACTGTCCTGAATATGTGGGACTGGATAATTGTCTGTAATAGTGTGAGAGTTCAGAACCCTGTAGTCCCTGCAAGGATGTAATAAGCTATCTTTCTATTGGATAAGGTGCATGCCAGAAGACCAATTGCTATATGAAGAACATATAATGCCTGTATGAAGTAGCTGAATGACAGTTGTTTTAGCATGGTACAGTTTTTTGTGATTAAGGAAATGAGTCTTGTGTCATATGTGTAGCCCCTCCATAATATTGATTCAGTGAGAAGTACCATTAGTAATCACAACTATACATGCATCATATGAATCTTTGAGAAGTGTCACTGTCAGTTTGTGAGGGCTGGTTGCACTAAGAGGAATCATTGGGGTGCATTGTGCCACTGACCTTAGAGTTCTGTGGAGGATGCAATACCATAGAGAGTGTGGGCTTAGCTGGATTCGTGTCAGAGCAAGATGATTGTGCAGTGGAGAACTGTTGTAGGGTCTGATGAGCTCATGCTACATTGATCAGCTCATGAAGTATAGGGTTGTGAGCTGGTAGAGTATCAGAAGTGGAGTGTTTGACCAGTGATGCATTGAGTTCATCCTTTGGAGTGGAGCACTCAAAGAGAGAGACAAGGAGGAGGTCCTTTGTGGGAAATAAAGGAGAAGAGCTGAATGAGCCCAGGATTAAGGAGCCATGAGGCAGACTGGATGTCAGGTGATGAACTGAAATGTTTAAGAAAGTGTATGCCATGTACATGTTCATTTATATCTGTGATGTAAATGATCAGGGGAGATTTAGATCAGGAGTGAGGTGAATCCGAAGATCTGCTGCACCAAGGATGTCCATACTAGAGTTGTTGGCAGCACAAAAGGTTAGCTTGGTTGGAGCTGTGCAAGTGGGGGCCAATGCTTCAGGTATGTCTCTAGCCTCTCTGCCCATATCGATTAGAAATCTTAAGCCCTATGTGTGGTCCACCACATAAAGACAACCACTTGGAGGGAAAGTGATAGAGGGGTACATGGGGTGTGGGTTACTCCATGCCACCTGCTCAACATCTGTTGGTTTCCAAGTGAAGGCCTGTGTGTGTGTTCAGAAGAGACTTCTGTGATGATCAGAAATAGTTGGGGGTTCAGTACAGGTAGTGCACGAAGAGTGCCACCAGGTGGCTGTGTGCCCTCCTAAGGCACTGCACATGCTCTTGCATGGCTTCTGCCAGCCTGGTGAGTTGGAGGGGTGTGGCAAAGGAGGGGGGGGGGGGGGGGGGGAGCAGTTGTAGGTTGTAGAACTAACTCTGTCTGTCATGCGACCATTAGGATTGGTGAGAATGTGCCTATGTCAAAGAATGCTGTAGGTCTAATATGCAAGGTGGTGCTTGGCCTCAAAAGAATCTGAAACATGGGAAAGTATTTGTAGCTGCAGCTTATATGGGAGTTTGCCCACTGAGATAATAATGAAGCCAAGCATGAATTCCACACCAACCAGTGCCTAAGACGGTGCCAGAATTCAAATGGAGTTTGCAGTCCCTAGCTTTCTTCATTTTCTATTTTTATTTTACATGTCTAGTTCTGCAGACCAACTTGAGGACCACAGCTACTTGGTTATGGAACCTGTCAGTTCATGAACTACAACAGATAATAAAATATTTATGAATCATGAAAAGACATCAAGCTATAAGTTTATGCAAATGAAATCAACAATATGACACAGGAATCAGCTTTTCTCAAGGAACTCTTCGACAAAATTGGAGTGACCCATGAGCAAACTCTTCAGTTTAGGTTAGAAAACTTGTGGGTTATTGATAAAATTTTCGAATTCTTGTCATAGCTTATTGAAAATGGATGCAGCAGAATACTGCACACCTTTCTGCATAGGTGTCAAGAAAATGCCATCCAAATGCAGATTGGATTTTTGCCTAGTATTAACTGAGTGAAAGCTGCTAATTCTTGTGAATAAGCTGTTATTGTTAACAAAAAACAACAGTAGAGAATGTGTAAATTGAGAGGCCAATGTCAGAATACCCAGACTAATGAACAGGGGTTGACAAGAGGGTCATAAACTTACACCACTTATTGCCCAAACCACCTGTTTCTGAGCCAAAAAGAGCCTTTGAGAATGGAAAGAGTCACTCCAAAATACAATACAATATGTCATATGCAAATGAAAATAAGCACAGTAGACTACTTTTCATCTCAAACTATCACTTATTTCAGGTACTCTTCAAATATTAAAAATGTCAGCATTAAATCTTTGAACAAGATCCTGGACATGGACTTTCCCATACAGTTTACTGTCTACCTGAAACCTACAAATTTGAATTCTTCAGTCTCACTAATCTTATGCCCATTCTGTGAAATGGCAATGCCAGGTTTGGTTGAATTATGTGTTATAAAGTGTAAAAACCGAGTCTTACTGTGATTTAGTGTTTGTTTATTTTCTACGATCCATGATCTTATGTCTTGAAGTGCACTATTTGAAACAGTGCCAATAATGCACACAACATCCTTTACTACTAAGCTAGTGTCATATGCAAACAGAAATATTTTAGAGTCACCTGTAACACTACAAGGCACATCATTTATATAAATAGGGAATAGGAGTAGACCCATCACTGAAGCCTGGGGCACCCCTAATTTAACCAGGCCCTCATATCATAACCATTCTCAATACTGTGGAGAATGACATTTTTCTGTCTGTTAAAGTAAGAGGTGAACCAATTGTGGGCTACTCCCCATATTCCATAATGGTTCTACTTCTGGATCAATATTTTGTGATTAACACAATCAAATTTCTCAGTTAAATCAAAAAAGATGTCTAGCATTCAAAATCTTTTGTTTAATCCAACTAGTACCTCACAGAGAAAAGACAATATACGATTTTCAGTTGTTAAACCACTTCTAAAGCCAGGCTTGTACATTTAATAGCAAATTATGTGAAAATGAAGTGATTAATTATCTTCACACCCACAGCATTTTCAATAACTTTATCTAACACTGATGACATAGAAATAGACCTAAAATTGTCTACATTATCCCTTTATCACTTTTTATACAGCATCTTTACTACTGAGTACTTTAATCGTTCAGGAAACTTATCATTCCCAAAGGAAAAATTACAAATGTGGCTAAATAAAGGGCTAACACGTGCAGCACAGTACTTAAGTATTCGGTTACATACCCCATCATATTCATGAGAGTCTTTAGTCTTCAGTGCTTTAGTTATTGAGTCAATCTTACCTTTGTTGGTATCACAGAGGAGTGTTTCAGATATCAGTGTCAGAAAGGCATTTTCCAAGCGAGCTACATGATACCTTGTAGAAACCAATTTGTATTTAATTGACCAGCTATGTTCAGAAGGTGACTGTTAAATACTTTAAGTATGTCTGACTTATTGGTAACAGAAATATTTTTACCATGTACTGACTTTATATCCTTGACCTTGTGCTGCTGACCAGACACTTCCTTGACAACTGACCATATGATTTTAATTTTATTCTGTGAATTAGCTATTCTATTTGCATAGCACATACACTTTGCATTCCTAATAAAATTTTAAGCTCCTTACACTATTGTTTGTGATGGGCTACTGTAAATTCATTGTTACTACCTCTAACATGATGTTATATATTCATCTATGTTGTCAGCACTATAAACATCCTGCAACTCTTATTCATTAACTATGTTTAAAACACTTTCTGTGGCTCTTGGTTTAGCTTTTCTACACAGCTTATAATTAGACATAACATTTCTTTGGGTACAAAAGCCTTTTAGTGTTAACATTTGTGCACCTTTGTCTGAGAGGCCAATCACCCTTTTACTAAAAAAATGCCCTTCTCATAACAATGAATAAAAATATTTTCTATGGTTGTTCTACTGTCCCCCTGCACTCTAATTGGAAAAAATACAGTCTTCATCAGATCATATGAATTTAGGAGATCTACAAATATTCTTTCCCTTCACAATTGCATACAACATTGATATTGAAGTCACCACATAAAACAAATTGTTGCTACTTCCAATAAAGTGAACCAAGAACCCTCTCTAGCTTGAGCAGAAATGCTCTGAAATCAGAGCTAGGGGAACTATGAAGAACAAGAATTAGACATTTAGTTTCACTAAACTCAAATGCCCCTCCACAACATTCAAATACCTGTTCAGTGCAGTGCTCTGATATATCCATGGACTCAAATGGAATACTGTTTTTACATACATGTTCACTCCTCAATTCTGCAAAAAACTCCTTGAAAAACAGTCAGTGTGACAAAGACCCAATAATCATAGCTTTTTCAACAGAGTACTTGAGATGATTAGGCAAGCAGAGAACTAGATCACTGATGAGGTCCATATGTTCATACAGATAGCTGACAAGGCAGACAAAGAATGAGTTATCATTCACAATGCCATGGAGTCCAAAGAGGTCATCAACCTAAGTGAACCAGGTCTGAGCATTGTCTTTAACCATTGAGCAGGTGCACCAGTTTTCATAACACGAGTGGGCGCATGGCACACTTTGTACACATGTAGTCGAAAGCTCTGATTATGCTATGAAAGGAAACATTTATGAGCTAAATGACAGTTCAATTTTAGTTTAGTTAAACAACAACACAAGAAACTTATATTACATCACTAATTTACTATTTAATCAAACAAATAAGAAACTTTTGTATAATTCTATTGCCGCAGCTGAAATATCAATTTATTCCAAGACTTTTTTAAGCACATGCTGAACTAAAACACTCTTTCATTGCAATATAAAAGGACAAAAGCTTTATATATTGAAGAAGTATCAGTTATCACAATTCCTTCCATCTACAGAGTTAATTGAGCTCCAAATTTTTGGGAAATGCTTTAACCTTCTCACATATATGCACTGGTTTTACATGTTCTTTACACCTTACATGTGTTTCTTGCTCATCCACATGTCACACACTAACCTCTTTTCTTGGTGGTAGCCTCCTCAGTTCTTTCATAACATTGATTTTTGTAAGTCATGAGGAAAGTTGCAGTATTGGCAGGAAGTGTAGGAATATGAGCTCTTTTCTCTGGTTGAGGCTTAATAAGAGACAGTGTTAAATGTTACAAGAAAATTGTTCTCTTCTTTTTTGGATTTGCCTTATTTGTAGCAAAAATTATTTGAGCATTGATTCCTGCTATATCCATTAGAGCTTAGAATATAACAAATGGCCATCTTCTTGTCACCTTCATGACAGAATATGCACCTCCCAGTTGATTGACTGTGTCAATTCCTCCCTTTGTTACATTGTAATACAAAACTATCTTTGGTTTATCAGTAACTTTGTCAATGGTTCATGGATCATGCATAGCTGAAAGTAATATAGCTGCCTTGTTTTGTTTTGGCACATATGAAACCAGTGTCATATCATTCTGAAAACCAAATGAAGGAGAGTGTATAGCCCTGCATATCACAGGTAAAAATTCTTGTAGGATCTCACGTGTTGCCTCCCCCCCCCCCCCTCTCACACCTACGTTACTTGCTTTTTCAAAAGGGATTTGGCTAAGGAATACTTAGTGTACCAATTATCCATTGCAACATTTCTTCTCGTGCCTTCAGTTTGAGTAACAGGCCTTCCTACAATATCATAGGGAGAACTAGAAACATCGTGTGGTCATTCGGGTTGTTTTCCACAATATACTTCAATATTACTAGTGAAGATTGTTTTAGTATTGGCTAAAACAAAAATCTTTGTCCCATACTTCACTGGTGTGTTTGGGATATACTGAGCAAAACAACAGCAACCTTGGAAAGGTAGCAACTTTTCATCTACTGTCACAAATTGTACTACACTATAAGCATTCTTACAGTTCACCACAAAGGCATCCAATATTTGCCTTATTGCAGCAAGTTTGTCAGCTACTCTTCTTTCTTGCCTTGTACTCTTTTCATCAAAACAGATACATCACAGAAGGAACAGAAATCTTCTGTAGCTCATAACAGCTCTCATAATCTCCATACCAGTGCCATCTACTGCCCACAGATCAATGAATTGTGTGGTTTGCTTTCTGGTTCATGATGAGAGACAGCAATCCCAACAACGCCATTATTTCACTACCTGTAGCTTCTTTGACGTCCTCTTCTCTGGAATGTTGTAAACATTCTTTCTTTGATGGAATGTAAATGTTCATGTATTTTACAATTTCATCAATCATTTCCAGGCTAAGTATTGTCCATGTGGCCTCTGTTTCACTTGTGATCCATCTGGCAACATGTGAAGGCCCAGGGAATATTTTCACAATATTCTTTCCTTTTGTTTTTGAAGTCACATTAGGACACATTTTATTCCATTTACACATTTTGTCCTTCCCAATAAAAATACCACCAATGGAGAGTGGCTTTTTGCAGTCATAGTCTGAATCATGGACTTCATCAGAATCTGAATCATTGTCACTTCGTGTGATAAATTCCTCCTCTTCTTCAGAGCCATCATTGATTTTGCTGTCTGGTCCAGAGTTGAACTCTGGATCCTTGTTGAGTAACCAATCAAGCTCATTTTCAGTCAGTTTCAGTTGTTACATGTTATCTTTTGATTCAGTTAAATAGGAACAAAATAAAAGTGAAGGAAAAATTACCTAGATGACCAGGTGCATGGCATACTTTGTACAATCACAGTTTATTTTAACTTATTGTAGCTCACATGAACCTATGACAACACAATATCTCACTGTTCTAGCTGAAATAATGATGCAGTAATAGGTAGGGGCTTGCTTTGTAAAACAACTACGGAACTGTGCACAACAATATTATTTGTGGTTGGCGCACTTTATACATGGCATGCCCCCTCGAGGGTTAAGTGGGTGGGGAGGGGGCGGGGGGAGGGGAGCAGTTTAGGAAACCTGCCAATCATAACATGCTATGTAGTTGAAAGTTGAGTCATAAAGAGTGACAAGGCACTGTGAGCAGTGAAATTTTAACTGGGTGACAGATGGTGTCACAGAGCAGACTTCTCGAGGCTGTTGTGGGTAGGTAAAACTGGTGACACACATGGTAGATCCCATGACAGACATGAGAGGGTGGTTGACTGATGCAACAGGGATGTCTGTGGTCATCATATGCAGCAGTGGTGTGCTTTCACATGCAATGTGAAGTGTTGCCCGAGATCCCAATTAAGTGGGGGGGGGGGGGGGGGGGGGGGCGAGATTTCATAATGTGTATGGCACGGATCTCTGTTAGTCCACTGTGGGTGGTACAGCTCTGACTGTGGAAGATGTTAGTGTAAGATGATTTGTTGTTGTTGTGGTCTTCAGTCCTGAGACTGGTTTGATGCAGTTTTCCATGATACTCTATCCTGTGCAAGCTTCTTCATCTCCCAATACCTAGTGCAACCTACATCCTTCTGAATCTGCTTAGTGTACTCATCTCTTGGTCTCCCTCTACGATTTTTACCCTCCACGCTGCCCTCCAATACTAAATTGTCAATCCCTTGATGCCTCAGAACATGTCCTACCAACCGGTCCCTTCTTCTAGTCAAGTTGTGCCCCAAACTCCTCTTCTCCCCAATCCTATCCAATTCCTCCTCATTAGTTATGTGATCTACCCATCTAATCTTCAGCATTCTTCTGTAGCCCCACATTTCAAAAGCTTCTATTCTCTTCTTGTCCAAAATATATATCATCCATGTTTCACTTCCATACATGGCTACACTCCATACAAATACTTTCAGAAACGACTTCATGACACTTAAATCTATACTCGATGTTAACAAATTTCCCTTCTTCAGAAATGCTTTCCATGTCATTGCCAGTCTACATTTTATATCCTCTCTACTTCGACCATCATCAGTTATTTTGCTCCTCAAATACCAAAACTCCTTTTATACTTTAAGTGTCTCATTTCCTAATCTAACTCCCTCAGCATCACCCGACTGAATTCGATTACATTCCATTATCCTCATTTTGCTTTTGTTGATGTTCATCTTATATCCTCCTTTCAAGACACTGTCCATTCTGTTCAACTGCTCTTCCAAGTCCTTTGTTGTCTCTGACACAATTACAATTCATCGGCGAACCTCAAAGTTTTTATTTCTTCTCCATGGATTTTAATACCTACTCCGAATTTTTCTTTTGTTTTCTTCACTGCTTGCTCAATATAGAGATTGAATAACATTGGGGAGAGGCCAGAACCCTGTCTCACTCCCTTCCCAACCATTGCGTCCCTTTGATATCCCTCAACTCTTATAACTGCCGTCTGGTTCCTGTACAAATTGTAAATAGCTTTTCACTCCCAGTATTTTACACCTGCCACCTTCAGAATTTGAAAGAGATCATTCCAGTCAACATTGTCAAAAGGTTTCTCTAAGTCTACAAACGCTACAAACGTAGGGTTTGCTTTTCTTTAATCTAGCTTCTAAGATAAGTCATAGAGTCAGTATTGCCTCACGTGTTCCAATATTTTTACAGAATCCAAACTGTTCTTCCCAGAGGTCAGCTTCTACTAGTTTTTCCATACGTCTGTAAAGAATTTGCGTTAGTATTTTACAGCTGTGACTTATTAAACTGATAGTTCGGTAATTTTCACATCTGCCGACACCAGCTTTCTTTGCAATTGGAATTATTATATTCTTCTTGAAGTCTGAGGGTATTTCGCCTGTCTCATACATCTTGCTCACCAGATGGTAGAGTTTTGTCAGGGCTGGCTCTCCCAAGGCTGTCAGTAGCTCTAATGGAATGTTGTCTACTCCCGGGGATTTTTTTCGACTCAGGTCTTTCAGTGCTCTCCCAAACTCTTCACGCAGTATCATATCTCCCATTTCATCTTCATCTACATCCTCTTCCATTTCCATAATATTTTCCTCAAGTACATCACCCTTGTATAGACCCTCTAAATACTCCTTCCACCTTTCTGTTTTCCCTTATTTGCTTAGAACTGGGTTTTTATCTGAGCTCTTGATATTCATACAAGTGGTTCCCTTTTCCCCAAAAGTCTCTTTAATTTTCCTGTAGGCAGTATCTATCTTACACCTAGTGAGATAAGCCTCTACAGCCGTACATTTGTCTTCTAGCCATCTCTGCTTAGCCACTGTGCACTTCCTGTCGATCTCATTTTTGAGACGTTTGTATTCCTTTTTGCCTGCTTCATTTACTGCATTTTTATATTTTCTCCCTTCGTCAGTTAAATTCAATATTTCTTCTGTTATCCAAGGATTTCTACTAGCCCCCATCTTTTTACCTACTTGATCCTCTGCTGCCTTCACTGCTTCATCCCTCAGATCTACCCATTCTTCTTCTACTGTATTTCTTTCCCCCATTCTTGTCAATTGTTCCCTTATGCTCTCCCTGAAACTCTGTACAACCTCTGGTTTAGTCAGTTTATCCAGGTCCCATCTCCTTAAATTACCACCTTTTTGTAGTTTCTTCATTTTTCATCGACAGTTCATATCCAATAGATTGTGGTCAGAGTCCACATCTGCCCCTGGAAATGTCTTACAATGTAAAACCTAGTTCCTAAATCTCTGTCTTACCATTATATAATCTATCTGAAACCTGTCAGTATCTCCAGGCATCTTCCATGTATACAACTTTCTTTTATGATTCTTGAACCAAGTGTTAGCTATGATTAAGTTGTGCTCTCTGCAAATTCTACCAGGCGGCTTCCTCTTTCATTTCTTACCCCCAATCCGTATTCACCTACTACATTTCCTTCTCTCCCTTATCCTACTGACGAATTCCAGTTACCCATGACAATTAAATTTTCATCTCCCTTCACTATCTGAATAATTTCTTTTATTTCATCATACATTTCTTCAATTTCTTCGTCATCTGCAGAGCTTGTTGGCATGTAAACTTGTACTACTGTGGTAGGCGTGGGCTTCATATCTATCTTGGCCACAGTAATGCATTCACTATGCTGTTTGTAGTTGCTTACCCGCATTCCTATTTTCCTATTCATAATTAAACCTACTCCTGCATTACCCCTATTTGATTTTGTATTTATAACCCTGTATTCACCTGACTAGAAGTCTTGTTCCTCCTGCCACCGAACTTCACTAATTCCCACTATATCTAACTTTAACCTATCCATTTCCCTTTTTAAATTTTCTAACCTACCTGCCTGATTATGGGATCTGACATTCCACGCTCCGATCCGTATAACGCCAGTTTTCTTTCTCCTGATAGCGACTTCCTCCTGAGTAGTCCCCGTCCGGAGATCCAAATGGGGGACTATTTTACCTCCAGAACATTTTACCCAAGAGGACGCCATCATCATTTAACCATACAGTAAAGCTGCATGCCCTTGGGAAAAATTATGGCTGTAGTTTCCCCTTCCTTTCAGCCATTTGCAGTACCAGCACAGCAAAGCCGATTTGGTTAGTGTTACAAGGCCAGATCAGTCAATCATCCACACTGTTGCCCCTGCAACTACTGAAAAGGCTGCTGCGCCTCTTCAGAAACCACATGTTTGTCTGGCCTCTCAAGAAGATGATTAGCACACCAAATAGGAGAATGTACCATACCTTGAGTGGCATGTGGAGTGCAGTATTTCAGAGCTCAGTGGCCACTGAGCATTGATGCCAATGTAAGTAGCATGCTATTTCCACATTGGGTGGTAATATCAGATCTGAAACACATGCATTCATCAGTCTGTAGAACTTGTGGAGTACTAAGATTGACGTGACCTTGCACAAACCCTGAAGACAAAGCACTTGGTTCATACCACTGTAAATGCAAATAGAATAAATATCTCATTTGTGTCACATGAGGAAGTAATTGTTCCTGCTCCACTTCACAGTCATATGAGGTCTGTGGTACAGCACAGATTTGCAGTTTGAAGGGGAGACATGATGAGACAACACAAAGTTCAGTGTTCTGTACGATGAAGGTGTCATATTTCATAATATTCACACAATGCAGTCACCAGAAAAATTTGCACAGAAGCAAAAACAAGTCCAGTTTCATTAGCATGCTAAGTTCCACCCTTTCGTCATATGGTTAAAGAATATAAATCACCAACAAGCAGTATGCTGCAGAACAACTTTAATTACAAACCGTGGGACATTCACACGAAGAACAAACATGAGAAAAACTGTGCAAAGACAAAGGTGTCAAAGAACAAGGACCAAAGAGTCTGCAAGTCAATACGCAGACACTTTGTTTCTTGTGGTCAATAGTTGCCACACACCGTTTCACAAAGAGAGAGGAGCAGATTGATTAAATTCTGCCTTCTCTCTGCAATGCTGACAATGGGAAGAATAATACCACAGTTAAATGGCTGATAAAATCATACTCTGATTGCCATATAAATAAATTGATGTGCATTACAGTGCATACAGTGTGTTCAATTATTTCAAAAATATATTCATTAAGCTTGAGTCTACAGCTGTAGCAAATCGTCTGAATGATTCAATATTGAAACTTTCTGGCAGATTAAAACTGTGTGCCAGACCAAGACTTGAACTCAGGACCTTTACCTTTCACAGGCAAGTGCTCTACCATTCTTGAGACATCCCCCAGGCTGTGGCTAAGCCATGTCTCCACAATATCCTTTCTTTCAGGAGTGCTAGTTCTGCAAGTTTCACAGGAGAGGTTTGTAAAGTTTGGAAGGTAGGAGACGAGGTCCTGGCAGAAGTGAAGCTGTGAGGATGGGGTGTGAGTCATGCTTGGGTAGCTCAGTTGGTAGAGCACTTCCCTGTGAAAGGCAAAGGTCCTGAGTTTGAGTCTCAGTCTGGCACACAGTTTTAATCTGCCAGGAAGTTTCTTATCAGCACACACTCCGCTGCAGAGTGGAATTCTCATTCTGATTCAATACTGCTTGCAGCTTGCCTCTGTTACTTTTATTATAATTGTGTACTGTTGTGCTATTTCTGTCATAGACCATTTTCAAGTATTCATAACAGGAAACAACATATTTTCAAAACATAAATAATTGCTTAAAAAAAAAGAAACAATGTAACAAGTCAGATGATACAATGTGTAAGATATTACAAGTTACTGTTCAAAAATTTATCTTTGTTCCATGTGGATATACATTTCTAGCTCTTTCACAATGTCTGTAAGTTTACCATCATATACCTTGTGCAAAATCTACAACAATTCACTAATGCCAAGTATATTGTGCTTGGAACACTTTAAATGTAGAGCAAATCTGGAGGAGTAACTGCCACATACGATCATACATTCTTGAAACTGGATCCTGACCTCCTTTCTCATGTGACCAATATAGAAAATTGATATAGAACTTAGAACAATATTCACAATTAATTTTATACATCCATAACTTAAGGAACATAATAATTGTGTGGCTTATAACCCAATAGGGGTTGTAAACTATTATTGTTGCCATAAGCTGGAGACAATTTTGAATTTTTAAAGCAGTAAGCTACTTTGTGAAAACAGTTTGTAAATATGGGGAGTCAAGGACTTTATTTTATTTATGTTTCCATGTATCCTTGGTTAACATTATTTATTCTTTGGGATGGGGGCATCTTTTATTGGTATTATTTTTTATTATTTAAAGTGTTGATCATAAGCTGTGGCGAGAATTTTGTCATGTAGCTATATGAGTATTTATTTTACATGATTAGTAAATTACACTCATAGTCCATTTTATTTAATCTATCCTATCACATTCAAGTCTCCATGAAGGAAGTTTATAGACATAGGCAATTTATGACATCTGTACGCATCTCTTTGTATGTCAAGTACACCAATTCTGTATGTCTGCTGAATAGTTCAGCGTGAGCTCTTTCTAACAGCATTTTTCTTAGTCATGCCTACATTAATTATTGTGCTGTCATAAAATGTGTGTGAAGTATGAGATACATGAAAACACACATAATTTTATATGTGTGATGTACACCCATATGAATTATGCCAGGGACTGTTTTTTTGATGAGGACAATATTTACCCTCACAAGCACAACAACAGTGGAAACCATTCAGTAGAGTATAACATGTGTAGACACTACTACGACATATGAACTATTACTGTATTTCTGTATACTTAATTGTCATTAATCGTAGCACATTTTACTGTCTGATTTCTTACTGTTAGTTGTTATAACCAATCGATAATGCACTAAGTTCCTGTTGCTTCCAATTACCTGGGTCCAAGGAAATTGTAAAAGATCAAAATTGTACAATAATACATAAATAATAAAAAAGTGTAGCTGCAAGCAGTGTCAAATTATTCAAAAATATTATTTTATATCTAAGTAATGTTTCCAATTTTAAATAAATAAGTTGAAAGGGAAATACGTAAGAAAATGACAATGTGAAATCAGTAAACCTACTTATCTATATGACTGAAAATACAAATTAAACATTGATGTACCTTTGCATTAATGATAAACACACTGTGTAACAAAACAAAAATGATCCATTTGTCTCATGTTATGTTTACTGCCCACTGATTTGCAAGACAGACAATGTGACACTAATCCATTTGCATACTGAGAGTAGTTGTGTCCTTAACAATGAACAATGTTTCATTAAGTACAACTAAATGTGCAATTCAGTTAGGAATAGCAATGATTTTAAACATTCAGTACAACTGAGGAGTAAACTAAATAGTATTGATTGGCGTCTCCATGGTGTGTTGTGTGCACCACAACCAAATAGTGGATAGAATTGGAAGGAAAATCAGCATTGGCTGTATTTTGTTGTTTTATTTTCAGCAAAATCGATTTTTGGTCACTTAGTGACCATCCTCAGTGTCAAGCTATAACCACAAGCTTAGAGCTCTAAGCTCTAAGCTTGTGGTTATAGCTTGACACCAGTGCCTACCAATTTTAATTGTATATTACAGCACTGAGGATAGTCACTAAGTGACTGAAAATCGATTTTGCTGACAATAAAATAATAAAATACGACCAATGCTGATTTTCTTTCCAATTCTAAACTAAATCGTATAGTATTATTTTGCTTCCAGTTTACTGATGATGAAGATAAATAAAGTAATAAGAAGTTATCAGTTTGAACATTACTGTCAACTATATGTCCAAGAAACCTCCAAAAAAGCAAAAGGATTAAATTGTGTGTCAATATGAAAACAGGTCTTTAATTAGCTAAAGAAAGAAATTTTAATTAATATAAATGTACATTATTACTTTTGGACAATCACACACACACACGCACACTCACACACACACACACACACACACACACACACACACACACACACACACACACAGACATGAACACAGAGAGTGAAAGAGGGAGAGAGAGTTTCTTCACTTAAAAAAAAGAAATAAAATCATTAAAAATAAAAACTGAAAAGGACAGGGAAGGCAGAAACATTCTCATTTACCTGGCACTGTCAAATAAATCAATCCATAAATCATAAATACATTGCATGGACTGCTAGCAGTGAATGCAAAACAAACATCCTCTACAGTACTTTCAAACTTCACAAACTTGCCTTCTTGGGGCCTTACAGAAAAAGCCCCATCTTCAGCTTGTTTCCAAACATAACACACAGGAACTTTAAGATCATTATGAAGACCAACTGAACAATTATTTCTCACAAATGCTTCTTCAACATGCTGTATTGAAAAAACTACTGAATCACTATGTAATTTAATTGTCTTGGGTAGGACTTGAGCAATAACAGGCACAAGTGACTTATGTTGCTCATTGACAAGATATTCAATAGTCCTGTAAACAGAAGTATTTTTCCATCTTAAGTATATGACACAACAAAGCAGTTCTTCATTACAGTAGAATCTACCATAGCAAAAATGTTGCCAATATAGAAATAAATGTTCTATAGACATTCGTACATTCATATTGTAACATAACAAATGCCCATAATAGTACAGAATAAATCTTTCTACTGAACAACATGATGCATAAAGAATTTTTATTACATAGCTGCACGTTTATGGTGATGGCTTAACTTTCAACTTACAGTAATATTTGTGTAAAAATGTTGCCATAATAAATAATACATAATTTATAATACATAATATATAATTTGCAAAGTGAGATACTTTAATAGAAATTTTGTTGAAGTTCAATGAAATTACACATCTTTATTCAATGAAATTACACATCATTATGGATTATTCAAAATGTAAACTGTCACCTAATTGCTAGTATTCTCTGTTACTTTCTAATGGTTTCGGTGACAAGAGGAGCAGTGCAAAACTGGATTGCAAACTTCACACTTCTCTTACTATAGTTGACTTACTTGAAATGTTTAGCCAATCCTCTTCTCTGGATATGCAACTGCATCGATCTCCACAACTTTTTCTCTGAAGAAATAATGCTGGTTAGAGGAACCAAAGAAATACTGTCTCTCTCACTTCAAATAACTCAGTACTCTCATACATTCAGTTCAGCTCAGGTATATTTCCGTCTCAACAAGTCTCACATAAGTATACAAATTCTTGCAAGTTAAGTAAAACAATAACTGTTAGATATTATTAAATATAATTATAATGTGCTGGTTTTAATAACCCTCAGAAATTAAAAAACAGGTCCTGCTTCTAGCAAATCAAACACCAAGATAAAGTAAGTGTCTCTAGAAAAATCATGTCTCAATTGTCTAAAGAATTACAATTATTTGACCACCAAGGAATAATACATAGTTATCCTTTGCACCCTCTATATAGGTTCTATGGCATGAGTGGCAAACACTTGCTGGCCTCACTCATCTGATGCAGCTCCTGCCCTTCAAGGACCAATGTCCATCCTTGTGTTGCGCAGTAAATAGTCTCTCTCTCTCTCTCTCTCTCACTCACTCACTTATCTTTATAATATCACATGTTCAAGGTGGCAGAAGGTCGAGTGGTTCCAGAATTTACGTGGAAATTCTTGAATCACTATATACCCCCCTCCTTAGATCGAACATGTGATATTTTATACATAATTACTGTGTATATTAATATCACATGGGATAATGCTTCATTTTTCAACAATACATATTTTTTTTTATTAATAATCATAAATACTCTTGTTCTTATTGCTTGGTCATTCCTTTTTTCCATTCTACCACAATTATAAAACGTGAACCTTTCAATCCATGTTGGAATTAGCTTCTTCAATATCTAAAAACTGAGAGGACCAAAATTTTTATTTTCTGCTCTTTTTCCAATTGTAAATTCCAGGTGTTATGAACCCTTGAATATTTCATCCTTTATGCTAATTCTCTGTACTACCTCTTTAGTACATAATGGTCTCATTACTTATAGTAGTCTGTAGTCTGGAGGAAGTCTGGCAAAACAACAGTGTTCTTATTGACAATCAGAAAACATAATAATGCTAGTGAAATATAGAATTCAAACTTACCAGAATGATTCCTACAAACATGTGTGACTTCTGTCACAATACTGTCCTTTTCCCTTCAGATCAGTATCTTTACTTTACATATGGGTTGATCCTATGAGCACACTTTGTCCTTGTGTTTCAGTAGGTATGCCCTACTTATGTCCTATTTTCTTACAGTACAGATCAATCCCCTTCTTGATGCCCCTGTCTGCACAGTATAGGTCAGCCTTTCTTAAGTCTGCCTATCTGCCTTTTATATCCAATAAATGCTGGGTGCACCCTCCTTATCCTTTATGAGTAGGCCTCATAGTTCCTTGCCCTGGTATACATCTTTATGTACACTATAATTAAATATTCTCTCATAAAGTTAAAAATCTGCTTCACACTTCACACTTGCTTCTTGGTACTTCATTTCATACCCTAGAGTCCTCCTTCACTCAACAACTTCTAACCATGCTTACATATCCTGTTCAATATATTTTACTCAAGCTATGAGTCCCACAATCATCCTACAATTCAAATTCATCAGAATATTTTTTAGACTTACCTCTCTGGCTTAAGTTCTCTTTCCTTACTCATGCTTCCTTTTTATGCAAAATCAATGCGGAATCATTCTAGTTTTTATATACTTATGCAATTATCATAGTTCGGGAAAAATATATCTAAAAACAAAGATGATGTAACTTACCAAATGAAAGCATTGGTATGTTGATAGAGACACTAACAAACACAAACACACACACAAAATTCAAGCTTTCACAACCCACTGTTGCTTCATCAGGAAAGAGGGAAAGATGAAAGGATGTGGGTTTTAAGGGAGAGGGTAAGGAGTCATTCCAATCCTGGGAGCGGAAAGACTTACCTTAGGGGGAAAAAGGGACAGGTATACACACGCACACACACACATATCCATCCGCACATATACATGTCTGCTTGCGTCTGTATATGTGCGGATGGGTATACCTGTCCCTTTTTCCCCCTAAGGTAAGTCTTTCCGCTCCCAGGATTGGAATGACTCCTTACCCTCTCCCTTAAAACCCACATCCTTTAGTATTTCCATCTCCTTCCCTCTTTCCTGACGAAGCAACCAGGGGTTGTGAAAGCTTGAATTTTATGTGTGTGTTTGTTAGTGTCTCTATCAACATACCAACACTTTCGTTTGGTATGTTACATCATCTCTGTTTTTTTTTTTTTTTTTTTTTTTTTTTTTTTTTTTTTTGTAAGCAGGCGATGTAGAACCATTACAGTAAACTACAACGTGTGCATATCTCCCTACAGTATTCTTATATTACCATGTGTATGATGTAGAACCATCACAGTAAATGACAATGTGTGCCTCCTTTCCCAATGTACACATTCCTTTACCACTAAAATGCTTGACAGTTCTCCCCTTTTCATTTGTAAGATCACTGTTTGTGTAATCATATTTTTTGTGTGTATGCGTAAGTGTGTTTGTGTAGCCTAATTCTTCAGCCTACATATATAAAATAAGTTGAAGGTTATAGGAAACCATGGAAAATAAGAAGGACTTCTGCAATAGAAGTATATGAATATGTAAAGAGGGAAAGATAGACAGGTACTCAGATGTGAAGTAAGAAAGGAAAAAATAGAAATGGTTGTTAAGATCAAAGAAGAGAAAGAAGATAGCCCCAAAGGCAGGAAATCCTTCCCACCCCCCTTCCCTGGAATCCCTACTTTGCTGGTACTTGAGTGAGAAGCTGAAGGAGGTATGGTGTTAAATGTCTCCTACAGAATAGACATTTTCACCTTCACCTTTGAAGTCACCGAAGAAAATCTTAGCAACTGGTATGGAATGGTAAATGGTGAAGAACCAGTCATACTTGTTTTCCAGAGTCATTTGAAAGGTGTGGTGAGTGTTCTGTGTTAGCCATGATTTATTTGTTAGTGTAAATCATGCTTTAATCTATAATACCAAACCCTTACAAAACCAATACAAACACTCCCACTACATCACATTTCATAAAAGGTATAAAACATGCTATACTAAATAGAAAATTATACACTACAACAAAAGAGTTGTTTAGTCATTAAGCTTATCCTATAATTTTATACACACTTAAAATATTATGTTTGGTTCATGTCATCCAGATATTATTCTGTTTGAATAGTACCATCATATTACATTTTGCATTAATACTATTTACTATTCATTGCCTTTCATGTTTAGAGATGACTGTTTATCCACGATTCTCTTAAGTCTGTTATGTTTTAGTCATATTTTACTAGGTACTAACATTATAGGATAGTTTAAGTATTCAAGAAGAGATTACAGAATGGTTTAAGATTTGAAGGGAATTCAGCGCAGGAAAAATAGTATAGAAGAAACACTGAAAACAACTCAGGGTCCAACAGTTGTCACTCCACTCATGAACACAGAATGTTAACATCCCTGGGGGATAAATGTGACTCTGCCCAGATCCCATAGATCTATGCCTCCCTTAGTATCAATAAGTCCTGAAGCCAAATTCGAAGAAATTTTGTCTGTCCTCTTGGCAACTTTTCGGTCGATTATTTCCTCTACCTGTTCCTCCAGATTACTTACATTTTCTATGTCTGAAATGATTAGTTTCTCCTTAACATTTCATTCCACATCATCTACTCAAATGATCACGCCTACAATTTGCAATTGGACCATACATATTAATTTATCCCGCTTGTCCAAACTCTCTTTTAAAGTGTGCAACCTATGTTTTACAGCATCAAACATAACTTTACAGATACTTCAAAATGATCCTAATTTTTCACCAAGTTCAGCTTATACATTATGATATTTTTATTCAATACCACGTTATAACTTTTTAGCTAAGTCCTGAAATTGAATACTCTATGTCTGACTCAAGTCAGTGAACAGTTGGTTTACTTGACTACTTAATGAACTAGATAACTCCTCTCTCTAATCTATTTTAAAATTCTCTACTTTAGTAGTTAAAGCGTCAAATTCAGTCTTCAAATTTCCCAAGCCTTCACATAACTGACTATATTCTCTAATTTGTTCATCTACTCTAGCACTTATCAATCCTAAAGTCACATACTGAACATCAAACTTATTATTTAATTGAGTGTTCACAATTTTTCACTTAAAGTTGCAATTTGAACATCTGACTCTGTTCCTTTGGTTATCCAATTTAAAACTTAGTGCTTTAATTAAATTTGCTACCATAGTCCAGTCTGGCATTTGTTTTGTCACTGTCATGGCAATGGCTGGTTCTGATGTTTCCCCCTTTTTTTTTTAGTACTATCCATATTTTTCTTGCTTTTAGATTGAGTTATCATTAAAAAAATTCACCTCTATAACTTTCTAACAGTCTATTATTGAACAGTATCCTTTACTTCACACTCAAATAATTGTCTTTTCCTCACCCAGCGTAGAGTTTTAGGCTGCATCGGTGAGCAGGTGTGGAATCAATGCCAATGAACAGCATGGGTGCAGCATCATCAAAGTTTGGTTTCAGCATCAGTGTTGGTGAACAGATTTGTAGCCAGCACCAGTGAGCACCGTTGGCATTGGTTTCTGGGTATGGGGTCCACACCCCTGCTATGTGTGTGAGTACTGCTTACTCTTCACACTGGATCTTTGTTGTCAAATAGATCTGGTCATAACTCTTCTTAGTCTAAACTGTTGAGATTTTCCTTGCATCTTTTCTTGTATGGTATTTATTAATTTTCAATCGTTTTGTACTGTTCTACAGAATCCAACTCTGCTAAACAATTTCCCTGTCTTGTTACTAATGGTTGCTATGGCAACTCACAATATCCTTTTATGGTCATTACGTTTCAAAATTCCGCTTTCTTTGAGTTACGTTGAGCAGTATCGCCATGTTCTAATGGTTTTGGCAACAAGAGGAGTGGTGCAAAACAGGATTGTGAACTTCACGTTTCTCTTACCACAGTTCACTTACCTGAAACGTTTAGCCAGTCCTCTTCTCTGGATATGTGGCTGCGTTGATCTCCACAACTTCTTCTTCAAAGAAATAATGCTAGTTAGAGGAACCAAAAAAATACTATCTCTCTCACTTTCACTGTCACGATACTGTCCTTTTCCCTTCGGATCAGTATCTTTACCTTACATATTGGATGACCCTATGAACACCCTTCATCCTTCTGTTTCAGTAGGTATGCCCTTCTTATGTCCTATTTTCTTATGGTACAGATCAATCCCCTTCATGGTGCCCCTGTCCACACAGTATAGGTCAGCCTTTCTTAGGTCTGCCTATCTGCCTTTTATATCCAATAAATGCTGGGTGCACCCTCCTTATCTTTATGAGTAGGCCTCATAGTTCCTGTGTGTGTGTGTGTGTGTGTGTGTGTGTGTGTGTGTGTGTGTGTGTGATAAATAAAGAATTACTTACTACACCTGAGAACGACACAGAATATTTTCTATCAATTTTAGATTCAATCGACCTAATATATGAGAAGAAAGTAATAACAAATAGGGCAGCAGACAGCCAAACACCACAACAACATAACTCGAATGGTCAATACAAAAAGCCAGACGTGAACATGTAGCAAGGCTGGTACGCATAATCGCAAGGATACATAAACTGTGGTAATCGATACAGGAATGGAAGTGGCAGGAACAAGAGATTTAAACAAAACTTTCTGTACAACAGTAACCATTACCATAGACAAGCTAATCTCCATACTTCCTCTCAAAACTACACTCCGCATGTAAATAAAAAGTCAGCCATACCAAATGCCAGCACGAGGCAACAACAATACCATGCTGCATGCCGTACCGCAGCCAACTTTTGCCCAACAAAATCACAATGTGACAACATTTCAACATTTCACAACAGCCATATGAACACACAATAAAGCATGTCATGAACTGGAAATGATACACACTGGGTAAACAATCACACAGTACAACTGACAGAAATTGTCCTGTGTACCAAAGTAGATCAGACTACACCACAGGAAAAGCCGAATCAGTTTTAGTAGAGCTCCATACTATGGACCTTATAAGTGATGGGGGAAAATTAGATTTTCAAACATGTTTCATATGATTTGGTGAGCAAGGAGACATAAAAGATTATCTATACCAACATGAAATAGAATCAGTGAAAAATACCCTAGAAGAACAAGTGCAAACAGTAATCAGGATGAAAATTTTTGGTACAGACACACAGTTAATACTTGATACAGGGTCCACGACAAATTTAATGTCTGAAGCATTTTTCACCGAATTAAAAAGACGGAATAAATTTCCTGTTCTGCCAGTGCAAAATTGCAAAGTACAAAACCGCTACAGGTGGCAAAATCAAATTGGTAAAACGCCAAGTTCTTATCACCTTGAACACTGATCAATTTTCTGTGCAGTGTAATTTTTTAACAATACACAAACTTATTGTCAACTACTTGATAGGTATGGACACATTTAGAACCTACAAAACTCAAATAGACATAGGTAATGGTAATTGTCATTTCTTTGTGAAAGACCAAAGATTTTCTATCAGCCTGATTACCACACCAGAGATATATAACACAGTAAACCCAGAACCCCATGGTAATGTACAGTATTTGCATCCCACCATGTATTTGTTGAACAAATGTGATAATGAACACAAGACTGACACTGAAGTTAACTAGGAATTAGTAGAAAAAAAATTGAATGAATCAAATATTCTAGATGCTACAGAATGACAAGAGCTTTCTGACATACTTTTTAAATATGCAAATGTTTTTAATAAGAATCCAGTAGTGATCAAACATTATGAACATAAACTTAATGTCTATCCTCACAAAACATTTGTGTTATGTCTTACCCTATACCATGGGCAAATTATTAAGCAGTTAAGCAGGAAATCAATGAAATGTGCAAATGGAGAATCATGCAGCCATCATTTTCACCATATTGCAGCCCAATACTACCAGTTAGCAAACCTGATGAATCAGTATGACTAGTTTTAGACACTAGAGGCATAAACAAAATCCTAGTACCAGTAAGAACAAAACCAGATAACTTAGATGAACATTTATTTATTTTTGAGTTCCGTGGACACTTGACATGAATGTATCATTAGGATGTAGAACATGTCAGGTTATAACAGTAATAGCCACATGTAGATGATCATTAGGCAACCAATTTAACATATATAAGCAGATACATGAGAAAGGACATCCACATGCCAAATAATTACACACAAACATTCAGATAACAACACAGATAATAGTGCAGTAATGACATAGATGTTTGCATAAATAATAGTGCAGTAATGACATAGATGATTACATAAACAAATTTAAAGTAATTCATCTAAAAAATATTCTTGCTAAAATTTCATAACACCAAATATTTCAGCACCGTCAGCCTTAAAAAAATCTTAGTGGCAAATAAAGTTACATGAGGAGAGCCGAAAATAAACAGCATTTGTCTGCAATGGCAGGAGTGTGAATTTCAAGTTCTACCCTTTGGCTTAGACATTAGAACAAGTGTATTTATATCAGCTTTGGACAGGGTCTTAGGACCAGAATTGCTCAGTAAACTTACCAATTTTGTTGACGATATGTTAATAGCCACATCAATTTGGGCAGAACACACCAGTATAATGGAAAAGGTATTTCAGAGATTTACAGAGTACAAAGTAACAGCAAATCTTAAAAAATCTAACTTTGGGAAAGAGCAAGTAAAACTTTTAGGACATATCATATCAGAGCAGGGTATATTACTGGACCCAAAGAAACTAGATGCCATATGTAATTGCCCATCCCCAAGGAACAAAAAGTAATTGAAAGCATATTTAGGAATAACCTCCTTTTTTTGAAAATTTATACCACAAAAACTTATGAACAGTGATTCCCTACTTAACCTGTTGAGAAAGAATAAACCTTGGCTATGGGATGAGAGATGCCAGGAGTACTTGATCAGAATTAAAAATGCATTAATATCAGCAAACATTTTGAGTCATCCTGACATGTCTAAGGACTTTTGTTTAAGCATGGATGCCTTGTTTCAGAGACTGGGGGCATGTTTGTTCCAGATACAAGAAGAAGACGGAAAATGGTACCAGTACCCAAAGTCATCAGTTTTGCCAGCAGAACTTTATCAGAGACAGAAAGATCATATTCCATATCAGAACTGGAAAATTTAGCAGTAATTTTGACGTTTAAGAAATTTGAATATTTTCTTTGGTGTAAAAATACTACAGTCTATTGTGATCACCAATCATTATCTTTTCTCTTAAAATGTAAACTGTTACACGAAAGACTAGTGAGGTGGTGTTTGTACCTGCAGGAATTCAGTTTTGAAATCACATACATCAAAGTCAGTCAGAGTACTATTACAGATGCCCTATCCAGATTACCACACAGACAAGACAAGTTCGGTGAACCGTCTAAACATGATTCAGAAATCTGAACATTATTGATGCAAAGTAATGCACAAAAATCAGACTACAAAAAAGTTTGTAAACAGATGTGAAAGACAACAGGTGGAAGAGGGTAATACAAAATCTCAACCAGAATGCAAACCACAAGGTAATTAAATGGTATCAGTTATACAAAGGCATTTTGTTTCACTGGAAGCGTGAAAGTTCTAACCATTGGTATGTATGCCTTCCAGAGGAATATATCGATGAATTTATAAAAACACACACACAAAGTGTGGGGACATTGTGGAGAAACAAAATCTACAGACAAGATTTCCAAACTTAGTTACTTTCCTAATTTACAATGATGTGTTCCACAGATATAAAAAAAATTGTGCTATTTTCCAAGGAACAAAACCATCCAATATGTCAAAGTTTACAGAACTACACCCCATACTAACCAAAGCTTGACTGGAAATGGTTTCCGTGGATATAACAGCATCATATCTTAGAGCAAAAGGTGGTGTCAAATACATAATAGTTGTTTATGATATTTTCACAAAATTCATCAAACTTTATGCTATCAAAACCACTACAGCCAGTAGTATCAAGAGAAAAATTGAAGAGGATTTTTTATGAAGAGTAGGGAAACCCAAAGTAATAGTAACAGACAATGCAACCTAATTTGTATGAAGAAAATGGATACAATTCATGAATACACAGGGCATTAAACACATCTTGGTAATTTTTTCCACCCAGAAGCAAGACCCATGGAGAGGGTGTTTAAAGAATTCAATAGATTTATAAGGACATATGCTCATAATAAGCATTCACAATTGAGTGAATACGTGACTCCATTTATGCAAATAGCAAACAATCTCCCCTACTCTTCCACAGGTTTTAATCCTAATGAACTTATGTTTAACACAAAGCAAACTGATGAATGGGAATCACCCATACCAAAGTTACCTACTAAATAATTAATTTTACAAGATAAAATCAAACAAGCAGTAATTATGCTGGAGAATAGAGCAGAATACAGAAAGAGAATATACAACAAAAAGTTAAAACGAGTTACACATTTTTTTGAAGGGCAATGAGTTCTTTTGAGAACACATTTCAAATCACCAAGGATCAGTAAGCTAAATAAAAAATGGCAATTACTATACTCAGTTCTCTATTTTAATGGAAAAATAACTTATCCTGGAACTTGTATGTTGGTATATGAAAGAATGGGGAGAGACCAAGGTCTCCGCCCTCACAAAGATTTAAAGGAGCAGCTCTCTTGGCAGAAAATATATTTATAAGTAGTGTCATAGTTTTATAAGTAAAAATTTTTAATATGTGTGTTTTTAAATGAAATTTGTATAAACTCAAGTAATTTTCTTGCTATGTAAGCACAGTCAAACATTTGACAAGAAGGAAGTGTAAAAACACAGCTTTACAAAAAGCAAAATGCAAACTCTAGCATCGTTTGACTCAGCTGCGTGCACTCAACAATGTATACTTACCTCAGTACTAGGGAAGAGACATTGAGCATGTCCAAGTGCAACAGGCTAACTTGTGGTGCATCCAAATAGAAAGGTGAAACAACACAAGTATCAAACCCAATTTCAAAATAAATAATAACATGTAACAACTATATTTACTATCAGGGAAGGAAAGAATGTAATATTATATTTATATCAGCATGCTAAGTTGTCGCAGTACTAAGATACATACACTGTAACTAGAATTAAAAGAAATCAATACAACAAAACATTCAGGATGTGTTAGTTAACAAAAAGATAAGATACCGTAGGAGATGTCAAAGTAACTTTCTTTGCAGGGTAAAAAAATAAAAGAAATACAAAGGCAAGTAAATAAATATATAAACAAATAAGAATGAAATATGAAAAACATCCATGAACAAATGTAATGACCGAGTATATGCATGGTCTATGAGCTACAAAACACAATTAGTTTTTAAGTGAGTTATAAGTGTTTTATATTGCAGCAACCAGAGAATCGACATGGTGCAGAGGAAGAGATTTGCGATGGGTGTCAAAGGTACCAAATAAAAAACAGACCACACCTCAATGAAATGATTTAGTTATTTGTATGTCTATGTGTATAGTTTGGCCATCAGACAAATGAAGAATAAGAATATACATTGTTACAGTGCAACTACAAAACATTTACCTGTACCTACTGACCACAAAGTCCACACAAACACGGGGGCATGTGACCTCAGATAAAACTAATCAATTCATATTGCATCACATGTGAATATAAATGATGACATTTTCATATAATCATAAAGAAGTAAGCATGAGGTAATGCTAAAATATTTGCATTATCAACACAAAGTTACAAGTAAACAATTATAAGCAACACACTGGTAAATAGTACATGAGTCATTAATACCTTTTTGGTTCCATGAAAAAGGAGTTCCTTGATAAGTGATTTAAGAAAGGATGAGTAGCATTTCCTCAGTAATCCATGTTGTTGTTGTTGTGGTCTTCAGTCCTGAGACTGGTTTGATGCAGCTTTCCATGCTACTATATCCTGTGCAAGCTTCTTCATCTCCCAGTACTTTCTGCAACCTACATCCTCCTGAATCTCCTTAGTGTATTCATCTCTTGGTCTCACTCTATGATTTTTACCCTCCACGCTGCCTTCCAATACTAAATTGGTGATCCCTTGATGCCTCAGAACACGTCCTACCAACTGGTCCCTTCTTCTCGCCAAGTTGTGCCACAAACTCCTCTTCTCCCCAATTCTATTCAATACCTCCTCATTAGTTATGTGATCTACCCATCTAATCTTCAGCATTCTTCTGTAGCACCAAATTTTCAAAGCATCTATTCTCTTCTTGTCCAAACTATTTATCGTCCATGTTTCACTTCCATACATGACTACATTCCACACAAATACTTTCAGAAATGACTTCCTGACACTTAAATCTATACTTGATGTTAACAAATTTCTCTTCTTCAGAAACCCTTTCCTTGCCATTGCCAGTCTACATTTTATATCTTCTCTACTTCAACCATCATCAGTTGTTTTGCTACTCAAATACCAAAACTCCTTTACTACTTTAAGTGTCTCATTTCCTAATCTAATTCCCTCAGCATCACCTGAATTAATTCGACTACATTCGATTATCCTCGTTTTGCTTTTGTTGATGTTCATCTTATATCCTCCTTTCAAGACACTGTCCATTCCATCGAACTGCACTTCCAAGTCCTTTGCTGTCTCTGATAGAATTACAATGTCATCAGCGAACTTCAAAGTGTTTATTTCTTCTCCATGGATTTTAATACCTACTCCAAATTGTTCTTTTGTTTTCTTTACTGCTTGCTCAATCTACAGATTGAATAACATTGGGGAGAGGCTACAACCCTGTCTCACTCCCTTCACAACCAGTGCTTCCCTTTCGTGCCCCTCAATTCTTATAACTGCCATCTGGTTTCTGTACAAATTGTAAATAGCCTTTCACTCCATGTATTTTACCCCTGCCACCATTAGAATTTGAAAGAGAGTATTCCACTCAACATTGTCAAAACCTTTCTCTAAGTCTACAAATGCTATAAATGTAGGTTTGCCTTTCCTTAATCTTTCTTCTAAGATAGGTCGTAAGGTCAGAATTGCCTCACGTGTTCCTACATTTCCACGGAATCCAAACTGATCTCCCCGAGGTTGGCTTCTACCAGTTTTTCCATTCATCTGTAGGGAATTCGCATTAGTATTTTGTAGCTGTGACTTATTAAACTGATCGTTCTGTAATTTTCACATCTGTCAACACCTGCTTTCTTTGGGATTGGAATTAATATATTCTTCTTGATGTCTGAGGGTTTTTTGCCTGTCTCATACATCTTGCTCACCAGATGGTACAGTTTTGCTAGTACTGGCTCTACCAAGGCTGTCAGTAGTTCTAATGGAATATTGTGTACTCCCGGGGCCTTGTTTCGACTCAGGTCTTTCAGTGCTCTGTCAAACTCTTCACGCAGTATCATATCTCCCATTTCATCTTCATCTACATCCTCTTCCATCTCCATAATATTGTCCTCAAGTACATAGCCCTTGTATAGACCCTCTAAATACTTCTTCCACCTCTCTGCTTTCTCTTCTTTGCTTAGAACTGGGTTTCCATCTGAGCTCTTGATATTCATACAAGTGGTTCTCTTTTCTCCAAAGGTCTCTTTAATTTTCCTGTAGGCAGTATCTATCTTACCCCTAGTGAGATAAGCCTCTACATCCTTACATTTGTCCTCTAGCTATCCCTGCTTAGCCATTTTGCACTTCCTGTCGATCACATTTTTGAGATGTTTGTATTCCTTTTTGCCTGCTTCATTTACTGCATTTTTATATTTTCTCCCTTCGTCAGTTAAATTCAATATTTCTTCTGTTATCCAAGGATTTCTGCTAGCCCTCATCTTTTTACCTACTTGATCCTCTGCTGCCTTCACTGCTTCATCCCTCAGATCTACACATTCTTCTTCTACTGTATTTCTTTCCCCCATTCTTGTCAATTGTTCCCTTATGCTCTCAATGATACTCTGTACAACCTCTGGTTTAGTCAGTTTATCCAGGTCCCATCCCTTAAATTCCCACCTTTTTGCAGTTTCTTCAGTTTTAATCTACAGTTCATAACCAATAGATTGTGGTCACAGTCCACATCTGCCCCTGGAAATATCTTACAATTTAAAACCCGGTTCCTAAATCTCTGTCTTACCATTATATAATCTATCTGATACCTTCTAGTAGTAGTAGTAGTAGTAGTAGTAGTATAATCCATAAATCAGTAGAATAGTATTCCTTATTCCCTCCCTAATGCAGGAGGCAGTGCCAAAGCATAGATAAGCCAACAATGCATAAATTAGAGCCTTGATGTAAATGTTTCATTAAACCGTCATAACATATGTATGCATGAGTGGGAAATAAAATGTGAATGAACTAAATGCATATATGGTAACACAATGTAATGGAATGTAAATAAGTTACTTGTATTTATGTACAAACTATACTAACCAGTAACTGTAATTGAAGAAGGAATTTTGTAATGTTTTAGTATTTAAGAATTTTCTATGTTTGATACAAATAATCTGTGGAATGTCAGCCTTAGATGTAAGCCATTGTAATATGCACTGTTATGTCAAAATGTTTATGTAAATTTTAAGTGTATATCGATACATACACTCCTGGAAATGGAAAAAAGAACACATTGACACCGGTGTGTCAGACCCACCATACTTGCTCCGGACACTGCGAGAGGGCTGTACAAGCAATGATCACATGCACGGCACAGCGGACACACCAGGAACTGCGGTGTTGGCCGTCGAATGGCGCTAGCTGTGCAGCATTTGTGCACCGCCGCCGTCAGTGTCAGCCAGTTTGCCGTGGCATACGGAGCTCCATCGCTGTCTTTAACACTGGTAGCATGCCGCGACAGCGTGGACGTGATCCGTATGTGCAGTTGACGGACTTTGAGCGAGGGCGTATAGTGAGTATGCGGGAGGCCGGGTGGACGTACCGCCGAATTGCTCAACACGTGGGGCGTGAGGTCTCCACAGTACATCGATGTTGTCGCCAGTGGTCGGCGGAAGGTGCACGTGCCCATCGACCTGGGACCGGACCGCAGCGATGCACGGATGCACGCCAAGACCGTAGGATCCTACGCAGTGCCGTAGGGGACCGCACCGCCACTTCCCAGCAAATTAGGGACACTGTTGCTCCTGGGGTATCGGCGAGGACCATTCGCAACCGTCTCCATGAAGCTGGGCTACGGTCCCGCACACCGTTAGGCCGTCTTCCACTCACGCCCCAACATCGTGCAGTCCGCCTCCAGTGGTGTCGTGACAGGCGTGAATGGAGGGACGAATGGAGACATGTCGTCTTCAGCGATGAGAGTCGCTTCTGCCTTGGTGCCAATGATGGTCGTATGCGTGTTTGGTGCCCGTGCAGGTGAGCGCCACAATCAGGACTGCATACGACCAAGGCACACAGGGCCAACACCTGGCATCATGGTGTGGGGAGCGATCTCCTACACTGGCCGTACACCACTGGTGATCGTCGAGGGGACACTGAATAGAGCACGGTACATCCAAACCGTCATCGAACCCATCGTTCTACCATTCTTAGACCGGCAAGGGAACTTGCTGTTCCAACAGGAAAATGCACGTCCGCATGTATCCCGTGCCACCCAACGTGCTCTAGAAGGTGTAAGTCAACTACCCTGGCCAGCAAGATCTCTGGATCTGTCCCCCATTGAGCATGTTTGGGACTGGATGAAGCGTCGTCTCACGCGGTCTGCACGTCCAGCACGAACGCTGGTCCAACTGAGGCGCCAGGTGGAAATGGCATGGCAAGCCGTTCCACAGGACTACATCCAGCATCTCTACGATTGTCTCCATGGGAGAATAGCAGCCTGCATTGCTGCGAAAGGTGGATATACACTGTACTAGTGCCGACATTGTGCATGCTCTGTTGCCTGTGTCTATGTGCCTGTGGTTCCGTCAGTGTGATCATGTGATGTATCTGACCCCAGGAATGTGTCAATAAAGTTTCCCCTTCCTGGGACAATGAATTCACGGTGTTCTTATTTCAATTTCCAGGAGTGTATGTAAATGATGAACTTGAAAAACTCAAGGACTAAAAAAAATTCTCACACCAAAGTGAACGATGAAATAGATGGTGGTATCCAATAGCATGTGTAATACTGCAACAAATCAATTGTGTTAATGTCATGCTATGCAACATCTGATATATTAATCAGCAAACTACAACTGTGCAAGCGTCACTTACCTTGACATTGGGTGTTGATGTGCAGTATTCACTCCACTGAAAATGTGGATACAATGGAGAAGATTCGTCCCGGCCATATCAAAGGTGAATTATCTGCCACAGCACTGGTTCTTGGAGAGTATATGCATATGCACTGCACTCACAATGGAAGACCATACCACAGCAAATTATTCGACACATAGTACGGCACTCAAGGTGAAAGTGACACTAAAACGGGAGTGGAAGCGCGAATGACTGTACACAATAATGCATGGAGCATTAACAGTTCTTGCACAGCCAACAAACATATTTTGTGCACATGCGCACAGAGACTGGCAAAGTTGCCAAAAGGACAAGTATCCACTCTCGCAGTGCCATCATATAAATACCTAGTGAATTATCATTCCATATGTAAGTTGTGTATTTCCTGTAAGATAATGTCTAAGCAACACAAGCTGACATCTCCAACCCAAAATACGAGGGTTATTCCAAAAGTAAGGTCCGATTCGCCGTAACTATTGAAATTTGGCGCCAATGACAAAACACGCATGCGCGCCGACTCCCGGCAAGCCTTGCACGTCAAACGCCGCCATTCGCTTTGTTACTGTTGCTGAGTGTAGTTCACAGTGTCACTTTACAATGTTTAAGACAATTGATCAGCCCGCCGATTGTGAAGTAAGGGCAGTGATACGGTTTTTGTCTGCAAGAAACAATTCAGCGGCGGAAATCCATCGGCAGATTACTGAAGTGTACGGTCCTAACATAATGAGTGACAGTAAAGTGCGCAAGTGGGTGCGAGCTTTTAATGAAGGATGGGATAATGTGCACGATGAACCACGGTGTGGCCGACCATCAGTGATTTCAGACGATTTGGTCAATGCGGTTGACAAAAAAATTCGTGAAGATCGCCGATTCACTATTACAGACGTAGACATGCATTTTCCGAATGTGAGTAGAACAACTTTGTACAGAATTGTGTCTGAACATTTGAAGTTTCACAAATTGTGTGCCCGTTGGGTTCCCAGGCTGCTTACTGAGCCCCAACGAATGAAAAGAATGGCTTTTGCTCTTGATTTTTTGGAGCGATATCATAAGGAAGGTGACAGTCTTTTAGACAATGTTGTCACAGGGGATGAGACATGGGTTTCTCACATCACTCCAGAGTCTAAACGTCAGTCAATGCAATGGCGTCACACGTCATCGCCAGTCAAGGTCAAGGCAAAGCAGACAATCTCAACACGTAAGGTTATGGCGACTGTGTTCTGGGATAGACGTGGAGTATTGTTAGTCGACTTTATGGAGAGAGGAACAACGATTAATAAAGCCACCTACTGCGCTACCCTGACTAAACTTCGACGTGCAATCCAGAATAAGCGACGTGGTCTTTTGTCGCCTGGAATCTTGTTGTTGCATGACAATGCCAGACCCCACACTGCAAATGAAACACAAGCTCTGATCAAGAAATTTGGATGGGAACAGATGGACCATCCTCCTTACAGTCTGGACCTGGCGCCAAGTGATTTCCACCTGTTCCATTACTTAAAGGAGTTTCTCGGCGGCAAGCGCTTCGGCACAGATGATGAAGTGAAAGAAGCAGTTAAGGACTGGTTATCGTCACAGGCAGCCGATTTCTATAACATGGGCATTCAAAAGCTTGTTGAACGATGTGACAAATGTTTAAATAAGTATGGAAGTTATGTAGAAAAATAGATAAAGATGTAAGGAATGTAAATAAAACAATTGTTTTGAAAAAACATTTTAGTTTTGATTTTTTTTTTTATAACCGGACCTTACTTTTGGAATAACCCTCGTACAAAGAAAATTATGCTGACAAATAAAGGTCATTCTTCCCCTTTCCCCAAACATTTAGATTCAAGCTGTATGGATATATACGAAACACTTTGTGCCTCCATTGCAGGTCACTGAACAGTGTGGGGACAATTGAATAGGTACATAGGGAAAAGCCACGACACGCTACGAAAAAAGCTATTACCAATGACAATAAACACTAGCACAGCCACTGTAAACGTCGGCAAAGAGATATTTTGGTATGTCGGAAGTTGAAAAACAAATGATGGAAACATTTTTCAATTTTTTTTTACAATTATTAGAGAGACTCTATTGTTAGTTCTCATGTTTAGAAGACGTATTTCTTGTGATACAGTATGTTGTCTATATAACAATTTTATGAAAATATGAAGTCTGAGAGTTCGTTTTTGGGTAAAATTACGAAAGTTTTCTTTCCTTCTGTGCATTATCCCAATGTCATGTCACTGTAGCTGCCTGCATCAGAAAAGTCTGATTAAGAATCAACATTGTACACATGGTCATGAATGAGAACTAATTATGGTGGAAGGAGAACCATTTAACCAACTTGTGTACATCTCAACAGAAAGGTGAATACAAGAATCAATGTAAGTTAAAAGTGAAAGACATTGCAATCACTTAAAAATTTATAAGGAATCAAAATGATGAAAGTGTGAAAAAATCAATTTGTTTAATTAGTTATATTATTTTTTTAAACATAAATTTGCACAGAGAGAAGTAAAGAGACTGAGTGTGATGGTGGAATGAGGGCTGTGTAGTGCAGTAATGGGAACAGGGAGGATGGATGGGCGAACACTATGACTCAACACAGGTTGAGATCGGGAGAGTTACGGGAACATAGTATATATTGCAGGGAAAGTTCCTACCCGTGCAATTCAGAAAACCTGATGTTGATGGGAAGGATGCATATGGCACAGGATGTGAAGCAGTCAATAATTAAGGATGTCATGTTTGGCAGTGTGCTCAGCAACTGGGTGGTCCACTTGTTTCCTAGCCACAGTTTGTCAATCACCATTCATGCAGGCAGACAGCTTGTTGGTTGTCATGCCCACATAGAATCCAGCACAGTGGTTGCAGCTTAGCTTGTGGATCACATGAGTGGTTTCACAGGTAGCCCTGCCTTTGATGGGATAGATGAAGCTTGTGACCAGACTGGAGTAGGTGGTGATGGGAGGATGTATGGGACAGGTCTTGCATCTAGGTCTATTAAAGGGGTATGAGCCATAAGGTAAGGGTTGGGAGTAGCGGTTGTGTAGGAATGGACAAGTATATTGTGTAGGTTCAGTGGACCGCAGCTGAATACCACTCTGGAAGGGGGGGGGGGGGGGGGTAGGATAGTGGGCAGGACATTTCTCATTTATTTCAGGGCACGATGAGAGATAGTCAAAACCCTTGCAGAGAATGTAATTCAGTTGCTCCAGTCCTGGATGGTCATGCGTTATGAGGGGAATGCTCCTCTGTCGCCAGACGGTGGAACTTTGGGAGGTGGTGGGAGACTGGAAAGATAAGGCATGGGAGATTTATTTTTGTACATGGTTGGGAGGATAGTTATGGTTTGTGAAGGCTTCAGGGAGAGCCTCAGTATATTTTGAGAGGTACCGCTCATCACTGTAGATGCGATGACCATGGGTGGCTAGGCTGTATGGAAGGGACTTCTTGGTACAGAATGGGAGGCACCTGTCAAAGAGGAGGTATTGCCAGTAGTTAGTAGGTTTGATATGGACAGAGGTACTGATGTAGCCATCTTTGAGCTGGAGGTCAACATCTAGGAAGGTGGCTTGCTAGGTTGAGTAGGACCAGGTGAAGCAAATTGGGGAGAATTTGTTAAGGTTCTGGAGGAATGTGGATCGTGTGTCCTTACCCTCAATCCAGATTGCTATGACATCATCAATGAACCTGAACCAGGTGAGGGATTTAGGATTATGGATGTATAGGAAGGCATAGGAAGGTGTCATGTAGGTACCCATAACCATACCTCAGATTTGTTCATTGGTAATGCCTACAGAGGAGAAGTAATTGTGGATGAGGATATAGGAGGTATGGCGAGTTGGAAGCATTGGGAAAGGTGGTGTTCAACAGTGGTAAGGCCATGGGTATTAGGGATGTTAGTGCAAAGACAGATGTCATCCACAGTGATGAGCAGGGCACCATGTGGTAAAGAGAACTGTGGAGAGTCAGGGGAGGAAATGGTTTGTATCTTTTATGTGTGAGGTCAGGTTCCTGATAATAGATTGGAGGTGTTCATCTACAAGAGCAGAGATACCCTCTGTGAGGGCACATTAACTGGCCACAATGGGGCATCTTGGTTGGTTGGGTTTATGGGCTTTAGGAAGCATGTAGAAGGTAAGAGTCATGGGAATGTTAGCAATGAGCAGGGAGATGGACTCCAGGGAGGGATTCCAGGATGGGCCTAAGGGTTTGAGGAGTGACTGGATATCCTGCTGGATCTCTGGAATGAGGTCACTGTAGCAAGGTTGGATGTATCTGACAGCTGGTGGAGTCTTTTTGCCAGATAATCTTTGCAGTGCAAAACAACAGTGGTGGCGCCTTTGTCTGCATGTAGGGTTGTAAGGTCGAGATCAGTTTTTAGGTGGTTGACAGTTGATCTTTCTCCAGATGTAAGATTAATTTGCATGTTGAGGGACGTGGGGAATGATGGTGAGGCAAGGTTCAAAGTTAAATTCTGTAAAGTTACTTGGGGGTGATTTGGGGGCAGTAGGTGTGGGCCATGGTTGGATGGAGGAGTTAACTGAGTTAGGCAGGGATCAATATTGGTCGATGATTGAGTCTGATTTGTAGAGTTGGTGGCGGGGACTGAGAGAAGGCCTTTAACAAGTCTTGCGTGATTGAATTTGGGAGTGGGGCAAAAGGTGAGGCCTTTGGAAAGGATTGATATTTCTGTGGGACTAAGGCAAGGCCTTTAACAAGTCTTGCGTGATTGAATTTGGGAGTGGGGCAAATGGTGAGGCCTTTGGAAAGGACTGATATTTCTGTGGGACTAAGGCTTCTGGAGGAAAGGTTCATGACAGTGTTTTGTGTTTGTTTAGGTTCTGGGTTCTGTGTGGTGGTGGGAGGATGTGGAGGGTGGGGATGTGGAGGAGATTTGGAGCTTGTTGTGGAGGTGGTAGACAGTGGTACTACAAGGCAGGAATAGGAAATTGTGATGAAGCAAGGTGGGATCTCTTCAATTACTCTTGTTTCCCATCTGCCTCCTTAAATTCATTTTATTTTCATTTTTGCCTGATGAAGCAAGGTGAGATCTCTTTATTTACTCTTGTTTTCCCATCTGCCTCCTTAAATGCATTTTATTTTCATTTTTGCCTAATTATCATTAACATGCATGAGTATAATCTGCATTTCCATAAAAGAGAGAGGCTATCCCTCAGTCTTAAAGAATATAACACCAGGTCTAATTTTGTGCTTAGTCTTGTGTATGTAAGTAATTTCCTAATTTATTTTGACCATTCCTAGTTAATATCCATAGTTATAGGGCGAAATCAGTAATTTTTCATGACTCAGAGTCTATTATTGACATAAAAACAGATATAAATTCTGTAATTATTACTAACATTTGGAAGAAGATCTACTAGAATTCTTAAAGTATTTATTTGGTTCTATTCAAAAACATATTAGCAATCCAGCACTTAATTAATTCCAAAATAATTACCAGTGTGTCAAAAGTATTTTTGTATAACTGTATCATTAATTTCATTATTTAAACAAATAATATGGCTTAACCCTTGTAGTAGAAGAAACTGTTAATTGGATGAGTTATGTTTTAATTGTAATTTCTGTAAACTAAAATCAATTAATGTATAGTTTCAGTGCCTATTATTGTGAGGACATATAAAGTCATGAATTTAGGTCCTGAACCAGTAAGTCCACGGCTAACTTTCAGAGCAAAATTATGTACTGTTTCAAGTAACAGGGGAATTAGTGTAACTCAAATAGGCTGTGGGTTAAAGCAATGACAGAGTCTGTTCAATTTATTTGAGAAATAGTATCACACATACCTTATTATTCTGCAAGAAGTGTGAACTGCATGGTGACATTTTTACTTTCATAATGTTCAACAGCAAGCTACTGTAGCAGTATGCTGTTATTTGACTGCAACCTATTTATGAGGCTTAACATTTACCAGTAGCGAACTGGCCATATAACTGTGCAATATTGGGGGGCTGTGGACTGTGAAAGTAAAGAGATGTGAAACACAACTATGCAACTCTCGGCTACACCAATTACAGTAGTCAGTGTTTAACTTCCACCCCCCCTCCCCCCCCCCCCCCACCACCTCCGCCATTTTTCAGCCAGTATAAAAACGCAGTAAGTCAACAATGTGGACTATCAATGAAGAAATAAAGAGGCAAATGTCACAAACTGTGCAGGGTAGAGAGCTTTTTGAGGTGGCACTGTACATGTTTCTCTAGTTCCTGGAGGGCAAGAGTTTCAATATGTGCTATGGGTCCCAGGAATTTGGGATTGCATAGCTGGAGAATTATGTGGATGGAGAGAAGGTACTGCAAGAAGGTTTCAGCTTGGTTGGTATGGTTTTGGTGAGGACTAAGGGTTGGTGGAATATGAACAGGTGGAGGTCATTGTGGAAGGAGGGGTGTCATGGAGAGATGGGTAATTTGATAGTAAGGCCATTGGGGGGAATCCCATGAGCAAAGCAACAATGCAGGAACAGTATGTGGGCCTGGGTTCTGGCCAGGGATAAGGAAACTTTTCTGTATTGATGCAGATGGAAGGAGCAAGGATCCATGGTGGTAGAAAAAATGCAAAAAATTACGTAAATAACATACAGTTACATTTGAAAAAATCACAAAAATACACCAAAATGAGTGGGAAAAAACATGAGAAAGATAAATGGATGCAAAAGGGGAAACAAGATGATATATATTGTGAGTAGCATATCTGAGGGCAGATAAGAATGGAGGAGGGGGATGGCAGATATGACTGGATGAGGAGGAATTAGTGGGTGTGAACTGGGATAGAACGGAGAGGGAGTGTGGAGTGGGGAGGGGTTCATAGGATGAGATACAAGATCACGTCACACCATAAAGATGCAGGAAATACCATGTGAAAATTAGGGAAGTGATGCAGGCAGAGTGATTAATTTGAAGGTATATGATCAATGCATTGGTGAGAGTAATGTGGGACCAACAATCAGCGTATTCTTGTAGCTGTATGTTATGCATGGCCGAGACAGTTGAAACAATTTGGCTTGTAAATAGAGCATTCCTGTAACCCTCTTGGCCTCATCCTTCATTAGGCATTGTCCTCATCCATTCAGCCTCCTGTTCCCATTCCAGCACTATATGGTCCTCATGCCACCATCGAACTCAGTCTATTTACTTCTCTCCTTTTCCACTACTCCCTCTCCCTACCTCTCCCAAGTCAGCCACCTAACCTCCCGACTGCACATAGCTGCCCTACCCTCTCTACCTCATCCCTGCAGGCTCCCCAGCAGCTGTGCACTGTCCACCACCCCTACCCTACTCTCTCTCCCCATCTCCACCCCAGCATCCTACTTACCCTCATACAGTCGCCATTTCCATCATGCACTGGTGCTGATGCTTGTGTGGTTACAGTTGCCTGACACAGCAGTCACATGTGTGAGAGTTGTGTCTGCATGTGTGTGTGTGTGTGTGTGTGTGTGTGTGTGTGTGTGTGTGTGTGTGTGTGTATCAGTCATCTACTTTTGACAAAGGACTTATGGGCCGAAAGCTTTATTTGAGAGTCTGAGGTGACCGAGACATGTAACCAATGGCACCCCATACCATCACCCCGGGTGATATGCCAGTATGGCAATGATGAATACATGCTTCCAATGTGCGTTCACCATGATGTTGCGAAACACAGATGCGACCATCATGATGCTGTAAACAGAAACTGGATTCCTCCAAAAAATGACGTTTTGCGATTTGTGCACCCAGGTTCGTTGTTGAGTACACCATCGCAGGTCCTCCTGTCTGTGATGTAGCATCAAGGGTAACCGCAGCCATGGTCTCCCAGCTGATAGTCCATGCTGCTGCAAACATCATCGAACTGTTCATGCAGATGGTTGTTGTCTTCCAAACAACCCCATCTGTTGACTCAGGGATCGTGACGTGGCTGCATGATCCATTACAGCCATGCGGATAAGATGCCTGTCATCTCGACTGCTAGTGATACAAGGCTGTTGGGATTCACCACAGCATTCTGTATTATCCTCCTGAACCCACTGATTCCATATTTTGCTAACAGTCATTGGATCTCAACCAAATCAAGCAGCAATGACGTGATACGATAAACCACAATCACGATAGGATACAATCCGACCTTTATCAAAGTCAGAAATGTGATGCAAATGTTAAAATTAACTTTTGGTGTTCTGTATTGTATCAAGTAGCATTGTACATGAGACATATAATATGTAACATACCCATTTAGACAATTACAGCTCATTTAAATACAAATGAAAGGAATTTTTAATTAGTAGATAAGTATCTTATCATAATCATACATTCTACAGAAAAAACTAATTATTTCATTTGTGCAAATATCAGACAATAATCACACATAAATGTTAGTGTTAAAGTCAGTTTAGTCATTAAATGGGAAATTAATTATCAAGATTTGATTATTTCATAAAACACGAAAATTAATGTTTTGGGGAGATTTCCGGCTAAACGATGCACTGAAAGTTACTTTTAATCTCAAGAGATTATGTTTCAATAAAAACTAAAATCAGATTCACTGTTACTAATTCTGCAGTTATGAGTTCTAGATATTTCTGTCATAAATAAACTATTATTCCAATCATTGGGTCAAGACATAATTATTCTGTACAATTTGAATCATAAAATCTATTTCCACATTATGTAAGTCCTCCAAAATACATTAGCATTAACAATATATTTATTATTTTTATTTCAATTATTGTTAAATACACTTCTCAAGCAGAAGTTTGATACTAAATTTGAAAAGCAATTTTGGAATTCACATTTGTTATAATCAGTCATTTATTATCTTCAAAACTGTAACCGTAATTTCCTATGAAACAACTGATTTTAATTCTAACTCAATCAATGTGACTTTTTTGAACAATACGTTCACAAACCTTGTTAAGAAACCATATCAGCAGTGAGACTAAGAGCTCAGCAGAGACAGTAGAGTGGCAGCTGTTTTCAGTTAGTTTAAGTACATGATCTGTAAAGTCAGTTTCTTTGAGCTGCACACTGTGCAAATTTTCTCTATTGGTGTAAATTATTTAATGTCACTATGTGTTAACACTGACTCCTGGGATTTCTGCAGTAAAACAATTAATATTTCCCACCCCACCCCATTGACACTGAATTGGTGGGGAAAAGTCATCAGAAATACACACATCAAGTATTTCCTTGAACTTAAGACATACTCATAATCTACGTGTGTGTTAATTGAACATCTTTAGCTAGAATCTGGTAAAAAAAGTGTATCACAATGGATAAAAGGGTAAAATGAAGAGCCAAAGAAACTGGTACACCTGCCTAATATCGTGTAAAGCCCCCATGAGCACGTAGAAGTGCCACAACACAACATGGCCCATATCAATAATGTTTCAATGACTGGTTCACACCCTGTCACCTGTTGATGTCCCAGCATTGAAATCTGCAGTAATTTGTGGAAGTGTTACTCTTCTCTCATGTTGAACAATTATGTTCAGTCATCACTGCTCCCGTTCTTGCAGGATCTTTTTCTGGCCACAGTGATGTTTGAAATTTGGTGTTTTACTGAATTCCTGATATTCATGATATACTTGTGAAATGGTCATATGGGAAAACTCCACTTCATTGTTACCACAGAAATGCTGTGACCCATCGCTCATGCACGAACCGTAACACCAAGTTGAAACTCACTTAAGTCTTGATAACTTGCTACATTAGCATCAGTAATCAATCTAACAACTGTGGCAGACACTTGTTGTCTTATATACGAGTTACCAACTGCAGTGCCATATTCTGTCTATTTACTCATCTCTGTATTTGAATGCAGATGTCTGTACCAGTTTCTTTGGTGCTTCAGTGTAGTATAAATACCGCACACACAGTCAGCAGAGCATCAGTTTGCAATGCAAGATGAACATGACAAAATGTGAGAATTATACAGGCATCCAGCTATCATTAACAATCCATTCATGGGAACTTAATGAGTACTTAATCCTTCCATTGACATAAAAACAATCATGGAAGTTTAATACACCTGTTTAACCAGAAATATTTTGATTTACAATCTGGTGCTGCAAACAGATGGGAAGGGGAAACCAAAAAGAGATTCATGTGTATATGGCAATGGTAAACTAACCAATGCTAAAGTGTACCTAGGTTCAGAGTACCTACCATATGATTACCTATAAACATTTTTTTAAAACAACTTTGTATTTTTTATTTATTTATGTGATATTTCTCAATGACTACACTTGCAATTTTTGGTGAATGTTTAACATATGTTGGCTATGCCGCTCGTGATAAACTGGAGAAATAATTGTAGAGATTTGATTTACATGATGCTGGAAGCAACAGCAGTCAATGGCTGCTTGCAGCAGGGACCCATGCAAGCCTGTCTGTACAATGAAAATCTCCAGTAATTTAACATGTGAACAAATGTACACTCCATGTGCAAAAAATGAATTTCCTTCTCCTACATGTCTGATCACTCTATGGCATCAAGAAAAGATATCATATGTCTATTAATCCAGCACAACACAGTAAGTATTTTACCCATGTGTAGCAGCAGATAACCACAGTTCCAGCTGTGATATGCCTCTCTTAATTAAGTACAATAGAAAATTTATAATTTCTGTTTCATTTCATGAGAGTACACAGTGCTGGAATGAAAATGTATATTCATTTGAAGAGAGGCATCATCACATTTTATAAAACGTAGTTTACTTACCTTGTGTATGGCATCAGTTCATCTAGGGTTTGGCATCGTATTAATTCTGATGAACAGGTCCTGGATCATTTTTATAACAGGTTTGAAGGAATAATTTTCATTTTCAAGACATGTGGTTTTATTTCCATTGTATGTAACCAGTCCACAATCATAGTTCAATATCACAAGAAAAACACAGGCTCAGTTTCATTCTCTTTCTCAAACAAATCAACCCCAGAGAGTTTCCCACAATGTTAACCTTTCAACAGCAAACACGTTCTACACAAAAGGCACCAAGGAAAGATAATACAAGCCTTGCTAAATATTCTTGAAGCTTCAAGAAAGTTCTATGAGTCAAAATGTTGTTTATGTAACTTCCATTTTCAAATAATAATTCAATCTTAAATCAATAACTGTTGATCAAGATATTGATTCCTCTGAGGGTTTTTGAAACTAATAGCCCATCCTAAAGTTTTTACAGCATTGATAATATTCTCAATGTTGTTAACTTCATGTTATAATAAAACATTTATGTGTTTCAGTCAGGTATAAATACAACACGACCAATGGATTGAATACAACTTTATCCAACTGTATTCAACTAGCAGTCTGTAGGAACAAATCATGTACACAAAGAGCTGTAGCAATATACACATAGAACTGATGTCAGTTATCTCAGCTAGCCTTAAATAGACTGGGGCCCATGGCAGGCTCTGACAAAGATATATCTCTCTCTCTCTCTCTCTCACACACACAAACACACACACACACACACACACACACACACACACACACACACACACACACACACACCTGAGGTGCCCTGTGTGGATGACATAGCACTGTCGCACATACAGCCTTTTTGCATTTTTTGCAAGATGGCGCCGGGTAAAAGTGTACAAATTGCCGATCCTGCAGCTCCAACAAATTTCGGCCGTAATAAGTGCAAAATATGTTCAAAAAGAGTTATACGAGGTATTCTGTGTATTAATTGTAATTACTGGTACCACGAAAAATGTGTCAAAGTTAACCTGAAATACTTTAACTGTGAAGAACAGTGGACATGCTGCCAGTCCATCATACTAGCAAGCGAATGCAAAGTAAACAATACTCTAAAAATGCAGGGTCACATAATTAAGTCATTGAAACAAGAAATAATGGACTTCAACCTCAAGCTTGAAAGCCTACTGGTGAAGTATCATGAACTATTAGTGAAGTGTAATGAACTTGAAGTGGCAGTAACCAATAAAACCATGAACAATGAACTCGTTATCTAAACCCCAAACATAAATATCAGTAACAAAAACTGGCGTTTGATGGGACAGCATACTATGAGAAATAGTCAAGCCATAAATCGTGCTCTGAATGCAATGCTCAGAAATCATGTGTTGTCTAGGGCCACATGTGATCGTAGCCCTGTAAAATCTGCATGTAAATAAACTGCAACAGAAAACAAAGCTAATGTGGGGGTAGGACTATGGGAAATGGATCCAGAAAGCGATTTTAAAAGTGTAACTACTGGTAACTGCCTGGTGCAAGATGCTAGCAAGGCGAATTTACAGTCTAACTTTGCACAATAGCTTACGCAAAAATTAACTCAAAGTGAACAATCCGCCACAAAGTGTATGAGTAATCCGCCGACGAACATAAGCTCTCAAGCACCAATATATGTGCAGGACATAAAATGATAGAAATTCCAGAACGTTACATAGCAAGGAAATCTCAGAAAAAAATGAAAGTACTAATATTAAGTGACAGTCATGGAAGAGACTGTGCTCAAATACTGCAAGACAATCTAGGGCCCCCATACCGGGTAAAAAGCATAGTAAATCTGGTGCCCCACTAAAAGAGGTGATAAAAAATGCAGAAAATTTGACAAGAAGCTTCTGTACACGTGATACTTTGATTGTAATAGGGGGTTCTAATTACATAGACAAACCTCTTGATCTAATGTTGAAACATGTGGTAGAACCATTGGAACCAATACTCGCTCCAAGACACAAAATGAATATCACTATCCATCCCACACCCAGGAGATATGATGTTCAAAATTTAAATAGTAAAATTAATACTGCAAACCTCCACCTGATACGGGCTCTAAATTTAGCAAAACATGTATACAAAAAAAGAATTGCCATGAACTTTGAAATAGAGAGACTAGCCAGAAACCCCTTCACAACACATGGCTTACGCCTAAACAAATGTGGCAAGGAGATTATCTGCAACAGACTGGCCTTCCTGACAAATATAGGGGACAATAAGAAACCAAAAGTCAGAAACCATAAACAGACACTAATAAGCAATTGGATAAAGACAAACAAGATGGGAAATAAAAAGAGTAATAGTGGCCATACTGTGCAAACTACACTAGACAAATGGGTCACAAAGTCACAGAGATGAAACACAAACCCCCTGACCCCTCAAAAAGGTCAGGAACCTGAAAGGATCAATAATTTGATGGTGAACATTATCGGGACATCCCTCCAAAACATCAGTCTGATGCCTCAGCAGTGTGAAGTCTATGTGGATACTTTCCAGGCCCACCAGGAAGATGAGTTGGCTGCCAAGGACAACCAACAGAACCAGCACATCTGCTCAGAAGTCAACATACCTGGAATACAGCACAATTTAAAGTTCAGTGACACAGTAAATATGACTTCAAGCCCCCTGAGTAAACCCCACTCAGACCTGAAAATCTATTATCACAATGTCCAATCCTTGAGCAGCTTTTTGCTGACCAGTGAACTCAGTGATACCTCAATAGTATACCTAGAAGAGCACTGGCTCTGCACTGATGTAGTTAAATTAATCTCACTACCAAACTTAAAATTGTGCGAACACTACTCCAGATCAAATGATGGACATGGTGGGGTTGCCATCTTCATCAAACAACACATTGAATATAGCCCACTTCCTACCCTAAAGGAAAAGAGGAACAGACAAGATCTTTGAATGTGCAGCTATAAAGCTTACAGATCTAAATCTAAGAGTAGCTACAATTTTCTGTCCCCCCCTCCAGTAGTATTAATGATTTTCTGTTACAAATGGACTTGTTTCTATCCAAAATAAGTCAGTGGAAACAGGATGTGATTATATGTGGTGACTTTAATATAGACTTTCTCACCCACAACAGAAACAGGGAAACGTTGATTAACATTGCAAAAACTTATAATCTACATGGCCTTGTAAATGAGCCCACTAGAATGACACCTACATCCAAGGCAGCTCTAGATCAAATTTTTGCAAATAGTAATAAACTTAACCCAATTCTAGAAGTATACAATGCAGGATTCAGTGACCACCAAGCTGTCATTCTAAAGGTCGATGTTAGCAAAGATACCTCAAACCCAGTCCCACCTAAAACATTATGAAGGTTTTTCACCCAAGAGAACTTGAACAAGCTAAATGCCCTCCTTAGTAAAGAAAAGTGTGCAGAGATGTACACAGCCAATGATGTCAACATGAAATTCAACATATTTCTTGACAAAATGATCCACCACTTTGAAGAGGCCTTTCCATAAAAACCAGTAAGAAAAAATAATAATAATAATAATAATAATAATAGAAACAAGAGTTGGATTACACCAGCTATAAAAATCTCTTGCAAACATAAAAGAATACTCCACATGTTATGTAACTAAAGTAGTGACTCCCCCCAACTAACAGAATACTATAAAAACTACACATGTATCCTAAGAAGAGTGATAAGACAAGCAAAAAGGATGCAGAATGATGAGTACATTGACAAATCCAGCAATAAAGTAAAAGCAATGTTGAATATTATAAAAAAGGAAAAGAGGGGAAATGAAAGCATCACACACGAATATACACTCCTGGAAATTGAAATAAGAACACCGTGAATTCATTGTCCCAGGAAGGGGAAACTTCATTGACACATTCCTGGGGTCAGATACATCACATGATCACACTGACAGAACCACAGGCACATAGACACAGGCAACAGAGCAGGCACAATGTCGGCACTAGTACAGTATATATCCACCTTTCGCAGCAATGCAGGCTTCTATTCTCCCATGGAGGCGATCGTAGAGATGCTGGATGTAGTCCTGTGGAACGGCTTGCCATGCCATTTCCACCTGGTGCCTCAGTTGGACCAGCGTTCGTGCTGGACGTGCAGACCACGTGAGACGACGCTTCATCCAGTCCCAAACATGCTCAATGGGGGACAGATCCGGAGATCTTGCTGGCCAGGGTAGTTGACTTACATCTTCTAGAGCACGTTGGGTGGCATGGGATACATGCGGACGTGCATTGTCCTGTTGGAACAGCAAGTTCCCTTTCTGGTCTAGGAATGGTAGAACGATGGGTTCGATGACGGTTTGGATGTACCGTGCACTATTCAGTGTCCCCTCGACGATCACCAGTGGTGTACGGCCAGTGTAGGAGATCGCTCCCCACACCATGATGCCGGGTGTTGGCCCTGTGTGCCTCGGTCGTATGCAGTCCTGATTGTGGCGCTCACCTGCACGGCGCCAAACACGCATACGACCATCATTGGCACCAAGGCAGAAGCGACTCTCATCGCTGAAGACGACACGTCTCCATTCGTCCCTCCATTCACGCCTGTCGCGACACCACTGGAGGCGGGCTGCACGATGTTGGGGCGTGAGCGGAAGACGGCCTAACGGTGTGCGGGACCGTAGCCCAGCTTCATGGAGACGGTTGCGAACGGTCCTCGCCGATACCCCAGGAGCAACAGAGTCCCTAATTTGCTGGGAAGTGGCGGTGCGGTCCCCTACGGCACTGCGTAGGATCCTACGGTCTTGGCGTGCATCCGTGCGTCGCTGCGGTCCGGTCCCAGGACGACGGGCACGTGCACCTTCCGCAGACCACTGGCGACAACATCGATGTACTGTGGAGACCTCACGCCCCACGTGTTGAGCAATTCGGCGGTACGTCCACCCGGCCTCCCGCATGCCCACTATACGCCCTTGCTCAAAGTCCGTCAACTGCACATACGGTTCACGTCCACGCTGTCGCGGCATGCTACCAGTGTTAAAGACTGCGATGGAGCTCCGTATGCCACGGCAAACTGGCTGACACTGACGGCGGCGGTGCACAAAGGCTGCGCAGCTAGCGCCATTCGACGGCCAACATCGCGGTTCCTGGTGTGTCCGCTGTGCCGTGCGTGTGATCATTGCTTGTACAGCCCTCTCACAGTGTCCGGATAAAGTATGGTGGGTCTGACACACCGGTGTCAATGTGTTCTTTTTTCCATTTCCAGGAGTGTAGAAATCAAACTCAACAATGAATCTATATCTAATCTCGAAGTTGTGGTGAAGCCTTTCAACAATTTCTTTACGAGCATAGCTGAAAAATTGGTCCAAAATAATCCTAACACAAATTACCAACCAGCAAACCAAAAATATCACACATGTGCTGAGTCAATTTTCATTAACAAAGTCACTGAAAATGATGTTGCAAAAGCCCTCAGAGTGTTAAAAAATTCATATTCAGCTGGAATTGATGGTATCCCAGCAGCTGTAACCAAAAATTGTGAACACACAATTGCTGAACCATTAACTCACCTCTGTGACTGTTCTTTCCAGGCAGGAATCTTCCCTGTAGCTCTGAAACTTTCTAAAGTAATTCCTGTCTTCAAAAAAGGCGATAATAAAGATATGAATAACTACAGGCTTATCTCAATCTCATCCTGCTTTTCTAAAGTTTTTGAAAAAATAATGTACAAAAAAATGATGGACTTCATCGAAAAAAAAAAAAAAAAAAAAAGATTTACTAAGTTTAGCTCAACATGGGTTCAGAAGCAACAAATCTACTGAAACTGCAGTATACGATTGTATAATATGCTATTAGAACTGTTAGATAGAAAATAACCCATAACAGGCATATTTCTGGATCTGTCCAAGGCTTTTGACACTGTTGACCACAAAATACTACTGGAAAAATTTGAACACTATGGTACCAGAGGAATTGCAAACAACTGGATTGCTACATTCCTAACCCATTGGATGCAGAGAGTCAGCATGAAATATACTAATAGACAAAGCAACTCAATAACCGAAATACTATCAAGTAATAAAATGTAAAGCAAGGTGTTCCACAGGGCTCAGTATTGCGACCCCTACTTTTCCTCCTGTATGTTAATGACTTGAGCCTGAATGTTGATGCACACAAAACAATAATATTTTCAGATGACACAACTGCACTTCTCAAAGGGGAGAATACAGAGGCTGTGCAAAATGCTGTGAACTTGGCCACTGAACAACTCAGCAACTGGGCTAAAATCAACAGATTAACTATCAACACCAAAAAGACAGCTTCCATGAACTTTCACACAACACAAAATGCAAAGTCCTCTCAGCCATTTCTCACTGTAAATAACCAGTCAACAGATACCGACACTGTTTTCAAATTCCTGGGTCTGTGGGTTCAAGATAAATTAAAATGGATTACACATACAGGAAAGGCAAATGCCAGGGTTTGTACTGGCTGTTATGCATTGAGTGTACTGAAAACATGTGCTGGCCTGAAAACATTAACCAGTGCATACTACACTTACGTACAAGCCCACCTAAAATATGGTGTAATATTCTGGGGAAATTCTCCAACTGCTCTGAGCACATTCAGAATCCAGAAGAGAGCAATGAGGATTATTACTGGGAGCAAACCCAGAGACTCTTGCAAACCCATCTTCAGAAAGTTGGAAATCCTTACACTGCCTTGCCTCTACATTCTTGAGACTCTAAAATTTTTCAGAAACCACATAGTGCCAACTGACCCCAGAGTCGTAAAAAATAATGAAATACATGAACACAACACCAGGTAAAATGCAAATCTGCATGTTATACGAGGGAGCTTTCCACATGGACCTCCAACTGTTGAACAATCTTCCCACTAGTATTAAGTCCATCAAAGACAACATAACATTTAGCAAAGCCATGAAGTCATATTTGTTGCGTCACTGTTTTTACTCTGTAAATGAATACTTAGAACAGTAATCTTACTGATTGTGTTAAATTGAAAACATTGAGCAATATAATACGTTAGGATACTATAAGCCTATGTTAATATATGTTAACAATGTTAAGTGTTATTTTCCGACATCTGCAACACACTGTGTACCATCAGATCACATGGAATAAATAAATAAAATTACATGAACACATCACTGCATTCCTCCTCCCTTAGGGAGATCACGGATCCTTGAGATGTACATGGTGTCCTCCTCATCCACTGGCCTCTGGCTAAGGTGGCATGCGGAAGCAGGAGTGTAGTGTCTGAAATGCTTCAGGCACAGGCACATTCTGAGCCCATATTAAACCATACTGCACCACCAGCGACAATGGGACTGTTTCCTTCTCAAACTTAGCATCTGCTCTGGTGATGGTGCTCACAGTGCTGATGATACTGGTATCAGTTGTTACTGAGGAATGGGTGACAGAATCATTGATGATGCTGTTGGAAGCAATAGTGGTACTGCTGATTCAATTACTGAGGCCAAATGCCCTCACCCAAGTGGGAGTGAAGAACCGGCAATAGCAGGTGATGTGACACCCACTGTAGATGGGCTTGGAGGTGATGGTGTGACTTCAGTGGAAGCCTTGCTATCTACTCAAAGGCAGAGCTGATCTTTATGCCTCGATCATAGGCTGTCCTCTGTGCAGCGATGTTGCAGAGGTGCAGCCCCTGGCATCTGCCGATTACAGCTGTAATCCATTCAGGGCAATGTTTGAAACCACAGACCTGCACAGCCACAACCAGCCAGAAGAAGCATGGCAGATGCATGAGTTGATGTTCAGTTGGAGGACACAGAAGGCATATCAATATCCTAAGCTGGTGCCCATGGTGTAGCTCTGCTGGGCTTTTCTCACCAAATAACATGAAACGGTACGTGGAGAAAACTGACCTAAGGCAATGTCAGACAAAGAGGTGGCAATGTACATTTTATCTGATTTTTGACCGTTCTCATTACACATTCACCTCACCATTAGATTGGGGGTAGAGCAGAGGGGCAAGGATGTGATGGATGCCGTGGTAATTGCAAAATGCTGCAACCTCTTGCGATGAAAATTGTGGACCATTATTGGACAGTAATATCATGGGCAAGCCTTTGAGCAAAAAAAATTTGGACAAGGCTGTGATGGTGGCAGTTAAGAATGTGGGAACACAATGAACAATATGAGAAAGCAAGAATATGAATCACTGACCAGCAGCCAATAAACATTGAGAAAGGGATCAGAGGAATCCACATGTATACAGTCCCATGCATGCGACAGCAACAGCCAAGGAGACAACAATGCCTGGGGAGCTGCTTGGTGCATCACACACAGTGAACAGGAGGCAACCAGGTGGGTAACATCACCATTCAAACTGGGCCAAAACAAGTGTCTACGGGCCACTGCTTTTAGGTGTGATACACCCCAATGATCTGCATTTAAGAAATGGAGAACTGTGAAATGAAGTGTTGAGGGGATCATGACCCAGGGGACCACATGATCTGTGTCTAAAGGCAGAGCACCATCGAAAACAGAGAACCAGATGGGCTCAAAAAAAATGAGGCTGAGCAGGAGGTTTCATGGTAAAATGTGCTTGAAAATTATTGGCACACATCAGTCCAGAAGAGTACAAAGAAGAAAACTCAAAATATAATGCATCTAACAGCACATAAGGCACTTCTTCAGACACTTAATTCATTTCATCTGAAATGGAAAACCAAACAATTTAAAAGCATCTAATCCAAAAAGATTCGCTATATATATATGTTATCCACAACAAGAACTGTGACTAGACTACTGACTTGTGGAATGCTGGGGCAAGAAACTGGCCAAGAACAGAAATACTCTGTTTATTGTAATTTACTAACTTTTGTGACACTGGGAAAAAAGGAGGGGGCTACAGATCCATGTAAGTTATGGATTTAAAGAGGTTGCTACAGCTCCTGTACCACTTGCATGTGCAGACCTTTATGAAACATAATAACAACAATGAACAGCTTGTTTGGTGCAACAGAAATAGCCGATACAACGTTTACGTCAATATCCACATCAGGATTGTTCTGCTGAATTTTTACATTATGAACAGAAGCAATGTAACCTTTTCTGATGCAATTATGACAGGTAGCTCAGTGTTTTGGGCAGTCTGAGTACCATGGTTAATTTTTTTTTTCAGTTGAGAAATTCCACCAGTTAGTGAAAGTTTGGTGATGTGATGCTTACATGCCCTCCACATGCTGTCAGGGATGTATTTGCATCCTCTCTTTGAGAACCTGAATTCTAATATTTTTTGTAATGTAATGTCCAGTTAATTTTGTTGGGCACTGAAATAAGTTGGGCATTGTTCTAGATTTGAACACGGTCAACCATCACCGTACTTATTACCCTCCTACAATGATTTCTGCATGTGGCTTCATAAAAACAGAAAAATCTAATGTAACAAAGCTCATATTTGGCTTATTGGGAAGTTTTTCTTGAATCCATAATTAACTTTACATTAAACATAAACACTTTTGCTTCTACTGTAGCTCTGAAATATGTCCCTTTTCAGAACAATTAACATTCTGTCTTAATAATTAACATTCTTTCTTGTCTCCAGAATTTACTTTATGGGTAGAATCACACTGATTCCTTTCAGAGAGGACTCAGTAAAATGTGTGAATATTATTTGTTTACTACAAGCATTGCATTGTTGTAATATGTTTGTCTTTGTTTTATGCATGAATAAATAACTCATAATAATATTGGAAGATACAGGATAAATAGGCCAATCAATAATTTAAAAAAATGGTAAACCACAACGATAAATTATATTGGAGCCATGAGAAAAATAAGAATATCAAAACAAAAGGAATTCATGAAGTGTAATCACAGTTGTGAATATGAACAACCATCAGTTGTATAATGGAATGACGAGTGTGAATATTTGTGCTGCTCTGGACTTGAACCTGGATTTCCCAGTTTATTCTAGTGGTAGCATTAACTGTTTTGGTCACCTTTGAATGACTCATGGTCAGGCTCAAATTTCCAAGTGTCATTGTTCCTGAATCACAACCTTGTAGACACATTGTGTAATTCCTGCACGGGAGTGGAAATTTAACTTAAAAGTTGATGCCAGGTATTGGGGGATAAAAATGATATTGCAGTGCTTGTCTTATTAAGAAGAACAATGTAGGCATTGCAGTGACTACAAACATTATGAAATATATTAAATAAATTTGAAATTGCATATATAAACAACTGCCAGCAGTGTTAGAGAATGGTGACTATGTAGACATCACAGTGCCGCATTCTTCTTAACAACACAGGCACAGCAACAGCATAGAAAAGATATTGCTGACTGTGCTCATTGTACAAAAACAGGTAAGGTCTGTATCTTCTATCACAATAACTCATGTGTAGAGCAGTGTCAATTGCAGTCAGAACTCATCCAGTAGTTTTGATTATCACAATAGAATTCATAGTTACATAATAATGTGATCCAACAATAGCAGACAATTATCAAACAATGGAAAATCCAGGATGGAATGTAACAATACGAGAGAAGGAAAGTTGCTACTCACCATATAGTGGAGATGCTGAGCCATGATAGACACAATAAAAAGATTCACATAATCGTAGCTTTCAGCCATTAAGGTCTTTGTCAGCAGTAGACACACATACACACACGCACACACACACTCATGCAAGCGCAACTTGCACACACATCTGCAGTCTCAGAGAGCTGAAACTACACTGTGAGCAGCAGCACCAGTGCATGATGGGAGTGGTGACTGGGTGCAGGTAAGGAGGAGGCTGGGGCGGGGAGGGGGAGGGGTAGTATGGTGGGAGTGGTGGACAGTGAAGTGTTGCAGTTTAGACAGAGGGTAGGAGAGAAGGTGCAGAGGGGGAAGGGAGTAAGTAGTGGAAAGGAGAGAAATAAAAAAACAGTGGTTGCAGCTTAGCTTGTAGGTCACATGACTGGTTTCACAGGTAGCTCTGCCTTTGATGTGATAGATAATGTTAGTGAGCGGACTGGAGTAGGTGGTGGTAGGAGGATGTATGGGACAGATCTAGCATCTAAATCTATTACAGGGGTATGAGCCATGAGGTAAGGGATTGGGAGCAGAGGTTGTGTAAGGATGGACGAGTATATTGTGTAGGTTCGGTGGACAGTGGAAGACCATGGTAGAAGGGGTGGGAAGGATAGTGGGTAGGACATTTCTCATTTCAGGACACTACAACAGGTAAACAAAACTCTGGCAGAGAATGTAATTCAGTTGCTCCTGTCCCGGATGGTACTGAGTTACAAGGGGAATTCTCCTCTGTGGCCGGACTGTGGGACTTTGGGAGGTGGTAGGAGACTGGAAAGATAAGGCACGGGAGATTTGTTTTTGTACAAGGATGGGAGGATAATTATGGTCAGTGAAGGCTTCAGTGAGACCCTCGGTACATTTTGAGAGTCACTGCAGATGTGATGACCATGGGTCTTCTTGGTATGAAATGTGTGGCAGCTGTCGAAGTGGAGGTATTGCTGGTGGTTAGTAGGTTTTATATGGATGGAGGTACCTCTGCACTAATATGGTAGCAGAAAGAGCACTAAACCCCGACTGCAGCATGTACTAAAGACATTGTTCATATGCCGCTGCCAACAATGAAAGGTGTTCATATTATTGAATGTTTCTCCATTGCATGAGAATGGCTGGTGATTTCACACTAAATCTTTGTCACTCATTATGGAAAACATCATTCACTAAGCGAGTCCTCTTTTTACAATTTGTTTTGTTTGTTAGACACATTGCACATTATGGGAGGTGCTCATTAAGTGAAGATCCACTGCAATTATAATAGTTACAGGAGTGATAACTGTTGGAATGATAGGTGTAGAGATGAAGAGGGAGGCCTTGAACAAAGAAATAGGCATTGGGTAAATCGTAATGATAGGAATTATGGTAATAGGAATTTTGAAAATGGAAGAAGAAGTCAGGGAAACTAAGATCTGACTCATGGACAGCCTGTCGGTTTGAGTCCAGGAATGATAGATACCAAACCAGAGCAAGAGTAATTTTGGAAGAGAGAGATGTAATTTATATAGGACAAACTTGAGAGGAGATATCAGTAGGTCACATACATTGAATAGAATAGAATTTAGTAGAGAACTTTGGTTGGAAATTCTAGGTGGAATGAAAGAAGAAGAGAATAGCAAGAAGAAACCTGAACTAGATCTTAAAAGTGATATTTGATAAATCTTTTAGACAAATCTACTAACAGTAGTGCTTGTTGTTAATAGTCTCCACCCTGGTGGAGAAGTGTTTGATGGACCTGTTGGAACTGAGATCAAAAGTGTGGAGGGAAAGGGTCATGTACTTAGGGGTGAGTGAGGAGTACGTTAGGAGTTATTTAAATGATAGTGCTATGAATAATAATTTGAGTACAGACAATGATTATGTTATTAATGACAATTCTGTTAGGATGGAGCTAATGATGATCTGGATGCCATTGGTGATGTTTGTGCGGATGAAAATGATGGAGTATGATTTATGTGGAGATTAAAGATGATAGTTCAGTGCAGAATGAAGTTAGTACTGTTATTATAGGTTTAGATGATGATTCTATGATAGACAGGGAAATACTTGATAATTTGCTTTTACCATTTGATGTCAATGAGATTGCACCACTTGTTCTGTTGAAAGTAAGAGGAATGACTTAATCATAATGAAATACTGAAAGTAGCTAGTAATTATTATGATAATGTTGGCAATGGTAATAAGATTCATCAAGCTTTAAGAGAAATTTGTCAAAATATGCACTCAGGTAATGAGATAAGATTTGATTCAAATGAGGAGCCATCCAATCATAATGTAGTCCTGGGAAGTTTGCAGTCTATAAAGAGTAATGAAGTTTCAAACCTACAGAAAGGAATGAGTTTTAGAGACACTGAAGATGATTTATTATTTGAAAATAAAAAAAAAAAGTGATGAACTGGGAAGCCCTCACATCTCTCTTTAAATTAATCACTGGACACTGGTAGTCGTTACTGGAATGTCAAAAAAATTAAGAGGTAGGGTAAAATAAACTGAAAATTTTGCTATATTTCTTATAACAGGTGTTTGAAACAAAGGAGTCACTAGGAAGAGTAGCAAGTTAATCACTAGACAAGTTTTGGTAGATTTTAAAATCAGTGATGTTAGTTTTACTCACAGATGCTTATAATTGAGGAACTGAATGAAATTCAGATACTTGGTATGGATTCCATAGTCAAAGGAAAGCTAAATTTCAACTGGAAGGACATGAAAATAACTTTCACTGAACCAAAAAGTGGAATTTTTGGAGAAACAAGTACATGTTATACAATAGCCAAAGTAATCTGATTGCGAGGGTAAAAGAGTTTGGAGACAGAGGTTGTTTTGATCAAGATGGTGAACTTTGTGATGATGAAATAAATAGTAACTTGTGAATTAGAAGCTAAAAATTATCTGAGGCAAAACTTCAAGTACAGAAAACATAGGGGAACTAAAAAGTTTTCTGTGGGAGTACAGTGGTACTTTCGATGTTAAGTCAGTAAGAGCAAAAAAGATTATCAGTGTAGACTTAAATTAAAGGCTTATAATACATTTTCATTAAGCCCAATTACATACCAACATGTAAAAGAAAGAAAGTAGAAAGAGAGTTGCAAAAAATGCAAAAGTGGAAAATAATAGAGGGAAGTAGAAGTCTGTACAACAACCTGTTAGTGATGGTATCTAAACATAATGGAGGAATAATACTTGTTTTAGACTCTAGACATCTAAATAAGTACCTTGAAAGAGCCACAGTCTATCCATAGAATAGTGATGAGTTGCTATGTAAATTTGAAAAAGTAAAGTTTATGAGTATCTTGCCTTACATCCAGTTTCCACCAAATTGAACTTGAATATTATTTCAGAAAATATATAGCATTTTTTATATAATGAGAAAAGCTTTGAATATTGAGATGTAACATTTGGTTTAAATGTTTCTGTAGCAGGATTTATCAGGGGATTATATTTTGTTTTGGGAAGGGAACTAGTGGAAAAATTGACTACATATGTAGAGTATGTCTTACTGTTGAGTAGAACTTGGGAAGAACATATGGAGACCTTGAAGGAAATTTTAAGAACATATGAAGAACTCGAAGGAAATTGGGAAAAAATGACACAAGGAATGACATTTAAAAAAAAAAAAAAAAAAAAAAAAAAAAAAAAAAAAAAAAAAAAAAAAAAATGAAGCCATTGTAAAATTTCCAAAATCTAGGAATAACAAGGAATTAAAGTAATTTTACAGGTTAATAGTGTTCTACAGAAAGTACATTAGAGCCCAAGCATTAAGTCTAGTCTGTAGAAATATCATATTAATGAACAGTACTTTGTGAGAGTGGAAAGAAGAATGTAAACTAGATTTTGATGGAATTAAGAAACAATTGTGTGAAAGAATGGGCTTTTATAGTGCAGATTTATCTTTACCATTCTATTTAATGACAGATAGTAGTGAAACTAGGATTATGTGTGGATCTATTTCAAGAAATAGATTAATGGAGCAATAGAACATCTTTCAATTGCATACAATGCAAAAGCATGAAGAACTATGTTGTCACTGAGAAGGAGCTTTTAGGAATAGCTTGGGGATTTAAGAAATTAGGAATTATTTCTTGGTCTCAAAATTAATGTTTACTCAGATCACAAAGACCTGTTGTACATTCAAAAGTGCAAACTGTACCATGGAAGAATTACCAGATGGTCAGTTTGCTTCCAACAATTTGACTATACGGTTCAGTATATAAAAGGAAATGAAAATGTAATTGCAGATGCTTTGTCTAGGTTGCGAGTGGGGGTGAGTTTGGAGATGGGAATGAGAGTCTCGAAAAAAAATTTCAAAATTGTATACGTGAAAGGAGTAAAGAATTAGGAGAATTTGTAACCAGTTAAGAAATAATCAGTACTGAAATGATAATTGGAAACATGTAAACAGCAATAAATGGAGGAAAACATATATTTTCACATTATTGCCAGTAATTATTGTAAATCTTCTTACTAATTGTGATAGACATCAAAGGGTAAAGGATAGCAACAAAATAAATACAGGCTATTTACAAAGTGTAATATCCAATGGATTTAGTAGGCACTGACTTGTTTAGCAAATTGTCAAGAGCTAAAGGTAGTTTCCAATATATATTTTTCATGTAGATTTGTTCTCTAAACGTGTAAAACTTTACTCTTTGAAGAAAGCAGTCAACAAGAAGACCATTTCTAAAATCACAAAGGACTATTTTCATGCAGTATGCATACCTAAAGCAATTCCATCTGATAATGGAGGTTAATTCGCGTCAAAAGTATGCAAACAATTTATTGAAGACTACAACATAAACCATATACTTATTGCCTCTTACTCACCAGCAATTTTGAAACAGGTTGTAGCTCTGTCGGGATTAAACGGCAGCAGCGTCAGTAAGCGTTGTAGAATGTTTGGAAGAACAGGTTGAGTTGAATTCATTGGGGCACTGCCTGAAACAAGCTGCTGTTGCTGCAGTATTCCAGGAGAGTGTGCCTCCCGGGTATGTGGCGACGACGGCTGTTCGGGAGGCAGCATGTAGGTGACACATTGTGGTTGAGCGTGATCCGTAATGAAGCGGAAGGTCGACGCTGGTGAGACACAGTAATGTGTTGATTGCGGTCGCGGAAGGTGAACACGTTGTGGGTGTGTTCGGATTGATGCGTCGTGGAAAACCGCCATGGATGAGGTACCGAGATGTGCCGAGAATGGTAGCGGAAGCTCGACTGGAGCTGGCGCGTGGCGACAGGTGAGAAAAAGTTCGAAGTTTGAGAATGCGTGTTAGTCCACGGAAAGCTCAACATATGATCAGAGCCGGGTCCACCTGTGTTGCAGGAAGGCTGCAGAGGTGCGGGCTGTCCAGAAGCACAGTGTGGGAAATGATGTCGAACATGGGATGGAATGTGTGAAAGTTCACTGTTCATAATCTCTCTACTGAAAACAGTGTGCGGATAAGGTGAATGTTGGGGCACAAAACACTGAGGCGTAGCAGTGGGATGGAGGTGGAGGTCAGGCACAGATAACAAGTTATTGTTCCTATTTCAGGCCGAGGTATCTAAGTAGGAACGCAAGTGCTGATGCTGAACCGAGGCAGGCGCGAGCATGGTTGGATGTTGATTGGTTGGCCTGTGAACGAAGCAGTTCCAGCCAAGTGGCAGGTATCCACATGGTACTGCATTGATTGCGGCATGGCAAATTGTTGTCCTGGCCTCAGCATCTTCAGAGCCAGAACCCATGAGGAAAGTAAGGTGATACATGTGTGCAAGAAATGTGGACAATAAAACCAAAATAGTGTGTGAAAAATGCACGAAACATGTTCGTCTCGATCACAGATTTTCAGTGTGCCAAAATTGTTTGTAATCACATCTCAAATGCATAAAAATGTATATAATCTTTAGTGATAAAAATGCAATTCAAAATAAAATTTCTTTAAATTATGGTTTCGTTTAACTTATCGGGGTACTTCGAGACCCCACTAGAGTATTAGCGTATGAGCATTTCACTAGAGTAATTAAGGGTTAAATATTATAATGCAGGTATTTATTATTTCCATATTGGTGTCAATGGTAGTTCAATTTATTGTTGTATTGTTTTCTTTTAATCTTTGGAGTCTGAGGATGTAGGAGGCAAAAATTCTAAGTTTGACTTTAGTATAATTTATAACATATTTAAGTGTTTCACTCACAGTATTTTGTTCTTTCATTTTGCATTTCATTTCATATTTTTTGTTTCCTCAAGAGAAGTACAGTAATCCTAGTTGCTAGAATGTTACTCTCAGTTTGTATCTTGCCAAGAATCTCAACACATTGCATCGTAATAATAATCTTTCACTATACCGAGTAAAATTCAACATCAAAAATTGTTAATCTTTTTAAATTACAATTATCAAGTCTCTTGCTGATGAACTCTCTTAATCATTAGTTTACACATAATTGAAGTGTATTTCTCATTTACAAAATATGGCTCATAAATAAACAAAGCTAAACTAAATATCTTATTGGATCCAAATATTTCCTTATTCAAAAGTGATGCTGTTGCATAGTCAGATCTTTATTTTCAAAATATCAAATCATGAATGTATGTGTGTAATAATCCTTCAGTCTCTCATGACAGTAAAAACATGTCAAGCTATAGTAATAATTATCATAGTGTTAACAAATTTATTTTCAGTGAACTAGATAAAATATCAGTAATGTGATATCTCAGTGAGGCACTTGATACTTTCAGCACAGGTCAAGAGCTTGTAGAGGAACTATGGTTCAAATTTAAAAGAATAAAAGACAACACAGTGGGTAGATATGTACTCGGCAGAATAATTCAAAAAGGGAGGAACTACTGTAATACACATTTATGTAAAGAAACTTCTAAAGAAACAGAGAGTACTGCACAGTAGTTGTTAAACAAACTATAGGGCTATAGATAGAGAGATGCTGAATGAAAAATGTTTGGTTGTCAAGAAAGCAATGCATGATGCCTTCCCTGACTACAATAGCAGAATATTGTCAAATGATATTTCAGAAATCCAAAGTAATTCAGGTCATATGTAAAGGCTGTCAGTGGCACCAAAGTTAGTGTTCCAGTCCCTAGCAAAAGAGATAGAAACTGTAACTGAGGGTAGCAAAGCGAAAGCTGAAATGCTTAACTCCATTTTCAAATGTTCCTTTACAAAGGAAAACCCAGGAGAATTGCCCTTATTTAATTCTTGAACCATTGAAAAGATGAATGAAATAAGTATTAATGCCAGTGGTCTTGAGAAACAGCTGAAATTGTTAAAGTTGAACAAAACTTCAGGCCCCAAAGGAATCCCTGTCATATTCTATACTGAATTTGTGGCTGAGTTAGCCACTCTGCTCACTGTATTCTGTCCTAGATCCCTTGAACAAAAACCATGCCCAATTCTTGGAAAAAGGCACAGGTCACATCTGTCTACAAAACTACCATTCAATATATATACATCAACTTGTTGTAGAATCTTAGAACATATTCTGAGCTCAAACATAGTGAGAAATTTTGAACAGAATGATCTCCTCAAAGCCAAGCAGCATGGTTTTTGAAAACATCAATCGCGTGAAGCACAATTCACACTTTTCTTACATGACATACTGAAAGCTTTGGATCAAGGCTGCCAGGTAGATGCAGTGTTTCTGGATTTCTGAAAAGCATTTGACTTAGTACCACACCTATGCTTATTGTAAAAAGTATGATTATATGGGATATCAAGTGAAATTTGCAACCAGACTAGGGACTTTTTGATAGGAAGGACACAGCATATTATCTTGGATGAAGAGTCATTGTCAGACATAAAAGTAACTTCTGTTACACCCCAGGAAAATGTGTCAGGACCCTTGCTGTTCATGTTGTTTATTAATGGCCTTCCAGACAGTATTAATAGTAAAATCAGGCATTTTGCAGATGATGCATATATCTATAATGAAATATTATCTGAAAGAAGCTGCATAAATTTTCAGTCAGCTATAGATAAGATCTCAATATGGTGCAGAGATTGGCAACTTGCTCTAAGCATCCAGAAATGTAAAATTCTGCACTTCACAAAACAAAAAAACATAATATCCAATGTCCATAATATCAGGGAGTCACTTTTGGAATTAGCCAACTCATATAAATACCTGGGTGTAATACTTTATAGGCATATGAAATGCAATGATCACATATGTTCAGTCAAGGGTAAATCGGGCAGCAGACTTCAGTTTATTGGTAGAATACTGGGAAAGTGCAAACAGTCTACAAAAGAGATTGCTTACAAAGCACTCATACAACCTGTCTTAGAATATTGCTCAAGTGTGTGGGATACATACCAGACAGGGCTAATAGTAGATATTGAACAGATACAGAGAACAGCAGCACAAATGGTCATGGGTTCATTTAATCCATGGGAAAGGGTCACAGAGATACTAAAGGAACTGAAATGGTGTAAACTACCCTGAGAAACTCTATTAACAAAGTTTCAAGAACAAGTTTTAAATGATTACTCTACAGATATACTACAATCCCCTAGATATTGCTCACACAGGTTTCTTGAGGATAAGATTAGTAAAATTATTGCATGCACAGACACATTCAAATAATCATTCTTCCCATGCTCCATAAATGAATGGAACAGAAAGAAACATAGCAACTCTTACAGTGGGATGTTCCCTTTGCCATGCATCTCATGGAGGTTTACAGAGTATAGATGTACATGTAGCTATGTATGTATGTATGGTTCCACCTACAGCATCACATAATTATTAGTACAAAATTTCTTCTTTTTATCAAGGAACTGTGTCTTCAGGATTACAAAGTACGTAGTATAGTGCAAGTAAAATCTGATCTGTTCAGGATATCGTTGCTCTTAACTTCAAGATTAATAAACCTTGGTAGCTGACCATAGTAAGAAAAAAAGTATGTCATCACAATTTATGTTTCATCTATTGACAGCTATTTAGGTGTTAGGTCATATTCAAAGGTTTTCAGCACTGATGGAGTTTCCCTCTGCTTAGCAGCAATGTTGCTTGATGCTGTGATGACTGTGACTTCATCCAACTTTCTGTGTTCTGACAAAGGATCACTGGAAAGACAGCCACCTCCTTGCGCTTGCAATTGCATGATGATGATAAGCATTCAACATTGCATAAAAGGCACTCCCTGAGTTGACATCAGTGAGATTTCCTGACATCTCAGTGATTTTCACTTATGGGGGATTTGCATATGTGTTGGCCTCACCTCCATAGATGGTTATCCCAATTAATTTTCTGGAAAGTGACAGTTAGGCAAATGGTGCCTTTGTACATCAACAGGGAATGGCTACAGCATATTTGGGAGTGACCTTGTCGAGAGTACAGTGATGGATTGTTGACAATAGTCTTCTGAATTTGAATGGCATGGAAAGGACTAGCATGATGTTTGATACCTTATGGCATAACAGTCATCCAACATTCATCTTGTTCTTCTGTGCTAGGTACAATGTGTCCAGGGTGCCTACAATAAAAACATATTGGCATGTTGATCTCCATACTCAAAATGTTTATTTTTCTGCAGGGCACTGTACATGGTATACAAGTTGGTTGTACTTGCATTGGTCAGATGCTTGGTTAACATTCGATGGTTGCAGTGTAACTTCGAGTTGGCCAAGACCTTTCTTCGTGGTGCATTTGGCTATTGGCTGAGATTGAAGCTATAAATTAATAAAATTCTTCTTCAACTCTATATTACCTTTTAACATAGGGGGTTCACATACATGACTGCTTTTTCTTCCTTTCTTAGTCCAACATTTCTGATTTCCATACACTGCTGTATTTCATCCTTACTGTCTGGCATATGACAGAGTGAGCTCAAGGGATCTTTCAACAGCCACAGACACAACATTCAGCAGTTCGGCATACCTCTTTTTATCCTATGGCACCTCAAAGATTTGCTGGCACCACTTGATGAATTTCTCTGCTTCTCTGCCTTTTATTGCATTGACATTCATGGCAACTGTCTCTGGTGTATTCAGTGTGACAGTTATAGCTGCCATAAGATACTGTATGTGTTTTTTTGTGAACATCTGATGGATTTGATTAGCAAGCCTGCATGAGATGATGCAGAACCTTCAAGTGCACATGTGAATCTTTCCCCTTGTGTGAATATAGTCACTTCCTCGCAAGCATCAGTTGAGTGAGGTAGTGTGTAGTTCTCACGGTGGTTTTTCCTTGCAAGGGATGTAGTGGAATGACTGGAGCAGTGCTGCTGTATCAGATTTTGTCAGAAAATGAGCAACAGCCAGGTGAAAATCATTCAGAAGATTCAAATGGGTTTCAGTGATGATGCTATCAGAATCAAACAGATTAAGGAGTGGTACAACCAGTTTAAAGATGGCTGGATATCAGTGGAAAGCAAACCATGGTCCAGTCAGTCACCAACATGCTGAAATTACCAAGTCATTGCCAAAGTGAATGCTGTGGTGATGCAGCACCATAATTTGACTATTAGAGAAATAGTGGAAAGGGTGGGCATCAGCACTTTTTGGCACATTCTGCTGTGACTGAAGGTTTGTCCATGACGACCAGTGCTGGTGAAATTTGTGCCAAAGCTGCTGACACTGGAACAAAAGCAATTTCATGTTGAAGCCTCACAGGACATGCTGACCTCCACAAACAGTGATCCCAACTTCAGGAACACCATAATCTCTGGTGACAAGTCCTGGATGCATGGGTACAAGCTGGAAACCAAATTTCAGTCATCACAGTGGAAGCATTTCTTGTCACCAAGAAAGAAGGCCCACCAAGTGTGCAGTAACATCAGTGTGGTACATCACAAGTACATATACAGGAACAAACAATCATAAAAGAAATCTGCAGGGCTGTCCTCCATTGCCTACATGATACTGTGCAGTACTAGAGACTGGACTTGTGGTCAACAGAAAACTAGAGCCTTCATCATAACAATGCTTGTGCACATTCCCTGCAATTGATTTACACTTTTTTTTTCAATAAAACAGATTCCTGTGCTTCAACAGACTTCTTAATCTCCTGATATGGCCCCCTGTGACTTTTGAATGTTCTCCAAACTCAAGAGGCCATAGAAAGGAATTCAGTTTCAGACAGGAGAGGACCTTATGCCAGCAATGACAGCCAACCTGAACTCCATTCCAAAAGAGCCTGTTTCGGCATATTTCCAACCATGGCGCCTCCACTTGGAGAAGTGTGTGGAGTCCTCCCAAGGGAATTACTTTTAAAGTGATTAGGTGTCCAATGCTCAGGTAAGCTAGTTTCTTTATCCCGATCAAAGGTTATATACTTTTCTAACAGATCATGTATGGGAGAAGCATGGTCATAGTAGTGTACCACAACTCCCATAGAGACCATATTCTGTAGTCATCGTAAAACTTTCATTCAACTCTATATTTTATTTTATTTTTTTCTGTTGTATTTCCTCAAAACACTGGCACTACTTCTAAATTCTTCCGGTTTTGTGGCATCCTTTACCAGAAGATCTTAACACATGTCTCTTGTGAATCCCTTTCTCAAGTGTGATATTTGGCGGGCTTCTGTCATATTTGAATTTGCCATGTGGCAAAGGGCCTAAACATTCTATATGTACAACTGTATCAATTCCTCATTACATTGGTCCTGTTCTTCAATTTTTCTTTGGCTATTTGGACTTGCTGTGATTTTTTTTTTTTTTTTTTTTTCACTTTTACTTCAAATTTGTTCCAGTTCTTGAGTTTCTTTTCATTGTTCTTGAACTACTGCTAGGGTGTTCCAACTAAGAAAAATACACATTTTCCAAATGCATTGTGCCATCTCACCTTTTGTATATGGCAACTTGGTCAAATCCTTTCAGCTATTTCATCAGGTCCTGAACAGCTTCAGTGAGACCACTGTCTTCATGGCCTGTTGGCACTTGTTGGTGCACCCTATCTTTTAAATATCCCCACAGAAAGAAATCCATGATGTTAAATCTGGTGACCTAGTGGACCAATTAAGAGACTCACCTCTGCAGTTCCATTGACCAGTATAAACACGGTCTCTTCCATACATCATTTACGTAACGCATTGGGCAACTGTCATGGTGGAAAGCAATTGTCATGGTGGAACCACATACACTGTCAAACATCAAGGGCAACATCCTGTAGTAGTTTTGGTATTTCCTGTTCCAACAGTGTTCAGTATTTGTGTCAATTCAATATGCCATTGATAAAATATAGGCCAACGAGTTTGTTCCCCATGATCCAACAACAGACATTAACCAATCAATGACATTGATGGTCAGCTTGCCATAACCAGTGGGGACTATCTACATGCAGCAACACATGTTATGTTGGTTAACACTACAATAGTTTGTTGATGTAGGCTCATCACAAAATAGAACGCTGGCAAAGAACATGGGGGTCATTTGCATTTGTTGGCATGCTCATTCATAAAACACTACCTGGTTATGTAAATTAGCCCAATGTAGTTCTTGGTGCAGCGACACATGGTATGATAATACTTAGGATGATGCCGTATTGAGACACTTGTACCTACAGAAATACTGGAATCGCAGTGTATTTACCAGCCACTTAAATGTGAGTTGTGGTGCAGTGCCACTACTACAGCAGTTAAATTAGCTTCTCCCGTAATACATCTGATTTTTTTCCTTTTGCCAGTCTGCACACTGCCATTAAAAGTATGAAGAATAATGAGCTTTCTCTGGGAAGTGCTCAGCATACAAGGCAACAGCTGCCTCAAAATTTCTCCTATATTCTCCATAAATCAGGATCACTTCAGTTTTTTCTTCTGTGGTAGCAACATTTCTTCTCCACTTGCATGTCTGTTTTCCAAATGATAGATGGGTGTGCAGGCAATAAATGCTGTGCAAGTATTGTAATGTTTAGAGGAGCCATCTGTTTTCCATCTGCACAATAAGTGAGCTCTGACACTACATGGCCATGGTCGCATGTTGGGTAGTTCCCTGCTTGATATGTCAGAGGAAAACAACATTGTAAGTGGGGTTTATAATTAGAAGTTATGAAATACTGGCCTGTCTGACCCTTGCAGTGTGGAGCCAAGGTTCCACATGTCACTGGATATTCAAGGGGCATTGGGTAGCATTTTGCAAATTACAGTTGTGTGCTCTTTCCTATTCATCCAATTACAGTGCCATCTGTTACGAAATGCAGAAAATGCTTCAGACAAACCAGGTGTAGATTTTGTCATAGAATTATGTTGTTGTTGTTGTCTTCTGTCCTGAGACTGGTTTGATGCAGCTCTCCATGCTACTCTATCCTGTGCAAGCTTCTACATCTCCCAGTACTTACTGCAACCTACATCCTTCTGAATCTGCTTAGTGTCTTTATCTCTTAGTCTCCCTCTACGATTTTTACCCTCCACACTGCCCTCCAATGCTAAATTTGTGATCCCTTGATGCCTCAGAACATGTCCTACCAACCGGTCCCTTCTTCTTGTCAAGTTGTGCCACAAACTCCTCTTCTCGCCAATTCTATTCAATACCTCCTCATTAGTTATGTGATCTTCCCATCTAATCTTCAGCATCCTTCTGTAGCACCACATTTCAAAAGCTTCTATTCTCTTCTTGTCCAAACTATTTATCATCCATGTTTCACTTCCATACATGGCTACACTCCATACAAATACTTTTAGAAATGACTTCCTGACACTTAAATCTATACTCGATAGTAACAAATTTCTCTTCTTCACATATGCTTTCCTTGCCATTGCCAGTCTATATTTTATGTCCTCCCTAGTTCGACCATCATCAGTTATTTTGCTCCCCAAATAGCAAAACTCCTTTACTACTTTAAGTGTCTCATTTCCTAATCTAATCCCCTCACCATCACCCGACTTAATTCAATTACATTCCATTATCCTCGTTTTGCTTTTGTTGATGTTCATCTTATATTCTCCTTTCAAGACACTGTCCATTCTGTTCAACTGCTCTTCCAAGTCCTTTGCTGTCTCTGACAGAATTACAATGTCATCGGCGAACCTCAAAGTTTTTATTTCTTCTCCATAGACTTTAATACCGACTCCGAATTTTTCTTTTGTTTCCTTTACTGCTTGCTCAATATACAGATTGAATAACACTGGGGACAGGCTACAACCCTGTCTCACTCCCTTCTCAACCGCTGCTTCCCTTTCATGCCCCTCGACTTTTATAACCGCCATCTGGTTTCTGTATAAATTGTAAATAGCCTTTCGCTCCCTGTATTTTACCCGCGCCACCTTCAGAATTTGAAAGAGAGTATTCCAGTCAACATTGTCAAAAGCTTTCTCTGAGTCCACAAATGCTAGAAATGTAGGTTTGCCTTTCCTTGATCTATTTTCTAAGATAAGTCGTAGGGTCAGTATTGCCTCACATGTTCCAACAGTTCTGCAGAGTCCAAACTGGTCTTCACCGAGGTCAGCTTCTACCAGTTTTTCCATTTGTCTGTAAAGAATTCGCATTAGTATTTTGCAGTTGTGACTTATTAAACTGATAGTTCAGTAATTTTCACATTTGTCAACACCTGGTTTCTTTGGGATTAGAATTATTATATTCTTCTTGAAGTCTGAGTGTATTTCACCTGTCTGATACATCTTGCTCACCAGGTTGTAGAGTTTTGTCAGGACTGGCTCTCCCAAGGCCGTCAGTAGTTCCAATGGAATGTTGTCTACTCCCAGGGCCTTGTTTCGACTCAGGTCTTTCAGTGCTATGTCAAACTCTTCACGCAGTATAGTATCTCACATTTCATCTTCATCTACATCCTCTTCCATTTTCATAATATTGTCCTCAAGTACATCGCCGTTGTATAGACCCTCTATATACTCCTTCCACCTTTCTGCTTTCCCTTCTTTGCTTAGAACTGGGTTTCCATCTGAGCTCTTGATATTCATACAAGTGGCTCTCTTTTCTCCATAGGTCTCTTTAATTTTCCTGTAGGCAGTATCTATCTTACCCCTAGTGAGATAAGCCTCTGCATCCTTACATTTGTCCTCTAGCTATCCCTGCTTAGCCATTTTGCACTTCCTGTCGATCTAATTTTTGAGACGTTTGTATTCCCTTTTGCCTGCTTCATTTACTGCGTTTTTATATTTTCTCCTTTCATCAATTAAATTCAATATTTCTTCTGTTACCCAAGGATTTCTACTAGCCCTCATCTTTTTACCTACTTGATCCTCTGCTGTCTTCACTACTTCATCCCTCAGAGCTACCCATTCTTCTTCTACTTGATTTCTTTCCCCCACTCCTGTCAATTGTTCCCTTATGCTCTCCCTGAAACACTGTACAACCTCTGGTTTAGTCAGTTTATCCATGTCTCATCTCCTTAAATTCCCACCTTTTTGCAGTTTCTTCAGAATTATATAGAATTATAATCTGCCATAAAAATGGGGGTTCCCATTGGAGATTTCAAAGTTGCCCCCGACCATCCATGCATGTGTGGGATGGCGGGTTGTGTGTGGTATAGTTGGATATCCCCCTCTGAGGCAAACAAATTGGAATTGTAACCTTTTTTGATCTGATGTTTAGTTCTGAAGGTATTTCAATGTCTTTAGTTAAAATGAACAACATGTATGGTGAAATATTTTCAGTATTACTGTCATTTAAGTAATTTGCCCCAACTGAAGTAAATATGCTGTCAGATGGTGCTAGGAGAGCTACTGTTCATACCATAGAGAAAAAATGTTCTAGGGGTGAATTTTTATCATCTTCTTGGATAGTATTAATTTTCATATTATTATCATACCAGTTCAAGATTTTTGACCACACTTTTAAATTACGCTCAGTAATTTCTATGAAACTACACGTTTTACGTATATGTGACAGTATCTAATCTAACACTGATTTTGATGTGGTGTTCAGTTGTTGTAGGAAATCTGGTGAAATGGAAATAATGAAAATGGCAACAAACATGAACAGTGTAAGGCAAACAAGAGAAAAATGAGATAATGGACTGTAATTAAAAAAGCAAGATTAACTTTTGCAGATAACACAAATCAACTCATTGATACTTCATACTTATACTATAAATATGGTAAATAATAACAATTTTTCATGTAGTACCTTGACACTATTTACATAGTTTTCCACTAAAAATTTTAAATACATTTATGCAAATACACTGAAGTGCCAAAGAAATTATATAGGCCTGCATATTCAAATACAGAAATTGTAAACAGGCAGAGTAGGGCACTGGATTCGGCAGTACCTATACGGTAAAAGAAAACAAGTGTCTGGCTCTGTTGTTAAATCGGTTACTGCTGCTACAATGGCTGGCTGGTTATCAAGATTTAAGTGAGTTTGAACATGGTGTTATAGTTGGCACATGGGCAATGGGCACAGCATCTCTGAGGTAGCAGTGAAGTGGGGATTTTCCCCTATGACCATTCCAAGAGTTTACCATGAATATCAGGTATCTGGTAAAACATCAAATCTCTGGCACTGCTGCTGCCGGAAAAATATTCTTCAAGACTAGGACCAATGATGACTGAAGAGAATTGTTCAACATGACAGAAGTGCAATCCTTTAGAAAATTGCTGCATATTTCAATGCTAGGTCATCAACAAGAGTCGGCTTGTGAATTTCATACTTCTGCTTTTACTTCACTGTTTCATTGCCTGGATAGGCTGGCGACCATTAGTACATGTTTTAAACAACTAAATGAACTTGGAACCGAGTTTTTCTAGTGTCAGCATAATATTACACATACTGTGTTTCTATCCAGGTAAGTTCTTAGGAAAAGAAGTGAATAGTCTGATTTATTTATCCATTAGACCCAATACATGGTCAAATCCTGTAAAAAGGGTAACTCTATTGATTAGCTTTTCCTATAAACAGGACCATACTCCCATAGTGTACTTTATTTGGAAACTAAATTAAAATTTATTTAAGAGGGTTATATGTGGCTTTTCCCATGACAGGACTATTTGTTCCGTTTGGGTATAGTATACATGGCAATATAGAAACAGGGTTTTCTGTTATTTAGGTAAAAGCTTACTGAATTACAGTAGTAATGGTAGGGTTATACGCTGGCCATTGAACTCCCTGGACATGAACTTTACTGAGCACATTTGGGATGCCTTGCAATGTGCTGTTCAGAAGAGATCTCTAGCCCCTCATACTCATATGGATTTATGGACAGCACTGCAGGATTCATGGAGTCAGTTCCCTCCAGCACTACTTCAGACATTAATCAAGTCCATGCCACATCATGTTGTGGCATTTCTGCATTCTCGTGGGGGCCCTACATGATATTGGGTATGTGTATTTGTTTTTTGGCTCACTACAATAACATGAGGTTAAAGTTAAGGCAGAATCCCCATCAAAACAAAGAAACACTTAACTCAGTTCTGAAGCAATCCTTTGCAAATTAAAATTCAGGGACAATTTAAGTATCATACCACTGCAAAGAGGAAGCTAAAGATATATAAGTACATAACATTTTAGACCACGTATTGAATATCATAACAGGTCATGTACCTGTCTAATAGCTACATGGTGCTCACATTTTCACACTTGGGCACTTGTTGACCAAGGCTTTGTGTGGGATACATGTTCATAGATATGTGTATTACAAGAAACTGAAGTAAGTATTTCAATTTTAGACATTAACATGAAAGACAAGATAATTAAAAGGAATAAAGATACAATAGACACTGAAATATAGTAAGATAATGGCAAAACTATCAGTAATATTTTATGGGGGAATGCTTTAATGAACACAAGGGTTAGAAAGTCCACCAGAACTTTCAAAAAAGTTAAATTTTATAATTCAAATAATTAAGTAATTAAAATTTATATTAGTAAAAGAATACATTTTTGGAAACAGAAAAATAAGGATAAGGGCTGTTAAATGAGCTACATCAATCATGAAACAAACAGTTTTTAGGAGTATGAGGTATCTTAAATTACAAATATTTCAGTCAATAAAAGGTTCCCATAACAATTACATATACCATCATCAGCAGTCTGAAAACTTTCCTGTGAATAATCGAGTTTCATGAAATACACCACACATACAAAATTAATTACTTCATTTACCAATTGTATATGTACTAAAAATGAAAAAATCAGTAAAAAGAAAAAAAAAATAATAATTGCCTCAGGAATAGTATAAGAATAAGTTGGATAATCCCACCTTTCTGTTTAATGTTTCTGACAAACTATAACTACAATCAAGTTTGCAACATGTCAGTATTTAGAAACAATGTTCTGAGAAGCAATAAAATTATGGTTAAACTTCATTTACTTTGATAATGTCCACAACTAGTGCAAATAGCTCAAAAGTCAACCAAATGTATACAAAAAACAAACTGATATGTCATCTGATGAAACATTTAGCTTCAAAATTAAACCATTCACAGTTTATGGCCCATTAGAAATCTGTGAGAATGATGTAAATAAAATACATTTTAATAATGTTGAAACTATTGAGCTGGGTTAAAATCCAAGCATTAATACCTAAATTTCATCTGAAACTTAGATTATGAAACACACTTAATTCTCACGTATACTGATACTAACATCTTAAGTGGACTTTTTATAACAGCTAAATAATAAATAAAACTTGGAAAGTCATTCTTAGAGAAAATTCAACATTAAAGTGTAATCCTGTGTTGATGTGCATCAAAATGACAATTTATTACATTGTCAAAAACATGAAATTTACAGTTTTTTAGTTTTTGATCATTATGAAATAGTTAGAATATTACATATAAATCACAAACATCTGTGTTATATTTAACATAAATCAGAATATTTATTAGCTACTTTCCCAAAGAGATTACAATGCAATAGTTGAATGACTCTGGAGTGAGTACACCATGCTTAGCACTGACAGCCAGGAAGAGAGATGTAGATGGTATGTGTTAAAAACACAGACATGTGCAGCAGCCCTTATGAACTGATGTTGCACTATGCTAGTATTAAGTTTCAACTTTCATAATTGTGAGAATGCTTTACACAAAGCTTGAATTAATCATTGACAATTATTGTAGCTAATGGCTGACTTTTATTTATGACAACTAAATAAATTATTCAGTTCCACAGTATTTACACAGGTTGACTTCATCAAGAACTAAGGTAAGTCTATTGTGTCTGCCCCTTTTCTGATAAGGAATGGAGATGACAGTGTTAAACTCACATCAGGCATAATGACACGTGCTGATTCCAGCAGAGAATTTGAGTTGGTGGTCACAAGTGCCAATGATGTTGAAACATAGCTGATATTGCTAGAATTGAACAAAGCTCCATGACTCGTGGAATCACAGTCAGATACTGTACCAAATTTGTGGCTGAGTCAGTCCCTTTTCTAACCATATACTGCCATAGATGCCTCAAACCATTTTGTTTTGTTTATTTATTTTATATGAAATAAAATAAATAAACCAAAACCCATGCTCAGTAGTTTGTAGAAAGCGTATGCCACATCAGTCAATAAGAAGGATACCAGTAGGAATTCATTTATCTATTACCCAATATCCTTGACATTAGTTTGTTGTAGAAACTTTGAACATATTCTGAGCTCAAACATAATTAGGTATCTCAAATACAATGACCTCTTTCATGCCAATCAGCATGGATTCCAAGAGCATCTGCCATGTGAAAGCAAAATGGATATCAAGCAAGATTTGTGACTGAAGTGAGGATTTTTCATATGAAGAATGCAGCAAGTTATCTCAGCTGGAGAGTCATCAACATATGTAGAAGTAATTTCAGTTGTGTCCCAGGGAAATGTGTTGGGTCCCTTGCTGTACATGCTGTGTATTAATGAAGTTGCAGACAATATTAATAGTAACATCATCAGACTTTTCACAGGTGATGCAGTTGAGAATAATGAAGTACATTCTGAAAAATGGTGCACAAATATTCAGTCAGATTTTGATACAATGTCAAAGTAGTGCAACAATTGGAAACTTGCTTTCAATATTGGGAAATGTAAAATTGTACAATTCACAAAATTTGAAACATACTACACTAGACTGCAAGGTCAAAAAGTCACATTTGGAGTGGTCAATTCTTACAAATACCCAGTTGTAACCTTCTGTAGGAATATGAAGTGCAACGATCACATAGGCTCAGTTGTGAGTAAAGCAAGTTGTGAACTTTGGTTTATCATTAGAATGATAGGAACATACCATCAGTCTACAAAGGAGATTGCTTACAAATCACTTGTGCAACCCATTCTAGATTATGAGGTCTCCTCAAAAAATTCTGGAACAGTCCTAATTTGGCACCAATGGTGTGCTGGAGCGAAATGTAGTTGGGATCTCGGCACATGCCTTTGTTTAATGTGTTACTTCCAGAAGTTTCATTGTTGTTTGTCTGTTAGTTATTGTTCAGTGCTAAGTAAAATGTTATGTTGAGAATTTCGAGATGGCAGAGTTAGAGAAGCAACATGTCTGCATTAAATTTTGCATGAAACTCAAGACAACCATTACAGAGGCACACCAAATGATGCAGAAAACCTAGTGATGCATGCTTAAGCCATACTCAACTTTACAAGTGGTTTACATGGTTTAAAAATGGCCAGATAGAAGTTAAAGGTGACCGTCATTCAGGACACTCTTCACCAAGCACCAACAACACTCATCCCAGGAACGTAACAAAACTATGTGTGTCAATCAAAGACTAGCTGTCTGAGAGATTCCAGTACAATGTATCATTTCAGTCAGATCATGCCATGAAATCTTGACACACCATCTTGGAACGCATCTTATTGCCACCAAGCTCATCCCCAATGCTTATGAGACAAGAGCAGAATGACCTTTGCCTCACAATCTGCGAAGAGTTTGAATTGTGCAAATGAGAATTCTCCTTAAAAGAATCATAACTCATGATTTGATGCGGGTCTACAATTGTGATGTTGAGACTAAGGTTCAATCTTCACATTGGGTCAAGAAAGGTTCTCCAAGACCAAAAGAAAGCTTGTCAGGTCAGGTCAGGTCAGGTCAGGTCAGGTCAAATGTCAAAGCTATATTGACAGTTTTCCTTGACTTTGAAGGATTGGTTCAATATGAATTTGTACCACAGGGACAAACTGTTAATCAATGGTACTATCAAGGCACATTGCAACAACTGTGAGGATATTGAGAAGGAAATGGTTTGGAATGTGGAGACACAATTCGTGGCTCTTGCATCATGACAACACACTCACACATTCATCCCTATTGGTGTACGACTGTTGCACAAAACATGAAATCAGTGTGCTGCCTCATCCTTGGTACTCTCCAGACCTGGCCATGTGGAACTTTTTTCATTTCCAAACTTGAAAACCCAATAGAAAAGATGAGGATTTGCAATGATAGATGAGCTAAAAGAAAAATTACAGATGGCACTTTGTGCAATCCAGCATGAGGCATACCAAGACTGCTTTCAATAGTGGAAACAGCACTGGAAGCAATGAGTAAATTGAGGAGGAGGGTATTTTAAAGAAGACCATGCACAAAAAGTATAAGGTAAGCATAGCACTTCCTAAATATGGACAAAGATCTGGAATGTTGTGAACAAGCCTCTTATTACTCAAGGTTGTAGGACCCATATCAAATATGTGTATCAGGGAATATTGACCATATATAGAGATGGGCAGCATGAATGGTCACAGGTCTGTTCAACCCATGGGAATGTTTCACTGAGATGTTGACGATAGACAGGAGCTCTCCTGTGGAACTCTACTGACAAAGTTTCAAGAACTGGCTTTAAATTATGACTGCAAGAATATACTACAACCCTCAATCATTGCTCCCGTAAGTACCTTGAGGATATGAACTGAGTAATTATAGCACATCCAGAGGCATTTATACAATTATTTTTCCCTTACTCCATCCATGAACAGAAAGAGAGAAAAAAACCTATTAACTGGCACAGCGTGACATAACTCTGCTGTGCAGTTACAGTGATTCACAGAGTATAGCTGTAGATGTAAATGTAGCTATAGATATAGATGTAGATGCAAGATGAAAGTTGTTGAAAACTAATCTATATCTGATTTTTTTCTTTCCCCGTTGTTTTATTTTGTAACCAGCTGCAAATTCCACTAAACCTATCAAGAACTATCCAATTCATATCTATGATATTTGCTTCATTAACCATTCACATTGATACAAAAGTAATTATTTCTTCTGGTGTCATATAATTCATAAATTGCCATAAATTTGTTTCTACTAATGGTATGAAGGGCTCCTTTTTTTTGGTCATGTGTGATGTAGTAATGTTACTGGTACACTATAAAAGATCGTAATATCTCAAACATCTCAGTATAGGATTACAACTACCATAACAAAGATCTATATATTTATTTCAGTAAAAATTACAATCTTTGGACCTGTATTCAAAACTTCATTCACATGTTAATATAATACATCAAAAATATTTCCTGCCCTGTTTCTGTTATTTTGTATTCAATATATTTCACAATATTTTTATATTTATTCCTGTCCTCACAATTACTCTTGTGTTTACTTGTTTGGTAGTGTAATAGGCTTTGACAAATAACACAACAAATCTGGAACCTTAAACATATGTTAACTCCTACATAAAAAGTAATTAATTGTGATAAGAGGGGAAGCACTTGTTATTCAAACTGAAACAAAATATGCAAGTGTAAAGTTCCCAAGTCAACTTAAATATTATAATAAACAGATGTATTTCTGCTTGCACCAACCCTTTGTAATTTCCAAGAGAATCAGCAGAACAAGTCATTTCAAATTCTGATATTTCACCAGGCTGAACAGTAAATACGGTTCCTGATGGTAAGGCAACACCTGGATATCCATCAAGAAAGTGTAGTTGCACAGGAACTGAATTAAAATTATGAACAGTTATAGTCTTTTCAAATGCACTTTGTTCTGCCACCTGTTAGAAAGAAAAAGAAGAGCAGTTGTTAGAAAAACCTGATCATTATGTCAACTAATTTTGAATGATACTCTGGACAACAAGAAAATTACCTATCCATAGTCTGAGTAGAGCCATAGTTTGATGGTAAGCTAGTACAGAAGCTGTAATAACCAGTGTTAAATAAATGGAATCATCAGAAATAGAGATATCATGTACAAATATTATATAATTACTGTAAAAACAAGAATCAAGGTTATAAAGATTGTATTTAAAGAAACATGCAAGAAGAGGCTTCAATAGATGCACAGATATTAATTCCTTCAGGTTTCTCGAACTTAGTATGTACCTGTTCAGGTCATAAAAAGAATGCATTGGAGAAAAGTGTCTGGTTATTACAAACTGGATAAAATAAAAATGCTCTGATGGATTACATTTCCAGATGAGATTACAGCAAAACACAGACACATTGCATCCATTGATCATTCCATAGGCTCATGAATTATGGATCCTCTTGGATATCATATATTACACAAAAAAATTGCAATACAGAATACATATTTTACACAAGATTAAATTTGCTTAGATGTGACATCCCTTTCACAAGCTGAAAATTACCAGCAGAATTCCAAGACATTTTGCAATGTGGGAAATGCATTCCTCACTAACCTTGCACAGATAAACTGCCTATACTGCACTTGCATGTACAGGCATTAGTGAGAAAAATGAATAGGATGTGGGAAGTACTTTTTCTATTTTGTGGTTCCTTTATTGGAACAGAACACAATTATATAAAAACTAACCAGGGGACATTAGCACAGTAAAACTACATAGAAATAAGGATGGATACATGGGAATAGAACACAGTAGCCTCACTGAACTGAAGGTTACAGTGAGTGGGAAGTAACAAACTGTCATAAATTATGACCAGTGATTCTACACAGTAGACTAAAACAATAAAGAAAATAAAATAAAAAACGACTTGCAGACAGGCACATAGTATTCTATATCAGTCTGGCAACACATGGCACACTATGTGCTAGAATACAATCATAACTAAGAATTCTGTGATGCAGGCGTAGCCTTCTGCCTCCTGATCCTGTAAAACTGCTGGGGGTGGTGTGCTAAGATCAATATCAGACTGGCCCATATGAACAAAATTTTAACATTAAAACGAAGGTCAGCATTGGCCATAATTTTGATGTTTTATTGATAGCAGAATCAATTTTCGATCACATAGTGCTCATCTTCAGTGCTGGAAGTTAAAAATTTTTACATAGCGATCAGTGAGTAAAAACAAAAAACCACAAATACACCTGAGTATAAACCAACTGTTGGAAAGAACATACCTGTACAAATTAAACTCAGACACTGGTATCAAGTTATCAGTAACCAAAACTGAAAAGTGATCACAATAACTGAAGCCACTGATAACATTCACCTATACAGCAAACTTTGGTGTGACAGGGTCTTGGAACACCCTCTATGACGCGTGTGTCACGTGAAGACTTAACAATTCTTTATTTGCCAAGAGATTACCAGAAAATACCAATGTGCACTTGCAAATCATTAATTGAATATTTCAATTTTAAAATTGTACATTAAAAAATGCATTGCAAATCTATCAGTTTGAGGTGAAGAACATTTACATAAATCAGGCTAGAGGTAGGAAAGGAAGGTGAAATTCAGGTCACAGACACCACAATACAGACAATAATTACCAGATAATCAGAGTTGATTTTGATAAGGCATTTTGGAGGTTCACACTGATAGACATGGGTGAAGATACTAGCAAAGTAGAAAATAAATTTTACCTCAGTACAGACGACTTGACTAACTTCTTTGATGAGAGTTGTTTATTTAGCAATAGCAACAATTATGATGATACTATGAGTATGGTTTAGTTAGCTTATTTTGTGATGATGAATTTTCAATGTTGTTTGAAAAAGATGTGGAGGAACGCAAGGGTCATATGGTGTTGTTGTTGTGGTCTTCAATCCAGAGACTGGTTTGATGTAGCTCTCCATGCTACTGTATACTGTGCAAGCTTCTCCAACTCCCAGTACCTACTGCAACCTACATCCTTCTGAATCTGCTTAGTGTATTCATCTCTTGGTCTCCCTCTATGAATTTTACCCTCCACGCTGCCCTCCAATACTAAATTGATGATCACTTGATGCCTCAGAACATGTCCTTTCAACCAATCCCTTCTTCTAGTCAAGTTGTGCCACAAATTTCTCTTCTCCCCAATTCTATTCAATACCTCCTCATTAGTTATGTGATCTACCCATCTAATCTTCAGCATTCTTCTGTAGCACTACATTTCGAAAGCTTCTATTCTCTTCTTGTCTAAACTATTTATCATCCAAGTTTCACTTCAATACATGTCTACACTCCACACAAATACTTTCAGATACAACTTCCTGACACTTAAATCTAAACTTGACGTTAACCAATTTCTCTTCTTCAGAAACGCTTTCCTTGCGACTGCCAGTCTACATTTTATATCCTCTCTACTTTGACCATCATCAGTTATTTTGCTACCCAAATAGAAAAACTCATTTACTGCTTTAAGTGTCCCACTTCCTAATCTAATTCCCTCAGCATCACCCCATTTAATTTGACTACATTCCATTATCCTCATTTTGCTTTTGTTTATGTTCATCTTATATCCTCCTTTCAAGACACTGTCCATTCCATTCAACTGCTCTTCCAGGTCTTTTGCTGTCTATGACAGAATTACAATGTCATTGGCGAACCTCAAAGATTTTTTTTTTCTTCTCCATGGATTTTAATTCCTACTCAAAATTTTGGTTTTGTTTCATTTACTGCTGGCTCAATATACAGATCGAATAAGTATTAATTTCATTTACTGTCAGTAATGTTGTATTTGAACAAGTATGTCTAGTAATAACTGAGCTGAATGAACTCGATAGAAACACAAACAGACACATACATACACACAAAATTCAAGGTTTCGCAACAAACTGTTGCCTCATCAGGAAAGAGGGAAGGAGAGGGAAAGACGAAAGAAAGTGGGTTTTAAGGGAGAGGGTAAGGAGTCATTCCAATCCGGGGAGCGGAAAGACTTACCTTAGGGGGGAAAAAGGACGGGTATACACTCGCACACACACACATATCCATCCGCACATATACAGACACAAGCAGACGTATTTAAAGACAAAGAGTTTGGGCAGAGATGTCAGTCGAGGTGGAAGTGCAGAGGCAAAGATGTTGTTGAATGACAGGTGAGGTACGAGTGGCGGCAACTTGAAATTAGCGGAGATTGAGGCCTGGTGGATAACGGGAAGAGAGGATATATTGAAGAGCAAGTTCCCATCTCCGGAGTTCGGATAGGCTGGTGTTAATGGGAAGTATCCAGATAACCCGGACGGTGTAACACTGTGCCAAGATGTGCTGGCCGTGCACCAAGGCATGTTTAGCCACAGGGCGATCCTCATTACCAACAAACACTGTCTGCCTGTGTCCATTCATGTGAATGGACAGTTTGTTGCTGGTCATTCCCATATAGAATGCGTCACAGTGTAGGCAGGTCAGTTGGTAGATCACATGGGTGCTTTCACACGTGGCTCTGCCTTTGATCGTGTAAACCTTCGGGGTTACAGGGCTGGAGTAGGTGGTGGTGGGAGGGTGCATGGGACAGGTTTTACACCGGGGGCCGTTACAAGGGTAGGAGCCAGAGGGTAGGGAAGGTGGTTTGGGGATTTCATAGGGATGAACTAAGAGGTTACGAAGGTTCGGTGGACGGCGGAAAGACCCTCTTGGTGGAGTGGGGAGGATTTCATGAAGGATGGATCTCACTTCAGGGCAGGATTTGAGGGAGTTGTATCCCTGCTGGAGAGCCACATTCAGAATCTGATCCAGTCCCGGAAAGTATCCTGTCACAAATGGGGCACTTTTGTGGTTCTTCTGTGGGAGGTTCTGGGTTTGAGAGGATGAGGAAGTGGCTCTGGTTATTTGCTTCTGTACCAGGTCGGGAGGGTAGTTGCGGGATGTGAAAGCTGTTGTCAGGTTGTTGGTGTAATGGTTCAGGGATTCCAGACTGGAGCAAATTCGTTTGCCACGAAGACCTAGGCTGTAGGGAAGGGACCGTTTGATGTGGAATGGGTGGCAGCTGTCGTATTGGAGGTACTGTTGCTTGTTGGTGGGTTTGATGTGGACGGACATGTGAAGTTGGCCATTGGACAGGTGGAGGTCAACATCAAGGAAAGTGGCATGGGATTTGAAGCAGGACCAGGTGAATCTGATGGAACCAAAGGAGTTGAGGTTGGAGAGGAAATTCTGGAGTTCTTCTTCACTGTGAGTCCAGATCATGAAGATGTCTTCAAAATATACATTTTGTCTGGTATAGTAGATTAGATTATATGTAATTAACTTGAATTTTACTTTTGTGCACTGTATTTTATATACAGAATAACTTTTTACATTGTACAGTCACCATACTTCTGAATGGGAAGTTACACTATGATTAGAGTAATCAATGATTATGGGATACATGTATATATGAGTAAATTAATTATGATCTTGTGCTGATATAAATTCGAAATAAACTGAGGAATGTGTTGGAACAATCTGGTGTGCAGTGGAGTATGGTAAAATGCAGCGCTTTATACCGATATACAGTTTACGACATTTGATGAACTCGAAGAGGTGAGAGACACAGTAGTTGCAATGTACAAAAGGATTATTCTGTGATTATCTGTGTGATTATCTGTGAAGCAATTAATTTTGTTTACTGATGTATATTCACATTCATTTGAGGACATTGATATTGCTGTGATCATTCTGATCATTAAATTAGGAACATGACACATTTTCTGCTAAAACACAAAAAAATTATTTATTAACTAACTTGACCTTTGACATTGACATAGATAAGACAGGTACTGCATTTAAACTCTCTTTTGATTTTTTTGCCTAGATGCACATACTTTAAAATTTTTTACCTGTCTACGATAAAAGTCTGTGAAAAAATTTGACTGTAGATGATTATGTTTTCTTTGGGGCAGCTGTAAGGAGAGAACAGGTTAGGTACAGGATGAGTTGGTGGTAGAGGTTTCTGTTTCTCCAGTTCTCAGAGAATGCCAGGCACATTAAGAGAAAACTGCTACAGCTCGCATGAAGACACCATCTCTTTTGGTAGCTAAAGTACTCACAGTTGCTGTAAGATTTTGTAGAAATACTCTCAGAATGAGAAAGTTGAACAGCAGTGGCAGTGTGGTATCTTCTGATTAACAAACTGATCACTTAGGAAACATCTTGAACACACAAGTCGATGGCGAAACATAGCACGTTATTCAGACTGTGGTTCACCCAGTATTGTTATCGTGAAGAAATAATTATCTACTGTATTGAAAACACACAAATAATTTTTATGAAGGTCTGGGGATCCAACATCGAATAGAAGTTCATAGATATTTACCTTCGTTTTCATAAGAGAATTTTTCTATTCCTGATAATTGCAATTACAAGACGTATCTCTCCCCCCCCCCCCTCCAGCCCCCACCCCCCAAAAAAAAAAAAAAAAAAAAAAAAAAAAAAAAAAAAAAAAAAAAAAAAAAAAAAAAAGAGAGAGAGAGAGAGAGAGAGAGAGAAAGAAAATGAAAAAAACGCTCCAATAGCCCTTCCTTATCTCCAACATATCACATTATGTAGGGACATTACAGTTGGTAGGACACATTCAGAGGCATCAAGGGATCGCCAATTTAGTATTGCAGGGAAGCATGTGGGGATAAAAATCATATAGGGATTCCAAGAGATGAATACAATAAGCAGATGTAGAAGGATGTAGGTTGCAGTAGTTACCCAGAGATGAAGAGTCTTGCACAGGATACATTAGCAAAGAGAGCTGCATCAAACCAGTTTTGGGACTGAAGACCACAACAGCAACAATAGTGATGAGCACAGAAAAATACTAAATCCAACATGAATACAAAATATGGCCCACGTCATGCATGGAAAACAATCTGAATGAAGCATTCAAATGCGACTTGTCGGTCTACATATACCCTTATAATACTAACACAAATATCAAATGCGGTTGTAACCATACAAAGAAAACATACCAATTCTAACATTAATACAAATTTTTTGACCATGGTGTGAAAAACACTCTGAACAAATGTTTAAACTCAACTGGTTAGTCTGTGTGGATGCTTGTAATGCAGGTTCAAACATTTAATGCCACTGGTTCCACACATATAAAATGTACCAGATGTAATAGTAATACAAAATGCAGTCTGTGCTGTGCACGAAAAACAGTTTGAACAAAGTGTTTTAGCTCAATTGCTTAGTCCACATGGAAGCTCATAATGCCAATATAGGCGGGTGCCATGCACAAAAGAAATACAAAACCTAATGTCCAAAATGAGGCTCACACTGAAACGTAACAGTCTAATTAATATCTATTTAAACACATAAATTTTAACCCAAAACAGTAATTTCTGACATAGAGGTGTATGCAAATATGCACTTGTCGAAAAGTTATGAAGGTAATAATCATGAAATTTTAAAAACACTCATGTGTAGAAGCTCTGTAAATGAAGGGAACATTTTTGATGACGAGAACCTCTAGTAATTAATAAAATATGAAAATGCATTATTGTAATCTCATATTCGAGAAGTTATACTCTAATAAAATAACGGGCACAAACTAATATAGAATTGTACTTGGTGTTCTGTAGCAAACATAAGTTTATATATGTATTTTCAGTTTTTACATGTTAATTTTAATTGTTAATAAACTAAAAAATCATTTTAAACAATGCTGAGGATTGTTTGGGATTGTTAAGAAAGTATAAATAGTTACAGCCATATTGGCTTAGGGAGTCAGTATTTTGTGTGTATTTGGACAGAAAGCTTGTAGCATGTTGAGCATAATTAATTTCATTACTGTAAGTATCTTACCACTTATTTCAGATTTGTCAAGATGATTTTATTTACTTTGAGATTGTAATAAATATTCAGCTGAAACATTATACTGGATTAAATATTGATTTAACTTTATAGTAAAAACCTACAGTCACTGTTTTCGAGGACTTCTGCTGTGACAGATCGCCAGCTGCACTGAGTACTTTAACTTTAATGAAAATTAATTCGCAGTAACATTATAATGGTGTATGAAGCTGGGATGCAATTTACTTAATAGTTTACTTGTGAAAAATTTTGAATGCAATTGCTAATATGGAGAACAATAAGGAAGTTGACCATAATGGGGATGTTAATGGAAGCATGCAAAATAGCATAGATGTTACTGATAACAGTGCAGGTATTAGTGCAACAAACCAGGAAAAGATAACATGGGAGAGGATAGTGATCATAGTAGTGTATTTTCACCCTTTCATGGATCTAAACCTAATGTATCAGCCTTGGATAGGTTAGTTCAGCTTATGAAAGAACAAAAACAGTCAATTGATGAGCATAGAATCACTCTTGATCGAAAGCTTGATTCGATCGATAAAAAATTAGACAAACAAGGAATCCATACTCGAGAGACAGAAGAGAGTTTAGAAAAATGCTGGGAGAAAGTAGATGAAAATACCAGAAATGTGTTGACTGTAGAAGGGGAAATTGTCACCTTGAAGCAGGAACACCAAGATTTTGAAGAGAGGTTAGAGTCCGTGGAAAATTTCAAAAAGTTTGTTACTGCAGAACTGTTACAATTAAAAAAACTCAACAAAAATTTTGTAAAGAAATTCACAGAAACATACGAAACTATACAAAACTTCACTAAATTTGCAAATGAGAATTTTGCAGAATTAAAAGAGGAAGTAGGCACTTCTTTAGGCCAAATCTCGAACTTCAGATCTAAACTCCAAGAAATCAAAGATTCTGTTGCTATGAAATCGTTTTGTAGTTACAATCCACTGTGGAACAATGTCAACATAAAAACATTTTCAGGGGAGGGAAATATACATCCAGTTGATTTCATGTGCCAGATTAAAGACAACTTCGAAAATAAAATGAGTGTTAATTTGAAAATTAAATTTTTTTAAAAGTTTTTAGATGAGGAGGCTTTGTCATGGGCCAGCCAACCAATCAAACCCAAAATGTTGTTTAATGAGGTAGAACAAGCTTTCATGAACAAATTCTGTTCAGAAATTAAACAAGCCAGAATTAAGTCAGAATATTTGAATGGGCCAAATTTCAAACTGGGTAGTGGATGCATGAAAATCTTTTGTGAACAACAATTATGAACTTTGGTGCATCTTGATAAGCCACTGGAAGATGTGATCCAGATAGATGCATTAAAACATATATTGCCAAACAGGGTATAGTGGAGTCTTGTCTACAGACCTGATGATACAACTGAACAATTTCTTAGTAGCATGGGAGAGAAATGACAGATGTAATGACAGACCTGATGATAGCAGGAATAACAATAACAGAGCTTTCAATGATCATTTTAATAGAAGACTCAGAAATGAAGACAGAAAGCAAAATCAGGGAAACAATAGTAAAAATTTTGAAAACAGATGAAGAGGTTTGGTAATCTAAGACCTGCCTCTTTCGGTGCCTGGCAAAATGGGGCAAATAGACGTAGGGATTATAATCAGGCACACTGTGGTAATTTCAGAAGGGGAAGAGGCAGAACAAATAGGACATACCAAAATTTTGTACCCAGAATACAACCTGAAGTGAATAGAATGAAGTTTGATATGGAATTTTTGGAATTTTTTTTTTTTTCTGAAAACAATGATGAACTAAAAAGTAGAAGAAAATCTGAGTCTATATTAGAAGAAAACACTTTGACAAATTTCTTTGACAATACTAATGCAGTAATAGTTACTAATAGTGATGAGAACAGATATGATGAGTATGGTTTAGTGAGAATGTTGAGTGATTGTGAAATGAGTGAAAAAGCTGATACTGGTGCTGTATGTGTAGAAGCTGATGTACATGTGCTTGGCAACAGAAATGAGGATGACAGTGTAATTCCAGATGAAATTCCAGTAGACAATAGACAGAAAAATGTGGATGTGGTAGAACAGAGTAGTCACAGTGTTGAGGTTGTTGAAGAAGTGTGTGAAGAAAGAAATGAATTTGGTGTTACAAATAATAGTGAGTGAGATGATAATGTTTCTGATGAGAATGTCTCAGATGATGATGATGATAATGATGTTGATGACGATACGTTACTCACAGAATTAGTTGGGATGGTATATGTAGCAGTTAAAGTTGATCATTTGATGCTGAATGATTCTGGAAATGCTGGTGTGTGTTCGAGGAATGAGTTAGAAGCCAGTATAGCAGTGCCAGATAGATTCATGTTGCCAGTTGATGTTATGACATTGTGTCTGAATGTGTTGGTGAAAATAGAAGAGAAGATCTAATTAGTGATGAAATACTAAGTGCAGTTAGTGAGTATAATAGCAAATGTCAGTATGGCGATCAAAAGTTTGAAGTCATAAATGAAATTTGTCAAAATATGTATTTAGGAAAGGAAAGTTGTTTTGGAAATTTGGAACAAGTACCTAATTGTAATTCAATCAGTGAATGTGTACAAGTGTGGGAGGAAGGGAATGTGTGTATTGAAATCAATATCTTGTAGACAAATTTGAGGGAGCTTTGCAAAAACAATTACCCAGCTAATGAAAGTACCACAAAAGTGAATAAACAACGAGCAAATAGTAAACTTGTGTTGAAGAATGTATATTCTATGCCACACAGACAAACCTATGTTTTACACCTTATTAAGACACATTATAAATATTCTGAGCCAGTAGTAACAAAAACACTAATTGAAAGAAAATTACAAACCATAAAAAGCTCAATTAATGTCCACTGCTTTCTGTAAACTCAAATGCTGAGAAGTGAGAAATCAGAAACATTAACACATTTGAAGCTAATACTGTAAAATATTTTTGTAGGTTATATTCGTATTTCTTTTATGTCTGAATATTTGCATATTTTACCTATATTTTGTCTGTTGATACGGGGGGGGGGGGGGGGGGGGGGTTCAAAAGGGTACATTTTAACATTTGTGTATGCTTTTACCTGGCATAGATGGGGGGGGGGGGGGTTGTTAGATATTATGTAGGACCATTTGAAATTGTCGTTAATTGAGCTTAGGAATGTGACAGCTGAAATTGTGCAGACAACTTTAATCATCCGTCTAGCTTCATGATATTTGTTCTTTGATATTTGACAAACCATTGGAAATTTATTTGTTATGCAACTTACTTTACACAGTCAAGATCATACTGTATACTTCAGCAAACTCTACAATGAGTACTTTAACCCAGAGAAAGTGAAATAACCAATAAGAGAAAATTTATTTTCATTTTTGCTATCACTGAATATTTGAATTTTTTTTTTTTTTTGAGTTCTTATGTCCATCATAAATTATGAATTAAATAGTGATTTAAGGAGTTGAAATAGTTGAGAATACATTCTGTGAACTGCATAGTCAAGGCAAAAACTGGGGGTGAACATCTTTTCAGAAACATTTTTCAGCAGTTTTGTGGTGAAATTTAACAGGTAGGGGATATGAGGTACTTTCATAGATACTCCATGTGGCATATGGTGCCTTGCCACAGCTAGTGACTCCATATTTATTTTCTGGAATCACTCCCCTTTTACTATCCTATATTGTTAGTAAGACCAGTTAGGAACCTTCTACTATCCTAGAGTATGCAGTGTGCAATTTGTAAGACACAAGACTATATCTTGACCATGTATTTAACTTAGAGTGTGGAAGAACAAAACAACACCAACTTCAATTTCTTTTAGAAACCAATTTTTTCAAAAAAAAAAAAAAAAGTGATATCCATTTTTCTTATTAAGATTCATCGTGCAGTGATTTGGTACTGTGTACCAGTAAAATCTGAACATAGTAATTTAGTATATGGTCCTTCTATGTGAAGGAACAGGCTTTGTTACATGAAACTTTCAATGAAAAACCAGATGATGTGACTGACTGTTTGTGTAGTATGGATATTAAATATCTTACAGATGATGTTCAAAAATATTGTGATATTCTATCAAAGCTATGAATTCTGATGAAGTGTGTAGTGACAAGTATTACAACTGTGTGAGGACAGTAAGGACAGATGCTATTTCAAATGATGACAACCTCAAATCATTTTAAAGAAATTCTCCTCAGGAGGTTGCAAACTCTTTTTGCAATGTAGGAGTGGCGAACCCAAGGCTCCAAGCTGGTATGACCCTTTCCTTTTCAAGTCACATCCTCTCTTACTTTTCTGTCCAAACTGACCCTCCTTCCACTATCCATGTCGTCCAATAGTTAGTAAGTCAATGATTATGTTATTTGAATGAATACAGGTAGTCAGAAAATGTGACAATGCAACATATGTATGAATTTTGAGGAGAGTTGGTCCGACATTTAATTATGATGTCTGTGCAGTTATAATGCGGTTGTGCTAATTTACATTGTGGATATGATACTCTCATTGTGCTGATAATGTTATATTCTCATAGTGCTGATGATTTTGTGAAAAGTTGAGAAAATGTTTAGAGTTGGTGTGAAGTTTACTTAAGATATCTGTGCAGTTATAGTGAAATTCTATCACTTTACATCTGGGATGTGATTACAATTAGGTTAGACTGTTTGTAGTTTTATATATCAATATAATAGAAGGAAACATTCCACATGGGAAAAATTATATATAAAAACAAAGATGAGGTGACTTACCGAACGAAAGCGCTGGCAGGTCGATAGACACACAAACAAACACAAACATACACACAAAATTCAAGCTTTCGCAACAAACTGTTGCCTCATCAGGAAAGAGGGAAGGAGAGGGAAAGACGAAAGGAAGTGGGTTTTAAGGGAGAGGGTAAGGAGTCATTCCAATCCCGGGAGCGGAAAGACTTACCTTAGGGGGAAAAAAGGACAGGTATACACTCGCACACACGCACATATCCATCCACACATACAGACACAAGCAGACATCAGTTTTATATATGTGTTCTCATTTGGCTTGTCATGTTACTATACCTTTTATGTGAAAATCACTGATTGGATGTTGAGTTACTATCAAGTATGAAAATATTCTAAATCATGATCTTGTCCTTAACTTGTATTCGAACTACTGTGTACCTGCAAAATAACATGGCTCAAAAGAATTTGCTATATTTGTCACATCAGTGACTGTGTCTGTGGAATGAGCATTATGGTTAACCATTGGTAGTCTTCTCTAATTATTCCATTATCCATTTTGTACTATTAGTTAGGGAGAATGTTTTCTACATGTCTGGAATATGTAAATGTCATGCTATCTGGTTGGTATAGACATAAGATGTTCCTTGTCATAATGTCCACTCAAATCGGCAATCTGGTCAGCTATAAATCTCATGTACTTTTGGATATTTGGACTGAAAACACATAATGGTGAAGAAAGTAAACTAGGGGCTGTTCAATATTGCTGTATGTTACAGCAAATCAATATATGGGAAAAATATATTAAAAAACAAAGAAGTTGTGACTTACCAAATGAGAAAGCACTGGTAGATAGACACAATAAAAAACACACAAACACACACACAAATTTCAAGCTTTCGCAACCCATGGTTGCACCATCAGGAAAGAGGGAAGGAGAGGGAAAGACGAAAGGATGTGGGTTTTAAGGGAGAGGGTAAGGAGTCATTCCAATCCCGGGAGTCGAAAGACTTACCTTAAGGGGAAAAAGGGACATGTATACACTCGCACACACACACACATCCATCCGCACATATACAGACACAAGCAGACATATGTAAAGGCAAAGAGGTTGGGCAGAGATGTCAGTCGCGGCGGAAGTACAGAGGCAAAGATGTTGTCGAATGACAGGTGAGGTATGAGTGGTGGCAACTTGAAATTAGCGGAGGTTGAGGCCTGCTGGGTAACGGGAAGAGAGAATATATTGAAGAGCAAGTTCCCATCTCCAGAGTTCTGATAGGTTGGTGTCAGTGGGAAGTATCCAGATAACCCAGACGGTGTAACACTGTGCCAAGATGTGCTGGCCATGCACCAAGGCATGTTTAGCCACAGGGTGATCCTCATTACCAACAAACACTGTCTGCCTGTGTCCATTCATTCGAATGGACAGTTTGTTGTTGGTCATTCCCACATAGAAAGCTTCACAGTGTAGGCAGGTCAGATGGTAAATCACGTGGGTGCTTTCACATGTGGCTCTGCCTTAAATCATGCACACCATCCGGGTTACAGGACTGAAGAAGGTGGTGGTGGGAGGGTGCATGGGACAGGTTTTACACCGGGTGTGATTACAAGGGTAGGAGCCAGAGGTTAGGGAAGGTGGTTGGGGATTTCATAGGGATGAACCAAGAGGTTACGAGGGTTAGGTGGACGGCGGAAAGACACTCTTAGTGGAATGGGGAGGATTTCATGAAGGATGGATCTCATTTCAGGGCAGGATTTGAGAAAGTTGTATCCCTGCTGGAGAGCCACATTCAGAGTCTGATCCAGTCCCGGAAAGTATCCTGTCACAAGTGGGTCACTTTTGGGGTTCTTCTGTGGGAGGTTCTGGGTTTGAGGGGATGCAGAAGTGGCTCTGGTTATTTGATTCTGAACCAGGGTGGTTGGGTAGTTGCGGGACGCAAAAGCTGTTTTCAGGTTGTTGATGTAATGGTTCAGGGATTCAGGACTGGAGCAGATTCATTTGCCACAAAGACCTAGGCTGTAGGGATGGGTCTGTTTGATATGGAATGTGTGGCAGCTGTAATAATGGAGGCACTGTTGCTTGTTGGTGGGTTTGATGTGGACGGATGTATGAACCTGGCCATTGGACAGATGGAGGTCAACATCGAGGAAACTGGAATGGGATTTGGAGTACAACCAGGTGAATCTGATGGAACCAAAGGAGTTGAGGTTGGAGAGGAAATTCTGGAGTTCTTCTTCACTGTGAGTCCAGATCATGAGGATGTCATCAATAAATCTGTACCAAACTTTGGGTTTACAGGCCTGGGTGACCAAGAAGGCTTCCTCTAAGTGACCCATAAATAGGTTGGCGTACGAGCGGGCCATCCTGGTACCAATGACTGTTCCCTTTAATTGTTGGTATGTCTGGCCTTTGATAGTGAAGAAGTTGTGAGTTAGGATGAAGTTGGTTAAGGTAATGAGGAAAGAGGTTTTAGGTAGGGTGGCTGGTGATCACCGTGAAAGGAAGTGCTTCACCGCAGTGAGGCCTTGGATGTGTGGGATATTTGTGTATATGGAAGTGGCATCAATGGTTACAAGGATGGTTTCTGGGGGTAACAGACTGGGTAAGGATTCCAGGTATTCGAGAAAATGGTTGGTGTCTTTGATGAAGGATGGGAGACTGAATGTAATGTGTTGAAAGTGTTGACCTACGTAGGTAGAGATACGTTCTGTGGGGGCTTGGTAACCAACTACAATGGGGTGGCCGGGATGATTGGGTTTGTTAATTTTAGGAAGTAAGTAGAAGGTAGGGGTGCGGGGTGTCGGTGGGGTCAGGAGGTTGATGGAGTCAGGTGAAAGGTTTTGTAGGGGGCCTGAGGTTCTGAGGATTCCTTGAAGCTCCGTCTGAATATCAGGAATGGGATTACCTCAGCAAACTTAGTATGTAGTGTTGTCTGAAAGCTGACGCAGTCCCTCAGCCACATACTCCTGACGATTGAGTACCACGGCCATGGAACACTTGTCCGCCGGAAGAACGATGATGGATCGGTCAACCTTCAGATCATGGATAGCCAGGGCTTCATCTGTGGTAATGTTGGGAGTAGGATTAAGGCTTTTCAAGAAGGATTGAGGGGCAAGGCTGGAAGTGAGAAATTCCTGGAAGGTTTGGAGAGGGTGATTTTAAGGAAGAGGAGGTGGGTCCCACTGCGACGGTGGATGGAACTGTTCTAGGCAGCGTTCAGTTTGGATAGTGTCTTGGGGAGTTGGATCATTAGGGGTAGGATTAGCGATTAGGATTATTTTTCTTCATGGCAAAGTGATATTTCCAGCAGAGAGTACGAGTGTGAGACAGTAAATCTTTGACGAGGGCTGTTTGGTTGAATCTGGGAGTAGGAGTAGGGCTGAAGGTGAGGCTTTTGTATAAGACAGAGGTTTCGGATTGGGTGAGAGGTTTGGAGGAATGGTTAACTACTGAATTGGGGTGTTGTGGTTCCAGATTGTGTTGACTAGCATTTTGAGGTTTTGGGGGGGAGTGGAGCTGGAAGTGGGAGATTGAGTAGATGGGAGAGACAGGGTCTGTGTGCAATGAGAGGAGGTTTGCTGGAAAGGTTGTGGAGGCTGAGTGAGTTGCCTTTCCGGAGGTGGGAAACCAGGAGATTGGATAGTTTTTTGATGTGGAGGGTGGCATGCTGTTCTAATTTGTGGTTGGCCTGTAGGGGAATGCTCCCCAAACCACCTTCCCTACCCTCTGGCTCCTACCCTTGTAACCACACCTGGTGTAAAACCTATCCCATGCACCCTCCCACCACCACCTATTCCAGTCCTGTAACCCGGAAGGTGTACACGATCAAAGGCAGAGCCACGTGTGAAAGCACCCACGTGATTTACCAACTGCCCTGCCTACACTGTGAAGCTTTCTATTTGGGAATGGCCAGCAACAAACTGTCCATTTGCATGAATGGACACAGGCAGACAGTGTTTGTTGGTAATGAGGATCACCCTGTGGCTAAACATGTCTCGGTGCATGGCCAGCACATCTTGGCACAGTGTTACACTGTCCGGTTTATCTGGATACTTCCCACTGACACCAACATATCAGAACTCTAGAGATGGGAACTTGCCCTTCAGTATATCCTCTCTTCCCGTTATCCACCAGGCCTCAACCTCTGCCGGCCAGTGTGGCCGAGCAGTTCTAGGCGCTTCAGTCTGGAACCGTGCGACCGCTATGGCTGCAGGTTCGAATCCTGCCTTGGGCATGGATCTGTGTGATGTCCTTAGGTTAGTTAGGTTTAAGTAGTTCTAAGTTCCAGGGGACTGATGACCTCAGATGTTAAGTCCCACAGTGCTCACAGCCATTTGAACCATTTTTTTTTAGCCTCAACCTCCGCTAATTTCAGATGTCGCTGCTCATACCTCACCTGTCATTCAACAACATCTTTGCCTCTGTACTTCCGCCTCTTTCTCTCTCCTTCCCTCTTTCCTGATGAAGCAACCGTGGGTTTTGAAAGCTTGAAATTTGTGTGTGTGTTTGTATTTGTTATTGTCTCTATCAACATACCAACACTTTCATTTGGTAAGTTACAGCATCTTTGTTTTCAGATATATTTTTCCCATGGGGAATGTTTCCCTCTATTATATGATAAGGTTTCTAAGCATTGTAACCTGAGATCTATATAGACAAGTGTTAGCTTACAATCTGATTCTTAATGAAAACTGGTTAAATTTCTCTTTCCATTATCTTATTGAAAATACTCTGTTGACCACTAACGATTCATATGTAATGAGTAGCTAAGGAAAAACTAAAGATTGAGGATTTGCATTCATGGTATGGCTATGGTTCTTGCAGACATCTACTTTCAATTGAAGTGTAGTAGAGTCATTAATACATAACTGATGAGGAAATATATATTTATCATACCTTTAGAATGGCTGAACTAAGCATTTTATTCCTAATTTTGACATATTCATATGTAACCAGTGGTACTTTACCCTTTTCCTTAACCTATGTTGAAATTTACCTTACCTATGCCCAGTTTTCCGAGCTGTCAGATCTTATGATCCTGCATTATGCCAAATGTGGTGATGATCAATACGAAATCTGTCAACTAGTTGTTGAGCAGTATGTGTTTTGGAAGTAACCTGCTGCTACTCAATTTACCAATGTAAATTGAACTCTTCAGTTACGTGTGACCATATTGACTCACAGTTACCACTGAAAAAGAGTGAACATTTGGAATGACTACATCTAAGCTATGAGAACATGATGCCTTTGACAGTTGTTGTGGGCAGATCCTTCTATCCATCTTTGTGGTTTCCTGACCTGAAATGTTCTGTCAATTCAGTTACTCTGAAGTCCAAGTTTGACTTATATAATAAGTAAGGGCTTTTGAACCTGCAAATGGTACATTCATAATGTCTTGATGTAATTCAACAGTTGAAAACTGACTTAATTTTTCCATGAAACTCAATGTCTGGAAGACGAACAATTACTGTTTCTAGTAAGTTGCTTGACAACCACTTTCACTTGATATGATGCACACTACAGTCATTTTGTTTTATCTGATCTATCTAGACTTAATAGAATGATATACTGTTACATGCAATATAATTCTTTTTAATCACCCATTGTCGATGTATTCTCAAGCTTACGAGAGTTTATCTGCACGCACTGCTGCTTGTAATATCTTCCGCCTATACTTAATACAATGATATACTGTTACATGCAACATGGTTCTCAGTAACCACTCATTATCAATGCTCTCTTCCTTTTGAGAGAAAACTATTTACTTTAATTAGATCTATAACTTATGAGAACAAACTTAGAAGTAGCAATGCATTGTCATATATTATACCATGATGTGCTGTCATATGCTATCTAATTTTCTGTAATCATTCACTGTCCAAGTGGTAAACTGCTTTATTGTGGTGTACAGCATACTCCAGCGATTATTAACAACAATATCTTGACTATTATTATTCCCATCACTCTGCTAACTACTGTTTATTTATATGTACTGGAGCTTGAAAAAAAATATATATCTTTTACCTTTGCTTTATATATACTTTTGTGACATTATTAACACATGAAATATGTCCTTGAACTTGAAACAGCTCTTCATATATGCTTTGGCTATTGGAAGGAGAACATGACACTTAGCTAACATTTTAGGAACCTAAAAATTTGTATCTCAGAATTGCCTTCTGTTTAATTTTGAAAATGTGACAATTTTTTTTTTTTTTTTTTTTTTTTTTTTTTTTTTTTTTTTTTTTTTTTTTTTTGTGTGTGTGTTCAGCAAACATGTTAATGCATGAGAAAGTACTTCTCATAATGTGAACACTTTCTTATATGCAAGTATGCTCTGTAATGTTGTTCATTATTGTCAGGAATGGCTCACATACCATACTCTGGACTACCATGCATAATGTTTTTTAATTATCATGAGGAATGTCCCACTTACATTACTCTCTATCACATAACTATATTTCATGACTTGTGGGGTATGACACCACTATATGTTAATACATACTGTGAAAGAAGAGACAATGATTGTAATTGCGTAAATATTAATAAAAAATAATCATTATATGTTTTATAAGACGAAATGAAGCATCGGAAGTGTCTTGACAAATGAAAAATGGAAAGCTTGGACATTGATCAGACATTTCTTCATTGCATGTTGAATGAATTATACTAACAGTTTAGGAACTATACTCCAAGAATTTAATCGTACTATATGATTATAATATATTTTGTTATTCAATACTATATGAAAATTTCAATATAAATTGCAGATAATAGTGCCATAGTAGTCGAAAAATTTTGCTCTAGTGTCATTTTAGTGATATGTTATCAAAGAATGAGTTAAAATTCGAATATGAGATTTAAGACAGGAAATGTTTAAGTATGAACAGTTGGAATTTTTCTGAACTGAACTACTCTATTCAAAACAATTAATTACAAAATATATGATGGTCATAAGGAGTTGAGTATGAGCCACATTTCAGGATTTTGCAACGAAGAATTTCCGATGAGCAGAGATCTATAGTGTACTTTGGTTCTGTGTTCTTCATTGCACATAAAGGTAACTGAACACTTTTTTATATTATGGTCTAATACTAGGTGTACTTGCCAACGAAATGAGGTGGTTAAATACAAACTAATATGCACTTTGAGTGGTGTATTATCCAATACTAATGCATAATGCATCGCCAATATTGAGAAAGAGTTACGCACACCAGTATCTCCATTGCACTCAGAAGAATCTGGAGGATCTAATGACAGAAACAAATATAGAGAAACAAGGCCAATTCAGCTAACTTCCAATAGATAACTTTCTGATTGATTGATTGATTGATTGATTGATTTATTTGTCCATATAAATCTCTTTTTAAGTACATATATTGTACACAGGAAATTGGACAGAAAACATTTTTTGGCTATTGGATTTTCAAATATCAAACATAAATTTTATAAATTTTTATGACAAATTGGATCTATACAGTTAATAATTACAAATTTTTGAAATACTGTATATTTATAACTTATTTCTACAATTAAAGATACAAATTACATTTTTTCTTGCATGAGATACTGTGAGACTGAATAGTAGCAGTTTTTCAGAAGGTAGGATGTCACAGACTTTTTAAAGCTTTGTAGTTCAGTAAGAGATTTTATATGTCTTGGTAATCTGTTGTAAAGTTTTGTTCCTGCATGATATACACCTTTTTGGCATAATGTGGTGTTACAATGATTGACATGTATGTCACTGTCTGACCTGGTACTGTAATCATGGACACTTTTGTTTTGAGGAAAAAGGTTTTCTTTTCTCAGTATGCTTTTTTTGACATGCATGACTATTTCCAGTATATAAATGCAGGGAAGGGGTAGGATCTTTAGATCTTTAAAGAAAGGTTTGCATGATTTTCTGCTGCTCACTTGTTTCATGATTCTTATAATTGCCTTTTGTTTCCTGAAAACTGTTATGGCCTGATGTACATTTCCCCAGAAAATGATACTGTACCTCAGTATTGAATGTACACGAGCAAAGTATACAGCCCTAACTGTTTCTGCACTAGTACTGTTGCAGAGAATTCTTACCACATAGCTCATTTTTGCTAGTTTTGAATTTAGGGCTGTGATATGAGTGTTCCATTTAAGATTTTCCTGGATATGAATCCCAAGAAATTTAGTTTCATTGACAGAACTAATGTTTTGGTTATCTATACATATTACAGGTTGTGCCGGATTTTTATTTTGATCAGTGTGGAAATTCATTAGTACAGTTTTTTGGGGATTAACTATTAGCCTGTTTCTGGTAAACCATTCAGACACTCCTTTTGTAATATCTTTTGCAGATACAGTAAGATTTTCTTCATTATTTCCTTCAATCAATAGACTGGTGTCATCTGCAAACAGTACTGGTTCAGAATCCCTAACGTGTGATGGGAAATCATTAATGTAGACCAAAAAATGAAAGGGACCTAAAATGGAGCCCTGTGGAACACCATGAGTTAGTCCACATGGTTTTGAAACGTGTACCTGGAGTTCATTTCCTTCTGTGTACTTAATTTCAGTTACCTGAGAACGATATTCCAAATATGATTTGATCCACTGATTTGGCACATCGCTTACACCATACCATTCGAGCTTCCTCAGGAGTATAGAATGATCAATCACATCAAAAGCTTTTGTTAGGTCCAAGAATAAACCTGAGATATTTCTGTGGTTGTCCACTGCATTTACGACATGGTTTATCAGATTGAAAGTGGCAGTTTCAATTGATCTCTGTGGTCTGAAGCCATGTTGACATCCAGAAATAATATTATTCTTGTCGAAGAATGTAATTAGTTTTGAAAGGAACACTTTTTCAATAATTTTCGAAAACCCTGACAATAGAGCCACAGGCCTATAGTTACCCATACATTGACGATCACCTGTTTTATATAGGGGTATTACTTTTGACATTTTCAGTTGCTGAGGGAAGACACCACATGATAAGGATGAATTGCATATGTCCAATAAAGGTGAAAGTATTTGTCTTGCTGTTATTTTTATAATATAATCTGGAATATCATCAATACCAGTTGAGTACTTACTCTTCAGTGAATTAATGGTATTTAGGAGCTCTGTTGGGCTTATTGGACTGAGGAACATGGATATATTATTTATTTCAATAGATGAAAGTTCTTTCCATGTTGTATTAGGTGGATTTCCAAATTTTTCCTTCACTAATTTCCCAGCAACAGTTGCATAGTAAGAATTGAAACTATTTGCAACTTCCCTAGGGTCAGTGACATTCTTGCCATCATGTGATATCACAATATTTTTGTGAGTTGTCTTCTTCCCAGTAAGATCCTGCACAGCTTTCCACATGGACTTAGTTTTATTGGATGACTTCATAATATATTTGTCATTTTCCTTAATTTTTGCCTCCTTTATGATGCGTTTCAAAACTAGCTTGTATTTTTTGAAATAATTAATAAATTCTGGACTGCTGTTAGTTTTTGACTGCAGAAAAAGTTCCCGCTTCCTTTTACAAGATACCGTGATGCCTGATACAATCCAGTTTCTGAATCTATCTGTGCTCTTGGAGATAACTTTCCTTTGTGGAAAAGCTATGTCAAAGTTATGCTTGAAAATGTTCAAAAAATGTTCCATCTTTTCGTTAGTATTAGAGGTATCATATACTTCTCTCCAAGATTGTTCACTGATTAGGTACTGGAAGCATTCCATATTTTTCCCACTATAAATCCTTTTATGGATAACATTTTCTATACTGGTCAAAATGTGATTTACAGGTATGGTCAGTAATTGTGAAAGGTGGTCACTATAGCCGGTATCAAAGTTTTCTGATGTACACTTGTCCATGTTTACACATACCTGATCAAGGAGAGTGACACTACTTTTAGTTACATGTGTTGGAGAGCTAACAGTAAGACAAAGATTGTAGGCTGTTATAATATTTAAAAACGTTTCCCTGTGAGGGCTATGGCTCAGAAAGTCAATATTAAAATCACCACATAGTACCACTGTTTTCCCAGTCGTCTTAAGTTTGCCTAAAGCAAGGTCCAATTTTTTGAAAAAAACACTTATGTTGCTAACAGGAGATCTATACACACATAAAATAACAGTGTTTTCAGACATTAACTCTACAGCTGAGATTTCAAAGTCTCTTTCACAACCAAGTTTGCAAACAGATGTTATACTCTTATAATCTACATTTTCTTTTACATATATACAAGTTCCCCCATGTTTTGATTCCATTCTACAAAAGCAGTTTGCAAGGTTAAAATGTAATATTTTTAAGTAGATTTACCTCATATTCATGTTGCAATACAAGTTGCACACAAATTCTGCAAATTAACTGTTCTTTCTTTGTGCTAATAATTAATATTTTGTTTAATCTAGTTGAATCTGAGACAAAATAATTTATGATAATTTTACATATTTGGTTGCTCAGATCTTTTGCAAATTGTTTATTGATCTAATTGATTGTAAAATGAGTACTGTTACGTATATCTGTCAAAAAATGCTTTGTTCAACTTTCACTTGAACAATTCCTTTTGGGGGTTGTTGAAACATAACAGTCTAATTTAAACCCATTTAAACACCTAAATTTTAACCCAAAACAGTAATTTCTGACATAGGGTTGTATGCAAATATGTACTTGTGGAAAAGTTACAAAGAAAATAATTATGGAATCTTAATTACACTAATGTGTAGAAGATCTGTAAATGGTGGGAAAATTTTTGATGATGAGAACCTATAGTAATTAATAAAATATGAAATGCATTACTGTAATTTCATATTTGAGAAGTTATACTCGAATAAAATAATGGACACAAAGTAATATAGAATTGTACTTGCAGTTCTGGAGCAAACATAAGTTTATATATGTATTTTCAGGTTTTATATGTTAATTTTAATTGTTAATTAATTAAAAAATCATTTTAAACAATGCTGAGGATCGTTTGGGATTGTTAAGAAAGTATACATAGTTACAGCAATATTGTCATAGGGTGTCAGAATTTTGTGTGTATTTGGAGAGAAAGCATGTAGCTTGTTGAGCATAATTCATTTAATTGTTGTAAGTATGTTACAAAACATATTTCAGATTTGTCAAGATTCTTTTATTTACTTTGAGATTGTAATAAATATTCAGCTGAAATATTATACTGGATTAAATATTGTTTTAACTTTATAGTTAAAACCTACAGTCGCTGTTTTCCAGGATTTCTGCTGTGACAGATCACCAGCTACAATGAGTACTTTAACTTTAATCAAAATTAATTCATAGTAACATTTTAATAGCATGCATGAAAAACAATTTGAACAAAGCATTTACAGTCAACTGATAAGTCCACATGAATGTTTGTACTACTAACACAAATATCAGATGCTTTCATGTGGGAAAGCTCTCTGTAAAATGGTTAGATACCAAACAACTATAGTAAGCAAGTCATCAATGAATTCCTTGGCTGCAATGGCTGGGGTGGAATAACAGACTACCAATTATTGTTTACTGGTAACAGACAGTGCCTATAGAAATGTGTGAGCAAAGAATGCAATTATTCTGGCCAGTACTCGGGTACTGGCATGGAAGATACATTTATTAATGTGGTGGTCTGAGGTGCTGTAAACTTAATACCTAAGGGCCCATCAGAGCTGAAATACAGACTCTCCAAAGTGAGTGGAAACGGCAGAAAGGGCCTGCAACATATGGGCTATTAAATGCAGGAAAAAGCATCTGGTTCTGGGTCAGAAAGCTGGGTGCACCCTAAACTATAGTTGGAGTCATGAACGATGGTAGTTGGAGACATGAATGATGGCAGTTAAGTTTAGGCTTGTTCTGTGCACCTATATCACATATTCTACAACAGCCAATGAGTGTTCAGTCATATACTGAACTAACACAAACATTAAACCTGATCATAGCCAGTTGTTTACTGAATTTCAGTTTCATTTGTTGTGAGTTGTCATCCCTGATTGTGGTGGTAAATGATAAATTCTGCATAAGCAGAAACACTTTCATCAAGAGAAATGTATGCGCAACCACGTACTGCAACTGTCTCTTGGAATCATCAAAAATGCTATCTCCATCCTTGTATCAACATGCACGAATTGCCATTGTTCATGGATCAGACTTCAGTTACTGCAGAGCAACACAAGACCAACATACGGAAAAGTTCACTTGAGGTCACCATCATGGTGCTCAGACCCGATCTCAAAGCACTTATATTCAGCCAAACAATGAAATTCTATCTAAAGCTACAGAACATCACTTGCACACTTGAAAGAATGATGAGCCTCACACAGTAATGAGAATTCCTGGGCAGAAACTCATTGGGACCAATTCTGGTGGTGGGGGAATGACATTTACACCACTTAGGGTACCCATTGTAGTGAGAGCATTTTGGAGAGTGTGTAACTGTACAACTCTGCGGAAAGGATCTTATGCTAGTGTAGTCTGTAGGGATCATGAATCCTGAGATATGAAAGCTGCAACAGTACTGAATATGCACATTTCATACACAGCACTAGCCAAACAATTGAGGTGAACTTACCATTTGTTATGGCAGTTTGGCGATGGTGAACAGTTTGCATATGGTATTTGAGTTCTCTGGTTGGAGAAACGCAGCTCCAACACATGAATTGTCAACTACATGTACATCTGAACAACATCCATACAGTAGTTATTGTCTACAGATGGATAAATCAAATAAAATGATAAAATAAATAAATAAAATAGCAAGTAATTTTAATCAGACTGTAGACACATATCCATATGATGCAAAAAGTGGCAGCTGACTCTAAATAAGGAAAACTGAGAGGCCATTCACATGAGTACTAAAAGATACTCAATAAATTCTGGTTAAATATTAAACCACAAAAATCTAATGGTTGTCAATTCAGCTAAATACATAGGAATTACAATTATGGAACAACTTAAATTGAACAGTCACATAGAAAATGCTGTGGATAAGGCATATCAGAGACTGCATTTTATTGGCTTAACACTTACAATGGGGTGATACAGTCCAATAGGACAAAAACTATAGTGAAATTTTTTGCACCAGAGGAAATGCACTGCCAAAATTTTGACTGCTAGAGGCATAATTCAGTGCTGCCACGTTCATTGATATGGTTCTGGCCTCCAGGAAGTGAAATATTTTGTGGAGTAATGTTTGAGCACATGTCTCTCTGGAGTACAGTGGTTCATTTATTATTTAAAATTGAATATAAACAGTCACAACTGCAATAAACCTTTTTATGTGAGGTTACCAGTTTCAGTCTGTTTTAAACCATTTTCAGACCCACACCATGATGGTAGATGACGGCTGTGAATGTAGCAGGCACGACACCTCCAAGAATCCTAACTGCATATCAGATCAGAACAGAATGGTAGGAATTTAAAACCTGAATGGTAGGCAGTTGTGTAGTCCCAATGGTGTGAAGTGGAACAGACCAGAATGTGAGCATGGCCTCTGAATCAGCTCATGGTGCGGTAGGCCCAGTAGCAACATCATTAGCTGAATGTTCATGCTGTTGTATGATGTGTTGAGGTGCAGATAGCAGAAATGCCAGCCCTCATGATGCAGTCAACAAGGTAGTGACATCAACCAGGGAAAGTTCGTGTAACAACTTGAGTTTCTGTAGTATGGATGACAGGAATGTGAGCACACAAATCATGGTAGTGATGTCATTGAAAAACAGTTCATGAGACTGCATGCTTTGGTGTATGTTAGGTGGTACAGCTGTGAATGCACACAGTGTGGAACATGTGGAATGTGCACATGAAGCAAAACACAGTAGGTATGTAGCACATGTGTCACATGAAGGGCACCAACAAGACCATAGGGGCAATTTCATCTCAAATCAAACAGGCCACAAGCGAATGTGTCACATAACTATTTCAAAGCTTTATGAAAAAAATATATGTTGAAGTTCCACATGATACCTCTCCAAAACTAAAATATTCAGATTTTCTGATAAATTGTTAAATGCTACAGACCTCTCTAAATGAGAGTATTTGTGAAAATGTCATAACAAAAGGGATAATTAAAAAATTGTAATGAAGAAACCGAAAGTGCTAGAGATCTGAATGTATTTTCAATAAATACTTTGTTCCAAAAAGTAATGTATGAAAATTTGTAACTTTTTGCAAATTTCAAAATTATGTTTTGAAAATATGAATAGTGACAGGATGTCAAATGTCCTGAGAAATATAAAGTGGAAGGATTGCTAACTAACAGCTATGACATTAATGCATGAAATTCTTAAACTGTCAAAATATTTGTACATAAAGCTGAAAGGATCTGAAACTATTTGGTTATTTAGAAACTGTTTTCTCCAAAAGCCCCATCCTAATTGTTCTAAAATTTCAGGGTACATTAATTGGTCATTGTCCTTAGGAAATGCACAGTCAGAAGGGGCAATACTTGTCTCTGCAAATGATGAGAAATATTTTAGGTAGACTTAGCTCTACTCTCAAGGTCCAAAAATCGTGGCTACTTAAATATTTAAACTGATCACTGATTTTAAGTAATTATCATACAAAACTGGTATTTTTTAATCAAAGTAATTACTTTACATCATTATAAGAGAATGGGAAATTGATTCATAATTTTGCTTGAAAGCATTTTATACAAAAGTGAGATATGTGATATTTATACCCATTTTTCCTTTTAAGTGATTATTCACAAATTATTATTGTCTTCTGTCATGATTTTACTTCTTTATGACTTTCCATGAATTAAAATTTCCTACAATGTAACAACCAACACTGCAGTGTTGAAAAGATTTCACTTGCTTCTTTCATCTGCTTCTCATTGAACTTGTATAGCTGAGCTGAATTTGCACATGGACAAGAATGATCAAACAAGAGCAGTAATTGGGAAATGGGAACTGCATACTGATCTTTTTATGAAAGCCATCTGAAAGCATTAGCAGGACCATGAGGTGTCATAAAGGAGACAGTTATATTTTGCAGCTCACAATGATGACGAAGTCCCATACTCCTCGACAGAGCGTAGGGGATTGATGCGGAAGACCCGCACCGCCGTACTAGGCAAGGTGCTGGTAGAGGTGGTTTGCCATTGCCTTCCTCCGACCATAATGGGGATGCAGCTCATGAGAGACACTTATTATTTGTCCACCCATCACTCATTGTCATACACACAAGAAATGAATTCGCTCACTACAAAGTCTTCTAACGAATACTGTGGTCTCTGTATTTCACACAAAGTAACAGGTTGCATTTTGTGGAGAACTGTTCTTGCAACATATGTGCCACTCCGGAATGCGACACAGTAGTCACTTCATAGCAGACCACTCTTCTCTCTTTTTTTAAACAAAATTCCCTTGGTGTACTTTCATTTAGAATTAAGAGTTTCATGTTTGTTACTGATGTTGATATGGTGTGTACAAATTGAGTAGCATCTCTTATAGCATCAACAGCTTCATGTTGGCGATTGAATCTTGTTGAAAGATGTTTACAGAGGTGTTCTACCCCATCACACACTTTTTCCACGACCTGTTGCTGAAAATATCCATTTTTTGTCCCAATTCCTGTTCTACAATGTTGACCAAGCTCATAAAGCTGAAAGTGGTTTCTAAAATGAGATGCTGCACCTACAGTCACATGAACATGTTTAAGAAATACAAGGTCTCTAGATGCTGTGTCATCAGTTATCAGGCTGACAGCATAGCATGCATGTGCACTGTCATGAATGAGATTATCACTGACAATAGCAAAGCAGTGTGATGTTCCAAGGAAGTGAGCAACACATATGTATATTGATACCTGTGATGTGTGCCAGTGGTAACATATACACAAAAGCATCAGGTCCAACTCTCTTTACTTCTTTCCTGTGGCATTGTCAAGAATGAAAATCGGGAACTATGGTCGAAGAACAAATCATCCGAAGTGGCACCTGACGAAAGGCACAAATCGTCCGAGTGGACAGAAGTGAGACACAAAGGTAAGACTTTAGCTGGAGAAATAAAAATGAACTTTGGAACAGCAGTTACATTTATGGATAAAAACAAATACGGTGTTCTGCAGTCCAGTGACGGTGTTAAAGACAGTGTAAATTATCCAGACCATTCAAAAGACAATGCGCTGAAAACGAATGTTCACTCTGGGAAAAATGTTGATAAACGGGAAACAACAGGTAAAAAGAACAGTGTGCTTTTTCTAACAGATAGCCATGGCAGGAATTTATCAAGTATGTTTCGAGAAATAAATCGAGACTTAGCAGTGACCAGTGTTGTTAAACTTGGAGCGGGAACTAAACACATTTTAGACGCTTGCATTCAAACAAAATCCATGCAAGAAAATGACTTTGTTGTATGCATAATGGTATCAAATGATGTTGCGAAAAATGAAGCAGATGTCTGCATAAAAGTGCTTCAGAACTTTCTAGAAAAAAATAAATCAAGGAATACAGTTGTTGCTACAGTGCCTCATAGGCACGATCTAATCTATAGTTCGTGTGTTAATAAAGAAATTCGAAGAACGAATATTAAAATAAAGAAACTGTGCTCTGAATACGCAAATTGTGCTGTGGTTGATATAAGTAAACTTAAGCGTAACCTTCACACCAGACATGGGCACCACCTAAACTGTGAAGGGAAAAAGTTCGTGTGCGAACGTGTCAATGAAATAATTAAAGAAAGACTCACACGGAATAAAACAATCTACGAAAGTAGCGGTTTGAGTAATACCTGGAATGTATGTCATTTTTTAGTATAAAAGTCTGTGAATTGGTGGGTAATAAACCTCCTGTACTTGAACTAGGTGCTAAAAGCGACATTGAATGAGAGAGTGTTCTCAGACAATAAACAATAAAGATAAATCTGTTACTGTGATGCAAACAAACATTCGCTGCATTAGGAACAAAGTATTACATTTAGTACATTTTTGCAGTATTGAAAATGTTGATGTTGTTTGTATCTCAGAACATTGGCTGACAGAAGATCAAGTACAATATTTTGTTCCTCAGGGGTATGCTGTTGGAGACATGTGTAGAAGTGAAAGAAAGAATGGAGGTGTCCTAATATTTGTTAAAGGTAGTATAATGTTTACTAAAATAGTTGTTAGCTCTTACTGTGCAGAACTAGATGGAGAATTTAGCTGTATAAGACTAAACGTAGAGAATACTATAATTGTTAGCTTATATAGATCACCAGGAGGAGATGTAAACACATTTTTAGAAAGATTTGAGCTGCTTATGAGGAAAATACTAAAATCGAACATAAAACTAATTATCTGTGGCAATTTCAACATTGAAATGAACATGTTACTAGAACATTTTTTAATATCTTAAGATCACTAAATTTACAATGTACAATTTACACACCAACACGGGATAAGGTGTGCTTAGATAATATTATAGTAAATTTTTCTACAGATATGTAATACGTCAGACTTGCCAGTGGAGCCCTAGCTGATCATGAACCATTGATTTTAACATTCTCCTGCGATCAGTTGCCTAAATCAGACAAATCAGTCAGAATCAAGTCTAATGCCACATGGGTAAGAGGGCAGAAAGATGAATATATTAATTTATTTATTGATAGAATATCTTATGTTAACTGGGACTTTGTATACAACACACAACCTGGAAAGGGTGCTGGTGAAATGGTGTTTAACAACTTCCTGGAAATACTCATAGAGTTATGGTCCTCCTGCTCACCATTAATCAAAAGTAGCCCTAAGCATAAACAGAAAAACAAACAGCTAAAATGGTATACAGATGAGCTAGCTCTCACTAGGGAGGGGATGCTCAGACTGTACAGAATATATAAAAATTCTTGTAAACAAGGACCTGAGCTAGATAATACTTCTTATAGAGCTTATCTAAAATGTAAAAAAATCTACAAAGACAAACTGTCCTTGGCCAAAAAACAAGCATGTGAACATTACATTGAAAGTGCTCCCAACAAATGTAAAGCAGCATGGGATATCATCAATCAATATAATTCACAAACCCATGCACAAGATGCAATGCTGGTCCCAGAAGAAGTAAATAATTACTTCCTAACCTCGGTGAGTGAGCTGAAAAACAAAATCAAGCAAAATGGCACTTGTGCACTAGATCATCTTGGTGCTGTGCCCCATAGTATGTATACTTTCCACTGGAATGTTGTCACCCCAGAGGATATTGTAAAAGCTGTGGCAAGGTTCACCAACTCCAAAAGTATGGACTGTTATAGGTTTTCTAACTATGTAATGAAAAAAATAATACACCTTATCTGGCAACCTCTTTCTTTCATTTTTAATATGTGTTTAGAATCTGGAGTTTTCCCAGATGAGCTCAAAACTGCTAAAGTAATACCAGTCTTTAAAAAGGGAGATAAGCATCTGCCCCAAAACTATCAACCAGTTTCTATTGTCCCAATTTTCTCTAAAGGTTTTGAATATGTAATGTACAGTCAATTAAATAACTATTTTGATAAGCATGATCTCCTCTCCAACAGACAGTTTGCATATCAACATGGTAAAAACACCACTACTGCTGTCACTGAAGTTGTTAACCAGGTGTTAACTGCATTCTAAAATAAGGATCTAGTATCAGTCGTACTGTGCGATCATAGCAAAGCCTTCGACTGCATACCATCTAACACCCTACTTGCAAATCTGGAATTTTATGGCATACACAAACCATCTTTAGATGTAATCGAATCACACTTATGTAACAGGAGACAGTATGTATCAATTAAAAATAGATGCTCCTCACTGAAGGAAGTTCAGACTGGAGTGCCTCAGGGCTCAGTCCTAGGTCCTTTTCTGTTTATCATTGCAATTAATGACTTACCTTACCATATAGGAGCAAATTCAGTTGTGTGTTATGCAGATGATACAATGTTGCTCAATACACACCATGACACAACAGAACTGCATCAGGCAACACAGGAAAAACTAGAACTAGTAATGGATTGGTTTTCTTCTATTGAACTCCTGTAAAATCCTGATAAAACACAAGAACTAATTCTGGGTTTAACTACAGCTGTCGAAAGCAAATCAATAAAATTTTTAGGATTCCACATTGATTTAAAATTAAACTGGGAGGAACACATTAGCCATATCTGCAAGAGAATAGCAAGAGTGTGTTATCTCATCTGGAGACTGACAGATGTAGTCACTGATGAGTATCTAAAGGTGGTATATTTTGGCCTCTTTCAGTCATACATTTCGTACGGCATATTGTGATGGGGACATTCTAGTTTTGTCAGTGAAATTAAAAAAAAAGTAATCAGAATAATAAGCAAAGCTAAGCCCAAGGAACACTGCCGCCCCCTCTTTATCAAGCACATGATATTAACTGTGGTGAATCTATACATCTACACAGCACTGCTTTATGTCAAAAGCAACTTCAATGAGTTCGAGACCAGAGAGAACATACATCCCTACAACACCAGAGGCAAACTGGACTTTGACATACCAAGACACAGACTCACAAAGACAGCAAACTCACACAAAATAATGAGTTTAAAACTCTTCAATAAACTTCCAGCATCTGCTTGGTCACTGACCAATAATATTTTCAAACGTAAGGTTTATGACTGGCTTCTCAAACACCCATTTTATAAGATAACAGAATATTTTGAAATAAGCATTGACATTAGTATATAAGAATATTCCTAAAAGTAAAGGAATTAAATTGTAAAAACTTTACTGTAAAGTTATTGTTAATTGTATATTTAATGTTCAGACCTATTCCGCTGTAAGTGGTCAATGGTGAATAAATTGAATACTGAATTGATTATGGCAAAAAAAAAGTTTCAAATTAGTGCAGTAAATACATGTGCATACTTATCCATTTTGTTCATAAGGAGGAATTTTGTGGGACCAAATTTTAAATTCAGGTTTTCCTTTTTCATTAGAAGATACAGTTCTCTTATTGATCTTGTCATGTGTCTTTTTACATTTTGAACCTTTTTCACCATTTTCACTAATAGAGATAACATCAGCCTCGTTAGGTTTTTGCCTGCTGCAATCTTTGTCATCACTTAGGAAACATTCCAGGCCAACAGTAAGAATCTGGGCATGCCCAAGTATCTTTCTCATTCTTTATTTTATGAGCTTTTGAAAAAAAATTATGTGAAGGAGTGGGTATGTATTTCTGTATCTGCTGCTTCAAGTACATACCTGGTATCATTCAGTAACTGTACCTTCCTAGTGTAGGTGGCTGCTGAGATAGCAGTACCTAGGTATTGAAACCATGCATCACATTTCATGCACATATCACTGTCTTCAGGTGCACCAAGTGCATTTGCATTATACATTACACGAAGTTTGGAAGATGTTACTTGTACAAAACTTGTTTCAGTTTCTTCCACTTTTCTTTTTACATACTGTTTTCTTCTTGTGCTTCTTACCTTTCCTGCACATTTAATGTGGGATACAGTAGAGGCTACAGCAGAAATGCATTCAATGGATCAACAGCTTCACACCCAGGAATATAAACATCTGCACTGTCTTCTTCAGTTTCACATACGGCTGATGGTGATCATTCAGGTGGGTAGTTACCTAATTTCTTCTTGTAGTAATTCCTGTACAATGGATGTGATGCTAATATCATTATTTGAGGACCAAGATATTTCTGCAATACCTCTGACTGTTTTCCAACAACTGTGAACTGCTTTTCACTTTTCTTAAACACCACCTTCCTGTCTCTTTTTTCATGGTCCATGCACCTCCTCTTTCAGTACTGATTTCCTGAAAGGCATAGTAACTAACAACAAGCTCAAACTGAACACAAAACTCGATCCATAATGATTCATGTGCAAGTTCTTATTTGTTTTTTTATAAACAGAAGAGTGCTGGAAACAGTGTTATCATCATGTAAATTTTCCACTAGAAATTTAGTGAAGTGAAATATGCAGAATGTTGAAACATTTTTAACACTTTCCATATAAAAATATTGTCCACTGTGTTTGCACTGACTACTAACATATTAACCAAACAATATTTTGTGTTATTCTTTAAAGTTTTTGGATGGGGGTTTCTGACTAAATAAATATTTAGGCCTACATAATACAGATAGCTGGAGTGAAGAAGATACTGTTTACAATTACAGCAGTAGTATCTGGTAATATGACAGAAAAAATAGTTTTATTTTCCAAACCAGAAAAAAATTTAGTCAGAAAAATTAATTAGATTTCATATTTCCATCTTAAATTTCCAAGTTAAGAGAAGCCAATTAGTGTGAAAATGTCAACTAAACTTCAACTCACTAAGAGATAGCTTTAATGCAAAATATCTGCCAGGTCTCCAGTACTTTTGGTTTATTATTGAATTTGCATGTTGGGTTGAAAATTATCTTAATGTCCAGCACATGGATGCAAGATGGCAGCTAGAGTAAAAGTTAAGCTAGTGTCTTCCAGAAAAACATAAATTTTGCAGTAAAAAAGAATCATGTGAAAATTGTAAGCACAAAATCACGAAACTGAATGGCCCCTAACGAGCTTACAGTTCGTAATCGGCAGTTTGAAAATGGATATTTCGAAAATACAACAAGAAAATTGCAAACTGAACATGCTAAAACTTGTGCAAGATAGTTTTTTTTTCATTTCATTTCATTTATTACCATCCTTTCCATCATTTACATGATATAGGAATTGTCATAATACTGTCCAGAATATGCACAGCAGAATATTACAAATTTCTATCAAACACACAAAAATTAACATAATGTTGAAAATTAAAACATTGAATTAAAACACATAACATTAAAATTATGTAATATGTTGAAAAATAAAACATTGAATTAATGTGTTGTTCTTTTACATGCTGCTTTAACATGTACCATATGTGATGGAATCATATATATTTAATACATTTTGGAGAACACATATTACACATAATTTTAGAGTTAAAAAGAGTATAAATGAGACATAGAACTGACAATGAGAACATGAGATTAACAATACAACTATCAGTTAGTGATTTAAGGATTCAAAATATTCCTCCATGCTATAAAAACATTTATTTATCATAAACTTTTTTAATTCTGACTTAAATTTTCCTTCACCTTCTGTTCCCCTGATGCAGAGTGGCAGAGCATTATAAAGCTTTATTCCATATTGGCTCACATGTTTTTGAGTTTTTTTTTTGTTCTTTCTACATGCAGATTCTTAGAGATACGTGTATTGTAGTCATGAAGATCTGAATTTACACATAAACTACTCAAGTGTGTTCTTCTATGCAGTATGCTTTTTAATATGTACAAAGATGGTACTGTAAGTGTGTTTAGCTGCATGAACAAGGGCTTGCAGTTATGGAAAAGTGGTCAAATGTAAAGTGCAATAACAGCAAGACCAAAGTGCAAATTCGGAAAACCTGCGAAAGTTAACGCAAGCTTTGTGCACAAAAACATATTTCAAGCACTTTCAACTGCCAATAGGGAAATGCACATTACAGTTCACATGAACAATGGGAAAAGCAAAAAGGCACTGTGAATAAGGTAAGAGAAGAAAATCTATTGATGCAAACAAGCGTAAATGAGGTCAATATAAATGTGCCGACCAAAAATTGTGCCAAAGTGTTTAGTAAAACAATACAAAACGATTCACACATTGTGAAAGCCAATAACAGCAAACTGTTTGTGTTTTCAGACAGCCAAGGTCATGGATTTGAGAATAAACTAAAAGAAACAACTAAAACATATTTGTGCGGTACAGTGAAACCGGGAGCCCCACTTAGCGAAATTAAAAAAATGACTGCATCCACAGAGGCAAGAAATCTGCACAATAAAGACTTTGTTGTACTTCTGGGAGGCACAAAATGACATCTACAAAGAAACAGCGAGTGCAACGTGCGATCTTATACACTGAGACACCTCACTCGCACTAATGTAATAGGCCTAATGGTCAATATTCTGCATCGCTACGATCTTGTAAGATGGTCATGTATTAACAGGGAAATAAAAAGTGCCTCCAATCAGTTTGCAAAAATCTGCAGACATTTCAAAAACATGAAATGAGTTGATATAAGCAACCATCATCAGCACCAGCAAAGCAGGGAAAAAAAAAAAAAAAAAAAAAAAAAAAAAAAAAAAAAAAAAAAAAAAAAAATGTTAACAGAAAGAACAGTGGACAGCAATTTCAATGACAAAAGAACAACAGTTCCTCATCATCCAAATATTATTTTAGACGAAAACAAATATGAGAAGACTGCAAGTTCACAAGAAAACACAGCAGTAGTGGCAGATCCAACATTTGAAGTGTCAGAAACAGCATCACCATCAACAACAACAAATAGAAGGCTATTGGGCAAAAGAAATGCTGAGCCGCCTTCTCATCTCAATGATTTTTTATGTGCAGGCCTGAAGAAAAAGGAGGGACAACAGTAGGTAGTGTCAGGTGTCTCCTCTCTCCTGTCTCAATACAGTTTCCAGTGGATTCTCTGTCAGGTAACAACACTAATAGAATGAAAAAGTAAGAGGAAGGCATCTCTTTCTGTCATCAAAATATAACGGGCCTCTTAAACAAAACAGATCAACTTCTTATTAACATTAAAGAAAAGGACAGTATAAATAATGCTCAGATTTTGTGCTTAACTGAGCACCATGTTGCTGATAAATGTGTCTTGCCATCTATAGTAAGTTACGGTTTAGTAACATACTACTGTAGGGAAAGTATAGACAAAGGTGGAGTAGCAGTTTATGTTAAGAATAGTGTAGCATACAAAGTTGTAGATATTAAGGAATATTGTGTGGAACAACAATTTGAGGCATGTGCAACAGAAATAATAACTAAATTATACACAATAATAGTGTTGCCTCTCTACAGGGCTCCTTCAGGTGACACAAAAACTTTTCTACATATATTGGAACTCCTTCTGTCAGGGTTACTTTCAAGAGCAAAGGATATTGTAGTTTTAGGTTATTTCAATATAAACTTTATGACAGAAAATAAGAATAAAATTAACTTTGAGATTGTCATGACCTTACATAATCTGATATCAGTAATAAACTTCCCAACAAGAATTACACCTGAGTCCCAAATTATGACAGACAATATTTTTTTAGATGTAAGTAGAAATCAGAATTACACTGTCAGACAGATTATAAGTGGGCTTTCAGATCATGATGAACAAATTCTCACTCTTTATGATGTTAATCTGTTCAAAAAAGAATTTCCTCAATGGAAATTCATAAGAGTAATGAATGAAGAAGCAAAAGAAACTTTAAACCATAGGTTGCAGCAAATGGATTGGTCTTTATTACATAGCCATGATCATGTTGATACTAAATTTAATTGTTTTATAAATGAATTCTGTGCTATTTTTGAAGAAATATTTCCCAAGAAATGGGTCAGAAACAGTGCTTCCAATTCTGTTAAGTAAGCCTTGGATTACAAAAGGTATAAAACAGTCATGTAAAATCAAAAGGGAAACTTATGCTGCAATAAGAATATGTAAAGATGCAGAAAAATGGGAACACTATAGATTATACTGTAAAATCTTAAAGAAACTAATACAGAAATCAAAAGCCCTTTATTATGAGAAGAAAATAGGTAATGCTAATAATAAAATAAAAACAATTTAGAGCACTGTTGTTGCCAGTAGACTTAAGTATGCCATTGTAAAGCCCCTGAACAAAAAGGGCGATTAAGCTGAACTAACTAACTAGCGATCTCTCTTCCTTGACAGCTTTCTCCAAAATTCTAGAAAAGCTAATACACGTAAGAATTACTGATCATCTCATGAAGAATGGAGTTCTGAGCAAGAGCCAATTTGGCTTTCAAACGGGCTGTTCAACAGAAGACACAGTCTATGCACTTGCAAATGGAGTCCTAGAAATCCTTGATGAAAAAATGCTAGCACTTGGTGTCTTCTGTGATTTATCCAAAGTGTTTGACTGTGTTGATCACCAGATTCTCTTGCAAAAAACAAAATTAGTAGGAATAAGTGGTGTTGAAGGCAATTGGCTACAGTCACACCTCCAAGACAGAAAACAAAAAGTTGTCTTGAATAGCTCAGGTTCAGTATATGACGTTCTGAATGGAATTCCATTACATGTGGAGTGCCTCAGGGATCAATTCTTGGGCCATTACTATTCCTGATTTTTATAAATGATCTACCATCATGTAAAAGCCTGCCGTGTAAATTTACATTATTTGCTGATGATACCACAATTTTTATGACCAGTAGAGAAGATAATAATCTTGAGGAACTCATTAATCACATACTCTCAGATGTGGCTAATTGGTTCAAGGTGAATGGTCTCTCATTAAATTCCAGTAAGACAGTTCTGCACAAAAACAGAGAAAGAGAGAGGGGTAAGTGTGACATGTGGTAATCAGCCAATAGAAAGAATGGAAACAAAAAAATTCTTGGAGTGCACATTGACAAGAAAATAAACTGGTCTTCAAATATTATAGATCTCTGTAAGAGGCTTAGCTCTACAACATATGCTTTAGTGGTTAACACTACATGTGTTGAACCTAACACTGCAAAAGTGGCATACTGTGGCTATTTTCGCTCACTCATTGAATACAGCATTATTTTTTGGGGCAACCAACCATGAGCAAGGAAAGTGTTCAACGTACAGAAGTGAGCTTTAAGAAATATATGTAGATTGCACCCAAGAGACTTGAGTAGATATAGCTTTCGAAAACTTAAAATATACACAACTACATGCCAATATATTTTTTCTCTCATGTGTTTTGTTCGTAAAAATATAGATATATTTCAACCAAACAGTAATCGTCATGGGCATAACACACGGAGGAAGAATGACATACACAGCGAGCATAGAAATTTGAGCTTGGCACAAAAGGGTATCCACTACACTGGAACAAAACTTTTCAATGCTTTTCCTCCCAAAATAAAGACAGAGATTCATAACAAGAGCAAGTTTAAGAAAGCACTAGAAAAAGCTTTTTATAGTCTAGATGAATTTTTAACTAAATAGATTGTAAAATTTTAATATTATATAATACAAGTTGACAAAAATGCAGTAAGATTTTATTTAACTTGAGCTCTGTATCTGTGTGTGCTCTGTATCTGTTTTCTGTAGTGCTTTAATGATTCCAAGAAAATATGTATTTTCTTTTTACTGTATTGCTGCTCAAAGAATTTACTGTATAAATTTTTATATAATTATGTACTCAAATGTCTGTATATGCTATAAGATAATTATATTGTTTTTGTAAAAAAACTGACTCGTTCCATGTCCTTGTGAACTCAACACAGTTGAACCTATGGAACACAAAATAAGTCAAATCAATCAAAACATTAGTTTGAAGATGAGTTAGTTTATTAGTCACACGGCCCATGGATCATTTGCATGATAAATTGTAATGACATGGAACAAGTCATACATGGTTCTAGTGGAATATCTCATTATAGATATTACAATTTCCTATCTATTTGGTAAGTTAGCAATGACATTTTGCATGTTATAATATCAAAACAAGTGGTTCCAAAAAAATACTCATCATACCTCTTCTTAACCAGAAGCAAAGACAGATAAATAAGAACTGAGGTTTGAACATATAATTTTGAAAAAATATTGTGTTATGACATCATTTATGTAAGTCAGTAACTTTTGCTTCTGAAGTACTCAGTTCTTAGTCGGTAGTCTAAGTTCTTTTCAGTTATTTGGAAATTCAGTTGTTTTGTACTGATGTCTTTGATTATGGTAACATGTCAAAAATGGGTAAGAAGAGTTAGTAATTTGCATCAGACTCAGATAGTTATTTCATACTGCCATGTTGTGAGCCCAAATTTATATTTAAATTTGAAAGTGGTTGCAACAAATTTGATTACCTAAAATATGCATGTATATTGACACAACATTGTAACAACACATTTGATTAGTTCCAAAAATTATGGACTGAAATTTAATTCTGTTTTGTGGCACAATGTGAAGCTTTTATGCTATGACATTTTGTTGTGACAAGAAAGCATTATTTTTAGGTTTATGGGGGAATGAATACCTGATCATCAATGAGCTGTGAAGGAAATAGATCTACAGATGCATACTTGTCAACATAACAGTATCCTTTTTGAACATATAGTCTGGCACATGCCATAGAAAAATGAGAGCTGTTTCAATGAGGATCTAAGAACACCTGAGCACATATTTATTTCCCTTGCACCATCTTTCTTACTTGTGGGAGCTGCCACTGGCAGAACCAAATTGCACAATCTATTTTTGTGTCTTCTTTGGAGTTGCCTAAGTGAGAGTTTGTTTTCTCCTATAATGATTACTACTCTTTGTAATTGATTCTTTTCACAGTTTGTGATATTTCATAAATACAGAAATGAAGTTTTCTGTGTGGTATCTTGACATTCTTTGGACTAGCAAATATACAGTTCTACAAAGTGGTGATCTTGCTAAAATGTGAAAATACGCAAGCAGCCATACAGCGTCTGATAACATTGGCGGCACAAGAGGAAAGTTGGATTCAGACCAAGAGGCAGGTAGCAGATCTAGAGGATGATCAACAGAGCAAAATTGAAGAACTCCAATTAGCAATAGAGGAACAGGAAGATTCACTGATGTGTCCATATACAGCGAACAATAGAATTCCCATGGTCATAAAACCATAGATGAAGGTATGGACTCTGCAGTTTTTACCAGAAAAACTAGAACTTTGTTTTTCAATGTTCAAACTAGCATTTACAGGAAACAAGATGAGAGACGAGTGTATTAAGTTAATCAAGGATCAATGACTTTACTGATGTGCTGGCAGGAACAACTATTTTCTGTGGGACAGACTGCAAAAGGGCATACAATCAGATGCTGGTAGTTGAAGACAACATACCAAAAGTCATGATAATAATGCCATTTTGATTGCTCAAGTATTATGGATGCTGTTTCAGCTGAATAATGCCTTGCAGACTGGCAGCATTTCATTGACAATGTACTGTGAAGATTGGAATGGTGTTTTGCATACCTTGATGACATTCTGGTGTTTTCAAAGTCACCAGCATTGCATGATGAACACCTCAAGGCAATCTTAGCCACATAAATAAATATGATATATCAAATGAGGCAAAGTGTTCATTCTGACAGATTTTCAACAAATGAGGAAGTTTCTAGTTGTCATACATTTCTATCATCAGTACCTACTAATGACAGCTGAGATACACACACACTTGACTTCAGCTCTTACAGGTAAGAGTGTAATGGGCCAAAGGCCAGTGCAGTAGACCCTGGAAATGCAGAAGGCTTTTCACTAAGTAAAATCCTGTCTGCAAAAGCGATTCTTCTAGCACACCCAATGCTCCAAGCACATTTATCAATAATAGTTGATACCAGCCAACAAGCAGTATCTGTGGCCCTCCATCAGTACTGCACCAGCTCACAGCGTGGCAAGTGAAATGGAACAAGTATAACAAAGCTGCAGTGATTTATCAGAAAGTGAATTTTCTGCCCGTATGTGGAGGCTAAGGCATTCACATTTTATGCCGACCACAAGGGTATTACGTTCAATTACAAGGAGCAAAGGAACCCTGGCAATTATAATTTATTGGCCAATTCATTACACTGCACTAAGGGTGCTGAAAATGTCAGAGCTAATTTCTCCTCAAGAGTTAGAGTCATCTCCTATCAAGTAGATTATGATTGGTTGGCTGCCACATGATCTATGGATCCTCAGATAATGGAATATCTACAGAGCAGCTCTACAGGGCTGCAGTTTGAACAGGTACAAAAAGAAGGGGTGAAGATTAATATCTGGTATGATGTGTCACAAAATAAACCTAGACCCTTTGTACCTAATGGTTTAAGAAAAGTGATCTCCAATTATATTCATAACCTAGCCCATCTGAGTGCAAACACAAGCACGAAGCTCCCAGCATAAAGATTTGTGTGGCCTAACATGGGAAAAAATTGTCACAGTTGTGGAAAAGCATGTATAGCATACTACAGATGCAAGATAGGGAAGCACATCCACAAACCAGGAGCAGAATTCGCAATAACAACAGAATGGTTCAGGAATCTACATTTTGACATCATAGAGCCATTGATGCCCAAGGAAGGAAATCATTTCTTGCTCACCACCACTGACAGATATACATGATGGGCTGAGGCAGTACCCATTACAGGTATCTCAGCACAGACACTGGCGAAGGTTTTCCTAGTGGTATGGATAGATAGCTTGACTGCCTGTTACATGTGACCACAAACTGGGGTCAACAGTTTGAGTCTACAATGTTCTCCAAACTGGTCCAACTAATGGGATGGTGAAACACTGGCACAGAACTTTAAAAGCTTCACTGATGTGGCACAAGCAGAGCTGTTTCTCTGCTTTCCCAGGTCTGAGGAGCTCGTGCATACCAGATACAGGTTTTTGAGTGATGGAGGTGGTGTACAGAGAAACTGTACACCTGCTGACAGAATTAACCATATGTATTGTAGAAAGTAAATGGACAGATAGCCAAACTATTGCCCCTCACCTTGTTTGTGATAAGGGGAACGCAATCTGTTTATGCACAAAGGACTGAGCATCTATTCCCACATAATGTGGGGACCAATGCAGTATGTCCACCTTTGAATCTACCATACACCAGGCTCCACAGAGTTTCGAAAAGAGGATACTGTACACTACAATACATTGCAACAGCAAAGATCAGACTAATTCTGTAGCAAATACACAGTAGCCCTATTCATTCGTGCATGCCAGTTGTACTAAAATAGCAATTTCTCAGCTGAAAAAATTGTGGCCCAAGTAACAGTCTCAGTTGTTTCATAATTTGACAGAGTATGTTCATATTTCATTGAGGAGAGGCTGGATACACAGTCTTTGATGCACTAGGTAATCAAAATGTTGATGTATTTTTTCACATTCTATTTTTTCTAGCTATTTATCTCAAGAGCATGTCTTATTTGTATCTATGAGTAGATGTTCTTATGCAAGGTGCATATGTACTGTAGTTCACAGAGAGTATGTTCTTGGAATTAATCAAGTTACATTGAGTTGTATATGGTTACAAACCATGTGTAATTTATTTCCGCAACGACGTTTTCATAGAAATGAAAATTTGAGCATTAAAGTTGCATCCTTTCAAGAAAATATACAGGAAACACATTATTTCATGCTTTTCCTTACCTTTCCAAGGTCAATTGTATGGGGACCAATCTTTATATTGAATAACTGAAGAGGCGATAATGGGATAAGCACATCAGTAGACCCAACTGTCTTTTTGTCTTTATATTCAGGTAGTACCAGTAGTTCATTCAGGCTATTATCTTTGCCGTGGCTCCACTTAAGTAATTTTGAGCTGCCTTGTTGTAAACCTAGAAGAATGTTTTTCATATCATTACCCAGTTCTCATAATTTGCGTATAAAAAAAATATAACACTGCCAAAATAGTTACACAACAAATCATCTGAATTCTTAAATTTTGACCATTGTGGTATAGAGGAAACAATTTTACACTTCTTTCTAGCTTTAGTAGGCAGTTAAAAGGCTGTGTGTCAATGAGCACCATACCAGGTTAAGGGGAAGTATTTATGCAAATTATTCCAGCCAAAGTCTGTCTCAAAAGGGGCCTTGTCATCCTGTATAACAACCTACAATTAGCTGCCAGGAATTATTCATAATACCAAGCATATAAATAGATTGAAAGAAAGTGCTGGAACCTTTTTATTGAAGAACTGTTTTTACAGTTTGTCAGATCATTTGTGTAACAAAGTAGAATAGTTGCCTAATACTACTGTACTGTAAAATATGTCCACCATCTATAACATGTTGTAATTACATAAGTTTTACTGGACCAATAAATAAATAATACAATTTTGATCATGGCTGTCTTTCAGCAACTGTATATAAGATTCAATGGAGAAACAGCCAACCTGTATAAAATAATTGTTGAGTAAACTTATTAAAGTTTCAACAACTCTAAGGATTTCTTCATCAGAATGAAAATTTAAAAACACTGCAAAATAATTCATAAAAAAATAGTTTGATAGAAACATTCACCAGAATGAGAAATGACATAACACAGAAAAGTTACTTACATAAAATTACATTGTGAGAAGACAATAGTCAAAGTTAAGATTAGGCTTTACTGAAATACTCATTACATGAAGTACAGTGTTGCAGAACATTTACACAAACAGCTGTGCAGTCCAAAAACATCTGCTTGAGAGGAACTTTAGAAGCATACATCTGTGGCATAGAGCGCCATAAATATCGATATTTGTTCAGTGTATAAGTGTGCTATCTTTGAGGAGGGGGCTTTGGGGAGGATGTTGGCCTCTAACAGCAGTTAGCCTCCAGACTTGTATCTGTGAAGAAGTGAAGTGCTAATAAAATCTGTATCTGAGAGAATTCTAGTTGTTTACCTACAACTATATCTTATTCCCTCACTGGTGACCCCGTTTTTTGTGTAATACACATCCGAGTTACCGCCCGAAGGTTATTTACGCGCCTACCGCGTCGGGTTTCTTCGCAATTGCGAGGGCCATTATTCAGCATCAGACAAGGCCTTTCAGCACCCACCGCTGCCCAGATTTCAGCAACATCTCTCCAGTACTCCTGCCGTCATAGTGGACATGCCGCAAGACTCTTCGGAATCCTTCAGCGCGAACATGCAGTGGAATTCATCGAGTGCCACCAGTTTCTTCCAACCACCAACGGTCGCGGACTCTGGCTTTGTTAGCTTAGACCTTTCCACGTGTTCTCCACAGAGTGTTGTTCAGAACATTCCTACTCCTGTGTTGAATGCACAATTCAACACAGTTCGTGGCATCGAGTGAAGTTTTGCTACTTTGGAAAATCCAGTAGTAAATTCAAACTCGAATCAGTTCCCACCACGTGTGTATCCTTCCACGTCGGCTAGGCAACAGGTGCTCAATTCTCGCCAAACAGCAAATATCACACCGACTGTGCATCCTAGTGGACATGTCTGGGATCCTTGTGTTGCTTCTAATCAAGTCAACAATTCTGTGCAGGACAGTAATTACCCAGATATCTACAACCAGCCCCACCACTCGCGGTCGAGTACTTGTGGCTTCTCTCCGAGCTACCACATCAATGAGAATGCACATTTTGACTATGATCCTCACACTGTTCGAGCGTCCGTCGCTTCACAGCCGCCCCCCCCCCCCCCCCCCCCAGTGTCAAGTGAATTTCGCGATACCCGCATTACGGGGCACCACCGCAGTCACTGCAGTGCCGAATCTGCTGAAACTACCAGACTTCAAACCTGCTCACCCGGAGTTCTGGTTTAACCTGGTTGAGCAAACATTCGATGTCTGTGCTTTGGACAACGATGCACACTTCACCTGCCTCATGAACCATCTTCACGACCGCGTCAATTTAATTTACGATCTGGTCAAAGCACCTCCCCTAGCAGGGAAGTATGCTGTGGCGAAACTGACAATGCTGGAGCGTGTCTCGAAAACCAGGAGAGAAAACGTGTGATAGCTCATCTACGAAGAGCGTCCCAGCAGTGGCGGTGCATCTGTCTTCTCGTCGATGAGCAAGTTATGCCTGATGACACGCTCGCAGAAATCTGGACAGAAAAGATGCCTTTGCTGGTCCAGACTGCAATCTCTGTGTATGAAGATAAGCCAGTAAATGAATGTTTATGGGCCGCCGACAGAGCATACTCCAGCAGGCAACATGAGCTCCGTACACTGCATTCTGGATGTGACCGCACTAAGAAGCTTTCTGACACCACTCCCTTGTCTGGTGCTGCTAATATCAAGTTTGTTAAACAAGCCGCCCTGCCTGCACCTTCAACTCCCCGCAACAACAGTGCATCGGCCTCTGTGGAAGACTCTGGGTCACATACTCCATCACCTAGCAACTACCCACAGGAGCACAGGCCCGCCTAACCTTACTGTTTCTTCCACGCAAGATTTGGAGAGCAAGCTCGCAAATGCCAGTCACCATGCTCTTACCCAAACTCCAACCGCAGGTAGGCTCCAGTGCTACCTCCTGCGATGTAAACAACAGGCACCATCCAACGTTGCATTCTGTTTCGGACAACAACAGTAAGTGTGGTCGAGTCTATGTTTGCGATTTACAATCAGGTGTATGTTTTCTGGCAGACACTGGCGCAGACGTCTCTTTGCTGCCAGTTCACCTAGCAACCAATAAAGTGCAACCACACAAAACAGTACTTCGTGCAGTGAACTTGTCTGCCCTACAGTGTTTGGGTTCTACTTTGTATACAGTGAAACTTTCGCCTGAGTGCAAGCTGGAGTGGGCATTTTTAGTATCAACAATTGCAGAACCTATTCTCGGAATTGATTACCTCAAGCACTATCAGTTGTCACTAGATTTTGTGCAAATTACTGTGTTTTACCCCCCACTAAACAAACATATTCCTTTCGCTCCACCAAGTGAGAGTTTGGCTAACACCAGACGTGTGCTGTGCTAAGAAGTGTTTAAACCTATCCTTGGAGCTGCAATCTTGGACACCCACTCGTGCCTACAGCGCTCGCAGTGGCAATGCCCGCTACCAAGAACCAGTGTACCAACCTCGCCCATGTTAACATGCGTGCGGCCTTTATGCAGCCTACGAGTGGTTGGCACACCTGTACTTCCATGCCCTCTGCGCCACAGCTTTGCCCGTCCGCCACCGCCTGCTCCACTTCACGGACATCTGACTGTCGTGCCGCGTCACGTATTGCAGTAGTCACTAATGGCACAGTTCATCGGTTATGTCTAACCGATGGGCAGCCCATATCACAATGCCCACACTGCCTCAAGCCAGAATTTATGAAAATTGCAAAAGAACAATTAGATGATCTATTACAAAAGGGAATAATTGGACCTTCTTCCAGTTGCTGGGCTAGTCCTATCCTGTTTGACGAAAAGAAAGACGGTACTTGGCGTATGGTTGGAGACTATAGGCGTTTAAATGTCCGCACCATCATTGATAAATACCCGGTCCCACACTTTGAGGACTTCAATCATGCACTCGCAGGTGCAAAGTACTTCTCTGTTTCTGCACCATCATTGATAAATACCCGGTCCCACACTTTGCGGACTTCAATCATGCACTCGCAGGTGCAAAGTACTTCTCTGTTTTGGACTGTAAGCACACATTTCATGAGATTCCTATGGCTCCGGAGGATATTGAAAAGACTGTCATAACCACACCCTTTGGGCTGTTTCAATACAAATTTATGCCATTTGGGTTGAAAAACGCCCCCCGAATGTGGCAGTGTTTCATCAATCAAACTTTATCCCATCTAGACTTTTGTTTCATATATATGGATGACATATTAGTTTTTGCTTCTACTTTGGAACAGAGTGAGGGGCATGTTCAAGTCTTGACAGATATTTTAGCAGCCTCTGGTACTGAACTGAACAATAAAAAGACTCAATTGCACCAGTCATCCATCACATTCCTTAGTTATGTTGTGTTGTCGGATGGTCTGACACCACCGTAGGACAAGATCAAGCCTATTCTCGAGATGCCACACCCCCAGACCTACAGGGTATTACGCAGGTTCATCGGAACAGTTAATTATTACTGTAAACATTTGCCAGCCGCTTCTGCAGTGCAGGCTCCTCTCACAGATGCTCTCGCTGGCCCACAAACTTCTGGCATCCGCCAGGTCCCATGGACACCAGACATGGACAAGGCATTTAACGAACTCAGACAGCTGTTGACCTCCGCTGCCACTATTGCTCACCCACGTGCGGATGCCACAATGTTTATCACTACTGACGCTAGTTAAAATGCTGTTGGCGCAGTACTGAGTCAGACATACAATTATGTTACGACCCCCCTGCAGTTTTTCTCAAAAAAGCTAAACAACGTGCAGAAGAAATATTCAGCATTCGACAGAGAATTACTTGCAGTTTATGAGGCCATAAGACACTTCAGAACTGATGTTGAGGGACAATATTTCTATGTGCTCACTGATCACAAGCCATTGGTTCCTGCCATAAAAAATCCTGCGGCTGATCCGCCCCCACAAGGCTTTTGTCACATCTATTACGTCTTGCAATTTACCAATGACATTCGCTACATTCGAGGAGCGGACAATGTGGTTGCTGATTTTCTCTCATACGTTGGTGGTGTCACAACCTTAATTGACTTAACAGACCTACCTTGGTTGCAATCAGCAGACCCCGATACCATGCAGTTAATTTCGGACCACAGCTCCTCTCTCCAAACGGTACTCTCTACTTTCCCTGGCATATCTGACATAGTGTGGTGTGATGAATTGACTGGTACATTGCGGCCATTCATTCCTAAGCCCCTTCAATGCCAGGTCTTTGACAAATTACATACATTAGCACACCCCGGTGTCAAAGCTTCCACCCGTCTGGTAGCTGAACGGTTTGTCTGGAGAGACATGCACCACGACTGTCAGTCTTGGGCCAGGGCATGCGGGTTGTGTCAACAGAAGAAAGTTTCCAGGCACACTTCCCCACCCCTTGGCTGTTTTACCCAACCATGTTCATGTGGGCCTCGAAGGCCCTTTGCCCCCCCTCCGAGGGTTTCCGTTACTTGTTTACAGCTATTGACAGGATGACTCGGTGGGCTGAGGCTGTGCCTATTCCGAACATTACCTCTGAGACAGTAAGTCAAGCATTCTTAGATTCACGGATCTCTAGATTTGGATCACCTGTTTACGTCACCACTGACCAGGGACGACAACTCGAGTCTTCAGTTTTCTCCGACTTATGTAAAATGTGTGGTATTGTCAAAATTCATACTTCCGCATACCACCCCCAAAGCAATGGGCTTGTCGAGCGATGGCATCACACCTTAAAGTCTGCCTTGCGTTGCCATGACTCACTATGGACAGAAGCACTGCCCTTCGTGCTTCTTGGCCTTCGTGCGACTTTCAAGGAAGACATCAAGGGTTCCGTAGCCAAGTTTGTGTATGGCCAACCTCTGGTTTTGCTTGGAGAATTAGTCATTCCCACCCCACTTCCATGGCCCTCTGAACTTCTTTCACTTCTTCAGCGAGTGCACTTGCACTGCAGCAAAATTCAGCCGCCATCTCCGGCTACTCATACACCTCGGCGCGTGTACGTACTGGCACGCTAGACTCTTGTGAGTACGTGTTTCTCAGAGACGAGTCAATCAAAGCCCTGCTTCAGTCGCCCTACACAGGTCCTTACAAGGTCGTCAAATGCTCCAAGAATAACATGGATTTCCTCATAAATGACTCTGTAACCATGGTCTCACTCAACTGAGTGAAACCAGCTTACATTGAGCCTCAGGTGAACCTCCCTGATTTTGCCCCTATTTCTCCCACTCCTGCTTCGAGTGGCTGATCTTTTTGAGGTTTCACTCCTCACAGCCCTCGCAGTCGAACTGCAAACCACTCGGATTCTACCATTGTGTTACTATCTTCATGTGACAGCTCTTTGTCACGCTGTTCAATCCACGCTCCTCCTCGTTGCCTTCGGTCACACTCCCTCATCCGTCAGCTGATCACCTGAGGTTGTCACCTGCGCAGTCCAGTGCACCTGCCACCCCCCTCTTCGCAGATGCTTCTTCCTGCCATGGCTTTCCCACACCTCCCTCCCTGCCTGCCTCCTCCTCGTTGCCTTCGGTCACGCTCCCTCGTCCATCAGCTGATCACCCGAGGTTGTCACCTGCGCAGTCCAGTGCACCTGCCACCCCCCTCTTCGCAGATGCTTCTCCCTGCCATGGCTTTCCCACACCTCCCTGCCTCCCTGCCACTGCTCATACAGGTGCCACCCAAGAATTCACAACACATGTACACCCTGATGACATACATAAATTATCTGTTGTCACAGATGGCGATACGGTGTGTGTGGTACTCACGTGAGACAATGTTGAGGGAGGAAGTGCAGAAACTCGTGTGGTGCGCCACTTTAAATTGAGCACAAGTGCTGTGTGTGGCAATTTACGTGCCTTTGTTAGGCCTTCTGGCAAGGTGATTCTCCGTCTGCCTGCTGACGAAGTGCTACACCTCCACTCCGGGACGGGATGTCGTCTTCAGCCGCTGGCATCGCATGCTGACTTCGCCTGCAATGTACTGGGTTTCACCCCTCGTCTCCTACCAGTCGACCGCTTCCGCCTGATGCGGAAGAACTGTATGTTACCTTCCTAACTTCTCACCCCCCCCCCCCATTTACAGGGACGTACTTTATACTGTGCAGGGACGGGGGGGGGGGGGGGGGGCTATGTGGCATGGAGCACCATAAATATCGATATTTGTTCAGTGTATAAGTGTGCTATCTTTGAGGAGAGTGCTTTGGGGAGGATGTTGGCCACTAATAGCAGTTAGCCTCCGGATCTGTATCTGTGTAGAAGCGAAGTGCTAATAAATCTGTATCTGAGAGAATTCTAGTTGTTTACCTACAACTACATCTTATTCCCTCACATCTAAATGAGATTTGAAGGAAAGACATTTCACAACTAGAGGCAGGAAAATATAGTAAAAAATAAAGGAATCAAAAATCCGCAGGTTGTGGATTAAAACCATTAAAATTTTTTTTGTTATGTAATAGTAATTGTTCATTGAGGATGAAGCCATCATTCTTGGAAATATGCTTGAAAATCTACAGCGCTTTGTGTAAATTGAGCCTGTGGTCTTCTTTTCCCTATGTAAACTGGAAATTTCTTCAACACTTTTTGCTTTGTGATTGGAAATTAACAGATGATCAGCAATGTGGAATTATGTACATCAGTACCTCTTTTTCCCCATAAACATTTCTTATATCTGACACTGAAGAATCTTCCAGTTTGTCCTATATATTAAACAGGACTGTACACAAGTGATTTTATAAACTCATGAACTGTGTAGAGGAGCAACTGTTCACCTGGGATTGTGAACTGGGAAAATGACTTTTTATGTGAATTAGGATGCACTGAATTAGCAGGCACAAACTGATCTGTATTAGTGGCTTTTTCAAAAAATACAAAAAGAAAGTATGTCATTGTCTAAGGCAATACTAGTGTCTTTTCAGTTACTGATCTGGGTATTTTTTCATATTCTGAGTACATAGATGGAATTTTGATCATATACAGTGGTTCCTGGGAAGGTACTGAGCATGTTTTTAATTAGTCTTCATTAAAAAACCAGCTTTATTAGTGAACTAGAAAATGGTGATCATCAACTACATTACTAGGACCTTAGTACTGCCATAGCCAAAGACAGACTTCCTAATACAAATCAGATTGTGCCTACTAGTTCAGTACATCATCGTTCTGACAAAAACATTTTCCATGCAGCCATTCATCATGCAGTTTCCATTTGCTTTTGTCACCAGACAAACTTAAGATTTAGATGAATTTAATAAAAACTATTGAGTTAATAGTGGTTACAATCACTCATTAGTGGAAACGTCTTCAAAGTTAAAGCTGATGCTAGTGTGACTTCTTTGGGCATCAGTGCTGTTGCTGAAAGTAACGAGTTTCTAGCTGTAGGTAAAACATGGACACAAAGACACATACACTCACTTACATGCATACAACTGGCATCCTACATTGTGCTCAGTTGACTGCCAGCTCATTACTGGGTGAGATATGGTGATGTATGGAGTGTGGTGGGAGGCAGAGAGGGGGCTGGGGGGAAGTGTCTAACAACTTGTGGGAGAGGGGGAAGCCATCTGTAAGTTAGCTAGGGTGCTGGTAGAGGGTGTATGTGATTTCATAGGCTACAGCCTAAGATAACAGCTTACAACTAGATGATGTGGGTACACAAGTTCGGTGTGGGTATTGGGTCAGTGGATGATGTACACACACACACACACACACACACACACACACACACACACACACACACACACTATTTGATGGGGATGGGGGCAGTAATTTACCTTATGATTAGGCTACAGGGGTTCCAGGAGTGAATGGTAAGGATAGCTTCCATCTGTGCATCTCAGAATGGCTGGCATAGGCTGTAGAGGTTGTGAAGCAGCCATTTAAATCTCGAATGTTGTCCTCTGCTGCATGTTGTGTCACTGGGTGGTCCATCTCGTTTTTGGCAACAGTTTAGTGGTCACCATTCACAATTTTGGCAACAGTTTAGTGGTCACAATTCTTTATAGTTGACAGCTAGTTGATTGTCATAGAATTGTTAAATGCAGTGCAATGGCTGCAGCAGAGCCTGTATATAACATGGCTGCTCTCACTGGAGGCCAAGCCTCTGATGGGATAGGATAAGCCTGTGTTGCACCTGGACTAGGTAGTGCTGGGTGGGTGAAATGGGCAGGTCTTGCATCTGGGCCTTCCACAGGGATACGATCCTTATGGCAGGAAATTGGGGTGGGAGTGGTGTAGGGAAGCACTAGGATGTTGTGGAGGTTTGGTGGAAGGCAGAACACCACTCTGGAAGAGGCTGGAAGTATACTGGGTAGGATGTCCCTCATTTCAGTGCATAATGATAGATAATCAAAGCCTTAAAGGACATAGTTCAGTCACTCCAGATGTGACGAAGCAAGCTGGTATATTTTTACTTCTGCTCTTTGTTTTGCCAGCTGCCTCCTTAAAAGTCATTTTTTCACATCTGGCTGATTACCATTAACATGTATGAGTATAGTCTGCATTTTCATAAAACAGAAAAGTTGGCCCTCAGTTTTAAAGAATATAAAACCAGATCTAATTTTGTGCTTAATATTATGTATGGAATGGACAGATCTTGCATCTGGGCTTCCACAGAGATCCGATCTTTGCGGCAGGAGATTGGATGTGTGAGGGGTGTATGGAAGCACTACAATGTTGTGGAGGTTTGGTGGGAGACAGAACACCACTCTGGAAGAGGCTGGAAGTATCTTGGGTAGGATGTCCCTCATTTCAGGGCATGATGATATATAATCAGAGCCTTGAAGGACATAGTTCAGTCACTCAAGTTGTGATGAAGCAAGCTGGTATATTTTTGCTTCAACTCCTGTTTTGCCAGCTGCCTCCTTAAAAGTCATTTTTTCACATCTGGATGATTACCATTAACATAAGTGAGTATAGGCTGCATTTTCACTAAACAGAAAGGTTGGCCCTCAGTTTTAAAGAATATAGTATGAGATCTAATTTTGTGCTTAGTTTTATGTATGTAATTGATGTTCTAATTTATTTTTACTATTCCTAGTTAATATCTTTCATTATAGGGTTAAATCAGTATTTGTTACCTACCTTAAATACTATTGTTGATTTATAAACAAATATAAATTCTGTACTAATATAAAAATTTGGAGGAACAACTAATAGCATTCTTGAAGGATCTATTTGGCTTTATTCAAAAATATTTTAGCAAAGACAGCCCTTAACTAATTCCAAAGTAATTACCAGTTTTGTCAAAAGTGTTGTTTGTATAACTATATATTTTGATTTCATTATTCAAACAAATAATTCGGCTTAAACCTTGTAGTAGAAGAAATGGTTAAAAAGAATGGATGTTTCCATGTTTTCAGTTAATTGAATGAGGTATGTTTTAACTGTAATTTCCCTTATTGTGATGATACACAAGGGCCCGAATTTTGGTCCCAAGACAGTCAGTCCATGGCCGAGTTACAGACAAGGAATCTGTATTGGTTAGATCAACAACAATGCATCAACTTAACAGTGGAATACGTGTAACACAGTTAGGTTGTGTGTTAAAACAATGGCAATGTCTGTTCAGTACGTACCAAGTTATTCTGCAAGAACTGTGAAGTGTGTGGTTTGGTTTTTACTGCTCATAGATATTCAACAGTAAACTACTGTAGCAGCATGCTGACATATACCTGAAAATTATTAATGAGGCTTATCAAAAGTTAAACAATAGTTAACTGGCCATATAACTAAGTAAAATTGGGGGGTTGTGAAAAGTAAAAGTTAAGAACTGTGAAACGCCACCGTGCAATTGTCGGCTACATCTTTACCATTGTCAGTGTTGAACTTTGATCCCCCTCCCCATTTTTCAGCTAGTATAACAACGCAGTACATCGACACCAAGGACTATCAGTGAAGAAATAAAACAGGTGAACATCACATATGGCGCCCTTGCAGGTGAAGACAATTGATGTGGGCACAATAAACAAAGGACTCGTGAACTTTGACAGTGTACTCAAGAACAGTTTATACTACAGTGATGTTAATGAAGGAAGTGCAACAGGCAATCAGTGCTTGAGTTTCATGGCACCAGGTGAGTGAATCAGAATATGGTAATTTCATAACAAAAGCTGTTTTATAGTAAGTGATAGATAATGAGTGGCCTTAACGAACAAGACTGTGTGTTGGGGGAGACAAGGGACAACAGGGAACTGGTTCTGTAGTTGGTAGAGGCTATAATTCAGTGATAAATGTAACTTTGAATAATGGGGATGGAAGTCCTACTGTAGATGAGAAGGTGAAAACATCATCTACTGTGTATGTGAGGTGAGCAAAATGGATGAAAGCAGTACTGAAGCAGCTCAAATCACTAAGGTTAAGCGGGAGGAACCTAGTAGCGAAAATCGGCAAGGGCAAAAGTTTATGGCAGATGGAAAAGTTGAAGCAATGTTAAAGTAAATTACGTGTAGTTTGAATAGTATGTGTATGAAAGAAGACTTTAGTAGGGTGGAAAAGAAAACTGATAGCATTAGAACTGACACGGTCAGCTTAAAGGATGAACTGAAGAAAGAAATTAAAAAGAAGATCATGGTAGTCAGCTCTAATGTTTCAGAATTAAATAACAAGGTTGAGGCAGTAGCTAAAGTTTGTGATGAAAAGATAAAGAAAGTAGTCATCATCATCTTCATTTCCCCTCTATCCAGCACCGGGTCGAGTTGGGGTATCAATGGTACTTCGCCACTTTACTTGGTCCTTCCATGATTCTTCTTCCACACTTTGGTCCCATAGCAGGTTTCTCCTCTTTAAACTCATCTTTATTGTATCAATCCATCTTTTTTTTGGTCTTCGTCTTGGCCTTTTGCCCTCAATCTTGAACTCCATCATGCTTCTTGGTATTCTTCCCTCTCTCAATCTCTTCACATACCCATACCATTTTAATCTATTTTTTTTTCAATTTTCTCAGTCAATTTCTCCACTCCAATTTCCTTCCTAACATCTTCATTTTTCACTCTGTCTCTCCTTGTCTTCCCTAGAATACTTCTCAGAAACTTCATTTCACTGGATTGTATCTTACTCCTCTCTTCTAATCATAGTCCAAGTCTCTGAGCCGTAAATTAGTATGGGTGTGAAGTAAGTCTTGTATAGCACCAGCTTGCACCTCATTGGCACTTCCCTTCGCCACACCAAGCCCCTCACACACTGGTAAAATGTACTACTCTCCAAATGAGCATTCCCCATTAATACACTTCCAAAATATTTTAAGTTCTCCACTACTTCAATATCCCGTCCCTTAATATGAATTTGTCCCTTGCCCTCTCTATCCCCTCTGGTTACCACCATGGTATTGCTTCTTTCTACACAAAATTTCATTCCATATTTCTCGACCTTATCATTTAGGATGTCTATTTGTTTTTGTCCCTCCTTACTACTTGTTCCCCCACACCACAATATCATCAGCAAATAGTAACAGCTTCATCTCCCTTGCTCTATGGGCTTCTTTTGTCTCTTTAACTATTTCATCCAGAATCACTATAAATAGTAGTGGTGATATCACACTTCCTTGTCTTAGTCCTGTAATATTGTTAAAATATTCAGTTCGACCAACTGGTGTCTGCACACAACTAGAGCTTTTTTCACACACTACCTGGATAACTTCAAGTGTTTGCTTTCCAACTCCCTTTCTCTTCAAGGTTTCCCATACCTTTCCCCAGGAACACTGTCATATGCTTTCACTAGGTTGAGAAATGTCATCACCAGATCTTTCCCATACTCCCAATGTCTTTCCATCAACTGTCTCATACTAAAGATTGGGTTCACTGTTGATCTACCATGAAGAAAGCCATACTGCTCCTCTTCTAACTGCCCTTCCACTTTTTCTCTCACTCTTCTTTCTTGTATCCTCCCCATTATTTTTGCTACTTGGGATATGAGTGTGATCCCTCGATAGTTGTCACATACTTTCCTGTCACCCTTCTTGAAAAATGGGATTATTATTCCCTTTCCCCATTCTTCAGGTACACATTTTTGGGTCCAAATGCATCTTATTAGTCTATATAGCCACTGTGGCCCAACTGGTCCAGCTGCCTTTATCATCTCCACAGTAAGTAGTACATAACACAAATGAGAAATTAACAGTAATGAGTAGTAAGCATAGAAGAGAGAAGAAAAGAAACTTTGTGAGCACTCTAGTAGGATGGTGAAGGCTTCCAAAAAACAGTCTAAAGATGGAGTCAAAGTTGCCTGGAAATTTTGTGCTAAAACCTGGGTTAAACTTGAGAAACAAATCGATCAGATTAAAAATGATTTTGAAACAGAGGTAGAAACCAAGTGTGCAGTAGTAGTAGAGGAAAAACTGGTGAAAGTAAATAAAAATGTAGATTGAAAATGGGCTAAAATGGAGAAAAAGATGGAAGAGATACAAAATCTAAAGCATAGAGTATGTAGTGTCTCAAGCAGTCCTTCATTTGCTAGTTGTAAGAAATTTAATAATTTTGAACCATATGGGGAAGGCAAGCTTTGGATTTCATTAGGGAATTTAATGATTTGTCTGAAACATGGAATGACAAAACGAAAATGTCATTTGTGAGAAGTTTTTTTTTTTAAAGAGCATGCTTATGGATGGGCAGCTCAGGTAGCTGATAGCTGTACTTCACAGCAAAGCTTCAAGAAAGCATTTTTAGATGAATATTGGTCCAAAGAGTAACAGCAGAGAATTTTGAGTGAATTTTGGGGATGGGAGAGATTTGACTCCAGGAAGGGTACTGTCAAAGGTTTCTGTCAACTTTGGAAAAAGCAAACTGAAATATTTGGACAGATTCCAGGAAGGGTACTGTCAAAGGTTTCTGTCAGCTTTGGATAAACAAACTGAAATATTTGGCCAAAGAGCTACTAGGTAGTGAATCAATAGTTATAGGTTTAAAAACTAAGTTGCCTCAGAAAGTTAGAGAATTGCTTGTACCTGCCCCTAGGGGTAATATTAGTGATTTCTTGAATTATGTTGATAAAGTGGAAAGGGTGAAGTCCTCAGTGGAAGATCATAGGAGGAATTTCGATGACAATAATCAAGCAGGGAGAGAATTTCAGGTAAATAGGATGAACAGGACTAATTACAGGAGAAACTCAGGGAATGGTTGGGTGGAGCATAGCCAGAAAATGGTAGGAGAAATTCAAGTAACAGAAATGGAGATGATTTTAATTCTGGATCAAACCATTTAAACCAGATATTGCTCCAGTTTTGGCTCACACTAAAGCAGGTAGTGATGATGAGCCACTTGTATATAAATATGCTGTAATCACAGGTAAGGGTAATGTAGATGATAGTAGTAACACAAGTGTAAGTTCTAATTCCAGTGAGATGTTGAATGATGGTCTGGGTAGCAACGTTTATCACACAAAAGTTGAGGAGGAACTTACTACAATGTGCAGTGAACCAGAAGTAAGACCTACAAGAAATTTGGAGGTTCAACATTCTGTGTTGGATTCATTATGTGGCAATAAGGCTTACCCCAGCTGTCTGTCACATTTTTCATGTATCCTGAGGTGAACTCTTCTCCTATCCTAATTGTAGTTTGTAAGTGAATCAGAGACATTCTATCTTTGACTTTCATGTGATTTTGTACAGTAGCATACTGCAGTGTAGGAATATTTTAGAAAAGTTATCTCCAGTGTTATCTATTTACATTACTTTGAGTTAGTTATAAGTAATGGGATTATAAGAGAATGGAAGAAAGTAAATTGGTACCATGATTAAAGAATTTCTGTCAATGAGGTAAGGTAAACAGAAAATGAAAGGTGTCAGCATATATGGAGGAGAAGGTGCAGATTAGGTGAGACCTACAATTAACATCTGAAGTAATCAGCTCATGTGTGAAGTTAGTATAATTTAGTGCAGCAGCAGAGGCAGTAAAAACCATCTTGAATACTAGATCTTAATACTAATAGTGGTATTACAGAAGTGTTAGTGTTCAGAGCAATCAGGATACAGAGATAACTATCTACCTGTGTCATGGTTCAGCCTTTTCTAACATTAAGGAATTACAACTTTAAACATACTTGCCTCAAGCTATGTGTGAGGAAAGGAAAAGCAAGATTTGTATGCATATCACCCTTCAAGCTAGAAACTTAAGTTATTTGACATAATACAGGGAAATAACTGTTTTTCTAAGTGATAACATTGTCTGATCAGTAATGAGAGTTAAGTTTGCCTTAGCATAATGATCTGTTACTGTGGAGTGTTTTTCAGTAGAATCAGTTCTGCATTGATTAGGCAGAGCAGGTGTTAATTTATTAGTTAATGAGGTGATATTGAAATAATAAAATAATGAATGATGTTGGGGTCTTAATGGTTAGGGAGCCTGTCTCTGCAGTAGGGATATTTTTTGAGAATGCACTCCACTAGCTAACGAGGTGAGAAATGTAAGTAAAATAATGGAGCTGACAGACATGATTAATGTCCTACAGCTATAAGAAGGATGTTCATTCTGAAAGTGATCCAAACTTCGTACCTCTTGTTTGTGTGCTTATTAATGATGCACCACTTCTGCCTTTTGGTAAGTAATCTCTTTATTCCTAAATAATCTGTTTGCATTCAACATTATTTCATAAGGCATCCATAGAGATCTAAAATTCCATATCTATTTCAAGACATCCAAAATTTTGTTCTCAACTAAAAAGGAATAGAACTGATTATCATTTTTTAGGATCTCAGAATTCTTAAATACTTCTTATTCTCTCCAGATCTGGTTTAAATCAGGATATCTCAACTAGATGTTACAGAAATTTTACACCCTGGTGGTGTAACATACCAACTAAACACAGTATATTATAATTTTATGTAATCAAAACAATGAAAACCAGTAGATGATGGTTATGCTTGCCTGTAATTGTAAAATGAATTTGCACCATGTACATGCTTCTAGATACATTTACACTAAAGTAAACCAAAAAGAAAGTTGTTTCTTTTAATATTATGATGTAGGGCCTATGTCTTGATAAACTGTTAAGCAAGACACTTCTTGTTACTTACGTAGTTTATTATTCCTCATTAAGCTAAGCCTGATAAAGAAAGAGATTAAGTATGTTAACTTCATATGTACAATTTCACAAATAAAGGTTTATTTCTTCCTTTTACTTTGAATTATCATGTATCCTTCACAAAATAGTATACAATGGCTGAAAATCAATATTTTTATATCTTATGCAATTGTAAATTTATTTTTAATTTCGTTCCATTGACATTGGGTTTCAATACTCATCCCCTCAATTTCAGCAATTACAGTACAATACAAGACAGTCTTCTCTTTTTCAGGATATCTTGTTTCTATGTTCTTTAGCATGCATATTTGCTCAGAAAGTGGCAGGTTCTGCACCCACAGGGCATGCTGAGGATACAGCAATTGTTCAGGATGCAGAAGGTGCTGCCATTGTGTTGCTGTTGTGATGTCATTGAATAATTGTGCCACACAACAGAATGTTGATTTGAAGTAATCTATAAATTTTAGGAGCAATGTCTGATTGAGGTTTGAAGTCACATCTGTCCTTAGAAGTGGCAGTTGGTTAAGTCAGACAAGCCACAAAGTTGTATATGTAATGCCTGTTTCAGTAACAAGAACATGTAAGTGGCACCGAAACCAAGACTGTGATTTATCACTAATCATTTAACTGCACAGGCTTTGCTGAAAATTTTAATATGGAGATTTACATTCTCTGTGTGAAACGCTGTCATTAAGATGTTAGTATTTTATTATTGTGGTGAGTGATGAATAACGTTCAACTCCAAAATTAATGTATGGGCATCCAAAACATTGACTACTGGAGCCACGTCATGTGACAAAGGAGAGTTCCAACATTCCATAACATTAATCTGCTTCCTGCAGCAAATATGGCAGTGACTACACTTAATTGTGCAATGCAGTGGAGGTGATGTTTACAGAAGATGAAAAGTTTGTAACCACTTTAAGATGTCCAAAACCTGATAGACCAGTTAATATTCCACTATTCTAGGTGAGTGTGAAGGTCACTAATTGTACTGCCTATACCACTATTTTACTGCCACAGCAGAATGTTTTCCGTTGTTGCTGCCATTGTCAGTTCACACTTAATTATCTGTTTGGTGTTCATCTTATTGATAGGAACATCAATCCACAATAAAAGACATGCATATAATGATGTTAATGAATAAGTTAAACTCAAAAATTACACATTAATACAGAGCATCCAATGTATGTAAGATAACAAGATCAGACATTTCCAAAGATGACTAAACTCAGGTAACAAACTGAAAGATGTTAACTGTCCCTGCCAGTGACATATTTTATAATTGAAATAATGTGGCTGCCACACCTCATTACATCCAATGTGCAAAAGAATTCTGATTTTGCAGATTCAATTATTACTTCATTGATGTCTATAAATCTATCTCTTTCAGTTTCTATGTATTTGTTCAATGTTTCAGATGTACACGAATAGGTGACCCCATTGCTGACTTCTTCACCAATAGTGGCAGATTGTTAAACATGCTTAATACTTTCAATAAGAGTGTTCTCATCCATCTCCGGAATTTCCTCTCAAAAAAGAAGTCTAGATTTAAGTTAAATGTTACTAATAGGTAAATTCCAGGTTTCAGTTTTTAAAAATAGGCTTGTCTCCTCTCAAACAAGTATATCTTTATTTCCAATCATCTCAACAATGTAGATATAACAGGAAATAGTAGGCACTCAGGTTTCTTTCAAAGCACAGAGAAAATCATTTCAGATATCAAACAGATGTCAACTAGTTGACAGAATATCTCACCAACTACTAATTATTTTACTCTTTCCACTTGTGGTTCATAACATGTCTCTGTTAACACCATTTCTCCGGGTAAGAGAAGTTCCTTGTAAAGTACCACTGTAATAATATTTTATGATATCTAATGACAGAAAATCTTTTTTAAAGTTGTTCTTTAAGTCTAAAATATTGTTCTTGAGTTCCTCAGGACCCTGGGATAACACTGCCTTCTCAGTTCAGTGAACTACTGAGCCTATATGACTCTCAATCTCTTTGCATTGGGACTCTAGTCATCAAGTTAAACTACTAATGTCCTGCATTAATTCTCCTTTCCCATCGTTGATTTCACAGTGAAATTGCTTTTTACGTTAGTTAGCTCCTCTTTCTCATCTTGAACATTTTTTTATTAGTGTCCCAAACATTTCCTTCCTTTCTAATTTGGTTTTTCTGGCAGTCATTGGAACTGATATTTGTAATAAAATGCAACTCACTAGTTGTCAGCTCTTTGCTCTAGTGAGCTGTTTGTACGTGTGGGCCAATGTGGGACTGATGCAATCACTGTGAAAGATGAGAAACTGCTGACTGTGAATGGAACCACTCGCGTACAGCAAAATGAATCTATAGTCATCTGGATAGGGAATGAGTACCTTTCCTAATCATATGTGGCTCAATGTTAATGTCATACTGATTGCCTGTGCACTGCTCCTCAACTATAGAAAGATTTCAGGTTGCTTCCCTCCACACATGGCACAGAAAAGCTGATGATCTGCACCTCTCAACCCCCAACAGGGTCTGGTCTCTTTCAGCAACCAGAAATGTCTTATTTTACATTATTTTGCAATTTGTTGATTTTAAATGCTCAAAATATTTCCCATAGTTTGAAATTTATATGCTGCACACTGTACAATATCTTTCAAACCTTCCCCAGCATCTTATATATTGTGTTACTCATCTAGCCACAAAAATTTCAATTTTTAAAGAGTAAACTTGATGTCAAAGAATAATTATTGCCAAACTGTAATATATTATAAAATTCTGTTCTAAATTTAATTTCTTCTTCTTTTAATAAATATACATATCCACTGTCATTTATTTCAATCACAGCTATGTCTTATTTCAGCCTCTTTGCAAGTTTGTCCTGTCAGTATAATGAAAATTAGATATTACCTTTTGTTATTTAAGGCTGATTGTATCTTCTTTGTTTAGATATTCATTCTGTAATTTATACAGTGCATTTTAACCATCTTGCAGTAAATCATATCAGGACTTCATATTTCTGTATGGAGACTGTGAAAGAACTGAATAGGCAGAGTTCTGAAGATAGACATAAACAGTAGTGAGAAAGCCTATGTACAAAAGAACTGGCTTTAAATGTTGACTCCAGGAATATACTACAACACCATTTCTTATTGCTCTCTTAGGTCTCTTGATGAGAAGGTTAGACTAACTACAGAACTCATAGAGGCATATAAACAATTGTTCTTCCCATGCCCTGTATGTCAATGATCCTCTGTCATGCACTTCATAATGGTGTGGAGACTATAGACGTAGCTGTAGATGTAAATGTTATTATCATTTTGAAGAAACACAGCATCTAGTAAGTGTGACCACCAATTCTTGTCATGAATCTCACAGAACTGAGTGACATTTCTATGTCAACAAACCATTCGAACCACACATGAATTCAATTAAATCTCGTAACAAGTCAACAAGTAAATACGTGACTTAACATATCCATTAATTTCTTTTATTAAATTTTGGCATAAACCAGACTTGGTTGCAACACTCTGCATCCTGTTCCAAATACTGCAGATATTTTCTACGGGATTAAAACCAGATTATTTAGTGAACTAGTCAACGTGTGACAGACTGCCTGAGAGTCTGTCAAATCAAGAATGCGAGCGTGTAATCTTGTGAAGTTGGAAGACAGAAGTGTCTGCAGCATACACATCATGAACATGCAGAAGAAAAGACATCACTTTGTCACTGAGAATACTTGTATCATAGGAGATCAGTAAATCATGTGGACTTCAATGATCCTAACATAATTTAACACATGGAAATAATGCATTGCCCATACTCAATAAATGTTCAGTTGGAAATTTACACCAATGACAGTATACAATTTTATCACATAACTTTACTTTGTAACTCACTATACATAGTGAGTGTACATGACTACAGGGCCTGGTAGCTGGGTGTGTTGATAATTTCAACTGCACTCAGGTGGCTGACAAGCCAGTCGGTCAGGTAGAAACGCTGTTAATAGTAAATAATGCTTTTATTTAATTTCAATACATGATATGTTGTGGTTCAATGAGACAACCACACCCCCCTCCATTTTCCCTGACCAGCACTGACTTGTGGGTGGAATCTTCCACCATGGATGCTGCGTAAGGTGCCCTGCAAAGGTGATGGAAGGCCTGTGGCAAGCCGGTGACCTTCAGTGTCCATAATTGACTCATTGATGACAGCTACAGGCATGCACAGCAGGCTGGTGGCCTTGCAGCATCAAGCCCCAAACAGAACTTAGCACTGCTGGCAGCAGGCACAGACTGGTCTCGAACCCATGGCTGCTGCTGGTGACGCACAGTCATCTCATCAACTGGCATGCCCCTTGGCGTTGTAGTGGTACTGCTGAACTCCAGCAATGGGACAATGCCTTATACTTCAAAATCCAGACATATTTATTTTGCTTCAAGGCACATTTGTTTCATAAAACCTGGCCCACAATCTGGCCACCCATAACAAGAGACTTGCCCTGGTGTAGTGACATCAATCCACCTGCAATAGTCATTAGCACTGTGCAGTGCAGTTTTCCGCCAAGTGTGGCTAGCCTTATCTGACAATCTTCTTATTTCTATGTTATTCTGACACGTCATCACATTTGTGGCTACTAGATGAAGGCTGTTACTACTTCTCATTATTTTTATCTTAAAAATCCATAGTACCGTTAAGATTATTGTTAAGAATACTTCCTTCCTTAATTCATAAACAAATAAAATTATCACTAAGCTGGTTATTACTATTACTATTCAATTACCATATTAATACAGACCCAACAATTTATCCTTCAACCCTCACTTGGGGAATCCAGTCACCAGGAGCTCAAATCATCCCTGGATCAGGTCTCTGAATGACTTGTAAAGACCAAACCAAGCAAAACCAGAGTCACTATGGTTCTAGAATTTGTGACACTCAAGGTAACTGTTACTTTATATCTGCCATCATGATATTGTCTTGTTGTTGTTGTTGTTGTGGTCTTCAGTCCTGAGACTGGTTTGATGCAGCTCTCCATGCTACTCTATCCTGTGCAAGCTTCTTCATCTCCCAGTACTTACTGCAACCTACGTCCTTCTGAATCTGCTTAGTGTTTTCATCTCTTGGTCTCCCTCTACGATTTTTACCCTCCACGCTGCCCTCCAATACTAAATTAGTGATCCCTTGATGCCTCAGAACATGTGCTGCCAACCGATCCCTTCTTCTGGTCGAGTTGTGCCACAAACTTCTCTTCTCCCCAATCCTATTCAATACTTCCTCTAATCTTCAGCATTCTTCTTTAGCACCACATTTCGAAAGCTTCTATTCTCTTCTTGTCCAAACTATTTATCGTCCATGTTTCACTTCCATACATGGCTACACTCCATACAAATACTTTCAGAAATGACTTCCTGACACTTAAATCTATACTCGATGTTAACAAATTTCTCTTCTTCAGAAATGCTTTCCTTGCCATTGCCAGTCTACATTTCATATCCTCTCTACTTCGACCATCGTCAGTTATTTTGCTCCTCAAATAGAAAAACTCCTTTACTACTTTAAGTGTCTCATTTCCTAATCTAATTCCCTCAACATCACCTAACTTAATTCGACTACATTCCATTATCCTTGTTTTGCTTTTGTTGATGTTCATCTTATATCCTCCTTTCAAGACACTATCCATTCCGTTCAACTGCTCTTCCAAGTCCTTTGCTGTCTCTGACAGAATTACAATGTCATCGGCGAACCTCAAAGTTTTTATTTCTTCTCCATGGATTTTAATACCTACTCCGAATTTTTCTTTTGATTCCTTTACTGCTTGCTCAATATACAGATTGAATAACATCGGGGAGAGGCTACAACCCTGTCTTACTCCCTTCCCAACCACTGCCTCCCTTTCATGTCCCTCGACTCTTATAACTACCATCTGGTTTCTCTACAAATTGTATGTAGCCTTTCGCTCCCTGTATTTTACCCCTGCCACCTTCAGAATTTGAAACAGTATATTCCTGTCAACAATGTTAAAAGCTTTCTCTAAGTCTACAAATGCTAGAAACGTATGTTTGCCTTTCCTTAATCTTTCTTCTAAGATAAGTCGTAAGGTGAGTATTGCCTCATGTGTTCCAGTATTTCTACGGAATCCAAACTGATCTTCCCCGAGGTCGGCTTCTACTAGTTTTTCCATTCATCTGTAAAGAATTTGTGTTAGTATTTTGCAGCTGTGGTGAGTAAAGCTGCATGCCCTCGGGAAAAATTACGGCCGTAGTTTCCCCTTGCTTTCAGCCGTTCGCAGTACCAGCACAGCAAGGCCGTTTTGGTTATTGTTACAAGGCCAGATCAGTCAATCATCCAGACTGTTGTCCTTGCAACTACTGAAAAGGCTGCTGCCCCTCTTCAGCATATTGTCTTACATGTTGCAAAAATTGTTGTGCTGTGATTTGGCCCTCCTGTACGACTACTGTCTGACTCAATGAATGGTCCATGCAAGATTTCCAGATGTCATTAATGAAGAAATTGGAAAACATTTCCAGAGGTTTATCTGGCCAATACAGCTCTGACAGTGTTACATTCAACAGAGTACCTCCTGTCATAGAGGCATGTAAATAAAATGTAAGTGCCATAACATCACACTTAGTCACTTTGATCGACACCCCACGACCTTGCAACTACAAATGCCTTTCTTCCATACATTTTCACAGCTCATAGCAACTAGCTACCACTATCACATTGTGATATACTGAGTGTATCCAATGTAAACCTGCTCTCTGAAAATACAGTATTGGTTTGATTACCTTTTTCTGACATGGACATTCCTTTGTCCTACCTCTGAACAATTGCATGATCCATGTACTTCCACCTGTTGCAATCTCATGCATTGGGCATGTAGTGAACACTCCATTCTGGCACTGCTGAACCCCACCTTTCATCATTGCCAGGTGTCAACCCCTGTCTTTCACCACTAGCAACACCCCTCCTTCTTCACTAGCCCAAACTTTCTAAGTGCCGCTATGGTGGTACATATTTTTAAATCAGAAAAAAATTTCCACCTCTTCCTCATGATCACGTAAACAGTGTTTGTGTAAAACATTATTTAGATAGTTAATGCATAGAGAATTTCCAACTATGAGTGCTCTGTGTTGAAGTGTGATCACAGGACATTGGCAAAACATGACACTGTTCAAGTATCTCTACCTGGTATGAGTGGATCACTTTATTTTGGCATCATGGCTTGGCAGTGTTTTGAAATGCAGAGAGAAGGAGGCATGACCTACAGTGTCAATGCCCAGAAACAGTAGAACCAAGCAGAAGAGAAATGTCACTCTCTTCTGTGATGTTATGAGATTCACTTTGAAAATATTGTTCTAGTCAGTATATCATCTGTTCGCACAATGTAAATGAATGTTATATAAAAGCAACAAAATACAGAAAATTCTTCAAAAAGCAGTTACTTCATTTTCTAGCTTGATGACTATAGAGCTCTATTATCTCCCTCAACCTTCTACAAAAATGATCTCACACAGCGAAAGTTGATGGCACTGCATAGCAGGTCCACAGCATCAAGATGCCCCAGGGGCCTCACCGCTCTTTGGCAGATTCGTGCTTGGCTACCACCGGGCCCCAGTCTTTGCAGCACCTTTTATCTCCCATGCTGCTTGCCTATCCTCTTGTTATTCTTTTTCCTCTGCCTTGGGGAACTTGTCAGGGCTGATATTGGGAATGTACTGCATTGTCTGTCACTGATGTAAGAACAGTCTCAACACTGTTTTTTGCTCCCCCTTCCTTTCTTTGTTTCCCTTCTTCTCCCATTCCAGTGCTTCGGCATTTGAGATTTCCCTTTTCTTCTTCCTCCTTGTATGCTCCCAAAGGCCAGCCCATGCGTCTGACACATAACAGGTGACTGGGTAACACATAATTCCCAGCACCAGGTCAACAGGTAGGGTTCAAACATACCCCCTGGTAAAGGCCAGGCCTAGGGAGGGGTGATTGCCTGAGCTGCAACCTTCCCAAATTGTCCATTGGGCCTTCTGTCAGTTGTTCAGGAGGTGTGACCTCAGGTGTGAACGAACACCTAAGGTGGGTGCACCCACTTGTAAAGGGGGGGCCCAGTTGGAAGGAGCATGCCATTGGAGATGCTGGCAATTATGGGGGATCTCCCACAATGAGTCAATTATCTTCACAATCAACGTCTACAAAACATAAACCTAATGAGGATAATGATTATTATTCACATAGGTGTTGATGCAATTGCCAGCCCTGTGAAATCCTGCTCTTGTTTACAGAATGGCACTTTGCTTTTGGAGGCTACTTCCGATTTTCAAGCACAACAACTGCTTGCCACCTTGCTTCTCCATGGCTACCCTCTTCATGTTGAGGCACATAGAACTTTCAATGTTTCCCGTGGTGTTATTTACACTAGGCTGCTCGTCAGTCTAACTGAGGCTGAAATCCAATCTTACCTTTCTGATCAGGGTGTCATTGCTGTCCATTGGGTGATGAGAAAGGTAGATTCCTCCGTGGTGCCCACCCGCACTATTTTCTCACCTTTGATATAGTGATGCTCCTGCACAAGATCAAAGCAGGCTATGAAATTATCACAGTCCAACCATACATTCCAAACCCAATGCACTGCTACCAGTGCAATCGTTTCAACAACACTAGAGCATCTTGTCAACACCCTGCCAAATGTGTAACCTGTGGTAGGGATGCGCACAAGGGCGGTTGTCTACCTACTTGTCCCTGCTGTTTCAACAGCAATGGTGGCGATTTCATCTTCTCTCAAGATTGTCCCATGTATCTTGATGAGTGGGCTGCCCAAGAGGTCCAGGTAAAGGAAAAAGTGCCTTACCCAGTCGCTCACAAGTTATTGGCTAGTCACAAACCCTGCATTCTTCTGCCTGGGACCTACAGTTCTGTTCTTATCACCCCTCGCTCCATGAAGGACATGGTCATGCAGACATGCAACCTCAAATTCAGCTCTGAGGTTGTGAAATCACCCAGTTTCAATGTAGTATGCCATCCCCCCTTCCAGCAGTGCAAGCTATCAAACTCCTGCCTCAAGGGGTGAAGCCACCAGCTGCACAACCGGTAGGTCGAAAAGGACAGAAAGAGTACACATGTGAAGACTTCCTACATCCCTCCAACCAAACAGCACCCGAGGCTGCCTCTCACCAGAAAGGCTCAAAGAAGTCCACCAAAGGCAAATGGTATTCTCCTTCACTGACTTGAAGATCCTCTTCGACGGTGTTGCCATGTGATACCTTAGCCAGGCCAGCCTCCATGTTGCCGGTGCACACCAACAACTGTTTCTAAGCGTTGGACTCCACAGACTGACAGTACAAGCAAGCCAATGGTTCTGTGGACCCCATGGAGCGGGATCCTACTGCTTCTGAGCCCTGTAGCAGCACCTCTTGTCAGGCTGTCACTCAGAACCTGCTGAGGTGACACCCCTACATCTCTTCCTCATCATGACTCTTCTCCAATGGAGCATTCATGGCCTTTGGCACCACAAAGAGGACTTATGGCTGCTTTTAGCCCCTTGTACTCTGCCTTCAGGAAATGAAACTGCACCTTCATGACCGCTTAGAGCTTTCACATTTCTTCCCAGTATGTTTTGACCTTCCCCCTGATATCAGCATTCCATCTCATGGGGGTGTCATGCTGCTCATATGGGGTGACATTCTTAGTCAACCCATCTCCTTGACTACCCATCTTCAAGCTGTGACAGTTCAGCTATTCCTTACCCACCTGACTTTTTCTCTCTGTACCATTTATATCCCTCCATCATTCAATGTCACCAGGGCAGACTTCCTTCAGCTTACTGGGCAGCTACCTCCCCCATTTCTGCTACTCAGTGACTAATGCGCATCACCCCCTTTGGGGTTCTCCCAGAACCTGTTGGAGAGGCACCTCCTTGGCTGATCTTCTTAATCAACTCAACCTCTTCTGCCTTAACACTGGAGCACACACTTTCCTCTCAGACTCCTCACACACCTGTTCCCATTTGGACCTATCCTTCAGCACTGCCCAGCTTGCCCATCATCTTAAGTAGGCCATTCCTTCTGATGCCTACTTGAGTGACCATTTCCCATGTGCTATCCATCTGCTGACTCCTACTCCACCTGCGTGCACACCCAAACAGCATCTTACTAAGGCTGACTGGTGGCTATACTCCTCCCTGGCAACCTTTGAAGAACAAGATTTTCCCAGTTGTGATGACCAGATGGCATATCTCACAAACATTATTCTTACTGCTGCAGAATGTTCCATCCCTCACACTTCCTCTTTACCATACTGTGTCCCAGTCCCTTGGTGGACTGAGGTATGCCATGATGCAATTCGTTCACGGAGACATGTTCTCCATATTTTTAACTGTCATCCTAAAATGGCAAACTGCATTCATTATAAACAGATGCATGCAAAGTGTCGTTGTGTTCTTCAGGGCAGCAAAAAAGCTAGCTGGAATTCATTCCTTGTTCTTTTAACAATTCCACCCCTTCCTGTGTTGTATGGACCAACTCCCAGCGGCTCAATGGGACCAAGATCCATTTGCCAATTTCCATCCTGACAGTAGCAAACGTTGTTATTGTGACCCTAATGCTATCTCCAACATCTTGGGATGCCATTTTGTGGAAGTTTCGAGCTCTTCCTACTATCACCCTGCCTTCCTCCTTCGGAAACTAGTGGAGGCGGCTTGGGTGATACCCTTCCCTTCTCAGAATCATGAGTGCTATAATGCCACCTTTACTATGAGGAAGCTAGATCATGCTCTCAGTTCATCCTGATTCTCTGAACCCAGGACCAGACACTGTCCACATTCAGATGTTGCAGCACCTTTTCCTTGCAGGCAAGCACTTTCTGCTTAACACGTACAACTACATCTGGGCAGAGGGCACATTTCCCAGACTTTGGCATGAAGTTAACATCATACCCATACCTACACCCAGTAAAGACAAAAACCTTCCTTCTAGCTACTGCCCCATCTCTCTCACCAGCTGCATCTTCAAGGTGATGGAATATATGATTCATGCCCAGCTGATATGGTGGCTCAAGTCTCACAATTTACTAACAAATGCACAGTGAGGATTTAGAGTGCAGTGTTCTGCAGTTGACCATCTCGTTAGTTTTTCTACCCATGTCATGAATGGTCTTCTGTGGAAATCCCAGATTGCGGCTGTGTCTTTCGATTTGGAGAAGGCCTACAACACCTGCTGTAAAACTGGTATCCTCCGTACTCTTTAAATGTGGGACTTCAATGGCTGCCTGCACTGTTTCTTTCAGAAATTTTTAAAATACTGAGTTTTCAAGGTGCATCTGTGTTCTGTCTTGTCAGACACCTTTTTCCAGGAAAACAGTGTGCCTCAGGGTTCCATCCTGAGGGTTGTCATCTTTGCTATCATTTTAGCTATGGCCTGTCTCTCAATGGGCATCTCCGGCTCCCTTTTTGTTGACAATTTTGCCATCTATTGCAGTTCTCCACGGACCTGTCTCGCTAAGTGGCGTCTTCAGAGATGTCTTGATCATCTTTACTCCTGGAGCAATGACAGTGGCTTTAGTTTTTCCACTGACAAAACCGTCTGCATGAATTTCTGGTGGCGCAAATGGTTTCTCCCACCATCTTTACATCTTGGGCCTGTTGTCCTTCTGTTTGTTGAAACTATCAAATTCCTGGAACTCATGCTCAATAGGAAACTCTCTTGGTCCTGCCATGTGTCTTACCTTCCAGCCCCCAGAACATGTTTCCTCAATGTCCTATGTGTCCTCAATGGTACTTCCTGGGGTGCTGATCGAACCACCCTCCTCTGACTGGGTACCGGACCCTTGTCCATTCGAAACTTGACTATGGGTGCTTTGTTTATGCGTCTGCACATCCATCCTTCTTATCCTGTCTCAACACTATCCACCATCATGGCATCTGTTTGGCCACTGGCGCCTTTTACACCAGCCCGGTTGAGAGTCTGTATGCTGAAGCTACTGAACTATCACTGTTCTACCCCTGTGACTTTCTCCTCAGCAGGTATGCATGCTGTTTGTCTGCCATGCATGGCCGCCCATCCTATACCTCCTTCGATGATTCCTTTGGTCACAAGTATGGGGAGCGTCCCTCTTCTCTGTTACCTGCTGGAGTCCGCTTTCGGCACTTGCTAGGGTGGCTTAACTTCATGCTACCTGCAACTTTCCCACTGGGTGTCAACCCTTCACCACCTTGGCTTCGTGAAGTGGCCCATGTTAACATTCACCTTCATTCGCTTCCTAAGGACACTGTTCCAGCCTTGCTCTATCGCTTTCAGTTTCATGACCTTCACATGGAACTTCGAGATAGTACCTTTGTCTGCACTGATGGCTCTTGAACTGACCGTGGAGTCAGGTGTGCCTTCATCATTGGTGCCCGTGTCTTTCAATATTGGCTTGTGGCAGACTGCTCAGTATTTACAGTCAACTCTTTGCCCTGTATCAGGTCATGGAATACATCCTGCAACACATACTTTTCAATTGTCTACTCTGCTCGGACTCACTCAGTGCCCTTCAAAGTCTGTGTGCACTGTGCACCAACCATCCCTTAGTGCAATGAGTCCAGGAAAACTGTCACTTTCTCACTCTTGGGGGAGTCACTGTGATATTTGTATCGGTTCCTGGCCATGTTGGTCTGCCAGGAAACAAGGCTGCTGACGTAGCTGCAGATGCTGCAATCCTCATACCTCAGCCCGCTAGTTCCTATATTCCCTCCAATGATCTCTGTGTTGCCATCTGTCAGGAGGTGGCGTCTCTTTGGCATTGCCAATGGTTCTCCCTTCCCAGGAATAAACTCCGGCTTACTAAGCCTCTCCCAGTGGCTTGAACGACCTCTTCTCGGCCCTCCTGCTGGAAGGAGGTCATTTTAACTAGGCTGTGTATTTGGCATTGCCTCTTTAGCCATCACCATTTGGTAAGTGGGGCTACCAAACCACTTTGTACACATTGCACACAAGTTTTAACTGTCCACCACTTCCTTATGGAGTGCCCATTTCTTAACTGTTTACATTCCCACTTGGGTTTGAAGTCTGCGTTATCGGCCGTTTTAGCAAATGACGTGCTGGCTGTTGACCGCATTTTACTTTTTATCCACCAAAGCAATATGGCGAAGGACATTTAATTTAAAGTTTTGGACCTCTGTTTTTGTATGGTGTCTTTTTTACCCCTTTCTCCATGGCCCTGTTTGTAGCTGTCTTCTCTTACGCCAGTCATTTTTTAACTCCTCTCTGTCTTCGTGTTCTATAGTTTTGACTTGGGCATATATGACCCCATTTGTTTTTGTGTCCTAAAACAAAACAACAGAAACAAACAGCATCAAGAAATTATGAGAAAGTGACTGTAAGCAAATAGTGAAGGTAAAGTTCACTAGTAGCATCAGGGTGACGGATCACTGAATGTAACATCTTCTGGGTTCTGTACAGCCGTCAGAAGCACCATTACATTTTACTGCTAACTTCACTGGGTAGGTGTGCACTGTGGAATATTTGAATAATTCATGCTCACTTTTACCAGTGAGCTCTCTGATATGTACAATTCTGCATTGTCAATCATCACATTCACTTCTGCACTATGGTAATAGAATGGTGAGTTCTTGCTACCTAGCTCTGCTTGCAATTATATTTCTGATAGTAATCTCCTTTGTACCTTCCTCAATTCTCTTAAATAGTGCTTTGGTGACAGCAATATTGGACTTAACTTCCCGTGATGTGCCTGATGAGTAGTTCATCAGTTCTACTCTTGCATGCCAAATGCTGTCCTGCAGAGATTGCAGTAGTCTTGACTGTGTTATCCTCACATCCAGTACTTGCATCCATGCTTGTATGGCTTCCTAATCTCAGTTCAGAGAAATAGCTGAAGCCCTGGCATAATTTTTATCTTCCTTGGTAAGCTACTAAATCATGTGTGTGTTGTTCAATAACTGCTACCCAGATTCACATCTGCATGGGATGAAGGTGTGACACACTGTTATTGCTCTATTTTCCTCCACTAAACCTTTCACAGCTTCCACTGTTTCATTCAGTTTGCTCACCTCACTTGTGTCTCACATTCCAAATACTCTTTACCTCCCATATCCATCCATCCATTTTTACCCTTCTTGGTTTGTGTGGTGCACCAACTGCTGGCACTATTCTGATGACCTCTTGTATCCGCTAAATATGTATGTTCCCCAAGAAACTTCCTGTTTTCCTTGCCAACCTCTCTAAGCACCCTGTTACTATTAGGTAATTGTAGTACCCAAACACCTCTTCAAGCCTTCTTATCACCTATCTAATTCCCAAATATTAAATGCTAAGCTCAGTGTCCATCTTTCTCTTGATAACCCTGGTCTTGTTGCCTGGAAAATACAACATCTGTGTGCAGGCAATGATCTTGCTGTGCCCCCACTTTGTCTCCAGTGAACAGGCACAGCACTGTCAAAACTTGTATTTTTCTGTTCTGGCCCTTTCTCTGTATGGTGGCATGAAGACAGGAATCATTATCACCTCACCTCCCCTGCAAACCCTGATGTCTCCAACAGCACAACTCAGTATTCTAGAGATATATCCTATGCTAACATAAACACAGAAACTTATCTGGAACAACAAAAACAACGTATACTACACACTAAAGAAAAAAAAACACTTAAATGACAATGCATATCAATTATTTCCTTGGTCTCAACACATACTGAGCATGAGATATCTGGACCTCCTCCTCCTATTGCCCATCCCCTCTTTTCTTCCCTAATGTTTTTGATGACGATTTGAAGCGTGAAGTAGACATACAGACTTGATATTCACAGCCAATCTTCTTTGCTGGCTAGCTGGCTGCTGGAAAACTCTCTTGACTTTGTCTCCATAGAATGATGCTACGTATGGGAATATTTAAGTCTCTCTCTCTACTTGTGAAATAAGTAGATACGTGAACTTTACTTTTCATTAACCAATGGTATATTTGAACTCCATGCCGTATCAAACTCTTGCTTTCCACATACATATACGACTTCCAGTAAGTCACTTGCTGAGTCCAACAACAGAAACAAATTGAATTACAAGAGCTGGCCTAATAACCATGACTCTACTTCACATAAAATAGGTCTTGTCTCTACCAAGGCTGGATTAAGAGTCTTTTAAGAGTACTTATTTCAATTGTTCTTATTTCACATAACAATAGTCAGTGACACAATATGCACAGAGTTGCATGTAAACTCTGTGGTTCTTCCTTACACATGCACTAACACATCTATGGATTGTCCGACAGGTACTTGTCAGTGCCGTTCAACCACCGCATCTACCTTCTTCATGCGACCGATTTTAAACCTGAACACACAAACATGTGATACGCAGTAGGTAGGATTTTACCATCCTACACTCATATCTAGAATATTGCGTGTTTGAGATGGTAGAAGACTGAGTCGTTCCAGAATTTACACAGAAATTCTCGACTCACTACGTAACCCCCCCCCCCCCTCAGAATAAACGCGTGATATTTTACTCATAATCATTATGTAAATAATATAATTCATAATAACATTTGATATCTTAACAATATACATTTTTTACATAAGTTTATATATGTATCTCTTCTTTCACTAACAATTCTTTGTTCTTTCTTGAACAATTTTTTGTTTGACATGAGCATACACTCGAGGTTTTAGTCAGCTTAACATTTAGGAATCGTGAAGACACTTTGATTTACTTCCTTTTTCAATCGACAATTTCTGGTGTTTATGACACATGAGTAATCTATTTTCTATTCTTATCTTTTTGTACTACCTTTTTTCTAGTATGCACTATTTTCATTAGTTGTAGCTTGAAGTAACTCTGGGCTAAATGAAAGTGTTCCTTTGACACTCATTTATTTCTACAAAACATAATAATGCTAGTTGCTCATAGAATTTATACTTGCCAGAATAATTCCTATAAAATTTGTGACTTTTGTCATCATACTGTCCCCATCTCCTAGGATCAGTACCCATACCTTGCTTGTGGGTTGACCTTATGAGAGCACTTCCTCTTTCCATTCTGGTAGGTACACCCCTTATAAAACATCCCTATTTTTTAGGCCACAGGTCATCCTTTCCCCACGTAGGTACACTTGCCCTTTATGCTTAGTGAATGCTGGGTACGGCTCCCTTATCCTTTATGAGAAGGCCTCACAGTTCATTATCCTAGTATACATTTCTATGTAAACATAATTAAGTATTTTCTGGTAAAGATATAACTCTATCTTAAGCTTCACATTTATTCTTTAATACATCATTTACTCCCCAGAGTCCTCCTCCATTTATCAACTTCTATACTTTCAATAGATACTATGTCAACATATACTATTCATGTACAATTATCCTTCAATTCATTAGAGTAATTATTATACTGACATTTTTTACTGATCAGCATGATTACTGTTCTCTCCTGCTTTTGTTTTCTCTCTTTGCTCATGCCTCTTTCTTGGTTTATATACACTTTTTCTTATGTATATTTGATGTAGAACCGTCATAGCTTCCTATATATGTGTGCATATTTCTAGATGTACCGACATTTTCCCCTACAACACTTGGTAGTTCTCATATGATGACTGGCTTTCTAGTCTGCAATTGTTTGTTTGTGACTAAATGTATACTTGTGTATCTGCAGATGTCTGTTCATGTCATCTGATACTTCGGCCTTCTTATCTAAAAATAAGATGTAGGTTATTAGAAACTATGGAAATAAGGAAGGCCTTCAGCAATAGAAGTTTATGAATATGGAAAGGGGGAAAAATAGACAGGTCCTCAAATGAGAAGTAAGAAAGGAAAAAATGGATGTGGATGCTAGGATGAAAGAGGAGAAAGAAGATAGCCCCAAATCCTTCCCCACCGCCTCACCCCCCCCCCCCCCGGCTCCCCCCCCCCCTCCCCCACCCCCACCCCCCCACTCAAAGACCTGAGTCGAAACAAAGCCCCGGGAGTAGACAACATTCCATTGGAACTACTGACGGCCTTGGGAGAGCCAATCCTGACAAAACTCTACCATCTGGTGAGCAAGATGTATGAGACAGGCGAAATACCCACAGACTTCAAGAAGAATATAATAATTCCAAACCCAAAGAGAGCAGGTGTTGACAGATGTGAAAATTACCGAACTATCAGTTTAATAAGTCACAGCTGCGAAATACTAACGCGAATTCTTTACAGATGAATGGAAAAATTGGTAGAAACTGACCTCGGCGAAGATCAGTTTGGATTCCGTAGAAATGTTGGAACACGTGAGGCAATACTGACCCTACAACTTATCTTAGAAAATAGATTAAGGAAAGGCAAACCTACATTTCTAGCATTTGTAGACTTAGAGAAAGCTTTTGACAATGTTGACTGGAATACTCTCTTTCAAATTCTAAAGGTAAAATACAGGGAGAGAAAGGCTATTTACAATTTGTACTGAAACCAGATGGCAGTTATAAGAGTCAAGGGGCATGAAAGGGAAGCAGTGGTTGGGAAGGTAATGAGACAGGGTAATAGCCTGTCCCCGATGTTATTCAATCTGTATATTGAGCAAGCGGTGAAGGAAACAAAAGAAAAATTCGAAGTAGGTATTAATGTCCATGGAGAAGAAATAAAAAATTTGAGGTTCGCTGATGACATTGTAATTCTGTCAGAGACAGCAAAGGACTTGGAAGAGCAGTTGAACAGAATGGACAGTGTCTTGAAAGGAGAATATAAGATGAACATCAGCAAAAGCAAAACGAGGATAATGGAATGTAGTTGAATTAAGTCGGGTGATGCTGAGGGAATTAGATTAGGAGATGAGACACTTAAAGTAGTAAAGGAGTTTTGCTATTTGGGGAGCAAAGTAACTGATGATGGTCAAAGTAGAGAGGATATAAAATGTAGACTGGCAATGGCAAGGGAAGCGTTTCTGAAGAAGAGATATTTGTTAATATCGAGTAGTGATTTAAGTGTCAGGAAATCATTACTGAAAGTATTTGTATGAGTGTAGCCATGTATGGAAGTGAAACATGAACAATAAATAGTTTGGACAAGAAGAGAATAGAAGCTTTCGAAATGTGGTGCTACAGAAGAATGCTGAAGATTAGATGGGTAGATCACATAACTAATGAGGAGGTATTGAACAGAATTGGGGAGAAGAGGAGTGTGTGGCACAACTTGACAAGTAGGAGGGACCAGTTGGTAGGACATGTTCTGAGGCATCAAGGGATCACAAATTTAGGCTTGGAGGGCAGCGTGGAGGGTAAAAATCATAGAGGGAGACCAAGAGATGAATACACTAAGCAGATTCAGAAGGATGTAGTTTGCAGTAAGTACTGGGAGATGAAGAAGCTTGCACAGGATAGAGTAGCATGGAGAGCTGCATCAAACCAGTCTCAGGACTGAAGACAACAATAATAACAACATGATTTATCTGTTTGTGTAAAACATACTCTTATCTACAGTACCCACCCTTTCAGAATTTATACAAACCCTCCCAACTATATCATATCTCATAAAATACTCTATACAAAGTAGATAATCTATATCCTATGGTATCACTGTTATTTAACTAGTCACATCATATTATATTATCCATAAATATAATAATATTTTCAGTTTATTTTGTCTAGAAATCACTTCTTTTCAATGATTTACTTAAGTTATACTCTATTTTATGTTCATATCCAGTTTTTTAACCAATAAGATTATAGGATAGTTCTAAATTTTAAAGGACAGATAACAGAATCGTTTAATATTTTAAAGGAATTTTGTAGAGGAAGACTATTTTGCAAGAAACACCAAAAACAACTTGGAATCCGACGGTTGTCATTTCACCTGTTAACTCAAAATGTTAATGTCCCTGGGGGATATACAATTTTATATCCTTTACTTTGTATTTCCACTTTTGTAATCCAGTTGTGGAGTCTACTAAAAATAACATCTTCACATGGACCACCATTTGTACCTGGTATGGTCCCTCATATTTTTGAAAAAACTTATGAGTCTCTTTCTTTCGAGTCGATCTGGGAAGAAATTGTTTTATAAGAACCAGGTCATCAACTTGGTACTGAGGTTCCATGGCCTTTTCTTTATGCTTACTTACTCTTTGTTGGCCTTTTCAATTAAATTCTTAGAAACTATTTCCTGATTTACTTTGTAATTGACACAAGGTTGTTCAGGCCAATTAAAACACATAATTAAAGATCCCCCTAGGAAAGGTTTGCTATAACTTCTAAAGGTGTCAACCTAGTTGATAAATGGGGTAACTCATTTAGGATAAGTTCAAAGTCTTTAATTCTTGTTACCCACAAAGTATGTTTTTTGTGGCAGTAAGTATGACATAATTTTCCAATTTCCTTCATTAGTCGTTCACACTAGTTTGATGACGGGCTGTAATTGGACATTAATACTTGTCAAATACCTTCCCAAGCTAGGAATTCTCTAAATCTGTTACTTACAAATTGTGGTCCATTATCCTTAAGAAACCGTTTTGGTTTACCTACTTCTAGAAAGTCTTGTTGTAAACAGTGTATAACCATCTGAGCATTTGCTCTTTTAATAGGATATAGTTTAACATATTTTGACCAGCATTCACTGATAACCAAAATATATGATACTCCTTCCTTTCATTGTGGAATTGGTCCAAAAAAGTCTGCCACTGTGGGGTTGTGTAATGACTTAGGAATAATAGGATACATTTTGTATTTCACATGAGTATTATTCTCTTTTACTTTCTGGCAAATTTCACAGGTTTTAATCAAAGACGCTAGTCTATACCCTAGCTTCTTTAAATAATAAAACTTATTCATATGGGTTATACACTTTTGGATTCCGACGTGTCCATATCCTGTTTGGACATACCACACTAGTTCGTCTTCTATTACCTTCGTAATGCATAAGCGCCAATTCTGCAAGGTTATGCTCTCTCTCCAAAACAAGTTATGATCTATAATTTTCCATTTTCCTAATTGATTAGGAGGTAACAAGTTCTGGATACATACAGAAAATATTTCTGTGAAATAGGGATCATGATGGATATCCCCTGTTATTCTTTGAGCTACTTCCTTTACTCTGATGTTCGTATATTCTGCTGACATAAAATTAATGGCAAAAATAATGCCAGGTCCTTCCATAAATTTCAGTTCCTCCATTCCTATGGGTAGCCTAGAGAAAGCATCAGGTACAATATTTTCAAAACCTTATATATTGTATCTTAATATCATATTCCTGTAGGAAAAGCAACCATCGCATTAACCTACTGTGTAATAATCAGCTACTCATAAAAAAGGATAAAGCTTGATGATCTGTATAAATATGTATTTCTGATCTGCATACTGTTTGATACTTTTGAATACTCCAGCTAATCACCAATAGTTCCTTTTCAGTAGCTGTGTAATTTAGTTCATGCTTATTTAGGCTACAGCTAGCAAAAGCTATGGTTCTGTGTTCTACATTGCTCAGATCCCATTCTCCTTGGAAAATTTCAGCAGCAGTACCATTATCAGATGCATCTGTCATTAATTTAAATGGTTCACCCATAACTAGATGGTGTAACATGGGTGCCACAACAAGTGCTCTTTTAATGTATTCAAATGCATCATTTGCACCTTGATCCCTTGTCCACATTACTCTCTTCTTTAATAAACATAAAATTCTCGGGACATTTAGCTCTTGCCCTCATATGTACTGTCAATAGTATCTGGCCATACCTATAAATCCTTCCAGTTGTCTTACATTTCTGAGGTGTGGACATTCTTTGATAGCTTCTATGTGATCAGTGTCTGGTCTAATTCCCTCTACCCCTACAACATGCTGTAAGAACTTAAGTTCTTGGCATGCAAAAAGTGATTTTGACAGCTTCACTGTGATACCTTTCTCTTTAAATTTTTTCAGAGTTTTGCACAAAGTTAGACAATGTTCTTCCCAAGTAGCTGATATTATTAGGATATTGTCTACATATATTATTAAATCCTTCAATAAATCTCTCCCTAGTGCTTCATCTAACACATGTATAAATATAGACACAGAGAAATGGCAGTACACTGAAATGATATGATATCCCATCAAACAAAAATGCTGTGTAACTTTTTGGATTCTGGATGTAATTTTATTTGCCAATATCCTGTAGTCAAATCCATTGTGCTAAGGAACCTTGCCTTTTCAATTTTGGATAACAATTCTTCTATATGAATCGATCGGCCTCTTGATGTCTCTATATGTTGATTCAATGTATGAGCATCTAAAACCAATAGTACCCTCCCGTAGTTTTCTTTACAACAACCAGAGGATTACTCATTACACTGGAAATTCATTCTGTAATATTGTTATGAATCATTTTGTTAATCTCATCCAAAACTGCTTCCTTCAAACTCACTAGTATTGGATATGGTTTGCAGAAGAATGGAGTGTCATCTTTGATTCTGAACTTATATATATAGTCCCTGATGTTACCTGGACAGTTGGAAAACACTACTTCATAATTCATTAAAATTTTATATAAATCTTGCCTTTGTTGATCGGTTAACACCTGGGATTCATTAATGTTGAGTTAATGTTTGGTGAAAATTATGCTGTAGCTGTTAATCATAGACACTGAAACTCAGTTGTTTGTTTTCCAATGTAACTATCCATCACAAATGGTGTCCAACATCTACTGTCCCTTCTACCAAAACAAAGTAGATTTATGTCAAAGTTTAAGATGACTTTAAACTCTAATAACCAATCTAAACCAAATAATACATCTTTCTTAATATTCTCAGCTATTAATAGTGTTTGGCAAAATAATATATTTTCAATACTGCACTTCACTTGAGTTTCATATTTCACAAGTTTACTCTTTGTTCCTGTTATACCAACTATGTACACTCCAGTCACTGGCAATAACAGTGAGTGCTGTTTATTCTGCAGTGAGTTAAAAAATGTGTTTCAGATGAGTGATACCTCACTTCCTGAATCTATAAATACGTTAACCTCACAAGTTTCCATCATCCCTGCTATTATAGCTGTGGGTTATTAGTGGCTAAGCTTGATTCTTCAAGCAGCAACCATTGGTTTGTGGACATTTTGTGTGCAAAATTAATGTATGTATATGGAATGAGGCCTCCTAGTATGTCTCTACAACCTGTGACCCAGCCCTGGACCCAGGTTAAACAATGTTTTCCTCATTACTACCAATTATACATTGGTTGCCAAAACGAGATACTACATTCCCATTTTGTATTCTTTGATTACTATGTACAAATTCTTGAGAATTTACTGGATCCATATTTGAATGTGGATGCTTCTTTTGATAATTACCGTTACAAATTTTCTTATTGCACTTATGTACTTTTACTAAGTTGGCCTCATGCCTTTTAAAATTATTTCCGCTATTCTTTTTATTGCTCAAACTTTCACTTTGGTGTAAAGTTTCATTACAGCCTTTATTTATTGCATCAAGTGCATTAACAAAAGACAACAACTCTTCTATCATTTTCCAACCACTACATGAGATGTCTTTTCTTGCATAGATGGGCAATCGTCTAATTAAAATACGTACTAGTCCTTCTTCTTCGATTGGGTTATATAAATACTTTGCTCATGTTAAATGCCAATTGAAATATTTCCTCATAGTAACCGAAGTATAACTGTAATATTTTGGGTCCCATAAATCTGATATCAACTTTTCTTGAGCACTGACAGCCCAGTATTTTTCTTTAAATTTCTTTTGAAGTGTTTTCCCAAGATCAAAAATTCTCAATATTAATGTACCACATTCTAAGGCTTCCCTAGAAGGTACCCCACAGCAAATTCAATCTTCTTAGAATCTTCCCAATTTTTTGGTAATGCTTGGTTAAATCTTTTTAAGAAATGGGTCAGATGTACATCTCCATCTGGCATAAATTTAGGGAATTGTCTAGATAAACCTGAATTAGCTCCCCATTGTGAATCAGTCACAGCTTCGCTAGTTAACACCACATTAGGTGACATTACCCTTTTTTCTGCTTTATCATGGATAAGCATGAATTCTCTCCACAAGTCGTCTGTGCCTTTCCTGGTATCACTAAGTTTGGAAGACAGAATATGTGATATGTTTCCAGAGGTTATACTCTCGGTATCTTTTTGATCTACAATTTCTTCAAATTGTTCCTCCAAACTACTTACATTTATGATATCAGAGTTCGTTATTTTCTCTTTGAAATTTCTTTCTACATTATCTACTTGTGGACAGATACCTGTAATTTGCAATTGAATAATCGATATTAATTCATTATTCTTATCTACACTCTCATTCAAAGTATTTAGTCCCTGCTTTACAGCATTAAACTTAACATTGCACACATTTTCAAAAGATCCCAACTTTTCATTAATTTCGGATTCCATATTATTGCGCCTGTTCTCAATGTTAAATTCTAATATTTTTGATAAATATTGTAAATTAATGTTCTGTTTATGACTAAGGTCAGTAAACATTTCATTTAGATGAATCATCAAGGAATGAGTCAATTCATTCTTTAAATCTATTTTTAAATTCTCTACTCTGCTATTTAAAGCATCTAATTCAGTCTTAAGAGAACCCATGCCTTCACATAGATTACTAAATTCTTTGCTTTCCGAGTTGACTTTGGCATTTAGCAAAAATAGATTTGTCACTTGACTATTTAGAGATCCACTCTGGGCATTTAATTGCGAATATAATGAGTTTAACTTAAGACTCTGAGAATTCAAAGCTTCACTCTGGGTATTCAATTTAGAATTTACCACACTTAGAGTTGCACTCTAAGCTTCGATTAAATTTACCATCTCAGATCAGTCTGCCACTTCTTTATTCTCTTTCACAGCCATATTTAGTTCTTGAGTGTCCTCAATATGTTGTATACTGTCCATGCTTTTATATGCTTTAGCTCTAGTAAGCATTTAAAACTAACTTTAAAAGTTCACTCAATGGTAAGTACCACTTTGCGTTAAAGTAAATAAAGTTTTGTTTCATTCTCACCAAGCGTAGAAGTCTTGTTGCATAGGTGAGCAGATGTAGAGGCAGGTCAGCACCGGTGAACAGCAGCTGGTGCCGACGTCGTCGGATGTAGGTTTGTTTCCGTGTCTGCATCCCCGCGATGTGTGTGACAGCTGTATACTCCCCGCAATGGATCTTCTTGGTTGAAGTGTTCTACGCATATTACTTCTTAGACATATGCATTGAAATCTTCATTGCTGTTTTATAGTTGTGAATTTTGCATGTTTTTCACCATTTTTCATTCAAGTTTTTCTTCATAGGATACTTGAACGTATTCCATTGTCTCAGAGTAAATCCCTTGTTGTTATGTTTGGTTGGTAGGGCAACACGTAACAACTTCTCTAGTTTTTTACTTAAAATTCCCGTTTTTTCAGGTCCTTTCACACAGGTCACCACATTCTAACATTTCAAACAGCAGTTTGAAGTGTGAAGGAAATGTACAAACTTCCGACTTCTTTTATACGAGGTGACTTTCTTGAGATTCACAACTGGCTAGCTGGCTGCTGGAAAACTCTCTTGACTTTGTCTCAGTAGAATGATGCTAGGTACGGAAATACACTCCTGGAAATTGAAATAAGAACACCGTGAATTCATTGTCCCAGGAAGGGGAAACTTTATTGACACATTCCTGGGGTCAGATACATCACATGATCACACTGACAGAACCACAGGCACATAGACACAGGCAACAGAGCATGCACAATGTCGGCACTAGTACAGTGTATATCCACCTTTCGCAGCAATGCAGGCTGCTATTCTCCCATGGAGACGATCGTAGAGATGCTGGATGTAGTCCTGTGGAATGGCTTGCCATGCCATTTCCACCTGGCGCCTCAGTTGGACCAGCGTTCGTGCTGGACGTGCAGACCGCGTGAGACGACGCTTCATCCAGTCCCTAACATGCTCAATGGGGGACAGATCCGGAGATCTTGCTGGCCAGGGTAGTTGACTTACACCTTCTAGAGCACGTTGGGTGGCACGAGATACATGCGGACGTGCATTGTCCTGTTGGAACAGCAAGTTCCCTTGCCGGTCTAGGAATGGTAGAACGATGGGTTCGATGACGGTTTGGATGTACCGTGCACTATTCAGTGTCCCCTCGACGATCACCAGTGGTGTACGGCCAGTGTAGGAGATCGCTCCCCACACCATGATGCCGGGTGTTGGCCCTGTGTGCCTCGGTCGTATGCAGTCCTGATTGTGGCGCTCACCTGCACGGCGCCAAACACGCATACGACCATCATTGGCACCAAGGCAGAAGCGACTCTCATCGCTGAAGACGACACGTCTCCATTCGTCCCTCCATTCACGCCTGTTGCGACACCACTGGAGGCGGGCTGCACGATGTTGGGGCGTGAGCGGAAGACGGCCTAACGGTGTGCGGGACCGTAGCCCAGCTTCATGGAGACGGTTGTGAATGGTCCTCGCCGATACCCCAGGAGCAACAGTGTCCCTAATTTGCTGGGAAGTGGCGGTGCGGTCCCCTACGGCACTGCGTAGGATCCTACTGTCTTGGCGTGCATCCGTGCGTCGCTGCGGTCCGGTCCCAGGTCGACGGGCACGTGCACCTTCCGCCGACCACTGGCGACAACATCGATGTACTGTGGAGACCTCACGCCCCACGTGTTGTGCAATTCGGCGGTACGTCCACCCGGCCTCCCGCATGCCCACTATACGCCCTCGCTCAAAGTCCGTCAACTGCACATACGGTTCACGTCCACGCTGTCGCGGCATGCTACCAGTGTTAAAGACTGCGATGGAGCTCCGTATGCCACGGCAAACTGGCTGACACTGACGGCGGCGGTGCACAAATGCTGTGCAGCTAGCGCCATTCGACGGCCAACACCGCGGTTCCTGGTGTGTCCGCTGTGCCGTGCATGTGATCATTGCTTGTACAGCCCTCTCGCAGTGTCCGGAGCAAGTATGGTGGGTCTGACACACCGGTGTCAATGTGTTCTTTTTTCCATTTCCAGGAGTGTATTTAAGCCTCTCACTCTACTCATGAAATAAGTAGATACATGAACTTAACTATTCATTAACGAATGGTATATTTGAACTCCATGTAGAATCAAACTCTTACACTCAACACACATATACAACTTCCAGTAAGTCACTCACTGTGTCCAACATCAGAAACAAATTGAATTACATTTATAAAAGAGCTGGCTTAATAAACATGACTATACCTCACATAAATCATAAAATAGATCTTGCCTCTACCAAGGCTGGATTAAGAGTCTTTTAAGAGTACTTTTTTCAATTGTTCTTATTTCACATAACAATAGTCAGTGACACAATATTCACAGAGCTGCATATAAACTCTGTGGTTCTTCCTTTTACACACACACTAACACATCTATGGACTGTCCGACAGGTACTTGTCGGTGCCGTTCGACCGCCACGTCTATCTTCTTCCCGCAAATTATTTTAAACCTGCACACATAAACATGTGACATGCAGTAGGTAGGATTTTACCATCCTACACCAAAATCCAGAATATCGTGTGTTCAAGACGGTAGAAGGCTGGCTGGTTCTAGAATTTACACAGAAATTCTTGAATCACTACACTTATTTTCTGGCTCTTTCCACAGTTGCATTCCCATCACCCTTGGAATGACTTCTGGCACCTCTTTGAATGGCAGTTGATGCCCATCATGCACAATTGTTGACCTTGTTGGCGACTGCAGCTTACTTTTACTCGTGGAGTGCTCTCAGTCACTTGGTATAGATCCTGGTACCATGTTACAAACTTCATTTTCCTCTTCAGAGTATATGGACTTGATATCATCTCTTGTCCTAAATTGTCCTGTGGTAAAGTTCTCACTCACTTCACTGCATTTTCTTGCTTACCCAATGCCTTAATACAAAAATCAAAAAAAGTTTTGCATCACCTCATTTCTGAGAGTTCCAGAACCTGTACAGAAAATTGGAATAGAGATCAACATAAACATCATTTCCAGCCTTCTTATTGTGCATGAAAACCACACACTGCATGTTGTACCACCATACAGCAATACCGTCAGAGGTGGTGGTCCAGTTGCTGTACACACTGGAACCTTTAATAATCAGTACCACATCCTATTGCATTGATGCATGCCTGTATTTGTTATGGCATACTATCCACAAGTTCATCAAGGCATTCTTGGTCCAGATCGTCCCACTCCAGAACAGCGATTTGGCATAGATCCCTCAGAGTGATTGGTGGGTCACATCATCCATAAACAGCCCTTTTCAATCCATCTCAGGCATGTTCGATAGGGTTCATGTCTGGAGAACATGCTGGCCACTCTAGTCAAATGATGTCATTATCCTGAAGGAAGTCATTCATAAGATGTGCACAATGGAGATGCAACTTGTCATCCATGAAGAAGAATGCCTCACCAGTATGCTGCCAATACGGTTGCACTATCAGTCGGAGGATGGCATTCACATTTTGTACAGCCATTACGGTGCCTTCCATAACACCAGCAGTGTATGTCAGCCCCACATAATGTCACCCCAAAACAAAAGGGAACCTCCACCTTGCTGCACTTGCTGGACAGTGTGTCTAAGGTGTTCAACCTGACCATGTTGCATCCAAACACGTCTCCGATGATTCTCTGGTTGAAGGCATATGAGGGGGGACCCAAAAATAATTGGAATTTCTTTCTAGAAAGCCCATACTTTATTGTTTTCAAATACAACCTTAATCTGCTTCGAAGTACTCTCCATTAGCATTAATACACTTGTCAAAACGTTCATTCCAGTGCTCTAAGTGCCTTTTAAATTCATCCTTTTTGATACCTGCTAGTACTTTCATGACATTGCGTTTTACATCTTCCACATCCACAAAACGCTTCCCTCTCAAGTCTGTTTTCATCCTCGGGAATAGGAAGATGTCCAAGGGTGCTAAATCCAGCGAATAGGGAGTGTGGATCAAGGTAGTTGTCTTCATTGAGGCCAAAAACTGGCGAACGCTGAGAGCTGTGTGTGCGGGAGCGTTGTCGTGATGCAGGAACCACATGCCAGAATCCCACAATGCCAGACGTATTCATGACAAACTTCTGCGAAGCCATTTCATAACCTCCAAATAGAATTGTTGGTTTACTGTCTGGTTTTCAGGGACAAATTCAGAGTGTATGATCACTTTGATGTCAAAAAAACGGATCAACATCATTTTCACATTCAATTTCACTTCTAGAGCTTTTTTTGGTCGAGGTGAGCCAGGTGACTTCCATTGTGATGACTGTTGTTTACTATCTGGATTGTATCCATAGCACCATGACTCGTCACCTGTAATGACTTTGTTGAAAAAATGTGGATTATCTTTGAACGAATCCTTCATTTCGAGACAGGCTTGAACGAGACGATCCCTTTGATGTCTGGTAAGAAGCTTCGGCACAAATTTTGCTGCCACTCTTCGCATCCCCAAATCGATGGTCAAGATGTGCTGAATTGGGCTCCAGGACAACCTGGACAAGTTCTCAAGTTGATTGATTGTCCTGCATTGATCTTCACAGATGAGATCACGGATTTTGTCAATGTTGCCTTTGCTTTGAGCAGTTGAAGGTCGACCGGAACAGGGCTGATCTTCAACCACCATTTCTCCCTTTTTAAACAGAGAAAACCATTCGTACACTTGTGTGTTACTAAGAGCATGGTCTTTGCAGGCTGTCTGAATCATCACAACAGTTACTGCTGCGTTCTTGCTGAGCAAGAAACAAAACTTCACTGTCACACTTTGTTCGTAAGAACTAGCCATTTCCTCGTGTCACATCTGCACTGTACACCCACGCAAAGAGCTGCTAAAGAAACCACATTTCTCACTGTTGGATGACGCCACGTATCAGAATGACTCAGCAGAGCTCCTACTACAACCCTCTGGGGGCACAACCTGCTACTACAAGTACACGATGTGCAGCATTACGATTCCGGTTACTTTTGGGTCCCCTCGTGTATGCGACACTCATCGGTCAAGAGAACATGATGCCAATCCTGAGCGGTCCATTCAGCATGTTGCTTTGCCCATCTGTACCATGCTGCATGGTGTTGTGGTTGGAAAGGTGGACCTTGCCATGGACATCAGGAGTAAAGTTGCACATTGTGCAGCCCATTGCACATAGTTTGACTCATAAAAAGACATCCAGTGGCTGCACGAAAAGCATTATTGAACATGATAGCGTTGCTGTCAGGGTTCCTCCAACCATAATCTGTTGGTAGCAGTCACCCACTGCAGTAGTACCCCTTGAGCAGCCTGAGCAAGGCATGTCATCGACAGTTCCTGTCTCTCTGTATCTACTCCATGTCCGAACAACATTGTTTTGCTTCACTCCAAGATGCCTGGACACTTCCCTTGTTGATAGCCCTTCCTGACACAAAGTAACAATTCAGACATTATCAAACTGTGGTATTGACCATCTAGGCATGGCTGAAATATAGACAACATGAGCCGTAAACCTCCTTCCTGGTGGAATGACTGGAACTGATAGGCTGTTGGACCCCCTCTGTCTAATAAGTGCTCCTCATGCATGGCTGTTTACATCTTTGGGTGGGTTTAGTGACATCTCTGAACAGTCAAAGGGACTGTGTCTGTGATACAATATCCACAGTCAACATCTACCTTCAGGAGTTCTGGGAACCATGGTGATGCTAAACTTTCTTTGATGTGTGTATTTTCTCGGTGCACGTTTCTCCGTACTTCCTTCACTTTTCCTGTAAATTCTCAGACTGACTCACAATTCCTAATTCAACTCTATCCAATAATGTTGTATGGAAATGGCATCTTTTCTCCACACACCACTTTGAATGGTGACAACCCTTTCCTAGTGTGTATTTTGAAGTTATACACCTCTCTACAAAGGATAAATTTGAGTCCAAATCTGAATGGTGTTTGTTCACATTATATCCAAGCACCTTTCCAAGTGTCTGATAAACTCATTCCATCCTTCCATCAGCCTGTGAATGAACTGAACTAGTTCTTCAATTTTTGCTCTTAATAGCCAACAACTCTTTTATCAGGTCAAACATGATGTTTGTCACCTAGTCCATAACTATTGTGCCCTTCACCCTAAACTACAGTATTCATTTACACTCCTGGAAATGGAAAAAAGAACACATTGACACCGGTGTGTCAGACCCACCATACTTGCTCCGGACACTGCGAGAGGGCTGTACAAGCAATGATCACATGAACGGCACAGCGGACACACCAGGAACCGCGGTGTTGGCCGTCGAATGGCGCTAGCTGCGCAGCGTTTGTGCACCGCCGCCGTCAGTGTCAGCCAGTTTGCCGTGGCATACGGAGCTCCATCGCAGTCTTTAACACTGGTAGCATGCCGCGACAGCGTGGACGTGAACCGTATGTGCAGTTGACGGACTTTGAGCGAGGGCGTATAGTGGGCATGCGGGAGGCCGGGTGGATGTACCGCCGAATTGCTCAACACGTGGGGCGTGAGGTCTCCACAGTACATCGATGTTGTCGCCAGTGGTCAGCGGAAGGTGCACGTGCCCGTCGACCTGGGACCGGACCGCAGCGACGCACGGATGCACGCCAAGACAGTAGGATCCTACGCAGTGCCGTAGGGGACCGCACCGCCACTTCCCAGCAAATTAGGGACACTGTTGCTCCTGGGGTATCGGCGAGGACCATTCGCAACCGTCTCCATGAAGCTGGGCTACGGTCCCGCACACCGTTAGGCAGTCTTCTGCTCACGCCCCAACATCGTGCAGCCCGCCTCCAGTGGTGTCGCGACAGGCGTGAATGGAGGGACGAATGGAGACGTGACGTCTTCAGCGATGAGAGTCACTTCTGCATTGGTGCCAATGATGGTCGTATGCGTGTTTGGCGCCGTGCAGGTGGGCGCCACAATCAGGACTGCATACGACCGAGGCACACAGGGCCAACACCCGGCATCATGGTGTGGGGAGCGATCTCCTACACTGGCCATACACCACTGGTGATCATCGAGGGGACACTGAATAGTGCACGGTACATCCAAACCATCATCGAACCCATCGTTCTACCATTCCTAGACCGGCAAGGGAACTTGCTGTTCCAACAGGACAATGCACGTCCGCATGTATCCCGTGCCACCCAACGTGCTCTAGAAGGTGTAAGTCAACTACCCTGGCCAGCAAGATCTCCGGATCTGTCCCCCATTGAGCATGTTTGGGACTGGATGAAGCGTCATCTCACGCGGTCTGCACGTCCAGCACGAACGCTGGTCCAACTGAGGCGCCAGGTGGAAATGGCATGGCAAGCCGTTCCACAGGACTACATCCAGCATCTCTACGATCGTCTCCATGGGAGAATAGCAGCCTGCATTGCTGCGAAAGGTGGATATACACTGTACTAGTGCCGACATTGTGCATGCTCTGTTGCCTGTGTCTATGTGCCTGTAGTTCTGTCAGTGTGATCATGTGATGTATCTGACCCCAGGAATGTGTCAATAAAGTTTCCCCTTCCTTGGACAATGAATTCACAGTGTTCTTATTTCAATTTCCAGGAGTGTATTTACCAGCACTTGTACAACAGTGAATACTGGTCTGCCATCTCTGTGTAATAAGAAAAATAATCTATTGTGGCCAACACAAAATGGTTACCTGCTGGTGCTTAGTTGAATGATCGTAACAAGTCCACCCAAATGAAATTAAATGGTACTGCCACCTCCTCTGCCAACTTCTGCAACAGTGCCTGCTTTCAATTCAAATTCACATGTTACACACACACTACAAAATTTACAATTTATTGACCAAAATCATTCCTCCTTCCCTTTAATCAGTATTTCTTGACCCATCTTCCATGGCCTGACAAGGCATGATCATGCATTTCACATACTGTTCCCTCCTTCAATATTGCTGCCACAACCACACTTGGTCCCAACTTAGTCCCTCTACACAAAATTCCGTGAGTCACATGGAACTGCTGCTGCTTTCCATATCTTTTACATTTCATGTCAGCATACTCTGCAGTCCACCACTCCTCAACATCCTGACCTAGTTCTCATATTACTGCTATCTTCCTGCTCACCCCATCTGCATTTCCATGTTCTTCTCCTCAGTTTTTGGATTAATTCATACCAAGATTCAATGAATTTTAATGCCTGTCTTGTCAGTGTACAGGTTGGATCCTTCAAACATTGTAACCACTTTGAAGCAGCATGGACTGTCACTGCTTTGAACTTCCTACCATACAAGTAACACTGGAAGTATGTTACTTCATGCTTCAAACTAAGCTCCTTTCTCTCAGTTGTAGAGTAATTCCTTTCCACTCCATTCAACTATCTCAATTCAAAAGCAACAGGATGTTCCTGACCAGTAACCTCCTGACTAAAAACACACCCAACAGCATGATTTGATGCATCATGTGATAGAATAACTCCTTCTTAAAGTCTGGAAACAATAATGCCAGACTCAACACCTTTCTCAGCATTCCTCCAATCACACAAACGTAATACGCTTTTTTGTAACTACTTCGTTGTTCCTGGTACCCGAAAATCCTACACTGCATTTATTAATCTAGGATCAATCCTCACACCACCCTTACAAATACTGAGGCCTAAATAGTTGACTTCATCCAGCACAAAGTGACTTAATATCAAATGAGTTTCTTGTAACCTCCTGAACATTTTGCTCTATCATTGCCTAGGCTCCTGCATATTTCTTGAACAGATGATTATGTCATCAAAATATACAAGACCTGCCATGGTTTTAATCCTTTCATAACTTCATGCAATAACATTTCAGATGCTGTTGATGTGTCTTTTTTTAAACCTAAAGGCATCCTTCTATATCAAAACTGTCCCAAATAAGCTGTAAATGCTGTTTTCCATCTATTCTCCACAGTAACATCTAATGGACAGTATCCACTCTTCAAGTACATTGTTAAGAAGTACTGGCATTGTCCTGGATTATCTATTGTTTCTGTGATATTCAGAATTGGGTAGGCATCTGTTGTAGTCTCACTATTCAAATGGCAGTAATCACAACAATAGCAATACTTCTTCAAACCTTCCACAGACTTCTTGGGCATGGCTAGAGTTTCCACTCCCTCAAGGGCTACTATTTTTCTCTATTAACCCATCAACCAACTGTTAATTTATAAGATCTTACAAAACTTGTTGCAGTGATGATGGCATTCTGTATGATCTCCAATACTCCAGTACTTTGTTCTCTGTTGGAGTTCTGGTGCAGCAGTACAGAAAAAATTGATCTTGAAACTCCAGTAACAGGGCCTCCATCTGCATCCTCTGTGATTCTTCCTAATTCCTCAATTTTTCATAAAATGCACTCCTAGCAGCATCCTGTGTCCTCATACAGCCTACACCTCATGTGCAGCATTCTCCATCATCCAGAATCTTTAATGTAGCCAATAGTGTGGTCTTCAAAAACTCAACTTCCTCAGCCCTATAATTTATTTGTCTGTACGTCTGTATGTCGATGGGTACCACCTTGCTCCCCATCCCCCAGGCTTCATATTCATCCATAACAACATTCTAGTACCACACAACATACAATTATGCAAATTATACCGTAAATTCATTGCACACAGTTTTACTGAATTTTCTCATATACTAGATGCTCATCATGACAGACCAAGATTGTCAATATGTAGCTGAACTATCTTCCCACTAAGTTCCACTACACACTATCAAAGGTCATTTGTGGCATCATGATGATGATGATGATGAAAGTCTAATCCTAGGATTATGCTGTAACCCTCAATTACATGAGACACCACTTCCACGTGTTGTCCAAACTCAGTCAATGACCTACACTACTCCTACTACTATTCCCATTAACCTTTTAAGTGGGCATGACAGATATATCCGTCCATGCTCTGCTATTGTACAGTGGGTCCGATGGATATATCTGTCCACTGCATTCTATTTCTAGTAGCTAGTGGGAATGACGAGTTATTGGCCTGCCGTTGACACTGTGGTATTAGTTGAGCTTTGTCCACTAGATGGCAGTTCTTGTCACGCAACACAGCATGTTCTAGGCTAGTTATAACATTGTCCACCCAAGCGTGCGTCGAAAAAATGCATCCTGTGAAGCAGCCGCAAAAGCACACCTTTTTCGTCTGTGTTTACCACAGCGTTAGTGAGTGATCTTTTGCAATGTTGAGAAGAAGTCGTTTATCAGATTCGGAGATTGAGAAGCTGCTTTTAGAAAGTGATGATAATTTCAGTGACAGTTCTGAAAGTTTTCAAGGTACAGATGTTGAGGCTAGTGAAAACGACTTCGATTCAGAAACAACTGACGATGAGACACAACTGCAGCAGATGGTACCTAGTGAATTTGTGCGTGCTATTTCAGTTCGTATTCAATATTTGTTCAGTGGTAATAGTAGTACAGTTGTGCCTCTAAAACAAAACGATGTGATGAGTTGTTTTATGTGTTTTGTGGATGATGCTTTGTGCACAATGTTAGCTGAACAGACGAACTTATATGCAGAACAGTTCATAGCTTCTCATCCCAATTTAGCAGCACGCTCAGGGTTCACAGTTGGCAGAATACTACATGCGACGAGGTAAAAACACTTATGGGAATGCTTGTACTTCAAGGAATTCTTCACAAACCAGACCACAAAATGTACTTTTCAAAGAGGGATTCAGTTGACACACCTTTTTTCAGGAAAGTGATGAGTGAAAAGCAGTTTCATCTTCTATTGAAATTCCTCCACTTTGCTGACAATACCTCATATGATTCACTAGGCACTATCAGCAGAAAACTATTCAAAATCCACCACATTATGAAGCATCTGCAGCGTAAATACAGATCAGTGTACATGCCAGAAAGGAACACCAGCGGTGATGAATTGTTGTTGCTCTGGAAAGGACGGCTTGGATGGAAGCAATATATTCCATCAAAGCGTAGCAGATTTGGCATCAAATTGTACAAACTCTGTGAAAACACTTCCAGGTATGTATGGGACTTTATTGTTTACATTGGAGAGGACACTAATTATGGTATCCACTATCCAGATGAAAAAATAACCTCTCGAATTGTTTTGGAGCTTGCACATGATCTACTTGGGAAACGCCACTGTATTTAACTTGACAACTGGTACACCAGCATAGATTTGGTGGACAAACTAACCAGCAATATCACCGATGTTGTTGGCACAATCCGGCAAGACAGGAAGGGGTTCCCTGACTTCATAAAAAAGGAAAAACTGAAGGAAGGGGAGTACATAACAGGGTACAAAGCAAGTAGATGGAAATGAAATGGAAAGACAAAAGAGACGTCGTTATGGTCAGCACCTTCCATGACGATACATTCATAAATGTAAACTCGAAGAAGGGTATCTTTCAAAAGCCACAAGTTGTCGTTGACTAAAACAAGATATGGGGGGGGTGTGGATAGGTGCGAATCTTACTTACAAAGCTACCAGATGGCCAGAATCAGGCTGAAAAAATACTATCAGAAGCTTTTCCACCACTTTTTGGACATTGCATGCTACAATGCATACATTTTGTACAAGAATCATGGTGGCGAACAAAGTAGAATGAGCTTCCTCATTAGTCTGTGTGAACAGTTGACCATATCTTCACCACATCAAGGGACATTAGTAGGATGCCCACCTCGAACACCAAAGGCAACATGCCTTACAGCCAGGCATTTTCCAGACCTTCTGCCTCCCACAACGAAGAAAAGACCAACAAAGTGGTGTGTGGTGTGTACGAGAAAAGTCCTTCACAAAGAGACTTCATACTGGTGCGCAGAATGTGAAGTTTCCTTGTGTGCAGCACCTTGTTTTAAAATGTTTCACACTGAAAACGATATGTAATATTGTGAAAAAACAGTTTTGTTAACTTCTGCAATTGTTAAATTCAACAATGAAAACGCGAAGAAAAACGTGAGAACAGTGTGCAGCACCACCGTGAATGGGCACGCTGGGGTATATTACCCTCTGTGGAAGAGGGGTGAGTGCGCAAACTGTCCACTTAACAGGTTAAAACATTGGAAGCTCATACTATCCCCATTACTTCTTCATGGCTGATAGCATATGCCTCATATGACTGCAATTAAAACACTTTACATTTAATACAAACACATCTCCAACCCCTCACCTCTCTCAAACTATTGATTTCCTCATACTCCAATGCTAAACTAACTCCTGCACAGAGATCTTTAGGTACTCCAGTGCACACACTCCCTGACATTTCTGATGACATACCTCTCAGAAAAGAATCGAGTGCTTGTTGCATGGCCTCCTGTAGTACCACATTGTTCACCACCTCACTATGACAATTTGTAATAGTGAACATACAACTTCCTAATTCCATCTGTGAGGTCCTTTAACGCCTAATTATGCCTTTTGGACACCATACCAAACTGCTCATGAAAAGACTGTGCACTGTTTTGTTTCCTTTACCTCAGGTCCAATTCTGTCTCAGTTGATCAAAAGTTTCTACATTATGTAACACTTCTACACACTGTATGAACTTCTTTGCCTCTCCCATTAAATGTAACCTTACTATTTGCAATACTTGTTTACATGACCAAACTCTATCACATAATCACTTGAGATCCTTTACAAATGCTAATACATCCTCAGCCAAGCTACCAAAGGAGGGAGAAGCAATGTCAGCAACAGCCAGATCTGCTCCTTGAGTCTGTGTCATCAACAGTTCTATCTCCTCATTTTTTCTGCCATTTCATTATCAATAATAACTCTGTTTGAGATACCTGATTCATCTCTGGTCACATCCTGTGGCACTGATTTTGCTGTTGTCTCACAACATTTTCATACTGGACAAAGTTTTTTTTCAGAAGCATCATTGTCAAAGCAACTTCCTCCAAAATCACACTTCAGCAGGATTAGGGCTATACAGCAGGTGATCAAACTGCTCCTGAATGAGTTGTTGGTTAATGTTCTGAGTGACACCAGCAGAATGTGGAAATGCATTGTCATGAAGCAACACAATGCCTTGGCTTGGCATTCCACACCTTTTGTTTTCAAATATGCACTGAACTTTTCTCAATATTTCACAGTATGAAAAGGAAGAGAAGGCAAAGTAATAGGTGAATATGGAATGGGGGTAGGGAATAAAAGAGGAAACCGCCTGGTCGAATTTTGCACAGAGCATAAATTAATGATAGCTAACACTTAGTTTAAGAAACATATAAGGAGGTTGTCTACATGGAAAAGCCCTGGAGACACTGGAAGGTTTCAGATAGATTATGTAATGGTAAGACAGAGATTTAGGAACAATGTTTAAAATTGTAAGAATTTTCCAGGGGCAGATGTGGACTCTGGCCACAATGTATTGGTTATGAACTGTACATTAAACCTGAAGGAACTGCAAAAAGGTGGGAATTTAAGAAGAATGGGACCTGGATAAACTGAAAGAGAGTTTCAGATAACACATTGGGAAATGGTTGAGGGGAAGAAATACAGTAGAGCAAGAATGGTAGCTTTGAGAGATGAAATAGTGAACACAGCAAAGGATCAAGTGGGTAAAAAGATGATGGATGGTAAAAATCCTTGGGTAACAGAAGAGATATTGAATTTAATTGATGAAAGGAGAAAATATAAAAATGCATTCAATGAATCAGGCAAAAAGGAATACAAACTTCTCAATGACATCAACAGGAAGTGCAAAATGCCAAAGCAGGGATAGCCATAGCAGAGATAGCCAGAGGAAAAATGTAAGGACATGCAGGTATATATCAGTCTGGGTAAGATAGATACAGCATACAGGAAAATTAAAGAGACCTTTGGAGAAAAGAGAACAACTTGTATGAATATCAAGAGCTCAGATGGAAAACCAGTTCTAAGCAAAGAAGGGAAAGCAGAAAGGTGGAAGGAGTATATAGAGGGCCTGTACAAGGGCAATGTACTTGAGGGCAATGTTAAGGAAATGGAAGAGGACGTAGATGAAATGGGAGATATGATACTGCATGAAGAATTTGACAGAGCACTGAAAGGCCTAAGTCAAAACAAGGCCCCGGGAGTAGACAACATTCCATTAGAACGACTGATAGTCATTGGAGAGCCAGGCCTGACAAAACTCTGCCATCTGGTGAGCAAGATGTATCAGGCAGGCGAAATATCCTCAGACTTCAGGAAGAATATAATAATTCCAATTCCAAAGAAAGCAAATGTTGACAGGTGTGTAAATTACCAAACTATCTATTTAATAAGTCACAGCTCCAAAATACTAACATGAATTCTTTACAGACAAATGGAAAGACTGCTAGCGGCTGACCTTGTGGAAGATCAGTTTGGATTCCATAGTAATATTGGGACACATGAGGCAATACTGACCTTACAACTTATCTTAGAAGATAGATTAACATTTGTAGACTTAGAGAAAGCTTTTGACAATGTTGACTGGAATACTCTCTATCAGATTCTGAAGTGGGAGGGGTAAAATAAAGCAGGCAAAATGCTATTTACAATTTGTATAAAAACTAGATAACAGTTATAAGAGTCGAGGGGCATGAAATGGAAGCAGTGTTTGAGAAGGGAGTGAGACAGTGTTGTAGCCTATCCCCAATGTTATTCCAATCTGTATATTGAGCATGCAGTAAAGGAAACAAAAGAAAAATTTGGAGTAGGAATTAAAATCCATTGAGCAGAAATAAAAACTTTGATGTTTGCCAGTGACATTGTAATTCTGTCAGGCAGCAAAGGACCTGGACGAGCATTTGAACAGAATTTACAGTGTCTTGAAAGGAGGATATAAGATGAACATCAACAAAAGCAAAAAGAGGATAATGGAATGTGATAGTCGAAGTACAGAGGATATAAAATGTAGAGTGGAAATTACAAGGAAAGTGTTTCTGTAGAAGAGAAATTTGTTAACATCAATTATAAATTTAAGTATGAGGAAGTCTTATCTGAAAGTATTTGTATGGAGTGTAGCCATGTATACAAGTGAAATATGACTGTAAAACAGTTTAGACAAGGAGAGAATAGCAGCTTCCAAAATGTGGTTTCACAGAAGAATGCTGAAGATTAGATGGGTAGATCACTTAACTAATGAGGAGATACTGAACAGAATTGGGGAGAAGAGGAATTAGTGGCACAACTTGAATATAAGAAGGGGTCGGTTGGTAGGACACGTTCTAAGGCATCAAGGGATCAACATTTTAGTACTAGAGGGAAGTGAGAAGGGTAAAAATTGTAGAGCGAGACCAAGAAGGCATAAATACACTAAACAGATTCAGAAGGATTTAGGCTGCAGTAGTTACTCAAAGTGAAGAAGCTTGCACAGGATAGAGCAGAATGGAGAGCTGCATCATACCAGTCTCTGGACTGAAGACCACGACAACAACAACAACAACAACAACAATATGCATTGATGGTTTTGGCTCTTGGAAGGGTCTCAACCAGCAGAAAATGATGCAAATAATTGTGTTCAGAAATGGCTGTCTTACACACACATACACACTCACACACACACACACACACACACACACACACACAAATTTACCACTGCATTACACACATATGGCAGAAAGAGCCTGCTGCTGATGATGATTTATGGTAGAGATCACTAATCAGAGAAAGAGCCTGTTTCAAACAAGAGAAATTAATCATAAGACCCCTCTAATAACACACCTTGGATTTGTATTGCATGGAGTAAATTACAAACTGCAAGATGTTGTGTTGCTTACAAATGTAGCCCATTCTCTTTGTCTACTTTGTAGTTGGCTAACCAGGTTATTTATATGTAATAATTTTATGCTGCATGAGCTCTTTAATGGAGTGAAAACTATTTTTAGTAAATATTCTTTACAATATTTTTAAATGTATACAGTTCGTTTATGTTCTTGATCTGTTTTGGCAGTTTATTACATATCTTGATTCCTTTGTAAAGCATAGTGATTTGGATGTTTGTAATATTCAATCCATCCAACTATGAGTATCTGGTTTGATGATCATGTATAGAGCTGTTTGCTGCATATTGCTTATTTTTTTAAATGAACACTGCAATTTGGAATATGGTACTCATTCACTTGTAACTGTCAGAACACCCCATTTTTTTGAGCAACTCAATGCAGTGTGCCCTTTTGTGACTCATAATTCTGATTGTTTGTTTTTTTCGGGTTGAACACATTTCTCACATTCTAGGCATTTGCACCCCAGAATATGATTCTGTAACTGATGAGAGAATTTAGAGAGTTTATGTTGCTTTCAGGCATGAGCTATCACACACTGTGGTTAAAATTCATAAGGTGTAGCATTCTGTGCTAGTTCTTTTTCCAAGTACCCTGATATGTTCATCCCATTTTAACTGTTGGTCAATACACACACCTAAAAATTTTGTGCCAGCTGGACACACTAAGCTTTCATTTGGTACTTTTAATTTGACCAGTGGCAGACTGCCATAAGTGCCTTTTCAGCTTTTACTTAAAACATTTCTGGTGTGCTATCTGTAATTATTATACTACTGTCATCAGCAAATAACACAGCATATCCATGCGTGATTCACAGTGGGAAGTTATTAATATAAAACAGAAATAGTATTGGACTTAACATGCTGTTATAACGTCAAGTTGAACACATATATTTCAAAAATGACACAATACATGTAAGTCACAGAGCAAATAGACAAAGTAAGACATGTGTACATGGTAACATTCAAATAAGCACTGAGTCCAAGTCTAGCAGCTGCTGGCTGGCTGGCCACTTAGGTGGTGCAGCTGCTGCATGGTTGGCAGACAGCGCCGCATGTAGAGGATGTGCGTAACAGCGCGGCGGCACTTTGAAAGATCGGCGAGTCACAACACTTTTCCCCCCTTTGAATTTTTTGCACTGGTCTTGATGGAAGTGGCCTGTAGATTGCTAACGTCCATAGGTGTCGTTTGACTGGCCGTAAAGTCTCAAGGAGGAGGCTTCCAGTACGGACAGAAGTGTCCCCGATGATAACGGGTCGAGAAGAACAGGAGACGTTGGGGTCAAATCTGCTGGGGCCCCGTGCACCAATCTTCCCATTGCACCAAGTCTGGTTGTTATAACGGGAGACATGGGTTATGTGTCGGCGTCCGTAGGAGAAGGAGGCGAGTAGAGTTGCTCTGACAGATGATGGTCATCTGGTTCCTGCATGGGCACATCTCCTGGTGGCATCAGTTCTTGTGCCGGCACCAATATGATGGTGAGAGGATGGCATAGTGAGTAATGATCAATTCCAGGATCCCAAGCATCAGGTAGAGCCGAAGGTGGTGTAGCAGCATCCGGAACAGGCATTGCCGGCACATGAGGCTGAAGCTGGTCAGAATGACGCACTGCAACACCTGTGTCCATCTGGATTTCATACAGGCATCAGTTACGGTGTCATAAGATGCAGCCAGGACTCCATTTTGGCCGCCTGCCATATCCCTGTACCCATACAAGGTCGCTGGCAGTGAACCGGCCAAGTGAAGGCACCCGCAGCCGTGAGGTGGAAGGCCGCAGAAGATGAAGTAGTGTACGGGGCTGTCGGCCATGTAAGAGCTCAGCCGGGCTGTGGTTGCCCATGGGGGTGAAATGGTAAGAAGCCAGAAATTGGAGAAGCACATCATCAGCAGCAGAAGGAGTCAGGAGTTTCCGCATCTGAGCCTTAAATGTGGGGACCAGTCGTTCAGCCTCACCGTTCGATTGTGGATGGAATGGAGGGGCCATGACATGCATGGCGTTGTGACAAGCACAAAAATCTGTAAAATCAGAAGAGGCAAATTGTGGACCATTATCAGTAACAAGAGTAGAGGGAAGGCCTTCCAAAGAGAAAATACGAGCACGAGCACTTGTGGCTGCCGTGGTGGTAGGCTACGTGCAACAGACAATGAAAGGGAAGTTAGAGTAGGCATCAATTACGAGTAGACAATAAGTACCTAAAAAAGGTTCTGTGAAGTCAGCATGAATACACTCCGAGGGCATCTCAGGCGAAGGCCACAGTGACAAAGACGACTTCGGGGTTATGGCCTGTGATGTACAAGGGCCACAGGCAGCGACCATGTGTGCAATTTCAGAGTCGATGCCGGGCCAGTACACATGACGGCATGCCAGAGATTTTGTGCGAGACACACCCCAGTGCCCTTGGTGAAGGAGGTGCAGGACCAAAGCATGCAAAGATGCAGGTACAACATGCAGTGAAGCATTTTTGGTGGAAAGGAGGATAGCACCATCCCTAGCTGTGAGGCAGTAATGCAAAGCGTAGTAGTTCCGCAATGGATCAGAAGTCTTAGCGGATGGATGATCTGGCCAACCCTTCTGAAAACAGTATAAAACCTGTCAGAGGGTAGGATCTGAACCCGTAGCAGCCGCCAGCCAGGCTCCGGTGATGGGGAACCCGTCCTCAACCCGCTGCTCGGCAACACCCAGGTGGAAACACAAAAGTTCATCCCTATCAAATGCCAGATCAGGACCCATGGGAAGGTGAGACAGTGCATCAGCATTTGCATGTTTATCCGTCAGCTGGAAATGAATCTCATAATTGAAACGAGACAAGTAAAGAGCCCAACAGTGGAGGCGGTGTGCAGCCTTGTCGGGAAGCGACGTTGATGGATGAAACAAGGAAACAAGTGGTTTGTGGTCTGTAAGAAGATGAAATTTGGATCCATAAAGAATAATACCAAACTTATGAAGAGCATAAATAATGGCTAAAGCTTCTTTTGCAATTTGAGAATATTTTCGTTGGACATCCGTGAGCGTTTTGGAGGCATAAGCAATGGGTTGTTCAGAACCGTTAGAAAAATGGTGCACAAGGACTGCGCCAACCCCATATTGAGGGGCATCCATGGCAAGAACAAGATGTTGGCCAGGTTGATAAGTAGCCAGGCACAGGGCCTGTTTCAGCATAGTCTTCAGTTTCTGGAAAGCCGCATCGCATGATGCGGACTAGTGAAAGGGTACATTTTTATGCAACAGGCGATGCAACAGCTGAGCCACCAAAGCCACAGATGGTAAAAACCTGTGATAGTATGTTATTTTCCCCAAGAAGGTCTGCAGTTCCTTAATAGATGTAGGGCAGGGCATTGATTGCAGTGATAGTTTGCTGAAGTGGACGAATACCATCCCGAGAGAGTTGGAACCCCAGGTACGTGATAGATGCCTGAAAAAATTGTGATTTCTGAAGATTACACTTAAGACCTCCAGTCTGTAAGACATGAAAGAATGTGCGGAGATTCTAAAGATGTTCTCCAGTGGTGGAACCAGTGACAACAATGTCATTCATGTAATTGATACACCCAGGGACAGGGAGCAATAATTGTTCCAAGAATCGCTGAAAGACAGCAGGGGTGCTGGCAATCCCGAATGGCAAGCATTGGTATTGATAGAGGCCGAAAGGCGTGTTAAGGACCAGAAGCTGCAGGGAAGCAGTGTCGAGAGGAAGTTGATGATAAGCTTCTGACTAGTCAATTTTTGAAAAATACTGGCCTCCAGCAAGTTTAGTGAACAATTCTTCAGATCGGGGCATAGGGTAAATGTCGATGAGACATTGAGCATTTACAGTGGCTTTGAAATCGCCACAGAGATGAATATCACCATTGGGCTTAGCAATGACAATGACAAGAGAGGACCACTCACTTGAAGTGAAAGGAAGCAAGACCCCTGAAGCAGTGAGACGATCCAGCTCCCGTTTGACCCAATCATAAAGGGCCACAGGATTGGGCCAAGCCCAAAAAAACTTAGGCTGAGCAGTGGGTTTGAGTGTGATATGAGCTTCAAAGCCATTTGCACAGCCTAACCCAGGGGAAAAAAGGGACGAAAGTGTCGTCGACATGGAATCCAATTGAGCATAAGGAATAGCATCAGAGACGATATTGACAGAGTCATCTATGGAGAACCCAAAAACACGAAAGGCATCGAAACTAAAAAGATTTTCCACGTTACTATGGTCGACCACAAATATGGTAACAGTGCGAATGATGGATTTGTAAGATACCTCAGCATTAAATTGTCCCAAGAGAGAAATCTTCTGCTTATTGTACATCCATAATTGCTGAGTGACAGGTGATAGGATTGGAGAACCCAACTGAAGATACGTCTGAGAATTGATGATAGTGGCAGCAGAACCAGTATCGACCTGCATGCGAACATCCCGAACAAAGGATTTGGACAGTGAGGAATAACTTCCCTGAAAGGTAAGAAGTACAATTGACAGACAACACGGAATCAGAATCAGCGCCATGTCCATGAACATCATGTATGCGTCGGATTTGCAAACGGATGACATATGACCCTTTTTTTTGCATTTGTGACACACAGCCCAACGTTGGGGACAATTCTCCTGTGAATGTTTCGTAAAACACTGCGGACGTGAAGGAAGTTGCTGGGGGCTTTGCTGCAGTTTCTTAGAGGTTTGTTTATGGTTAGGTCGAGGCTGTGCTTGGGAGCGTACTGCGGCCATGTCAGCTGGCGGGGACATACCACACGCGTCGTCAACAGCGCACAGAGGTTGTATTCCCCAATATCACCCCACGCATCTATTTGCAGTCCAGTGGCGCGAGAAATTTCAAATGACTGCACGATGGATAGGACTTCATCTAGAGTCGGATTTGCCAACTGAAGGGCATGTTGCCTAACTTCTTTGTCAGGCACCGCCCGGATAATAGCATCCCATACGATGGAATCAGTGTAGGATTCTTTGTGAACTTCAGTAACTAATTGACACTTTCTACTGAGGCTGTGAAGTTCAGTAACCCAAGTGTGACAGAATTGATTTGGTTGTTTTTGACAGTGATAAAAGGCAACACAAGAGACTACATCATGCATTTGCTTTTGAAAATAGATGGACAGAAGTGAGCACATTTCAGCAAAGGACAAAGACGAAGGACCTTTCAAAGGAGCCAATTGCGACATCAACTGATAAATTTGTGGTGAAATCCATGAAAGGAACAGAGACTTACATGTTTGTTTGTCCATGACATGAAATTCCAAGAAGTGCTGTCAAAGACGTTTTTAGTAATAAGACCAGTCTTCCGCCATCTCTTCTTAAGGAGGAAAAGGAGGTATAGACAACGACGAGAAACGCCCCGATATTTGATGCTTTGATGAAATCGTGAATCGCCGATGTGAGGAGCATTTGCTGTTGAATGAGACCTTGCAATAGTTGCTCTAAAGTAGCCATGGAAAACTGTGGGTCAATGGTGAAAAGGAAAAATCCACTACCTCAACGCTAATTGTTATAACATCCAGTTGAACACATATATTTCAAAAACGACAGAACACATGTAAGTCACAGAGCAAGTAGACAAAGTAAGACATGTGTACATGGCAACATTCAAATCAGCACTGAGTCCAAGTCTAGTGGCTGCTGGCTGGCTGGCCGCTTAGGTGGCACAGCTGCTGCGTGGCTGGCAGACAGTGTCGCATGTAGAGGATGAGCATGACTGTGCGGCGGCACTTTGAAAGATCGGCGAGTCACAACACATGCTTCCTTGTATAAATAAATCTTGGTTTGAAAAAAAAAATGTTTTCATGAGGTTTCTTACTAAAACAGTGTTTTATTCCCAGACACATCTCACATACATGGGAGTCAGGTCTGTACAGCTTGCATATAATACAGTTACAATTGATGTTTCCAAATTCAGTACTTGTGCAACTCGCTGCAAAAAAAATGTAAGTCTTCTTCTGTTTATGCAGTCTATCATTAAGACATATGTTAAACTTGTTTCATAAAAGTGGATGCACACCACATGTGCAATGGTAAATTTCTACATTGTCTGAAGCAGCTACTGATCACTGATTCTGACATTGTGGATTGCTTCAACATGGTTTCCTCGTTCACCTGGGTGCCATTGAATTAATCAATAGAGATGATTGGAGAAAAGTTCGACAGGGCTCTCTTGGATTTGTTCAGGCACATTTTAACTTCAACATACTTCCTATATAGGGGTCAATTCTATGAGCAAATAGAAGGGTGGCAATAGGCAGCCTGCTCACACCCAATAGTGGCAAACTTCTTTATGGAGAGATCTGAGAATTAAGACACTTGCAGCAGCCATGGATCAACCAAAATATTTATTCAGATATGTGGATGATATGTTTTTTATTTGGACCCACAGCAAGGAAAAGCTCTTTGTTTTCCTGGAACACCTGAAATCATACCACCCTAACAAAAAATTCACAATGGGAATTGAGAATATAAGACAACTCTGATTCTTAAATGTTCTTGTCCAGAGCATGGCAGATGCCACTTTTGGTCATAGCATTTACTAAAAATCAACTCACACCAACCTGTACCTACAAGTCCGTAGTTGCCACCATCTGATGCAGAAGAATGGTGCACTCAATACTCTGGTTCAACAATCATAAACTCTTTCAGATCCAGACAACAGATAAGAACATCTGCAGACTGTGTTCTACTGGAACACTGTGCCCTGCTTCTCCACCAGAAGGATTGGCAGATGCACAAAAAGATACCATTATCTGCCAAAATCAGAAAAATCCTTCTCAGATATGTCAACAGTGTTTTCTGCCCACCAACCTAGATTAAGGCTCTGTTAGGGAATGCAAAGGATAATCTGAGCCTATAGAAATTGGGCATTTAACGCATACCATGTCAATGTGGTATGTCATATATTGGCCAGACCACCAGGCTTGTTGACATCAGGGTTAAGATTAGATTACATTAGATTAGTACTTGTTCCATAGATCATGAACACGACACTTCGTAATGATGTGGATCATGTCAGGTTAATAAAAGGTGTCTATACAAGATATTACATTACACAAAATATTACGTAACACTTTTTTTTGTGTGTGTGTGTGTGGGGGGGGGGGGAATGACCCACTTACTATATCCAAAAACTCATCTAATGAGTAGAAGGAGTTGCCATTAAGAAATTCTTTTAATTTCCTTTTAAATACTACATGGGTATCTGTTGGACTTTTCATACTATTAGGTAAGTGACCAAAGACTTTTATGGGAGCATAATTTACCCCCTTCTGAGCCAAAGTTAGATTTAACCTTGAGTGGTGAAGATCATCCTTTCTCTTGGTGTTGTAGCCATACACTGCTATTACTTTTGAATACGTTCAGATTGTTAATAACAAATTTCGTAAGTGAATATATATATTGGGGGGCTACAGCGAAGATCCTTAGCTTTTTAAATAAGTGTCTGTAGGATGATCTTGGATGAGCTTCTGCAATTATTCTGATGACATGCTTTTGTGCAATGAACACTCCTTTACTCAATGATGAGTTACCCCAGGATATGATGCCATACGAAAGCAGAGAATGAAAATAGGCATGGCAAGCTGAGATATATATCGCCAAATTTTGCAATGACCCTAATAGCATAAGTAGCTGAACTCAAATGTTTCAGCAGATGTTCAGTGTGTTTTTTCCAGTTCAACCCCTCATCAATGTATACACCTAGAAATTTTGAATATTCTACCTTAGCTACCGATTTCTGATCAAAGTCTATATTTATTAATGGTGTCATTCTATTTACTGTGTGGAACTGTATACACTGTGTTTTGTCAAAGTTTAATGAGAGCCCATTTGCAGAGAACCACTTAATGATTTTCTGAAAAACATCATTTACAATTTCATCAATTAATTCTTGTCTGTTGGGTGTGATAGCTATACTTGTATCATTGGCAAAAAGTACCAGCTTTGCATTTTCGTGAATATAGAATGGCGAGTCATAAATATATACTAAGAACAGCAGAGGACCCAAGACCGAACCTTGAGGCACCCCATTCTTGATTGTTCCCCTGTTTGAAAAATCACCAGTTTTTTGCGTATTATGTGAACTTGTTATTTCAACTTTCTGCACTCTTCCAGTTAGGTATGATTTAAACCATTTGAGTACTGTCCCATTCATACCATAGTACTTTAGCTTATGTAGAAGTATTCCATGATTTACACAATCAAAGGCCTCTGAAAGATCACAAAAAATCCCAATGGGTGACTTCCAGTTTAGATTAGATTAGATTAGATTTACTTCATTCCAATTGATCCGTAGTGAGGAGGTCCTCCAGGATGTGGAAGATGTCAGAAAAACAACAATACATGACCAATATTTACAACTAAAACAAATAAGCTAATGTACCATTTCATGGGCCCCAAGTGGAATGATTGTCATTTTTTAATGAACACTATATGAAAAAGTCATTTTACATATACTAATGCACTGAATTTAAAATAAAAAGGTTTTTTATTTATTTATAAGGTAATAAACATGTAATACAACTACTATAATACTTATTTACAATGAGCACATTACTGCACTGAAATGGTGCAGAAGTTAGATTGTACTTACACACACACATTTACAATGAACACATTACTGCACTGAAATTGTGCAGAAGTTATGGTAATATTATTTTTTACTTTACATTTATGAGAATCTAATTTTTTCTTTATTCCACAAATATTTTGGTTAAATATGGTAACATTATTATTTACTTTACTGTTGTGAGAATCTTGTGAGTTTTGGACCTCTTTAGCACCTGCCTGCCTGAACTGTAAGGAACACCAACAGCACACAAGACTCAAACAGGCTTCCAAGACAGCTACAGTGGAACATTATTTGGAACTAAATCATTTGATGAATAACAATTATGTCAGGGTTCTGACACAGACACCCAGGTACTGGGATAGTGATGCTAAAACAGTCCATTAAAATAATGGTCACACAGAATATTACCAACTGTGACAGGAGATATCAGCTTAGCTCCAACAGAAACTGGCACTTGATCTCCTAAAGATTCAATGGAGGCAATATTCAACCTCTGGGAGAAATAACTTTGGAAATAGTGGCAGAGCAAATAACCCAGCACAAGCAACACAGAGCACAAAGTCGGTGGCACTTCAGGCAGCAAATCAAGTATGTGAGACAGTCATTTCAAGAGTGAATGGCAATTTGAACACAAGCTGCAAAAAAAATCTGGTAACTGTCCCTAGTGGGTGCAGGGCATGGACAGAATGTCTGACATGGCCAGCTATGGTAATAGAACAACATCAGCCAAAAAGTACAAGCTCAGCAGTCAGAACAGCTACAGCTAGAAAGTAATACAGTTGCAATTCCTGACCAGTGCATACCTTGGACAGAGCACCTGGAGCAGCATGGCTCAATGATGGAGCACATAGCCCATAAAGGCATAAATAATGGACCTGTTCCACATTGGATTCAGCCTCAGGGAGCACCTGATGAAGACTGCCAGTTATACAATCAAACTATTTTGTAAGTACCGACAGGTGTCATGTATAATTTTTGTATCTGAATTGATTGTGAGTGAGTAATGATGTCGTAAAGCTGTATCACAGAAGTTAAGTTAGTATCTCTGATGTGCTCAAGGGTGCAGTGGAGCTGTCAGTGTTAACCTTTGGCATAGTGAAGCAGTCAAGGTTAAGCTGTGTTAGATTAAAGCAGATAATGTTACATAGTGTTGGAGAGAGGAAGCACAAACAGAGTTAAGCTTTGGTAGAGTGAGGAAGCAGGCAATGTTTAGCTTTGGTAGAGAGAGTAGACTATGTTTAGCTATGTTTGAGTGAGGAAGCAGACACAGACAATGTTTAGCTTTGGTAGAGAGGGTAGACTAAGTTTTGCTGTGTTTGAGTGAGGGAGCAAACAATGTTAAGCTATGTTAAAGTGTGGAAGCAATGGCAATATTATATTTCAAATTTAAAGTCTCAGTTTATCAATTTGTTCAATCAACATGTGAAGAAGGAATTCTACTGAAATGTCCAAGGCAAATATTATAATCATGTTACCTTTTTTCACTGTTGCTGTCATCTGACTAACTTGGTTATTGTCCTAAAAGCTGCTAGATTTTAGAAATAGGGAAGTGTATTGTTTGAATGTTAAGAAGTTCATTAAATTTAAAATCTGCCTTGAGCACTTTTTCACAGTATATAAAAAAACTTAGTGTTGCCATTTATGCACACTGAGGATCTGCTGAAATGTTGGGTTCAACTACTTATGCTATTAGGGTCATTGCAAATTTTGTGATATACATCTCAGTAAATTAGCTTACCATGCCTATTTTCATTCTCTGCTTTCATATGGCATCATATTCTGGGGTAACTCATCATTGAGTAAAAGAGTGTTCATTGCACAAAAGTGTGTAATCAGAATAATTGCTGGAGCTCATCCAAGATCATCCTGCAGACACTTATTTAAAGAGCTAGAGATCTTCACTGTTGCCTCACAATATATATATTCACTTATTAAATTTGTTATTAACAATCTGAATAAATTCAAAAGTAATAGCAGTGTACATGGCTACAACACTAGGAGAAAGTATGATCTTAACTACTCAAGGTTAAATCTAACTTTGGCTCAGAAGGGGGTAAATTATGCTGCCACAAAAGTCTTTGGTCACTTACCTAATAGCATCAAAAGTCTGGCAGATAGCCATATAGCATTTAAAAGGAAATTAAAAGAATTTCTTAATGGCAACTCCTTCTACTCATTATATGAATTTTTGGATATAGTAAGTGAATAATTTCCCCAACCCCCCTTCTCCCCCCCCCCCCCCCCCAAAAAAAAAAAAATAAATAAATAAATAAATAAATAATTAAAAAAAAGTGTCATGTAATATTTTGTGTAATGTAATATTTTGTATAGACACCTTTTATTAACCTGACACATTCCACATCATTACAAAGTGTCGTATTCATGATCTATGGAACAAGTACAAATCTAATCTAATTTAACCTTAAAAACAAACTTAATGAACTTCAGTACTGGCTGGAAAACTTAAACTGCACTGTTATTTCAATAAAAGAACACTGGCTTAGCAATGAGGAAGTAAAATTAAGTGTAACATTGGGATATGAATTGACAACCAGCTACTGTTGAACAAGTATTAAACATGGTGGTGTATCAGTATATGTTAAAAATAGTGTGAACTTAATCTATGAAGCTATAGATGTAAGTGGACTGTGCATAGAAGCAAAATTTGAAGCTGCAACCATAATGTATATTGAGCAAGCAGTAAAGGAAACAAAAGAAAAATTCAGAGTAGGTATTAAAATTCATGGAGAAGAAGTAAAAACTTTGAGGTTCGCCGATCACATTGTAATTCTGTCAGAGACAGCAAAGGACTTGGAAGAGCAGTTGAACGGAATGGACAGTGTCTTGAAAGGAGGATATAAGATGAACATCAACAAAAGCAAAACGAGGATAATGGAATGTAGTCTAATTAAATCAGGTGATGCTGAGGGAATTAGATTAGGAAATGAGACACTTAAAATAGTAAAGGAGTTTTGCTATTTGGGGATCATAATAACTGATGATGGTCGAAGTATAGAGGATATAAAATGTAGAGTGGCAATGGCAAGGAAAGTGTTTCTGAAGAAGAGAAATTTGTTAAAATTGTGTTTAGATTTAAATGTCAGGAAGTCGTTTTGAAAAGTATTTGTATGGAGTGTAGCCATGTATGGAAGTGAAACGTGGATGATAAATAGTTTAAACAAGAAGAGAATAGAAGCTTTCAAAATCTGGTGCTACAGAAGGATGTTGAAGATTAGATGGGTAGATCACATAACTAATGAGGAGGTATTGAGTAGGATTGGGGAGAAGAGAAGTTTATGGCACAACTTGACTAGAAGAAGGGATCGGTTGGTAGGACATGTTTTGAGGCATCAAGGGATCACAAATTTAGCATTGGAGGGCACCGTGGAGAGTAAAAATCGTAGAGGGAGACCAAGAGATGAATACACTAAGCAGATTCAGAAGGATGTAGGTTGCAGTAGGTACTGGGAGATGAAGAAGCTTGCACAGGATAGAATAGCATGGAGAGCTGCATCAAACCAGTCTCAGGACTGAAGACCACAACAACAACAACAACAACCTTAATGTTGCCAAGCCAGGAACTTATAATAGCTTCAGTATACTGCCCCCCAAAACACAATGAAGACCTGTTTGTGGAGCTTCTGGAGAAACCGATACTCTTGCTACTCAAATACAAAAACTACAGAATACTAATATTTGGTGATATCAGTATAGACATTAGGTTTAAGAACAGAAAGGATGATCACTTGCTAAATACATTAAGATCCCTTAACTTCAGTTGTGTAAATGACAAACCCACAAGACAGGAAGCGTGTCTAGATAACATAATTCTTAATTTCATCCAAAAAAAAACAGAATTCAACACAATCAAGCTAGGTACGCATTTCAGATAATGAGGGGTTTTGGCTCAGACAAACTCTTAATAGTAAAGCAACTGAAACCTTCACAGACTGTAGAAAAATTATAAGACCAATTAACAAACCAAAGCTAAACAAGTTGACAAGTAAACTGAATTTAATAAAATGGGATGAAATAATAACCATTGCAGGTGTAGATGAATCTACCAACAAATTTATAGAACTGTTAACTGAAGATTTTGAAGCATGTTCTACTAAACACTGAAAAAAAATATCAAAGCAAAATCGTTACACCAAACCACAAAATCTAAAAAGCTGGTACACCCCACATCTAAGTAGAATAAGAATCATAATGCTACTCTATCATGATAAGTCCAAACACAATAATGCTGACAAGGAAATGTACATGAAAGCGAAAAAGATTTACAGGTCTGAAATCAAGGCAGTTAAGTGCAAATCAAATTATACATATATACTGAACTCAGTAAATAAATGCAAAGCTGCATGGGAAATTATTGTTATTGTTATTTATTGAGCATCCATTTTATCATATACAATGATATAGGAGTTGTCATGATACATTATATGAGTTTGTAATTCTACAGTAAATTAATAACATAGGCCTACGGTGGTAAACATATATAAATATATATCTTGTGCAGTGTATAGTAGAGAATAAGAAAACATACAATAATTAATTATTTATAGTGCATACTATTTTCATACATTTGTTTTTCATATATGACTTATCATTATCGTTGACCAGAAACTAACTGTGATGATAAAGTATACCAGACACCAATTCCACATGATATTCTAAATGTGCATTTTGTCAGTCCTCAATCAGATAACAGCATAATGGAGAACTCGAGCAAGATAGAGGCACTGCTGCCAGAAATGAACAGTAAGCAGACAGACAGCTTTCACTGGACTTGTGTAAATGAGAAGATTGTCAATGAATAAACAGCTGAGCTCACTAATTCTTGAGCAGAGGGTTACTATGGCTCAAATTATGTTATTAAATACATCAGAAATCAAATTGTTACATCACTGACTAACATAATCAACAAAATTTTAAATGAAGGTAATTATCCAGAATGTTTAAAAATATCTGTAGCTAAACCAGTATATAAGAAAGGAGATATAGCAGCAGCAGAGAACTATCAATCAATATCACTTATACCCATAATAGCAAAAATAATACACTACTGCATTCATAAACAGATGAGTCAATATTTTGAACATAATAATATACTCACCTCCTCACAGTATGGTTTCAAATTTAGCCTTTCTACAATCAAAGCAGTTGAGAGTATGGTAGCAAAAATATACAATTGTTTTGAAAATTAATATATTATCTGTGCAATATTGTTGGCCCTCAGGAATGCTTTTGATATGGTCTCCCACAATATTCTCATAAAAAAATCTACTACTACAGAGTGAGAGAGAATGCTCTATGCATAAAGCAGTCATACTTGGACAATAGAAAATAGTTAGTTAAGGTAAATAATCAAATGTCAGAATGTCTCCCAGTTGTGAAGGGTGTACCTCAATGATCTGTTCTTGGACCTTTCCTTTTCATTATTTATATAAATGATTTACCTGCAGTTGGGTCATGCTAATGACGCAACACTCACCACATGTGATACCAATCTCGAAAATGTGCAACACAGCATGGCAGTGGCAATGGAGAGGTGCACTACTTGGTTTGAGGCAAAAGTACTGCAGAGGAATGATAGTGAAACTGAAGCTATTGTATTCAATCTGAATGCTCCCAGTCATGGTAACAAAACAGTACAATTATTAGGATTTCATATAGATCAAAAGCTCATCTGGGATACTCACACAGGGAAGAAATGTGCCAAATTGGATCATGCCGTATATCTGCTGCACTATTTGTGGAGCAGTGTCGGTAAAGAACTTCTGTTGTATGCAAATTTTTCATTCTTCCATTCGCACCTGAGCTATGGAATACTATTATGGGACAATTCCATACGCTCAAAATTAGTGTTAAAATGGCAAAAGAAAGCCATAAGTTGCATAGCAGAACTTAGCCTATATGAATCATGTCGAGATTATTTTAAGAAACTAAATATAATTACAGTGCCTGGCCTGTATATTTACAACTGCCTTGTCTTTGTTAAATAGAATCTGAGTAAATTTGACTTATGGAAAACAGTTCATGACCATAACATAGGGAATGGACATACAATTAATATGCCATATGCTAGGCTTGCAAAGACACATAACAGCTACAAATATCTTTGTCCTGTCTACTTCAAAAAATTACCTGGAAATATCTACACAGTGCCAGGAAATAAATTTAAAAGTAGTCTTTCGAGGTGGATCAAAAGTAAAGTAATTTACTCTGCTCAAAGTACATTGAGAAACATATATCTGATCCACAACATATCAATATTGGGGTCCCTCAAGGAAGTGTAATAGGCCCTATATTATTTCTGGTGTATATAAAAGATTTCCCGCAACATATCAGCCATGGAGAGAAGATATTGTTTGAGGATGACAGCAACATAGTAATCACCAGTAAGACACCAGCAAAATGTTGGAAAATTCTACTGAAGTGCTGAGGGATGTTCACAAATGGTCTCAGGAAAACAAAGTAACTCTCAATGAAAAAGGGATCAATGGCACTAGCAGTCTGATCCCTTCAATCCCACAAAACAAACCAACCTCAACGTAAAGAAAACAAATATAATATGCTTTAGAATTAACAGAAAACAGAGTCCCTTAAATTTAAAACTAGATAACATCTCCATAGATGATGTACCTACAACAAAATTCTTAGGGTTGCACATTGACAGCCAAATGAAGTGGAATGAACATGCTATGAAACTCTTAAAAAAGATATCCACAACATGTTATACACTTAGAGTCCTTGTATCCACATGCTGTAGTGAATGTTTGAGAACTGTATAGTTTAGTTACGTTCATTCAGTAATCAGTTACGGTATTATTTTCTTGGGAAACAGTGCTCAGAATTTACAAACAGTCTTTAAAATGCAAAAGAGAGCAGTAAGAACTATAACAAAAAGCAGTAAGCAGGCACACTGCAGAGAACTTTTCAAAATGTTAGAAATTCTAACTGTTCCTTGTGACTTTATATTCCAAATCATAGTGTACATCAAGAAAAATACAGAAAATTATAGCACACATAGCAGTTTTCATAACTATAGTACAAGAACAAGTCACTGTCTTCACCTAGACAGGAAGAATAAACATAAGGCTCAAAATAGCTCCTTTTATGAAGGAGTGAAACTGTATAATAAAGTGCCACAGATAATAAAAGAAGCAGATAGCATGTACCACTTTAGGAAAAATCTTAAATTGTTTTTGCAGGAACAATGCTTTTTATACTATAAGTGAATTCCTTAGTACAAAATGATTGTAAATAGCTTTTGTTTCACAATATTTTGATAAGGAGCAAAAATGATTGTAAATAACTTATATGTCACGATGTTCAACTACTTGTAACAACAAACTGTATAAATATACGAATGTCCACAACTGACAACATCCATGCATTTTAAAATGTCCACGGATGGCTAAATAAATAAATAAAATAAATAAATCAAAATTATGTGACAAATGACCCGTTCTCCTTATGAGAATGAACTATAAATTAACTGCAAACTATACATATGCCACACTGTGCAACTATTTTATTACTCTTTCATGTACTTATTGTTAATTATCTGTTTGATTATTTGTCATTCACTGAACTATGTTGTTCATTTATCTTATAATTGATCTATTAGGAAACTTCTTGTTGTTATTTACATTTGCACAAATATGTATTGCATCCATCCTGTACTTAATCACATTTGTCATCTCGAAGTTTATATTATTATTATTGTTATTATTATTATGTAAACACTGATACCGTAAATTGCATGTAAATATGAATTGCATGTAAATATGCTCAATGGTGGAATAAAACATTTGTATTTGTATTTGCAAAACTGAACTTTCATGTTAAACAGGATACTATCGCCTACAAAAATCTGAAAATGGATTCAGAATATACAAAAACTAATAACTCTCTTATGGTCATTGCTTTCAACATGCAACAATGTGTACCTACATCCCACTGGTCTGTGTGAACCATATTCTTCAAACGCCAGCTGTGGATATTAAACTTCTGAGTACATAATGTACCTAAATGATGCAACAATGTTTATGTGGTCAAAAGAAGTAGCTGGTAGGGAGGCAGGTGACATTATTTCATGTCTTAGGCAGTATATTACAGCATTGGTTCCTGACAATGCACATCACCTTATTGTGTATTCATATTCTTACTTTGGCCAAAATAAAGACTTCTCTTCGATTAGCTTTTAAATGTTCTTAATACAGTCAGGAAGATTCAGTGTTGTGGAACATAAGTACCTAATGCCTGTTTAAACGTATTTGCCCCCTGAGCATGATTTTTTGTTATTTGAGAAAAAGAAACTACAGGTATCTTTATGTTCCAGACCAGTAGATGGAACTCAGAAAAAAAAGCCTTTCTGTGTTGTAAAAATGATATGTGACAGTTTCATTACTGTAAAATTCCTTTTCAATATCTTAATCTGGGCATAAGATTTTATTTACATGTTTGAAGATTATAAAAGATCATCCTTTTAAGTTTTTCTTTAAATGTAACTATGGCAGTATTGAGAAGTTTAATACTGTAGATATTAGAAAAAAAGCAATTACCAGGTAGGCCCTCCATTAATTATGTGATATTTCCTCTCAAATATGATGGCCCAAAGCTTATAAAACCTGCCAAGATAAATGATTTATAGGAATCACTAATTTATATTCCGCCAGTTCATCGTGAGTACTGTATGAACCTGAAACCTGACACATTCTCTGAGACTATTAATGATGATTCATTGTTTGATAATACTGATTATTGTTAATAATGTCTCATGTGGTTTTTCCAGAATAAATTCATTTAAAAGTACATTAAGAATGGTATACAATTTTAAGGCTAGGAAAACACTTTCTACTAGTTAATGGTAATTTTTAGTCATGAATGTTTGATAATGTACAAGAAAAATCTTCACATAACATTGTTCTTCTTTATTAATTATTATTTTTCATATTAAGTTGCAATATAAAGGATATGACACATTATAAACATTAACTGGTCCATTCTGTATGAATTTCTGTTAAAAAAAAAAAAAAAGAATAAAGTAGTTTAGTTCTGCTTTAAGCTTGGGAAAACACCTAATGAAGTGTGAACAATGATTAAGCAAGCATATGCAGGCGAGCACTTAGGAACTGTGTTTTTGAGTGGCAGAAAGTGTTTTGTGAAGGCAGATATTCAGTGCAAGATGCTCCCAGACCTGGTCACTTGTCTATAGCACATACCGATGCAAACATGTAGCATGTAAGGTAGTTATTGCAAGAAGACTATCACATAATTGTGCATGCAATATCAGAATAACTTAATTTGAATTGTGCTGTGTCTCTTAAGACACTAACAAACATTTAGGGAAACTGAAACTTAATGCAAGACTTGTCCCTCATACACTAAGAGATGAACAGAAAGAGGAAAGACGAAGAATTTCTGCTGAGCTACTGGACAAAGCCAGATGTGACTCCGCATTCCTGTAAAAGATTGTTGCTGGGGTTGAAAGTTGGTGCTACCAGTATGACCCTCACATGAAACGTAAAAGCGCTGAATGGCAGAATCTTGGATCAACAGCCTAAAAAAAAAGTCAGATGGGAACCTTCGATAACAAGCACAATGTTGATTGCATTCTTTGATAGTAAAGGGTTAGTTCACCACAAATATGTTCCTACAGGTCAGTGATCCAAACTCTTTGCATCAAAATCTTCAAATGTCTGTGACAAGCAGTTCAATGTCACTACCCTGATTTGAGCTATTTCTCAGGACTGGTTCTTACTTCATGAAAATGCAAGACCCCGTAGTGATCTATCTCTTACTGAGACATTCTATTATTGCCATTCCACATCTGCCATATTTGCATGACCTCTCAGCGTGCAATTTGTTCTTGTTCCCATTAATGAAAAGATGATTGAAAGGAAAGCTTCTTAAAGATATTGCAGACATCCAGTGGGCTGTGACAAATGAGCTTATAAGCTCTGCAGTTGAAAATTTCCCCACTTGCTTTCAACACCTCCATAAATGTTGGCAACTATGACAGATAGGCAAGAGCATTGGGAATTACTTCGATAGGAGTTAAGGTCATTACCTGATAGGTGCAATTTTCTCTTTTTTTTTTTAACCTGCTCTGGAATTTTTCTGACAAAGGGAATATTTATGTTTTATATTTATGACATATGGAAAAGAGAGAAATAAGAAAAAAAATTGAATATCTTCTGGGAGTGATACTATCCACACTACTGTGTTTCATGACCACTCTATCCATGATACTGGAACAAGCGGCTGACTTAAATTTAGCAAGAAAATATAAATGAAGAACTCAAGAGAAACTTTAGCAATAGGAAATCAAACTGTACAATAAAATGCCCAATGAGATTAACAAGAAACCTTAAAACAATATATTACAAAAGCCTGATAAATTATTCCTCTTAAAAAATAAATTATTGAGATAATAGGAAGTATGACTACTGTTGCTAGAAAATTTTTTGTCCAAATGTGTAATGGGTATTGATAATATCTTCTCTTATCATTATTAAAGTCGAGATTAGAGTTGCACTCATCATACATTTATGCATCAATTTGAGCATTATTACATACATTTTATTAAACATATACAGGCAGAAATTTTCACATTTGGCTCCAATGGGAAACTGCCATATATAACCATGATATTTTGCATAAAAAAGATTTGAATGTCCCCACACAGCAGCAGGACATCTATTCACACAATAAAAAGTACATCAGCCCATGGTTTTGTTTACAATGTCATATCAACCACTACTCTTACCTATGGCAGAAGTATAAACTTTCCCCTTCATCTTTGTGTCCTCTTGTCCTATCAAAAAGAGGGTAACTGTAATCCTGGATTTTGCCTCCAAGAGCTAAAGCTAGGATATTGTTGTATTATTTTTGCAGTAGAAATTCTGTCTCATTGTTTCATAGTATTTTTAGTTGAAACTTTTTTAAAATAATTTATATTGATCTTATTTGATTCCCATTACTGAGTGTTTTGAATTTTGTTTCTTCATTTTGTTGCTCATTTAAATTTTCTGTGTCTGAGATTAAAATTTTATTCAAGTGCCTTGACACTCTGTGTATCATCAATTACATGAAAACTGTCATGTTATGTACATGATGCAGACACAATCCACTGACAGTTTCATGTGCTGATGTAAAAATAAAATCTTATAATTAAGTAGAAGAAATAAAATTTCTCAGTGCTTTTAAATTTATCAGCTCACCATTTTCCTCCTTTTGGCTACCAGTCTCCTTTGTTTTTGATAATGTTCTAATGTAAGCCAGATAAAGATCTTCATGTTCTTGCCGAACTAAAAATTCTTTATTTGTAAATGTATACTGCACATCAGTTGGCGGAGAGTAGCGAGGAACACCAGTGAATATTGCCCTGTCAACATAAAAGCCCTAAATATGGTTGAACCATTGATAAATGTAATGCACAAAACATGATGTTGTTTAACAAAGCATGGCACAAAGGAGAAAAATGAATAGGAAATAAAGTTTTATCTGATGCAGACAGTTCCATATTCTAATAGTATTTTAACATGTCTTCTCTCACCTCAAGTGAGGTGTTGAATATCACTTTTTTGCAGAAGTTTGGTTCTTTAATCCAATAATTCACTTGTAATGTTTCTTGGATTCTCTTATCAAGAAGAACATTCAGAGATTTAGAAAAGGGCAAGAATACAATTACAAAGAGAATCAACTGTTCTTGCTTGTGTTTGCTGTATTAATAATATATATCACTAAACTATTTTAAACTATTTCTGTTAACATAAGTTAAATGAATGTGATGAAATTATTAAGAAGTTGCTTAAAAACATTGGTACCTCCGCATTATACTAAATAACTATGTTTGCCTACTCTTTTCTCCTTAATAACTACATTAGACATTGTTTATTCTCAAATGCAGTTAATCAGCTAATATGTAGAAAGAGTGGCAAATAGGACAGATAGTTAACTCTTCATTGGAATATGCAAACATTTTTGGTGTAGAATATACTGCCTATTAACAGCGTTTGAATCTGATTCAGAATGGCATTTTGAAATGTATACAAGGAAAATTGGTGCACATGGAAACTCTTCTTTTGTGGTTGAGTTAGTTTTTTTACCTGAATATTATTTTTGTTATTCGACAATAATATCACTCTACAGTAAAATAATTACGACATGAGTTTAAAACTTCCAAAAAATTTGAAAGGACAAAATTAGCAGCTATCTACTTTAGGCAATATTCTTAATGAAGTCATACCTCATTGAATCTGCATAATGTAAGAATTTCCTTTACTACTTTTACCTTTCATTCATGTTGTGCCTTTTACTTTTACAGTATACTGTAATGATACATGTATTGCAATCAATATAAATTTATCATAATCTTTTTTCATTTTACGTGCTGGCAACACATATTTGTGGCACAGACACTCAGTCGTAATTAGGACACCTGTTGTGTGTTACCCTACCACATCTAGTGGCAGTCATGAAAATTAATGAAATGAGAAATGAAGTGCTAATATTGTACTGCAGAATGCTGCTATCTAGCGCCAAACATTTGAATGAATCAACTGCATTCTTTAGGTGTTTAGATAATAGATATTAATGATTAAGGTGTTTAATATTTAAATTAGATCATATATATATAAACAATCTATTAAATGTTATTGTCAAAATGTTTATGCAGTTAACAAGAGAGTAAAGACTGTAAAGAATTATCAACTACTTCAGTTAGGGGAATTACCATTGGACAAAGGATGCAGTACAATCCTGCCATATCATGAATCTTTCTTTGTGAGCCATTCTGAAACTATCTTGGTGAAGAGTTGCCTGCATGAATATTTGTGGGCATATGAAGTAAGCCTTGGTAAACTGCGTAAATATAACAGCTGTGCATCAATGTGACGGCATACTTCGTAAAAGTTTCTGCAGGTAATTAAAAAAAAGTTAGTGTTGCAGTGATAGACTGCAGGGAAATAAAGCAGCTGGGGTGGATGAAATTAAGTTGGAAGTCATCAAATACTGTGGAATGTCAGGTCTTAAATGGCTACACAGGATAACTGAAATGGCGTGGGAGTTGGGACAGGTTCCATCAGACTGGACGAAAGCAGTAATCACACCAATCTTTAAGCATGGAAACAGAAAAGATTGTAACAACTACAGAGGTATCTCTTTAATCAGCGTTGTGGGTAAAATCTTCTCAGGTATTGTTGAAAGGAAAGTGCGAGTATTAGTTGAGAACAAATTGGATGAAAATTAGTGTGGGTTTAAGCTTCTTAGAAGTTGTCAGGACCAGCTCTTTAGCTTACTGCAAATAATGGAGAAGGGTTATGAGTGTAACAGGGTATTGTATCTATGCTTTATAGATACAGAAAAGGCATATGACCGGGTTCCTAGGAGGAAGTTATTGTCTGTTCTACAAGATTATGGAATAGGAGGCAAACTTTTGCAAGCTGTTAAAGGTCTTTGCATAGATAGTCAGACAACTGTTGCTGTAACTGTTGATGCAACATATGTCCCATGCAGTGTTAGTGCTTGTGTACTGTCATGAGAATTGTCCATCCTATGGTCAACAGTAGGAAAAGTTTTGTGGTCTATACCACACTGGTACCTATACTAGATACAGATAATGCAATGACTGAAACCTCATTATCCATAGCAATGATTTGAATGTGCTCTTCAGTTTGAAAGTGAGGACATGTGGCCATGCAATATTCTGTGGTGTGATGAGACATGTTTTGCACAACAGACCTACTGAATTAGGGGCACCGGTAAACCACATGTTGGGCACAAAGACCCACTGTACTTGCACATGTGACCGTGTGGTGTGGATTCACAGTCATCTTTACTCTTGGTCCATTCTTCTTTGAAAAGAGTACACCCAGAGAGCCCGTCAGGTGTACCACGATGTCTACATATTATCGAGACCTCCTCCCGCAGCATGTGATCTCTGTCTCGGAAGAGCACAACTTTGTGGAAACCACTGTTTTCATACAAAATGGGGCAACACATCATGTCACTCACCCAGTGAAAGATTTGCTTTATACAACCTTCCTTGAATGTGTTATCTACAGAGGTTTTCCAGATACATGGCATGCAAGATCTCCCGATCTGAATCCGTGTGATTTTTGGCTCTCAGGATTCTGAAAAGAATGTGTTTACTAGGAACACATTTGTACTCTACATGATCTGAAGACCAGTATACAGGAACACATTGCTCAGATTCCACTGGAATGGCTGTGAGCAACTGTCAGATGTGTTGTTTTATAGCTACAGCATCTTCTCAATTTCTCCAGTGCTCATACTGAACAAATTTTGTGAGCAGCAGTTAATAATAAAATCAGTGTTATGCCTTTCTGACTTGTCTGATATTTTCTCCCAATGTCCTGTTCCTAACCCATAACATATGGAAAGATTTCTGTACATCTTTCTTCCATTCACATCTGATGGCCAAAACTGGAATTAAAAAAATTAATTCTTTTTTAAAAATTTAAATCTGTTCTGCATTATTCCATTAGAATATTTGCCAATTTTCACTGTCATATGATAATTACAGCCCACACCTGACCTCTATGAGTAACTGCAATTTAATTATAACCAGCCAGTACCTAAAATCTGTTTACATACTCGACACTTATGACAGAAAGCTCATATAATTTCAAATGAATATGTTCTAAAATCAACTAATGCAACAGAATCAGCTAAACAGTAACCCAGCTTCCCATAGTAAGTGTACCAACTGGCTATGGAACAGACAAGAAAGCAAACTTCAAAAAACAGAGTGCCAAACCTCTTATGAAGCAGTACAAGCACTGTAATTACTAAAGTTCAGTGAAAACATTAATTTTCTGATGTGTGAGGAAATTAAAATGTTATTCACTACCATCAATACAGTATTTACATTATGTTCAGTTGAATATTTTCTGTCACATATTTATTATACAGTGAACTGCTGCACACCTTCATGTATAAAAAATTAATGTTTGTTACACTTGTAACTTAAACTCCATGCATCACAACGCTCACTGTGCAAATAGTACAATGCATGTCAAGCATACAATCAGTTACCAAATAACTGTTATGTACATATTGTTGAGTCTGAAGTGTTTTATATGTTAATATTTTTATTGACTATAAATGCATAATCAAGTATTTCCACTAATGTGTTGCATTTGTTGTGTTTGTGCCCCACCATGAATCACCTTAAAGTTTGGAAGTAATTTTCAGCTCAATTAATAACTCTCCCTCTCTTCATCTTAAATTCCTAATTAATTATGTCATGTGTGGTAGCTTGCTTGCTCTATTGTTTTGTGAAGTGCATTGTGCACAAACAATTATTGAGCAACTACTGCATGCGGTTGGTCCCATTCCATAGTCCAGTGTCTCATGGTCAGATAAAGATTACTCCTAATTAGGAAGTGACTAATTAACTGAAACAAGTGGGAGCCACTTCAATATGCTGTAAAAGTATGCAAAATGAAAAATAGTATACTCATTGCATTGAAAAGTATACTTTTTTTAGTTTTACAGTTTGTACTGTTTACCTAGATGATAAAATAAAATCTATCCCTACTTATTAATCTAGATAAGCATCCAGTGCCTACTTCTGTCTACTTTTCTTGTTGGTTTATTCATCAAATAACACTGTTTGGATTAATTTTGACATATATGTGCTCATACTGATGATACATGGTATATTATCCCATATGGAAAGCATTTATAACCTTGAATACATTCCATATTATTATAATATTTTATATTGGTATATTTTAGCTATAAGAAAGTAGCCTATGCTGTACTTGGGGATTAGTAACCAAAACCCAGTCCTATAGTAAGCAAGTTAGAAGTGAGAGTCTAAGAGCTTGATCAAACTATATAGAATACTTTCATGAAATCACTCATGCCTTTCTGCCATTTTAGTCAGTTCATCAATCTTCAATTGTACCACTTGAACTGCCATGACAGGCATTGGAATCTTCTCAGTTACTGCTTCAAAGAGTAAATGTTTTTGTATTGCATCAGACCTATTGTCTGATAAGGAATCTACAGTCTGGTTTGACCAGTCTCTGCAGCCCATTAGGATTACATTCTGTCAAAACTTCAGTCAGTTTAAAAATACTTCCTTATCTACCTTTTGTAAGTCTGCATCAATAATACTTCATTATGAATTCTCTAATAACTTTTTGTTCTTCTCTTTATTTTTCCTTCAATCATATTAAATCACAAAACCATGTTATATCACAAATGTGAACACACTGAGATTTATGATTTTCAAGTCTCCCTAGTACGTATTTTCCTCGTTTCCAGACATTCTGCTAAGCTATCTGCTGGTGATCATAATTAAATTTTATGTATTAATAAATAAAGTTAAGCATCTCTGCTGAGCATCATGAATTTTGTCCTAATGTTATTTAACATATTCATTTCATATATCACTGTAACATGAATACTGTCATAAGAAAATCTCTTCAAACCCTTTATAGTTATAACACTCAGTTCTCAGTACAAGTATAAAGTTATGAAAGTGATCTAAATATTTATGTCACAATAACTTTAGAATGCAGTGCTGAACTGTTTTATGAATGCCAAAATATAAATCAATGACCTGAATTGCTAAAACTATAGTATACTAATATAACTTGTAGTTGTCTTCCCAAGCAATCTTGATCCTCCACTTTTTTCCCTTCACTGTACAGTTTTATTTTTATCCTAGTGATACCATAACCTGCTACTGCCTCATTGTGTACATGTTCACCCCTGCCACTCTTTCAGTTATCCCTTCCCTGTTGTTCCCTTCTCTTCATGTCGCACACTTAATCATAGTCTGTAATTATTCATCTTCCCACTAGCCACCTAGCTGAGATTGCTGATCTCTTGCAGGTGACTGATAGCATCAGGACAGTTGGTGGATATGTCTGAATAAGCTCTAAGCATGTTTGTACACTTTCTAGAAAAGAACATTGTTAGAACATTTAGCTGGCAGTTGTCCTTTTCTACACATTTCTCTGCCGCCCAACACCTCTTTCTGTTCGTTTAACAAGGGTTAAGCATCACATGGATACTTATATTTCACCCCAAATGTTCCATGAATTGATGATAAAACCTACTGCAGAGGCTTCTTTACAGTTCTTGAAATTTTTACACCTTCACATCAGTTCATTTAAACTTGTACCATTACTAGTAGATCATGAAAATTTTGTAATGGAAGAAGATTATTATGCAATCATGTATAGCAAAATATGCATTTATTGGCGAAAGAAACTGCATTTTGCGTAACAAACACGTTAGAGTCAATCAAGTTGCCAGAAAAAACATGTTAGAAAGTGTTAGAAGGATTCAGACAGTATAATGTCACAATAAACTTACAAAAGTCCTAAGAAACAACAAAAACAATCAGTTATTGATAAAATTATCTGTATATGTGCAGTTGGATATTGGTGTGTGTGCGAGTGTATACCTGTCCTTTTTTCCCCCTAAGGTAAGTCTTTCCGCTCCCGGGATTGGAATGACTCCTTACCCTCTCCTTTAAAACCCACATCATTTCATCTTTCCCTCTCCTTCCCTCTTTCCTGATGAAGCAACCATTGGTTGCGAAAGCTTGAATTTTGTGTGTATGTTTGTGTTTGTTTGTGTGTCTATCGACCTGCCAGCGCTTTCGTTTGGTAAGTCACATCATCTTTGTTTTTAGATATATTTTTCCCACGTGGAATGTTTCCCTCTATTACATCCAAATTATTTAATTGAATGGATGAAAAAATCTAGATAAAAAATTTACACATATAAAAGGCTTGTGATTGGCAAGCTTTCAGAGCTAGTGGCTTCTTCTTCAGGCAGAAGGGTTGAAGGGGAAAGAAGAAGGATGAAGGAAAAGGACTGGAGAGGTCTAGGGAAAGGGGTAAATTTTGGGGAAGTCACCCAGAACTGCAGGTCAGGGGAGACTTATCATATGGGATGAGTGGGAAAGACTTCCCTTCTTTCCCTCTCATCCCGTATGTGTGTGTTCTGCCACCGCTTGGTGAATAGATTTTTATCCATCCAGTCAAAAAGTCCTAAGAAAGATCAGTGCACTAAAAAATTTTCTGGCACCACAAAATAGAAGACAACTCAAAGCATTCTTAGGATTAACATCTTTTTTTCTGAAAGTTCATGTCAAATTTATTACTAAACAGTGATTCTCTACCCATTGAGAAAGAACAATACATTGTCATAGACAGTAAAATGCCAGAAAGATTTTGATGCAATTAAAGATGCCCTAGTCAATACTAACATGTTATCCACCCTGATATGTGCCAATTCTTTTGTACAAACACAGATGCATCATTACAACGAGTGGGGGCATGCCCATTTCAAATCAGGAAAATTAATTGAAAATTTACTGTACGTGTAATTAGTTTTGCTAGTAGAACCTTGATGGAATGTGAAATATCTTATTTGGTAACAGAACTGGAAGCCTTGGCAAATATTTGTGCATATAGGAAATTCCTATACTATTTATGGGATAAGCAAACAAAGCTGTTTTACAATAATCAAGTCCTGTCCTTTCCACTAACCTGGAAATTATTACATGTGTGTATTGCCTGCTGGTGTCTTCTGTTTCAAGAATCCAGTTTTGAGATAGTATACATTGTGGGATTTTGATTGGGTTGTAGCCTAAGGAAACACACACATTTCTATAACACTCAGAATATTTCATTACAGATATCCACATTACACAAAGTCACACAGCCAACTCACTCATGCAAGATGATGTGAGCAGTTTGCTTGACAGAGTCAAAGAACTTGCGATGACAAAGATATGTCGTTCATACTGGTTGACACCACACAGCCCTCCCTCCTCGCCACCCACCCACCCTCACAGTGTGGAGTACAGTTTGAGTTCAGTGGAAGGTGGGTGTGTCCTCCAGTGGTGAAGGTGGTGAGGCATATGGCAGTGATGTGATGGGGATTTCCATCTCTGGAGAGGTTGTCGCAGCAGGGAGCACACTGGGAGGTTGACGTAGAACTCCTGTAGGTGGGGTGGGGTGGGTGAGGCATCAGCCCACATGTGAAAATGGAGCAGTGTGTGGAAAGACTGTGTCCCCCGCATGATCAGCTGGAAACATTTGAGCTGTAACCCTCCCTAGGGGGTTACTGTAGCTTGGAGGAGCATGTGGTCAACCCCGTGTGGGAGAGGGTGTGAGGCAGCAATTGTCTGACAATCTGGGTCCCCAGTGAGGTGGGGTGAGTGATCTTGCAGCAGGATGAAGCTGTGGTTGTTGTCAATGAGGATGGTGACATCCTCCACATGTTCGGGCGGGACTTCGGTTTGCAAGTGGCGAGCTTGAGGCGGGCACAAGCAGTGTGTGTTGAGGCTGTCTATTGTCCATAGTGCATGAAAAATGTGCACTCAGTGCTGCTGGCACACGTGGAGCTATGGAGTGAGCCACGTGAGAAGGTGCAAGAGAGAGGGAATGTTTATCAGCATATTGGGCATGCGCGTGTGGCTGTGTCGGGGTGTGGTTAGAGCCCGGGTGGCTGGATTGTCATGGGGCGTGTGAGTGTCAGTTTTTGAAACAGGTGAGACAGACATTGAGCAGACCACACTTGATGGGGGTGGTTGAGACTGGAGTCACATGAGATAGGTGTGGTGTTGCTAACCTGTGTGCTGTTGTCAGCGGAGCTGTCAGGTGCGGCAAATGAAGGCTTAGGTGTCAGCACTGCCAAGCAGTGTGAACTGATGTTGGCAGTGATCATGGCAAGCTTGTCCTTAGTGCATGCAATTTGATACTGCAAAACAGCATTCTCACAGCGGAGGGCACACGTTTGGTATTTGCTGCCAGGACATGATTCACGGTTGCATAAGTCCTGCTCAGAAGAGCCACACATCATTCACCAAACAGTTAATGATGTTTATACTCAGAGCAGGTGGCAAAGCTTGGTCACATTGGATGTGAGAGTTAGAGGTGTGGTGAAACAGAGAACCTTGAATGACATATGTAGACAGGTGGTGGTATGATAAGAATTCGATTCCCAGGATAGGTTCTGTGATGTCCATCACATGGAAGTTCCAGGGGAGGGAGAGGCTGTTAGAGAGGCTCAATGATAGTCTGTTTAGTGAAATCATACTTCAAAGTTAGTGGTGGTGTCAGAAGTACATCGCAGATCAGGCCTCTGTGCCTGTGCAGTTGAGTCACGAGGCACAGGAATTTTCAATTGTCATCGGTGACACGGAACAGTTTGTACAAGTTCTCCACCAGTGCAAACAAGTTCTCCACCAGTGCAAACCACATTGCTGGGTTGTCCTCAGATAGTGGGGGCAGGGTCGGTAAGTGGCCTGGTGGTTGTGACAGCTAGTTCTGTGTCTGAGTCCCTCATATCACTCATATGATGTGGATGCTGGTCCGCGCAGTTGATGCACATGGTAATGCATAGGGTGCAAGGGAGCAGTCTGTTGGAGGGTATGAGGATGCCACCAAAGCACTATGAAATGATGCTGTAGAACTGCCCAATACAACATTTGTGGTACGGAAGTCCAATGTAGAAGGCATGGCTGGTGCAATGTGAAAGGCAAGCGGGTGAACTGCTGCACCTGAAACCCCCTGAAAGTTTACTTGCAGAAGTGGAAGGGGGTGGCAGAGGGGGAGGGGGGGGGGGGGGGAAGAGTGGGTGTGTATGGAGCAGCACAGTAAAATGTTCCCACCAAGCTGCTGACATGACGAGCCGGAGCATGTTTGAAGGGGTGGAAACCACAGTTAGTATCACTACGCAGCACATTTTTCACGTCAGGTGGGGGCCTGTAAAGTGCATTGAGGGCCAGAAGGTCACTGGCGGCGGAAACTGGCATGGAAATGTTCGTGACATACCCTGGGCATTGTCCACTTTGCAAACCGATGAAGCAGTAAAGCACTCGGGCATGATCGGTACATGTGGTTTAGCCTAACAAAGGCAAGGTTGCATACGACACTGTTCTAATGGTCGCCTGGGCAGGAGATGTCTGATACGTAGTTTGTGCACAAAATGCAGAAACCACATCAGCATTATGAAACGCAGTAAGTTTGCTCTCCTTGTTATTGTTTTTGAAGTGCACATGTTGATGCACATGCACTGGAGAGGCAAAGTCTGAGTCTGCAGTCACATGTTGCACTGTCGAGTGGCAAATGTGTTGAGGTGATGAAACTGCAGGAAACATGTTGCAGAATCCAGGTGGTGGAGAAGTGATGAAATGCCCATGGTAGGTGCAGGAGCTTTGATATCCATGTGCTGTGCAGCAGTGTACAAGGCTAACTGGAACAAATGAATGTGTAAACAAAATTGGCACGGTAGACGTAAAAATACTTGCACTACGAGGAAACGGCGTGCGAATTCTTATTCAGGGTCACCACTGTGGGATTTTGGTTGGGTTATAGCACAAGGAAACACACACATTTCTGTATAACACAGTATATATCATTACAGATGTTCATGTTATAACAAGCCATACAGCCAACTCACTCGAGCAAGACAGAGTGAGCCGTTAGCTTAACAGAGACAAAGAACTTCTGATGGTGGAGGTATGTCTTTCATACTTGTCAACGTCACAATATAAAAGGAGAGCAGGATATTATGGCAGACACGGTTTCATGCATGCCACGATGTTTACACAAATTCGGTAATTTGATGGAACGAACTTCTGATTTTCACATTTTTATTATGGACAAAAGTGTTTAATGACATACTACATAAAGACTCATCAAAATATGCATAAATTTCAGGGAGAAGATGAACACTGCTGTGGTTTAAAGTAGAGACTACAGGAAGATAACAGTGGGTAAGTACTACACTCTACACAAAGGAGTGCTGTTTGGTCATTGTACACCAGAGATGTCCCAGTAGTGCATATGTTTACCTGACATATATATCTGTGACTTTATATAATACACACCATGCTAGGGGACACTATGGGGTGTCAAAATTCACAGCAAGATCATTTTTTACCATTAATTCCCTTGTGTCTGACAGGGTACACTGAGTCATAAGAAAATGTTTCATTTGTCAAAAGGTGAAACCCCGAAATGTGATCTAGTTTAACAGAGCTACATCCAATTATTCCTTGTAAACCACTGTATTTGGTGTCTCTAGATGCAGTTGGCCTCATATCACAAGCCATTGCATTATATGATGTTTTGCTAAGTACCTTTGCATGTATGCAGTTAAGTTACTTCTGCACCTGTTATCAGAAGGATTACAAATGATTATTGACTGATAGTTCGTAAGCCAGTAGCAATATTAACTGACAACACTTCTGACTTAACAAGCAACAAATGGAAAGATTTTTTGAAAAACAACCGATAAAACACATTCTAGTTTTACGCTTCCACCCAGAAGCAAGCCTGATAGAAAGATCATTTAATCAGTTTAACAGTTTCATTAGGACATATACTCCTCACAAACAAACTAATTGTGTAGAATATTTGGCCCCATTTCAGCAAATAGAAAATAATCTTCCACACACTTCCATGGGATTCACACCAAGTGAGATGATGTCTGGAAAAAGTGAAATTGACAAGTGGGTCAAACCACTACTGCAAGTGCTGCAAAATGAAATATTGTTGAAGAAAAGATCAGGCAGGCAATAGAACCCTTAATACTTGTGCAGAAAAGAGAAAGACAAAAGATTAGGATGTACAAGAACTTTTCAAATCAGAGGGAGGTACTCTTATGCATACACACTAAATCCACAAAACTAAAGAAGCTAAATAATAAGTGAACCACTATATGCAGGGCCATACAAGACAGTCAACACCTGACATCCTGGATATTATGTGTTAGGTCAACCCTGTGCATAAAAACACAGGGATTATACTCACACAAAGACATTTGCACAATAAAGCCAACAGGACTAGGACAATGTACGCTACTCCTAGGTTTAAGTAATACTTTGTAACTACAGAAGGAAAATTAAAAAAAACTGTACATAGGTAAATAGCAATTTTAGGCTTAGGTTAAGGAACTTAACTGAAAGGAAAGCAGCTATTTATGAAAGAGTAACTACACTACACTATTAGTTATCTGGAACTATACTATTTACATAACAGAAACCATGAGTAACTATTAGTAGTGAGAGATAATATGACTAAATACTACAACTTATGTGGAGAGAAAGAAACGCAATTTTTGAGAAGTAAACAATAACTTAATTTCTAATGAAATACTTATCATGCTGCTCAGTGAGTAAAGTGTCTAAAAGATGAGCTTTTATTGTTTATAAATGCAGTGTGTTGTCCCTCTAAGCTGCCAGCACATGAAAGAAAAATGCATAACTTTAAAAGCCATAATTTCATATGAATGAACTCCATTTTAGTACATATGAACTGTACAACACATGAAAATAATGCTTCATAAAAATGGAGAATAAATAGCACTCTCTTGAACTACTATATAAATATTGTGTATAGATATGAGTGACAAGCTGACTATATTTTGAGTATATGAGCACTTAAATAGTTTATTTAGTGTTAATTCAATGCAGTAATGCAAGTGCATGTCCCTGTCATGAGGAGAGGATATATGAGTACAGTGGTAGGTACTCAGAGGGCTCCGCTGGTGCAGAATATACAAATGTGGGAATAAGTGTCATGACATATGCTACACATATCTGAAATCAATTCATTCTTCTGTAGGCATTGTTGAATTTATCACTGAGTTCTGTCAGTTATGACTTTGACAGCCTCTTAAGTTCAGTTGTACACAGGATATTCATTTGCCTAAAAACAAAAGTTAACCTGTGTCTTAAACTCTATACTAGCGAGAAACTTGTTACCAATACTAAGAAAAGGATGACACAATCTAGACACAACAGAATTCGTAAGAAAGTTGCAAGTGTTATAGTTATGACGAGTGTCTAGGAAATGGTGTAAAGAAATTTAATTTGTGTAATATCCTGAAATGCTGAATGGGTATGAGAAAATGTCAGTTAGAGTGAGTGTGTGTGGTATATCAAATGGTCAATGGTATTTCCCACGTGCATCACATCTTGTGTCACCTGTTTTTACTCTGCCAGAAGTGAAGCATCATAATATCATGGGGATGCTACTTATAGACATGAGACAAAATACACTGTCTGGCTTGACAAAACTGCTGTGTACATTAACTCAGACTAGACTGAAAATTGACAGTGCTGGAGTCCTAAACAATGCTGCTCTAAATGTAGTAATTGAAAATTTTGAGTGTCAGAAAATGACCAAACCTCAAATGACTCCAGTTCAGCACATATTTCAAAAACAGTGTTTGCTATAAGCCAAATTTAGTTTTTAACTTAGTGAACACACAGCTCTTGTAAGAAGGTAAACATATTAAATTTCACAGACTTTCCTATCCTCTGGTCCCACAAGAAAGGGGAGTTTCCTGGACCATCTATATACCTTACTTGTAGATTAAAAATATGTGATTCCAACAACCATTCCTGTATGCAAAATGTAAATTTGTATAAATGTGTTAACAACTGGTACAGTCTCCTGTCATAAGCAAGACCAGAAGTATGCCCTTCCAGTCATTAAATTCCTTTACGAATAATCATTGCGTGTGTTTTTCTTATAATATGTCATATCTCTTGGAAGTTATTGATTCTCATCACATGCTGTAACAACTCAAACTCAATTATCAAATTACTAATTTAAATATCTTGGCATATTTCCAAAGTTCTCACTCCATCCGTCAGCTTATTTCTTCATTATTCCACATCATAATACTACAAAATCCTACATGCAGTAATTCCTCTTTAACCATATCTTTTGATTAAGTCATCAATATTGTAATTACATGGTGTCTACGTGGACAAGGAAAAAAAATTCCCGGATTTCCCGGTTAAAAACACACTTTCTCCCGGATGACAGTATATTTTCCCCTATCACTCCTTTGAATGGTTATGGTTTTGTACACGAGCGTACAATTTCCCGACACTTTAGAAAACGAAACTCAGAGAAAAATACACGTTTTGGAAATATCTTTGATGTGCAGCAACATGTACGCTGCGTATTTTCGTATTACAAAAACATACATTGGAAATCCACTAAACACCGCATGTTACTTTCCGAACCATTGAAACCGAGATTTCGATGCACTTTTGTAAGCCGTTCATAATTCATGTCACGTGATCTCACCAGCCGATGACAGAGGATATTCAGAGCATAGGACATGTGATGTAGTCAGCCAATAGCAACATCAGTGTTAAGTAGCACACCAAACAGGGAAAGTTAATAGTTTAAATTAATATACATAGTGTTGTTACAAGAAAAGCAAAGCTTTCACATAAAATACTGGTCTCAAGCTGCAAGAGAAGCTAAGCTTTCGCATATACTGTTGATCTTTTTTGCGCGTGTTACACTTTAAGAGATATCATACAAATGTGCCTGTAAAATTTTTAATAATGACATAAATGTCTGATCTTCAAGGTTCGAGGGTTCAAAATGCTTCTAAATGGCTCGTCATCAGACACCTGATTTTTAAATGAGAGTCAAATCCTTTGTGATTTAATAAATTCACAGTCCATTCTTGTACATAGTTCAACTTACGTAAAAGGATATTTACTTTGAAAGTAACGCTTTTCAAACCATCAATCATAATATTTTCCCGTGACCTGTTACAAATAGGTTCGTTTCAGCAGTTGCCAGAGAGCTCAGGTAACAGGCGACACTGTGCTTGGGTAGATATCATGACATAGGAAGCCCGTATGTATGTACGTGTAAAAGATCATCAATGAAAGATGATACTGCAAGAGCATCGGAATTTCGTGAACCATATTAAAATGTGCACATTTAAAGTGCATACTTAAAGGCACACTCGTATGTCCAGATTCCCAATGAAGTACCGTAGACCCCGACCTGATATTAAGCTTTTAAGTGTGGTTTTCAGGATGTAAATTTTCTTGGAGCACCAGTATTGTATTTTATCATGTTTGGTTCTTTATTATGGCATAATACCATACGTGCCAGAAAATGAGAATGTGCACTTGAAAAGCAGCGAACAGTTGAAACTACCCAGTACTGTGGAATTAAACATGTCGTTTCAAATACATTGACTGCCTCTGCGGAAAAGATTAGCAAAAGTCCAATTTCTTTAGCAAACAGACAAAAATAACTTCATTGTTCCGCAAGGCGATTAATGCTTGACTGTCAGAAAGGTGGAAATAAAATAAAATCTGAAACTAATGACATATTTCAGCCTTTATTAATTATGTGGATGTGTTTTAATTGACTTGATAGTTCCCGGCCATGGATATCTGTTTTGTTTTCATTTGATGTGAGAGTAAACGAAGGGAACACAGCAAAATCACTGAACGTAAACACGGGTCATGTGGAGACTACCCACTATAGCTGAGATTGCTCTGCGCATCAGCCCTGGATCTACGACATTTGCAAACTGGGTCAATCCTAAAAAAAATCGAATTTTCAAAATATGTTCATCTTGTAGCGCACATCTTTCTGAAAAGTCTGAAACATAACACGTATGTATTTGAGGAAATGTAAGACATATTATTTGGTCTTAAGTATGCCCAAGTGCAGTTCCATGCCTCTTCATAAAGCATTTTTCTACTGCACGTCCAAACTATATTCAGGAGAGTGGAAATTGAAATTTCCTGTGGTGCCTCTCGCAATTAATAGTGGATGGGATTGTTTGTAATCGAGAGAACAAAAACTCTTTGGGAAATCTGAACTCTTCATTGCCCATTAGTTAATAACTTGCTGTTTTGTGTGACATAAAATTAAATATAGGATATATAAAACCAGTACTGACAAGAGATAAGCAAGAAATTACTCATTTCTTCAAACCTTAGCTCCTAGCATTTTTTTCTCTCTAATCTTGCTGCAGCTTTACATGGCGTGTTTTCCTTTCTGTGAAAGAATCTTTTACCTCATCAAAGTTTGTCAAACGCTTTGCTACATGGAAAATCAAAATGTAGTTATCTAATACTGAAAAAGCTGTTAATAGAAATAATACCAAAGACTGGTGTGGTTTCTCGATCTGATTACGTCTATTTTGTCACTGTCTGCTAGATAAAACAAAATAGGCCTTTCTAATACGGCAGCAATTTTATAACACACCAAATAAACGAGACTGTTTTTGCACAAATGGTCATTTTTATAACACGACAGAATATAGTCCAATAATTATCAATATCAAATGCCTATTAGGCCTACTAAAAGCAAAAAGCTTTATGTTAGGAAACAGTTTCACGTTTCATTCATATGCACCAGCTTCTGTAGCATGAGATCGAAAACTAGTATTACGAAATTTTTATATAAATTTGGAATCGTCTTATTCTTCCATAATTTGTGTGATGTCCTCGTTTCTTCTCCATCCTCGTTCTAACAAACAATCCTGTCATCACCAATTCTGTAGCTTTTGCTGTTTAAGTGTGGTTTTCAGGATGTAAATTTTCTTGGAGCAGCTATTGCTGCCACTGTCAAAATTTGTTTGCCGATTAACTTCACTAACCCTGCCAGAATCACTGGTTTAGTTCTCCCGCAATTATTCTCCGGTTAGGCATTGTTACGTGTTCGTACAACACGTTTTCCATGTTACTTCCATAATAGAACTTAAGCGGCTGGTAGCCAGGGACTGTACTACTGGTCCTTACTAGTGTAGCGATCCGGCCAAACATTTTCTGTCAAAACTTCATTTTCTTGGACACACCGAGAAGATAATACATAATCTTTCTCACCTGTTATTCCTGTCAGTCGTTTATTTCCATTCTGATAGTATGAATCTATGGATTTCACTAGTAATTATAACAACGCTGATCATTTGCACACCCAATCAGCCACATAATCAGACAGCGATTGCCATTCATCCATTCGGCTTTGCTCCACTCAGCTTGTATATACCCGTCCCCATTTGTCTGTGGAAAGTTTATTTCTAGATGCGACGAGGATTCTCCTGACAGAGACATCACGTACACTATGCACGCATTCAAAAGTCAGCTTATGATTCATTCAGAAATCAACTTAAAATGTGTTCAAAAACCAACAGACAAGCGTTTCAAAATCATATGACTAATTGATAGGCAAATGTGCGCTGGATGCTAGGTGCTTTGTGAAACAAGTTTTTTTTCCCTCAAGAATATGAATTAGGCGCCCCCATTTCCCGGAAGTATCTAGCTGCTTGCTGCAACTGCTTGCACAGCCAACAGCCACATTCCTGTTGACTGAAGCGGGAGAATCTACTACTCAAACGTGACTCTACTGCGCATGCGCATGAGCCCGCACGTTAACTGCTAAAACAAATCGAATGTAAACAGTTGCAACTTCACGCTCATTGGAGGCAATTTGTTATTATGAATCACTGCATAGTCTTCCTAAAGCTTTCGACACATTTTCAATTGGCAGACGCTTGCATGAGCACATGTGTCGTCGTTGTATATGGCGCATTTCCTTTGCAATTTAAGTTATTTTAGTTTTTTTCTCTCGTTTATGTTTTATTGTTGAAGTATTATTCTGCAGTAGTGGGATATAGTAATATCCTTTATTAGTGTGTCGATTCTTACTAGTCAAAATTACAAAAATTTAACTGAAAACTAAAACAATGAAAAATTCCCAGAATTATAAAAATATCCCGGGTTTTTCCCGGTTTTCTCCCAGATGAAAAAAATCCTGGGTTTTTCCTGGATCTCCCGGTTGTCCCGGGTCGTAGACACCCTGGATTAAGTCCTCCATCTAGATGCTGAGTACTACCTTCAACTACCCATATTACCTTTTTGTTTTTCGAAGCAAAATCATACATGCTACGTCAACTCATTCTAATCTAATACTCTTACTACTTTTCACATTATTACTCATCATCTTACTTCACTTACTCCTCATTCCCTATTTGTTATTCCCATTTATTCCTTCTTCATTTCACCAACCTTACCACAGTTCATCAAAATTACTGACTTCTTTCAGCTCTCAAACCTTATACTTTATTCACCCACATCAGCAAAACTACCATACTTCTTAGTTTTCTCCTCTCCATACTTATTATGCCTCGCTGACTGCTTCATATCTTCAGTCATTAATTCTATTACACAGAAACAAATACCTAAATTTCTTGGTATTCCTGTACAAATTGTACACATTGAACCAGAAATATTCCTACATCGTCCCACTGCATTTCCCAACAAGATGTTCCCAAACAATTTTCTGCTTTGTGTTGATTCCTAAGCCCTCTTCTATCTCTAATTCATCATGATGAAAACTGTCACTTTGAGGTAAAACATTGTATCAGGTTATCTTTACTCATTCCTAATCCTGGATAGGTTGACAGTTGAAGAGTTGTTTTGATAGGTATAAGGTATAGTAAAAGAGTAGGCAGCAGTGCAGAAAACTAAAGAAGAAATAGCACTACTCCAGCTCGGGGCCCTGTGTATGCTACAGCACATATTCACCAAAGTGTAGTGAATCCCGTAAGGTCATTAACCACAAAAAAATTTTGTACTGAGCTTGTGCCCTCAAGTTCAAATTCTTAAGTGATCTGTCATTTGACAGCTTTGCTCAATTTGCCCATAGCACCCATTATTTTCAACCCCAACAGAGGTATGTCCATTACCTCATTACCTTCCTTTATAGAATTATACAATTCCTCAGCCATGGCACTTATTTCACTCCCTGTGTCCAAAGGAACCTTTTGCTCCCTACCAAAGGCTTTTATTTTCACAAAAGGTTGTCCTGCTTTAATATCCCCCACACCCTCACTGTCATGTAACAAATCTCTTTCAATATTGTCACATTCCCATTTTCTATATCCTAGCTTTGAGCTTTCTTCTTTTTTAACCCCCTTCAGATTGCACATAAGCTCTCTTCCTCTTCACTACCAGTTGTCACACCCTTACCCTTGCCAATAATGAACACATTAACTTTCTCTCCTCATAAGTATCTATTCCATGGTCCAAGGTATCTGCAGAAGTCTCTCCCTCAATAATCTCAGAAATTGGCCTTTTCTCTCCCTTGTGACTCTTATGCAAATTACTTTGCAAAAGAAATGTATCCTCCTGTACCTCATCTTCTCCCTGCTCATTATCACTACTCTCACTGCTTGTTTCTTCATCCCCACTTCCACTACTTTCCATTTGTATCACTTTATTCTCCATCTCCTTGCTGTCTTTCATATACTTTAACACCATCGTACATATGGGAAAACACCTCCGAAGGGAACCCCCTGATTCTACGTTATTCCCACTCTTAACTTTTGGCCCTATTTCTTCACTCACCAAGCTCTGACTTTCACAACCTATCATCATGATTAGCATCACTATTGCTGCTCATTACAAAACATATAGCATCATTGTGACAACTGGCAACATTGGTAGGCCCAGACACTTGACCCACCCCAGCATGGGCCCTCACTGTTGGGGGGTACCGTTTCCTGTATTAAAATTTCCTCTCCTATCATAACTTCTATTATTACCCCTAAAATTTCCTCAACCTCTTTCTCCCCTATCTCTCACATTTACTTGATTCACTCTGTTGGTCTGTTCCCTGCTCTCTTGGTGCCTCCAAGAATCTCTATTTTCATTAAATGAACAACATCTACATCTCTCACCCTATTCAGAAAATCTTTCAGATTATTATTATGCCCAACTAATCAACATCTCCTATTAGGAGGTAACTTCCACATCAATACCACTATTGTATCACTATCACTCCAAGTCCTATCCAAATGTTTCAACCTATTGATCCATCTCTCACAATATTCTCTCATATTCTCCCTATTTCGGTTATCATACCACAGTGCTTTTTTAAAAGCCTTTATGACATCACTCTGTTCCTCCTTAGACCAGCACTCTGCTAGGAAAGTTAACACAAGATCCTCAAAAGTTTCATATTTATCTGGTGCATCTGCCCCCAATCTAAACTCTGACCTTTCACTCTACAGTAAACTGACTTCTTAAACAATTCACAAAAGCCACTGGATGGACATTGCCTTTAGGATCAAACACTATATTATTAAAATTACTACCATCTCTCACACGGACTACCACCGATGGAGCTGTGAAATTGCTATCTTCTACCTTTCTTTTCGAATTCCCTACTCGCTTCTCGATCACAGAAGTGGACCCTCTGATTTCTTCTACTTCTGCTTGAGATTTCTTGCTATGTTCCTGCAGCATTCTATCACAATACTCATTCCCTTCTGTCTTTCTCTTATCACACACTTCAGCTTGTTCTACTATATTTTTATCCAAGCATTCCCACATGCAGGGCTCTGAAAAATTGGTGTCTGAGGAAAGAATCCAAATGTCATGTGTGGTGAAACAGGCACCAAGGTCACAGCTGTCATGTTGTAGAGCACACTCTGGAAGTTGATATTAAGTGTTGCCAGTATACACCCTCTGTCTAAGTCTGGTCATTTTAACTCATAACTGGGTGGTACTCATACTGATGCAAAAGACCAAATACCACTTACATGACAGCTGGTATGCAACATGTGTCATTTCACAGGTGATCCTCCCTTTGATAGTATATATTCTGTCAGTTTCAGAGCTGGTGTATCTGGTGGTAGGAGGCTGCATAGGACAAGTTTTAAAGTGGGGATGGTACAGGGGTAGAAGCCAGAAGGAAGGAAATGAATGCAGAATGAGCACAGGATCTGACTGAATACTGCTTAGACTCGGGAGGATAGGGGCAATAAAAAGCTATTCTACATACAGTGGGTGAAATTTCAGATAGAATGGACCTCATTTCAGGCTATGAATTTAGAAAGACATAGCCTTGTTGATGTAGCTGATTAGTACAATCAAGACAAGGATAATACCAAGTGAGGAGAGGTATACTTCTAAGCTGTTTCTTGGAGAGATCAGTAATACCAGAATTCAATATGATGGCCCACAAAATCTGCTTCTGAACTAGGCTGTTGGGGTTATCCTGACTGGTGAAGGCTGAGATGAGAATGATGGTGTACTGCTTTAAAGAATCTGCAGCTGAACTTATATGTTCACCTTGAAATCCAAGGCTGTATGGGAGGGAATGTTTGATGTGGAAAGGATAGCAACTGTTAAAATGTAAGTTCTGTTGTTTGTTAGTAGGTTTGATTTAAACAGATGTGTAGTTGACCTTCAACAGGCCATCAAGAAAAATGCCTTGGGATTTGAATAGGACCAAGTGAAATTTAATTGGGAGACTGTATTTAGAGATTTCAAAAATTTTAGTACTTCAGCTTCAACACAACTTCATATGGCAAATATGTCATCACTGTATATAAATCAAACCAGCTTCTGAAGACCTTGGATCCTTGAAAGCCTCATGAAAAGGTTGGGATCTGAAGGAGTCATCCTGGTTGCCAAGGCTGTTTGCATGTAGTTGCCACTAAGTAAAAAGTTGATTAAGGTGACCAGAATGAACATCATAGATTTGGAATCAGATGAGCATTGATTTTAACATACTGTTCAGCAGTGGACAGATCAAGTACATGATGGTATTGATATGAGGTGACATCAGTGGTGACAAGCAAGGTGTGTGATGGGAGAGGAATGGGTACAGATTTCAGACAATCAAGGAAATGGTTGGTGTCTTTAATATGGGAGGAAAATCTTTGTACTATAGGTCACTGATGCTGATCAACTAAGATAGGTACACATATAGTTGGTTCTTTACATTGAGCAATTATGGGATGGCCAGGGTGATTGGGTTTGTGGATCTTCGGAAGAAGGTTGTGGCGTCAGTAGCTCGTATCGACCATGAAACCTAATATCTGTGAACACTAAGTACTCTGTCGAGCCTTAATGTTAACTTTACTTTAGTCAGTTCTTTGTTATACTTCATTCTGTACAGATGCACTGACAAGTGTAAATATATACGAGCTACGACATACATGGGAATTAAGATTTCTATATCCTGATTACCAATCCCGTTCCCATAGTGGTGACCTCGCAGTTCATTCGTATTTTGTGTCTTCCACACTGGTTCTTATGCAACAGGTTATATGTACTACGCAATGTCCATGTCAAACAATGTCTTGTTTGAAGATGTGGAACCACAACTCCGATCACCGACTTTTGTCATTTCTTCGCCAATGGCGTATTCATCATTTACTCATAGTGATTCACATTCTCAACCAAAGCCATGTGCTAACCTCATTAGTTTTCAACAGTTGACAACTACGCCGTTAGAGCGAACAATGGACTCAGGTTTCACATCACTGGATTATGCCCTTCTGACAATGAAATGTGAACTGAACAATATTTCGAATTGTGTCTCTTCAAATCCAGTGTTTCAAGACAATGTGATCTCCATTCGAACACGTGTTTAGCCATCCGCAAACACGCTACATCAGTTACTGCGCTGGATCTGGTCCATACACATGGTGTTCCAGTTGTGTCCAATTTACATGCACAATTCAGTGTTTTGCATAGCATGGACCCCTTACCTTGCCTCTGTGGCGCGCCACATGCACTAGTGGCATGGTATGCATCAGATAGTTTCCACGTGGGTGCCGTTCTCAAACAATCTCCCCCCCCACCCCTACTCCCACTTGCTGTGGTCCCCATTTCCGGTCTCTCAACCACCTGCTGCTCCCACAGCACTGCCTGTGTCTGCCACGCCGGCCTCTCACCCTGTCCCAGAAGCAGGTCATTTCCATCCAGCACTCATCACTCATGGTCCAGTTTCTGGGCCACCCTCGTGTGCCGCCCATCCGCCCCTTTCCACAGTACTGTCCATGCTTGCCATGCCGTGTTTTCATGACACACAGTCAACTATGCCAGCTGCTGTTACTATGGATTTGCTCACCTCCGGGCCCCTGACTTAACCTCAGTTCAGCCACTACCCCAGGAGACACCGAAGCCGCCGTTGTCACCCCCTCCTGGCCACCTGCCCAAGATACCGCACTTACACAAGGACAACCCAGCATCATGGTTCACGCCTGTTGAGCATCTCTTCAAGCTACATCATGTGTCTGATGACAACTCGAAGTTTCTCTGTCTCGTGACACACCTTCATGACCACTCAGATTTGATTTGTGACCTGCTCCTTTTGTCGCCACCTGCATCAAAATAAGAGTTTGCAAATAAGACTATAATGGAGCAACTTGCCTGCTCACACAAGAGTTAATAACCAAGATTCTCTACGAGGAGCACCTGGGGAATGCACCACCTCACAACTCTGGCACCGCCTTTAATTGCTCATGAATGAGCATACCATGCCTGATGACATGCTATGGGTTGTGTGGTTTGTCCAACTACCTACTGGTCTACAGATCCATCTGTTACCACACCTGTTCGAGTCCATTGGCTCCCGCCAATGCATCGCTGACCAGATGTATTCGCTGACCAGATGTATTCGCTGCTGCAGCAACATCAGCTGGTTCATTCCACACCGTTCGTCAGCACAGCCGCCCCCCACATAGCGACCTTCGGCCGGCAGAGGCAGGGCTCGCTCCTCTGTCACCTTGTCTACTTCTCCTGGCAACATCGGCTCACTCTCTCTGCCCACGCACCTTACGTACCGGTCTATTTACTGGAACAAATCAACAAGGACAAGCCGCCCCGGCTGTCACAGTCTCCACCTCCTCCTCACCCTGCTCACCCTTTCTGCTGGTACCACAAAGTGTTCGGGGACGATGCCAAGAAGTGCAGGTTGCCACGCCAACACCCAAACACCAACTGCAGGAACTAAGAGATGCCAAGTCCTGAGGGGAACCTAACAGTCATCCTCTTACATTACACTCCATTCACTTGTCAGCCCGGCCGAGTGGTCGTCTCTATGTGACTGACATTGCATCAGGTCTAGCTTTTCTGGTCGACACTGGTGCTGACGTATCAATCATAACTACTTCAATGGCTCCACCTGCTTCTTCACAGTCAAAGTCATTTCTACGAGCTGTCAATGCAACGACATTACCTACCTTAGGCTCAGTAAAGGTTACGGTGACCCCATATCCTTCTTTACATTTTCCGTTGACATTCTACATTGCCGACATCGATGAATTGATCCTCAGTATGGGTTTTTTGTCTCATTACAAACTGTCTCCGAACATTGTACAGGGTTCAGTGCTCCACCATCCTATGAACACTCACATACTGTGCACCCGCACCTATGTCCAACTCTTTGATTCCACCACAACATACGATGTGCCTCATGGGCAACATTGTGACCTGCGTTATGGACCTACTGTCAGGATATGACTCAGTGACACAGCTCCACCAGGACAAGATGCTGAAACAAAGCATCGCATCCACTTACAGCAAGCTCGTCAAGGCTCGTACCTCACTTCTGCAACTGCAGTCCACGGCGCCACCACCTAAACAAGATTGCTCGGCTGAGCCTAGCTTGAGCACTCACCAGGTTAGTCCAAAAACTTTACTTGCGTGTGATGTTCCAAACCCCCCTCGTGCTTGCCTCATCCAGTGCCGTGTGTTTCAAACAGTGCTGCTAATGAGAGTCATGCGTGCGTTGCGACCACGCCCACCTCTTCGACAGCTACCGCACGTGTTGGTAAATATTCCCCCTCTCTCTCTCACTCACCCACCACATGACCCAGCGGTCATTGTGGCCCCACATGTGACGCCAGTGTTGGCCTCACCTGTACTGGTTGTCCAGTGCAAAGTTAACAGCGGATAGTCGCCACCCATTCCCCTTAACTTGGTGCTGTGTATGCACCTATCCCCTCCACACAAGTGCATGCCACACTCCCGTAAGAGACATGTGACTTGCATGCTACCTTTCCCCACTCATGCTAATGGCTATGCCTCATCACACCCTACTCATCCAAAGACTCGGTGCCAGGACATTAACCAGTCTTATGTGCTGTTCTCAGTTTCTTCCGTCACTGATGGAGTTACACACAAGATAGTTACCACTGCTGGCCCTCCCATTAGGCATAAGGTCCAACACCTCAGTCCTATCCAGTTGTGTGTGGCCCAGCAGCAGATTAATGAACTTTTGAGGACTGGTGTTCTTCAACCTTCAAACAGCAACTGGTCTTCACCAATCCACCTTGCCCCCAAATATGACGGATCTTTTCAAATGTGCAGCGATTACAGAAGCTTAAATGCTCGTACCGTCATGGACAATTACCCAGTGCAGAACATCAATGACTTCACTCATATGTTATCGGGCGCCACAATTTTCACTGTTATTGACTGTAAACACGCCTACCACCAGATTCCGGTGGTGCCGGGAGACATCCCTAAGATGGCTATTATCATGCCGCTCGGTTTATTCCAATACCAGTTCATGCCATTTGTCCAGGGAATGCACTGCAAACGTAACAATGTTTCATTGACTCTATCTTGTGACAGCTTGAGTTTTGCTTTGCTTATCTGTATGATATTTTTGTTTTCAGCAGCTCAGCAGAGGAACATGAAAATCATCTGTCTATGGTTCTCCAGACCTTGAACTCCAATGGTAACACGGTCAACAAAGACAAGTTTCAGTTACGCCAGGTGTCAGTCTCCTTCCTAGGTTACACCATCTCCACTGACGGAATACATCCTCCCAAATCTCGAGTGCAGGCGATCATGTATCTGCCACCCCTGGCTACTTACAAAGAATTATGCTGTTTCCTCGGCACCATCAATTACTATCGTCGCCATCTGCCTTCAGTCACCGTTGTTCAGACACCCCTGAAGGACGCGCTATCAAGCAAACAAACTTCTGGTATCAAACCCATCTCTTGGACTGCTCTGATGCTAGATTTCTTCAGGGCTCTGAGGACTTCTTTAGCTCACTCTGTGAAACTCACACACCCCGACCCCTTGGCCGAGTTATTCATCACTACGGATGCCAGCAACATCGTGGTGGGGGCAGTGTTGCAACAACGCAAGGGCGACATGGTTTCTCCCCTTCATTTCTTCTCCCAGAAACTATCTACAGCTCAGAGAAGATATTCTGCATTCAATAGAGAGCTCCTTGCTGTTTACGAGGCAATCAAACATTTCTGCCCTGATCTCAAGGGACGTTCGTTTTTCGTCCTCACCGATCACAAACCACTGGCAGAAGCATTCTGCAACCCACCTGTGGACCCACTCCCTCAACGTTACCACCACTTTGACCTGGTTTCTCAATTCACTTTGGACAGCTGTTACATCAAGGGTGCAGATAATGTCACTGAGAATTTCTTCTTGTGGATCAGTGCCGTTTCCCACATCGTTTATCCTTCCAATCTGGCCTTCCTCCAAGCTTCTGACGAAGATTCTCAGGCTCTCCTTTGAGATCCACAAACATCACTTGTTTTCACAAAGGCTAAATTTCCTGGCATTTCCAATGAGATGTGGTGTGATTCTTTGACTGTCACCCTATGCCCATTGCTCCCACCCTGGCTGCGCCGACAGGTTTTCGACGCCCTTCATAACCTAGCCCACCCAGGAGTTTGAGCCCCCACACATCTTATGTCAGAACGTTTTGTTTGGAAGAATATCAAATGGGACTCTCAAACCTGGGCATGCAGCTGTGTCACTTTCCAGCACAACAAGATCAGCAGCAACACATCCCCGCCTCTGGGCAAGTTTGACATTCCCGCAGGACAATTCTGTCACGTACATATTGATCTGATTGGGCCTCTTCCTCCTTCGGCGGGCCATAGATATATCTTATCAACTATCGACCATTTGTCTCACTGGGTCAAGGCTGTCCGTCTCCCTAACATTGCTGCCAAGATGGTAGCCAAGGCTTTCACTGGCTCGTGGATCATTCATTTCAGGTGCCCAACCACTATCACCACCCATCAGTGTCGACAGTATGAATCCTCTCTTTTCACCGTCCTCAGCAATATCTACACTATTAAAAACATACACACTACCGCCTGTCACCCACAAAGCAAGGGGTTGGTGAAGAGATGGCACTGCACCCTCAAGATGGCCCTTCAATGCCATGATTGTCCCTGGTCAGAAGCTCTCCCGTGGTTACTACTTGGCCTACGCTCGACCTATAAACCTGACCTATAGGGGACTACATCTGAATTTGATTTTGGTGAATATCTGGACCTACCGGGGGAACTTATTCTTCCCCAGGTTAGTGAGGATCTTCCCCCCTCGCCAGATTTCACTAGCCGGATGCTCATGCTTTTTCAACAAACACATTTGCACCCACTCATCAGTCACTCACCGCCTGAGACTTATGTTCCCACTGCACTCTCCAACTGCTCCTACATCATACTGCATGATGATGCGGTTAGGCAGCCTGACGTTTCTATAGTGACGTTCGATGACCAAGTGCTCATTCTTTGATACAGATACCTAGGTCCCGCCATCGGACGGTCCCTTACACATCAACACTGCACACAACCTCACACTCCCATGTGAGTGTGACCGAGCATCTCTATGTGCTTTCATTCCTATGGATGGCTCGATCCACTTAAGGGCCACACGTGCCTCCACTGCGTCGTCAACCACCCCGCCCGCATACTACCGGGCCAGCCACCGGCTCATCCGGCCACAGTGGCTTACTGAATATGAAATGGACCGGCCTCTCGCCACTCTGCCTGCACAACCCACGTCATTCAAGATGGAAGTACCTGTGGTGGGCCTGCCTATGCCCACGATTTCCATCGACGTTGACGCCCAAGCGCCCTTTACCCATGGATATCTGTAGTTCTCTGTATTGCGGGAGGGGAGGGGCTATGTGGCATCGATAGTTCATACCGACCATGAAACTTAATATCTGTGAACTCTAAGTGCTCTATTGAGCCTCCATCTTAACTTTACTTTAGTCAGTTCTTTCTTATACTTCATTCTGTACTGACACAGTGTCAAGTGTAAATATATACGAGCTACGACATTTATGGGAATTAACTTTTCTATATCCCGATTACCTATCCTGTTCCCATAAGGTAAAACGTGGGTGCACATTATCTAGGTGGGTAAGAAGTTCTATTGACTAAGGTGTTAGTCCTTGTGAGGGGCCTGAGGTTTTAAGGAGGGACTTAGGTCAGATTGTATCACAGAGATGGGGTCTTTTATGTCAGGTTATGAACAATAAACTAACATTGTCATATCAACGTTTCATCATCCTCATTGGTTCTGTCCCTACCATACTGGTGATGTGCAAAACCCATGTAGCGTGACGGGGAGACATTTTGTTATGTACTGCGATAATATGCAGTAACAATTGTAATGAAAGTGGTCTGACTACATCACATTCAATGAAAACTGAAACGTCTTCTTTGTTTGGATTGAAACTGATAGAACAACATAACCCGAGAACTCCTGCAAATCCAAACATTTTGCGAGAAAGAAACCCCTAGACATTAACCATGAGGAACAATGAAGGAGAATTTTACCACCTAAGTATCAATTATTTTAATCAGTCAACATTTCTGAACTTTCCACCCTGTTTACTCAATTTGCAGTCACAAAGGACAAAGCATATGTCCTGAAAATCAGCAGAGACAGAATTTAAATAATTAATCTGAGTCACTAATTATAGGATGGGGAGTCTTGTCTGGGATGAAGTGAAAATTACGTCCCTGTAACTAATCAGACAATACTTTTCAGATTATGTGGTTGTTGATATTCTCTCTGGATAATAGCACACAAAATGTATGTTATTCCAACTTGAAGGAGGATTTAATTTTAAGGATGAAAACCGAAAAGGATGAACCAAAATTAACAGTCATCAGTAACATTGGAGAAGACAATAGCAAGTTGAGTATAACAGTGGATTTATTTATTATCTTTCTTGCTTTGTAGTGAACAGAAGTGAAAATGACCATTTTAGTGCCTAAAGAAAATTCAGGATGGAGGGGGGAGAGTGAATTGCATAACAATGGCGAGTGTTATGATTAGTAACAGGGACCTAAATGCAACAGTGAAGGATGAAAATTTATTATTTGTGGAATCTGACTTTTCTGACAAAGATGATGTAATGGAGAGATATGAACATTTGGGACATGGTAGTAGTGAGACAGCCAAACTAAAGCAATTTTAGTTAGAGATAGGCAGGTTATTAAAACTAAACATTCAAAAAATGGACCACAATAATTAGCAACTGAATCAAAAGTTAGATCAGATATTTACTAAACTGGACATGATTGAGGTACAGGTAGGTGCCCTTCAGGCATGAGTGGAGGAAACTGATAAGGGCCTCACTAAAATAATTGAACAATTCACAGACGAACTTGCTACTGATTGGGAGAAAAATAAATGTGCCTTTGATGGGGTACATTTGAAAATCACTACTGTCAATGAAAATCTAGAGAAAAATATTAACACTGTTGAAGAAAATATGAATGTGTAACTACTTACTATTAGAAGCATCCTAGAATAGCAAGTAAAATCGGTAGGCGGAAAAGTTGAGCTTAAACACATAATCAGCAAAAATGTTGTAAACAACTTAGTATGTAATTTTTCTGACCTAGCAAAGAAAGTAGAGAACCTCAATGCAGACATCACCAATAGAAACATAATTAATAATACTAGTATGATGGTGTGTAATACACCAGTGAAAAACTTTTCTGATGGAGGTAGTATGCATCCTGTAGATTTTATGCAGTACTGTAAAGATAATTTGTGACAAACATTACCAATTGCACAAAAATTAAGTTTGTTAAAAATATATTAGAAGGTGAAGCACTACCATGGACAAACCAATTATTATTTTATTTATTTATTTATTTATTTATTTATTTATTTATTTTTTTTTTTTTTGTTTTTTTTTTGGAAAGTGAATTTTTGAGTGGACCAAGGTACAGGGAGAGGAGACACAGTGTGAAACAATTTTGTATGAAACAGATATGCAACTTAGCACACATTAGTAAACCCTTCCAAGAACTCACAATGATTGATAAAGATGTAGATTACCAGCTGAAATTCAGTGGATCAGTTGACACACTTGAACAGTTTTCAAAGTATGTTGACAAGTTGGATAGCACTTTGTGAAGAATAGGGATACAGCACCATAGTTATCACAATTTTGCACATGAAAATTGGAATCAAAATCGGGGAAATAATAATTATCACAAAAATAACACCAAAACTATCACCACCACAATAACTCAGCACCAAAGAATCACAGTAATCATTGTGAAAACAATCAGTATCATCATCAGAATAGTTATCACACCACAGTTTGGCAAAGGAATGACAATAAAAATTTGGAACACAGAAACAGACACTGGAAAGATCACCACAAGTCTAAAGAATACCAAGATGCAACTGTACATAAATTAAAAAGAAGAAACCAGATAGGGCTGCATTGTAGGTCCACAAATTAGGTCAGAGAACTGTAATAGTAAATAGACCAACCAACCTAATTATCCATAACAAACAAAGTCAACTGATGTAATGAATAATTATTTTAAAGAAGTGTATGATCCCCTATGCACCATTACAGTAGAGAAGGATGAAAATAGGTAACTGTAATGATAATGTTAAAGCTACTGAGTTTCTGAGTTTAATATCTAGTGAAAAGTTATGTCCCAATGGTGAAGATACTTCAGTTAACAGTTGTGAGATTAATGGTAAACTTTTGGCTAAGATGATCAGTGATGAAGTGTTCTTTTATAACTTCTGGTTCAATAGTGGGACAGTTCAGAATGACGACAATCTTAGGAAACATGTTAATCAATGTATGTTCAACTTTGTGTACAAATTGGTGGCACAAAATTAAGCATGATGTCTGTAAACAACTAAAAAGTAAGTAGATCAATGACAGTCAAGTGAAATTTCTTGGTTAAGAGACATTTTCCATGATGATGGTACTAGTAATGTTTTTCTGTTAGGCTGATGAAGCTTTGTAACCCATATGAGACCAGTACAAGCAGGATGCAAACCATAGGTCACAGTTTCAAAGAAACTGAAGATGATTTGTTGTATGAAAATGTTAATCACAGTGATTATCATGAAATCTGTAGTCCCTTCATTAATGCAATGAAAGAATCATGAGAATGCAGGTGTCTTATCAAGGCAGGAAGCCAGGTGTCAGGAGGTTCTGCAGGTTTAAGCCAGGAAATAAAGGGAGGAAGTGATTGTGTCAAATTACCTGTGATTGGAGTTAAAATCAGAGTCACTCAAAGTAGAAATAGTAAAACAGTTGAGTATCCGGCTTTGATTACTTTCAGTATTGAAGGAGTACAGTTTACTCAAGGATGTCTTATAATTGCAGAACTTTCACAGGAACTTATATTGGGGATAAACTGGATATGAAAAGTCAGCGTAGATTTTGACTGGAGAGAACAGAAGCTTCGTATTCAAAGACCAGATGGAAGCTGTGCTATACCAATTTTCTGGAGTTAGATTCAACAGTAATAATAAAGTTAATAGTATTCAGTTTTTAAAGGTGCAGGTGTGAACTATGACACTCTTAGTACAGACACAAATGAGGCAGAGTTTGAAGAACTTGTTAACACTGAAGTAGGGTAAGCTGGTGGGCTCAGTGAGCATCAAAAATAGGAATTGAGATCTTTACTTTCGGAATACAGTGGTGTCTTTCATAATGTGCCAGTAAGAGTAAAGAATTACCAGTGTACTTTATACCTGAAAACTCATGAACCATTTTTCACAAGGCCACATAGTGTATCAACTGCCAGAAGTCCAGCAGCAGAGAAAGAATTACACAAAATGGAAGTATGTGATGTTACTGAAAAAAGTACTAATCCTCACAATAACCCACTTGTAGTTATGAAGAGAGATGGAAGTGTGAGATTGGTGTTAGATTCCAGATAGTTAAACAAATTTTTATACAGAGGAACAGACCACTCTGAAAACAGTGGTGTGCTTTTACACAAATTTAAGAACATGAAAATTTATCTCAAGTCTCAATTTGTCCTCAGGATTTCACCGGGTACCTTTAGCAAAAGATTAAAGGAAGTATACTGCCCTTTTATATGGCTGTCACTGTTATCAATTTTGTGTTGTATCATTTGGTTTGAACTCATCTGTTGCTGAAATTATTTGACCCTTGGGTCATGTGGTTGGTAGAGAACTTGCATCACAACTGGCAATCTATTTAGACAACATTTTAGTAACTGGACAAGATTGGAATGAACACTTTCAACTTTTGAAACAAGTATGCAATAAACTTAGACATGTAGGAATGACAAGGTTGCTGTGAATAACTTAATTTTTTAGGTCTTGTTATTACTAAAGATGGGATTCTTGCTGTCCCTAAGAAAATAGAAGTCACTTCCAAACCTATAGCACCAAGAAAAAGAAAGCAGTTAAATTCATATTTTTTTCTTCTTCTTTTAGTTTGGATTGTATCAAAAATTTGTTAGTAATCAAAGTTTGAATGCATGATGTTTAAGAAATTTACTTACGAAGAATACTAAGTGCATTTGGAGTGATGAATGTCAGAAAGCTTTTGAATGAATTAAGAAAGAATTGAACAACTCACACTTATTACAAAGACCTGATTTCAGTTTGCCTTTCTGCTTATGCACTGGCAGCAGTATTTATGGACTAGGTGCTGAGTTATTTCATGAAAAGAAATTTATGCTAAAATTATACACTGTCAAATTGTTTTTGGAAGCGAAATGTTACTCAAACATGAAAAATTTTACTCCATCACTGAAAAAGACTTATTGGCATTTCACAAGTTTCAAAATCATCTGTTGGCTCATAAATCAAAGTATACTCAGATCAAAATGCAGTAAGTTAACTTCAAGAGTGCAGATTACTCCGTGAAAGACTTACAATACGGGTTATGTCTTACATCAATTTGATTATAAAGTAGACATCAAAGGTACAGACAATGTTGTTGCAGATGCTTTATCTAGGTTACCCTTAGGTGAATGAATGAATTATATGATCAGGAGGAGGAAAAGCAGTTTGAGATGAGATATATGGAGATTGTTAGATTAGGAAAAGGGAAAATTGCCACTCATTGTGTGTGTGCGTGTGGTGTGTGTATCGTCTATTGTTGACAAAGGCCTTACTCGCCAAAAGCTTTATTTGTGACAGTCTTTTCATTGTGCCTATCAGCGACTCAGCATCTCCACTTTATGGTGAGTGGCAACTTTCCTTTGTATAATATTGCCAAATTACATCCCGGATTTTCTATTGTTTGGGTGTTAGATTAGATTAGGTTAGATTAGATTAGATTCAGTCTTTGTTCCATAGATCCGAAAATCAGATGATTCTTGTGGGTATGGAACATGTCAGAAAGTACAGCATAAAACATTTGAATATTATATTTGCTGCCTTGATCATTTGTCCGGAGATTGTCAGAATAGATGAATACATTACAGTAAACTCAATCTGCTAATATTTACAGAATCGATATACTGTCAGGATGAAACATTATTACACACTTTTAATAAATCCATCATAAGCAAAATACCTAATCTTGACTTTTGTGACCAAGTGTTGTAAAAACTGAAATCTGACAGACATTTTTACTTAAGCTGGTCTAGCAGTCCGCATTAAGATATTCATCTATATAGGAGAAGTAGTTGCTTATCAAAAAGTCCTTCAAACTCTATTTAAAGGGTGCTTTATCTGAAACCAAGTTTTTAATGGTTGTTGGCAATTTATTGAAAATGTGTGTTCCTGAATACTGGACCCCTTTTTGGACTAAGGTCAGTGATTAGGTCTTTATGTAGATTGTTCCTATTCCTAGTATTGATATTATGTTTTACCTATGATAGAGCACAGTAATCAGTCATCCTTTCTTGCGGGTTTTATTTGGAAAATCTAGATTTTGGCTAGTGCCTATACACCATCAATGTACGGACTGTATTAAGTAATGCATTGATAATGCATTATGGAAGGACAACTGATTGCTGTGATCTTTCATTGGTAAATCACACGACAATCACTGAGTGCACCCATGCCCCTAATGGAATGTAACCTACTGATACTATTTATTGGGCTATTGGTTGGAAACTAAATTGAGTTACAGTGTTACTGTTTGGAATAATTGTTCACTGACACAGCTTTTCAATAAATCCACATTAAAATCACCAGCAACTCTGATTTCCTTGTTTTTTACTGTGAGATTGGACAACAGATCTTCCCGATTTTTACAGGTTTCTTGAAGTTGCTCTATATAAACTTACTATTATAAAGGACTTATTATGAAATACTACTTCTGTTGCACAAGCTTCTAAGTGGTGCTCTGAGAAAAATTTATTAATATCGATATCCTTGATATTAATACAGTTTCTTACAAATGTGGCAACTCCTCCTTTCTCCATATTTCCTCTACAGAAATAGGAAGTAAACTTAAATCCTGTAATATTTAAGATATATATGCCAATGCTCACATGATTATATCAACTGGTTTGCTCAACTCTAATTCTTCAACACTAATAAGCAACTCATTAAGCTTACCCCTTAGTCCTAGGATATTCTGATGCAATAAGGATATGTAATTTTGTGCACTGACAGAATTACAGCTGGATGAACCTAATATTTCTGTCAATTTTTGAGTATCTCTAGTTCAATCAGAGGCTGTCTGCATGAATTGTGAACATTAAAATTTTCTTTCTGGCTGCCTGTTTTATCAATGTGAATGTCTCTGAAAATCTTCTGTTTCTGCTCTCTCTCTACCCTAAGAAAATCTGCTGTTCTGTCACTTATAACCACTGGTACAATCCACTTATGGTATCCCCACCCCCTAAAGTTATTTGCTATGATGAGAAAGTCATTACAGTCATGTGTAACAGAACCAGGAGAAATCAAACCATGATTCAAACTAGAGGTTAATCAAAAGCTGTTTAGGTAAGAGAGAGTATGAAAAACTGGATAAATTTTATAAGGTTCCCAAAGGGACATTGTTTAGGAGGACAGATTCTGACTCTGATGACTGGAAGTTATGTTGGCTGGAGGAATCTGAAAAATTAATCAAGTGAACTCATGAATCATACACACACTGTGGCATTCAGAAATTCATTCAAAAGTTACAAGAGAATGTTTATTTTTACAACATGACTGAAGAAGTAAGGGACAAATTGTCACCCTCTGATAGATGTAAAAGTGTAAAGATCAGTAATAGGACATGTCCAGGCAAAAAGCAGAACATCATTTCAGAAAAACCAATGGATTTAGTAGATGTGGACTTCTACAGATTTTTGCCAAAGAGTAGAGGTAGTCACAGTCACACTTTTGCTATAGTTGACATTTTTTCCTAATTTATAAAATTGTTCCTTGTTGGAAGTGCCACAAGTAAAGAGATTATTTCTAATATTGTGAAGGATTATTTATAACATATAGGAAAACCAAATGCCATTCTGTCAGGTAATGGGTCATATTTCATATCCAAAAACTGGAAAACATTAGCTGAAAAAACAGCAATTAAACACATTTTTTTTATTTCAGTGTATAACCCATTGCCAAACATCTGCAGAAACTGGTCACCTATTGTATATATGTTGTAGTCATAAGAATCCTACTTTGTTTGGACACATTAGTGATTTTGAGACATCATGAGCAGCTTACAACACACTCCTACTGATTTTACACCTTTCAGGATTATGTTTCATAAGAAATCTGGAAACATTCTATCTGAGTTGATTGAATACTACTCATCATGTATGATTTTGTCTACACTACATGCAGTTCAGAACTTGTAATGGGTGTCCCACGAGTATATGCCTAACATATGATGACAAGCAGATAGAAGAAGTGGACAGTGTTAAATTCTTGGGATTACAGCTTTATAATAAATTCAACTGGGAGGAGCACACCACAGAACTGCTGAAGCGTCTTAACAAATCTCTAATTGCAATGCAAATTGTGTCAGAAATAGGGGATATAAAAATGAAAAAGCTGGCATACTATACTTACTTTCATTCCATAATGTCATATGGGATTATTTTTTGGGGTAATTCATCAAGCCAAGCTAAAGTTTTCCGGGCACAAAAATGTGCAGTAAGAGTTATACGTGGTGTGAACTCAAGAACATCCTGCAGAGGCCCGTTTAGGGAACTAGGGATACTAACTACTGCTTCCCAATATACACTCCTGGAAATGGAAAAAAGAACACATTGACACCGGTGTGTCAGACCCACCATACTTGCTCCGGACACTGCGAGAGGGCTGTACAAGCAATGATCACACGCACAGCACAGCGGACACACCAGGAACCGCGGTGTTGGCCGTCGAATGGCGCTAGCTGTGCAGCATTTGTGCACCGCCGCCGTCAGTGTCAGCCAGTTTGCCATGGCATACGGAGCTCCATCGCAGTCTTTAACACTGGTAGCATGCCGCGACAGCGTGGACGTGAACCGTATGTGCAGTTGACGGACTTTGAGCGAGGGCGTATAGTGGGCACGCGGGAGGCTGGGTGGACGTACCGCCGAATTGCTCAACACATGGGGCGTGAGGTGTCCACAGTACATCGATGTTGTCGCCAGTGATTGGCGGAAGGTGCACGTACCCATCGACCAGGGACCGGACCGCAACGACGCACGGATGCACGCCAAGACCGTAGGATCCTACGCAGTGCCGTAGGGGACCGCACCGCCACTTCCCAGCAAATTAGGGACACTGTTGCTCCTGGGGTATCGGCGAGGACCATTCGCAACCGTCTCCATGAAGCTGGGCTATGGTCCCGCACACCGTTAGGCCGTCTTCCGCTCACGCCCCAACATCGTGCAGCCCGCCTCCAGTGGTGTCGCGACAGGCGTGAATGGAGGGACGAATGGAGACGTGTCATCTTCAGCAATGAGAGTCCCTTCTGCCTTGGTGCCAATGATGGTCGTATGCGTGTTTGGCGCCGTGCAGGTGAGCACCACAATCAGGACTGCATACGACCGAGGCACACAGGGCCAACACCCGGCATCATGGTGTGGGGAGCGATCTCCTACACTGGCCGTACACCACTGGTGATCGTCGAGGGGACACTGAATAGTGCACGGTACATCCAAACCATCATCGAACCCATAGTTCTACCATTCCTAGACCGGCAAGGGAACTTGCTGTTCCAACAGCACAATGCACGTCCGCATGTATCCTGTGCCACCCAACATGCTCTAGAAGGTGTAAGTCAACTACCCTGGCCAGCAAGATCTCCAGATCTGTCCCCCATTGAGCATGTTTGGGACTGGATGAAGCGTCGTCTCACGCGGTCTGCACATCCAGCACGAACGCTGGTCCAACTGAGGTGCCAGGTGAAAATGGCATGGCAAGCCGTTCCACAGGACTACATCCAGCGCTCTACGATCGTCTCCATGGGAGAATAGCAGCCTGCATTGCTGCGAAAGGTGGATATACACTGTACTAGTGCCGACATTGTGCATGCTCTGTTGCCTGTGTCTATGTGCCTGTGGTTCTGTCACTGTGATCATGTGATGTATCTGACCCCAGGAATGTGTCAATAAAGTTTCCCCTTCCTGGGACAATGAATTCACGGTGTTCTTATTTCAATTTCCAGGAGTGTATTTATTCCTTAATGAAATTTGTTATTAAAAATATATCTCTTTTTCAAACCAACAGCTCAATTCATGGCATCAATACTAGAAATAAGAATAATTTTCACAAGGATTTAAAGTCACTTAGTCTTGTACAAAAAGGTGTGCATTATTCAGGAACACACAGTTTCAATAACTTGCCAGCAGCCATAAAAAGCTTAACAACCAATGAAATTCAGTTTAAGAGAAGCCTAAAGGACTTATTGGTGGCCAACTCCTACTCCATTGACGAATTTCTCAGTAGAACTAACAGATTTTTGTGTGTGTTATAACTTCTGCACAATTTCAGTGCAGTAATGTGTTCATTATATATATATAGAATGAACACATTACTGCACTGAAATTGTGCAGAATATATGGTTATAATAGAGGGAAATATTCCACGTAGGAAAAATATATCTAAAAACAAAGATGATGTGACTTACCAAATGAAAGTGCTGGCAGGTCGACAGACACACAAACGAACACAAACATACACACAAAATTCAAGCTTTCGCAACAAACTGTTGCCTCATCAGGAAAGAGGGAAGGAGAGGGAAAGACGAAAGGATGTGGGTTTTAAGGGAGAGGGTAAGGAGTCATTCCAATCCCGGGAGCGGAAAGACTTACCTTGGGGGAAAAAAGGACGGGTATACACTCGCACACACACACACACATATCAATCCACACATATACAGACACAAGCAGACATATTTAAAGACCAATATGTCTGCTTGTGTCTGTATATGTGTGGATGGATATGTGTGTGTGTGCGAGTGTATACCCGTCCTTTTTTCCCCCAAGGTAAGTCTTTCCGCTCCCGGGATTGGAATGACTCCTTACCCTCTCCCTTAAAACCCACATCCTTTCATCTTTACCTCTCCTTCCCTCTTTCCTGATGAGGCAACAGTTTGTTGCGAAAGCTTGAATTTTGTGTGTGTGTTTGTGTTCGTTTGTGTGTCTGTCGACCTGACAGCACTTATATATATATATATATATATATATATATATATATATATATATATATATATATATATATATATATATATACGAAAGCGCTGGCAGGTCAATAGAAACACAAACAGACACATACATACACACAAAATTCAGCTTTCGCAACAAACTGTTGCCTCATCAGGAAAGAGGGAAGGAGAGGGAAAGACGAAAGGAAGTGGGTTTTTCCCGCGTGGAATGTTTCCCTCTATTTTTTTTATATATATATATATATATATATATATATATATATATATATATATATATATATATTAGAGGGAAACATTCCACGTGGGAAAAATTATATATAAAAACAAAGATGAGGTGACTTACCGAACGAAAGCGCTGACAGGTCGATAGACACACAAACGAACACAAACATACACACAAAATTCAAGCTTTCGCAACAAACTGTTGCCTCATCAGGAAAGAGGGAAGGAGAGGGAAAGACGAAAGGATGTGGGTTTTAAGGGAGAGGGTAAGGAGTCATTCCAATCCCGGGAGCGGAAAGACTTACCTTGGGGGAAAAAAGGACGGGTATACACTCGCACACACACACACACACACATATCCATCCACACATATACAGACACAAGCAGACATATTTAAAGACCAATATGTCTGCTTGTGTCTGTATGTGTGGATGGATATGTGCGTGTGTGCAAGTGTATACCTGTCCTTTTTTCCCCCTAAGGTAAGTCTTTCCGCTCCCGGGATTGGAATGACTCCTTACCCTCTCCCTTAAAACCCACTTCCTTTCGTCTTCCCCTCTCCTTCCCTCTTTCCTGATGAGGCAACAGTTTGTTGCGAAATCTTGAATTTTGTGTGTATGTTTGTGTTTGTTTGTGTGTCTATCGACCTGCCAGCGCTTTTCGTTCGGTAAGTCACCTCATCTTTGTTTTTATATATAATTTTTCCCACGTGGAATGTTTCCTTCTATTATATATATATATATTATAGCAGTTGTATTGCACGTTTATTACCTTATAAATAAATAAGAAACTATTTATTTTAGGTTCAGTGCATTAGTATTTGTAAAATGACTCTTTCATATAGTATTCATCAAAAAATGACAATCACTCCACTTGGGACCTGTGCAATGGTAGATTAGCTCACTTGTTTTAGTTGTAAATATTTGTCACGTATTGTTGTTTTTCTGACATGTTCTACATCCTGGAGGACCTCCTCATTATGGATCAGTTGCAATGAAAATAAATCTAATCTAATTCTAATCTAATATGCATAGGAGAGGAGAGAAAATTTGTCAGAGAAACCATGAAGAAAGGGAGAGGCAAAAAAAGGTGACATGACAGTACAGTAAAAGTAACACAGTTTAAAACTGGGGATTATTTACTTGTGAAATCTTATCAATGATATAAAATATTAACAGCAGAACTAAAGAAATTCTTTGACATATACATTTAACCATTTGAAACTGCTGAAAATCCACATCCTAATGCATGCTGTTTGATTTATCCGAAATCTAGAAAACTTCTGGAATTGAGGAATATTACCTTGTTAGAAACATAGCAACAAGAAGTAAATTATTTGAACTCTTGTGTTTCATAATGAACTTGTTGAGAAAAGAAAAAAAATTCATTAGTAAATAGAAATTTAAATGCTAATCCAGGAATTGTGTATGAATTTAGATGAAATTTCATTCAGGTATTTGTCTTTAACTCTATACGTGCTAAAGTATATGCAAATATGTTGTCTTGGTGTCACAATTGTAAACCTCAGAGGGATGAACATTTCTTCGTAAATTATGTGCTTGGTGGAGTTTCCTGTACTACAGCTCCTTCTGCGATCTTTGAACCTATCAGGGTTCTCTTCTACTGTCACTGCTACCTTTTCTTTTTGAAAACACCAATCGTGAATCACACTTATATATTTACATGGTAAAAGTTTAAATATACAATGCAGTGTATTGGTTTAACACTACATAATTTACCTACTGTGATACAAACTCCTCATCTATGCTTTGAAGTGCGCACATACCATAATCATGAATTATTGTTTTGCAAAATTAAGTGTTGGGCACTTCTGCACTAGGATGACAAAGGAGCTCCTCTCAGATTGAAAGGCTGAGAAACTGTTATTAAATTGATGCTGATGAAATGAATATGTTAGTGACAATCATTATGAATTTATATTGGTTTTCACCGTGCAATATCACCATATCAGGTCTCAGGTATTTTTGCATGAGCAATCTTACTGGTTAGTGCCACCAAACAAAAAGTCTCAGAAGTGTTCTCTGAGCAAATTCTCTTTTTCAGTGTTTACTGACTGGTTTTGCTGGTCTGTACCAGAAGAAAGCTTTAAGGCCTGAGAATTACTCTCTGAGCACATATTCTACTTTATGTGAATACTCTTAAAAAGTCTCAGAACTGAGCATTGAGGAAGTCTTTATCATTTATGCATGTGACCTCAAGACAGGTCTACTGTACACTACATGCTGTAAAACATGTACCTGTATATACATTTATCCATTTGAAGGGATTTCCACTATTTAGTATTACCATTTCTATCTCATTTGTGAAGACATTTATTTTTAGCTATATATATTTCTTTTCTCAAGTGTACTGGTAAATAATGATGAATGAATATTTTGAATATCTGAGAAATTTTCAGTGCCATGTAACTAATTATTACATTTGTCTTCATTACTACACTTTTGGTGGGCTATTAATGGAAAGCCATTGCTTTAACATTTATCTTACTATATTGTTTTAATATTTTGACTGCAATCTTTTATTTAACTAACGAAAACCTAATTAGTGTGAAACATGTTCCAACAAAACACATTTAATTTTATTCATAAGTAATGAACACTACATTAATTTACTCATTATGTACAATATAACATGCTTTAAATTTAATACTGTTGCAAATGGCACTCATTCATTTAATTTTGTCTGTAAGACATTTATTACATTGGAAAACTGGAAAACCACAGTAAAAACCAGACATTTGAAAAGAATACTACTACTACAGAAAAGAGCAATAAGACTTATACATGGGATGGGACATAGGGATTCATGTTGTGAAGTGTTTGTGCAGCACGAATATCTGACAATATATTCTCTGTACATCTTCAAAATAGTTGTATTTTTTATAAGTCAACAAACAGAAGCTATCAAGGGCAATGATGTACACGATCACAGCACTAGAACAAAGTGTAACTATTTCTGTAACAGAACAATGTTAAAAATGACTGACAGAAGTGCATATATCAGTGGTTTGATTTGGTATAACAAGCTACCAAACTCTCTAAGAACGTATGTGGGAAATGTTTTTAAAATAAAATTAAAATCTTTTCTAATAGAAAAATTTTTATATTCTTTCAATGAATTTTAAGATATTGACTGTAACATGAGCCATTAGCCTATCAGTTGTAATGTGATAAATGTAAAAAAAATAGACATAAGAAGCAGCAGCTACAGAATATAGTGTATTTTATAAGTATAAATATAACCATAGTATTAAGTCTGACGTTTGCAAAAGCCATCATTACGATGGCTTCACGCAGAGAAAATGTAAATAAATAAAATAAATATTATTGTGAGGAATAATATGAGGAACATCTTGTAATCTCCCCCCCCCCCCCCCCCCCCCCCCACCCCTCTGCCATTCCTTCTTCCATCTACTGTCCACATTAAACAATGCCCAGTCCAAGTAATTAATAAGCAAAGTCTTTTATGCAAATTTGAGAGGAGCAAAGATTACAATAAACTTTCAAGTTTGCTTAGTTTGTTGTGTTGAGACAGTTCCAGTTCTTCTTGTCTAGGGGTTTGATTCTTGAAGCTGAAAATCTAACATCATGTTCTCACAGTTGGTCTGAATTAAAGAAGTTTGAAGATTGTTGTAGCAGAATTTTTTTTACATACATATATTTTCCACTGTTCTGCTCACATTTTAGTACATCATACAGTATTTTGATTTTTCAAATTAACAAAGCTGAAATTACATTGATCACACCTATTTTACAAAAATAAGTCCGATCACATCAGGGGTGAGCTTACGACTAACACACTCTGTGGAAATAACAATATTGCAAAGCATTTACAATTTTTCTTAAAACTGAATTCCTACTAGTTTTTGTTATAATATTAATTTTGATTATTATTTCATATATGAATCCAGAAATAAAAACAGTAAATGGTACAGGATTGTGTAATTTATAACAGAAATTTTAAGTGTACAAATAATTTGTAATTTCAAATATTTCTAAAAAAAAAAAAAATAATTTTACCTGTACATTCAGAGCTTGTACTTACTTATTATAACATCAAAACTAAAATATTTTATAAAATAATTCCTATTAACAAATTTTAGCTTGAAACATAACATACTGTGTCTACAACTATATGATAGTTTTCAGAAAATCAACTGAGATAATACTGACCTATCCAAAATTTGAAAAATAATACTGGTGCAAACGACTACTGTAGAGGAAAAGTAATGCTAGAGGGGGATGTTCTGTTACAACATCCCCCTCATGTAATATTGAAACAATATATTTACAATATTTTGTGTCCTACTAGAAGGTTTGCCAAATAGTGTACAAAATGATGCCAAAAGGTAGAACACAGATAGTCAAAGTTAGAGTCCAAAATTCCAAGAAAATTTTAGGTAGTATGATCATCACTTCCCTATGAACATAAATATAGGTTAGCTTACAAAAAACTGCAAAAGGTATAGAAGAAAATACATAGCATCAAACAAATTACTGATTACAACACTAAACTACAGAGATAAGTGCAGAGGCAATGTAAAGCACTAGAATTACAAATTGCAAGTTTACATCTATAAAGTCACACCTTCAAAATCATCAAAAGAGAAGAAAAATTCAAAGCCTATATGTGCAACGAGTGAGCCAACTTGAAAAGCTCACAACAACTAGTACTGACCAGAAGAATATACTCACTCACAAGGAGGAGTATAGCAGAAAATCAATCAGCCACATAAACCAGATTATGTAAGGCTATATTGACTCATGAAAAGAGAAAATAATGAAAAAATATTAGGGCCTATGCTTACGATGTGGGGACTGATCCATGAATCCAAACCACACCTGGTATACACCAGCAGAAATGTTTTGACACAACAAAATCAATAAGTTCATGAGCATACATCAATAACTTCAATTATATATAAAGAATAATTAGAGGAAGCATCTAGTCTCAATCAATAGTTGCGTACTTTCCTTGAGTACACACACACAGTCTCGATAACTATTGGTACCCAAAACAGAGTTAGGCATGAGCTTGCACACAACTCCATTTCCAGTGAGATACAATAATGCAGTGCTCAGAATAAATACAGGTAATCAGAGAAATTAATAAATCAGAATGATGACATAATTGAGTAGCATGAGGACTAAAATCAGTGTGTGAAATCATCTTGTTATACAGTCCATTCACAATTTATGGAGATAAAAAAATTCATCGAAATGTGTGACAGCTAACCTAACAGCACCTAATTTTATCAGATTCTGCTAATTATTTAGAACATAGTTCACAGAAAATACTCCTGAACTTTTTAAGTTTTAAAATTTCTGTGTTGAACATAACATATCATCAGTCGTAGAACATCAACATTCCACAGCATTACACCCAAGTCAAACAAAATTTAAAGTTACGTAATTTATTGGGAAGTTAATCCCCCTGCTTAAAAAAAAAACATATTTTTTTGTGGAATAACACTGTCTATAGGACTGACTTCTTTTTTAAGCAAATAGTTCCTTGAAATTTATATAAATACAAGAATTTTGGATATAGGGTAATTTGTTAGCTAACAATATACAAACTTCAGTCACAAGACTGATGTAGCTGACAGATGTTTGAGTACATTACCCATCATCTATGATCTCTTGAAAATAGACTGGACCAACAAGGGTGTGACCATACAGGACTGTGGGAGTGGATCCACACACATCTTTCAGTTTCCTCCCTAGATTTCTCATCTCACTGTAAAGGATGATCCAGCATCAGGAGATTTTACTTTATTATATCAGCTTTCAAACAGTAACCTTTCAAACAGTAACTTCATTTTCCCATTGCGGCCAAGCCACGGCCGTCAGTGTTAGCTTTCTGTAAATTCTTTTGTCCCACGATTTAGCAACAGCAAGTCAGCACCGAGGAAGGGCACCTTGGCCACATGCCTCCCTCACGTGCTGATGAGGTAATGCCACCCCAGGCATCACTTAGAGGGTGACACTCTGGAAAATTCATGCCACCAGCATGGTTTTCTCAATCCTGACCAATCAGGGCAGAGGAAGCCACATGGTGTGTTGAATATACCCGGCCGCCCGTTGCAGGGCCCACTCTCGTCTTCTCACTCTCTTGGATGTGCGACCTGTAGCAGTGAACATCTCCCACTTCTCCCGGTGCTGTGGCACTGGGGACTTAGTTTTTCACAGCCGGCATGCCACTCAGACTGGCCTGATTGGTAGACGCCAACTTTCGTTAGCTTCGCGAACTATGTTTCGCCAAACTCTACGCTCTAGCTCACGCTGATCTCCTTAGGCCTATGTGACCCCTTTTCAATGTGCTTTCAACAATAAATGGCCTTTATCTAAAAATTATCCTATTCATTCCATAACGCCCACCACCTGCCCATATGCCCATCATTTACAACACCCTCCAGTGGATAGGTAGCTTCCTGTCTAGCTTTCACATCAAATCCTGAAACTAAGTATGCACATCACACGGCATATGTTTTGCATATCTATATTTAAAAAATAAGTATTCAGGGTTTATGTCAGAATGGATTAAAAAGTGTTCACACATATGGTACATTAATAAACAGAGCTAAATACAATGAAGAAATGAACTAGTAAGGTAATATACATATATATACTAAAGATATCTCAAAGTAACATTAACTTGCAATTAGCAGATTTCTAATTATGTACATAAGCAAGACAAGTTGAACTGCACTGACACGGCATCCGACAGATTCCTACAAAATGAGGTATGTATCATAGTCCACAATGCACTGACATAAGAATTCAGTATTTAACATATACATGTGTTTGACTTGCACATATGAAATTTCAAGACACTATTCCTAGTATTTAAGGCAAACATGAATAAAATGAGTCTTCACTCAAATTACCAGAACACCCATGAATTTACCCAAAAGAGTTCCTGCAGAGTACACAAGAATAACAATAACATTAACACTAATAGCAATCTAAATTAAGAAATATATTACTAGATATTTAATGGCATTGTCACATTTCCAAATTTTAAAAGTCTCTACCCATTCAATCACATGGCATATATGTATCAAAATCTACTGCACACATCTATTACATAACAGAATTATATAGCTGAATGAATCTGCAAATATAGTGTGGTGTAGACTTAAACTCAGTCAATAGACAAGACAGAACTTTTAAAAATCACATCATCTTACATACTACATTCCTGACAAAGGACAAAGAAAAAAAATTAGACACTTATAGATCATGTCTACAGGTTTTCAGTTCAGTGATATTGTGTAATCCAAACAATGTCTTAGGTTTAGGACACACAAGTCTGCATGCATTAGGATGCAGATTTTCAAGCATTTCAAATGATAATACATGAATACTGAAGAATTTCATTATCTCAGATGTCAACACTTTAGATTTCTCTTTGACTTTCACCAACACAAGATGTCCTACTTCAAGCTTAGAAAATCTGCCTTTACCATCATGTCTCTGCTTTCTCCTATCCCCCTGCTTTTATCATCTCCCTGACACATTCTTTTCACTCTTGCAGTGATAGAATGTTCAAACAGTATTGAAAACACCACCATACAAAGATGCAGTACAATTTCTAGAATTAATTTCAAGTGCAATCTGGTGAAATCCAAAGGTCAAGTCTAAGTTACTCATGAATTTTACATAATCAAATTTGTGTAACACCTCGTCCGTGTTCTCAGAATGGTCATTTCCTCTGGTGAGAAACTTATTAAGATGTCTAGAGTCCAAAACAATTCTCACTCCACCATTTCTCCTACTTTCCACAACCAAAGGACTATTGAGGACTATTGTAAGTGTGGAGGATTACCAGATTGGTTGCACCAATAATCACACCCATTTAACAATAGTTCATTTATTAACCTTAACACATACAAGGATCACAAAGAACTGAACTGAACATGGCAGAACAACCAAAGATAATGCTTAGAGTCCAAAGATGAATGCATACCGATGTTGGTGTTCATTTCATTGGCGCAACATAAGTATTCCTACTTCTCTCAACTACTCCCCACAGTTCCATTTTCTGGATTTCTTTCTCCACATCTATCCTTTTTGAAAATGGTATACTATACCACTCACTTGACCTCTTAGCAATAAATAATCCTGAGTTAATAATGAGCATCAAAACAGATACAGGGATTAGTGAACACAGGGTTCTTGTAGCGAGATTGAATATTGTAACCCCCAAATCCTCCAAAAATAAATGAAAAATATACCTATTCAAAAAACAGATAAAAATTCACTTGACACCTTCCTGAGAGACAATCCCCAGTCCTTCCAAGTTAATGATATAACTGTAGACCAGATGTGGCCTGAATTCAGAGAAATAGTATCAGCAACAATTGAGAGATACCAAATAAATTAACAAATGATGGAGCTGATCCTCCTTGGTACACAAAATGGGTCAGAACACTGTTGCAGAAACAATGGAACAAACATGCCAAATTCAAACAGATGCAAAATCCCCAAGATTGGTGGTCTCTTACAGAAACTCAAAATTTAGTGTGGACTTCAATGCAAGATGCTTATAACAGTTTCCACAATGAAACTTTGCCTCAAAATCTGGCAGAGAATCCAAAGAGATTCTGGTCTTATGTGAAGTATGGTAGTGATACAAAACAATAAATGCTTCTCTGCACAATAGCAATAGAGATACTACTGAAGACAGTGCTGCCAAAGCAGAGTTAGTAAACACAGCCTTCCAAAATGCCTTCACAAAAGAAGGTAAAGTAAATATCCCAGAATTCAAATCAAGAACCGCTGCCAACATGAGTAATGTAGAAGTAAATATCCTCAAAGTAGTGAAGCAACGTAAATCAGTTAATAAAAGCAAGTCTTCTGGTCCAGACTGTATACCAATTAGGTTCCTTTCAGAGTATGCTGATGCAATAGCTCCATTCTCAACAATCATATACAATCATTCACACGACGAAAGATCTGTGCCCAAGTTGACTGGAAAGTTGCACAGGTCACACCAATATTCAAGAAAGGTAGTAGGAGTAATCCACTTAATTACAGGCCTATATCGTTTACGTAGGTATGCAGCAGGATTTTGGAACATATATTGTGTTCGAACATTATGAATTACCTCGAAGAAAACGGTCTATTGATACACAATCAGCATGGATTTAGAAAACATCGTTCTGGTGAAACACAACCAGCTCTTTATTCGCATGAAGTGTTGAGTGCTATTGACAAGGGATTACAGAACAATTCCATACTTCTGGAGTTCCAGAAGGCTTTTGACACTGTACCACACAAGTGGCTCTTAGTGAAATTGCGTGCTTATGGAATATTATCTCAGATATGTGACTGGACTTGTGCTTTCCTGTCAGAGAGATCACTGTTCGTAGTAATTGACAGAAAGTCATTGAGTAAAACAGAAGTGATTCCTGGTCTTCCCCAAGGTTGTGTTATAAGCCCTTTGCTGTTCCTTATCTATATAAACGATTTGGGAGACAATCTGAACAGCCATCTTAGGTTGTTTGCAGATGACGCTGTCGTTTATCAACTAATAAAGTCACCATAAGATCAAAACAAATTGCAAAATGATTTAGAATAGATGTCTGAATGGTCCAAAAATTGGCTGTTGACCCTAAATAACGAAAAGTGTGAGGTCATGCACATGAGTGCTAAAAGGAATCCGTTAAAATTTGGTTAACAATAAATCAGTCAAATATAAAGGCCATAAATTCACTAAATACTCAGGAATTATAATTATGAACAACTTAATTGAAAGGAGCACTTAGAAAATTTGCAGGGAAGGCTAACCAAAGACTGTGTTTTATTGGCAGTACACTTAGAAAATGTAACTGATCTACTAACAAGGGAACCTCCCCATCGCACCCCCCTCAGATTTAGTTATAAGTTGGCACAGTGGATAGGCCTTGAAAAACTGAACACAGATCAATCGAGAAAACAGGAAGAAGTTGTGTGGAACTATGAAAAAAATAAACAAAATATACAAACTGAGTAGTCCATGTGCAAGATAGGAACATCAAGGATGGTGTGAGCGCGGGAGTGCCATGGTCTCATGGTTAGCACAAGCAGCTGCGGAATGAGAGGTCCTTGGTTCAAATCTTCCCTCAAGTGGAAAGTTTATTTTTTTATTTTCGCAAAGTTATGATCTGGCCGTTCATTCATTGACGTCTCTGTTCACTGCAATAAGTTTAGTGTCTGTGTTTTGCGACCGCATCACAAAACCGTGCGATTTGTAGGCGAAAGGATGTGCCTCTCCAGTGGGAATCGAAAACATTTGATCGCAAGGTCATAGGTCAACCGATTCCTCCACAGGAAAACGCGTCTGATATATTCTATAAGACACTGGTGATGGCATGTGCGTCACATGACAGGAATATTTTGCCAACCCACCCAACTTGTACACTTGGCAAATGGGTAAAATGATTCTTCTACCTAGCCCGATTTAGGTTTTCTTGTGGATGTGATAATCACCCCCCAAAAAAGTGATGGAAAATATAAGAGTTTGTCACATAAACTGCAACAAATGAATGCAACAGTTTCACAGTCACACAGTTTTCCCTGTGCTCTGTCAAAACATATGTTTTTAACGTTTTCAAATTTTTGCGTGTGTAGACCGTCGTGTGTTTCGATGTTTGTTTAGGTGTAGTTTCCCCATACTACGGCGCAGTTACCTTGCATCGGATGGACGGACGGACAGATAATAATTATCTGAAAATAAAAAATTTAATTTATCACCCGAGGGAAGACTTGAACCTAGGACCTCTCGTTCCATAGCTGCTCACGCTGACCACGGGACCATGGCGCTCTTGAGCTATTACTATCCTTCAGGTTGCCTGTCTTGGGCATAATCCACTCTCTTTGTATATTTTGCTTGTTGTTTTCTTAGTTCCACACAACTTCTTCCTATTTTCTCGATTGATCTGTGTTCAGTTTATCAAGCCCTATCCATTGTGCCAACTTATAACTAAATCTGAGGGGCGTGCGATGGGGAGGTTACCTTGTAAGGAGACTGCCTATACTATGCTTGCTGTCCTCTTTCAGAATACTGCTATGCAGTGTGGGATCCTTACCAGATAGGCCTGTTGGAGTACATCAAAAAAGTTCAAAGAAGTGCAGCATGTTTTGTATTATCACGAAATATGGGAGAGAGTGTCACTGAAATGATACAGGATTTGGGCTGGACGTCATTAAAGGGAAGGTGGTTTTTGTTGTGATGGAATCTTTTCATGGAATTCCAATTGCCAACTTTCTCCTCTGATTGTGAAAATATTTTGTTGGCACTGTCCTACATAGGGAGAAATGATCGTCATGAGAAAACAAAGGGAAATCAGAGCTCGTATGGAAAGATATAGGTGTTCATTCCTTCCGCATGCTATACAAGATTGGAATAACAGAGAATTGTGAAGGTGGTGTTATGAACCCTCTGCCAGGCACTTGGATGTGATTTGCAGAGCATCCATGTAGGTGTAGATGTAGATGTAGATCTAACTAGTAAATAAAAACTAAATTAAGAGCAGCTATCTGATTCATGAAGCTGAAAATCTAAAATCAGGTCATTGTGGTTGGTTTGGACTAAATAAATTTGAAGATTGTTGTTGCAGAATTTTTTTACATAAAAATATTTTCCACTGACTTTCTCAAATTTTAGTATATCATACAGTATTTTGATTTTCCATGATGCTGAGTCGCAGATAGGCACAACAAAAACACTGTCACAAATAAAGCTTTTGACCTGTAAGGCCTTCACCAAAAATAGACAAAGCACACACACACACACACACACACACACACACACACACACACAACTGCAACTCTCACACACAACTGCAGTCTCATGCAACTGCAGCCACACTGCGAGCAGCAGCACCAGTGTATAATGGGAGCAGCAATTTGGTGGGGGTAAGGAGGAGGCTGGGGCGGGGAGGGATAGTAGGGTAGGGATGACGAACAGTGCAGTGCTGCTGGGGATCATGGAGGGACGAGGTGGAGAGAGGGTAGGGCAGCTATGTGCAGTTGGAAAGTTAGATAGAGGGCAGGGAGAGATGGCGATGAGGAGGGAGGGGGGTTGCAGGAAAGGAGAGAAGTAAAGAGATTGGGTGCATAGGTGGAATGAGGGCTTTGTAGTGCAGGAATGGGAACAGGGAGACTGGATGGGTGAGGACAAAGGTTAACAAAGTTTGAGGCCAGGAGGGTTACGGGAACGTAGGATATATTGCAGGGAAAGTTCCCACCTGAAAAATTCAGAAAAACTGGGGTTAGTGGGAAGGATCCATATGGCACAGGTTGTCGAGCATTCATTGAAATGAAGGACTTCATGTTTGACAGTGTGCTCATCAACTGGGTAGTCCACTTGTTTCTTGGCCACTGTTTGTTGGTGGCCTTTCATGCAGACAGACTACTTGTTGGTTGTCATGCCCACATAGAATGCAGAACAGTGGTTGCAACTTAGCTCGTAGATCAGATGACTGGTTACACAGTTAGCAGCCCTGTCTTTGATTGGATGGGCGATGTTTGTGACCGGACTGGAGTAGGTAATAGTGGGAGGATGTATGGGACAGGTCTCATATCTAGGTCTGCTACAGGGGAATGAGCCATGAGATAAGGGGTTGGGAGCAGGGGATGTGTAAGGATGGACAAGTATATTGTGTAGGTTTCATGGATGGTGGAATAGCACTGCAGGAGGGGTGGGAAGAATAGTGGACGGGACATTTCACATTTCAGGGCACAATGAGAGGTAGTCAAAACCCAGTTGGAGGATGTAGACCAACCCCTCCAGATGTGAGCTGCAGAAATATAAAAAAAACAATGAGGTTGGTGAGAAAAAGTTCATAATCTGTGCAAGAAAATGACCCATATTCTGAGCTAGCAGTACAGTCCCACAGTGGGACATTTGCCTACAATTAGAAATCGAATAAGCAGTTGACTGTGTTTTGATGCAGTTGTGCTGTTTAATGCTTTGAGTGTTTCATTACTGTAGGGTTACACAAGTGTGTGGCATCAGAGTGATTTAATGGAAGTTTATTTTATTATTCTTTAATGATACAGTGATTTAGTCTGTTTAATACAAGCTTATTTTATCATTGTGTAATTAAACTAAGATTAAACTATGAGTCTACTCATACATGTTTCCATTGTTGACACAAAAATAGCTGTTCTTTACATGTGTACGAAATATGTCACAAACCTGGTTGTGTTATAAAAAATGGTGTGGTCACTTAGGGTTAGTTGCCAGTTTCACTATGTTATTTTGAAAAATTTAATTTACTTATTTCTTTCAAAACATAAAAACCGTTTGTAAAAAATTAATATTACACTTTACTTACTAAGCCACTTGTACAAAAAATGGTTTCCACTCAAAACATTATTAGATGTTTTTGTGAGGTTTTTGGGGGTGGGGTTGTGACAAATTAAAACTTCACACCCAAATCTGTAGAATGATACAGAACCTACTTATTAATGTGAGCTATAAAAATTATCAATCAAACTGGAACACTAGTAAGTGAAACTTAGCTTGTGAAATGTGTTGCTGTATACTTCCCACAGCTAGAAATTTAATTCCTGTACATCACCAAAAGCAGAAGCCAGTGTTATATTGCGAATTCTTATGTATTGTACCAATAAAAGTGTTACACATAATCAGCACAGAAACCAGTAAATTTCTACTGTTTGCAGAACTGCTCAAAATTAGACAGCTGTATACCTTGTAATTTTATGTTTTGGCCATGGTCGAAGTGACTTGGAACGATCATTAGGAAAAGCTATTAGAGAGTCTTCAAGTCTACCATTGGTGTATTCAGTAGTTAGTATTACTTTCTGTTTATAGCAACGTTTTGAATGCTTTAAAGGCACCAATAACTCCAAGTTAGTATTTCCTTCATCTGAACTGCTTGCGTAGCTGTCATATAATTCTTCACATTCATTTTGAAGTGATTTTTGTAGCAGGGTCTCAACTACAATTTTTGCTTCTTCTTGGGGAAATCTTGATGTTCCTGGTGGAACCTTTTGCCACAGTACAGGTGTTACTAGAGCTGCTCGTGGCTTTTCGATTCCAGAAGAGAATGTAATCCTTTCATTTACAACTCCTATTTCATTTGTTATAATTGGTGTAATCCCTGAAATAAAAAAAATGCAAAAACATGTTACCAACATACTGAAAACAATACTTGTAACTGCAAGTAATTTTGAAATCATGTCAAAATTATTATATAATTGCTACAGTTTGAAGGAGATAGGCTGCATAAGGGAATCAACTGTGGGAACTCGGGTACAGATGGCTGTAGAATATGGAATACACAATCTGTACATTGAGTAACACAATTTTTACTGAAGATGATTACATGAGACATATGCACATGAACACAGCACAGTGCTGCTTACTAGAGAGAGAGAGAGAGAGAGAGAGAGAGAGAGAGTGAGTGAGATAGAGGGAGAGAGAGAGAGAGAGAGAGAGAGAGAGAGAGAGAGAGAGAGAGAGAGAGAGACAGAGACAGAGACAGAATCCAAAAAGTAATTCAAAGTAATTCTTGCTGGTCAGTAATGATGTTGTGGTAGATATCCATAAACAATAACAACAATTATTTCACAGATGGGAACCAAATATCAGTAGCCAGAGCCTTAAGTTGTTCATTATGTTCACTGGTAACATTTCTCTTGCCTGATGAAGCTACATCTGTAGAAAAACATGCCTCATGCTCTGTCACCAACTGATCAAAAAGTGTAATAACACTTTGTTTCCTAAACCATGAAAACAAGTTATCAGGCACCTACTGTCAATAAAGAGGAAGAAAGGCAATGTGAGGCAAAGATAGAACTGAAGCTGCATGTTGGATCACTTGGGCAAGATTCAGTATCAAGGATGCTTATAAAATCTGAACTGGATCCATCACTCAACTGCCTAACTCACACCCAGATATAACTGGAAACATCAGCTCACTAATACATAAAGGGTGTTTCAAAAAGAATATACATATTACAGAATATTATGTTGTGAAAACTATTGATCGCCATGCCACAGCTTGGTTATTTGAGGAACAAGTGCATTATCTAGTTTTATTCATTCTTGCTAGATGTCAGTTGTCTTCAGTTTGTCATGTTGCAAAATGACTACTCCACAACAGAAATCATTTTGTGTTCTCAAGTTTGTGAGGTGTAGTTCTATGATTATAATGCAGAGACTTTCTATATTGAGCTCCCAAACTGTCTCTTCAAATGGATGGAACAGTCACAGATGGTACTGACAGTTTGTAGAAATAGGATGTGTGTGTAAAGGAAAAAGTCCTGCCCACATTCACATTTCCAATGAAAATATCACACAAATTCATCCTGCTTTCCAGTGTAAACCTAGAAAATCAACCCGTTATGCCAGTCAGGAGTTAGAACTGCCTGTTTTGAGATATTGGTTGGTTATGAAGCCATACAAGCTATAACTGTTACAGGTTCTACTACATGAAAACAATACAAATGTGTGGCATTTTATGACAAGCTTCAGAATGCTAACTGACAATGGTAACAACTTCATACCACTCATCATCATGTTCAGTGATGAAGTGACTTTGCACCATAGTCAGTGTTCAAATTTGGGGCCTACGGAATGCAAAGGTGCATACTGAACATGTACAAGATTCAGCCAAAATCAGGTTGTTTTGTGGAATATCTCGCTCTTGTTTATAGCTCCTTCTTCTTTGATAGAAACAAGTTTAACCATCAGCAGTATTTTGCTATGTAACAAAACTGCTTCCTTCTGAGACTGAGTGAGGACAACTTTGTTTTTTAATGAGATGGGCATCTCTCACCAGAGTCACTAAGTGTGTGAATACATGAATGAAACTCTAACAGTCAGCTGGACTGGTCATGAAACAGCCAGAAATTTAGCACTTCTCAGCTGGCCTCCATGTTCACCAGGACTTGAAGCCCTATGGTTTCTTCCTGTGGAGTTTCATTAAGGAGGAGCATTTTACATTAGAGACTCTCCACATTCAGGAAGACCTCTGGGGTTTTATGAAGATCATTTAAAAGCATTAATTCACAATTATCCACATCACTGTACTCGAGGATGTGAAAATGTGATTATTCCACCACCATGCAATGGGGAAGGTTTAAAAATCAGTGTATGCGTATCACATTATCTAAACTAAAATTACAAAAATCATCTGATGGCCACATGTACATCTCCACTTGCTAATCATCAATTGGCTCATGAACAACACTGATCATTCTATCCTGTATCATTACTGGAGACTAGAAATGGTGTCTTTATGCTAACACAAGGAAAAGAATGGAATGGTTGAGCCCAAACAAAGCAGAAACTTCCTGTACAACTGTGTGCATCCTCAAAAAATAATGTTATGCATTTGGTGGAACAGCAATGGTGTGGTGTACTATGGATTGCTTCCCCAAGGTGTAACGATCATCACTGACATTTATTGCCAACAACTGAGACTTCTTGCATATGCAGTCCACAACCAAAGATCAGGAAGAATGCATGAAGTGATGTTTCTCCATAATAATGTCCACCCTCATTGAGCTAGACTGACAAACACCATACAGGAGTTGGGTTGGGAAGTCTTTCAGTTCCCACCTTATTCCCTGGATCTTGCACACTCAGAGTGTCACCATTTCTGCTCTTTATTGAACCACCTTCAAGGAACTTCGTTTCTGGATGAAAATGTGCCAGCCAATCATAGCTTGACAATCTATTTACCTAAAAACCATGATTTCTACAGTAGGAGAATTGAAAAATTACCCCAGCACTGGCAGACTGTTCTAAATAGTAAGGAAGAATATATTAATGATGAATAAAGTCTCTGTGAAGTGTATCTGTTGGGTTTATTAAACTTATGGGAAAATGCTATGAATCTATTCACCACCCAAATACAAAATATTTGGTCCAGAAACTTTCCAAAAATAAAATTTATTTAAGATGCAATGTGATGTTTGGGAAAGTGTACCATGTAGAGCATGACATAACACTTCACACAATATGTTCTAGAATTTTCTTTACAGTTCTCAAACTGTCATTCCCTGTGTTTCTCACCCTTCTGGATGACATGTAGTTTCTGGTCATACTGTATGTCTTGTACATTAGTTCTGGCAGCTCAGATGAGTTTTGTTAGTGTTCCCTTAGCTGACCTCATTTCAAGACCTTTATCAGATATGTTCTGGCAGTCTTTATTTTGAATTTTTTCATTGAAAGAGAAATTCCTTTATTGCAACTCTTGAAAACCAGGTCTGCATTTACAACAGTCACATCTACCACACTCGTAAAAAAGCACCAGTACTACTCTTTACCACAAACTGCAATTATAAGTTTCTCTAGTAGCCAATTGTGATTGACACCTCCCGTGAAATTCTCATATGTGTTCAATGTGTATTGTTTTGGAACACTTAGCTTTCTTTCTGGGATGAATACCAACATAAGACTTTGATGGTAAGGAGCACGATGTGAAAAATCAGTTGTTAGATAAACACACTTGTTATCATTCCATTTTGTGACCAAAATGTCCTTCACACAAGCAAATCCCTAACTCAAAACACACCTTCCTTTATTTCTCATTATATTATTTGGTGATACTGGACACTTCCTTGTTCTGTTTTCTCTTACAGTTCAGCTTGCATGGAATCCTAGTTCTTCAGTTGGATGAGAAGGTCATGACTAGTAAAGTTACTGTCAAAAACTATTACGTAATTGTTTGGCTCACAAATAATTGGCAACACTTTCAAAAATACTTTGAAACCCAGTGGTTGATCCTCACTGTCATCCTCCTGGTCCTTCCCACAATATAGTAGAAATGTGTAACAGTAGCCTTCAGTACAACTTAAGGCCCACAGTTATACTCAAAGGGTATGGGCTTGAGTCTGATAAACTGGTGTATAGGGTGATGTCCATAGTATCTCACAATCATTTAATCAAATGCTAGATTTTTCTGAACGACTTTTGTACCAGAGCCTCTTGTAATTAGCCTCTGATAGTGGATTTATTTTGAAAGATTTGACACTTTTATCTTGATTGACAATTTTATCTTGATTGACAATTTTATCGTCATTTAAATGTAATACAGATTTCAGTTCAAGACACCTTTTATGGCTCTTTGAATCTTTCACTACTTGAACATCAAGATCATCATCTTCAAACTAATAATCTCTTTCACTGCACAATTTATGATAGCCAGTAAAATCAAGAATCCAATAAACTCATAAATTTCATCAGGGTACAACTAAAGAATGTATTTTATTTTTACACTCCCTGGCTTACTTTCAGTTTCCTGTACAATAATGCTTGCAACTTCTTCTGAAAAGAGTTCTTCAAAAATATGTATGGGAGTGAGTTCATGCAACTTTTATTTTGATTCATCGGACTGACATGAAAATTTCTATCCTAAGTCAGGAAATGAAGATTTTGGAACCTGATCACCCCATTTTACTTCCTTTTTTATGAGCTTTTTTGGTGCAAATATTAGAAAAACCTTCATTGACTCCCTCTCATATAAAATTCCTGTAGCACCTGCAATGTTGCTTACATAGGCACTACCTAACACGTCATCCTTAGCATTTTCTTGAACTGTCTGCTCATCTGCACCTGTAGGTAGAGCTACCATATCTGCTTCTATTTATTCAGGTAATAGATATTCTACTGCCTCTTCAACAGTTTCAAAAATCTGGCAAGCCATGACAAAGAAATGTGAAAAGATGGAAAAACATATCAAAAAGCATGGAAGTGCCCGGTAACCTCAAATAGAGACTGCAGGTTTTCATGCGCAGGAACAAAAAATCTAATGAAATGTTTTGCCCTCCATTTGTGCCAAGCACTACTGCAGTACAATGTTACAAAGCAGCCAGAAAATGTAGGTAGTCTTAGATACAGACACACTAATAAAAACAGAAATAACCAGCAGGCTCTGCAAAAAAACTGTAGTAAAGAGATAACACCAGTACCCATTGTTGGAGAAAACGTCACTTTACTGCAATAGAAGTCCACTGCTGGTTTGAAGTAGCATACATTGTAACAATAACAGAAAAAACTTGACTTTTCTCAATCAAGAGTAGGCACTAATTGGTTAAGCTTTTTCAGTTTCTCCCATTTAAATTTATTATTTGGATATTCCTTTTAGCTAGGCTGATTCCTAGAGTAACATTATTTTGGCTATGGAGCAAGGTAATTAAAATTTACAGTTAATTAAATTTGCCATTATTGTCTGATATATTAGAAACACTGTTATCTAAATAGCCATAATTCCATATGATGGCGTACATCAGGCAAAAGCAAGCAGTATGAATTTTCCAGTAACACATTTCAAATTATCTAAAACTAATTATCTTCCAAAATAATTAAACTTGGGGTTCAGAACCAAATTATGTCAATAGTTCCAATTGTAGCCACTATTTTATGGCATCAGGGATAACAGCCTAAAACTACTAAAGTCCAATCTCCAAAACTGTAGGCAAGTTGTGTGTATTGCCACAGAAAAGTCTACCGAGAAACAAACTAAGGTGGGAACTCTGCAGGGATCTATGTTGGGACCATTTTTGTTTTTGATAATGATCAATGATCTACCCTCCTTTATAAGTTCCAATACAGTGCTATTTGCAGATGACACTACCTTCCTAAAGTATAACAATGATCTAAATGAGTTAAAATATTTATCTAAAAACAAAGATGATTTGACTTACCAAATGAAAGTGCTGGCAGGTCGACAGACACACAAACAACCACAAACATACACACAAAATTCAAGCTTTCGCAACAAACTGTTGCCTCATCAGGAAAGAGGGAAGGGAGGGAAAGACGAAAGGAAGTGGGTTTTAAGGGAGAGGGTAAGGAGTCATTCCAATCCCGGGAGCGGAAAGACTTGCCTTAGGGGTAAAAAAGGACGGGTATACACTCGCACACACACACACACACACACACATATCCATCCACACATATCCATCCACACATATCCCTCTATTATAACCATATCATTGAGTTAAAATATTTGTTGACAGTACACTTGCCCAAGCTTCATATTGTTTCAGGTCAAATGGATTTGTCCTGATTGAGAACAAAACACAAAAAATGGTATTTAGTCTGAAGGACAAAAGTCCTTTTAATGATCCCTGTTACACAAAGTTCTTGGTGTTATATTTAGATGACAAATTGTTCTGGGAGCAACACATAAAATACATTAGCATTAAATTATCCAGAATAATTTACTTATTAAGACATCTTATGAGATGTGTAAAAGCAGCTTACGTTAAAACATCTTATCATGCATTTTATAAAAGTATTACATCATATGGACATATTCTCTGAGGAAAAAATCGTTCAAATGGCTCTGAGCACTATGGGACCTAATTTCTGAGGTCATCAGTCCCCTAGAACTTAGAACTACTTAAACCTAACTAACCTAAGGACATCACACATGTCCATGCCCGAGGCAGGATTCGAACCTGCGATCGTAGCAGTCATACGGTTCCAGACTGTAGTGCCTAGAACCGCTCAGCCACTCCGGCCGGCTGTCTAGGGAAACTCAGCCCATGTTCAAAACATATTACTTCTGCAGAAGAAAGCAATCAGAGTCATTACATGTTCTCTGCATAAAGCACATTGTGAGCCATTATTCTCTGAATGTAAAATAATGACTGTCATAAATCTGTATATATGCTAAGTGTTAACGTTCACAAAAAAGAATATACACAATGTAAAATGTAGAAATAATATTCATGGTCACAACACAATAAAAAATACCTCCATACATATATCATACTATAGATTATCAAAGTCAATCAATAGGTATGAGCTAGGGGGCAATAAACTATTTACTTAGCTTCTACAGATGGAATCATAAGCTAACAACTCACATGGGCATACAGTTATATTTGCTAATGTAGGAAATTTGCAAGCAGGAAGCCCACAAGTAAGATCAATGTCAGGCGCACACTCAGTGCTGGCTCACGTGTCAAACATGCACATTTTGTATGTGAAAATAAATGCATTGACAGCCAGAAGGCTCATTAATATCAACATTAAAGGAATTTTGAGTGATCACAGTATGCCATTTTAAATGGATTGTTTTGTGATTAGAAAAATTGTGGAATGTTGTTGTCATCAAAACTACACATTGTTGCACGCAGTGATGCTCATTATGAACTGAATTAAATGACCTATCAAAGTGGGAGCCTTTTCAATAAATTAATACAGGACTGTGCTAAGTGCAAATTGAAAACATTGTTGTGTAAATGTGGACTATGTATTGTGCCACATTTGAATAATTAACTTTGACACTGGACTGCTGATTGGTAATTGTAGGTCCTGCTCCAGTTCAGTGTTCAAATAAATTTTTGTGATCAACAAACTGGTCACCTTGTTAATATTGCAAACTTCACAAGAAATATATGGAAGCTTGTTAATGCAGTGTAAATGGTGGTGCTGTGTACATTTTTAGAGGAAAAGACTTTGTGGTGATTGAGAACAGTGCTTCTGAGGAGAGACTATGAAAACCAAGTCATTGAAACTGCTGTGGAAAGTGTGGTTGTATTGTGACCCACCTAGCACTCTTCAACATATATTAATGACACATGTTGTAACAACGACGACTATGTACTATTGTACATATAAGTAATTCTTTTCATCGGATTTTATGATAAACTTGTGTAATTGATGTTCTGATTTCATTTCTTTTTGTTTCATGCCATTATGTTAAGAAAACTGTAAATAAGTTTCAATGTGAATATTAATGTTTATATCAAATGTCAAGAAATATTGTAATAGAATTGAAATGTAACAAATTTTGAAACTGTTGTAAGATGTTTAAAATTGTAACTGTGCATCTGGTCTATACATAGGCAATGTGTTAGGATATGTATAATGCAAAACCTCGGGTGAATACCTGGTCTGTCAGGGAGCGGTAAAAGGTGGATGGCAGGTGATCACGGGAAAATGTGTGGGGGCACTGTACGGCACAACGGGCACAGTAGTAGTTGGAATTTGGCACTGGTTTGAGCAACACCTTCTGGAGCAAGGAGGCTCTCCTGGGAGACATAGCTTCACTGAGCCTCGGGTATGCCATTCCAATGCCCACACAGCATGACGAAATTCCATAGCCACTAAATGGAAAAGTATTAAGACGCTAAGTAGAATTAAAGTGCCGATACATCAAGAGCCATAGCTGTGATTATATGTGTGCTCTGTGCCTCACCATGTTGCCACCTGCCAACCACCGCATCGATAATAGCAGGTTGAAACCTTTAGTACTGTATTCATATGGATCAGAGAGTGAACTGTGTTTGTTTTGTGCAATAACAACCTAAATTTTACCAGAACTTTTCCATCATTTAAATATCCTCACAACTAACCTAGACAGGGTCCTTTCCAAACGTTGTGCAATCCGAGTGTCCCAAAATGAAAATTGAAAATTGTGTTAATAATAATTATTTGCAGAACTAGTTATATTAGAATGGTGTTTAAAGAAATGTTGTGTTGATGAACCAGTAAATGAATAGTGAAAGTCTAACGAAGTCGAAAGATAACTTTAGTATTGATATAATAATGAAGTTTATTATTTTTAGACAGATTTAAAGGCATTTAAATGAGCAGTAAATAAAATGAAAAGAGTAGTAACTTATATACTGGAAATCTTGAATGAATAATAAATTCAGCAATCTTTTTTTTTTTTTTTTAATATAGCAATCATAACAGTTTCAGGGTCCCCCCCCTCTTCAATCATTTGAATACTGAAGTGTTCTAAATTGGTTTGACCAGCAAAAGTTAAAGTCAATATAAAAGTCAAAATTTATCAGTGTTTTATCTTTAACAAAATTGACATTTTGTGTGCGTGGCATGAAAGTACAATTTCTAGGGTAACCTATGCCCGACTTTAATCAGATTAATAGACAGTATAAAGTTTTTTAGTAAATGTTATAGTGTAGTGTTATGTATTCATGATTTTCCGTATCAGTACAGAACATGAAACTATCAGTTCAATAGAATTTCTGGTTCTAAAATTCTACTATATTATGCAGTGTTACAACTTGTTTTGCATTAATATATACCAACTTGTACAGGAAGAAACTCAGTTAATGCCTAATTAGGCTGGTGACCATATTATTGTCACATTGGTAATGTCTTCTGGTTTGCTTTTGGTCCATCCTGACGTGTGATTGCATTTCGAACTTACTTGACATATCATTGTTATTACAGAGTGGATGTAAGTCTGATTTGCCACCATTGAGGTACACGTGGTCGATATCTATGCAAAAATCCTTTCTTATAATGTGAATCCTGCTCACATATCATAGCACAGGCTTTAACGAGTACTGTATCAGGGATTACAATGTGACCTGAGGTTCTGCAATGTCCAAAAAAGACATCAATTCAAAAGAATAACTTCACCAAAAGACTGCCCAAGACTGTACTATTGACCATTAAAGCACAAATAATTGTACTGTACAACAATGACTGAAAATGGACTGTGCCATCAGCCAAACTTGTAATTAATTATTTAACTAAGACTGACTGATATAATTACTGAATGATAATATATGCTCACCAGCTTATGCATGAGCAAAAGTCATGGAACCATATACATTAGTAATTATTTAAAAATATTATTATAAGTAAAACACACACACACACACACACACACACACACACACACACACACACACACACACACACACTCAAACGCAAATGCAACTCGTACAAACATGCCTGCAGTCTCAGGCAACTGAGGCCACACTGCAAGCAGCAGCACCAGTGCATGATGGGAGTGGCAACTGGGTGGGGGTAAGGAGGAAGCTGGGGTCAGGAGGGGGGGAGGGATAGTAGGGTAAGGGTGGCACACAGTGAAGTGCTACAGGTTAGACGGAGGACAGGTGAGAGGTGGATGGCGTGGGGTGGACGAGGGGGAGGGGGGGGGGGCAGGGGGCAGAAAAGGAGACAAGTAAAAAGACTGGGTACATTTGTGGTATGAGGACTGTGTAGTGCTGGAATGGGAACAGGGAAGGGGATGGATAGTTGAGGATAATTACTAATGAAGGTTAAGGCCAGGAGTGTTATTGGAACATAGGATATACTGCAGGGAGAGTTCCAATCTGCACAGTTCAGAAAAGCTGTCATGTTTGAGAGTGTGCTCAGCAATAGGGTGGTCCACTTGTTTCTTGCTACAGTTCGTCGGTGGCCATTCATGCGGACAGACAGAGCTAGAAGCTGTTGAAGTGGAGGCACTGCTGGTGGTTAGTAGGTTTGATATGTTGGGTTGAGTAGGACCAGGTGAAGCAAGTGGGGGAGAACTTGTTCAGATTATAGAGGAATGTGGATAGTGTGTGTCATGAAGCAAGATGGGATTTTGCTTCCCCTTTGGCATCTGCCTCCTTAAATTTGTTTTTTACCACCAGATCTAATTTTGGGCTTAGTTTTATGTACATAATTGATTTTCTAATTTACTTTAACTATTCCTAGTTAGTATCTTTTGTTATAAGGTGAAACCAGTAATTGTTTCATAACCTAATTTCTATTGTTGACTTAAAACAAATATAAATTCTGTACTAATTACAAACATTTGGAAGGTAAAACATTGGCATTCTTTAAGTATTTATCAGGCTCTATTCGAAAACATGTTAGGAAAGCCAGTCCTTAATTAATTCCAAAGTAATTACCAATTTTATCAAAAGTATTGTCTGCATAACTATATCTATTAATTTCACGATTTAAACAAATATTATGGCTTAACCCTTGTAGCAGAAGAAATTGTTAGAAAGACAGAATTTTTCTATATATGCAGTTAATTGAATGATATAGTTTCAATTGTAGTTTCTGTAAATTAAACATTGAACAATGTATAGTTTCAATGTTTATTATTGTGATGATATACAGGGTGCAGCAGAACTGACTAAGTAGTTTTAAGGAGCAATAAAAAGTAAATATGGATTTATAGAGAAAAAATGTTTTTATTTTCTAAATTAGTACATATACCATTTTAAATTCATTTAGATTTGAAAACAATGTCCTCAAGATGGCGGCTGTTAGCAGCAATACATTGTTGTAGATGATCCCCGAAGTATGGCATTTACTTCATCAATAATCCACTCCTTTACCTCTGGTAGTGTGTGAGGGTGGCTTTTGAAAACCTTTTCCTTTAGATATGCCCAATGAAAGTAGTCACAAATGCTCAAATCTGGTGACCACGCAGGCCACCCGACATCACCCCTCAAAGAGACGAGGCATCACGGAAACATTTCTCTCAGAACATCAAGTGACATTCAAGCTGTGTGAGCAGTAGCTCCATCCTGTTGGAACCAGAAGTCCCCCAGTCCATGATCTTCAACAATCTCATCCAGTCTTGGTTGCAGAAAATTTTGCAACATTGAAAGATAACATGTGGGATTCACTGTCACCATCACTCCTTGCTCAAAAATGCAAGGGCCTACCACGCAAAATTGTGATATGCAACACCATACAATCACTTTAGTAGAATGTTGCAGTCTTTTATGAATAATTCAGGGGTTATTTTCAGAACAGTAGTGAAAGTTTTGCTTACCCAAACTCCCACTAAGATGAAAATGTGCCTCATCATCACTACTGAAGAAAGCTGCATTCAGAGGGATCTGAGCAAGCACAGATTTTGATGATTGGCATAGTCTGCTTGGCGTAATTCTTGAGAAATCATTATTTTGAAACAGTGGAACTTCAAATCACATTGCAGAATCCTTCTCAAACTGTGGCCTGAAATCCCCAATGCAACAGCATGTCTTCAATCAGAACATTGCAGCGATTGTTGAACTGCTGTTCTCACCTGCTGCACATTTTCTGGTGTTTTGATGGATCTGCATCAGCCATGAGTATCTATTATTCATGTGCTACCAGTTTCCTCCAACTGCTGACCCAGGACTGAATTGTGTTTACATTAGGAATGGCATTGTTGCATGGAATGTTAAACTGTCATTGAAAAGTTCATTGTGTAGCAATCACAGATCTGTTGTTTTCATAATAAGTGCAAATGTCAAAACCACGATGTGCACCAGTCCAGACCGTGTTGGCTACTGAAATGGGGTCAATGACTGAACAAAGGCAGACCATGTGCAACTGCCTACCCCCACCACAGCACCAATGCTAATCAACAGAATCTGCTTAGTCAGTTCTGCTGCACCCTGTATAAGAGCCTGGTTTTTGGTCCTGAGACAATCAGTCCAAGGCCAAGTTTCAGAAGAGGAAACCCCTATTGGTAGGGTCAACAACAATGCATCAACTTAAAACAATGACAGTGTCTGTTCAATACATACTGTATTATTGTGTAAGAACTGTTAACAGTGTCATTATGTTTTTACTCCTCATAGATGTTCAATGGTAAATTATTGCAGCAGTATGCTGAAGTTTGCCTGAAAACTATTAATGTGCACTGGGCATATTAACTGTGTATATTTGGTTGGGGGGGGGGGGGGGGGGGGAGGGTTGTGAACAGTGAAAGTAAAGAACTGTGAAATGCAACTGTGCACCTGTCAGCTACATTAGCATTAGGTACAGTAGTCAGTGTCAAAATTCCACCCCCCTCCTCCCCCCCCCCCTCCTCCCCCCCCCCCCCCCCCCCCCCCGTTTTTCAGCCAGTATCACAACACAGAAACAAAGAAATCAAGCAGGTGAACACGACATATGGTGCCCTTGTGGGTGAGGACTATTGTAATTGGTCACAATAAACTAGGATTCGTGAACTTTGAACTGTGAACTCAAGAGCGGTTGTACAATCAACAAAGGAGGTGCAACAGCCAATCCTCTCTTGGGTTTCATGGCCACAGTAGGACAGCAGCCAATCAGCAAGCAGGTTCTATGTAATATCCCACTGAGTACAGGAGAAAATTACAACTTGCAACACCCGTGCAGATGGCAAATCAAGATGACAGCCACAGCAGCAGCAGCTACAGCAAAAGACTGAATAAGAATAAGGTAATTTCATAGCAAAAGAAATTTTATACTAAGTGATGCATAATGAGTGGCCTTAACAAACAAGACAGAGTGCTGGAGGAGAATGGACAACAGGGAATTGATATGAAAACTCAAAACAAAGCTGTAGAGGTTAAGATTTTGACTGAACAGAAAGACCTAATTGGGACTGGTTCTGTACATGATAGTGGCTATAAATCAGACATTAATATAACTTTGAATGATGGGGATGAAAGTCCTATTGTAGATGAAATGAAGTGTATGGTGAAGTGAGCGAAATGAATGAAAACAGTACTGAAGTGGGTGAAATCGTTAAGGTTAAGGGGGAGGAATTTAGTATCAAAAGTCAGCAAGGGTAACAGTTTATGTCAGGTGGAAAATTGGAAGCAAGGTTAAGAAAAATTATCAGTAGCATGTGCATGAAAGTAAAAAGGAAAGTAAGGTAGTTAGCTCTAGTCTTTCAGAAATAAATAAGAAGGTTGACGCAGCGGGGAAAGATTTTGATGAAAAGATAAAGTAATACAGAATAATAATGAGAAATTAGTATTAATTAATAGTAAATGTGTAGAAGAGAGAAACAAGCTTTGTGATGATTATAGTAGGAGGGTGGAGATTCCTGAAAAACAGTGAAAAGGTGACGTCAAAGCAGCCAGGAAATATTGTGCTGAAAACAGGGTTAACTTGGGAACCAAATTGATCAGATTAAAAATGATTTAGAAACAGATGTAGGAACCAAGTGTGCTGTAGTGGTAGAGGTAAAAGTAAATAAATTGGTAAAAGTAAATAAAAATGAAAATTCAAAATTGGCTGAAATGGAGAAAAAGGTGGAAGAGTTACAAAATCTAAAGTATAGAGTATGTAGTGACCCAAACAGTCCTTCATTTCTTAGTTGTAAGAAATTTAATAATTTTGAACCATATGAGGAACTGCATCCACTGGATTTCATTAGGGACTTTAATGATTTGCCTGAAACATGGAATGACAAAACGAAAATGTCATTTGTAAGAGGTTTTTTGAAAGGGGATGCTTATGGATGGGCAGCTCAGATAACTGTAGCTGTACTTCAAGGCAAAGCTTCGAGAAAGGAGTTTTAGATGAATATTGGTCCAAAGAGAAACAGCAGAGAATTTTGAGTGACTTTTGGGGAAGGGAGATATTTGACTCTAGGAAGGGTACTGTCAAACGTTTCTGTCAGCTTTGGATAAACAAACTAAAATATTTGGACAAATAGCTACGTAGTGAATCAATAATTATGAGTTAAGAAACTAAGTTGCCTCAGAAAGTTAGAGAATTGCTTGTACTTGCCCCTAGGGGCAATATTAGTGATTTCTTGAATTATGTTGACAAAGTGCAGGGGGTGAAGCCACCAGTGGAAGATCATAGGAGGAATTTTGATGAGAATAATCAACCAGGGAGATAATTCCAGGTAAATAGGATGAGCAGGCCTAATTACAGTAGAAATTCAAGGAATGGAAATGGTATGAGAAATTCAAGTAACAGAAATGGAAGAGATGATTTTAATTATGGATCAAACCATTTAAACTAGATAATGCTCCAGTTTTGGCTCACACAAGAGCAGGTAGTGATGAAGAGCCCCTTGTATATAAATGTGCTGTAATCACAGGTAAGGGTAGTGTAAATGATAGTACCTAGTAAGATGAGTGTAATTTCTAATTTTAGTGAGATGTTGAATGATAGTGTGAGTAGCAATGTTTATCCCATAAAAGGAGAGGAGGAAATTACTGTAATGTGCATTGAACCAGAAGTAAGACCTACTAGCAAGTAGGGGATTCAACATTGTGTGTTGGATTCATCATGTGGTGATATTGCTTACCCCAACTGTCTCATTTTTGTGTTTCCTGAGACAGTCAAACTCTTCTCCTATAATATCTGCAGTTTATAAGTGAATCAGAAGCATTCTATCTTTGACTTTCATGAGATTTTGTACTACAGAACACTTTAGTATAGGAATATTTTAGAAAAGTTTCCTCCAGTGATTCTGTGTGTATGTATATATTATGTTATGTTAGTGATAAGTAATGAAGTGATAAGAGGTTGGAAGAAAGTAAATTGGTCCCATGGTTAAAGAATTTCTGTCAATGAGGTAAGGTAAGGTAAACAGAAAATGAAAGGTGTCAGCATTATGTTGAGGAGAAGGTGCAGATTACCTGAAAACTATACTTAACATCTGAAGTAATCAGCTCATTGGCGCAGCAGCAGAGGAATTTGCAGTAAAAACCATCTTTGATATTAAGATATTAATATTAATTGTGATATAATAGAAGTGTTCATGTTCAATGCAGTCAGTATATTGAGATAACTATCAACCCATAAAAGCGTGTCATGGAACAGCCTTTTCCAACTTTAAGGAATTACAACTTTAAACATAGTTGCCTGAAGTAATGTATGTGGAAAGAGTAAGCAAGATTTGTATGTACATCACATTTCAGGTTAGAATATTAAGCAATTTGATGGAATAGGGTGAAATAGTAGTTTTTCTAAGTGATAATTTTGTCTGATCAGTAATGAGAGTTCAGTTTACCTTAGCATAAGTTATTGTGGATTGTTTTTCAGTAGAATCAATTTTTCATCAGATAAGCAGAGCAGGTGTTTTCTTATTAGTTAATGAAGTAATAATGAAATAATAAAATAATGAATAAGATTAGGAACTTAATGGTTAGAGAGCCTGTATCTGCAGTAGCGATATTTTTTGAGAATGTACTCCACTAGCTAACAAGATGAGAAATGTAAGTAAAATAATGGAGCTGACAGACATGATTAATGTAAAAGATAACTGCACACAAACAGATGTGTTGTAACTGTATTGAGGGTCTAAATTTTGAACTAGCTATCATTGGGTACTGTGTATATTGTGCAATTCATGACACTACATCTGGGAATGAGAGCTTAACAGAAAGAATAACTTTTTAGTGAGGTAAGAGTCATACAATGCTCCATTATCATATCCATAGGTTATCTGAAAACTTCTGTGTTCTGAGGAATTATGAACTTAAAGCGGTAATACTAGAGTGAAGAAGGCTAATTTTGCTGATTAACTGATAACTGTGGTACTAGACTGATTATTCCTGACAGGTTAACTAAATGGTAACATTTTGCTATTTTGTGAGTATTTAATTTTCTGGTTGAATGAGAGTAGTGCTCAGAGTTGAGTAGAGAAGTGAGGGCAATGATTTGGTACAACTTCCATCCCCTTAATTTTGATTTAAGTAGCTACTAAGTTATGTTGTGATGGTGCATCTATTCTTCTTTCATAACATAATGATTAGTAAATCTATGCTACTGCACATCTTGAGTTTTTGCATTTCTGCAAGTGGGAAAGAAACAAAAGTCTTTCATGTTTAAGCAGTTTCAGACAGTTATCACTTACAGTAATGTTTTGTAGTGTAATGTGTACTTGATTTTCAAATTTTTACTAGTAGCCACCTTTGTACTATAGACAATTTTAGCGCTAATTATTGTGATGTTATGAGAATTGTGTAATGTATCTATTTATGAAATAATGACCATTAATTGCCATTAATGTTAAACATTTCTTTTCCTTTTCTTTATAAGTAAAAGTGAGTCTACCAAGGTTGGGTATTTTGCCTAATTTTAGCATGTACTGTAGCGGAGGAGAACCACCTCCAGTTGAACTGACAGCAGTGTATTTCCTTACTAACTGTCACTTGGACCTGTTGTAGGTGAGGACAACTTGTTGAGAAAATGTGAAAAAGCTCATTAAAAGCATGAAAGTGCTTGTAAAAAATACTAAACATTGATTAAGTGATATTTTCTGTCTAAAAAGTGAACTGTAATGCACAGTGTAATTTAACTTTTTCCAACCCATGAGGATTTATTTCTTTTAGTGATACAGGACTTTTATAAAGTGATATATATCTTAGAATGTAATCCTTGTTTACCCAAAAAGGACATCACTTATGCTGAAGATGTCAAAATTTTATTAAAAGTATAGCTCGTAGATATTTTGTGCAGTTGTACAAAACACTATATGTAAATATATGGGGATTTCCATATGGCCAGTTCATATAAGTATAAATTTAAAAAAACATATGTAATGCACTTTTTATAAGATTTCTTACGTAATTTTTTTTATGCATGAATTTTTAACCCTTTGTCTGGGGTCACTTGCACTCATTGAATTATCCAGTTAGCTATTTGCAAAATTTATCTGGTCAATCCAAAAAGGGGGTGATGTGACGAAGCAAGCTGAGATATTTTTATTTCATCTCTTGTTTTGCCATCTGCCTCCTTAAATTCGTTTTCTCACTTTTAACTAATTACCATTAACATACATTAGTATAATCTGTATTTTCATAAAAGAGAAAGGTTGGCCCTCAGTCTTAAATAATATAACACCAAATATAATTTTGTGCTTAGTTTTATGTATGTAATTGATTTCGTAATTTATTTCGACTGTTCCTGGTATGTATCTTTTGTTATAGGGTGAAATCAGTATTTGTTTCGTAACTTAAATTCTATTGTTGAGTTAAAACAAATATAAATTCTGTACTAATTATAAATATTTGGAAGATGAAGTACTAGTAGTCTTAAAGTATCTATCTGGTTCTATTTAAAAACATGTTCGCAAAGCCAGCCAGCTCTTAATCAATTCCAAAGTAAGTACCAGTTTTATCAAAAGTATTGTTTGTATAACTACAGCTGTTGGTTTCATAATTTAAACAAATAATACGACTTAACCCTTGCAGTGGAAGAAACTGTTAAAAAGATGGAATTTTTCTATATATGCAGTTAATTGAGTGAGTTAAGTTTCAATTGTAATTTCTGCAAATTAAACATCAAACAATGTGTAATTTCAGTGCCTTTTATTGTGATGATACATAAGGCCCAATTTTTGGTCCCGGGACTGTCAGTCCACAGCCAAGATTCAGACGAGTAGCCCGTATTGGTTAGAGCAGCAAAAAGGAATCAACTTAACTGTGAAATAAGTGTAACACAAATAGGCCATGTGTTAAAACAATAACAGTATACTGTATTATTCTGTAAGAACTGTGAACTGTGTTGTTATGTTTTTACTGCTCACAGATGTTCAATGGCAAACTATTGTAGTAGTATGCTGATGTAAGCCTGCAAACTATTAATCAAGCTTATTGAAAGTTAAACAATAGTGCACTGGCCATATTAACTGTGTATATTGGGGGTAGTGAACAGTGAAAGTAAAGAACTGTGAAACCCAACTGTGCACCTGTCAGCAATATTACTTACAGTAGTCAGTATTGAGATTACACTCCCCCATTTTTAATCCAGTATCACAATGCAGCACATTGACACCTAGGACCATCAAATGAAGAAATATAGCAGGCAAACATCACAGGTGTCCTCATCCTCAATCCAGATTGAAAAGACATCGTCAGTGAATCTGAACCAGGTGAAGGATTTATTATTCTGGGTGACTAGGAAGGATTCCTCTAGTTGGCATAGGATGGTGCTATGCACATGACCATAGCCATACCCCAGATTTATATGTAGGTAATACCTTCAAAGGTTAAGTAAGGATGAGGACATAGCCAGTCATGGTGATTAGTAAGGAGGTTGTCGGTTTGAAATCCATCGGGCATTGGGAAAGGTAGTGACGGGCAGGGCACCATGTGGTAAAGGGATAGGAACTGTGGAGAGCCAGTGGAGGAAATGGTTGGTATCTTTTGTATAGGAAGGTAGGTTCCAGGTAATATGTTGAAGGTGTTGGTTTACAAGAGCTGAGCTTCTCTCAGTGTGGGCACAGTAACCAGCCACAATGGGGTGTCCTGGGTGGTTGGATTTATGGACTTGCATATAGAAGGTAGGAGTGCAGGGAATGGTAGGAGTGAGCAGAGAGATGAACTCCGGGGTGAGGATCTACGAAGGGCCTATGGAATTTGAGATCATGCTGGATTTCTGGAAAGGGTTCACTGTGGCAAGGTTTGTAGCTGGAAGTATCTGACAGCTGGCAGAGTCCTTCTACCAGGTAACCCTTCTGGTTCAAAACATCTGTGGTCAAGCCTTTGTCCACAGGTGAGACTATGAGGTTGGGATCAGTTTTTAGATGGTGGACTGTGGCGTTTTCTGCAGATGTAAGGTTAGTTTGCATGTTGAGGGACTTGAGGAATGATGAAGAGGCAAGGTTTGAGGTTAAGAAATACTGGAAAGTTAACAGTGGGTGATATGGGGGATTGGGGGTGGATCACAGTTGTATGGAGGAGCAAACTAAGTTAGGTAGGGTTCAACATTGATCTTCAGTTGAGTCTGATTAGTAGGGTTGGTTTGGATGGAGGAGTGAACTGAGCTAGGTAGGGTTCAACATTCGTCTTTGGTTGAGTCCAATTGGTAGTGTAGGTGGTGAAAAAGCTACCTCTCATCGTGATGTGAATGAGAAATGTCCTGCTCATTATCCTTCCCACTTCTCCCACAGTGCTATTCCACCATCCACCAGACCTACACAATATGTTCATCCATCAGCACACAACACCTGCTCACAGCCCCTTACCTCATGGCTCATACCTCTGTAACAGACCTAGATGCGAGACCTGTCCATTACTTCCTCCCACCATCACCTACTCCAGTCCGGTCACAAACATCACCTGCCCAACCAAAGGCAGGGCTGCTAACTGTGTAACCAGTCATCTGATCTACAAGCTAAGATGCAACCATTGTTCTGCATTCTGTGTGCGAAACTGTGGCCAAGAAACAAGTGGACCACCCTGTTGCTGAGCATGCTGCCAAACATGACGTTCTTCATTTCAATAAATGCTTCACAGCCTTTGACACATAGGTCTTTACCAACTAACCCAGCTTTTCTGAATTTCGCAGGTGGGAACTTTCCCTGCAATATATCCTACATTCCCGTAACCCTCCTGGCCTCAAACTTTGTTAAGTCATTGTCCTCACCCGTTCAGCCCCTTCCCTGTTCCCATTCCAGCACTACACAACCCTCATTCCACCATCACACCATGTGCTTTTTTTTCCCCTCCTACCCGCTGTTCCCCACATCTTGTCTGCACTCCACCTAACCTGCAGCACTTCACCATTTCACTGTCTGCCACCCCTGCCCTACTATCCCCACCCCCCTTCCCAGCCTCCTCTTCACCCTTATCCAGTTGCTACTCGCAGTGTGGCCTCAGTTGCCTTAGACTACAGTCATATGTGTGTGTGTGTTGCATTTGCGTGAAGGTGTGTGTGCATATGTGTCATCTATTTTTGACAAAGGCCTTACTGGCCAAAAACTTTATTTGTGACAATCTTTTTCCTGTGCCTATCTGCAGCTCAGCATCTCCACTACATGGTGATTAGCAACTTTCTTTTTCATAATACTGTTAAATTCCATACTGGATTTTCCATTTTATGTAATTATTCAGACCTTCCAGTGATCTATTTACATCTCGGCGTGTCGGGTATCCTGCCTGATATCAGTGTCATTCTTGCATGATATTTCAACAATGTGACTAATTATCTTCATCATGTACAACCTGAGAAGAGTATGCCTGAATAGTGCTGATATCTGTCAGGATATCCAACACCTCAAGATGTCATATTTTCAGCTGAAAATGATACAATACAAAACCAGAGAACATGTGTTTAGGCAGTATCAGTTAAGTGCACACGTAGAAGCTACATTAAAAGTGCCATGCTAATGTCATAAATCACAGTTAACTATTGCTCTAATGTTAAATTTAAAATTATGGTAAACCAATACTGATTTGTTACCAGCAACAAATAATGTGATATAGATGCAGCAGTGTCATTCACAATAATGTGACTGTCATCAGATTTTGGGAACTAATATCTACATTTAATCAAAATTCTACACCAGATTTTGTGATCATTAAACTCAATATGATTTCACAAAACAGCAAAAATTAATTTAGACAATGCCAAAACTGCAAGAGCCGAGATGACATAACATATTTACTGTGCATATAAAATATACTTGCTTTTCTTTAATTGTAATAAATCACTTCACTTTGCATGTATTTTGGAGTCACTAATGACATCCACTGCATTCCTTTCCCAAATAACTGCATAATTCAGTTAATACAGTAGTATGAAATAATGATTTCAGTTACTTATTAGTGTTTCTCTTTTCGTGAAGTGGCCAAGTTTTAGTTGTAATGTAAATTGCTTTCAAGTTTTTTTACATCAAATAATACATCCGTTGAAAACATTTCACTTGGTCATAATGATGATAAGACCCAACTGTTGCTTGATGACTTGGAAAAAACCATTAACACAGTTTACCAGAAAGAATTATAATGTTTGAAAACACTGAATCTACGATACTGGAAAGCATATGACAATAATACATTGCTAAATGATACAGTCCTATTTTGTGATGAACTGCGGATGACATGATGCATGCAATTCATGGCATCAATAACGGGCAACAAGCTATTCCTTTAGCAGCGAGGAATTTCATGTTAACTTCGACCACACAGTACACTTGTTCCAATAATCAGTTTCACTAATTCTTCCTGATTAACCTTGCACTGTGACCCATATAAATTCCTGTTCATCAATTTACAATGCCTTGTCACACTTTGAATACACACTGAGAATGCAACTTAACTGTGCATGCTAGCACAGCCACTTTACGTCCGTTCTTGACAACTGTAAGCTTGCAACTCTTTTTAATCTCACTCTGTGAATGCTCACATCTCAACAATATTAGTGACATGCTCTTAGCAGTGTCTTTGGATTCTGCATAATGAAAGTCCCTGATATAGCCAGCAGACCCACCACACTCCCTTACAGTTTTGGTTTTAAACAGTTTCTCATAAACAAACTTTACACACTTTCAATTAATGATTATTGGCAATAAAACACATACATTTATAATCATAAAATAATACTGAGTCTGTGAAATTTAATGAAATTATAAATATGAGGTACTATGTTGCAGTAGTGGCAACGGCCTTGCCGCAGTGGATACACCAGTTCCCGTCAGATCACCGAAGTTAAGCGCTGTTGGGCGTGGCCAGCATTTGGATGGGTGACCATCCGGGCCGCCATGTGCTGTTGCTATTTTTCGGGGTGCACTCAGCCTCGTGATGCCAATTGAGGAGCTACTCGACCGAATAGTAGCGGCTCCGCTCACAGAAAACGATCTTAACGACCAGGAGAGCGGTGTGCTGGCCACATGCCCCTCCTATCTGCATGCTCTGCTGAGGATGATACGGTGGTCGGATGGACCCGATGGGCCACTTGTGGCCTGAAGACAGAGTGAGAGAGAGTGATGTTGCAGTAGTACAGTATGAGTGGACTGCAGAAAATACAGCTGTAAAAAGTAATAGCCAGTTGTCTACAAATTAATAAATAGAGAAGATTCAATGAAATAATTTTATTATTTGGTATTTAACAGAACTGTAACTTGACAAACCTAGAAATGGTATATTTCATTGCATGGACCAAAGTGTGGAAAAAAGACAATGAATGCTAATTTCAAGACAATTAGCTAAATAAAAAGTACTATTTTAGTAAAGTGAACATCCTCTTCAATAATACTTCCTTCAGAATAATGATGAGAGTGAGAAATAAAAGTAAGGACACAGAATATTGTTGGAATGATATGAGAAGACAAAATGTAAAGGGCTTATACAAGGTCACAGATTAGGTTTTATTGGTAAATTCAGGAACACCAAGCAGAAGAATGAGCAGTTAAAAAATAATAACAAGCAGCAAAAACCTGAAAATCCATATTTGGTTATTGAAGTTTCTAACATAGCAGAATGGGATAGTATTAAACAAAGAGTATATGGGAAATGGGAATACGGATAACTGTATATGCAACAAACTGTTCCCATTAATGTCTACACATACATATATTTCAGCACAAAGAAAGATACACGCGTACACTGTACAAGGTACAAAGTCTGACTGGAACATTAACATGGCAGCTGGTCAGAGCAGTTAGAGATCAAAGATCATGCTTTACTGATGTGACCTATCGATGCCACACAACCCCCCCCCCCCCCCCCCCCCCACAGTACAGAGTACGGCTTGTGAGGTGAGGCTAGAGGGGAAGTCGTGTGGGCATCAGCGTCGGTGTGACTAGTGTGAGGTGGCAGGTGCACAACTGGAAGCTCCATCTCAGTCAGGGAAGCGTGTGAAGGTGCAGTGATGAGCTGCAGTGCAGGTCCACATTGTAATCATACAGCCAGCGGGGGAAAATGATGTGTAGGCCGGCCCGGAAGTAGAGGTGTGTGGAGGGGTGCGGCGTGCGAGCGTCCCTGCCCCTAATGCAGATCGAGTCACCCAAGGGCATGAACGCATGAACTCTTGATGGATCACATTCTCGGGGGGAGGGACAGGCTATGCACTATCTTGACATCTAGTTCCTCACTGAGTGTCGAGTCTGCAGCGTCTGTAAGGAGCACGAGCACACAGTCATCGAAAGCAACAATCGACATGTTGTGGACGCAGTTAGGTGGTACATAGCAGCACAAGTTGAAGGTCAGTCTCCAGTAGATGAAACATCATCAAAATCTGCGCATGGGTTTGATGACGACATGCTTGCGAAACCCGCAAACTGCAGTGATGAATCATTAGGAGGAGAAGACCCTACCATGAGATGAGCTAACTCATTATCAGGCTCAGCAATGAAATATTAGTCTGGGTGGTCCAACTGGGACAGCAGAGGGGCGTCAGAGTCCATGAAAGCAGTCTTGAGCCTGTGTAGCGAAATGGTCTGTGGGTGATCTTTAACCACAATGTCGAACTTCGTCTCCCCCCTCTGGAGATCTTCCAAGGGGCTGAGGTATGGGGGTTGCAGGGGTTTTCTAACAAAATCGTCCCTGAGCATAACATGAGAGCATGTGTTGAGTGCGGCTGATACGTAAGTGTCAGGTGGGGAATGACTGACAGACAGGTGTAGCGGTGTATGTCTAAAGTGGGTGCGCATTCTACTAATAAAGTCTGGGGAGGTGGGGAAATCTTTGCGTGCTTGTGGCAGGATAAGTTCACCAGGTATAACTGGGTTCTCACTGAAAACAAATTCGGAGATGATTCCCTGTAAGTCAGGTGTAAAAGTTGAACAGGGACTGAGTAACACCTAAGGAAGCGCCTCAAACCAGAGGCAGTCATGGTGAGTGAGGGCTGTTTTAAGGGTACAGTGCCATCATTCCACCAACCTGTGGTAGGCTGTTGTACAAATTTTTTTAATACCGCAAAGGTTACATAGAATGGTGAGAAGTGCAGACTCCAGCTATAGACCCTGGTCAGTGGAGATGGTGGACAGGCAACCGAACCTTGCGATCCATGATGAGACGAATCCCATGGGGATGGTTTCTGCTGTCGTGTTGGGTAAAGGAACAGCTTCCACCCAATGAGCCATGTGGTCGATTGTGGAGAGGATATATCTGTGGCCCTCTGATGGTGGCAGAGGGCCGATAAGGTCGATATGTACGTGACAAAAACGTCCTTGCAGAATGTCAAACTTGCCAAGGGGGTGGGGGGAGGAGGGGGGGGAGGTGTTGTGGCCGATTTTGTTGCATTGGCAGGAAATGCAGCTGTATGCCCAGGTTTATCCAAACAAAATGCTCAGTGAGGAGGTATGTGGTGGTGCGAACATCAGGGTAGGCGACATTATGCAAGGCGTCGAAGGCTTGTCGGCACAACGTGAGAGGGGGCAACAGCAGCAGAATGCCAGTAGAAGAGTTGCACCACACTTCATCCAAAACGCCGGGGAACTTGGCTTTGGTAAACACAAGTGATGTCTGAGGATCCATAATGAGAGCTTGAGATTCCTCATCAGAGGCCTCGAGAGCAGCGAGGTCGGATGAATCGATGATGTGTGAGACAGTACTGACCTGCAAAAAGAAATCAGTGGGGATGTTTTCTGTGCCTTTGATGTAGCGTACATACATAGTAAATTGAGAAACCAGGTTGAAGTAGCGGAAACACCAAGGGGGTGGGTCCTCAGGAGGGTTCCAGAAGGCATCCACTAGTGGTTTGTGGTCAGTAAGGATTAAGAAGGAATGGCCCTTGATGTCAGGGGGATAGTGTTTGATAGCTTCATAGACCACCAGAAGTTCTCTATCAAAAGCGGAATATATCTTTTGTACTGTAGACAGTTTTTTAGAGAAGAAATGAAGGAGTGAAACTGTGTCGCCTTTGCATTGCTGTAATACTGCACTGACCGCAATGTCGCTGGCATCCATAGTGATGAACAACTCAGCAGATAGATCAGGGTGGGCGAGTACGATGGCGTGCGCTAACACTGTCTTTAGAGCCCTGAAGGCTTCTAGCATAGGTTCAGTCGAACAGACTGGCTTAAGGCCTGAAGTCTGTTTGCCGGACAGTGAGTCCGTCATTGGGGCCTGCACGGTGATGGCAGAAAGTAGATGTTGGCAGTAGCAATTTATAGTACCCAGGAAATGTCAGAGTTCTTTACACGTAGCCAGGGGTGACAATGATGCGATAGACTGCACGCGGGATTTGGGAGGCTGTACTCCGTCTGCGGAGTTGGTGTAACCCAGAAATGTCACAGAAGACTGGCACAATTGAAATTTATCTTTGTTGACTTTTACACCATTGGAGTTCAAGTTCTGGAAGACTTGGGATAAATGATCTTCGTGGTCCTCAGTCGACTTTTTGAAAATGAGGATGTCATACAGGTATGCAAAGCAGAACTCGAACTGGCGTAAGATTGAGTCAATGAAACATTGCCACGTTTGTGCCTCATTCTTTATACCAAATGGCATAAAGTTGTATTGGAACAAACTGAGTGGCGTGATGATAGCAGTCTTTGAAATGTCTTCCAGCACTATGGGAATCTGGTGATAAGCACGTTTACAGTCAGTCACACTGAAGATTGTGGTGCCCAATAACATATGGGTGAAATCGTTTATGTCCAGCACTGGGTAATTGTCCATGACGGTATGAGCATTTAAGCATCTGTAATCACCACACATTCGAAAAGAACTGTAGTGTTTGGTGATGTGAAGCAGTAAAGACCAATTGCTGTCTGATGGCTGTAGAATGCCTGCCTCCAGAAGTTTGTTAAATTGCTACCAGCCCGTGCGCAACTTAATTAGGTTGAGGCATCTAACCTTGTGCCTAATAGGAGGGCTGACAGTGGTAATTATCTTGTGTGTCATTCCGTTAGAGATGGAAGAAACTGAGAACTGCACACAAGGTGAATATGTTCTAAGACTCTACAATGAATTGATGTCAAGGATACTGAACAATAGTTTTGTGGATAATTTCCACTATCCTCTCATATACAGATGTGACCTGTATCTGTTTTCAAGCGCTGGGCATGATTTTTTTTTTTTTTTTTTTTTTTTTTTTTTTTTTTTTTTTTTTTTTTTTTTTTTTTTTTTTTTTTTGTCTGAGGGATCTACAGTAGATTATAGTTAGAAGAGGGCCTAACTCAGCCACATATGCAGTATAGAATCTGACAGAGATTCCATCAGCCCTGGAGCTTTGTTCAGTTTTAACAATGTCAGTTGTTTCCCAACACCACTGACACTGATACTGATTTCATTCATCTTTTGAGTGGTATGAGCATTAAATTGGGGAAATTCTCCTGGGTTTTCCTTGTTAAAGGAACATTTGAAAATGCATTTGAGCTTTTGCTTTGTTACCTTCAATTTCAGTTCCTGTCTCATTCACTTGGGATTGGGCACTAACTTTGGTGCCACTAGCAGCCTTTAAATATGACAAGAATTTCTTTCTCTTGAAAGCCAAATGTGTTTCATTCAGTATCTCTCTATCTGCAGCCCTACACTTTGTTTTACACCTGTTCTGCAGAAATCTATGTCTTTAGAAGTTTCTTTATAGTGGCTGTATACCATGCAGTTTCTGCATCATTATGAACTGTTCTACTGGGTATATACCTATCCAGTACATGGTTAACTATTATTTTAAACTTGAGCCATAGTTCCTCTAAATGCTCCTGCCCTGTCCTAAACATTTCAAGTTTCTCACTGAGATATAACACTATGACTTTTATCTACTTCAGTATCTTTGTTTGTTTTAGTTGTCTTTTGTACTTTAATAATCATTGTTGACACAACCGCATCATGGTCACTGATGCCAGATTTGATGTGGACATCCTCAAATAGGTAGGTTTATTTTTTCCATTAGATTCAATATATTTCCATCATGAGTGGGGTTACTAATTATCTGTTCTAGGAAATTTTGAGAGAAGGCATTTAGTAATGTTTCATGAGATGTCTTCCCATACCCACCACTAACAAAACTCTAATTTTCCCAATTAACTACTGGATTATTAAAGTCTGCACTGACAATTGCAAATATGATTGGGGAACCTACATAAAAGTGATCTGAGGTTTTCTCTGAAGTATTTGGTTACCTCAGGAGATAATTCTGGTGGGGATAGAAGGATCCAATTACCATTTTATATTAGTGAATTTGAGTTTCCTGTCTACTGCAACAAATACAACTAGCTCCCTTCTAATTACCCTATCCCCTTGATATACACTTAAATTTTCCATAGAAATCTCACTGCTATCATTATCAGGTTTAAAAGGTCAGTTTAACCCAAGAGACAGTCTAGTAGCGACTGTGTAATTCCTGTGCATAGGGGGCAGACTCACTGCAGACTCAAATTTGTAAAACGTTTCTTATCAGCGTTTATGTGAGTAAATCCATTTTAGGTACTTCAAGATGCAGAATGGTAAGCATATTAAGAACAAATGTTGCATCACTTATTGTTATTGCACTTTATAGCATCTGGCTCATGGCACAGTGTGTTGCTTATTGGCAATTGGTATGTACCACTTCAGCAGGGTCTAGTTGTATGCCTGTCCAAGCAGCTAGCTGTGGTGCATTGCTTCAGCTCCATAGGCAGCTGTTACGAATGATGTTCATGACTAGTATGCAAAAATATACCATTTTATTATGCAGCATCAACAACTACATTGATTCTTGGTATGTGCAGGAGGCATACTTGCAATTCCTGTTAAGATATTCAATCAATATTTAGTACTTTCAACACTGAAAATTGATAGTCTCAGTTGCTTCATAGGCCAAATGCACAAAATCACTTATGGACATTCAGAGTTGTAGTATGGAACTAATAAATAAAAAAATTATTTCACGCTGGCCTGATTGCAAAATTATGGATGGTAGTCTGGAATAAGTATTGCTTGGACTCTAATAAGATTTCCTCATAACTGTAATTTTATTCGCAATGCTGAGAAGGGTCAAATATTTCATGCATGGCTTGGATATTCGCTTATCTTCTTCATAGTAGGTGAATCACAAAGATACACACAGTAGCAGCTTGCTCATTATGTGGACGTCCATTAATAACATATATCTCAACAACAGATGAGAGGCTCCAAGCCAATTGCAGGATTGGCAGTCGGGTTTCTTAGTAGGGTGGACAAAATTATGTTTAGTTAAAAAGTAAATTGAATGTGGTATTAGTTCCTGGAAATTAAATGGTGAAATCAAATTATTTGTAGAACAACCCAAAATCTTTTCAAACAGCAATGGTTAATGGACACTATTATGCAAAACGATTATAAGAAATTCTCAAAAGAGCACTGAACATTCCAGGAAATGAGCCACGAATAATTTGTTCAGATAAACAGTGGTACAAGGTATTAATTTGATGCATGTGTATCAAATATTACTATAAATTTGTGATTGGCTCATCATTAAATTTTCACATTTTACTGTTTCCTTTCTGTTATTTTCAAAGTAGGACATTACAATGTAACTGTAATGGGATCAAAATCATTTTCTTCCTATTGAGTGATAATATTTGGAATGGACTTACAGTTTGTTTACTTCTACATCTACATCTAGATATATACCCAAGCGGTGTGTGGAGGAGGGCACAATTTGCACCAAAGTCATATCCCCCCCCTCTGTTCCATTTGTGAATGAATCGCGCAGGGGAAAAACGACTGTCTGAATGCCTCAGTACGAGCTCTAATTTCCCTTATCTTTGAATGGTGATCATTGCGCAATTTTAAAGTTGGTGATAATAGTATATGCTCTACATCCTCAGTGAAGATTGGATTTCGGAATTTAGTGAGCAGCCCCTTCCATTTAGCACACCGTCTATCTGCAAGTGTGTCCCACTTCGAACTTTTTATGAGATTTGTAACACTCTCACAATGGCTAAATGTACCAGTCATGAACCTTGCTGCTCTTCTTTAGACCTTCTCAATCTCTTGAATCAGACCCAACCCATTGTCCCATACAGATGAACAATACTCTAAGACTGGACAAACTAACATATCATAAGCTATTTCGTTTGTTGAAGGACTGCATCACTTCAGGATTCTACCAATGAACTGCGATCATAGTTGCATATGTGTGAGTTTAGGGTGTGGTCAAACAAGGACACATGCCATCCATTGTTCTGGGACTGACTATGTTCTGTGCAATATTTACACATTTCACGATGGCTGCCATGTGATGGAGAAGGGGATACCCATCCAATATAAATTTGTGTGCAGTGTGACACATCTGCACGGTGACCCTCAAGATATTTATTGGTATCCTCACCTTATAACTAGGTTTCTGTGTCCTAACAGAATACCATTATGGTGTTCTCTAGGTAATCCATGGGTACACAGCATGAATACATGTTTCTTGTAATATTACTCGTTATACTGTACAACATCTCTCAGCACTGAAGAAAATAAACTTATCATGGCTGACTCCATAGTTCCAAAACAGGTTCCTATTATTGCAAAGACATGGATTATTGAATGCGGAAAATTTGATCAAGAGTAATTCATTGCGAAATGACTTGTCCAAGGAGTGTAAAGTATTTGGCAATTATGTCACCTACTTCTGAACTGGTCTCCCAAATAATTTGAACAAATGCAATTACTTTACACAGTATTAGCTGTTTCAGTGATTGTGGTTCAATTAATTGTAAGTCTTTCTAGCTGACATTGCTATTAAGACGTGGCTCTCTGTTTATTCAATTAATGAAACACACCAATTCAACAATCTTAGCTTCTCGATGTTCTGGTGTTTCCAGTAGGTCACTGCTTAGAAGAGTAGTAGACTGACTTAAAATGAACAGCCAACTATGCAGTGATACAGTGTGAAGGCTGCTACATATCAGCAGAAACAAAATGTGAAAGCTCAGCACCCTGTCTTCCTGTATCAGTCTTATTCAACTAGCTCATTACAATAAATTCATTGTGTATCACTGAAAATTGCATTTCTACTGGAAAGTAATTCATATCCTTTGCACGTACACAAACACTTAAGTTAGGCTCATACAGAACAAAAGTGTTTGTGTGTAATTAATTACTGATAAGCATATGGGAGGCACTCCATAATATTTGAGCAATTAATCTGTTTTGCTTATATTCATCAAATCTGTCTAATATCTGTCTGTCACAAAACTGTATTGTGTTGAATTTAGTCATTTAGACCAAACAGAAAAAAAGACAAAAAATGTGTAAAAACCTACCTTCCTTAGTACAGACCTTTGCTACTTACAATCTAGGTCATTCATACCTTAACAGTTACTATCCATTTGATTCGATAGCTAATTTTCTCATAGGTCTAATAGCATCTTCACAGTTTTTCCTTGACTACTTGGCTCAAACTGCCAGAATATTAACAGATTCTACTGTTCAGTAGATCATCACTGTACTCATTTTCTCCTTTGAAACAATACAGTTCATTTTCCACTGCTCCAATTACTAATTGTTAAAGCTACAATATATTCCACAGTATAGTGCACTTACATGTGACAAAAGTGTTGCAAGTATCTCCTTTTATAATTTTGAAAAGCCTGGTACATTTCTATTGCAATTAAATCTGTCTGTTTGATACATGTTTATGTACACAATCAAAATAACAAAGAACACTGATACTCCAGACTTCATCATAACTTTTCATAAATTATTCCTCACATATTTATACTCTACTATAAATGTGACAGTGTATTTTCTTTTCTGCTTGCAGAACAAATTTAGTCCTATGACCTTATTTGGCATAGGGATGCCTATTTCTTAAGATGTAGTGAGGACATTTCTTTATTTTTTAGCAGCAACACCTTTGCTTGGAGCAGGGCTAGGTGATACAGCTGGTGGTTGGACAGCTGGGCGACAGTATGGCTCAAGCTGGTCAAAATGTACTATCACTGTATGATCAGACAACTGAATCTCTATGTTTACGGGTAATGTCACCCTAAAACGAGGGTAAGGGCCTTCACACTGAGAAGAGAACATCTTCATTCTTCCCTTGCTTACTACTGGATTTCGAAACAGCACAAGTTCACTGGTTTTATACTGCAGAAGTGTAGCCCCTTCATTACTTCATAGCAACTGTGTTTGAATATCTTTGGCATTATACTGCTTAACCTGTTTCCAAACTGATTAAAGATGGCAGACCAATCCTTTTGCTCCAGTCATATTCACTCCAGGTGGGAGTTCAATGAATCAAACAGGGAGTTCATAGGCCTTCCATAGACTGCCTTGTAGGGCATGTACCCAGTTGATTCCTGTATATTACCATCACTCACTGAAGCAATGTAAGAGGCATATTCATCCAGTCCATGCAAGTCTTTCTCATGTAATAAGACAGCATCTGAATAATTCTCTTATGGACGTGTTTGAGGCAGCCATTAGTCTGCAGATGAAAGGGTGTTGTGTACCAGCTCATGATACTTGACAGTTTACATACCTATGGAAATAGTGTGGACGTGAAGTTGGAACCTTGGTCAGTTAATACAGCATAAGGGCTTCAAAATGGAAGAACCAAATGATTGATGAAGGTGCAAGTGACTGTTTCAGTGGTCATATCTGTGAGTAGGACTACAATTCAGTACCGAGAAAAATGATCAAGAACAGGCAAGGTACCCTTATCATTTCATTATGTACTTTGTGGAAAGAGACCAACAATGTCTAAATGAGAGTTTGAAATGGTTTTGTAGCTTCTGTGAGGGTCTGTAAAAGGATTTTGTTTCTTGGAGGGGGCACTCTCTGTGCACAAGGTAAACAGTTTCTTTCCCTACGTCTGTTTGTCTGACTTTCCACCAAGAGTGAGATGCTATGATTGATTGATGATTCATTTGATTTGATTTATTTCGTGTTGCATAGGTCCAACTGTGTTGGGTTCACAAGGACATGGAACAAGTCAGTTTTTTACAAATACAATATGATAATCTTATAGCATATACAGACATTTGAGTACATAATTATATAAAAATTTATACAGTAAAATCTTTGAGCAGCAATACAGTAAAAAGAGAATACATATTTTCTTAGACTCATTAAAGCACTACAGAAAACAGATACAGAGCACACACAGATACAGAGCTCAAGTTAAATAACATTCTTACTGGCATTATGTCAACTTGTATTATATAATATTCAAAATTTTACAATTTATTTTAGGCTGTAAAAAGCTTTTTCTAACAGAAATATTTTCAGAGCTTTCTTAACCTTACTGTTGATATGAATCTTTGTCTTTATTTCATGAGGAAGACATTGAAGAGTTTTGTCCCAGTGTAGTAGACACCCTTTTGCACCAAGCTCAAATTTCTATGCTTGCTGTGTATGTCATTCTTCCTCCATGTGTTGGTTGAAATATCTCTATACTTTACAAACAAAACACATGAGAGAAAAAATGTATTGGCATGTAGTTGTGTACATTTTAAGTTTTCGAAAACTATTTCTACATGAGTCTCTTGGGTGCAATCCACATATAATTCTTAAAACTCGCTTCTGTGCAATGAACACTTTACTTGCTAATGGCTGGTTTCCCCAAAAAATAATGCCGTATTCAATGAGTGAGTTAGGTTCAACACACATAGTGACAACCTGTAAAGCATATGTAGCAGAACTAAGCCTCTTAATGAGATCTATACTATGTGAAGACCAGTTCATTTTCTTGTCAATGTGCACTACAAGAAATTTTGTTGTTTTCATTCTTCCTATTGGTTGATTACCACATGTCACACTTATCTCTCTCTCTCTTTCTCTGTTTTTGTACAGAACTGAATAAAGCTGGTCTTACTGGAATTTAATGAGAGACCATTCACCTTGAACCAATTAAGTACATCTGAGAGTATGTGATTAATGAGTTCCTCAAGATTACTGTCTGTTCTACTGCTCATAAAAATTGAGGTGTCATCAGCAAATAATGTAAATTTACATGGCAGGCTTGTACATGATGGTAGATCATTTATAAAAATCAGGAATAATAGTGGCCCAAGAACTGATCCCTGAGGCACTCCACATGTAATGGAATTCCATTCAGAACGTCATATACTGAACCTGAGCTATTCAAGACAACTTTTTGTTTTCTGTCTTGGAGGTACGACTGTAGCCAATTGCCTTCAACACCACTTATTCCTACTAATTTTGCTTTTTGCAAGAGAATCTGGTATCATCACAGTCAAACGCTTTGAATAAATCACAGAAGACACCAAGTGCTAGCATTTTTTCATTAAGGGTTCCTAGGACTTCATTTGCAAGTGCACAGACTGCGTCTACTGTTGAATGACCCTTTTGAAAGCCAAATTGGCTCTTGCTGAGAACTCTATTCTACATGAGATGATCAGTAATTCTTACATGTATTAGCTTTTCTAGAATTTTGGAGAAAGCTGTCAGCAAAGAGATAGGTCAATAGTTAGTTAGTTCAGCCTTATCGCCCTTTTTGTACAGTGGGATCCACAATGGCATACTTAAGTCTACTGGGAACAACACCTGTCTGAAGGGAAGCATTGAAAATATGATAGAAAATGTCCCTTATCCACACAAAAGAATATTTCAATAAGTTATTAGATATATTATCAACCCCTGCAGAGTTCTTACTTTTTAGAGACATGATGATTTTTTGAATTTCTTCTACAGTAACAGGATTAAGGTGCATTTCTGAAATTGTGTTTGAATATACTACTTGACAAAGAGTTATAGCTTCATCAACATAGGGCTTGCAACCAATCTGTTGAGTTACTGATAGGAAGTGTTTATTAAAAATCTCAGCCATGCTTTTGGGGTTATCTACTAGGGTACCTTCATATCTGATTTTATTTACATCTTCTTTGCTTGTTGTATCTCTTCCTGTTTCTTTCTTTTACAGTGCTCCAAATTGTTTTTATTTTATTATTAGAATTATCTATTTTCTTCTCATAAAAAAGGGCTTTTGATTTCTGTATTAGTTTCTTTAAAATTTTACAGTATAATTGATAGTGTTCCCATTTTTCTACATTCTTACATACTCTAATTGCAGCATAAGTTTCCCTTTTGGTTTTACATAACTGTTTTATACCTTTTGTAATCCAAGGCTTACTTACAGAATTGGAAGTACTGTTTCTGACCCATTTCTTGGGAAATATTTCTTCAAAATGAGCAATGAATTCATTTATAAAACAGTTAAATTTAGTATCAAAATTGTCATGGCTATGTACTAAAGACCAATCCATTTGCTGCAACCTATGGTTGAAAGTTTCTTTTGCCTCTTCATTCATTACTCTTATGAATTTCCATTGAGGAAATTGTGTTTTGAACAGGTTAACATCATAAAGAGTGAGAATTTGTCCATCGTGATCTGAAACTATCCTAGCATTTGTGACACATTCCTGATTGCAGCAGGTCCGCAAACAGTCATAACATTGCGCCATAATATCCTGTTGTAATTCCTTAGGAATTACTAGTCTGTTACCCAAGAGGGTCTTGCCATGTAGAATACAATCTTCAGTGACAAATATTGGGGGCGATGCATAATGGTTACAATCTGCATCTCTCCCTTGTGCTTCCTTTAGCCCCTCCATTGAAACATAATCTGTCTGAACAATCTGTCTTGTGACTTAACAAATCTGCATTCTGATGGAAGTGGCCAGGCTTGTGATGTACTGTGTAAGCGTACTCTGCTAGGTTCAATGCCCATCAAGTTAAGCGTTTACTGGGAGCCCTTAAACTTAACATCCATACAAGCACACCCTGGTCAGTCACTACAGTGAACTTACACCCATATAGGTAGCATTTAAAATAATTAACTCCAAACATAAGGCCTAAAAGGTCTTTCTCAGCAGTCCTATAACATGAACTTCATTTAAATACAGTGTTCCAACTATTAAAAGCAAATGGTGTCACAGTGAACATTGCTAAATCACAGCTCTGCCGCACTAGCGTCACTTTTCTGGGCCACGGGGTGTCTGCCGCCAGCATCCACCTCCTACCCAAACGGGTTGAGGCCATTAGTACGGTGCCTTTTCCTAAAGATTTTCAGGGCCTCTACCGCTTCCTTGGAATGGTAATTTACTACCACAAACACATCCCTCACGCCGCTGACATATAATCCACACTGATGGATGCTCTCACAGGAAAAAACACTTCAGGGTCCCGGGCGGTCACATGGACTCCAGATATGCGTTGCACATTTGATAATCTAAAGTCAGCCTTACAGACAGCTGTTACGCTTGCTCACCCCATTCCTGATGCTCCCATCTCACTTACTACAGATGCGAGTGATACAGCAGTGTGGGCAGTACTTCAGCAATCCGTGGGTTCTGTGGTACAGCCACTCAGATTTTTCTCCCACAAACTGTCGGTTTCCCAACGTAAATGGTCAACCTTCGACTGGGAACTGTTTGCTATTTACGCCTCTATCAAATATTTCCAGGACGATATCGAAGGTTGCCATCTCATGGTATTTACTGACCACGAGCCATTGGTATATGCTTTTCGTAACCCAGACAAGGACTCGTCGCCGAGATGTTTTCGTCATATGGATCTCATACATCAGTTTATGAATGACATACGTTACGTCAGAAGGGCAGACAATGTCGTCGCCGATTTTCTATCTCATGTGTCAATTTTATCTTCACAACTGGATCTCAGTGAACTCCCTAAATTGCAGACTTGCCGCATTGTGGTCCGATGTTAAAGCAGGACTCAAACTAGAGTTAAGGATGCTTCCTGGGTTTTCATCACCCATATGGTGTGACATTTCAACAGGACGCATACGTCCGGTGATTCCGGCACCTCTCCACCAGGACATTTTTAATAGTATTCACGACTTGGCACACCCTGGCATTAGCACCACCACATGTCTGGTAAGTGAACATTTCATTTGGCCTGGGGTGCTAAAAGAATGTCGCAGTTGGGTGCGAGCATGTGTGGCTTGTTCTATCACCACTGACCAGGGCCGCCAGTTCAAGTCCGCTCTCTTCTGACAGCTTTGTGAACTGTGTGGGGTGAAATGATTTAGGACTACAGCATACCACCCCCAAAGCAATGGGCTTGTCGAACGCTGGCACCGAACACTTAAAGCTCCCCTGATGTGCCATGGAGGTGAGTGGGCTGACACCTTACCATGGGTAATGTTAGGTGTTCGGGCCACATACAAAGAGAACCTTGGCGCATCACTGGCAGAAGTACTGTACAGAGAACCCCTCACACACCCAGCAGAGCTAGTCGAGCCTTTGCTCCCTCCAGATCAAATCTGCAACTCGACATTCATCGGGCATGTTAAGTAGTTAATCACTAACATTTGCGTGCCTCCACCTCAACCACATTTGCCCCCTCCCGTATCTCTGCATAAGGACTTGCGTCATGCACTCATGTCATGGTGCGTGATGACACTGTCCAACCGACACTCAGACCTCCATACTTGGGCCTGCACAGAGTCATATCACGGTGTACCAATACGTTTGAAGTGCTCATTAATGGCACACCTCAAATGGTATCTGAATGGTATCTGAATGGTATCTGTCTGCCACCTCAAACTGGCATGCTCTCTGGGAGAACTGCCCGATACCCCACCCAGTCAGCCCCAGCCCCCTGCTACACCCGCCTCACACGAGGCATCTACCGACAGTCCGCGGATGAGTGACGCCCATTCCCGCACTTGTGATGTTACCCACTCCCAGTCGTGTGATAGTGCTACAGGTGCATTTGACAGTGCTACAGGTGTGTGTGACATTCCCATACAGAGTGATGCATGTGATAACTCCCCCTCCTACAGGCAGTCCCCCGCCTCTCCCCTGTTAGTATTCAGTGACGTATCAGGGGCCAGCCTCGGAACAGGTGGTGTTGCCCTCGACGACTCGTGTGGAGATTCTGTCAACCCATATATGGGAGCGGTAGTGAATGTCAACACAGATTTTATTTGCAGCTCTAAAGTGATTTTTTTTATGCAGCCGGATAATGTGTGTATCTTCTACAAACGAGCCAGCTCCCAATGACAACTTAACCCACATTCACCTTCTCCAGTCTGTCCCCTTGCCTGTTGGTGCTGACACATCCATGGTAAAATTACTATGTACTGCAACAGGCATTCAGGTCTGCTACCCAGGCTCCTCACAACGCACAGTCCCCTCTCTGGATCCCTTGACTGCTGTACAAAGATTCACCCGGTCAGGCAGGACCATCCACCCCTCTCGCTGGCTCAAAGACTTCAATTACTAATGTAATGTATGGTTTTGGTTTAAACACCCTATCCCTCTCCCCTGGGTGTTTCCTTTGCACATATGCCCCAATATTTATGTTTTGTGCTCCACACTGTGGGGGAGGAGGGGGGGGGGGGGCTAATGTGGCGACTATTGACCAAGTCGCATGTAATATCTTTGTTTCACCAAGCTCTTTGCGGCAGTCTGTGGCTGTGTGCGAAAGTTTACACATGTGGAGAGAGACTAAGAATGTATCTAACTGTATATGTGTGCTTCCAAGTAATAAAATAGTGTTTATTACATATGGTATAGTGTGCACCATTGGATCCTGCAGTCCTACAACACTAAAACCCATACGCTATATCCCAAATTTTACATTTTCCGGCATTTTACACCATTTTTTTGAAATCCCTTAAAAAGTGTAAAAGTGTAGTTTCACTGTAATTGCTTTTGCAATACAAATAGGGATAGCGTATGCTGTGTGATGTGAAGAAGGTATTGGAAAACATCTTTAGTACATAAAACAATGTTTCAGGATTTGATGTGAATGCTAGACAGGAAGTTACCTACCCATTGGAGCATGTGATGAGAACTCCAGGGAGGGAACTGAAAGATGTGGGTGGATCTGCTCCCCACACTGCTGTATGGCTATACTCTGCTGGACCAGTCGATGTACAAAAGAGATCACAGGTGCTGGGTAATGTACTCAAGCATCTGCCAACTACATCAGTGTTGTGGCTGAGATTAGTAAATCGTTAGCCAAGACTGCCAACAACAGTGCTATTCTATATAAATGCATGTTTTTTCAAGTAGGGGTACTGACTTCCCAATACATTAAATTGTCACAGAAAAAGCTGAATAGGACAGTCACTGTAGTGTAGTAGTTGTGATACTAGACTTTTGCATGGAGGGTCGTGAGTTGAAAACTCACCTGAAGAGTAAAATTTTAATTTCTGTATTCGATACAAGTACATTCTAGAAGTAACCACAAACATCAAGAATCAATCTACTGGAATGTTCTGTAGCTGTATATATACCATAAGTGTTCTGTCCAGAGGCAGTTCACTCTGTGCTCTTGTATGTGCAAGTGCTGAATAAACCTTTGTTAAGTGAAGTTAGCGTTTGTCATTCACATAATTACACCTTCTTCTACATGACATTATTCTGGTGGAGGCACTGGGTATTGGAACTTGTGATAGTGCACATTATCGATGACACAGTGGCTCCCATCAGGCCACAACAGAACCACCGTTTACGTGGTGAGGAACACGAGTTTGAGCCATATTCTACAGATTGCAATCTATTGGAGACAGAAGAAGAAGAGGATGTTAGGATGACAGCAACTGTGTGCCACCACATGTGACATCCTTCTGGGTTCTCTGGTGATGATGGCCAAGATCCAAACAAGTGGCTGAAGGTATATGAGTGTATAGCCAAATTTAACAAACGTGATGACTCCGTGTGTTTGGCTAAAGTATTTTTCTACTTGGAGGGCATTGCCAAGCAATGGTATGAGAACAATGTGGAGAAGTTCACAAACTGTGAAGTATTCCAAGCAGAAATGCACAAGTATTTCGGCGACACATAACGACAGAAGTGCAAGGCTGAAGATAAATCAAAGTGTAGGAGCGTCCAGGAGAGACTACAGCATCCTACATTCAAGATGTCTTGGAACTGTGAAAAATAGTGGAAATTAGAATGAAGGAGGAAGATAAGGTTGCACATCTCATGAAGGGTGTTGCTGAGGACATGTATCAAGCCCTACTCTTGAAGGAGTTTTCCACAGCAGACGACTTCACAAAATGGTGCCAGTATATCGATACAATGCATAAAAAAAAATTACATGCAAGAAGTTTGAATGGCTTCCAAATGTCATATCGATGTCTGTGAACGAGGAAGAAACTGATTTCACAAGTGTACTTCATCAGATAGTGAGAGAGGAAGTTCAGAAGGCACTTGGATTGCATGGTGAGCAAACAACCGAGATGCTTCAAGAGGTCATAAGGGAGGAAGTGGAACAGACATTGAACCCAATCTCTTGTCCTTCATTTCTCTTTAAAACGGTAAAAAATTTGAGACCCAGATGAAGTTATGTTCCTACAATGCCGCATGAGGAACCTGTTTGGGCACCAAGGAAGACTGACGTCTGGAGGACCCAGGATAACCAACCAGTATGTTTCCACTGTGGATGACTGGGTCATGTGATGCACTATTGTCAAGGAAGGTGGTGGATACTTGATGACACCCATGCCAGAAGACAGCAGACTTATCTCAGCCAACGCCAACTCTGGGATGACGAAGATGAACAATATGTGGGTGCAGGACGACGTAGGTCACAATCGCCGCAAACTATCCGCTGGAGAGGATGCTCCCCAACACTCCAATCAAGGTCTCCATCACTGTTTAGAAGCTCCAGAAGATCACCTAGCTGCTGCAACCTGGAAAACTAAAGGGTGCGCCCTTCCTTGGAGGTGAGACCACCGAAGGGAAAAATCCTCTACCGTCGAGCACTACAAAAATGATAGGAAACTTCGTTGATATCCTCATGGGTGGCTGACCAACCCCAGCTCTTGTGGAATTTGGAGCATCATATTCAATCATTTTGGAGGAGTACTGTTGCCAGTTGCAGAAAATCATATTTGTCGACAACAAAACGTCTCTGCTGAAGGTGGCTAATGGGAAATATGTAAAACCTACAGGAAGATGTGTCATTCAAGTGGGTATAAGTGGCCGACTCATACCAATTCCACCAGCATGTTGGGGTTGACCTCCTCGGGTGATTTCCAACAACTGCCAGTGGCAATAGATGGATTATTGTTTGCATTAATTATCTGGCATGCTATTCTATTACAAAAGCAGTGAAAACAGCCAAATCATTTGAGGTAGTCAAATTCATCATAGAAGAGATTGTATTAAAACATGTTGCCCCATGTTTGTTAACTACAGATCAAGGGAAAGCTTTTCAAACGAATCTTGTGACAGAGATAAACTGTTGGCGCAACATTAGTCATCACATGACGACTGCCTACTATCTGTAAACTAACGGGCTTACTGAACGCCTTAATAAGTCCTTGGCCAATATGCTATCAATGTCTGTCATTGTTGAGCACAGTGACTGGGATGAGGTGCTACCTTTTGTGACGTTTGCCTACAACACTGCCAAACAAGACACCACAGGATTTACACCATTTTTCCTGGTGCATGGGCATGAGGCGACTACGATGATGGACACTGTTTTTCTGTTACATCCTGATGACGTGGATGATGACTAAATTGACCAGGTGTTAACCAGAGCTGAGGAAGCTTGGCATCTAGCTCAACTCCGCACGCTACAGGTTCAAGAAAATGATCGCCAAAGGTATGGCACGAGCCACTGCCCTGTTTTCTACCAGCATGCTGACCTCGTCTGAATCTTCACTCCTGTTCGGAAGGTTGGTCTCTCTGAGAAGCTCCTCAGGCGCTACTTTGGACCTTATAAGATTGTAAGACAGCTGTCTCAGGTTACTTATGAAGTTGAAGATTACAACCCGGACACAAGACAATGAAAGATCAGAGATATGGTCCACGTCCTTCAAATGAAGCCCTATAAGGATCCTGCAACCCAGGGTAAATTTGAAGCTACACTGACAGGCAACAAGTGGAAAGGTGATGAAGAGCATAGGAGCAAGGGAAGCTCTAAGAAGATCACCACCAGGGTGAACATCAGTCATCGGGATTCGGAGTATGCAAGACCGATGACTTGTTCCCGGACTAGGAGGATGTAATACCGAGATGCTGTTCTCTTAAGGAGGGAGCAATGTCACAGAAAAAGCTGAGTAGCACAGTCACTGCAGTGTAGTGGTAATGATACTAGACTGTTGCATGCAGGGTTGTGAGTTCAAAACTCACCTGACCTGAAAAGTTTTCATTTTAAACTGTAAAATTTTAATTTCTATATTCAATTCAAATACATTCTAGAAATATCCACAAATGTCAAGAATCATTGTACTGGAATGTGCTGTAACTGTATATATACCATATGTGTTCTGACTGGAGGCAGTTCGCTCTGCACTCTTGTGTGTGCAAGTGCTGAATAAACCTGCGTTAAGTGAAGTTAGTGTTCGTCATTCACCTAATTACACCTTCTTCTACATAACAATATAACTTTAAATCATCAGCTATAAATGAATCTTCTAGGCCTTTGTATATGAAGGTTGGTTTGTATGGACAGTTAACAAATAGTATGGAAGACATTTACTAGTATAGACAATAGAACGAGATGTATACGTGTCTGCTTTCATACACTGATTTCAGTCCTCAAGCTACTCAATTATGTCCTCATTCAAAGCTATTTATGTTTCTGTTTACCTGTATTTATCCTGAGTATTGCAATGTTGTATCTAATTGGAACTTGAGTTGTAGGCAAACTCATGCTTAACTCTTCAATTTTTTGGTCCTGTCCTCCTCAGTTGCGCGTAATACTACGGTATGTTGACGATTTTCACTTATGGACCGTCTGACAGCAACTGAATAAAACACAATTTTAGTGCCATACGCGTTTCGCCTTTATTTTCTGCAAGGCATCATCAGTGGCAGGTTGCGTAGACAGTTTCTACATATTACGCTCCTGTTGCATTTTTGGTCTTGTTCGTCTTCCTATGAGCGCCAATTTGCTGTTTTTTCTGCATTCCACAGCACTATGCACTGAACGCTTTTATTAATGCAATGTTTCTGTTGCATTAATAAAAGCGTTCAGTGCATAGTGCTGTGGAATGCAGAAAAAACAGCAAATTGGCGCTCATAGGAAGACGAACAAGACCAAAAATGCAACAGGAGCGTAATATGTAGAAACTGTCTACGCAACCTGCCACTGATGATGCCTTGCAGAAAATAAAGGCGAAACGCGTATGGCACTAAAATTGTGTTTTATTCAGTTGCTGTCAGACGGTCCATAAGTGAAAATCATCAACATACCGTAGTCATGCTTAACTCTGTTTTGGGTACCCCTGGTCACTGCGACTGTGTGTGTGTACTCAAGGAGAGTGTTCAACTATTCATTGAGGCTAGATGCTTCTTATAATTACTCTTTACACATGACTGATATGGTTATGAAATTTATTCACTTTGTTGTGTCGAAACATTCTTTGCTGATTTGTATCCGGTGTGGTTTGGATTCATGGCTCAGTCCCCACATCGTAAGCTTAGGCCCTAATATTTTTTCATTATGTTGTCCTTTCATTACTAAATATATCCTTCAATACTCTGGTTTATGTGGCCGATTGATTTTGTGTTGTATTCCTACTCATGATTGAGTATATTCTTCTGGTCTGTACCCATTGTTGTGAGTTTTTTGAGTCAGCTCACTCCTCATACACTTAGGCTCTAAATTTTTTTTTCTCTTTCAAAGATTTTGAAGTTGTGACTTTATGGATGTAAACTTATAATTTGTAATTCTAGTAATTTACTTTGTCTCTGTAATTATTTCTATTGTTTAGTGTTGCAATGTCATAGTTCTGACTTGTATAAATTGTTCCACAGATCTGAAAATCTGAATGACATGTCCTGATGTACAAATTGTGACTTGCATAGTAGATATTTTTCTTATGTTTTCTGTAATGTGTTATGAATCAATACTTCTATACATCTGTATTCTATCTTTTGGCATCATTTTCTACTCTGGTGGCAAAGCTTATAGTCTGTCACAAAATATTGTAAACACATTGTTTCCAAACTTTGTGAGGGGCATATTGTAAATGGACACCCTCCTCTAACATTACCTTTCTTCAGCAGATGTTATTGATACCAAAATTACTTTCTGCCTTTTAAATGGGTTAATATTATCTCAACTGTTTTTCTAAAAGGATTTCATATGATTTGTACATGATGTGGTATATTTCAGGCTATAATCCATAAAAAGAAATTATTTTCATTCTCACAATTTTTATGTACAAACACTGTGTGTACAGTTAAATTTACTCTTGTTTTAGAAACACTTAAAATTTCAAAATATCTGCCACACTTAAAAGTTCTATTAATAATTGTGCAATCTGGCAATATTTATTATGTTTATTTCTCGAATCATTGACAAAATAATGTTATAAATTGGTGAAAATTCATTTGTCAAGAAAACTGGTAAACTCTCTGGAATATTGTTAGTATCAAAGAATGGATAAGTCACTCATGCTTCTGATGTGATCGGACATGTTTCTATGTTTGGCAATAACAATGTAATTTTTTATTTTGAAGTGGAAATTGCAAAGACAGTGTGACATAGAAAAATGTGAAAGAATAAAAACTACAGATACAGAAATTACTTCTCAGGCAATTCTTTCAAGAGTTATCAAGTCAATTGGAACCATTAGAAACTATAAAGTCGAAAATTTCAGCTTCAAAAATCAGCCCCCGGACTGAGGAACTGGAGCCAACTACAAGAAAAGAAGGTAAGTTAAATGTTTATTGTAAATCTCACTCATCTTCAATCTTATTAAAAGAGTTAATTATGAAGTGAGTGACAATCAACAAATGATGTGAGGGAGGGGTAGATTACAGCATGCATTTCATAAAGTAGACAACACACTCCTTAATCTCTCTTTGTGTTCCTCAATTGTGTTTGAAAAAATTACTGTGTCTTCAAGATACATGAGACACATAGCGGGCCTCAAAGCCCTCAATAGTAGTAAGTCAGGGAACCTCTGAAAAGTGGCAGGCATGTTCCTTAGACCAAAAGGCATATGGAGAATCTCATATAATCTGGTAGGAACCACAAAGCCAGTTCTGCGTTGATCTCATGGTGCAATAGGAATTTGGTGGTACCCAGAGTGCATGTCAAGTGTGGTAAAATATGCGCAATTCCCTAATCAGTTTAATGTTTTGTCAATACAGGGAAGAGGGTAAGTTTCAGGGGTAGTGACTTTGTTTACAGCTCTCATAGAAACACAAAGATGATAGGATTTCTCTCCATCTAATAATTTTTGGACTGCAACTACAGGTGATGGTCATGTGCTTGCAGAGGGTTGAGTTATCTCTGCAGCAAGCTGCAGTTGAATAGTTTCTTCAACAAGATTGCAAGTGAAATGGTAACCTATAAGTTTTCTGAGCAATCCATCTAGTGTCTCCCGTGGTAATTTCGTGCTGTAGGAGATCATTTGCTGACAAATACTACCACTTCTCAAATAGCCACACATGTTTCTTCAGAACTGGGTACGAAAGATTCTGATATGACTTAGAGGCCTAACTGCATGAACCTTTCTCATTGGCAAATTCTTCCTCTTACTTTGCTTAAGCTGTTCTTCACATTGAACTTCTTTTTCTACACACTCTTCTCCACCTGCCAATATCGTTTCACAAGGAATCTCAATATCTCCTCAACTGAAACTGTCAATATAAACTGGTACTCCAAATTTCTTTCTTAAAACTTCTGGTTTACTTATGCTTCTCTTAACATGGATTTGCAACCAGTCAATGACATTGTTCTGGCTGAGCAGATCAACCAGAAAGTCAAATCTCAGTAGTATTCAAGTTTTCACATCAGTCCAGAGAATTTTTCACACACCATCACTAATCCTGACAGGGTGTGGTAGTTTTTATCACCCATATACTTGGTTCTATTAGAGCTTGTGGAGAGGCCTCGTATCACAGGTTCCTCATGACTGAGATGCACGCTTACTGCCAAAACAGTAGGTTGTCTCACCGAACTGAACAGTTCGCACCTTGTAATCTATAACCAACTGAAAATGGTGCAGGAATCATTCCCTAAAATGATATCAAAATCTCATTTGTCTCTCCTCACTATCCCCATGTCAAACCCATATTTTTCCCATCAGTTTTCACATCAACAAAACAAGTTCTAGCTGGTATTATCATCTTCTCAACTAAGCCACTTATATTATACTGTGGTGGCATGAGCATGTGTCTGCCTTGTTGGGACACAAATAAAACACTAATCTCAGATCTGATATCTACTAACTCAGGGACAGTCTTCCCTCTGAGCTTACTCTCTAGTACTAAATTCATCACCTCACTAATCCTTCCCTTCTTGACTGGATTCATAGTTCCAGCTGGGGGTAAGAGTGGGTGGCAGGGCCTGCCCCTTTCTCATTTCCCCATTGTGTGTTGTTCCACTGAGGTTTCCTAATTTTTCTTTTATCATTTTGCAGAGGGGCAAAAATTTTGTCTCCAGCGTTGTGGACAAACTTCATCAAGCTGATTCTATAACTCTAATTTGTCAAGTGCCATTTGATTAAGCTGCATTTCTAAGAGTGAGAGTTGACCCACTTCATCATAAGATGCAGCAGCTGCTCTGGCAAAGTACGCAAGGACATATCAGGCAGGATTACAATAATAGGCCCATGATTTCTGTAGACCAACAATGTTACAAAAGAGGGATTTCAATAGTAATCTATACTAGACTAAGCAGTGACAGGTTCCTGTCATGGATGCTCACAGCACAGGCAGTGAAGAAAAGTAAGGACACATAGCAGTGACTCTTACATTAACATCCCATGTCAAAGGGGGCAGCGGCCAAGGTGGTGGTGTCAATGGACCAGAGGCAGGGTGTCACTGGGGTCAAGATGATGAAGGCAGTGACAGCAGCACCTGCATACAACAGCATGGCGTAGTCCAGAAGAGTGTGACCATGCAGCAAAGGGGCTGTCTATGGCCTAGATCATTGACGGTATGTTCCACACTTGTTGACACACTGTAAGCGCACAATATGCACTTCCAAGCACAAACAAGACATTGAAATTTTCTATCATTGGTCAGGGTACATGGTAGCTATCAGTCTAATGGGCTCTGTCAGCTTGTACCCATCAAATTAAAGTAGTAACAATCCACAAAGGAAATGTGTGACCAGGACCTAATGGTGAGCTCATCCCATTTCAGCTAACACTACTTTGTACATGCTGCACTTGGTCAGGATGGGAAAATGAGTGGGAGGTTGGGTGTCCAGTGGTGTTAGTAGAATCCCTTCAAAAGAAAAGACTGTTTCCAGTCCAGTGGAGGTTTTATTTCTCCAAAATTTTACACCTAAGAGGTACACTAAATTCAAACTCCCTACAGCAACAGGAGGCTGTTGCAGTTACAATGAAAGGCATTGTGCCTTCAAAAGCAGGAACTAATGGACACATCTGATCATGAGCTGAGCTGGCAGGCAAGATAACATTCTTAATACCGACATAGTCTCGTCAACACATGTGGCACATCCCACTCGACCATCCCCAGTTCTCCTATTGGTATGCAGAGGGTGTATCAGTGCACATTCCTCCATCAGTGGCACTCAACATAGCGTCCATATTCAGCGGTACATCCGTGGGATGATGTTCACATGGTGCTAAGCAAAACATCCACTACTGTGTCAACCCAGGCACAGCCACTGTCCTACCAAACAGGCAGTACCATATGTCATAAGAAAGACAGTTAAAATGTAAAATACAGAATGATTCTCCTTTGAATAAAACTGCTTGCCACACACAGCACACAGGCATCACCACTACAGATGGTGAAGGAAAGTTATGTATCATGATGAATTTGTGAGGACTACAGGCATATCTTTGCTCATACTATCCCCTATAGATACCCTGTGCCCAGACTTCAATAGCAGTTTTCACGGTGGTCATTTCTTCAGCATTATCGATTATGATGAATCCTTCATGTGGGTTCCAGTGGCCTCTCAGGTGTAACATCAGATAGCTTTGACTATGTCATTTGGCCTTTTTCAACAAAACACAATGTGTTGTGGCTTTCAAAACACTGCTCAAAAGTGGTAGCATTTCATGGATGAGATACTGGTATTTCTCACCTGAAAGAGGAACACATCAATCAGCTGCAAGCATTACTCAAGACACTGGACAGTTATGGGCTGAAGATTAACTGAGACAAAAGTATGTATGTTGTACAAGAGGTTAAATTCCTCAGTTATATTGCTCAGAGTCTGGCACTTCTATCACTCCTGAGGAAGTAGCTTAATTTCATGTGTACAGCATTGTCTGTGACTTTTAAATGCCTCTGCTGCTTTCTTGGGATGCTGAATCACTATCACAGGCATTTTCCCAATTTAACTGAGACAAGGGCCAATGAATGGTTTCCTTAAGGGCAAGAACATGTCGGGGAGTAAAAATGTCCAGTGGAATCTTGATGCCACTCAAGCATATGGGGCTCTCAAAATGGCTTTTGCAAGTAATATCCTGTTAAGCCCTCCTGATCCCCAGTGCATTCATTGTCTTAATAGTGTACAAAAGTCAGACAGCAGTGGGGGCAGTGTTGCAGTAAATGATTTTGTCAATGTAGCACACTTTGACATATTTCTTGAAGAGCCTTTCAGAGCAAAAGAGAAACTGCAGTGCCTTTTGTTTGGGAGCTACTGTTCATTTATGTGGTGGTTAAGCATTTTTTGGCATGGTTGGAGGCCAGCTGTTTAAAATTTCTGTGGATTACAAACCACTGGCTTCTATTTTCAGATGCATGACTGAGCTCAGATCTTCCCAGCAAGTGTGACAAGCTAGTTTTATCACACTGTTTTCTACTGATATAAAGCACACTGCAGGGCAGCTGAATAAAGCAGCCAACTGTTTATGTCACAAATGTGCAGTTATCTCTGCTGTTGATTGGGCAGCAGTGGCTACCAAGCAGGAGGTTGAGTCCCTTCTTTCACACTGCCACATAGAACCTGATTCAACTGGATTGCATCTGCAATGCATGCCACTATAGGGCTCTGTGCTATAGCTCTGGTGCAGCACAGTAGATAACAGGATCCATCTGTCCATCCCAGCGATGTGGTGTCAAGGTGTTTTCAGATGTATTCCACAGTTTATTGCTCCCAGAGAGCATCTGCAATGTTGTATCAGAGAAAGTTGTGTGGCAGGGAGTGCAGAGATATTGTCATTCGTGGGCTCAGAGCTCCATTCTGTGTCAAAAGTATAAAGTCTCGCAACACATATCTTCCCTTGTGGAAGCTTTCCCCTTGATTATCTTCATGTTAATACTGTCATGGTTCACTACTCCTGTCTGAGAGCTTTCATTTTTATGGTTTCAATGGTAGACAGATTTACTAGATATTGTGAAGCAGTTCCTGTCCCTGACATTTTGGCTATTTCAGTCATATGTATTATTGTTTCAGTGTCAATTTCCTAATTTTGTATCCCTCAGGTGACAACACCAGACACAAATGGGCAGTTTGATTTTGAACATTTGCATTTGTGCAGTCTTAAACATGTCAGGACTATGAGCTAGCACCGCACACTCAAAGCTGCTTTATCCTGCTATGCAGAGTCACGGATGAGCACATTTCGGATAGTGCTGTCTGGGTTGAGAACTGTTGTTATGAAAGACATAGGATCGTCCCTTACCCAGCTGATGTATGGTGAAGCTTCAAAAATACTGGACAAGTTCTTCTCAGCCTCCTCCCAGTTTATTGGCTGGGGAGTATACCAATTTTTTGCAAATGTTCCAAATGCAGACACAGTCTCCAACCTGTGCAGTACAATACCTGGCCCTTCTTCTATCACAAATATCTCTTTACATGATCACACTTACTCCTCAGTATGCTGGCCCATTTCAAGTAATTGACAGGAATGACAAAACATTTGTTATCAATGGAACTGGAAGACAGATCATCTTAATCCCACTTATACTGACAACGACCAACCTAGCCCACCACGTGAGCCAAGGTGAGGATCTGTACATGAAAACTGGGGTCATTAGGATTTACGCTTACAGGCACCTCCTCCCTTACAGTCACATGTTTTACAGAGGTGATCTGGCAGAGTAGTGATGTGCAGGTTTCAATGAGCTTGCAGTGCACCAGCTTGTTTGCAATTGATGAAGATGGTGAACTTCCACGACAATGACCAACGTAAAGGTAACATTTGGCAGATGTGGTGGAGCTACAGCTCTCCAAAATGGGAGGGGGTTGATATGGTGCACATATTGAGTTTTTAATCTGTTCTAGGTTTCATGATGCTGTGAGGTGTGGAAATATATAATGAAGTGTTTGTATTAACAAGCTTATGCACTGAAGGCTGTGATATTGTTATCCCCTAAGAGGTAACTGTCATATAAATTTAAACTTAAGGGATTTAGTAATAAAATGTAAATAAGAACTTAATACACTGTAAAACATAAAATATATCTAATGCTGTAATCTGGACTATAAATGCAATAAACTTTAGAATACTCTATGTAATTTTCATTTTAGAATCAAAATTTTAATACCTATATGTAATCATACATCATTATCAATTGAAATATATCAAACACCTGAATAAATAAATAAATTTCCCAGTTGTCTGCTTAATTGTGAAAAGCAAAGAAAAAGGTACATAGCTTTGTGCTACAATCTTACTTGTAATGATGATGATGACGAGGTCCCATACTCTGAGGAGTGTAGGGAACGATGCTGGAGCCCCGCACCACTGACTAGGCAAGGTCCTAGTGGAGGTGGTTTGCCATTGCCTTCCACCAACCATAATGGGGATGAATGATGATGATGAAGATGACACAAGAACACTCAGTCATCTCGAGGCAGGGAAAATCCCTAACCCCACCGGTAATCGGACCCAGGACCCCGTGCATGGGAAGGGAGAACGCTACCTCAAGACCAAGAGCTGCGGACTAAATGTGTAACATGCTTCGTAAATTATCTGAGGCAATGTATAGATTACTGACTTTAAATGCTTACTGTTGGCCATTATGAACAATGTGTCCAACTCTTATATTAACCAAGAGACATGGAAAACTCACAGAAAATACTTTGGTGAGTGCAACATTAAATATGTCAAAACCATCAATAAATTAACAACAGCCAAGTAATGGACATTCAATGTGTCTGATGTATCTCTTCTGTGTTCATGTTCTCTGGAGTGTTTCTTAAGTTTGGTTCTCTGTCTTTCTATATGAAAATAAAGTATTTGATATTAAAAGCATGTCCAAGCATACATTGCTGACACCAAAGTGGTGGCCCCAGAGTGTGAATGAGTTTGTTTATATTCTCAATGGTGTACTTCTATGCTTTTGTGCTGTGGCTAATCTGTTGCACACTGCAAAGACAGAGCAGCAGAGTTTCCCATTATCCAGCTCTACTCCTCAACTTACTGCTGCTGCAGTTCTCAACTGTATTTCTGATGGTGGCAATGGCTCAAGATTGTGTAACATAAATATTCTGACTTTATGGAAAACAAGGCCCTAATTGTGGTTGGCTCAGGTGTAGGCCTCTTTCCAACTTTATAGCATTGTGTCCTCAACACTGATGGATATGCTGTAGTTATATCCCAGCAGGAGCTGAAATTCATTGAAAAGTTGGACGATATTTTACCACAACATTCTTTTGTTGTTCCTGAAGATACTGTTTTACATCATTTCTTGGTACTACTGGAATTGAACCTGAGTGTAATTATGGGCAGTGGTTTCTGGGCTAGTAGTTCTCTGTAACAAGAGCTGCATTTGCTTCAGGCTTTGGTGGGAGTGGAACTTTTATCAGAGCAATCACTGACACTTTTTTTGCCTGTGATGATTGCCACAAGATGTGCATGCAGTACTATCTGGTTTTCCTGAACTTTCATTTATGATTTAGCACAGAAGTGGAAGCTGTAGCAACAACTAGTGCTTATAACAATAATTTATATGCTGCTTTAGACAAGGTTATGGAGGGGCAACTCTACATTGCACATCCCAGTGAGAGTGGCCTGGACTCATGTTCTGCATGCTTCTGAGCATGACAGAACCACCTACAAAAAGAATTTTCAATAAAATTACTAGTCTTAATGCTAAGATGGACAATAGCTGCAGGAAGACAGTAAGAAAGCAATACAAACATTCTCCTTGCCAAAATGAATAGTTCTGGTATCACAGATGTTTTGCATAAAGTGCAAGACATTGTATAATGCCTTGCAATTTCCCAAACACCACCAACTGACGCATATAGGTGTGCAAGCCCATGTAAAAGTTATACAATACATACCTTGTTTCAAACATGCTATGCTTTCAGTGGTGAGTGGTTCAGCAAAACTTTTCACCGCTGACAAGACATCAGGATAATATTTTGGTTGATTCAGGATCTGAGATGAGTATGATTATAAGGAATGTTGATGACATGTCTCATTTTTATGGTTTTCCGATATTAATGGCAGTGAGTAATGCCCACATTCAGACATTTGGGAGGAAGACACTGACATCAGATATGCAAAAAGATTTTTCTCCAACAAGGTCTTTCTGGGTGACAGACATTTGAGGCCTATACTAGGTGCCAATTTTTTGTCTTATTTCTCCTTAGCACCCACTTCTTAACAGTTAATTGATAACTATTACATATGCAGCATAGCTCATGACTGAGTCAGAGCATGTTATGTGCAATATCTCCATCACTGTATACACAAAGGTGTCTGTGATTTCTATGCCTTCCATGAAATGGAATAATGTCACTCTGTGGAATGCACTAGCATGTGTCATAAAGAAGTGTTTGGCATCTGTTTCCCTTGACTCGATACAGCTAGTTGCATTAGCTGTGGAATGTGAGGTTTTGGAACGAAAGTTTGAGCAAATTGAGATTTTGTACCACCTTGGAGAAATGCAATGGAGTTCTCAGACAATGTATTGTTGCTACAGAGTGGGTGCTTCAAAATGTATGGAGAGAGATGCATTGCCAGTAGATAACTGCTACGCCTCAGCCAGCAGACCTCTCTCTTCCTCCTCCTCCCTCTTCCAAGGCCATGCAGTGAAGGGACAATGTGAACACTCTATGACTCATTGCATTTGCATCACACCTAATCAGTCTGTTGCAAGTTAGCCAAGAAGGTTGCCCCAGACAAGTTGAAGTGTGCTAAACCCATGTTTGATTATGTTAGTGGATAGGACAATTTCACACTCACACAGTGCATAGGTTGCACCATTGGAAATGGTTAAGAAAAACAATGGATCCTGGCATTTATGTGGGGATTATAGGGGGCTGAATGCAAACACAACCCTTGAAAGATATCCTGTTCTGAATGTCTTAGACTTTACATGTAACCTGAATGGTGCTACTGTTTTCATTGTGTTAGACTGTGCCAAAGCACTTGCACAAGAACCCATGACTGAGATGGACAAGCACAAGACTTCTATTACAGCTCCATTCAGCTTATTTTAGCACAGCATGATGCCTTTTGGATTTTGAAATGCTGCCCAGATATGGCAGCAGTTCATGGATGAGTGCTGCACTGTGTGGACTGTGTATTTCACTATGTTGACATTGTTGTGGTGTTCTCAAGGAATGTGGAAGTGCATGTCTCCCATTTTCAAGAGGTAAAACAATGGTTAGGTTACTATGGGCATGTGGTTGACAAGGACAAATGCATGTTCAGTGAAGGCAAGGTGCATGTTTTAGGGTATGCAGTTTCCCAAAGTTGGACATTTCCTAACCTCAAAAAGGTCTAAGATATTTTTAAAATGCCTCTGCTTTTTGTGATAAATGACCTTTGTAGATAGGTAGGCACGATAAATTATTACGGCTGACATTTACATCATCTGGCAAAGAATAATGGTCCAATCAATGATTCGTTGAATGGAAAAAACACACTGGAAAGCTGGAGGTCCCCTGGAACACTGATGCTAAAGAGGTTTTGAGGCTATTAAGACTGTTTTGGAGTCAGTTACACTTTTATCACACCCTCTTCCTGGACCTCTAGCGGCATTATTTGTGGACATGAGTCAGTCAGCAATAGGATTTGTATAGCAGCAATGGGTGATGGCAATGTGGCATCCATTATCATTTTTTTCCAAGAATGTCTCTCCACTAAAGACGAGATGGAGTGCTTTTGAAAGAGAATTGCCAGATATTTACCAGTGTCTGGGCAGGAGTTTAAGATTTTTACAGATCATAAACTTTAACTTTGATTTTTCAAAGAACGTCTGAGCTAAATTCACCCCGCCAATACAGTATATATTGATCAACTTTCCAGTGATCTAAACTACATTGCTGGCTTATAAAATGATGTTGCTGGCTGCTTGTCACATAGCTGCTTGTCCATTGTGACAATTGAACTGGGAGGCAGTGGCCACAGAACAGGAATCAGTTCTACTCTTCTGAAGTGTCACACAGACCCTGCTTCTACTGTGTTTTGACAACATCAGGTGCGACTTCATGGATCTCCAATTTTTGTCTGGTGTGACATGGCAAATAGTGAGATGCAGCTGTTCATACCAGTCTGTCAATGACAATGATGCTTAATGACCTCCATGAATTGGTGCATTCTGGAATCAAGCATTCACCAAACTAGTTTCAGGTAAAGTTGTGTAGCTGGGAAACAAACAGGATTGTTAATGCTGGATCAATTATTGTTTGCAATGCCAAAAGTGCAAAATCAGTTGCCATACATCATCCACCATGGATGAGTTTCCCTCTCTATCCCATAGATTTGCACTTATGCATGTAGACGGAGGGGTCACTTCTTCCGCTGATAGTTTCTTCTTTGTCATGACTGTGATCAACAGATTTACACAGTCGCCAGAAGCAGTTCCAGTTCAAGACATTTCTGTGATTTCAGTTGCTCTGAAAGTCACATCTGCTTAGTTTTCAAGATTTGGTAATCCCAAAGTCATAATATCTGACAGAGGCAAACAATTTGACAGCCAGCTGTTCTACATTATTATGGCTCTCTAGATGTAAGTATGTGCATACTACCAAGCTATTATCCATGCAGTAATTCATGGTGGAATGTGTGCACTGTACAATGAATATTGCTTTTTCATGTCAGGCTGGGTTGTGAATAGCTGCTTCACCTTTTGTTTTCTTGGGATTAAGGACAATGGTGAAGGAGGCCCTCAATTGTCACAGGGCTCAATTTGTTTGTGGACAAGGATTAAAAGTACCTGTATAGTTTTTCTCATCTGATTCTGCTCTATGTGTTGGGGTAGAATATTATAGACAGCTTTCATAAAACTTTCAAGCCCAAATGTGATTGCCCAAACTGACCCCTCAGGTATGGCATGGAATTTGACAATTTTTCTAATCAAAAGAACTGTTAACCAGTCATTTTCTTTGGGTAAGGGATGATACTGTCAAACTACCTCTCTGGTCACTGTACAATGGTCCATTTTTTGTTACTATCAGAAATGATAGGACATTTGTTGTTGGCAGAAATGGAAAGAGTAACACTGTTTCAGAAGACTGAAACCAGCATTCACCGATGATGGTGTTCCCCCACCACGGACACATCAGACTGTGTTGTTCCTGAATAGCCTTTACCAGATCTCCTTCCCCTTCTTTCATTCTCCCTGCAACACAAATGCACTCTGGTAAACATGTGAAGTGGTTTTTTCATTGGCTAGTGATGCCACTGCATTCTCTTTTAGTGGGAATTGAGTTTTATTCTAGTTAGCTCCCTGAAAAATGGGAGGGCGGGGGAGGCTGATGTGGCAAGTGCAACTTGTGATATATCTCTGGTGTGTGTTCATATTCTTTGTAGCCTGTACTAGGGCATTTTGCTTAAGTTGTGGTTCTCTGTCTTACTGTATGAAAATAAAGTGTTTTATATTAAACGTGTGTCCAAGCATATATCACCAACCCAAAAATATCGGTGGTGAGCTTTTTTGCATTAATTAGAACAAATAGACCTTTGCTGTCAAGAAGTATTTAGGAAAACATAATGAGAGGGTTTGAAAAAGCTGGTGATTGTAAACTGTCAAAACTGTCAACTTGTGTACTGTCACCTCCCAGATGAAACAACTGTGCAATGATAATGTAAATAACAGTTAATAATTCCATATTTTTCAGTGATATATTTGTTTTATTTACCTCACTGTCTTCGTTTGCATTGTAAAAACTCATTTCAAGCATGAGATAGTGAAGTTCACCTTTACCATAAAGTCAAAGTTGTGGTTATGAATATGAAGCTGGTATCTGTACAGATATCATTGGTGATCTTGCACATCTAGAATAACGAAATTATTATGAAATCTAGATCTTTAGCTGATTACAGGCACTGATAAATATCAGCGGGGACAGTTGAAAAATCTGTGCCCCAACTGGGACTCAAACCCAGGACCTCCTGCTTACATGGCAGACACTCTATCCGACTGAGCCACTGAGGTCACAGACAATAGTGCGGCTGCAGGGACTTATCTCTGGCACACTCCCCATGAGACCCACACTTTATGACTTACTGTTCGCACACTACATTTGTAGTGCCCCTGCCCACTATACTTATAACTCGTGGCAGTCAATCTGTAACACCATAATCGATTGTGAGTAGTTTATACAGTGTAATTTATTATGTGAAGTATAAAGTGTTTACTCTTTACTACTTAATGTCTTTGCATTACTGTAAGGATATGGAGTTTAGCAAAATATGTATTGTAGAATTACTGTAATATAAAAACTGGTTCATACTTAGGAATTTTGTATTGTATAATATAAAAGATATATTGATTCCCCTCCACTATGGAAGTGGTTTGGCATGCAAAGAAAAGGTGAGAGTGGCAGTCAGGCTGAGTGGGAAGTGAGAGAGCACAATAGGCAGCCAGTGGCCAGCAGTTGTGGAGTCAACACTGCAGGTGCCGAGTGAGGCGTTCGGTATCTTCATCTATGATGGAACGACCTCAGATGTGGTTACTGCTAAAAAAGGGTGGTCTCACATTGGGAATGGCTCTAAAATTAATATTTACATTGCCAAGAAGAAATGAAATAGAGCAATAATCCGCCAGGGGAGAGACCAGGTAGCCGCCACGGCTATTGCGCCACTGATCCAACAAATTCAGGAGGTTAGTAACTGTATATGAGTATGAACCATTGTGTTTTTGTGTTTAATTTTGCAATAATAATGCTAGTGTTGCAAAAACTGGTATTTGAACCATGAAATTTCCCCTTCAATCAACCAAGCAGGGTCCTTTCCTCAAAGTATTTAAGTCCGAGTATCCTATTTGTGAAACACTAATATTAATCTATTTTATTTTATGCTGAATTTATGAAAAGCTCCAATTTACTTTGAATAGCTTCTAATTTATAAGTGTCATTGTTTAATGTGTAGTGAAAACTACTCGCTTCACAAGTAATATAAGGAGTACATAATATTTATCACATGAAAATTTTTTAATTTTCTATGATATATTTCAACAGGAAAGTGCCATATGGTTAGTACTAATGAATTTAAATGTGATTGGTTAAAATAAATTGCTTCACAAGTGATGAAAGAGACAGAAAAATTTGAAACCTTTTGAATATTTGCTTTAATTTGAACTTTCTTACCAACCTAGATAAAAATATTGCTAGTGTATATTGTTTTCAAGCTTTGAGGGCTAAATGAACTTAAGTGAGGTTGTAGTTCAACATTTATTATAATGCAAGGATTTTCTGTGAAGTGTGCTTATTTGTGGATAAAGGAGTGTTCAGTTTGTAGTAGTCCACTATAATATTTAATAAAAGAATAAGTCAAACTGAGAGAAGGTTTCTGTTAATGAACCTGAAACACTGACAAAGTGGAATGCATATTAAATGTGAATTTCATTGCATTTGTGATATTATAAGTGTGTTAACCTAAATTGAACCATGGTCAGATGCTATTTAGTCTCATTTTAGCCTTTGAGAACATTTTTTGTACTGAACTGTTGTAACTGGTCTGTGATGTCCTGGAGGCTGGAAATGGGTTGGAGTTAACAACCAACCTGGTCACACTCATCTACTATCAGGGACAGATCAGGGGATCCAGCTGGCCATGGGAATGCCTCAACATCATGAAGATAGCTTGCAGACACATGTTCCATGTGTGGACAGGCATTGTCCTATTGAAAAATGGCACCATATACTGACACGTAATAGGTAACACATGAAGATGCAGGATGTGTGTGAAGTACAATTGTGCCATGAGAGTTCCTTCCATGACCACCAACCTTGACCTGAAGTCATCCCCAAAGGCTATCCTCATGACATCTAGAGCAACATTGCTGTGCTTCTCCAAAACTTTGGAAGTACATGACCTCTGCCCAGGTCACTGCCATACTTGTCAACAAAGGTAAACTGTGGTGATGCAGATCCTCGATTCACTGCTAAACACAATGAAGCACTATTCATCTGCAGTTCATGCTTCTTGGTTTCAACCCTACCACAAACACAGCCATTTCTGTTGAAGTGTTACCAGCATCCTCCACATGGGACAGATTATCCTAGTTTGGCTGCTGCTGATCTCAAGCCAATGATGTGGAATAACACAGAGCATTGTAGGGAGTCTGTTACCTGTCCTCAGGTGGCACACACAAGTACGAAGGCATTATCATGTGCTTGATGCACAATACAGTCATCTTCCCTTATGGTCAGATGCAATTGACAAGAACTTTGAGAACAAGTATGCCTGTCCTCACATTCCCATGCAGTCCAACATCAGGCAACCATTACATCTGAGTGCCACTAAACTCTGGATATTGGATAATTTGACCATATGACCAAATGGGGTCTCTCAATAAGGCCTATTTCAGAATTTGTCAGTTACTTATACCAACATCTCAGACCGGTACACAGAATCTCTGTATTGTTAAAAGTGTTCACTCTGCATCTAACACTGTTCACAACAGTTCCAAAATAAATAAACAGGAAGGACACTAATGCACTTTGGTGGCAACTCTATCTGCAACAAATAATAGCAATTCTAATCATTTACATGTTTCTCAATGGTGTGATCATTTAGAAAGTTACATAGAAATCTGACCGTGTCTACTGGGTGATTCACTTTCTTTGTCAAGTAGTGTAGTGTATTTGCAAATCTTTTAGGATTGGCATTACAAGAGCTTAAATCATGTAGAAAGTGACTGCAGTAACTGAATACCTACCCATAGTGAAGACTGTTTTTGGTATAGTAGTTACAGCTGGACAATCATATGTAATAGGCAGACACACAGATCCCACTTTGGCCAAGCATGGGTTGCCAATTGGTGGCCATGTTTTTGCCAACAGTGTAAACCATAATTTTTGCTGGGTGTGTCCTATATAAAGAAAAGAAGAAACACATATGTATGTAGGTTACAATTAGAATTCACAGGTAAAAATTAACAGAACATCTCCATACATATTTAAATTATATATCTCCCTTGAAATTATAATAATAAACAAAATATCCATTACCTATCAATATTAAGATAGATTTAATTGACATTTATCATGGGTGTAAACCTATTTATGCATTCTGATATTCACCACATTTTGCAAACCAGTGGAGCTATCAGGTTCTAGAATAAGATGGGACAGCAAAAAGTAAGTTGCACATTATTACAGCAGGCCAAGGAACTTTTTGTTGCAACAAGTGAAGACCAGACTTCACAACCCATGAAATGAGCCACCTTTGAAATCTTGCTGCCACATGCTAGAATATTGCTAGTACAGCATGCTGCAATACCGCAGTCTGCCGCACCAGTGGGCATTTTTGTCCTCATGATGTGACACAGAGCTGTGCTTCTGTAGTTACCTACAACATTGGAGGTGGGCTTCTGTCATTATATATCTGGCAACAGAAAATACAAATGCTCATCACTCAGCCTTTAGCACTACTTGCATCTACATTACAGTTGGTGCTGGGACTTCAGACTGCAGCCGGTACCAAGACAGTCCAATAGAATCAGGTCTCTAGCAGCCAACTGAAGACCTCTACTAGAGTGTCTTTGTCTGGAACTCTGGGAGAGTCTGAGGACCTTGGATTCACCACAGGGTGTCTCTGTACCTGACATGCTGTTCCAGGTCACCAGCATGTAGGCTTTCTGACTTCTGGGGATGCCTTCCTTGTATTAGCATGGTCATCTGCTGACTACAGCACTTTTGCTGAGACAGAACCCTTTACTTAGCAATACGTGCACTGCCACAGTGCTGAAATTGCTGTTGGTAGTTATGCTGAGGTAGCAAACCACTTTTTGGATAACCCCCCCCCCCACACACACACACACACACACACACTGAGACTCTGAAAATAACTTTTGTACAGACGTTTTGTAGCATAAGCAGTGTTAATACTGAATGAGCTGCCTTATTCTTTGCTTGTTGTGGTACTAGAAGAACATAATCCACAGTTCCCATACAAACCATTCTGGGGCAGAGTCAACCATCCTGATTGACAGTTGTGTCCATATTGTCAATATAATTACATTTTTTATCAAAAGAAACCTAGTAACAATGAGAAACCTCATAAGGCAGCAATAAGCAGCATCATTTCAACATGACTTCACTTACAATGTCTAATCACTTGGTTGAAGTGTTGAGTGGAAGGTTCGAGTGGTGAAAGTGGACTCAGTCAGTGATGTCATGTTTTGGGACACAGTGCTCTATGTGACCACTCATCTACAGTGATTTGTTTCAAATGTTGGAAGCCAGGAGGTTATGCAGGTGAATATAGAGAATGCTCATGGCTGGCATTCAAACACAATGATTATAACTGCCTTTAATAAGAAGAATAACAGTGATATTTGTATTATGCCTTTCTCCATCATATTTTTCCTTTTGTTGTGGATACAGGCTTCGCAGTCAGTAAACTGGAGGTAGAGAGAGTTATTATTATGGAGGCAATAAAACCATGCTGAATCAGATGGCACAAATGCAGGAAGACAGTATGGACTTGCATAAGCAGTTGGATGCACTGAGCATTGGTAGATCTTCATCTACCATGTGAGTATCTGTCTTAGATGCTCATACCAAAACACTAGTTTCTTCTTGTATGGGTAAAAAAGGATATATTAGCATTAATAAACAACTTATTGACAGCCACAAAGCTGGGACATTGGTTGGAAGAGCAAATATTGTATATGGCCAAGCTACAATTGGTGTGAGTTGCCAAAATATATGTGATGTATCATGAGGAGTCAAAGAGTGCTCAGACATTTGAAATTCTTGGGACAGGTTTTGTACAGTGATATAGGAGGAAGAATAGTTGCTGATCTTACCAGAAGCGATACAACAAGGTGTTGTAAAACTGGGAGAGTCCATCGAGAATTCTGTGGACAGGCTTAGAAAACATGATCTCAATATGGAAAGCAATGATGCAAGTAAGATCCTACTGAAAGAGATAGAACAATGAACATTGGACAAATTATTGCTGTAGGGGTTGCCACCCAGTATATCAAGAATAGTACTGCCAGTGTTTTCTACCTAGATCCATGGGAATGGCAACAGTGTTGGAAGAAACAGACACGATGACATAGGTCCAGTGTAAAAGGAGAGTTTTTCTGCAGAAGTCAAGTGTTACTGTTGTGGATGGTCAGATCACATATGGTAAGAGTGCCTTCAGCCACACTGTAGGATATGTTGGCAAGTATGACATCGGCAATGAGATTGTAACACGATTGGAGGGGCATGACAGAGGGACACTGTGACATGACAGACAGAAAAGACATCCTAGGTGGTTTGTCTGATTATTTAAGTGTGGCCACTCATCTGTGGTCCACACTGACATTTGACAGGTGGACTGGGGCAGTATGGAGCCTGAGCCAAGGACCAGCACAAGGACTAGCCAGCGCATGTGGATACATGGAATATAAACCACTAAACTTATAGTAGAGCATGATACATGGAATTCAAGAGCTTTGCAAGACAATTCTTTTGATATACAGACTGACTGTGGAAATGGTGCACTTAGTTAGTTATTACACAAAGAAGGAATCTAGAATGAATTTTTACACTGCCTTTAACAACATTCATACTGCCTAATCCAAAGCAAATATTTACCTACCATATGAAACTGCTCATCGGGATGAACTGAGTGAGCTATTCACATATTACTGAATTAACTGAAAAGAGGCATCTGAATCAACTGATTATCATTAGCATATCTAATTCCACAACAGAGCAACACAAATACCACTGCAACATGTGTTGGATAACATAAGCACATATCATAAACAACATTTACATTACAAATTTTTCTATGTTAAATTGCTGGTTTTCATTAATTAATTATATTTTTCTTAGTTTCAACAATTCTTCAAATCCTATTAGAGACATCTAAATTTGAATAGCACCAGTGGAAAGAGCTGCTCATTTCCTACAAGATTGATGTGCCACTTTTATTTTTACTGTAAAGCACACAGCTAATGAAAACTAAATCTTGTTCTCTTTATGTGAACTGTGCAATGACTCATTAAGACTGTGACCGAACTATTCAACCAAATATTTATTATCATATGTAATTGTAATTTGGAAGTCCATTGCACAACTTTTTGTACTTCTAGTTTCAAGATACCATGAAGAATCAGAAGTTGTATTTCAGACTAGTGAAATTTCCTATAAACTGTTAGCCAGAATCCACAGAAAACATGGTTATAAAAGGGGATAGTCATCCTGGCATTTGGTCAGTTATCTGTATAGACTAGAAGAGGCAGGGTCTATCTCTCTCTCTCTCTCTCTCTCTCTCTCTCTCTCTCTCTCTCTCTCTCTCTCTCTCTTAGTGGACCTGATGTGGACTCTGAATTATTCTGCTGTGAGTTGGAACTCTCTTAGGTTAGTACTGACATAGAATATTTCATGTCTCTGGATACTTAGCATTATTCCTCATGAGTAGGGTGGATTTATGTTTTCAAGCAAATAGCCAGTCTAGACTTAGAATTACTTAGTCCTCAGTGAGGGTAGTGAGGACTTACAATGTTATGCTACTGTGTAAACCTGCACTTGGAATAATATTGGAGTTCTCCAGATTTAATCAAATTTATAGTAATTTTCAAACCACTATATGTGAACTTAAGTCACATTACATTCTACGCAGTGATAGCAGTTAGCTTTTCAACACCCCATTATTTAATACTTGGATTTATTGAATAAATTGTAAATATTTCAGAAACTTTAATTCCATTGTTGGGTAGCAACATACATTTTGATGAGAGAATATACAAGATTACAGATCAATACTACACTGAAGCACCAAAGAAATTGGTATAGGCATGCGTATTCAAATATAGAGATTTGTAAACAGGCAGTATACGCTCTGTGGGCAGAAAAACCTACATAACACAACAAGTGTCTGGTGCAGTTATTAGATTGGTTACTGTTGCTACAATGGCAGGTTATCAAGATTTAAGTGAGTTTGAACGTGATGTTATAATTGATGCTAAAACAGTGGGACACAGCATCTCCGAGGCAGTGATGAAGTGGGGATTTTCCCATACAACCATTTTACAAGTGTACCATGAATATCAGGTATGTGGCAAATCTTCAGATCTCCAACATCACTGTGGCTGAAAAAAGATCCTGCAAGAGCAGCAACAAAACAACTGAAGAGAATCATTCAACGTGACAGAATAGCGACCCTTCTGCAAACTGCTGCAGATTTCAATGCTGGGCCATCAACAATTGTCAGCATGCAAACCATTCAATGAAACAGGTGACACATATGTAAGCATCCTGTCTGATCATTGAATCCATTCATCTCCATTGTGCATTCCAATGGACTTGGGCAATTCCAGAAGGACAATGCGATACATCACACATCCAGAATTTCTACAGAGTGGCTCCAGGAGTGGCTGAGTTTAAACACTTCCGCTGACCACTACAACTCCCCAGACATTAACATTATTGAACATATCTGGGATGCCTTGCAACATGTTATTCAGAAGAGATCTCGACCTCCTCATATTGTTATGGATTTATGGAGAGCCCTACATGATATTAGGCAGGTGTACCAGTTTCTTTGGCTCTTCAGTGTATATAATCCTTGAAACTCAAATATTATAGAAAATTGCATGCAGCCCATTGCCAGTGAAACACTGTGCAGCCACATTAATCTGACCACTGCCTATGTCTGAATACAAAATCCAATAACTCTTATAGGCAGCAGGTGGCAGCACTAGTGATGGAGGGTATATAAGACATGATAGGAGAATGAGGAAAACAGTGCAGCAATTGTCATAATGTGGAAACAATGTGTTTACTTGATGTCCAGAGGAGCATGATTTTGGCTTTTGGGACAAGGGTGGAAGCATTACCGAAATGGTTTTGACTGTAAACTGTTCACATGCCATCATCATTAAACTATTGTGTGCATGGCAAAATGGTGCTATCCAAAACCAGCACCAAGGGAACTGTGGTGCATCACAGTCCATAGATGACAAGAGAGAACAATGGGTGTGGGGATGTGTACAGGCAAACTGACATGCAACTGTTGAGAAACTGAACATGCAGATGAAAAAGGGGCCACCACAGCAGACACGTGGTTTATGCACCCATGCTGACTGCTGTTCATCTGTGATGAAGGCTGGAATTTGCATGCTAATACCACAACTGTAAACTGAGTCTGTAAACTGTCCATTGAGTGCTGACACTTAGCCCTTACAGATTAATCATGTTTTATACTCCACCAGACAGACAATCACTGCTGTAAACAGCATAAAATGTCTGGAAGTAGACATCCTGCAAGATTCACTGAAAAAGTCCATCCCAGGTGAGTGGGCATTATAAGCTGGGGAATATTTTGTGTCAATCCCTGGCTGATTTCATTATTCTTGATGGCACAATGGATCAACACAGGTAGGTGTCCAACCTTTCAGTCCATGTCCAACCTAACATGCAGTTTCTTCTTCGTCAGCACAGGGACTTCTAAAAGTACAACAATGTAATGTGTCATATAGCTCACAGTGTAGGTGCATGGTTCAAAGAGGACCAGGATGAGTTTACCATACCCCTCAAGGCACCAAACTCCCCAGATTTAAAACCAATCATGAATTCTGTTGGACCATTTCGATAGGGCAATTTGTACCATGGATCATCAACTGAGAGATGCAGCACGACTGATCATGATCAGTATGACTTCACATACTGTGACAATACCTTCCAGAACCTCTCATGGACTCTTTTCCTTCACATCTTGCAGTGGTCCAGGCTGCAAAATCTGGTTATTTAGGCTTTTAACAGGCGATCATGTTAGTGTGACTGGACAGTGTATGAATAAAATTTAAAATTTTATCAGTTCACAGTCTGCATTATTTTGAACAAAACACTCGAGCTTTCAATGGATATTTCGGCCATTATCATCATCAGGAGTAAAAAACCATTAACTACCAGAGCTGTCAGTTTTTCTGCTAGTATAGGCAGGTTTGCAGCATCTGGCACCAATCACAGAGGGCCAAAATTATGCACGTGCAGAGGGCAAGTTGCACAGTTCACAGCAGCTCCAGACTTCCATGGAACTGGTGACATCATGTGGCATGAGAAGCTGGTGTCACATCTGAAACTGCCACTCCTGCCTCCCTACAAACAGCAAGCATTACCTTTGCTTTCTTTTGATATCCGAAGCCCACCCCTATGCCCTACTAAGTGTGTACCACTGGTCCCTGTCAAGGTTGTTGCAATTTATTCTAAACTCAGCCATCTCCTTTGTAACAGAATCCCAATACACTGATGCCTGAGTGAGGAGTCGCACCTTTTAGAATCATATTTTGTGCCCTTTCTCAGTGTTCATCTAGGGCTGAATTGTCAAGCTCCCTTTTTTCAATATGTTGCTTGTGCTAAGTATAACACTCCACAGCTGTGAATTGGCTGACCCATATAGATGCAGTCACATTTGCAAGGGTACTATACACACTGGACACACAAAGGTATGTCATCTTTAACAGGGTGCAGCATTCTCATATCTTGGGAGTGGACCTGAACACTGGCCTCACTCCATGTCTCCAAAGCACGCGTTCTAACTTTCTACTCATTGCCCCATAGTATTGTAGGAAAGCAGCCAGTTTGGCCTCTTCTGCCAATTTGCAAGATGGCATCCATCAGTGGCACCTGAACGTTTTCAGTGTCTTCCTTGCTGTAACCATTCTCTCTGACGCATGCTTTTTAAATGATGCAATTCACATTCTATCTTTTCTGTGTGTACTGACTTGTTCAGGTCTGCTTTCTTGTATATGTGAAAACTATTGGTGTTAAAGTATCAATCAGTGAGCATTCCTTTCCTGTACATTGAATAACCAAGCTCACATCCTACCTTCCACACAATTAAACATCCAAAAATGGAAGCTTGCCAGCCCTCTCCATTTCAATATTTAATTTAATGTTGGGATGGACAGCTGTGACATGGTCATCAAACTGTTACAGCTCATTTTCACCATGAAGCCATATCAAGAAGATGTCATTAATGTGCCATACAAACCAAGATGGACTTAATATTTGCAGAATTCAGAGCCTGCTCTTCATAGTGCACCAAGATGAAATTCGTAATAGCTGGAGACAGTGGTAATCCCATCACTATGCCATCTGTCATCTCACAATACTTGACATGATACAGGAAGTATGGTTCCTCATCAAAACTGTTAGGCCAAAAGATCTAGTGAGTCTTGTACTGGCACTCTTGTAAAAAGTGATGCAACATCCAGACTAACCATTACATCGTTTCAGCCTGTTTTCATTTTCTGGAGTGCCTCAACAAATGTCTGTGAGTTTACAACATGATGTTGGCAGCATTCCAGTTTTGGTGCTAATAATTTGGTCAGACATTTCTCCAATTTGTAGGTGTGTGAAATGATTGCAGTAACAATGGGCTTAAGAGGGAAATTTTTCTTATAGATATTCAGCAATTCATAAAGCCTAGTAGGTCTGGTGGCAAGAGGCTTTAATTTCTTCACCATTTCATCTGGTTAACCAGTCCTTTAATAATTTCCCTGTCCTTCTCATGAAGGTCTGTGTCAGACTGCAACTAAGCTTCTTCAGGTACATGTCATCTTCCAATAAATGTAGCACCTTCAGGTGATAGTCTTCAGACTTCAGAACCATGATGACATTTCCTTCGTCAGCTGGCAGGGAAACAAAGTACTCATTCTCACGTAACTAGCATGAGCCACATTGCTCTTCCTGGCTAATATTAGATTTCTGTGGCTTAGCTTTCGCGAGTATATAGCTGGTGGTTAGCATGATGTACAAAGCTTCATCTTGTGAGTGATGCTGAATGCACTTCACTATTCTTCTAACAGTACTAAATATTCCCAGACATTGCAGTACTGGAGAAGAACTAAGGCCATTATTCAGCATTGTCATAGAGCCATTGTCCAGATTTTGGTTGGAGAGGTTAACAACTCTTCTATGGGTTTTAATCAGTTCCTCCATCAGTAAGTGGTCAATTTTGTTACATTGCTTTTATGGAAGAACTGACATGAAGAATGACAAGTCCAGTAGAGCAGTTGATAATCTCTTCAACCAAGAACTGGATGACATCTCTATGGCAGCTCTGAGTAATGGTATTAATTTTTCTCCAGTCCTGTGATGTCTGCCAATATCAGATACTGTTATTGAAATAGATTCCATTCAGCATCTCTCACAGGATGCACCTGAGTAAATCTCGTTAACTGCCAGCTATATATTGGCAAGAGCTAAGCCACTGAAATCCAGATTCAGGCAGGAGGAGCAATGTGGCTTATGCTAGTTATGTGAGAATCAGGATTTGGATGCCTTGCCAGCTGACAAAGGAAGTGGCACCATCGTTCTGAACACCAAAGACTACCACCTGAAGGTGCTACATTTATTAGAAGATGACATGTACCTGAAGCTTAGTTGCAGTCTGACACAGGCTTCAAAAGAAAGACAGGGAAGTTATTGAAGGACTCTGGTTTACCTGATGAAAATGTGAAGAAATTAAAGCTTCTTGTCACCAGGCTTTGCGGATTACCGAATACCAATAAGAAAAGTTCCTCTTAAGCTCATTGTTAGTGCAATCATTTCATGCACCTACAGATTGGAGAAACTTCTGGTAGACTGGAGAAACATCTGGCACAATTATTAATACTCAAAGTGGGAGCTGCTAACATCATGTTGTAAGCTCAAAAGACATTTCTTGAGACATTCCAGAAAATGAAAACAGGCTGAAATGATATAATCATTAGTCTGGATGTTATACCGCATTTTATGAGAGTGCTGGTACAAGACACACTGGATCTTTTGGCCTATCTGTTTTGACCAGGAACCATCTAATTGTTCTATCATGTTGTAATGACAATGTACTTCTTGTACCATAGAAAACATTATGAGATGAAAGCAGTGAGGGAATTATCACTGTCTCCAGCAATTATGAATTTCTTCATGGTGCACTATGAAGAGCAGACTCTGAACTCTATAATATTAAGTCTATCTTTCTTCCTATGGTGACCTTTGGAGAAAGGAGAACCACTTGCATGAATATCAAGAGCTCAGATGGAAACCCAGTTCTAAGCAAAGAAGGGAAAGCTGAAAGGTGGAAGGAGTATATAGAGGGTCTGTACAAGAGAGATGTTCTGGAGGACAATATTATGCAAATGGAAGAGGATGTAGATGAAGATGAAATGGGAGATATGATACTGTGTGAAGATTTTGACAGAGCACTGAAAGACCTGAGTCGAAACAAGGCACCGGGAATAGATAACATTCCATTAGAACTACTGACGGCCTTGGGAGAGCCATTCCTGACAAAGCTGTACAATCTGGTGAGCAAGATGTATGAGACAGGTGAAATACCCTCAGACTTCAAGAAGAATATAATAATTCCAATCCCAAAGAAAGCAGGTGTTGACAAATGTGAAAATTACCAAACTATCAGTTTAGTAAGTCACAGCTGCAAAATACTAACGTGAATTCCTTACAGACAAATGGAAAAACTGGTAGAAGATGACCTCGGGGAAGATCAGTTTGGATTCTGTAGGAATATTGGAACATGTGAGGCAAAACTAACTCTACGACTTTATCTTAAAAAGAAAGATTAAGGAAAGGCAAACCTACATTTCTAGCATTTGTAGACTTAGAGAAAGCTTTTGACAATGTTGATTGGAATACTCTCTTTCAAATTCTAAAGGTGGCAGGGGTAAAATACAGGGATTGAAAGGCTATTTACAATTTGTAGAGAAACCAGATGGCAGTTATAAGAGCCAAGGGGTATGAAAGGGAAGCAGTCGTTGGGAAGGGAGTGAGACAGGGTTGTAGCCTCTTCCCAATGTTATTCAATCTGTATATTGAGCAAGCAGTAAAGGAAACAAGAAAAATTCGGAGTAGGTATTAAAATCCATGGAGAAGAAATAAAAACTTTGAGGTTCGTCGATGACATTGTAATTCTGTCAGAGACAGCAAAGGACTTGGAAGAGCAGTTGAATGGAATGGACAGTGTCGAAAGGAGGATATAAGATGAACATCAACAAAAGCAAAATAAGGATAATGGAATGTAGTCTAATTAAGTCGGGTGACACTGAGGGAATTAGATTAGGAAATGAGACACTTAAAGTAGTAAAGGAGTTTTGCTTTTTGGGGAGCAAAATAACTGATGCTGGTCGAAGTAGAGAGGATATAAAATGTAGACTGGCAATGGCAAGGAAAGTGTTTCTGAAGAAGAGAAACTTGTTAACATTAAGTATAGATTTAAGTGTGAGGAAGTCGTTTCTGAAAGTATTTGTATGGAGTGTAGCCATGTACGGAAGTGAAACATGGAAGATAAATAGTCTGGACAAGAAGAGAATAGAAGCTTTCAAAATGTGGTGCTACAGAAGAATGCTGAAGATTAGGTGGGTAGATCACATAACTAATGAGGAGGTATTGAACAGAATTGGGGAGAAGAGGAGTTTGTGGCACAACTTGACAAGAAGAAGGGACCAGTTGGTAGGACATGTTCTGAGGCATCAAGGGATCACAAATTTAGCATTGGAGGGCAGCGTGGAGGATAAAAATCATAGAGGGAGACCAAGAGATGAATACACTAAGCAGATTCAGAAGGATGTAGGTTGCAGTAGGTACTGGGAGATGAAGAAGTTTGCAGAGGATAGAGTAGCATGGAGAGCTGCATCAAACCAGTCTCAGGACTGAAGACCACAACAACAACAAATTTCCTATGTTACAATGATGACATCTTCTTGATATGGCTTCATGGTAAAAATGTACTGGAACAGTATGATGATCACATCAATGGTGCCCATCCCAACATTAAATTGATTATTGAATTAGACACTGAGGCAGGTTTCCATTCTTGAATGTTTTAGTTGAGTGGAAGGCAGGAGGCCAACTTGGTTATTCAGTGTACAGCAAAGCACACTGATTGATATTTGAATGCCAGTAGTTCTTTAGATAAGAAAGTGTTTCTGCAATGTCAGTACACAGAGTGAAGAGTATTTCTGGTGACAAACATCTAGATACTAAATTGCAGCACTTGAGACAAATGTTCAGATAGAATGGTCACATCAAGGGAGACATTCCATACATTTTCAGGTGAGTTAGCGGAAGAGTCCAAATTGGCTGCTTTCCTGCTACACTGTGAGGAAATGAGTGGGAAATTAGGATGTGTGCTGCAGGGGCATGGAGTTATGAGAGAAAACATAGCTCTTTGTGAGCCTGGCGTGTATAGTGTCCTTTGTGAATGTGGCAGCATCTATATAGGTCAAACAATTGGCACAGCTGTGGAGCATTGTACTGAGTACAAGTGACAAGAAATGAAAGAGGAAGCCATCTGGTAGAATTTTGCACAGAGCATAATTTAAGCATTGTAAAAACTTGGTTTCAGAATCATGAAAGAAAGTTGTATACACAGAAGAGACCTGCAGATGCAAGAAGGTTTCAGATTCAATAAATAATGGTAATACAGAGATACCTGAACCAGGTTTTACATTGTAAGATGTTTTCAGGGGCAGATATGGACTCTGACCACAAAGAAAGGTAGGAAATTAAGGAGATAGGACCTGGATAAGTTGAAAGAACCAAAGATTGCTGAAGAGTTTCAGAGGGAACGTTAGGCAACGGTTGACGAAAGCAGGGGAATGGGATACAGTGGAAGGTGAATCATTAGCTTTAAGAGATCAAACAGTGAAGGCAGCGTAACATCAAATATGTAGAAAGGCAAGGTCTAGTAGAAAGCCTTGGATAACACAAGAGATACTAAATTTAACTGATGAAAGGAGAAAATATGAAGATGCAGCAAATGAAGCTGATAAAAGGGAATACAAGTATCTAAAAAATGAGGTTAACAGGATGTGCAAAATGGCTGAACAGCAGTGCTTACAGAGTAAACGTAAGAGTTTAGAAGCATATTTTCCTAGGGTAAAGATAGATACCACTTACAGGAAAGTCAGAGATCTTTGGAAAAAAGAGAAGCAGCTGTATGAATATCAAGAGCTCAGATGGAAACCAAGCCCAAAGTACAGAAGGGAAAGCTAAAAGCTGGAAGCAGTATATAGAGGGTCTTTACTAGGGAGATGAACTTGTAGGCAATACAGGTGGCAGTGTAGTGGGAGGGGGGGTGAGGGGGGGGGGGGTGATGAGATCACTTATGGGAAAATTAATGAAGTAGTTCATGTTACAGATGCAACATTTTGATTGAAGTCAGCTGATAGGTATCCAAGCTTAAAGGATGTCTCCATAAAAAGGGAACCACCTTCAAAGAAGGTCATGTATTAAAGTAATGAAGGAATTAGCAGATTTCACCATTTTGCGTTATAGAAATGGATGAGGATGAGGTGAAGCTGAGATGGAAGATATGATACAATAAGAAGAATTTGACAGAGCACTCAAAACATCAGTCCCCAGGAGTAGATGACATTCTGTCAAAACTAATGATAGCCTTGGGAGAGACAGCCATGACAAACTCTTCCATCCTGTGTTTGAGATGAATGAGGCAGTTAAAATATCATCAGACTTCAAGAAGAATTCCAAGGAAAGCAGATGCTGAAAGATGTGAAAGTTATCACACTATCAATTTAATAAGTCATGGTTGCAAAAGACTAATACAAATTCTTTACAAAAGCATGGAAAAACTGGGAAAAACTGGCCTTGGGGATCAGAGAAATATAGGAACATGTGAGGCAATACTGACCCTATGACTTACCTTAGAAGATAGATTAAGGAAATGTAAATCTATGTTTATAGCATTTGTAGGCTTAGATAAAGTCTTTAAAACTTGAATGGGATACTTTCTTTGAAATTCTGAAGATACTAGGGGTAAAATACAGAGAGAAAAATGCTGCTTAGAACATCTATTGAAACCAGATGGCAGTTATAAGAGTTGAGGGGCATGAAATGGAAGCAGTGTTTGAGAAGGGTTTGAGACAAAGTTATGGACTACCCCCAATGTTATTTGATCTGTACGTTGAACAAGCAGTAAAGGAAACCAAAGAAAATTTGAAGTAGGTATTCATATCCAGGAAGAATAAATTAAAAATTAAGGTTTGCCAATGACATTGTAATTCCATAAGAGACAGAAAAGAACTTGGAAGAGCAGTTAAACGGAATAAACAGTGTCTTGAAAGGAGGACATAAGATGAACATCAATGGGCGGAACGTGGTCACCATACTTTATTTCATTTTAGAAGACTTTATTTTACTGCAATTGCCTGTTTTTTACATTGTTATCCTCTGTAAAATTTGTGTTAAAAATACTATTCATCTACATGCGTTCCTTTTATATGGTTTAAGACATTTGAGTTTTTATTTCCTAAAACATGTCTCTGAATTGTAGATGTGTCAAACTGCTTTAGGTTATATCAGCCCATTACTCGGAAAATCATTCAGTATTCAAGAAATCATTAATTCAGTGAAGGCACTTAAGGACAAGAAAAGCACGACCATACCACTTCCACCACCAAACACAGCAACTGAAAATTTCCAACAAGAAAATGAAACTGAATCACTGACAACAGGTCCAGCACTAGAATCTCCACTTTCCTCAAAAACAGCTGAGATAAATGATTCAACTAGGACAGAAGTTTCCAAAGGAGCTTCAGCAGAAGCAGCTACATACTATGCAACTGCATCATTAACAAGAAAAAAAAAATGCCTGATGTGCCAGCAGCCAATGACCTTTCATCAGTATTGGCCCCTCCTCAGTCTTCAACAGTGAAAGACTTTTCACCAGCTTCACCATCATCAGCAGTAACAGAAGCAAACAGAAGAAGCACAAGAACCAGGAAACTTACAACTCTGGAGGATTTTTGGTAGCCGGCCTCAGTTACAAGACTAACATAAGGCAGATACCTTCAGATACACCAACTTCCAAGTCTAAGTGGCAACAGACTCACCTCCACTGTCATCAACAGAAGAATAACCATGCCACCAGCTCATCTGAAGGATTTTTCAGCATCAGGTCTAAAGGGAAAGGCGCCACCAAGATAACTGAAAACAAATGCCTAACAGTGTTTCACCAAAACATTCAAGCCATAAAGAACAAAGTGCAAAAGCTAGAAGTAGAATTGGAAAATTTTGTGTATCACTGAACACGTGCAAAGGGAAGGAAATTGAACACATTGCATTAGCCTCATTTGACCTTGCATGTTACTATAGCAGAATCTCAATGAATGGTGGAAGTTCATGTATCTATATAAAAAAAAGGTATGTCATTTAAAGTTAGATATGATCTTTTAGATCTAGGTGAGGACAAACATTTTTAACTTGCCGCTGTTGAAATAATAGGACCTGGCATAGCAAAAAAATTAGTCATATTTTGTGTGTACTGCTCTCCCAGTGGAGACATTGATATATTCTTCTCAAAACTGGATCAAAGCTTAGACAAGGTTTCTGGACCAAAAGCAAATGTAATTATCTGTGGTGACTTAAACATTAATATGATGAAGCCTGATAAGGCTAGCAACACATACATGAATATTCTAAGCTGTTATGGAATATCCTCCCTTGTTAATTGTCCACCTAGAATAACGAAAGAATCTTCCTCATCTATAGACCATGTAGCTACAGATATTATAGTAAAAAATGTCATATTGTTATCCAAAACCTGGGTCTATCAGACCACCTCTGCCAGATCTTAAAAACTAACATTCATGTAGAAACTCCTCCTAAACTGTGTACATACAAAATAATGTTCTCCAAATCAGCCCTGTATCAGTTTAAATCCCAGCTAGAATATGAAGATTGGAGGGAAGTCTATGCAGAAAGCAATGCAAATCAGAAATTTATCAAGTTCATGTCAATTTTTAAACTCAGATTTGAAGAGATGTTTCCCAAAACTCTTTATCAAATTAAAACTACAAAGAGAAATCAATGGGTGACTACAGGTATCAAAAAATCCTCAGAAACACTTAGATATCTCAACTCCATAAAAAATAATCAATCTAACCCAGAAGTTCTGCAATCCTACAAAAAGTACAGGAAAATTTACAGAAAGTTGTTGCTAGCCGCAAAAAAACTTTCAAACAACAAAATATTACTTGAAGCTGAAAACAAGAGCAAAGCAGCCTGGAACATCGTCAAACAGGAAACATCTAACTCTGCTAAAAAGGACCTCAATTCACATATTAAAAACAAAGATGTACCAGTAGGTAACCCTAAAAAATTAGCTGATTTCGTAAACTCATATTTCAGTAGTATTGCAAAAAATTACAGCAGAAATTTCCAGATACGTATGATTTACCTACTCAGAACCAGCCAACAAACTCAATGGTGCTCTTGCCAACTTCACAAAGGGAAGTGGCACTAGTAGTACACCAACTAAAAAATAAAACTTCAGTAGGACTTGATGAAATCCCAGTCTGTCTAATTAAAGAATGTATAGACTCCATAAAGGGCCCATTAACAGACATATTTAATGAATCTTTCGAATCTGGATACTTTCCGGAGTACCTAAAACAAGTAAAAGTTATACCTATCCATAAAAACGGAGATGTGGAAAATGTAGAGAACTACAGGCCGATTTCTATACTGTCTATCATTTCTAAAATAATAGAAATACTAGTCAAAAAGAGACTGCTAAATTACCTGACTAAATATAACCTTCTTTCCAATGACCAATTTGGTCTTAGGCCCGGAAAAGGCACACAATCTGCGATAGCACAGTTCACTAAAGTAATTTTAAAAGCACTGGACAAAGGTGAAAATGTAAGTGGTATCTTTTTAGACTTGTTCAAGGCCTTTGATACAGTTGACCACAAACTCTTACTTCATAAATTAGGGCAAATAGGAATAAGAGGTGTGACAAAGAAGTGGTTAAAATCATACTTGGAAAACAGAGTTCAACGAGTTGAGATATCACAAGTTTCAAGCAACTCCCTTATAAAACACCTGTCTGACCCAGAAAATGTGAATATAGGCATCCCACAGGGAAGTGTATTAGGTCCAATATTTTTTCTTATATACGTTAACAACTTCCCACAAAGTATCAGACATGGAGACAAAATACTTTTTGCTGATGACAGCAACATAGTAATAACAGGTGAAAATCCAACACAACTGTCAGAAAGAGCAAACGAGGCTCTTAATGATGTCCACAACTGGTCATTAAAAAATAAAGTAACCCTAAATGTAAAGAAAACTAACTATATTAACTTCCAATGGAACAAAAAACACAATGCCACTAGAATAAAAGTTAATAATAATGAATTATAATGTGTAACAAGTACCAAATTCATAGGGATGAATGTAGACAGCCAATTGAAATGAACAAACCAGGTCAACATTTTGGCAAAGAAGTTATCCACAGCATGCTATGCTCTTAGAATCCTTGCACCGATATGCAATAATACCTGTCTTAAAATAACATATTACGGATATCTACACTCAGTCCTCAGCTATGGGATCATGTTTTGGGGAACAATTGCCAGTAACATACAAACTGTGTTCAAAGTACAAAAAAGAGCCATAAGGATAATAACAAACAGCAACAACAGGGCCCACTGTCTAGAATTATTTAGACTGTTTCTTGTGAGTATATCTTTCAGAACATAATGTTCATTAAGAAAAATCTCAACGTGTACAACACAAACAGCCTAATACATGACCATGAAACAAGAGCTCCATCTAGATAGAAAGAACAAGGCAAAGACGCAAAAAGTATATTTTATAATGGGATAAAACTGTATAACAAATTACCACAAGAAATTAAAGAAATAAATGAGCCCCTCACTTTCAGAGAAAAGCTTAAAACCTTTTTAGTAAGGAAAAGTTGTTATACTGTAAAATAATATTTAACATAGATGTGGATTATTAGCAACATATGACATTATCACCAAAATATTATGTAATTATAAATGTGTGTATGACTAGTTATAAAAACTACACAAAATATGAGAAACCTGTTTCATTGTAAATGTAAATGTGTGCTCATGTGTTGTAAACTGACGACATCCATACAATATTTATTGTTCCACGGATGAATAAATAAATAAATTAAAACAAAAGCAAAACAAGGACAAAGGAGTGTAGTTGAATTAAATCAGATAATGCTGAGGGGATTTTTGCTATTTTTGAATCAAAATAACTGATGATTGAAGTAATGTGGATATAAAATGACAATGGCAAGAAAAGCTTTTCTGAAGAAGAGGAATTTGTTACCATTGAGTATAAATTTAAATGTCAGGAAATCCTTCCTGAAAGTATTTTTATGAAGTGTAGCCATGTATGGAAGTGAAACATGAATGATAAACAGTTTAGACAAGAACAGAACAGAAGCTTTTGAAATGTGGTGCTACAGAAGAATGCTGAACATCAGATGGGTAGATCACATAACTAATGAAGAGGACTGAATAGAATCAGGGAAAAGAGAAATTTGTGGTACAACCTAACTAAAAGAAGGTATCGGTTGGTAGGACACACCTGGAAAACTAAGTACCAGTACAGGGAAAAAACATACACAAACAGACAATCAGATAAAAGGCGCCATTCTCCGAGTGAAACTGTCACCCGTGAAAAAACAGTTATGGACCAGTATACAACAAAAAATAAGCTCAAAGAAAGTCACAACAACTCACCCCCTAGGTTAAATGCAGCAACAAGCAGTCAGCAATGGAGAGATGGGTGAAAATGACAAAATATTGTGTAATTCCAAAAATAAAACTAAAGCAACCTGGCAAATTACATGGGAAGAAATGGGCACCGGGCCAGTTAATCACAGTAATATAGAGCTGATTGTGAATAAAAATAAACTAATTGACCCCAGACATCTGTCTAGTGCTTTCAACAATTATTTCTCTAATATAGCACAGCAGTTAATAAATATACTTCTTGACAAACAGCCAGCCAGTAACTCAGATCACAAAATTCATCCAAACACATGATTCGTGTATCCAGCAACTCCTGAGGAACTGTCAAGAATCCTAAAAAAATTACCTAATAAATATTTATCGTGGAACCACTAACAGACATAGTAAATTCACCTTTTGAGAGGGTGTGTTTCCAAATAAACTACAAACTGCGACAGTAACACCTTTGCATAAGAAGAGTTCAAAAATGGATATTGCTAATTATATGCCACTTTCAGTATTGTCGGGCTTCAGTAAAATTATGGAAAAAATGTCCCTTAAGTTTTCATAAATGAAGAGAGGCTGTTAAGTGACTCCCAGCATGGGTTCAGAGATGGAAAGTCAACTCAGGCAGCAAATTTTGCCTTCTTAAATGAAGTAGTAAAAGCAGTAGATGACAAGCAACATGTATCTGCAATATTCCTGATTCTAAGTAAAGCCTTCAGTATTGTTGATCATGCCATTCTCTTGCATAAATTAAGTGATTATGGGATTAGAGGCCAGTCTGAAAGGTGGCTCCAGTCCTACCTCAGTAATCATCAGCAGATTACAGAAATAACACAAAATGACAGTGAAACACAAAAAACTCTTAATTTTTACAGTGATGAGGAGAAAATGAAGTGTGGAGACCCACAAGGATCAGTTCTGGGACCTGTCCTATTTCTGCTGTATATACATGATTTGCCTAGTTAAATACATGATGGAACCACTGTACTCTTTGCAGATGGCAATAATATTGTAATTTAATCACAGAATGAGGAAAATCTGTAGTAGGCTGCAATATCGGTTATGCATATGTTAATACACTGGTTCAACACCAACAGGCTCATCACAATTTCTGAAAAAACTGTGGCAGTTAACTTCCACACCACACAAAACCTCCATCCTGCAAACCCTGTTCTCACTACCAAAGGAAAAAATGTGTCAAAAGTTAGTCGTACAAAATTTCTAGACATTAATGTTCAGGCAGATCTGAACTGGGACATGCATCTACACAATTTAAATATGAGACTGGGTTCACTAGCATATGCTGTTAGGATCCTCACTTAGAATACAAGCTGCTCATCAGTGCTGACAATGTACCATTGTAGTGTACAATCGCTAATTATGTACAGAATGATATTTTGGGGAATTCCACAAATTCTGCAAAAAGATTTAAAATACAGAAAAAGATTATCAGGGTGATTAAAAAACAGCTAAATGAGAGGATTCCTGTAGACCCATTTCTAAAACTCTCGGAATATTTATGCTGTCTTTCTTGTATATATATGAAATACTAATTTTCATGAAAGGGAGCATCTTACAAAAGGAAAATCTCTTTAGACACAGGTATAACATAAACACACAAGAAACGTGGAAGAAGATGGGCCTACACATGAACACAATAAACACAGACTAATGCAAAAGAGGAGTGTATCATACTGGAGGGATGTTATATAACCATTTGCCTTCTTACCTAAAAAGCATACCAACATAATATTCATTTAGAATAAAGTTAAAACAGTTCTTGCTTGACCACTGCTTCTATTCTTTGTCTGAATTTATGGAACATCATAGTAAGTAAACCTCATTTACCAAATTTTACTAATTGTGAATTCATAATATGGTTTACATTGTGCTTATCACGTCATCTCACTTAATAACTGCTATTATCACATGCAGAAGCAACACAGTACACCAACCTATATAATTATGCATTCTGATTATGTAAAAAATGTAGTCCAAATGACTACTGTATTGTAAATTAATTTACCACTGTCCTGTATCACCTGTACAAACAATGTACTAAAATGATCAGCTGGACAAATAAACAATTAAATACATTCTGAGGCATCAAGAGATTACCAATATAGTACTGGAGGGAAGCATTGGAGTTATGGGTAGGGCTGTGGAGGGGGAGGGGAGGGGGGCAGTGGATAATAATCGTAGGTATAGACTTAAGAGATTAATATGGTAAGCAGATTTAGAGGGATGTAGGTTGCAGTAGTTATTCGGAGATGAAGAGCCTTGCACAGGATAGCAGGGAGAGATGCATCAAACCAGTCTGTGGACTAAAGACCACAACAACAACAGTAGTATCCTGATCAGAAGCTGACAAGCAATAAATACAACTTTTTTGTTTGCTACAAATTTTACTATTATATGTTTTTATACACATTTCATTATTACACATATTAAAATACATTGTCTATATATGTCGAAACATTTATAAAAGAGACACATAAAAATTTGAAGGAAATTGGTCAAGTACTACGTGAGGTCTTTGCTGAGAATGTTCCACATTTATATATTATATATACAGGGTGAATTATCTAAGACTTGCACTGCAGGTACTGTGGAAATGGAAAGTTTTATTGATGTGCTGTTTTAAAAGAATGGATTATAGTCGGGGGTTCATCCTGTTAGCCAGTGGACAGCCTACTGTAATACCTAAAAAGTGTATTCTCTGTACAAATGAACACATTTCAAATGTAACAATCCCTACTGAGATTAACAAAGTAGAAGTACTGTAAGTGAGAATGTCATTAGTGTTTGTTGCAGGATTCTCATGCAAGTCATTTACAAGATATATTTTGTAAAGTTTCCACACCAACACTTGTTTGTACAATGGAACCTGTGTAGTTGCTATGTATGACCGTGTTATGTTTTCTTACAATGTACTTATGTGCTCCTTGAATGCACTGTGACTTGCTAGTCAGATAGTGTGTGATGGCCCAAGCAGGGGTCATGAGTGGGCGATGGGATTTACCAATGCAAAAAAACACGACATGCTCATGGTGTATGGAGTGTGAATGAAGAATGCAGTTCATTCTAGTACAGTGTATGCGGCAAAATACCCCAACATACATCAACCACCTCGGCAATTTTTTATCAACCTCTTCAACTGGTTACATAAAAGTTGTAGTCCAACATCTATACTACATAACAGAAGTCAGGCAAGTGTCCTGCACATTCTCCAAGAAAGTAGGTTCCATCCCCATCACATCTTGTAGCTGTTTCATCTGCTTTTTATTTCTTCATTTGTTGTCCTCGGTGTGGACATACTGCATCACTACACTTGCTGAAAATTGGTGTTTGTGATTTGGACACTGACTACAGTAAATAACGTAACTCACTGATGCGCAGTTGTGTTTTTCAATACTTTAAGTTGTCTTTTCACAACCCCTACATAGTTATATGTGTATGCCCAATGCACTATTGTTTAAACTTTCAATAAGCCTCATTAATAGTTTGCAGGTGAACCTCCACATACTGCTACAATAGTTTTCTGTTGAACATCTATGAGCAGTGAAAACATAACCACACGGTTCACAGTCCTTCAAATAAATTGAACAGTCACTGTCATTGCTTTAACACATGACATATTCGTGTAACACTCATTTCACTGTTAAGTTGATACATTGTTGTTGTTCTAAGAAACGCAGTTCCTCGTCTGAAACTCAGCTGCAGTCTGACTGTCTTGTGAACAACGTTCAGGCCCTTATATATCATCACAATAATAGGTGCTAAAACTATACATTGTTTAAAGTTTAATTTACAGAAATTACAATTAAAACTTAACTCATTAAATCAATTGACTACATTGAAAGATTGGTTCTTTTTAACAGTTTCTCCTACTACAATAGTTAGGCCAAATTATTTGTTAAATCATGAAATTAACGTATATAGTTACACAAACAATACTTTTGATAAAACTGTTAATTACTTTGGAGTTAACTAAGGGCTGGCTTTGCTAACAAATTTTCAAATAGAGCCAAATAGATACTTCAAGAGCACAATTAGTTGTCCCTCCAAATGTTTATATTTAATACAGAATTTATATTTGTTCATACATCAACAATAGAATTTAAGTTATGAAACAATTACTGATTTTTACCCTGTAACAAAAGATACTAGCTAGTAATAGTTAAAATAAACTAGATAATCAATTACATATGTAAACCTAAGCAAAAAATTAGATCTGGTGTTATATTCTTTAAAACTGAGGACCAATCTTTCTCTTTTATGAAAATGCAGATTAAATTCAAGTAATCTAGTTAAACAAAAAAAATGAATTTAAGGAGGCAGATGGCAAAACAAGGGGGGAATTAAAACTATTCCAGCTTGTTTCATAACAATCTCTCTCCATCAAGAGCTAGTCAGAAATTATTATTATAATTGTGTTAAATTCTGTATGTAGCCATAAGACAGGATACTCCAAATGTATTCCATATCTTGTTTAGTGATGAAGCCACATTTATCAATCATGACCAGTTACACCACCAAAACATGTACTATTGGTCTGTTGACAATCCCTATTGTTATCATCAGATGGAATTTCAGCATCCATGCAGTGTAAATGTGTGGTGCAGAATAGTGAACCATCATCTCATAGGTCCACTTTCCATAGACAGAACACTGAATGGGTACAAGTGTCACAGCATCCTAACAGACTATCTTCCACAGATTCCAGAAGACTTACCTCTGCAGACTAGGAGGAACCTGTGATACCAACATGATGACTGAACAGCATGAAGTACCACAGCATATCTTTCTGATTTTTTTCCAAATCATTTTATTCAACACAGAGGACCTATACCTTGGCTGCCCATTCCCTGGATTTGAAACCTGTAGAATTTTTTCTGAGACGAACGCTGAAAGACAATGTCTACAATGACATATCAACTACATCTGAGGATATCCAACAATGTCTCATTGCAGCCTGCTCAGGCATTTCTGCTGAAATGTGCTGTGCTACAGTCATCTCATACCAGATCTGTTGCATCTGTTGCTGCTACCAGTGGTCATTTTGAACACAACCTGTGATGGTCCATTGTCTCATTACCGCTCAGAATCCACATAACTAGTGTATGTACTTGGGTTGGTCTTTAGTGTGTGCTACCACAGTTACTGTACACATGTCTGTGTGAGAATTTTCAAAAATACAATAATTCATAAATGACTTGCACTAGAATCAGGTAACAAACACCATTGACATTCTAATTTACCCTACTTTTAGCCTGTTAATGTCAACAGGTATAATTCCATTTCAAATACACTTCCTAAGAGTTATTTCAATTTCTTTATTGACTAAAAATATAAACCCCTGACTACCAATCCTTTCTGTGAAAACCACCCATCAACAGCATCTTTCACTTTCGAAATATTTGCAGTACAAGTTTTAGGTGATTCACTCTGTATCTTACTACATCAAAAAATATACAGCATGCAGTTCTTGTTGAGGTCTTCAGTCCACAGACTGGTCTGATGCAGCTCCCCATGCTACTCTATCCTGTGCAAGCTTCTTCATCTCCAACTGACTACTGCACCCTACATCCTCATAAATCTGCTTAGTGTATTTATCTGTCGGTCACCCTCTATGATTTTACCAACCTGGTGATCCCTTGATACTTCAGAACATGTCCTACCACCCAATCCCTTCATCTAATCAAGTTGTGCCACAAATTCCTCTCCTCCCCAATTCTGTTCAGTACCTCCTCATTAGTTACATGATCTACACATCTGATCTTCAGCATTCTTCTGTAGCACACGTTTTTAAAGCTTCTATTCTCTTCTTGTCTACACTATTTATCATCCACAGATGGCTACACTCCATACAAATACTTTAGAAAAGACTTCATGCCACTTAAATCTATACTCGACGTTTATAAATTTCTCTTCTACAAAAACACTTTTCTTACCATTGCCAGGTTACATTTTATATCCTATCCACTTTGACCATCATCAGTTATTTTGCTCCCCAAATAGCAAAACTCATCCACTACTTTAAGTGTCTCATTTCCTAATCTCATTCCCTCAGCATCATCCGATTTAATTAGACTACAGCCCATTATCCTCATTTTGCTTTTGTTGATATTCTTCTTATGTCCTCCTCCGAAGACACTGACCATTCCGTTCAATTTCTCTTCCAGGTCCTTTACTGTCTCTGACACAATTACAATGTCATTGGCAAACCTCAAAGTTTTTGTTCTTCTCCATGGATTTTAATACCTACTCCAGTTTTTCTTTTGTTTCCTTTACTGCTTGCTCAATATATAAAGTGAATAACATAGGAGATAGGCTACAACCCTGTCACACTCCCTTCCCAACCACTGCTTCCCTTTCATGCCCCTTAAGTTTTATAACTGCCATCTGGTTTCTGTACAAATTGTAAATAGCCTTTTGTTCCCTGTATTTTACCCCTGCCACCTTCAGAATTTGAAAGAGAATATTCCAGTCAACATTGTCAAAGGTTTCTCCGATTTGCTAGAAACGTAGGTTTGCCTTTTCTTAATCTATCTTCTAAGATGAGTCATAGGGTCAGTATTGCCTCACATGTTTGAACATTTCTACAGAATCCAAGCTACTCTCCCCCAAGGTCGGTTTCTACCAGTTTTTCCAATCGTCCATAAAGAATTCGGTAATTTTCACATCTGTCAACACCTGCTTTCTTTGGGATTGGAATTATTATATTCTTCTTGAAGTCTGAGGGTATTTCGCCCGTCTCATTCATCTTGCTCACCAGATGGTAGAGTTTTGTCAGGAATGGCTCTCCCAAGGCCGTCAGTAGTTCTAATGGAATGTTGTCTACTGCCGGGGCCTTGTTTCGACTCAGGTCTTTCAGTGCTCTGTCAAACTCTTCACGCAGTATAGTATCTCCCATTTCATCTTTATCTACATCCTCTTCCATTTCCATAATATTGTCCTCAAGTACATTGGCCTTGTATAGATCCTCTATATACTTCTTCCACCTTTCTGCTTTCCCTTCTTTGCTTAGAACTGGGTTTCCATCTGAGCTCTTGATATTCATGCAAGTGGTTCTCTATTCTCCAAAGGTCTCTTTAATTTTCCTGTAGGCAGTATCTACCTTACCCCTAGTGAGATAAGCCTCTACATCCTTACATTTGTCCTCTAGCCATACCTACTTAGCCATTTTATTTTGCACTTCCTGTCAATCTCATTTTTGAGACGTTTGTATTCTTTTCTGCCTGCTTCATTTGCTGCATTTTTGTATTTTTTCCTTTCATCAATTAAATTCAATATTTCTTCTGTTACCCAAGGATTTCTACTAGCCCTCGTCTTTTTACCTAGTTTATCCTCTGCTGCCTTCACTACTTCATCCCTCAAAGCTACCCATTCTTCTTCTACTGTATTTCTTTCCCCCATTCCTGTCAATTGTTCCCTCATGCTCTCCCTGAGACTCTGTACAACCTCTGGTTTACTCAGTATATCCAGGTCCCATCTCCTTAAATTCCCACCTTTTTGCAGTTTCTTCAGTTTTAATCTACAGTTCATAACCAATAGATTCTAGTCAGAGTCCACATCTGCCCCTGGAAATGTCTTACAATTTAAAATCTGGTTCCTAAATCTCTGTCTTACCATTATATAATCTATCTGATACCTTCTAGTATCTCCAGGTTTCTTCCATGTATACAACCTTCTTTTATGATTCTTGAACCAAGTGTTAGCTATGATTAAGTTATGATCTGTGCAAAATTCTACCAGACGGCTTCCTCTTTCATTTCTCTCCCCCAATCCATATTCACCCACTATGTTTCCTTCTCTCCCTTTTCCTACTCTCGAATTCCATTCACCCATGACTATTAAATTTTTGTCTCCCTTCACTGCCTGAATAATTTCTTTTATCTCATCATACATTTCATCAATTTCTTCATCATCTGCAGAGCTAGTTGGCATATAAACTTGTACTACTGTAGTAGGCATGGGCTTCGTGTCTATCTTGGCCACAATAATGCATTCACTATGTTGTTGGTAGTAGCTTACCCGCACTCCTATTTTTTTATTCATTATTAAACCTACTCCTGCATTACCCCTATTTGATTTTGCGTTTATAACCCTGTAGTCACCTGACCAGAAGTCTTGTTCCTCCTTCCACCGAACTTCACTAATTTCCGCTATATCTAGCTTTAACCTATCCATTTCCCTTTTTAAAATTTCTAACCTACCTGCACGATTAAGGGATCTGACATTCCAAGCTCCGATCCATAGAATGCCAGTTTTCTTTCTCCTGATAATGATGTCCTCTTGAGTACTCCCCGTCTGGAGATCCGAAATTGGGACTATTTTACCTCCGGAATATTTTACCCAAGAGGACGCCATTATCATTTAACCGCATGTTCATAATACTCAAAATAATATTAACATAGACCTACCATACACAAGGCTGACATTAACACAAAAGAGCCATAAAAACCTTAGCTTGAAATTTTATAACAAACTCTCAAAGGCTGTGAGCGAACTACCGATGAGTAACTTTAAGCAAGCAATAGAAGTGTGGTTCAAATGTATGACATATTACTCACTTGATGAGTTTCTAAACGGTGACACAAAAGAGATATGCTACATGAAACAAAAACCTGCCATATGAATTATACCTATATGTTTGTGACAGTAATGTACCAACAAAGACGTTTTACATGGATACATAAGATGTAGTATAAGTATATCTTGATACTATTGTATATTTAACTGTTATGATATATTATTATTATTATATTCCTTTCTCAGATGTTATGTCTGGTTAAAAATGGAAAGTAACACGGACCTTGATCAAGCGTGACGTCCTTTTCACTGTGTGGTATATGTTACATTGCATTTAGGAACTTTTGGGTAATTGAACGTGTATCAATATTTACAGATTTCTGTAGCTGTATATATACGTTTGGATGCAGTTGTATTGTGTTGATGTACTGTTGGATACTGTGTGGTACGACTCCTGTAGTTGATAGTATAATTGGTTCAATGTCAACTTTATCCTGATGCCACATGCTCTTGACTTCCTCAGCCAGTTGGATGTATTTTTCAATTTTTTCTCCTGTTTTCTTCTGTATATTTGTTGTATTGGGTATGGATATTTCTATTAGTTGTGTTAATTTCTTCTTTTTATTGGTGAGTATGATGTCAGGTTTGTTATGTGGTGTTGTTTCATATGTTATAAAGGTTCTGTTCCAGTATAATTTGTATTCATCATTCTCCAGTACATTTTGTGGTGCATACTTGTTTGTGGGAGCGTGTTGTTTTATTAGTTTATGATGTATGGCAAGTTGTTGATGTATTATTTTTGCTACATTTTTGTGTCTTCTGGGGTATTCTGTATTTGCTAGTATTGTACATCTGCTTGTGATGTGATCTACTGTTTCTATTTGTTGTTTGCAAAGTCTGCATTTATCTGTTGTGGTATTGGGATCTTTAATAATATGCTTGCTGTAATATCTGGTGTTTATTGTTTGATCCTGTATTGCAATCATGAATCCTTCCATCTCACTGTCTATATTGCCTTTTCTTAGCCATGTGTTGGATGCGTCTTGATCGGTGTGTGGCTGTGTTAGATGACACGGGTGCTTGCCATGTAGTGTTTTCTTTTTCCAATTTACTTTCTTTGTATCTGTTGATGTTATGTGATCTAAAGGGTTGTAGAAGTGGTTATGAAATTGCAGTGGTGTAGCCGATGTATTTATATGAGTGATCGCTTTGTGTAGTTTGCTAATTTCTGCTCATTCTATAAAGAATTTTCTTAAATTGTCTACCTGTCCATAACGTAGTTTTTTTATGTCAATAAGTCCCCTTCCTCCTTCCTTTCTGCTTAATGTGAATCTTTCTGTTGCTGAATGTATGTGATTTACTCTATATTTGTGGCATTGTGGTCGTGTAAGTGTATTGAGTGCTTCTAGGTCTGTGTTACTCCATTTCACTACTCCAAATGAGTAAGTCAGTATTGGTATAGCGTAAGTATTTATAACTTTTGTCTTATTTCTTGCTGTCAATTCTGTTTTCAGTATTTTTGTTAGTCTTTGTCTATATTTTTATTTTATTTCTTCTTTAATATTTGTACAGGGTTATTACAAATGATTGAAGCGATTTCACAGCTCTACAATAACTTTATTATTTGAGATATTTTCACAATGCTTTGCACACAGTACAAAAACTCAAAAAGTTTTTTAGGCATTCACAAATGTTCGATATGTGCCCCTTTAGTGATTTGGCAGACATCAAGCCGATAATCAAGTTCCTCCCACACTCGGCGCAGCATGTCCCCATCAATGAGTTCGAAAGCATCGTTGATGCGAGCTCGCAGTTCTGGCACGTTTCTTGGTAGAGGAGGTTTAAACACTGAATCTTTCACATAACCCCACAGAAAGAAATTGCATGGGGTTAAGTCGGGAGAGCATGGAGGCCATGACATGAATTGCTGATCATGATCTCCACCATGACCGATCCATCGGTTTTCCAATCTCCTGTTTAAGAAATGCCGAACATCATGATGGAAGTGCGGTGGAGTACCATCCTGTTGAAAGATGAAGTCAGCGCTGTTGGTCTCCAGTTGTGGCATGAGCCAATTTTCCAGCATGTCCAGATACACGTGTCCTGTAACGTTTTTTTCGCAGAAGAAAAAGGGGCCGTAAAATTTAAACCGTGAGATTGCACAAAACACGTTACCTTTTGGTGAATTGCGAATTTGCTGCACGAATGCGTGAGGATTCTTTACCGCCCAGATTCACACATTGTGTCTGTTCACTTCACCATTAAGAAAAAATGTTGCTTCATCACTGAAAACAAGTTTCGCACTGAACGCATCCTCTTCCATGAGCTGTTGCAACCGCGCCGAAAATTCAAAGCATTTAACTTTGTCATCGGGTGTCAGGGATTGTAGCAATTGTAAATGGTAAGGCTTCTGCTTTAGCCATTTCTGTAAGATTTCCCAAACCGTCAGCTATGATACGTTTAGCTCCCTGCTTGCCTTATTCGTCGACTTCCGTGGGCTACGCGTGAAACTTGCCCGCATGCGTTCAACCGTTTCTTCGCTCACTGCAGGCCGACCCATTGATTTCCCCTTACAGAGGCATCCAGAAGCTTTAAACTGCACATACCATCGCCGAATGGAGTTATCAGTTGGTGGATCTTTGTTGAACTTCGTCCTGCAGTGTCGTTGCACTGTTATGACTGACTGATGTGAGTGCATTTCAAGCACGAGATACGCTTTCTCGGCTCCTGTCGCCATTTTGTCTCACTGCACTCTCGAGCGCTCTGGCGGCAGAAACCTGATGTGCGGCTTCAGCTGAACAAAACTTTATGAGTTTTTCTAAGTATCTGTAGTGTGTTGTGACCATATGTCAATGAATGGAGCTACAGTGAATTTATGAAATCGCTTCAATCATTTGTAATAGCCCTGTATTATCTATTCCTATTTTTTGTCTGTATCCTAGATATTTATAGGCATCTGTTTTTTCCATCGCTTCTATGCAGTCGCTGTGGTTATCCAATATGTAATCTTATTGTTTAGTGTGTTTTCCCTTGACTATGCTATTTTTCTTAGATTTGTCTGTTCCAAAAGCCATATTTATATCATTGCTGAATACTTCTGTTATCTTTAGTAATTGGTTGAGTTGTTGATTTGTTGCTGCCAGTAGTTTTAGATCATCCATGTATAGCAAATGTGTGATTTTGTGTTTGTATGTTCCAGTAATAGTATCTCCATTATTTCTATTATTTAGCATGTTGGATAGTGGGTTCAGAGCAAGGCAGAACCAGAAAGGACTTAATGAGTCTCCTTGGTATATTCCAAGCTTAATCTGTATTGGCTGTGATGTGATATTATTTGAATTTGTTTGGATATTAAGTGTGGTTTTCCAATTTTTCATTACTATGTTTAGGAACTGTGTCAATTTAGGATCTACTTTGTATATTTCCAATATTTCTTGTAACCATGAGTGGGGTACACTATCAAAAGGTTTTTGGTAATCAATGTATGCGTAGTGTAGAGACCTTTGTTTAGTTTTAGCTTGGTATGTCACCTCTGCATCTATTATCAGTTGCTCTTTACATCCTCGTGCTCCTTTGCAGCAGCCTTTTTGTTCTTCATTTATAATTTTGTTCTGTGTTGTAGGTGTCATTAATTTCTGTGTAATGACTGAAGTTAATATTTTGTATATTGTTGGTAGGCATGTTATGGGGCGATATTTTGCTGGGTTTGCTGAGTCTGGTTGATCTTTAGGTTTCAGATAAGTTATTCCTTGTGTATCAGGGACTGTGTATGGGTCTGCAATGTAACTGTTAAATAATTTATCTAAAAACAAAGATAACGTGACTTACCAAACTAAAGTGCTGGCAGGTCGATAGACACACAAACAAACACAAACATAAACACAAAATTCAAGCTTTTGCAACCAACGGTTGCTTCATCAGGAAAGAGGAAAGGAGAGGGAAAGATGAAAGGATGTGGGTTTTAAGGGAGAGGGTAAGGAGTCATTCCAATCCCGGGAGCAGAAAGACTTACCTTAGGGGGAAAAAAGGACAGGTATACACTCGCACACACACACACACACATATCCTTCCGCACATACACAGACAAAAGCAAATGTCTGCTTTTGTCTGTGTATGTGCGGATGGATATGTATGTGCGTGCGAGTGTATACCTGTCCTTTTTTCCCCCTAAGGTAAGTCTTTCCGCTCCCGGGATTGGAATGACTCCTTACCCTCTCCCTTAAAACCCACATCCTTTCATCTTTCCCTCTCCTTCCCTCTTTCCTGACGAAGCAACCATTGGTTGTGAAAGCTTGAATTTTGTGTGTATGTTTGTGTTTGTTTGTGTGTCTATCGACCTGCCAGCACTTTCGTTTGGTAAGTCACATCATCTTTGTTTTTAGATATGTTTTTCCCATGTGGAATGTTTCCCTCTATTATATTCATATTGTTAAATAATTTATTTAGATGTGAATGTGTTGAGGTGAACTTCTTTAACCAGAAATTTGCTATTTTATCTTTTCCAGGGGCTTTCCAATTGTGTGTAGAATTAATTGCTCAGGTGACTTCATGTTCAAAATTATCACTTCATGCATTTGTGGTATCATCTTGTATGTGTCTGTTTCTGCTTGTATCCACCATGCATGCCTGTTATGTTGTACCAGGTTTGACCATATGTTGCTCCAGAAGTGTTCCATGTCTTTTATGTTTGGTGGATTGCCTATTTTAATGTGTGTGTTATCTAATGTCTGGTAAAATTTCTTTTGGTTTGTCTTGAATGTTTGGTTTTGTTTCCTTCTATTTTCACTTTTTTTGTATCTCCTAAGTTGTTTGGCCAATGCTTGCAATTTCTGCTTCTTTTCATCTAATTGCTCTATTGCTTTTTGTTGTGAGATTTTACCTAACCTTTTTCGTTTTTTGTCTGATATTTCATTTCTTATAAATTGTGTTAGCTGTCTGATGTCTTTTCTCAGTTTTTCTATTCTGATTTCTAGCCTGTGTTGCCATGCTGGTTTTGTGGGTTTCTTCTGTGTGTTGGTTGGTTCTGATCTCTGCCTAGTGTAGTGAGTGCTCCTATACAAACCAGTAGTTGTAACTCTTTCGTAGTTGTATTTTCATTTATTTTGTTGTGTATGATTGTGTGGATAGTTGTTATTGTTGTTTCAACTTGTGGGTTATTTGGTGGTCTATGCAAGAATGGTCTAATATCTGTATTTGTGTCTTTGTATTCTATATATGTCAGCTGAAATTTTTCTTCTATATCTAACATGTGTGTCACTTTGTGTTCTATTTGTGCTTGTTCTGGTGGCTGTCTTAAGATTTCGTTTTCCTCTGATTGTTTAATTGAAGCATGTTGTTCTTTGTTTGTTTGTTCTGGGATGTTTGAGTCCATTACTGTATTTTCCTCTTCTTCTGATTGCACATTATTTTGTTCCAGTATTTGTTGTACTTGTTGTTTGATGTTTTCTAATTCTGACTGGGGTATCCTGTTATTTTTTATTATTACACAGATCTGATCAGCTAGTCGTTGTTCTGTTAAAAATTTTAATTCTGGGTATCTGGTAATAAATGTTGTGTATACTTGTGATCCATATCCAGTTGTGTTGGTTCCTAAGTTTGTTGCTTGGTAATAACAGAACATGAGGTGTCGGTTAACTTAATCTGACCACCTCATCCTCTGTCTTTGTTTTCCTTCTAGAGTGGTTGCAGGAAGCATATCCCGCAAAACACCTCTATTTGGATTTAAATCATTTTCCGTGTGGCTAGTAGTGTCATTACCATTGTGGACGGGCATAGGGTTCAAGCGTCGTCCCCGACCATGACAGCGCTTGTCTGAGGCTTCATTAGTTCTGCCCTGAACCAACTAATCACTCTAAAAGGGGGTTAGCCCTATAATTATTATTATTATTATTATTATTATTGTGAATGAATAATTGTTGTATTATCAATATTACTTTAGCATGTGTATCTGCTGGCCCTGCACAGGCACAATTATGTAGAATAATAATTATTGTAATTTTAAAAAAAAGTATTGAACACACTGACGATGCCAATTGTATGGAAAACATACTGAAAGGCAAATAAAGATTCTATTCTATTCTATGTACAGAGCACCTTAAGGAAACTTTAACTTCTTCATAAAAAGTCTGGAAGCTCTGTTGCCCATAAGACAGTAAAAAGCAATGAAATATTGGTTGATTGTGATTTTAATGTAGATTTGTGAAAACTACTGGCAGTGAATAATTGGTGCAATCAGTAACACTGTCATTCAATTTAATTCCGACTATGAACTTTGCAAGTAGGGTGTGTAAATTCTCTGAGATTGCTATTGATAATATCTTTGAAGACAAATCCAGGGAAAAAAAGTCGTACCACAAAACCTATAGTAAATCAGCTATCTGATCATGATATGTAGGATCTTATGTTAAATGTTGAAATTTGTCAGGATATGAAATCTATTAAATCTAAGTACAGGAGGGTAATAAACCAGTCAAAAAATTCAGAATTTTAGGAGATTGCTCAGACACATGAACTGGATAGATGTTTAAAATATTTCTGACTCAAATGGAAAATACAAAGCATCATTAATAAAGTTAAATAAAGTTACTTTGAAAACTGTTTTCTCCTAAAGGTAACTGAAATCAAAACAGAAGCCAAAAATAAACCATGGAATAACCAAGGAATAACCAAGGAATAAGTATATCATGTGGGGCTAAAAGGAGACTAACGACTATCTAGAAACAGTTCTGAGGTTAGCACTGTAATGCTTTACAAAAAACACTGCAAAAATCTAAGCAACTTTATTATGAGAAAAAGATAATTACCAGGTGCACAAGTATGAAACATGTATTTTTTTGTCTAAAAACACATGTTGAATTCAGAATAATGATAAAATAGTGCTTTATTCAATGTATGCCCCATTATTTATTTTACATTTCTCCCATCTTTTGGGCAATTTTTGAATACCACACCAGTAAAAATTTTCTCTTTTACTCACCTTGGTCAAAAATGGAGTTCAGTTTTCAGAAATACACATTTACAACAAATTGCCAACATCCATTAAAAACTTGGTTTTAGATAAAGCACAGTTTAAACAGTGTTTGAAAGACTTTTTGGCAGGCAACTCCTTCTGCTCTATAAATGAATATCTTAACAGGGAATGTTAGACCAGCTTAAGTAAAATGTCTGTCAGATTTCAGTTTTGACAGCACTTGGTCAGAACATTTAAGATCAGATGTTTTGTGTAAGACACATTTATTAAAAGTCCATAACTATGCTTCATTCTGGCAGTGTATTAATTCTGTAAATATTAGCAGTTCCAGATTACTGTAATTTATACAGATATTTTGACAATATCCTGACAAATGTTCAGGGAATATGTTTCATGATTTCTTTATTATTATTTAATTGGATAGATAAAAAATCTAACCACCAAACGGCAGTGGAACACATACATAAAAGACTGTTGTGATTGGCAAGCTTTTGGAGCCAGTGGCTCCTTCTTCAGGCAGAAGGATTGAAGAGGAAAGAAGAAGGTTGAAGGGTAAGGACTGTAAAGGTCTAGGAAAAGGGGTAGCTTTTGGGAAAGCCACCCAGAACCGCAGTGGAGGGAAGATTTACTGTATGGGATGACAAGGAAAGACTTATTGTCAGACAATCAGTCTTTCCTTCGTATCCCATATGGTAAGTCTCCCCTGACATGCGGTTCTGGGTGACTGGGTGAATTTTATCAATAATTGATTGTTTTCATTGTTATATGATTTTTTTATGTTATATTTTCTGACATGTGTCACACCCATGAGAATCATCTCATTTTTGGGTCTATGGAATGAAAATTGAATCTATCTGCTCAGGAAAGAAGATTTTACATCAACTGTGCCAAATTAAAATGCTTGCTAGCAGTAACACTAAAAATTGCTCAGTTTGTGTCATATATCAAATAAGAAATATGTACTTATTGTCAGTACCTTCTTATTGATTAAAATCACAAACAAGTAGTCTTACTTTATAGTAATCAATTTAACCATTATCTTTGTGCTTAGTTCTGTAAGCTCAACATCTGTAACAGGCTTACCATCTGGTGGAAAGGTTCCAAAATGAATGCAGCGTTTCTCTCCAATGAAGCCACTTATTCCTACATTGCTTTCCTCCAATGCTCATGATCCATTGATTTAATACCCTCTGTATAGTTCTTAGGCTCATCTACTTCAGGTGGCATCAGTTTACTAATATAATTTGCTTTCTTAATTTGCTGCCTATTTCTCAATTTTCTCTCAATAGAAAGTGTTTCTATGGGTTCTTTAAACGTACTTGTGACATCTTCATGACAAATCTTCAATTTCTCATCACTCATTTCACTTGAGAGTAATGCCATTGTCTTTCCAAGTTTTTCTGGGCCAGAGAACTACGTGAACAGGTTGAGCAGTCATAGAATAACATATCCCAGGATGTCTGCAGCTTGTGGTCTTGCGGTAGCGTACTCGCTTCCCGCGCACGGGGTCCCGGGTTTGATTCCCGGCAAGGTCAGGGATTTTCTCTGCCTCAAGAAGACTGGGTGTTGTGTGTCTTTCATCATCATTTCATCCTCATTCACTCACAAGTCGCTGTAGTGGCATTAAAGAACTTGTGGAACGGCGGCCAAACCGCCCCACGAGGTGTCTCCTGGCCACCAATGCCATACACTCGTTATTATTATTATTATATCCCAGGACAGTTTCACCATCTCTATGATCACCTTGATGCCAGAGTCATCACCTGCACTGCCACCCATGGAGACTACACTTGTTCTATTGATCAGTTTTATTTTATTTTATTTTATTTATTTATTTATTTATTTATTTATTTATTTTAATGTAATCATCACATGTAAGTCGAAAAGGACGCTTTTTTCCCTCAGCAGTGTATACTGTTGCATTATTATCGAAATGTCATTTCAGAAATATTTGCCCAGATTAATATCATATCAGCATTCATATCATGCAATCCACAATTGCGTGTGCTTATGAAATTATAAACTCATTTTCCCTTATTTTTTCTCCATGATTTTGGATTTTTCAGTTCACATTTTCTGTATTTTGAATATAAATTTTTGAACTCTTACACATATCTATTAGAATCCCCATGCCATAGTTACCCAAAAACAGTTTTGGAGTGATTACACATTACAAACTAAATATAAGAACAAAACTTGCCTGCTTTTTACATAGGCAGATCCCCATTCCTCCTAATTTTTTTGTTCATGGTAGATTATTTTTCAATACAAAAATGGAATTAATAAATTTTCTTGTATCTTTTTTATGAAAATAACCCGCATTTAGAGTTTCCTGCATAACATTCTTGACAGTGACATCTTGGGTTGTCGGGTGTTCTGCCGGATATCAGCGTCATACTTGCACGATATTTCAGTCACGTAGCTCATGGCCTTCACCAGTTGTGACATGAGACTGCTCCTCGAGTAGCCCTGGTCCAGTATTTATGCCTATGGCCTTCCCCCTCCACCAACGGCTGCAGCCATTGGTGGAGGGGGGCCATAGGCATAAATACTGGACCAGGTCCACTCGAGGAGCAGTCTCAGGTCACACCTGATGAAGGCCACGAGCTACGTGACTGAAATATCGTGCAAGTACGACGCTGATATCCGGCAGAACACCCGATAACACAAGATGTCATTAGATCACCGGGAAAGCCTGAAGAGTTACATTCTTGACAGTATTTTACAATCAGTCTCAGAATACCCTGTTCATATAGGAAAAGAGAGAATATCAAACAAGACAAAATAACATGACTTTATTAGTATATCATATATCAGTATGCAAAGATTAAGATACCTGTAGCAGTAGGTTTGACTGTGAGTAAAACTTCCACTGATCTTGTAGGCTTCAAGAAAACATGTGATGGGGTAACATAAATATTAGTAGCCTTTCTAAAAGAAACATGTATTGGTAATTCCTCTGTATTTGTTAGGCACACTTCACGTTCTGCAGTGCTTCCAATAGGTATTGATTCTATTATCACTTCTGTAGGTCTCAATTTCACTGTAGGTACCAGAGCCTTGCCATAAAGGTACACTCTGATTTTTTGCTCTGATTCCATATACTGGACATCTAAATCACTCACTGTAGGAGCAACAGCTATAGTAGCTAGAAAAATGGAAACAAATATGTTAATATTATTTCTAATACCTGGGCCTATAGACCAGAGTTACCACTGATAAAGTGCTAGAAGTGTAAATTGTGTCTTTCACAATACAGACTGAGTTTAATAAACCATGGCTATAATAAACACAAAAATGGCAATGCGTCCTTACTCATTATATATTATCAGCAAAAAATGATTATATTTACATTATGTGCATTCAAGTAGTTAGTGTAAACTTTCATTACTGCATACATCTACATAACAGTCAGTATCAGGACAGAGAGATTCACATAATAAAGTAATGCCACTGCAATAACACAAGATTGAAATTACAAGAAGATGCATAAATGTGATTATTTACTTAATCTATATATATATTAAAAAATGGATGTATGTACATACCTACTACCTGGAAATATAATGTAACTGGATATATGAAAAGAATCTACTCACCAAGTGATGGTAAGAGAACACACACACACACACACACACACACACACACACACACACACACACACACACACATTTTACTTGGCAAGCTTTTGGAGCAAGAGTCTCCTTCTTCTGGCAGAAGGGTTGAAGGGAAGGAAAATGGGTGAAGGAAAAGGACTGGAGAGTGTTAGGAAAAGGGATATAGTTTGGAAAAGTCATGCAAAAATCAGGGTGATGGAAGACTTACTGAAGGGGATGAGAAGAAAAGACTGATTCTGGGGACTATGTGAAAAGAAATACTGTGGGGGTAAGAACCACCAACATTCTATAGAGATGAGGCTAATGGACAGCAAAGGGTGGTGGAGGAAGAGATGGTGAGACAGAGAGGGAGAAAGAGAAGATGGGCACAGATAGGGGGGAGGAGAAGATGGACACAGAGAGGGGGAGGAGAAATGGACAGAGAGAAGGTGAGGAGGAGGTGAACAGAGATATATGAGGTGTGGAGGTGGAGAGATATGGGGTTGAGGCGATAAGACAAAGGAAGTTAAGAGGAAGAGATGCACAGAAGTTGGGTGGAGGAGGAGTTTGAGAGATGGAAGGGCAGGAGCAGATGGAAAGAGAGGGAGGAGGATATTGACAGATGAGGAGATAGACAGAGAGAAGGGGTAGGAAGAGATGGAGAGGTGGAGGGGGGGGAGGGGAATTTAGAGAGAGAGAGAGAGAGAGAGAGAGAGAGGACCAGAAGGAGATGGACAAGATGGACAGAGGATGTGGACAGAAAGAGGGGGAAGGAGGAGATGGACTAAAAGATTTGAATAAATATGTACACAGGCAATGCCAGGTAATCAGCTAATTGTGAGATAACATCAAACAATGGCAAGTCTTGGCTGGAATAACAATGGTATGATACAGGATAGTCTTTTACTCACCACAGAGAGGGAGACTGAGCACGAGAAGGCACATTGAAAATAGTGTTGGCTATTATAAACTGCTAGGTGCAGCTCACCATCCTGTCCTCATCACATCACAGCACCTTCCCAGAGGCAGCACTACACGATCTTCCCCCATTGCTACCCTGCTATTCCTCAACCTCCCCATCCTACACCACTTCTGTATCACCACTACCCACCCCAGGTCAGATTGCTGCTCACCCTCACTCAGACCTCAGTGCCCAGACACAACAGTGGCTCCATGTTTGTGAGCTGCGCCTCAATGAATGTGTGTGTGTGTGTGTGTGTGTGTGTGTGTGTGTGTGTGTGTGTGTGTTTCTTCATGTGAAAAAGAGAACTCTGTCAAGTACCGTATGATGCTAAATAGTCTACTTTCAATGTGCCTGTGTGTTGCTGAATGATTCCTCTACGTGAGGGGCGGGAGGGTGAGAGAGGAAGGGGGTCAGCAATTATTGTTCTTTGATATTTCAGTTATCAGTTAACCTATTTATGTTTTGAAAAGTAATATAATCCAGAATGAGATTTTCACTCTGCAGCAGAGTGTGCGCTGATATGAAACTTCCTGGCAGATTACCACATTGAAACCTCCAGCTCCTGAGACTTATTCAGCTTATATCTTACAGAAGCAAGACAGATTCCGTAGGTTGGTAAGGGTTCTGGTGGCAGGACTGTTCAACATGAAACTGTGCCAGCAATGTGAAAGGTTGTACACCAACATTGTTGACTGTTTCATATAGAAGAAGAAGGCCTGGATGAACCCCTTACAGCCCCACTGTCTGAGGCAGCTGAAGTGACAAAAGGCAATAGTTCATACATAATATTTTGCAGCATTATGCATCTTCACTGATCAGTGAAGGTATTTCTTCACACATAAATAGTTCACTACACAACTTAGCCTTCTTTTGTATTCCTATTTTATCACTAAATGCCCTCTTGCTTTTCCAGATGGAGGACCTACTCAACTGATGACCCGATCCTGGGCAGTTATTTCATGACACATGTACACATAGACTTCATTCTATTCGGTCTCATGTAGTTAATATGTTATAATTTGTTAATGTTTTAATCAAACATTTCTATTCTCACTTCATTCAAAACGATAGGCATAACACTCCAAAAACAGAGTGCTAATGAGAGGTGGAAGAGGAATCATTTGGCTGTAGGCTGAAAAACAGGTTTTGCATAATTTTTGCCTTTCTCCCTCCTTGCCTCATGAGAAAATCAGGTTATACAGACATCTCTTGTAGGAAATGTACTTTAACATGTTGTAGGGCTTTTTGTTGATAACAAGTACATTTTGAGTTGTAGGGGTGGGAGTGAGTGGTTTTGATACTTCTGCAGAAAGGCCATAAAATTGCCACTTTTTTGCAAGCTCTAGCACTGATACTGCTCATCAGAATTTCAAATCTGCCAGGAAGTTTAAAGTAATATAATGATTGATACAAGAAGCCAGATATCATAACAAAGAGGTTGGAAATGTCAACCCTAGGTATCAGTGTTCCACTGTAAACTGTATTAGGATGTTAGCAGCACTGCAGCCAAAAGGCACAACATGTCAGCAGAGATAAACTTGTTTGTGAAAAATGTATATTGCAGTGAGTGTGATCTAAACAAATTCAAACTTAGAAATCATGTCCCATACTTCTAACACTTAAATTAATAAATTTATTTTGATAATGTTCTAAACATATTATGAGAAGTGTCCAAAAGAAAAAGTACAAAACAACACTGTGGATATAACTGAAGTCTTTATTCAAGAGTAATCAGCAGAAGCATGTGCATATCTATCCCACCATTTTACAAGTCAAAGGATTCACTGTTCCCAGAATTCCTGTGGCCGTGACAGAAGCCAGTTCTCCCAGCCCAGTCAAATACTGGTTTTCCTGTAGCAAAATTGTGGAGGTTTTTTCTCAAGAGTTCTATACATTGTGGATCTGTAAACTTCCCCAGTGTAGTAATCGATGATATTCATGTCCAGTCTCTAGCTGGAATATGATGTCATCTTGACACAATTTTCTGGGCGGTCTATCTGGCCGCCATCTTCAAGTGAGTAAAGCATCATAAGACCTGATTGTATGAACTTGTTCCGGTGAGTTAGTGGGATGGCTTATTCACCTGAAGATGGTGGCCAGGTGGACTGCCAAAATATTGTGTCAAGATGATGTTATGTTCTGGATGGAGACCCAACATTAATTTCATAAGTTCTATATATTTATTGGAGTCCTGAGCCCGAATTTCATGTTTGCTGCCTTGAGGTCAGCTTTACAATAAAAACCACCAAAAAACACTCCCATTTTTTGCACTTTTTCAGTTTTCCACCTACATCTCAAAAAATTTAAGTACAATACTGTACAGAATTAAAGTAGACCAAATGTCATACAAAATGAATTACTCAGATCTGAAATTCTGATGAGCAGTATCAGTGCTAGAGCTTGCAAAAAAGTGGCAATTTTATGGCCTTTCTGCAGAAGTATCAAAACCAACATAGTTTTCACTCCAGGGATAATTGCAAGGAGGCCACTTCATGTTAACACAACACTTTCAGCCAGTCTTACCACAAACAATCCCCCTTTATTCTTATGACAATATAGTCAAAGTAAATATTTGTTCAACTGATTTCATGGATTTTAAAATAGTGGAAGCAAAAATATAAATGCAACTATCTGCATGTAGCCTACATATATGTATTCACATGACAGATCTGATACAAAACAGATGTTATGATCCTACTACATGTAATTACTTCACAATATTACACATTATACTTCCTTCTAAATGTTAATAGAGTTTACTGGACTAATAAACAACGAAAACAAGTGGACCTACCTGTCTTGAATGAAGAAGAACAGAAGGTGAATGTAGAGTTGCAAAATTCTGCTTCTTGTTCCTGTGGTTGCCACAGTTCAATGCCTTCACTATTAGAGCGTGCTTGTCTCTACTAATTTCATTGTTTTTATTACAAATTGATATTTCAATATCACACAATATTTTTTAAAACATTTTTTATGAATAAAAGACTATATGCCATACCCATGATAAGGAACTGCCTCTGTACTCCTGAACCTTCACAGAAAGTGGCTGATTTATTAATTGGCTTTCTTATGAAGAAAGAGACTTCTACTCTCATCTTGAAATCATTTGCCTATGGTATTTACAGCAGTAATTATAATGTAATGTGTGAAAATACTGAGAGATTAAAATTTCTCTGTTATTCATCACTTGATTGGAATACACCAACATTTCATGCCCAATTTATCAAGCCAAAATTTAATATTTCTCTGTTATTCATCACTTGATTGGAAGATATTTAATATTGTGTGACTGTCTTATTTGTGAAGATTAAGACTAACCTGATGAAAAATAATCTATAAAACTTACATGGTTTAGCTATATTTCCAGGAATTTTACATACATCCACCTCACAGGAAGTAGCTGTTAATTCCTTCTGCCATTCAACAGGACTTGCAGAGACCCTCCCTGAAATTATTTGTGAGGAGAATTAGGTTTTGGTCATACAGAACAGAAAAAGTACAGTTTCTGTCCACAAGTGTAATATATACCTTTGCAATCACTAAACTGGATTCTTTCAATGCTTAGATACACTAGATGGTCACTACATTGGTCATCTGTATGGGTAACAAGAATCGGCTTGAAACTGTAAAACAATAAGTAATTTGTCATAAGAAATTAATTACTCATTTATATTTTGTCATTTTACTAAAGAATAGTGTGGCTGCTAACCTGAATGTAAAAATTCTTCCTTCAAGAGGCTTCATTCGACCTTCCATCGGTTCAATATCAAACATTTTATAGCTGTGGATCCTCTCTCTTGCATGCTTGATCTCCTGAAAATCACAAATTAAGTACAGACAAAGATACGCAAACACGTTATTTTATTACAAATTCAAAATTATTCAATGGAGTACAGAGTGTTGGTAAGCTGATATGATTGCAACTTGGGTTGGAAGTTAATTTTATTATCTGTTAAATTTCTTACATCCAAGATTAAATAACAGAAAGTGCAGGATGGGATAACAACAACATTATGAAAAAGACAGATTGCTACTTATCATATAGTCATATAGAGGAGACAATGAGTCATAGAAGGGCATGATGAAAGGACTCCACTACATTTAAGCTTTCACCCAAAAAGGCTTTCTTCAAAGTAGAAAATAGACAAGCGCAACTCATACACAAATGACCACAGTCTCTGGCCACTGTGGCCAGTCTGTGGAGAACAACTGCGACTGATGGTAGCAACATATGGGCATGGGTGGTGGGAGTAAGAGGCAGCTTTGGGGGAGAGGGATGCTGGGAAGTGGTTGGGACAGCATAGGGCTGTCAGCTGCAGCCAGAAGGTTTGGGGGAAGGGAAGGAATCAGAAAATGAGAGAAGTAGAGAAAGAGAAAAAGACTAGTTGGTGTGTTGGTGGAATAGAAGGCTGTGTGGTGCTGGAGTGTGACCTGGGAAGTGGTAGCTGGTGAAGGACAGGGACTAGGGAATGCTGAAACCAAGGAGCTTACGGGAACATGGGGTATACTACGGGGGATATTTCCCATCTGTGCAATGCAGAAAAGCTGGTGTTGGCATGAAGCTAATGCACACTTTGAAGTAGCCATAGAACTGAAGCACACTGTACAGGGCAGCATGACGGGCCAGCTGTCTCTTGGCCACAGTTTGTCAGTGACCATTCATTCAAACACACAGCTTGTTGGTCATCCTACCCACACAGAAAACAGCATAGTGGTTGCAGTTTATTCTGTAGATCACTTAACTGCTTTTACAGATAGCCTAGCCTTTGATGAGACACAATATCTGTGACCACAATGAAGTAGGTGTTGTGGGGATGTATGAAATAGGTCTTGCATCTAGATCTATTGCAGAGGTGTGAGCCATGAGATAAGGGTTGGGAACAGGGGTGGAGTTGGGAGGACAACGATCTTACGTATGGTTTGGTGGGTGGTGGAGTGCTACTGTTGGGCAGATGGGAAACATAGTGGGTAGGATGTTCCTCATTTCAGGGTCCGATGAGAGGTAATCAAACTGGGGTGAAGAATGTGATTCAGTGCTACTGAGTCACAAAGGAAGTGCTCCTCTGTGGCCAGACAGAGGGTAAGTGAGACATGGGATGAGACTGAAGAGACAAGGCACAGGAGATCTGTTTCTGCGCAAAGTTGGGAGGGTCTCTGAAGGCCTCAGTGAGACACTTCATATTTTTTGAGAGGGACTGCGCAACGCTACAGAGATGATGAGCACTGGTGGGTAGGCTGTATAGAAGGAATTGCTTGGTATGGAGAGGTTGGCAGCTGTCAACAGGGAGATTTCATCTCAAATCATGCAGGTCAAGAGTGAATGTGTTACATCACTATTTCAAAGTTAGTTGAAAAAAAAATATGTTGAAGTTCTACATCATACCTCTCCAGAACTACAATATTTTGATTTTATGATGATTTGTTAAAATGTTACAGATCTCTCTAAATGAAAGTATTTGAGAAAGGTTGTAACAAAAGGGAAAAATGAAAAGTTTTAATAACAAAATTGAAAGTGATAGAGATCTGAATTTATTTCCAATAAAGACTTTGTTTCCCATGCTATGAGACATGATTAATACACACACACTTCTGAGCCTCTTTTTTTGGAAAAATAAACTATGAAAATTTGTAAGTTTTTGTGAATTTCAAAATGATATTTTGAAAATACGATCAGTCACAGGATGTTAAGTGTCTTGAGAAATGATAAACTGGAAGGAATGTTAACTGTCAGCTATGACTTTAATGCATGAAATTATTAAACTGTCAAAATATTTGTCCATAAAAATGAAAGAATCCGAAACTTTTTGGTTATTTAGAAATTATTTTTTCCAAAACCCCCATCCTCAATGTTCTAACAAGTTCAAGGCACATTATTTCATCACTGTACTTAGAGAATGTACAATCAGAGTGTGGAATGTACAAAATGTGAGAAATTTTTTCGGTAGACCTAAATGGATGTGCAACTACAGATTGTAGATGAATGGTTGACAACATATGGAAGTTTGGGTCTGGCCATGAGTCATGCATGGATAGCCAAATGATAAGGTAAGGTGACCACTTACAATAAGCGGGAAATCTGCGTTCAAGTCCCAGTCCAGCACAAATTTTCATTTTCGCCATTCCATTCTACAGCTGATGGTAATCATTATTCGCAATTGCGAATTCATCTGAAGTGTTTCATAATGGCTGTGGTCACTGTAGTGCATCATCATCGGAATAACAAAGGCACTACAGTATTGTAGATATCTTTAAATGTGTGAGTCCACTTGGTGCTACACCATGGTTGGAAAAAATACAGTTTGCATCAGGTCATATGAATTTAGGAGATTTTCCCATGTCCTTTTTCTTGCACAGTCATGTACCAAATTAATATTGAAGTCACCACATTCAATTAATTTTTGGTACTTTCCATAAAGTGAACCAAGAACCCTCTGTAGCTTGAGCAGAAATGCTCTAAAATCAGAATTAGGGGACATATAAAAAACAACCATAAGGAGTTTAGCTTCATTAAATTCAACTGCCCCTGCACAACATTTGAATACCTGTTCACTGCAGTGCTTTGATAGATCTATGGACTCAAATGGAACACTGTTTTTTTCCCACTCCCCCGTTCTGCAAAGAATTCCTTGAAAAACAGCCAGCTAGTGTGTATCCTGGTAAAGAAAGCATCTGAATTTCCACATTATTGAAGTGGTGCTCTGATATACCAATAATGACAGAATGAACATCTACAAGCAGTTCACTAACTTTATCTCTGATACCTCATATTTCGATTAAATCTGCTAATTCCTTCACTACTTTGATACCTGCCCTTCTTTGAAGGTGGTTCCTTTGTTAGAGAGACTGCCTTTAAGCAGGGAAACCTGTCAGTTGGCTTCAGTCTAAAAATGGTGCAGCTATAACACCAAATACCACAGGAATCCCACCCCCCCTCCCACCACCACCACCACCACCACCACTACCCACTGTACTGTCACCTGTATTGCCTGCAAGATCACCTTCCTTGTATAGACCTTCTGTATACTCCTTCCACCTTTCAGCTTTCCTCTTTTAGCTTAGGACTGGTTTTCTATCTGCACTCTTGATATTTTTCAACTGCTTCTCTTTCTCTAGAGGCCTCTAATTTATCTCCTGTGTTATCCAAGGATGTCTACTAGGGATTGTCTTTTTACTTATTAGATCCTTGCTGCCTTCACTATTTTATCTCTTAAAGCTACACATTTGTCTTCTACTGTATTCCTTTCTCCTGTTCAGGTCAATCATTCCCCAATGCACTCTCTGAAACTTGTGACAAACTCTGGTTCTTTCAACTTATCCCGGTACCATCCCCTTAATTTCATACTTTCTTGCAATTTCTTTAGTTCTAATCTACAGTTCATAACCAATTAATTGTGGTCTGAGGCCATGACTGCCCCTGAAAATGTCTCAGAATTTAAAATTTGTTTCCAAAATCCCTGCTTTACAATTATATAATCAATCTGATGATTAAATTATGCTCTGTACAAAATTATACCAAAAGCTTCCGCTTTCATTCTTTTCACTTAGCCCATATTCATCTACAATTTTTCCTTCCCTTCCTTTTCCTTCCCTTCCTTTTCCTTCCCTTCCTTCTCCAGTCCCCCACCACAATTAAATTTTCATCTCCCATAGCTATCTGAATAATTTCTTTTATCTCATCATACATTTCTTCAATGTCCTCATCATCTGTAGAGTTAGTTTACATATAAACTACTACTACTGTGTTAGGTGTGGGCTTCTTGTCTATATTGGCTACAATAATGTATTCACTATGCTGCTAATAGTAGCTTACCCATAGTCCTATTTTCTTATTCATTATTAAACCTACTCCTGCATTACCCATATTTAATTTTGCATTTGTAACCCTTAATTCAGCTGACCAGAAGTTCTGTTCCTGCAGCCACCAAACTTCACTGATTCCTACTACATCTAACTTCAACATATCCAGTTTCCTTTTTAAATTTTCCTATCTATCTGCCCAATTAAGTGGTCTAAAATTTCATGCTCTAATATTTAGAACACCAGTTTTGTTTTTCCTGATGACAACATTCTCCTGAGTAGTCCCCAACAGGATATCTGAATGAAGGCTATTTTACCTCCGAAATATTTTACCCAAGATGATGTCATCATCATTTTACCATAAAGTAAAGCTGCATGTCCTCGGGAAAAATTATGGCAGTAGTTTCCCCTTGCTTCAGCCATTCGCAGTACCAGCACAGCAAGGCTGCTTTGGTTGTGTTGCAAGGCCATGTCAGTCAATCATCCAGACTGCTGCTCCTGTCCCTCTTCTGGAACTATGCACCTATGGTACTGCTACCTGTATCATTGAGGCATGCAAGCCATCCCACCAATGACAAGGTCCATGGTTCAAGAGGCAGGGGGTTGACAATTACTGGTAACGGTAACATAATCTGTTCATATGGAACCATGTTCTTCACAGATATATTACTAATACACTGTACATGTATATCATATGGAGGTGAAATTTTCAGCAAAGATGTAGTTGTTTATTTTGAAGCTGATATATTTCATTGTAAGGTCCCCATTCTTCACTGTTCAAAAAACATTTTACTTTTCCCGCAAAATTTATCTTCAAAATTTATTTGTATTTTAACTTTTTATGTTGTAGAAAGTTCCAATTTTAAATGATGGTTATTTCCAAACTTCAGTGTAATTCTTTTGAATTCCTGATTTTTCTCATTCTAAAAACGCCTAGTTTCATTACAATAGCTTGTTAGTTTGTTTAGTATTCAAATTAGGATGTTTCACTTATTTGATGCTCTCTGACAGGCTTTGAGATCTCCATACACCTTAAAATTATGGTAAATTATGCAGAAATCTTAATTAATGGTTTAAACACATAGTAAGGTATGTCAACTTGTGTGTAAAATCTAAGCCAACAAAAGTATAATGACAAAGGTTAGAAAGTAACAAGCACAGAGGCACAATCTGTATTGAACTATGAACTTGATCATAAACTTTAATGACAATTATCTTGTAAGTTAATGAGTTTCACAGAAATATAAATATGTTACTGAGAAGTTGGAATGCAATTCTTTCTGATGCATGATGTCACTATGCCCATAAACACATATTAGTTCAGAAAAAACTGCAAAGTCATACTTTACTGAAAAGATCAGTGATTCATACGTTTTAACTGGATGCACCAATGGAACCAGCACATTGTAAATAATGATTTGAATAAAGAATGCAAGTGAGAAAAAACTTCTTTCAGGTTTTGAAATATTTGAGCACCTAACATATACATTGGCCTCAGTTGCCTGAGACTGCAGTCATGCGTGTGCGAGTTGCATTTGCAAGTGTGTGTGTGTGTGTGTGTGTGTGTGTGTGTGTGTGTGTGTGTGTGTCTGTCATCAATTTTTGATGAAGGCCTATGAGCCTTTTTGTTGTATCTATCTGCGACTCAGCATCTCTGCTATATGGTGAGTAGCAACTTTGCTTTTCTTAATGTTGTTATATTCCATCCTGTATTTTCCATTGTTTGATTAACATATATTATTATATTCCATCCTGGATTTTCCATTGTTTGATTAACATATATTATTACTTAGAAAATTTATGCAAACTAAAAAATAAGTAAAGAAAAAATTAATTATTTGATGGGGTAAAACAAGGCCAAATCGGAGATTTCAGTTTACTCTGTTTCAGGTGGTATATAATGTTACATCTTTCATGTGCATATGTGTGAGCACACGTGGGTGTGTGCTCACACTTCACACACACACACACACACACACACACACACACACACACACCTTCTATACTATTTTTATAAAATCTGGCTTAAAACAGTAAAATTCAGCTGCATTCATTCATTCATCATGTTTTGCAGATCTCATCAAGAAGGGGAACATTCACCAATGTAGAATGAAAAAGTGTACATTAGCAAAAGACAAGGAAATTGTAGAAACTACATACATATATTGTATTAACAAAAATTATCAATGCACTGCTGAATCCTATGCATATTAATGTCCTGCAAAAATAATATAATAAACTAGAACTAATGTTGATAATTTGAAAAAGGCTGCTGTCTTCTTAGTTTACTATAGAGCTGATGTTCATCTGCTATTAGTTGCCTAATATTTACTTTGTCATATGCCATTTTTCAAACAAAATATGTACCTGGGTATGAGTCCCATTTACAGTACATTATGCAGTTCTGCAACAAACAGTGCCACCTGATGTAGCTCACAGGAACTTTCAATCCCTGAATCTAGGTAATCAGATTACTTGTAGAAATGATAGCTAATAAGATACATTTTCAGTTTTCTTTTGAACTGAAAGGGGTGCTGAATTTCTTTTACCATACTACAAAGTTATTTTCAATTCACTTAAATATAATCGACAATACATTTTAAAGCATAGCTCCATGGTTATAGAAATCAGAATTAGATAGCACATATTGGCCATATTTTGTAGTAACTGGCTTCAAGTATCACATCTGTTCAGACTGCCAAAGGAAATATGGTTTTATTCTTTTCTTTACTGCGTTCATGTAAGGGAGATGCATGTCAAGGAACGTTTTATAATTAATTCATCATGATTCTCATTTACAATTTATAACTTATCAAAAAACACACCCACCATAAAATCTGATGTCATTTGACACAACTTTCCCTTTCTTTAGTTGTAAAAATGTTCTAGCTACCATAGGACATTGAGTGTAAACCAAGAAGTGTGACTGTAGTGGTGAGGAAATATAGCTGCAATGTAGAAACCACATCTGGAAGACATATGTGGCAACTACTGACAGTGAACCAAACAGCTTCAATGAAGTATGTAATGATCTTTGACTTTTAGTTTGCTTTGGAATATTTCTGTGTATAAGCATGTTAGTTTGTAGGTTGTTTCAGAGACAAATAAATAATTGAGTTACGTCTACTAGTTGCATCTCTGTGTCTATCTCTGCTGAGTTCAGTAGTTGGGCCTCACACTGGTAGCCCTGAGACTTTTTTGTTCTTCAATTATCAGTTTTGTGTGTTATTCAGTGTTCTTTAATGGACACAATGGATCATCTACCACAGGGTGCAATGGACCCTGTGTTTCCTGCATACATACTAGGCTACAACTGTGAAGCACAGGTGCCATCAACAATGCAAGAGACAGTTGCAAGTGAACTTGTACATTCATATTGTACCATGCCACACACTGCCAACCTAACATTTATCAGACCACAATGGTGGGAAATGCACACGCCAGTGCTGGCACACACACCAAGGTGCATCAATCTCTGAGTTTGACAGCTGCACCATACTGTGGTTTACTCTCTCCAAAGCCAGATATCACCTCGCGATATTGCACTGCCATGCCACTTGCACCTCACACTCAATAGATGACAGACAGTTATTCTCCATGTCACAGTTATGTTAGACCATCTCATTAATTTTTTGTGCATCTATCACCTCACTATTTTATGATGACAGTCATCTCATCCACATCAGTTAACTTTGCACCTGCGCTTACCATGTTGTGCATCACCTGTGACCACGGCTTCACTCTCACCATTGCAATGTTGGGCAATACAGCACATATGGATCTCCCACTCCATATGACGTTCTCAATCCACATCTCACTCCTGCTGTGGTGTATACATCACTGCATCCTTCTACATCACTGCATCATTCTACATCACTGCCCACATCTGTTGGCTCAGCCTATACCTGTGCAGCATGTTCCTGTGCACAGGTTCCCCAAACTACCTTAGTTACAGAAGAGCAGTCTCAAAACTTGGTTGGTGGTGTTGGACAATCTACTTGAAACACATGGCATTCTCAGTGATGATATCCAATTCATATGCCTCGTCAGCCATCTCCACAATTCTTTTGGCCTTTCTGGCCCCACCTCTTCACTAAATAGTGACCCACTCTTGCTCTACAGTGACTGCTCACCTTACTTACCACTGGTCAAGCTTATGATCAAGCACTCCAAGATTTATGCCACTCACTTGGAACATTGAGCTGAAACTGCTGACTGATGTCATGCACTCACAACACACACTGCCACTTCACCAGCTCACTGCCAATGCACGTTACAGAGACGCCCACTGGGCCAGTCATTAACATGTTAATTTCCCAGTGCATCATCTGATTGTACCCCCATCCCACATGACAACAGTGTATCATTTGATTGCACCCCCGTTCCAGATGACAACAATTGTGTTCCTTCTTTGCATATGCAAGATGTACAATGAGGCACGATACAAACATGATAACTATAACTAAAGGCTGACTACCTCTCACCAAAAAAACTATGCCATATGTACACAGCTGTTAATGATCCTTCAAATGCAGGCATCATATGCCCCTCGAACAGTCACTGGTTATCTTCCATTCACCTTGTGTCTAGTAGAGCTGGTTCATTCTGGTTGTGTGATGACTATTAGAACCTTAACTATCACACCATTATTTACAATTATCCTTACCCCATTTCCAGGACTTCACCCAGCTGCTTAATGGGACATGAGTGTTTAGTCTTCTTGACTGCAGATCCCTATGTCAAAGAAGTCACTGCTAAAACAGTAATCACGACTTCATTCAGACTATTCACATTCTACTTTATGCCTTTTGGCCTTAAAAATGTGGTTCACACATGGTAAAGATTCATTGACTCTATCCTGTTCAATCTCCCATATTGATATGCCTTCATTGATGATATCCTGATCTTTTCCACACCTGTCAAGGAACACGAACATCACCTGGCCCAGGTTCAGGCTGTGCTAAGTGACAATAGGATAGAAATTAACCACAACAAATCATAACTTGGCCATGTATCCATAGCCTTTCTCAGTCTCACCATCTCTGCTCATAGCATTGATGTCATCCATGACTTCCCATGAACTGTGACTTATTGCAATTTGTAACTTTTTCTTTGTATGGTGAATTTCTACTACAGACATTTGCCCCATACTGCCTCCATCCAGTCTGCACTCATAGATGCTTTGGCTGGGAAAAATAGCTCTGGTAAACAAATGATACAGTGGTCAGATGAAATGACTGAAGTGTTCAGTGCACTCAAGACTGTCACACTCTTACAGCATGTCCCAGATGCATGAATTTCTATCATAACTGAGGCAAGTGACTCATTTATTAGTGCTGTTTTTCAGTAATATATCAGCAGTACAACCTAACCAGTACACTTCTTCCCAAGAAAACTCACAGCTTCACAATGCAGGTGGTCAGCATTTGACTGTGAGTTATTCTCAGCTTATGAAGTGGTAAGACACTTCTGTGGCAACATCAAAGGGCTTGCAATTACAATTTTTACATAAGCCACTTGCTGACACTATTCACAACCCACCACAGGACCTTACTCCAAGGAGATTCTGCCACATGGACCTGACAAGCCAATATACCACTGATTGTGGTACATCTGGGGGACAGATAACGTGATTGTGGACAAGGCTAAAACCCGTTGATCTCTCTAATTTCTTCTGAGAGAAAACAGTTTATTCACAATGACATGTCTAGTGACATCTGACATCAGGTTTTAGCAACATGAGTGAGCATTCTGACACAGGGTGGACATGTACTTTTACCTTTACACTTGTGCCTGTGCACCACAGATAGAACAGCATTTGCAGAGGGCATGGATTTTGATAGAGGATGCTCCTGTGATGGCTGCCAATGTGCCATGTGTTACCGCACCAATTTTTGCTATAAAGCCGATGCCAGGAACTTGCAGTCTCCAGTGGTTTACACTCACCTGAAAATGGCTGGACGACTGTGAGCTGAAATATTGTGGCAAGAGGTCAACATGATCCGGCTGCAATCTCGAAACCTCATCAAATATTCAGTAAGCCTGGAAAACTTCAAGAATCACAATGTGATTGTGGATTACCTTTTTAGAGTGAATTCCATCAATTTTCCTTTATATTTGGGTGAGCTGGCATAGCAACAGGCAGATGACATTGAACTACAGGACCCTAACTTAGTGCTGACCATGGTGTCTCAGCACGTTCCCAGCTCTCCACTCTGTATATTATGTGATATGTCTTTGGGCAATCTCCACCCACTTGTCCTAGCCCCTCTCCAATGGACATTTTTCTTGGCAGCCAGGCCTATAGAATACAGCACATCACATCGTTGAGCAGTTTGTTTGCCTGGTGTGAAAAATTACTGTCATATATGAACAAGAACTTGCATTCTGTGTCAATGAAGCAAGGTCAGACATCACTAACAATCATCACTGGGTTAATTTGACATAGTGAGCTAACTTCTTTCACCTATGTGGTACAGGTAAGCTGTTTCAGCCACTGATCAGGTAACCAGATGGGTCTAGGCGATACTTCTTTCAGACATCGCATGGATAATCTGGTCATGCAGGCTTTTGTCTTCATGCAGATTGCATGCTTAGGGTGTCTCTCATCTATTATCACTGATCAGGGATGACAGTTTGATTCCTTGCCTTCTTTATATTGTGTACCTTGTGTGGTGTTGACAAGTTCCATACAACTGCATGTTCCACAGAGCAACAGGCTTTTAGAATTTTGTCACCACACCCTCCAAGCTGCTCTAATGTGCTACGAGAGTTTCTGGTAGGAGGGCCTTCCATGGGTCTTACTCAGCATTCGCTCTGCCCACAAAGATGACTTCTCTTACAGTAAGCCCATAGTGTTACGAGCTGAGTCCATGCAAGACTCCAACCTCCCACCCTGGGATAAGATTCCTGCCTTACTCAAGCCTGGTGGGTGTTTATACATGACAAACTAGTTCCCTGCCAATTATCCATGGTACGCAATCTCACAGTTTGGGCAACACTTCAGCTGCCCAACTCAGTCTTGCATAGTATACTCAGCCACACTTGTAACACTATCAACCTCTTACTCAATGGGAAATACCAAAGTTTCCATCGCCTGACCCTGGATGATGGGCCTCCCTCAACTAGCACCACTGATGTATGATGATGTGCCTGCCTCATATAGCAATGAAGACAGGCACAACAAAAAAACTACTGTCTGCAAATCCAGAGCGGAGACGCTTTGTTTGGGATTGCAAACATACTGCGAAGTGAAGCGCAAAACATGAATATATAATTCAGTTACATCAACTTTCTGTGACGACCTCTGCCAAATTTAGTAGCTGAACCCCACACACATATAGCAATACCTTGCACACTTTGCAAGTGACTACTTGAAAACTGACTTTCAGGATTGTGTATTTATCCCCCGGAGAAAGTGAAGATAAAAACAGAGTAGTGACAGATCATGCAGAGCTATAGCAGTAATCATTTTTATGATATTACTCCTGCAAATTCAATGAGAAGGAACTTTATTGCTGACCCAGTTTTCCAGTTGGCTGAAGGAGCAGGGGGACAGAAATGTACATGGTGTACAGTAGCGTGTTTATGGTCCGGGAGTCATTTTTTTCAGACAGACTGAAATTGTGAAAGGAGCAGAACTGCTTGTTTGTTGTCTTGAGTCCCCAGTGGGTGTTTGCACTGGTAGCTTAGAGAGATGCATAGAACCAGTGCAAAACTGTTTTTTAATAACTTACCTTGTGCAAATTGTGTATGAACTAAAAATACTGTATAATAGAGAACAATCAAATGAGGCAGTGCAGTTACAAAGATGCCAATGTCATACTTGAAAAGGAACACAGTAAGTTGGCTGAGGCACTACTTGGCAAACTAGACTCACACTTGGGAGCATGTCTCTTCAGAGCCCCATCCAGCCATCATGATTCAGGTTGTCTGCGATTTCCCCACATAATGTAAGGCAAGTGTTGGGATGGTTGCTTTGAAAGGTAATGGCCAATTTCCTTTGCCACTCTTCTGTAATCCATCTCTAACGACAAATCGACAGGGTGTTGGACACTAATTTACCTTCCTTCCTTCCTTGTATTTGGGAGGATGGAGTTTGCTTTGTCCAGCCATTCTGATGTAGGTTTCCTGTGATCTTCCTAAATCATTTGAGCCAAATGTCTGGATGATTCTTTTAGAAAGGCCATCGATGACCACTTCTACATCTACATCTATACTTTACTTGTCCAACCCTCATAGAAACATCCTTATATATTCTATATGTTTATATATTTGAGCTGTTTATTTTCATTGAATTGTGATGATAAATCCTATATCATTATCAGATTATCCATGAATAAATAAATAAATGAAATGTAGTAGAACAAAAAAGACCTTTGCCACACAATTGCTGATGATTTTCAGATAGTAAATAAATAAGATATTTATGAATAAGTAATGCTTGTTTTTATGAGCCATGAAAATCATATTTAGGTGGAGCTATATTTAAATTCCTATCCAGTTATCCAGTATTAGGTTTTCTGTGGTTTTCCAAACCTGCTTACGATGGATACCAGAATTATTCTCCTGATAAGGTCATATCCTTACCCCATCTAAACATCTGTTCTGTGTGAAATGACCATTTCACTACCAGGGCATTAAACTTTCTCTCTTTCTAATATATCTTGCTTGGCCCAGATATCGTGGCAGAAAATATGTCTTAAGGCTCTTGAAAGTTCTGTTAAAAATAAGCTAAGGATGTAGTTTAATTATATACCAGAGATTTCTGCAATAAACAAAAATGGTAAAAAACATGGCTCTTGAAGCAAACTGATTGATGATGCATAGATGCACATCAGTTGTCAGTACAGAGACTTTATTACATTTGAAGTCAACACCACCACCCCCCAACTCTCTCTCTCTCTCTCTCTCTCTCTCTCTCTCTCTCTCTCTCGCTCTCTGTCTCTCTCTCCCATTTTCTTATTTAAGCATGCAAACTCCCACTCACAAGAAGTTAAATAATGAAATGCTCCAATCAGTGACACATACCTTCTTTCTTGAATTTCAGCTTTCATGTTTTTACTACTAAGGCTCACCTTGACCTATGAGTTTAAAGTTAAATCAATAAACTAAGTCTCATGAAAAATGCAAAAATTCACTAACTATCATTTTATCACCAATTGCAGCTAATACTGCAAACATGTTGTCATTTGCACTAATGTTCTGTACAACAAGAGTACGATTGTACTGTGTTCCATAGTATAATGGAGGAAAACACAGTAATGTACACTCTCCTGAAGCACATGGATGATGAACCTTGAGATATGGTTTTATAACATGTACTTTGACATATATCAGTACTATATCTTGACTTTTTACCCTGCAACATGCATGTATTGCGAATGTAAAAAAATTAAAGGTTCAAAATGAAGACAAACATGTGACAGAGGAGCAGTATATAATTATTAATTTATTTTACAAGCTTAGTTAAACTGCATCCCTCATAGCACCAAAAAATACTGTATTAACAAATCACCATGATGACATGAGCCAAAGTGCATGTAGTGTGGCATAGTGGTAAGCATAGCTTGCTGGCATGCTGCACTGTCATTTGATGGCTGCAGCTTAAGTCCCTGTTAACCGAGTCCATTCTTTCTGATGCAGTCAGCTGGTGGCAGAGACTACTGCTGAGGATTGATACACCTCTTCTTTAACATTTTCTGTTTGCTTCTGATGTATCAGGTCAACATCCATGACTGCTATCTCTTGATTACTTGGTCCAACAGTTTTGGTTCCATAAAATCCTTTCTCTCTTCTCACTACCTGGTACATGAGAGAGGCAATGTCAAGGTGGACTTCCTGAACTGCCATAGGGACCACATTTGGGAGTCAGTCATATGTGTTTCATCTGACTATTTTCCTGTTGAATTTCCTTAATGTATTGGCACCACTTGATGAATTTCTCAGTTTTTATGACATCCATTACCAGAAGAGCTTGGTACATGCTATCTGGAACTCCATTCATCAAGTGTGAGATTTTATCAGCTTCTATCATATTTGGATTCACAATGAGGCCTTGGTCAAAACATTCTGTATGTTCTTCAGCTAAGCAAACGTGATGCCGATTGTCATCAAACATGCCAAATGCACTATGTCATCCCACATGTTGTATTTGGCGACTCAGCTGAATTCTTTCAGCCATCTCATTATGCCCTGACCAGCTTCTCCAGAGATCACTGATGGATGACTGACATACAGGTGTCTTACTGCTGGTTAGGAATCCTGAACATGCAGACAATGGAGACAATGTACTGCTTACATTCTTGTTCCTGTTCATGAAGGTGATGGCTTTTACATTGCCTAATTGGAGCCATAGTCATTTACATGTTTCAAACTATGTGGCATCTCCACCAAACAATGCCACACTGTAACCACACTCAGGTTCAAATTACAGCAATGAATTACAGCACTTAGTACTGAAACCACCTCTGGTACGAACATCAACATACAGCTAGATCAGAACTGAACTCCTGGAAGGAGAGTGCGACTATTTGCACAAACACCAAATATCATTGAATGCTGTATTTACATGAACACCTGAATGTTCCAGAATATACAAACATTACAAACATAAGATATTTCAAGAACCTTCCACAAACAGTATATATTAAATAACAAATAACTGATGGAAGCTGAGTTTTAACTAGTGAGACACAGCATGACAGCCAGCAACACTGATCACTACACTGCACGCACCACAGATCACCACAATAAATCTGAGGCATTGAGTCTTCTACAGGATCATAAATGGAAATGAGAATGTTGCTAAGTTTTGAGATGAATCCTTGTTAAGAGCTATAATGGAATATAAATATCTCATCAGTCCAAAACGTTTTGGGCCTGGCTTAATAAAAAACTGAGAAAAGTCAAGAAGGTAAACTTACTGCTTCAGGTGTTCTACACAGTCCCCCTTCCATATGAGAACAATGGACAGAATGTTCATGCAGCTGTGTGGAATTGTCAGAAAAGTACTTCTGTGGGATGTTGTTCAATTCACACATCACACTACCTTGAAAGTTGGTTATAATGTCAAAGCTTTGACCCTTCATGTGAATTTTCACAGTTTGTTATTTTGTGGTAGGCTTGTATAGATGCACTATGTTCCATTACAGTGGATGATTTTTTCCACAAAAGAATTGCCTATATTTTGCAATTCAATCAAGTCATGACAGACATCCATACATCATCATTTTTTTTTCAAGAGTCAGGGTGAGCAGGATAAACTTTGAACACATTTCTCTTCTTCAAAACACTCTGGAGAATATCTTGAACATGACTTGGAGATGTTACTCCACTGGAATTTGTAACACCACAATGATGACATACTATCACCACAAGTCCACTGCTTAACACTGTCTGCTCACGACTGACTGGTCAAATGCACATCTGTTGTTTATAATTGTAGTTTATTTATTTAATAGTTTATAATGTACACCTATGGAGTAAGTCCAAGTACATATTTGCTTTGTCAGTTTTGCAGTAAAATACATTACTTTTACTGATTCTAACTATAGTTTTGCTAAGAAAACTAATAAATTATAGCCACAACATTTCTGAAAATTTTCATCATAGTTACAAAATTTTAGATATTGTAAACTTAACAGATTTTATGAGGCTTACATAATCTCTGTACCTAAATTACAGAACACTTAATTGCAATAATTCTATGCTATGGGGCCATCATTTTGTATATACGGTATAATACAGTCACACAGCACATACATATTCTAGATCCCATTTTGTTTACATTTATAAAACAAAATTTAACGGCAATAATACTGTAGAAAAAAAACATCTTCAGATAAAACAATGCTGTTAAGAAGTTAACACATTTTACTTTTTCTCTATAACTGCGTATATTTTTCTTTTAGTGTACTATGCCTGTTTGCTTCAGTTATTTTCATTTGAAAGAAATTCTCTTATTGAATATAAGGGGGTTTCTAATAGCAGTTGTTTGATTGGCTGTTTAAACTTATCCTTTGCTTTGGCATTAGTGACGTGTGGTGGTAAAGAGTTGTACAACTTTACTGCCAAGTAACCACTGCTTCTCTAATATTGAGTTGTGTTATGCTGTGGAATTCTTAATTTCTTACTGTTTCTGGTGTTGTGGTGGTGTACATCTTCATTTTTGTTGAATTTATCTTTATGATCCCAAGCAAGGAGCAGAATTTTATATATATACAAGCTGTCGAAGGTTAGAATCTTATATTTTTTGAAAAGAGGCTTGCAATTATCTCTTGTTCTTTTGTTTCCTATTATTCTAATCTCTCTCTTTTGTAATTTGAATATTTTAATTGCCTCAGTCGAGTGGCCTCAGGTTTCTGTACCACAGCTCATTATAGAATTGAAGTATGAAAATTACACCATGTGCACATCATCTTCAGTTATTAGTGGCTTAATTTGTCTCAGAGCAAAAACAGCACTGCTAAGTTTATTGCTTATATTAGAAATGTCATCTTTCCATCCTAAACAATTGTCCATGGTGATCCCTAAAAATTTAGCACGTTCAACTACTCTTACATCTAGATCTTGCAAATTTGTTAGTTCATTGTTTTTCTTTTGTTGTTCCTAAATAGGATTGTATTAGTTTTCTCATAATTGAGAATTAACCTATTCACTTCAAGCCAGTGGGTGATCATTTCAAATGTTTGATTACTTTTACTTATGGCCTCCTGTAAGCTTGGTCTCACCGTTATGCTTGCTGTGTCATTTGCAAAGAGTATCAAATCCCTGTCTATGTTACAAGGTAAATCATCTACATATATAAGGAAAAGGAGGGGGTCCTAGAATACTACCCTGTGGCACCCCATGTTTTATGGTTCAAATGGCTCTAAGCACTATTGGACTTAACATCTGAGGTCATCAGTTCCCTAGACTTAGAACTACTTAAACCTAACTAACCTAAGGACATCACACACATTCATGCCCAAGGCAGAATTCAAATCTGCAACCATAGCAGCAGCGCGGTTCCGGACTGAAGCACCTAGAACCGCTTGGCCATAACAGCTGGCTCCATGTTTTATATCTTGTAGTTCTGATAGCTGTTTCCCTTGATTGTGTGACACTTCCACTGCTTGTTTTCTGTTCTGCAGAAATGACTTTATGATATCAATAGCAGTTCCTCTAATTCCATAGTGGGAGAGCAATGGCGGACCGGAAGTGAATTATTCTGCAACACGCGTCTAGTAATACTAGGACGTGTGTTGCATTTGGTTCAGTACCTAACCGTGATTATGGGACATGTGTAGTAACTACAGACAAGCCATTTTCATTGTATACAAGAAACAGGAGGAAGATAAACGCTAATGAGAAACTAAATACAAGGTCTAAGATTAGTGGTGTTCTGTCAAAATATGTTGTTGTTCAAGGAGATGTTACTTTGTATTATCACTCTTAATAAAGATCCTTATCCTTAAAATTTCTTATCAGCTGCTGAAGCATTTTTCTCTTCTAAGGGTTGCAGGGGTTACGACCCCTGGGGAGGTGGGTGGGTTATTTTCATGGCTGTATGCGTTCACCGTATGCCGCTGTGTAAGACGGGTGACCTTGAGCGGGACTTAGCCGCAGAGCGAGGCTGCCGCACAACACGCGTCCTAGTATTACTAGGTGCATACATTTGAAATGATCACCCACTGGCTTGAAGTGAATAGGTTAATTCTCAATTATGAGAAAACTAATACAATCCTATTTAGGAACAACAAAAGAAAAACAAGTGAACTAACAAATTTGCAAGAGCTAGATGTAAGAGTAGTTATTAATATGTGGTGATTGACAAGATCAAAAGCTTTAGATAAGTCACAAAAGACACCAACTAGGATTTGGCCTTGATCTAGGTCTGCAGAGATTATATTAATAAGTTCAAATGCAGCTGACACTGTATATTTTTCCTTCTGGAACCCAAACTGTCAACCATTTATGAGAGAGTTTTTATCAAAAAATGCCATTAACTTAACAATTATTATTCTTTCTAGGATATTTGACAAAATGGGAAGGAGGTTAACTGGTCTGTAATTATCTGGGCACATGTGATCACCTCTTTTGAATAGTGATAGTACTCTGGCAATCTTCATTCTATCTTGGAAGATTCCTTTTTTGAGACATGAGTTGACTAAGTGATAGAGAGGTTTAGCAATTTCTCTAGTAGTTGGCTTCAAAATTTTATTTGACAGGCCATTAATGTCTGTGGATGCTTTATTTTTTAGTTTCTCTGTTATTTTCCTTATCTCCTGTTCAGTTGCTGGATACAGGTAACATTAGTTAGTGGGTGACTTTTGTTTATTCTGGCAGAGAATCACTATTGTTATCCTGTGTAAGTTGTTGGCAGATGCTGGTAAAATATTGGTTGAAAGTTTTGCTAATGATTATTGGATCTTCTGTTACAACATTACTGATTTTTAGGCTTAAGCTTTTAGTGTTATTTCCTGACGACTTTCCTGTTTCTCTGTTTTATTATCTTTCAAGTGCTTCTGACTTTGTTGGGAGTGAGATGTTTGTATTTTCCCACCTCTGCATTGCAAATGTTTTGACTTTTGAGTGAAATGCCATGTCGATGTGCTGTTGTTTTCACGTCAATTCTACCAACAGTGAGAGTTGTTTAGTTCTCGGGGTGTTGTAAAATTCCTGGATTCGTCTCATCGCTGTGCAGCCTATGAAAAGGATTGCGGAAGACTCCCAAATAAATTCCAAAGTACAGTGCAGTTTTAACACCAATATATTTCCAGGACTCTGGTGTCCGAGCCCGGTGAACTGTACCGGTTACATCACATGTACCCAAAGTTGACATCAAAGGACACAGAGTTCACAACAATCAACAAACGAGTGAGCCTACAATACATTTGCTCGCAACCCTAGCCAAAAAACGAGTGCCCCAAGGTGCCTGCGTGACCTCTATTTATACTTTTGTTAACAATTACCTACAATGAAAATTACAATTTTATGTAAAATCACAATTGAAAGTTAAACCAAATATGAGATACACATTGCTAAAAATTTACAATCTCAGTGCTGAACAAGGTGAACCTATTTTCAACTTAGTTACAAGTTAATATAACATTTTCTGACTAATTATGATACAGGTAACAATTACATTTCTAAATTTGTTTATAACAAATCAACTAGTGCTTGAATTTTGGTGCTAACATATATCGGAGATTCAATTAACATGCTTTACTTATATGTTCTATTAAATTTGCTGTAGTAATTTTATGATGATAGGTTTACTGGTACATCCTGACCATGTGCTACATTTCTTTTGATTAGTTACAGTATTAATTTCACATTTATATTGTGATTTCACATTAGAACAATGTTAATCAGCAAAGCATCATTTTCGAATTATATGTATACTGAAATAATGGTTATTTTTGTATGTAATTTGGAAACAGGTCACTTTACAATTGGGCAATTAGGACTGGTGTTTATCTTTAATACTCTCCGAGGGGTTCTGATCGGTAGCAATGAGATACAGTCATATTTCAGGAGCTTGTGTAATAACATTTCCATTATACAGTTTTTTTGCAGCTATTACAGTTTTATTGTAAATCTTTTTATAGGTTCTATAATATTCAACAAAATGAATAGGCCTATCTGGAATTTTCCAAATTGCATGAAGAAGTTTCAACTTTTTACAGGATACTAATAGACCTTTTGTTACTCATGGCAGATTTCCTCACTTTTTCTTTATTGGTTTAGTTTTGGTTGGCAAACACGCTTCAATGATTTTTAAATAGATATCTAGGAAACTGTTATATTTATCATTAACACTATTAGATAAGTACATTTCTGGCCGCTTTTCATTTTGCAGTTTTATCTTTAGGTCTGTTATGTTAGTACTTCTCATATCTCTGTAAGGGATAAAGCTGAGTGAGTCTAATTTCCCTACTTATTTTATTATTACTATCTGTGAGTTGTGATCTGGTAAATTCATGTCTTCTTAGTTTTGAATTGTATTATGTAAACCATACATTATAAGTAATCTCTCTAGTTCCGTTTTATATTTTGATTCAGATAGGGAGTCAATATTCAAGTCTCCACATATAATTAACTTATTCTTCCAACATTGTGATAGCAGCCTATCAAGGTTTTTTATGAACACACTGAATTCGCTACTGGGAACTCTGTATAAAGGCATTATTACATAGGTTACATTTTGCTGTTCAATTCTTACACCACTACACTCAAAATGTTTTTTCAGTTGCATACCTTTCCAATGGAATTGCAATTACAGGGCAGGAGATGCAATCTCTAACAAATATGCAGTTACCAGCATTTTTTAAATTCTTTCTGAAAAAGTATGATACTAACTTATAATTGTCTAAGTGTATACAAGTTATGTCAATGTTTATTAGCCAATGTTCAGTTACACAGAGAACAGTAGGATTTATACCACTGCTTTCTATAGCTACTTGTAAGTTTAAGAGTTTGTCTTTGATAGATTGAATGTTTTGATGTGTAATTATTAATGTATTGACTGAGGTATTTACTCCTCCCGTACTTAACTTTTTGTCCTTTTTATAGCACCCATCAGAAAAAAATCACTTAAGTGACCTCGAGTTACTGGATTCCTCTTCTGTAGCTGAACGATTGTTGTCTCTTTTTATGCTGAGCACATCACTTCTGGTGAGGCTGTAATCTTCCCTCTCAGCACTGGAATTGCTGTCTTATTCCTCTTCTGTTGCTCATCATTAGATGGTGATTTTGCTGTCTTCTTTTTCTCCTACAGAGGATTATTTGATGTTTTTGATGTCAGATTCACTTCTTCAGTGGCAGCCATAGATACAGGTTCACAGGTAGATGCCGTGTTTCTTGACTTCCACAAGGCGTTCGATACAGTTCCCCACAGCCCTTTAATGAACAAAGTAAGAGCATATGGACTATCATACCAATTGTGTGATTGAATTGAAGAGTTCCTAGATAACCGAACGCAGCATGTCATTCTCAATGGAGAGAAGTCTTCCGAAGTAAGAGTGATTTCAGGTGCGCCGCAGGGGAGTGTCATTGGACCGTTGCTATTAACAATATACATAAATGATCTTGTGGATGACATCGGAAGTTCACTGAGGCTTTCTGCAGATGATGCTGTGGTGTATCAAGAGGTTGCAACAATGGAAAATTGTACTGAAATGCAGGAGGATCTGCAGCGAATTGACACATGGTGCAGGGAATGGCAATTGAATCTCAATGTAGACAAGTGTAATGTGCTGCAAATACATAGAAAGATTCTTTACACAACAAACTGTTCAACTTTTCTGTTTTTGACAAGAGCATCACACTATTCTTTTTCATAGGCACCATCTTGAACTCAAGTTGCCATCTAGTTATTGCACTGATATTGCTTGTAGCTGGGAATAAAATCAGTCTCAGAACTTTTTGGATGGATGATGTGCACTTGTGCAGGCATATCATCTTGGCTGACTACAATCTGCTGGCACTGTGGCTCCGTTGGAGAGAGGGGTTGTGCTTGGTGGAGAGGATGATGGGAAAAAGGAGATAGTGAGTCAGAGTGAACATTAGGGATCGGGAAAGGAAAGGCACTGATGACTTCATTCTAGCTACACATGGGGGTGGTGGTGCACACTGATGTGGAAAAGTGTGTTGGGAGGGAAAGACAGTACAGAAGAAGAGTGAGACTGTTGGAAGAAGGGTGTGAGTGAAGTTAGGGTCACGGAACAGGACTGGAGGAGGGGTGTGGCATAGGAGCTATCAGAGGTTGATGCCAGGAGAACTATGAGAGCAAAAGATGTTTTGCAAAGATAATTCCCATCTGCATAATGCATGGAAACTGGTGTTTAATAGGAAGGGGGATAGGGATTGGGGTGAGATTACAGATCCCTTTTCTTTGTATAGCAACTATTGAAACCAAATATTTTTTGCAGCAAGTTCCAACACTTTTGACCTCAGTATAGCAGTCTTGATTCATTTGGGTAGGCAGCTGGAAGATTTTCATGTTCACGTAAAATGTTGAGTAGAATTTACCTCAGAGCTAATATAGCATAATGACTGTTTTCAAAGTTTCAAAGTGTACAGTTTTAAAGGCTGCTGCTCTAATAATCAAAGGCAGAAGTGGGAAACATGAAGACAGAAGTGGGAAAAACAGCACTAGACAACATAAAATTGCAACAGAAATTTGGGACATGGTCTGCTCTCACTAGGACCAGTTTCTTTCCAGACCATGGAATTACTGTCAAGGAAAGTCCTAAAGGAAGTATTTTGGCAACCCTGAGCTTAGCGTTGCAAAATTATTCACATCTTTCAGAGATCACTTTCTCAATGAAACAAATATGGTACTTCATTGTCATAAGTTGTTTAGGGAGAGGAGTTCATATTTATTTCCAAAGTCAAGAAATGATATCTGTGATTTCTGCTGGGAGTATGAAGTTTTATTGAGTGTCAATGCAAATTATCTTTGTAAAGACGCATATGAAGAACACAAAATAAAGGTTGCAGAGTACAATAAACTAAAGGACAAGTATCTGAGGTCGGCCAACTTGACAACACAGATGCCTTAGTGCTGAAGTTTGACTACGCACAGAACCTGTCTATTCCTAAACAAAGCTTTACTGCAAAATTCTATAAGACACTTACTTTACTTTACTTTTCCATGTCCAGATCAAATTTTATTTTTCCAGTAGTTAGCCACCGCTACGGCTTTGTCGTTGGCTTGTAGCAGGTCACTAAAACTGCAGGGCTTGGGCAGTAGTCAGCACATGAGCAGATGTGCCTCGTCTTGTACCTCTCCGCATCCGCAAAGAACGTCGTCATCATTAGTCAGCAGTCCCCACTTGCACAGATTAGTTTTGCATCTGGGTACACCAGCCCTCAGCCTATTTAGTGTTCTCCACACTGTATAAGGAAGTTTGTTTCCAGGTGCCATGTGCTCTTTTGGTATTATTTGCAGTGTGGTTTGTTCATTCTCCCATTTACAGACGCTATTATCTTCCTGTGAACCGTCAAGGATCTTGGTTCTTGCAATAAAGATATTTCTAGACTTAAGCCTCCGAGCCTGAGTGATGTGCCCATTCAGTGGGTGTCGAGAATCTGTTTCTTTCGTTGTTCTCTCAGCATCTGCTGCCACCTGCCTTCTGATCTTGGATGGGGCAATTCCAGCAAGTAGGTACAAATTACCCGTTGGTGTGGGTCTGAGACAGCTTGTAACAATTTGCATTGTCTCATTTACACTTACATCAACCTGTTTAGTATGTGCAGATGCTTCCCATACTGGTGCTGCATAGTCTGCTGCAGAAACACACAGAGCAAATGATGATGTTCTCAGTACTGATGGTTGAGCTCCCCATTCATAGTTTGTCAGCCTGCGGATGATGTTATTCCTCAAGCAGACTTTAGCCTTGGTGTTTTGGCAATGCTGCTTGAAGGAAAGTGTTCTGTCAAGTACAACCCCAAGGTATTTAGGCATTGGGCAGTGCTTTAGCTTCTTACCTCGACATGTAACATCGAGCTCAACTCCAGCATCTCTATCGCGCAGATGGAAAGCATATACTTGGGTGGCTCTATGTTCACTGTCACAATGACCAACCAAGTATGTTTTATTGGTTTCTCGAAGGTTCAGCAGAAACACATTCAAATTCTGCTTGTTCCTTTTTATAAGACTTTGTAAGTAGGAAACTCCAGGAACCAAACAATATTGAAACTATTGTACAGGGTGATTCAAAAAGAATACCACAACTTTAAAAATGTGTATTTAATGAAAGAAACATAATATAACCTTCTGTTATACATCATTACAAAGAGTATTTAAAAAGGTTTTTTTTTCACTCAAAAACAAGTTCAGAGATGTTCAATATGGCCCCCTCCAGACACTCAAGCAATATCAACCCGATACTCCAACTCATTCCACACTCTCTGTAGCATATCAGGCGTAGCAGTTTGGATAGCTGCTGTTATTTCTCGTTTCAAATCATCAATGGTGGCTGGGAGAGGTGGCCAAAACACCATATCCTTAATATACCCCCATAAGAAAAAATTGCAGGGGGTAAGATCAGGGCTTCTTGGAGGCCAGTGATGAAGTGCTCTGTCACGGGCTGCCTGGCGGCCGATCCATCGCCTCGGTTAGTTGACGTTCAGGTAGTTACGGACAGATAAGTGCCAATGTGGTGGCGCTCCATCCTGCTGAAATATGAATTGTTGTGCTTCTTGTTCGAGCAGAGGGAACAGCCAATTCTCTAACATCTCCAGATACTGTAGTCCAGTTACAGTAGCACCTTCGAAGAAAAAGGGACCAAAAACTTTATTGGCTGAAATGGCACAGAAAACGTTCACCTTAGGCGAGTCACGTTCATACTGAGTTGTTTCCCGCAGATTCTCAGTGCCCCATATACAGACATTGTGACGGTTGACTTTCCCGTTAGTGTGGAAAGTTGCTTCATCACTAAACACAATCTTTGAAATGAAAGATTCATCTGTTTCCATTTGAGCAAGGATAAAATCACAGAAATCGATTCTTTTAATCTTATCAGCTGCAGACAGTGCTTGAACCAATTTCAGACGATAAGGTTTCATAACTAACCTTTTTCGTAGGACTCTCCATACAGTTGATTGTGGAATTTGCAGCTCTCTGCTAGCTCTGCGAGTCGATTTTCCTGGGCTGCGAACAAATGCTTGCTGGATGCGTGCTACATTTTCATCACTCGTTCTCGGCCGTCCAGAACTTTTCCCTTTGCACAAACACCCATTCTCTGTAAACTGTATATACCAACGTTTAATACACCACCTATCAGGAGGTTTAACACCATACTTCGTTCAAAATGCACGCTGAACAATTGTCGTCGGTTCACTTCTGCCGTACTCAATAACACAAAAAGCTTTCTGTTGAGCGGTCGCCATCTTAGCATCAACTGACGCTGATGCCTAGTCAACAGCACCTCAAGCGAACAAATGTACAACTAAATGAAACTTTATAGCTCCCTTAATTCGCCGACAGATAGTGCTTAGCTCTGCCTTTTGTCGTTGCAGAGTTTTAAATTCCTAAAGTTGTGGTATTCTTTTTGAATCACCCTGTATTTCTAATGGATTCATGCAGATGGCAAAATAAAAATATGAGCATGGTATGATTTTGTATTTGGCTATCAGAATGAAACAACATAACCATACACTGTGAGACTCATTCAGTCAATGCAACCATAACATCAGTCTATATGAAAAAATGCTAAGGAATATTGAAAACATTGAGAATGTGCACCAATATATTTCTGTGCTTAAGAGCTACAGAAAGAATACAGCACCTTTCGACGTGGTGAAAGGAGTGGACATCATTGAGGATTGGGCAACAGCTTTACCACCATACTACATCACAAAAACCAAAGGAAAGACACAATTAGGAATACAAAATTATGTCATTTTGTATTAAAATGGAAACCCATTTTCTGTCTCATTTACTTATGCAGGAACATTCAGTCTTTACCAAATAAATGCAGTAGACGGACAAGGAGGTGGGGATGTCGTCTCATCCTGTGAACAAGGATGCAATGAAGAAAGGTATCTTCACACAACTCAAGTTCCTTCAAGAAGACAGTTATGCATCTGCAACAGACAATGACTGCTCAGGATACAAAACAAAAGCATGATTGGTAGTAACCAAGCATAGACTGTTGCAGATCATTATTGATTATGCTGTTGGGTCTTATGTATTTCTGTGGTGGAATAAATGCATTTTTTCACTTTGTGGCTTATTCTATTTATACTAGGTTTTTTTAAAGAGGATTATTATGTGTTATGTTCATCGGTATATATAATGCCTTCAGGAACACCTTACAATGTACTGTTGCTTTGAAAACTAATTATGTTTGTCAAATAAAATATATTTTTTGCTTTAAAGTCTGAGTATGCTACTTTTAGTTTAACAACTGTTTAGTAGTCAAGTACGGAAAATGTCATTTTCTTGTTCATGTTATAGAGTGACCTATGGAAAAAACTTAAGTGTGGTTCTGTATTCTCAATTCAAATCAGTCTGTAAGTCATACATTGTACACTATCATGTAATTTATTCTGAAACTGTGATATGTTGTTTCTGTTTGACTGAAATTTTGTCCATGTACAAGGGATCAAAATGAATGAGAACATGACATCAAATATTTGATACTCTGTATCTCTATTTCCACATATTGCAATTAAGTCATCGTTCCAGAGAACACATCAACTCCAGTCAACTTTGATGATTTCTTAATACTAGAAGCAGATAATTTTAGGTTTCCTTTGTGGATCATCTATAGTTTCCAAAAGGAGTGTTCCAAGTGTAAGTGCTGGTACATTTGATAATGAGACAAAATATTTGCACAAAGTGAAGAAAAATGTTAACAAGCTTATTGGGCTTGTCACAAACGAATATAAGAATTGTGAACATGTCACTGAAGTAAATGAAACTCCAATGACTAAGACTAATGTAAGTAATGTTGGGATGAAAGATTTGTATGTTGGAAAGAAAAGGGTTACTAAAGTTTGGAAACCTGGGATTAGATTAGGAAAGGTAGATATAGATATGTTCAAATTGTTAGAAGTTGACAATGAGATAAGCAGTATGCAGGAAGTATTTATCAAAGCAAACATACAGAAAGCAATTTTCAGTGTCTATGCTATGTTTAAGGCGATCATGTTTATGAGATGTGGCATGTCCCAAGATTTTGGTGGGTGGAGTGGTGTATTTACAACTGATCTGAATAATAATATTTCAAACAGGACTGCAAAAGTAGATAGAGGAGCAGTGGGTCAATGTAATTGTGAATTCATGTACACACAGAGGGCTCACTAACTTTAGTGAAAACACTATATGGTGAATATTGGCTTTCACAGAATGGGAGATCTCATTCTTCCTTTATTGAATCACTCTCTTCTCCTGTTGTCTTACTCATATATTGCAATAGGAAGAGTCTCATTGACTTCTACAATGTTCAGTTCTAAGGTACAATAACTGAAATTTGTATCCCAATATACAACAATAGCACAAGTGGTGTATAGCAGAAATGTTTCATGCTATGTCTATTAAAAATTTATAAAGAAAATGTCTTATCTATGTTTGGGTTTAGTAATGTTATTAACTTTATGTGGATAATAGCAAAATCTTCTTCAGCTTAATATGGTATTAAGAGTTCTATGAGGTTCAAGTAAATAAAGCTGAAATGAAAGGTTGTCTCCAGTAGTATTTGTGGTGGAAAAGATGTGTATTTATACTGCCCATCAAGCTAAAGTAAATAATTTTGAGATGAAGTAATGTTACCTACAGTAATGCTAACAAAATGTAAAAGTTTGACATATAAAGCCTTTTCAACATGATGAGAGCAAAATAGGTATTTTAAAGCAAAATAAGTGTTCACCTAGGGCACTGAAATATGGTAAACAAGCATGCATCTGTTATGCAGTACAGAGCAAAATTTTGTTAAGTAATTGTACTGGTTTGTTGTTTAATGTCTAATGAGATAATAATGGAGATATGTAATAACGAAGTGAAGTACTGATAATGGAATACCATATCAACATAGTATCAGAAATAAGGAAACCCTGAAATATAGTAGAAACGAAAATAAATAACAAGGCAATGAAGTGAGTATTGTATAAAGCAATGGGTATTAGAGACACTGTCTTTGCAGTAGTTAATTTTGCAAATTTACTTCTGCATCCAACAGATCCATAAAGAAATAATTTGAGGGGAATGTTCGGGTTATTTACACCAAACAACCCCCATTTAGCAGTAGTTCGTTTATTCACCCAAACACAAGCAAGGCTCACAAAGAACTGAACATGGCGGAAGAGGCCAAAGATAATCTTAGCTTAGTTCAAAGATGGATGCATCAATGTTGGTGTCGATTTCATCAGCTCCACATAGCAACCCCCAAGCAGTATGGAGTACTCTCGAGAGGCTGGAGGGTCGGGGGGTGACTATGGCATAGACAGGAGTGGTCCGCGGGAGCCGGACCACTGTCAGCTCAACAGCGTTGTCGGGGAGCTGTGTGGGTAGATGTCATGAAGGAAGGTTCGGCCACCGAACCTGGAAGTCATTGAAACGAGCCAGGCGTCATACTGGGCATGCTGGTCGTGCGGTGACAAGTAGGCCGGCGGTTTGCGGGTGGAACGGAGCGACGACGATGATGTATCCGGTGGGCATGGCGAACACACGAAGCATGTCCAGGTCGACGTCGGGTGGGAGGGAAACACATTTCACCAGGTGGCAGGGAATGGCAGAGGTTGTGTCATGAACACTGGATGAGGAGAAACACATGACGAACAGTGTATAATGGCGTAGTATTATAGAGATGTTGTGGATTATGTCCGGGGTGACAGGCACAAACAACTCAAGCGAGGGCACGTTCAAGATGGGGGGGGGGGGGGGGGGGGGGCGTGAGAAACCTCAACAGGGCGAGGCAGGCAATGGTGGAGAGGTCGAAGGGACTGGCGAAGGGCCCGGTGGCAAGGGGGTGATCGTAGGTAAGCTCAACATGGGGAGCATGTGGTCACTCGATGGAGTGCGTGAGACCGGAGTAGGGAGCAAGGTCAGAGGAGAGTTTGATGAATGGAACCGAAAGTCCGATGACGAGGGAGTGGTCAGAGTGTCGTGAGCCACAACAGTGAGTGGCGTGGTCGTGGCCTGAAGGGGGGGCAGAAGAAAACTCGACGTGAGAAGGTTTAAGTCTGTAACAGCTGGATCTTTCATCTGGATATCATAGGTGTTGGCTGAACGCCGGAGAACTCGGTACGGGCCGGTATATGGAAGTTGGAGGGGAGCACGGACAGTGTCATCTCAGAGCATGATGTACTTCCAATTGTCCAGAGATTTAGGGACATGAACATTAAGGCGGGAATGGCTGGTGGGCGGAGGGATATGGAGGTTGATGAAGTGGCGTGTGACGCAGTCCACAAAGGAAGGTAAGTCAGACTGAGGGAGAGAAGAGGAAGGGCTCACGAGTTCGCCAGGGAGAACAATGTTCTGGCTGTATACGAACTCGGCTATTGTGCCCTTGAGATCTTCCTTATAGATCGTGTGAATGCCAAGTAGCACAAGGGGAAGGACCTCCATCTATAGAGAGTCGTGGTATCGAAGAGCCGCCTTGAAAGCGTGGTGCCAGCGCTCAACTAGCACGTTATTTTGCAGGTGATATGCTGTGGTATGGATGTACCAGATGCCGCAAATGTTACAAATCTCATTGAACAGGGCCGACTCAAATTGTTTGCCCTGTCTTGATGATAGCTGGACATCCGAAACGCGATACCCATGACTCGACGAAAGCTCGAGCAACAGTTTCTGCCGTAATATTGGGGAGGAAGACAGCCTCAGCCCAGCGAGTTGTTCGGATGATAGACGAGAGAACATAATGAAAGCCATTAGAGGGGGGAAGAGTGCTGACAATGTCAATATGAATATGCTGGAAACGACCAAGAGAGATCGAAAAGGCACTGAAGGGGTGGTTGGAGGGGGGGGGGGGGGGGGGGATGAAGTGTGCTTGTGTACTTTGCAGCATTGACATGTGACGCAGCAGCGTCGTGCCCATTGCTGGCAGTCCTTGTTGACATTTCTCCACACAAAGCACTCCGCTACGAGGCAGGTGGACGCACGAACACCGGGGTGGGATAAATTATGCAATGCGTTGAAGACAGCTCGACAGAGCGTGGTTGGGATGAGGGGGTGTAACGTGCCTGTACTGTTGTCACACTAGATCTCACCAGAAATGCCAGGGAAGGTGGTGCGGAAGAAGTGTAGTGAAGAGGTAGACTTTGAAATCAGGTTTTGTGTTTCCTCGTCGGCGGGTTGGAGGTTAGGCAGTTCAGAGAGGTCTAACAGCAAATGGATGGTGTCAACTCATGAAAGGAAATCAACAACTATATTGTCAGCACCCTTTATGTGTTTGACATCGGTGGTGAGCTCAGATATGAAGACCATGTATCTGAAGCGGCGAGGAGGTGGGTCAGCTGGCGGGTTTGTAATGGCCGCAACCAGGGGTTTGTGGTCCCTTTAAATATAGAAAGGGGGTCCCTCAACGTCAGTCTTAAAATGCTTGATTGCTTCATAGACCGCGGGCAACTCCCTGTCAAATGCGGAATATTTCCGTTGTGCATTGGTGAGCTTGTGCGAGAATAGCTGCAGATGTGAATTTTCGCCGTCAATTGTCTGGCTAAGGACAGCGTTGATGGCAGTATCACTCATGTCTGTGGTGATGAAAATCTGCAAATTGGGATTAGGATGCACAATGGTGCAGGCCTCAGCAAGAAGATTTTTTAGGGCAGTGAAAGAATCAGTCATAGCAGGGGTCCACGGAACGGCCCGAGATCCAGATGTGTTGGTGCCTGCCAAGGCGTCTGTCAGTGGAGCCCAAGGTAGATGTCGGTGATAATAATATATCACAAGAGGGAGATTGAGTTAATAATTAAATCACTAAAGGCCAAGAACTCTCATGGATATGACGGGGTATCTAGCAGAATACTGAAGTATTGTTCTATGTATGTTAGTCCAGTACTTAGCCATATCCGTAACTTTTCCTTTAGGAGTGGTCAGTTTCCTGACCGATTAAAGTGCTCAGTAGTGAAACCACTTTATAAAAAGGGAGACAAAGATAATGTTGACAATTATGGACCTATTTCTATGCCATTGGTGTTTACTAAAGTTATTGAGAAGGTTGTATATACAAGGTTACTGGAGCATTTAAATTCACATAATTTGCTGTCAAATGTACAGTTCGGTTTTAGAAATGGTTTAACAACTGAAAATGCTATACTCTCTTTTCTCTGTGAGGTTTTGGATGGATTAAATAAAAGATTGCGAACGCTAGGTGTTTTCTTTGATTTAACAAAGGCTTTTGACTGTGCTGACCACAAGATATTACTGCAGAAGTTGGACCATTATGGAGTAAGGGGAGTAGCTTATAATTGGTTCACCTCTTACTTCAAGAACAGAAAGCAGAAGGTAATTCTCTGCAATATTGAGAGTGTTAGTGATGTTCAGTCCCAATGGGGCACTGTTAAGTGGGGCGTTCCCCAAGGGTCAGTGCTCGGGCCACAGCTGTTTCTTATTTATATAAATGATATGCCTTCTAGTATTACAGGTGATTGAAAAATATTTCTGTTTGCTAATGACACCAGCTTGGTAGTGAAGGATATTGTGTGTAATATTGAAACATTGTCAAATAAGGTAGTTCATGAAATAAGTTCGTGGCTTGTGGAAAATAATTTGATGCTAAATCACAGTAAGACTCAGTTTTTACAGTTTCTAACTAGCAATTCAACAAGAACTGATAGTTTGATCAGACAGAATGGGCATATTATAAGTGAGACAGAACAGTTCAAGTTCCTAGGCGTTTGGATAGATAGTAAGCTGTTGTGAAAGCCCATGTCCAGGATCTTGTTCAGAAACTAAATGCTGCTTTATTTACCATTAGAACACTAACTGAAATGAGTGACAGTTCAACAATAAAAGTAGTCTATTTCACATATTTTCATACGCTTATATCATATGGTATTATTTTTTGGGGTAATTTTTCTGATTCAAAAAGTGTATTTTTGGCTCAAAAACGGGCTGTTCGAGCTATATGTGGTGTAAGTTCGAGAACCTCTTGTCAACCCCTATTCAATAGTCTGGGAATTCTGACATTTCCCTTACAGTATATATTTTTTTAATGTCGTTTGTTGTTAGCAATATTAGCTTAATCCCAAGAGTTAGCAGCTTTCACTCAGTTAATACTAGACAGAAATCAAATCTGCATGTGGAATGCACTTCCTCGACTCTTGTGCAGAAAGGAGTGCACTATTCTGCTGCATCCATTTTCAATAAGCTACCACAAGAACTCAAAAATCTTAGCAGTAGCCCAAACACTTTCAAGTCTAAACTGAAGAGTTTCCTCATGGCTCACTTCTTCTATTCTGTCAAGGAGCTCCTGGAAGAGCTGAAAAATTAAGCAAATTCCAGTGTTTCATTGTTGATTTTCTTTATTTAAACTTACGAATTGTTGCCTGAATACATTTCTTGTATTTCATTTTCTCTGTTTCTACTAACATGTTATAATTTCATGTATTGACTCATTCCATGACCATGGAGACTTCTCCTTAATTTGGTCCCACGGAACAATAAATAAATAAATAAATAAAAATAAATAATTAACTGTCCCCAGAAAGCGCTGGAGTTCTTTGAATGACGAAGGTCTGGGTAGGTTTAGTAGTGTTTGTACTTTCTCAGGGGGCAGTGAAATGCCGTCGGCAGAGACCCGAAAACCTAGAAAAGTGACAGTGGGTTGATGTAGCTGCAATTTGTCCTGGTTGGTCTCGATGCCTGCTGCCATGAGAGTGTTCATAACAGTTTGCACCTGTCAAATGTTGTACTTGACAGAGGAGCTGAACACAAGAATGTCATCAAGACATGCAAAGCAGAATTTTAGGTCAAATAGCACTCTGTTGATGAAGCGTTGCCAGGTCTGGGTTGCGTTTTTCAGAGCGAAGGGCATGAATCGAAACTGAAATAACCCGATTGAGGTTGTGATTGCTGTCTTCTCGATGTCTAAAGGTGCCGTTTGCAATCAATGACATAGCACGTGGTTGCACCTGCGAGGGAACTGGTTAAGTCAGCAATGTTGGGTATGGGGTAGATGTCCATAATTGTTCGTGTGTTTAGTCGATGGTAGTCTCCGCACATGCACCAGGACCCGTCCTTCTTGGGTGTCAATGTACAGGTGTAGGCCAGCTACTGGCAGAGGGTTCAATGATGCCGGGGCTTAGTAGTTCAGAAATCTGATTTTTAAGGTCAGAGAGGCGCTTCAGACAAAGTCAACGTGGTTTACTGGAGATCGGGGCACTTGGCGTGAGGCGTAGCTTGTGAACCGTGCTGTTGGTGATGACGGAAATGTTGTCGGCGATGCAGCAGGTGGTTTGTTTACAATGTGTGGCAGGCAGGACAGGCGAGCTGTGGTCGTGGCATTCGGAGTCACTCGGCTGATCCGACGGGAGCCAAGGCGGCAAAGTGTCCCAGGAGTCAATGCGACAAGATGGCCGCCAGCCCAAAGCAGTGGCACTGTGGTCGGGTAAGCTCGGTAGAGCTCGTGAGCAATTTGTGAGTCCACTGTTTGAGGGCACGGCCTTTGGCAGCATGGTCACGGGTGCAACGCTTGGCACAAGTGCGCTGTTTGTATTGCCAGTGGCGGTCGCAGGGAGGTGCCCATGAGCCGAAGTTGCATAGTTTGAGGTGCTGTCCGTGAGGGGTGGGGTAGGAGCCGTCAATTCAGGAACACATGATGCTCATCACATATGCGCACTTGTGTCCGGCCGAGTGTCAAACGCTGCCATGTTAGGAGGGTGTAGCCCTGCGGAACTGCCAGTACATGTTATGGCTGTCTTGATAGCACAGTTGCAAGGGGTAGCGGGAGGTAAACACATGGAGGCTCGATTGCTGGGACTGCAAGCAAATTCGGCGCACTTACTGACCTTGATTTGTCCTTGCTGCAGTGTCTGTAATTCCTTTGCTGCATCGGAGAGCTCCAGTTGAGTTTCGTGGAGCCAGAGGGAGAGCTCAAAGTTTTCCTTGTGTAGGCGAGAGATGTTTTAAGCTCGACAAGGCACTTGTGCATTGTTTCTCGTAACGTTGTCGACAGAGATGAACATGTCGGATGAGATGAGCTCGGACCAATGTGTCACGGGGAGCTTTGCTCAACAGAGCACAGGGTGAGTGAGCCTTGGACAGGTGATGAAACATGGTGTTTCACACTAGGTCTGGTGAAAGTTGGTGGTGTCGCAAGAAGTCAATGACTAGTATAGGTTCGTCAATTTTGCACACTAAAAAAGTCCACTCGAGTTTACAGTTTGTGGAGAGTGAGGTGACGTGAGAAGTTGAACCCGAACATTGTAATTTAGTTGAATTCACGGCCTGCAGTGAAGTATGACGAGGGCAGATGTTCGACGATGCTAAGGACGTAGGCTGTAGCGAAACTTCGGAGCCTATGTCCACTAGGATTAAGTATCCTGACGAAATGTCTTTAATATAAAGTCGTCTGTAATTATCCGATTGTTCCCAGACAGAATGGAACACTGGGAGGTGCCAGTCATGTTGTGCGCAGGAGGCAGCACCCAGATCTACCTGCGATTGGCGTTTGGGAAGTAGCAGGGTGGTCTGCAGTTCCGTGCCGCCTCACCAAACCTTGTGTGGAAGTAACAGTATGGGTAGTGCGGTTGCATTTCCTGCGGAAAGTTTGTTGCCAGTGGCAGTGGCCTAGGTTTTGTGGCCGCAGCAGGCTTGGTTGCAGGAGGGGGCGTGACTGTGGGCAGAGCTGGTGATGTCCCAGCTGCCTGTTTACTGCTTCCGGGAGCAAGTGGAACAGTCGGTACAGTATGGCCCCAGCTGCGTCCAGTCACAGGACAATGAGCCCGAACCTGAGACTTGTCAGTTAGGCAGTGGCTGGCGAAATAGAGCAGTGATGCATTGTGTAGCTTGTCAGCAATTGTCGTTCTTTGCTCAACTGGTTCGAGAGACCTGTGAGCCAGAGCAAGTGGATGTGAGGAGATAGTTTATCTGGCCAGATGGCGAGGAGAGCTGTGTCAGAGAATAGATCCGCGCTGACCAGGGCACGTAGCCATCTCCAGAGCTGGGAAGGTTTGTCGTTGCCTGGTTGCTCGACGTGGAGCACTTGCCTTATTGCTGCCTCAGTTGAGCATGCAAGCTGACGTACAACTGTGTACTGGCTAAATGAGTGTGGGGTGTCGACCAGGCCAGCAATCAAGTCCTCCTGGTCGTGCAGGTGGGTGATGAGGCAAAGAAATCTGGTTGACTCGTCAAGTTTGTAATGGTCGAACACTTCGTCCACAATTTTGAACCAGGTTTTAGCTCTGTTGCGATTAAACGGCGGCAGTGTTAGTAAGCACTGTATTATGTTCCGAAGAACAGGTTGAGTTGAGTTTGTCAGGGCACTACCTGCAATGAGCTGTTGTTGCTATAGTATTCCAGAAGAGTGTGCCTCCAGGGGATGTGGCAATGACGGCTGTTCAGGAGGCAGCGTGAAGGTGACACATTGTGGTTGAGCGCGATCCGTCATGAAGCGGAAGTCCGACGCTGGTGAGACACAGTAATGTGTCAATTGTGGTTGTGGAAGCTCAACACTTTGTGGGTGTGTTCAGATTGACAGGTCATGGAAGACCGACGCGGATGAGCCACCAAGATGTGCCGAGAATGGTAGCAGAAGCTCAGCTGGAGCCGGCCCATCGGTGACAGTTGAGAAAAAGTTCAAAGTTTGAGAACGCGGGTTAGTCCACAGAAAGCTCGACATATGATCAGAGCCAGGGCCAACTGTGTTGCAGGGAGGCTGTGGAGGTGTGGGCTGTCCAGAAGCACAGTGTGGGAAATGATGTCGAGCGTGAGACGGAATGTGTGAGTGTTCACTGTTCATAGTCACTCCACTCAGAACGGTGTGCGGATAAGGTGAATATCATGGCACAAAACACTGTGGCATAGCAGTGGGACTGAGATGGAGGTCAGGCACAGATAACAAGTTATTGTTCCTGTTGCAGGCCAAGGTATCGAAGTAGGAAGCCATGTGCTGATGCTGAACTGAGGCAGGCGTGGGCGTGGTCAGATGCTGTGGAGGTAGACCTGTGAATGAAGCAGTTCCAGCCACGTGGCAGATATCCACGTGGTACTGCACGGACTGCAACGTGGCAAATTGTTGTCCTGGCAGTGGTAGGTTGTCCAACGAAGCATTTGCAGAAATCGGCATTGGTCCCGTACTGCTCAAAGATCCGTAAGAGGTAACTGCACATTCGATGAAGGAGGTCACATGTGGTGGGAACAAAGGCGTTTGATAGCCGGAGTCATGCGTACTCCTAACCTCACTTATTGTTGCAGGCTCGAAAACGTCTGCCAAAATTGGTGTAATCATCGAGTGAGAGGCATCGTGTTGCAGTCCTGGTGGTAGTACATCGCCCGCAACACAATGCATGTCGATCACAAAATCCAGCGTTAGGCGTTGGGCTGAAATCATTGCTTGAATGCTGTGTCGATGTAATACACGTGAAAATAATCGATGCGGTGATCACGGACACCGTAAAACAGCAAAAACGGAAGACTTTACAACTCGGGGTCACCAGTGAGGAGGAGGTTCGGGTCGGTTACACCAAACAACACTCCCAGTTTTCAGTAGTTCGTTTATTCACCTAAACACATCAAAGGCTTACAAAGAACTGACTTGGTGGAACTGCACAAAGATAATTTTTAGCTTAGTTCAAAGGCAATACTCAGATCGATGTTGATGTTAACCTCATCGGCGCCACAAATGTATTATTGCCAAATGGTTCCATGATATTTTGTATTTTCGTGAACTAAAACATATTTTGTAAACCAACTTCTATTGTATCATATTATTCTTCATTCCCAATTGTTGCTTTGACTCAGGAGGGCATATGCATTCCCTATATTTCTTCACCAATCATTTCTGTTCTTGGTTTTTGTGTCCATTCGTCTTTTCTCAGCCCATCACCTCCATATCCTGGTTGACTTCATCCTTCCATCTTGCCCATGGCCTTCCTCAACCCCTTCTGCTGCCTACAGATCCTGAGAATGCTACTCACAGTAGTCTTTCTTCTTTCATCCTAATTAGGTGTCCAGCCCATATCAAACTGCTTTCCCTCGTCATTTGGACAATATCAGCTTGTGATATAAGTTCCAGGTATTTTAATATCCAAGTATTTTAATATCATCCATTCCTGTAATTAGATATGCCTCTTAGGGCCAAATATTTACCTTAATATCTTTCTCTCAGAGACTAGGAGGTTTTGTTCATATGGTTTTCTTAATGTAAATGCTTGAGCTATACGGAGCTATGGGGAGAATTATACTCTGGTAAAGTCTGATTTTAAAACTTCTGGAAACTGCTCTAATATACACCATGTCCCATAAGGTAAATTATGGTCCATTTGCCTTGTGATCCTTGCCTTAATATCAATGTCCATTCTATTCTGCTCACAAAAAATGCTTTTTAAATATTTAAATTTGTCTCCTCTTTTAAAAGTAAAGTCATCTAATACCAGTTGGTTTTGATCTTTGGGTGCCTTGCTCAGAACCGTGTACTCAATTTTCTCCTCATTAATTTGTAACCCTGCTTTCATTGCACTATTACTGTTGGTACTTGTCATGAGCTGCAAATCCTCTATGCAAGCACTTATTTGAACATCATCATCTGCATATGCAAGCCAATTTATTGTGATATCACAAAGTTTTATTCGTGCCAGGTTTAATTTTTGGTATTCTCAGTCTATCTTTTCTAACAGTAAATTAAAAAGTATTCTAAGTAATGCATCTCCTTGCCTGAGACCAGTTGTGATTTCAAAATGCTCTGACATTCCTGTAGTGATCTTTATTCTGCAATCACAAGGTTCGGTGAGGCGGCAGGGAACTGCAGATCACCCTGCTACTTCCCAAATGCCAATCGCAGGTAGGTCCGGGTGCTGACTTCTGCTCACAACATGACAGGCACCCCCCAGTGCTCCATTCTGTCCAGGAACGACCAGATAATTGCGGATAACTTTACATTAAAGACATTTCGTCAGGATAACTTTTCTTAGTGGACACAGGTGCCGATGTTTTGCTGCTGCCTACATCCTTAGCGTCGTCGAACATCCGCCCTCATCATACTTCATTGCAAGCCATGAATTCAACTAAACTACAATGCTCGGGTTCAACTTCCCACATCGTCTCACTCTCCCCAAACTGCAAACTTGAGTGGACTTTTTTAGTGTGCGAAATTGACGAACCTATACTAGGCATTGACCTCTTGCGACACCAGAAACTTTCACGACACCTAGTGTGAAACACTGTGTTTCATCATCCATCCAAGACTCACTTCCCCTGTGCTCCGTCAAGCAAACCCCCCCCCATGACACATCGGTCCGGCCTCATCTCATCCGTACATGCTCATCTCTGTAGATTATGTTACGAGAAACCATGCACAAGTGCCTTGTCAAGCTTGAAAATGTCACTCGCCTAATCAAGGAAAACTTTGAGCTCTCCCTCCGGCTCCACGAAACTCAGTTCCAGCTCTCCAATGCACCAAAGGAATTACTGACACTGCATCAAGGGCAAAGCAAGGTCAGTGAGTGCACCGAATCTGCTTGCAGTCCCAGCAATCGAGCCTCCATGTGTTTACCTCCCGCTACCCCTAACAACTGTGCTATCAAGACAGCCATAACATGTACTGACAGTTTCGCAGGGCCACACCCTCTTAACACGGAAGCGTTTGACACTCGGCCAGACACAAGTTTGCATGCGCGACAAGCATCACGGGCTCCTGAACAGACAGTTCCTACCCCACCCCTCATGGACAGCACCTCAAACTATGCAACTTTGGCTCATGGGCGCTGCCCTGCGACCACGACTGGCAATACAAACAGTGCACTCGCGCCAAGCGTTTGCCCCCAAGACCATGCTGCCGCAGGCCGTTCCCTCAGATAATGGACTCACTAACGGCTCAAGAGCTCTACCGAGCTCACCCAAACATGGTGCCACTGCCTCGGCCCAGCGGCCATCTTGTCACGTTGACTCCTGGGACACTTTGCCGCCTTGGCTCCCGTCGGATCTGCAGAGTGGCTCCGAACAACACGACCACACCTTGCCTGCCCTGCCCGCCACATATTGCAAACAAACTGCCTCCAGTGGCACCAGCAAAATTTCCGTCATCACCAATGGCACAGTTCACAAACTTTGCCTCACGCCAGGTCCCCCGATCTCCAGTAAACCACGTTGATTTTCTCCTGATCGCCTCTCTGACCTTAAAAATAAGATTTCTGAACTACTAAGCTCCAGCATCTTTGAACCCTCTGCCAGGAGCTGGTCTATGCCCATAAATATGACTCCCAAGAAAGACGGGTCCTGGCGCATGTGCGGAGACTACTGTTGACTAAACACACGAACAGTTATGGACACCTACCCCATACCCAACATTGCCGACTTTACCAGTTCCCTCGCAGGTGCGACCACGTTCTCTGTCATTGATTGCAACCGGGCCTACCACCAGATCCCCATGGCACCTGAAGACATCGAGAAGACAGCATTCACCACCCCGATCGGGTTATGTCAGTTTCGATTCATGCCCTTTGGTCTGAAAAACGCAACCCAGACCTAGCAACGCTTCATCAACGAAGTGCTATTCGACCTAAAATTCTGCTTTGCATATCTTGATGAAATCAACACCAACTTCAATATGCATGCATCTTTGAACTCTAAGCATTATCCTTGACTCTTCCGCCATGTTCAGGGCAGTTCTTTGTGACCCTTGTAAGTGTTAAGGTCAATAAATGAACTATTGCTAGATGGGTGTGATTATTGGTGCAACCAACCCAGTAATCCTCCTCATAGTAAATATAACAAGTGTATTGTGAACATTTGATGCCTAAGCGTTTACACTTGCTTCAGCTTATATAGAGATTAGAATTCACTTATGAGTTTAATATTTAAGAATCTAGGTCATCATTAAATGATGTCATTTGTTGTAGAATGAGAGTTTTAATTGTTGAATAATGTAATAATAATTTTGAACAATGACGAGGATTGTTGGGATTTTTAAGAAACTATAAATAGTTACTTCTATGTTGGCAAAGGGGGTTATTCTGGTTTTGGTTTTTCAGCAGTGAGCATGTATCTGCTCCTTTTGTATTGTAAGTATTGTTTGCCTTTGTAATAATACTTTAATTTTGTTTTGAAAGTATAATGCAAGATTAAACTAAATCAACTCCCCAGAAGTTGTTTTACAGTGGCTGTAAATGTACTCAGGACCACAATTGCAGCGGATAAAGAGTAACTATGATCAACCCCATTATTACGAGTAGTTAGAGAAAAGTTATAATTGGTGGAGGAGCTGGGATTCAGTGTAAATCTGTAAACTAATCTTGTATTTTGTTTCGGAGTTAACCCGCTTGTTGAAATAATATTACATTTTTTTGAGAACAGGACAGAGAAGAAATTGATTAACACTACAAAGTATATTTACGTGCAAACACAACTTGGAGAACAAACTGTTTGTAAGCAATGAAAAAATTATTTGAATTATCACTTTTTGAAATTGTTTTTAGTCTGCATTGCCATTATGGAGGATAATAGAGAGGTTAGCAACAATAGGGAAGTAGATGATAATGGGGAGGCTAATGGAAATTTGCAAAATAGCATAGATATTACTGATAATAATGTTGTTAATCGGGACAAGCAGGAATAACAATAACAATAACATGGCTTTCAATGATCATTTCAACAGCAGATTTAGATATAACGACAGAAGAAACGGGGAGAGGAATGATAGGCAGTGATCTGAGAATAGGAATTTTGAACCAAGGTGCACACTTTGACAAATTTCACTTAAGACCTTACATTTTTGATCACCATACTGACATTTGCTACTATAGTCATTGACTACACTTAGTACTCTATCACTAATTAGATCTTCTTTTCCATTTTCAAAAACACATTCAGACACATCACTAACATCAACTGGTGGCATTGATCTATCAGGCATTGCTCTAGTTGTTTCTAACTCATTACTTGAACACACGCCAGAAATTCCAGAATCATTCAGCATCAAATCATCGACTTTAGCTTCTACATATACCATCCTATCTAATTCTGTAAGTAACATATCATCACCATCATCATCATCATCTGAAACATTCTCATCAGAAACATTGTCATCACACTTAATATTATTTTCAACACCAAACCAAGGAATAGGCAGTGGGGGCAAAATCAGGGAAACAATAGTAACAATTTTGAAAACAGAAGAAATGGTCCGGTAAACTGAGACCTGCCTCTTTTGGAGCCTGGAGAAATGGGACAAATAGACATGGGAATTACTATCAGGCACATTTTAGTAATTTCAGAAGGGGAAGGGGAAGAACAAATAGAACGTACCAAAATTTTGTACCCAGAATACAACCTGAAGTGAGTATAATGAAGTTTGATAGGGAATTTTGGGAAAAATTTTTATCTGAAAACAAAGATGAATAAAAAAGTAAAAAATCTGAATTCGAATTAGAAGAAAACACTTTGATAAATTTCTGTAACAGTAATAATGCAGTAGTAGCTGTTATTTGTGATTAAAACACTTCTGATGAGTATGGTTTAGTGAGAATGTTGAGTGACTGTGAAATGAGTGAAATGCTGATACTGGTGGTGCTGTATGTGTGGAAGCTGATGTTCATGTGCTAGGCAATGGAAGTGAGAATGACAGAGTAATTCCAGATGAAATTACAGTAGATAATAAACAGGAAAATGAGGATGTGGTAGAACAGAGTAGTCACAGTGTTGAGGTTGTTGAAGAAGTGTATTTGGTGTTGAAAATAATATTAAGTGTGATGACAATGTTTTCTGATGAGAATGTTTCAGATGACAATGATGATGATATGTTACTTACAGAATTAGATGGGATGGTATATGTAGAAGTTAAAGTTGATGATTCTGGAATTTCTGATGTGTGTTCAAGTAATGAGTTAAAAACCACTAGAGCAATGCCTGATAGATAAATGCCACCAGTTGATGTTGGTGATGTGTCTGAATTTATTTTTTAAAATGGAAAAGAAGATCTAATTAGTGATAGAGTACTAAGTGTAGTCAATGAATACAGTAGCAAATGTCAGTATGGTGATCTAAAATGTAAGGTCTCAAGTGAAATTTTTCAAAGTGTGCACTCGGATGATAAAATTGCCATTAAAAATGTGTAACAGTCTCCTGGTGGTAATATGATTAGTAAATGTGTAGAATCTGTAGTAAAAGGTAGTGATTATGATAAAGTGGTGAAAATAGTTAGTGTCTACGGTGACAGATGTAACCATAGTGACCAAAAGTTTGAAACTATGAATAAAATTTGGCAAAATTTGCATTTAGGAAAGGAAAGTTGTTTTGGAAATTTGGTACAGGCATCTAATAGTAACTCAATTTGTGAATGTGTACAAGTAGTGAAGGAAGGGAGTGTGTGTATTGAAATCAGTAGCTTGCAGACAGATTTGAGGGAGCTTTGCAAAAACAATTAACTAGTTAATGAAAGTACCACAAAACTGAATAAAGAACCAGCAAATAGTAAACTTGTGTTGAAGAATGTATGCTTTATGCCACACGGACAAATCTGTGTTATACACCTTGTCATGCCGCGCTATAAATACTTTGATCCAGTAGTCAGGAAGATACTAATTGAAAGAAAATTACAACTCATAAAGCTCAATTAATATCCACTGCTTTTTTCAAATGCAAATACTGACAAGTGAGAAATCAGATAACTTAACTCATTTTAAGATAATACTGTAATATATTTTTTGTAGTTTATATTCACATTTCCTTTATGTGTGAATTTTTGCATATTTTACCTATATTTTGTCTATTCATAGAGTGGGGGTTGAAAAGAGTTTATTTGAACATTTGTGTATGCTTTTACATGACATAGATTAGGGGTTGTTTGATTTTTATGTAGGACCATTTGAATTTGTTGTTATTTGGACTTAGGACTGTGACACAGCTGATGTACAGACAACCTTAATCACCCATCTAGTGTCATGATATTTGTTCTTTGATATTTGACATACTATTGGAAATATATCTGTTATGCATCTTACTATACACAGTCATGGTCATACCGTATACTTTAGCAAACTCTATGGTGAGTACTTTAACCCAGTGAAAGTGAAATAACCAATAAGAGGAAATTTATTTTCATTTTTGTTATCACAGAATAATTGAACATTTATTTTTAATTCTTAAATCCATCATAAATTATGAATTAAATAGTGATTTGAGGAGTTGAAATAGTTGAGAATACGTTCTGTGCACTGTATAGTCAAGGCAAAATCTGGGGGGTGAACATCCTCGCTGAAACATTTTTCAGTAGTTTTGTGGTGAAATTTAACAGTTAGGGGATCTGTGGTACTTTCATAGATAAACCATGTGGCGTATGGTGCCTTGCCGCAGCCAGTGACTCCATATTTATTTTCTGTAATCACTCCCCTTTTACTATCCTATATAGTTAGTAAAAGCCATTAGGATCCTTCTACTATCCTAGAGTATACAGTGTGCAATTTGAAACTTTCTAGCAGATTAAAACTGTGTGCCAGACCGAGACTCGAACTTGGGACCTTTGCCTTTCATGGGCAAGTTCGAGTCTCAGTCTGGCACACAGTTTTAATCTGCCAGGAAGTCTCATATCAGTGCACACTCTGCTGGAGAGTGAAAATCTAATTCTCGAAGTGTGCAATTTGCAAGACACAAGTCTATATCTTGACTAGGCACTTAACTTAGAATGTGGAAGAACAATACAACACCAATTTTATTTATTTTTGGTAACCAGTATTTTCAAAATGACATCCATTTTTTTATTAAGATTCATTGTGTAGTGATTTGCTACTGTGTACTAGTAAATTATGAACAGAGTAATTTATTATATGGTCATTCAATGTGAAGGAACAGGATTTATTACATGAAATTTTTAATGAAAAAGCAGATGATGTGATTGCCTGTTTGTGTGGTATGGATATTAAATATCTGATAGATGATGTTCAAAAATATTGTATGATTCTATCAAAGTTATGAATTCTAATGAAACATGTAGTGACAAGCATTAAAATTGTGTGAGCACAGTCAGAACCGATGCTATTTCAAATGATGACAACCTCAAATCATTCTAATGAAATTTTCCTCAGGAGGCTGCAAGCTCTTTTTGCAATTTGGGGGTGGCAAACCCAAGGCTCTGAGCTGGTGTGACTCTTTCCTATTCAAGTCACATCCTCTCTTACTTATCTGTATAAACTCACCCTTATCCACTTTCTGATTGGGACAAATAGTTAGAGATTGGATGCCAAAAGGAACTGGTGCACATATTTTATACTAAGCAAGCTGCCTTTTTTTCTGGTTATCTGAATATGTGTACTAATTTTGGCCAGATTTAATAATGTGTGGTTTAATAATTTGGCAATCATTAAAATAGTGGAATTTTTTATTGCACTGAGACCTTTTAATGAACTTTTGATCTTCAGCTTTCTTCTCTGAATGTGGGAATATTTTATTGACACCAGAGAAATGATCATCATAATAAAATAAGAGAAATCAGACCTCACACAGCAAGATTTTAAGTGTTTGTTCTTCCCACACACTGTCTGAGACCAGAACACTAAAGATATAGAGTAAAAGTGATTTTACTAACATTCTGCCAGGCACTTAGGTGTGAAATCCAGGGTAGCCACGTAGATGTAGATGTAGATATGGATGACTTTGTCTTCATACTTGGACTGATCACGTACTTTCACAGTATTGTTGAGTAAATGTGCCATTTTCCACAATCAGTTTTAGAATATCACACTTGATGAAGAGCCAGTGTGATGGTATCAGTAATCTCTATTCACCCCATCAGTAATCCTAGATACCACAAAATTTGGTCCAGTTTTACAATGGGTATGTATTGAGGGAAAAGAGGAGGGCACCTGCCCTCTCCCACACTCCCCCCTCTCATCCAACCTCCTCACCAGAAAAAATTCAGCAAACAACTATACAAGAGTCATTTGTCATGAGATCTCAAAACTATTTTGTTGTTCACCAATACACTAATATGAGATGACACCCTCTCCTAGCCCAGACCCTGGGTATGCTCTTGCACATTCAGCAATATCCATCTCACTGGTTATGATATGAGAGCAAATTTTATAATCATTCTGTTACCTCTGCCTCTTTCCCTGGTGTGACAGCATGTCAAATCATCCGTCTTAGAACCTCAACTACTACCTGCTCGTTGAAAAGACAAGAATTTCTGTAACACTCTTGAAATGCTCACTTGTCAATAGTCCTATCAATGCATTATAGTGATCAGTATGACTTAAAAAGTGAATGTGCTTGCAGCAGTATGGGAAGTAATGTCACAGACAGTGAAAGTAATTTATATTCAAGAGCTGTAATTTGCATTTTTATTCACATCCCACATCACATTTATGGAGTAATAATAGAATGAAAGACTTAACTAATACAAACCCAACTTTCAATAAAAATTCAAATTTTAAAAACAAATAAGTGACACTGTGTAGTATTTGATGTATATGTATTACTCCAAACAAATTCCCTGGATCTTTGTCCGATGTTCATTTGATTTAAAAGCTTAAGCATCCACTGCTGTTGGCACATTGGGGGATTAGCCTTTGACAATGTCATTCAGTCATGCTGGAGATTTTTAAATAAAATAAAATAAAATAAAGAATAAAACTGAAATACAGGCCAACAGTCAATCTGTCAACAAGTGAACACAAAAGCCTTAGCAATTCTGTTTACTACAAAATTTTGAATGAACTATATTATTTTCATTTCTTAGTAGGAATACTTGCCAAAAGTACAGATGGTTCACTCCTCTGTATGTTGCAGGCACTTTTACATTAAGAGGAATATGTCCTTTTCCTGGTACTGTGCCATCTAGTGGAGTTACTTCCAACCCAATTGACTCTGCAGCAACTTCAATAGAAAATGTAGCAGCAAGAGCACCAACATTGTGAAGGATTACTGTTTTTGATGGGACATTTGTGTTCAGATCAATAGTTCCAAAGTCAAGGAAAGTGGGAAGGGCATGCAGTTTTGCAGCAGCAATATGCCTGTTGCGAAAAATAATAATAATAATAATTTATCACAATCAGGATGATAGTGACTGATAACAAACAAGTTAAATCATTGGTTTAGTATACAGGAGACTCATCAACCTTATAACTATAATATATCGTACACGGAATAAACATTTAGTAGGACTATAAAATATCTAAATATATATACTATTAATTTTATCCTGCTCAAATGGTCAGATCACCATTAAAAAATTCATCAATTGAGTAATAGCATTTTCATACCAGAGTGCTATATAATTTTCTTCCTACTGAATCAGTTTCAATCATTTGAAAACTTGTCTTTTTTAACTTATTTCATATTTTTATCCCAATATATTGTAGAGCCTGCATGAAAAAATTGAGTCTTTGTGCAGGAAGCATGAAACTTTCTTTGTTTCTACTTTGATGTCTGTGCTGGAAATTGTTGGGAGCAAGTAATTCTGGATTATTATTTGTGAAAAGAATTATTTCATATAAATACAGAGAGGGAAAAATTAGTGTGTTTAAGTCCCTTAATAGTGGCCCACAACATTCTCTTGGCTTTGCACATCTTCCTTATAATTCTTTTTCTGTAAAGTTAGTATTCTTGTCAAATTGCTAGCATTTCCCCAAAAGACAATGCTATATCTCACTATTGCCTCAAAGTAGCTATGGTTCACTACCTTTTTATTGTCTGTGGTACTGACATTGGCTAAGATTGACATCGTAAATGCCAGGCTGTTCAGTTTGCTTTTTAAATAGTCTATATGTGAGGACCATGACAGATTTACGTCCAACTGCATTCCTAAGAATTTAACACATTCTGCTTCATTTAGTTCCAGGCTTTCATGCATAATTTGAATATCGCTTATTTTAGACTGTTTTTTCTTAAACTGCATAAGCTGTGTTTTAGAAATACTTATTTTTAAGCCATTTAGATGGAACCACAGACCTAAATTTTCATGAGTTCTTGTTATATTTTCAAATATTTCTTTTGCATTTCTATTTTCTGTGAGCACTGATGTATCAGCAGCAAATAAAACTGAATAATTATTGATATTTATGGATAAATCATTTATGTACAAAAAGAAAAAGTACTGGGCCTAGAACTAATCCTTGTGGTACCCCCTCTGATATACTTCTCCATTTTGAGGATTATTTTTCTTTGATGTAATGAATACCCTTTGCTGTCTCTCTCTCTCTCTCTCTCTCTCTCTCTCTCTCTCTCTCTCTCTATCTCTCTCTCTCTCTATCCCTCTCTTTTTAATATGCCTTACACCACTGTAAAGCATTGTCCATAATTCTGTATTTTTGGACTTTATATAATAATAGTGAATTGATCACACTTTCAAATGCTTTGGATAAGTCGCAGAAGATTCCTGCAGCTTTTTGTGATTTATGTAAGGTGGAACTGACTTTGTTTATGAATTCATTAATTCACTGCACTTTTGCCCTTTTGGAAGCCAAACTGACTTTTTTAAGATCACATTAAATTTTTGGCAGAAATTTGGAACTTTGAATTGCAACGAACATTTCAAATATTTTAGAAAACATAGGAAGAAGGGAAACTGGATAGTAATTTCCCATGTCTTCTATAGAGCCTTTCTCAATTAATGGTTTCTTTTTTATATATTGGTTTCACTTCTGAATAGTTTAGAATGTCTGGAAAGGGGACTTCCTCAAGTCATTGGTTAATTATTTCAGACAGTGGGTGTGTCTACATCTGCATCAACATCAGAATTTGCTACAATTATAAAAAAGAAATTCTGATACTTAAGCAGGATTTTCAATTATTTGGTCTTGTATCTTTATTTTATAAATTTCCTTGTGGCTAGGATTGTTACCACATTTGATTTGACAACTGTCCATATGGTGCTGCATTGGATTTATTTCTGTGCTTTTTGATAAATTTAATATATGCCATTTCCTTTGCTGCTTTTATAACCTTCCTAAATATTTTTTATATAATTTAACATAGTTAATGAATTCAGGATTGTTATTGCATTCCAGCTCTGCATATTCCACCTGTCTCTTTCTACTGTTAGATATTGTTTTTCCAATAGTTATCAACTCTACTTTATTACTTGTCTTCTGTGGAACACTACAAATGGAAAAGTTTCATTTTAAACATGTAAAACGCTTTTTAAAAACTTCTCAAAATTTTTTGAACATAACCTTTTGTGTTGCTAATGACCAATTTACCTCACTCAGTCTGCAACAGAACAAGTGTATGTTTTCTTCACTGAACTCTCTTTTCATAAAACATCTCTATCTATTTTTGTTATTTATTTTTTGTAATTCAATAAGCAAAGCAGCGTGATCAGAGATAACTAGCTCTATAGAGAATTTGGCAGTGCCATGAAATGTACGATTGGTCCATACATGTAGCAGTTCACTAATTTACTCTGGTGAAATCAGTGAAATTAGGTTGAAAGCCACATTTTTTAATTAATTCAAGTTGACAAGTTCACAAGGATACTCAAAAAATCAGTCACAAAATCTGTTCTCATACATGTGTATTATGCTTACTTCCATGCTACATTACAGTATGGAATCATATTTTGGAGGAACTCACCTGGAGGTAGATATATTTTCAAAATGCAAAAAAAGGCAATACGCATAATATGTAATCTAAGACGTAATGAATCATGCAGACAACATTTCAAAACAAATGGTGTTGCGCGTTCAATCATAAGTGGTGCCATACCCATTGTTTCTCATGATCGGAAGTTCTAAATAAGTGCGACTGTGGTATAGAATGCAACTGGCAGGACAATGCCAGTGAAATGTACAGGGCAGGTTTGCTAGTGAATGTAGAGAACGAACTTAGGAAAGATCTCGATTATATTATAAAATACGCAAAAACGCTTGAAAACTTGGTAATAAGTGTGAGAAATTCCTCAAAATCTAGCCTACAAGAGTTCTCAAATACCAGTCAAATAAGCAGCACACGACCAAAAACAGAAACAGCGGAACTTACTTTAAAACTAAGTAATAGGTTTAGTGTGCTTGAAAATAGCACAGAGGAGAAAGAACAATCAAATTGTACCATCATCCACACGGACAGTTCAGTGATCAACGCTAAATTGCGCTCACAAAGAAAAACAAATCGGCCTACTATTTGTAAACAAAATAAAAAACACAAGTTGGAAAATAGACATGAAATCCTTATTCTAGCAGACAGCCATGGAAGAGGTGTAGCCGAAATTATGAGTTCTCAGAAAACAGGATTCAAGGTAATGGGCATAATCAAACCAGGAGCGCCACTATGTGAAGTTTTAAATAGCTGTAATCAATCTATAATGAATGGCAGCACATGTGTGATAATTGGAGGTGCCAACGATGTATACCACAATGAAACTAGATGTGCTACAACAGTTTTAAAGCAAGTAATTTGTAAAATGCCTGAAGTGAAATTTTTTGTTGTCGGTATCCCTCATAGGTATGATCTCATGGAAAACTCTTGCGTGAATACTGAGATTATTACCGCCAACAGACTTTTCGCTAAGATATGTCGAGGTTATCCTAATGCTACATATGTTGGGATAAATAGTGATTGCAGAGAGCATTTTACAGAGCATGGACTTGACAGAAACATGAAAGGGAAAGAAGCTATGAGTGCTGAAATATCGAATGCTATTAAAGACTCTAAAGTAGAACGAAACACTATTACCCTGTCTGAAAACGGCCTTATTTAAGTATCAACATTAGCGGAAATAGGAAGAGCTGATGTCCCACAATCATTGGTAGCAACAGAAGATTCTTTGACGTTAGAAGAAGTAAAAAAATCTGAAGTGTCGTCCAGTACAGCAGCTACATCAGCCAAATTGTCAGTAGTGTCAAAATCATCAAAAACAGCTGAACCATTATCACCAGCAGCAGATGTACCACCCTCCCCAGCAGGTTCAAAATCAAGTCCAGAATCTGTGACTAGTCCATCAATCAGAAGAACAGAGGCAAGAACAGTGGTACAAAATGCCACTCAGATATCATCAACAGAAGAAAAATCAACACCATCGGAGCTTCATTTATCAGCTTCATACGCAGCTTCAACGTCCACAGTAACGTCAGTGCCAACTGTAGTTCAAGATTTAAACGAAAATACAGTTTCAGCAAAAGTTCCAGTATCAATTGGAACATCACTTCCAGTATCAATTGGAACATCACTTACAAAACCAGACTCAGCATCAAGACTGGCAGCATCTCCAAAATCCACCGAATCATCATCTTCAAAAACACCTCCAGCATCCACTGAAACAGCAGCTACAACTACAAATACAACAAGTATGGTGGCATGTCCAGGGGTAAGAAATACAAGGAATAGGAAACGTGTAATTCTTAATGATTTTTGGTACCCAGCCTTAGCAAGGAACAGCCGGTAACATTGGGAAACATAAGTACGAACTCCTCTCAATCTAATTTCAATAATTTAAAAACAATGAGCCTTAACATACAATGCATTAAAAATAAAATATTAGAACTTGAGATTGCAGCCAGTGAAGCTAGTATAGATTATATTGGCATTCAAGAACATTGGTGCATGAGATATGAACTAGAAAATATTTTCATTTCCCCATACAAATTAGTAAGTCATTATAGCAGGAAGGAAACAAGACATGGTGGTGTTTGCATTTACGTAAAACCTGGAGTAAAGGTTAAAAATATGACTGTAACTGAATCCTTGAGTGAAGAAAAACATTTTGAGGCTGCAGCAAAACAGTTAAATATGCAAAAGAGTAAATTAATAATAATGTCAGTGTACAGGTCACCATGTGGTGATCTTGAAATTTTTAGAAATAAGTTAGAGGCATTGCTCAAAATATTACATCATAAAAAATCAACAATAATTATAAGTGGAGAGTTTAATGTCAACTTATTGACTGAAGGTGCATCCAAAGATCAGTTCCTGAATGTTTTACAGAGCTTCAATTTGTATCCACATATAACTAACCATACAAGAATAACAAACTCTTCAAAAAGTCTCATCAATAATATCTTCACAAATATAGATGCCATAGATATAGATGTAATATATGTTGACCTAGGAATATCTGATCACAATGCACTCATCCTTAAATTTCCCATAGCCCCTGTGACCAAAAATAGTTCATACCAAATGTACAAAAGAACCTTCTCCACAAGTAGTTGCAGTCACTTCATAAATACACTGACTAACCAATCATGGGCAGATGTACTGTTACAAACTAGCACAAACACTGCATATAATGTTTTTTCTTCCCTGTTTATGTTGAATTTTGAAATGTGTTTTCCTAAGAAACTTGACAAAACAAACACATATGGGCATACACATGCTAACTCGTGGATCACAACAGGTATTAGAAATTCCTCCAGGACCATGAAAATGCTTAACTATAGACTGAAAAGTTGGACTGACCCCACGTTTAAAGAACATGTAACAAATTACAAAGAAATATATAGAAAGTAATTACAAAAGCAAAATTACCAAGTAATGATAAATTAATGAGAAAATCAGGCAATAAATCAAAAACTATTTGGGAAATTGTGAAAAGGGAAACAGGTAAGGGCCTCAAGGATCAGGAAATAGTATTCAAAAATAGTGAAAATATTGAATTAAAAGATGAAACTCTGGCAAATTACATTAATAATTACTTTTTAAGTGTACCAGTGTCATTAAGTAAAAACTTTACTAAACACGAGAAATTAACAGCCCCAAAAGTAGACAGTAGTATGTTGTTAACACCCACAAATGATAATGAAATATTAAAGGTGATAAAGAGTCTAAAATCAAAAATGTCTGCAGGCGTGGATGAAATGCCTGTGTCAATAATAAAAAAAGTTGCCCAACAAATTATAAAACCCCTGGTACATATTGCCAATTTGTTTTTCAGCGAAGGTGTGTTTCCTGAGAGGTTGAAAATCTCTAAGGTTAGACCTATGTTTAAAAAAGGAGATCCATACAAGGTAGAAAATTATAGACCAATATCCCTTCTCCAATCATTTTCAAAAATTCTAGAGAAATTAATGAAAACCAGACTCATAAATCACTTAGATGATCACAAACTTCTAAACTGCAATCAACATGGCTTTCGCTCGGGCCACAGCACAGAATCAGCTATCCATGCCTATACCAAAGAGATTGTCAGGAGTCTCAACACTAAAAAATGTGTAGTGGGAATTAGCTTAGATTTATCTAAAGCTTTTGATACAGTAAATCACAAAATTCTGTTAAACAAGATGGAGGCAATAGGTGTAAGAGGAGTTGTGAAGCAGTGGTTTGAATCTTACCTTCAAGATAGAACTCAGGTGGTAGAAATCATCGCAGAACATAAAAATCAGAAAATCAAGTGGGTCTCAGATGCAAAGAAATTAGAAATAGGTGTCCCACAGGGCAGTGTTCTTGGTCCCTTATTATTTTTGCTTTATACAAATGACATAAAAAATCCTAATATTTCTACCAAAATAATGTTGTTCACAGATGACACTAGCATAATTATAAGTGATGATAAAAAATCATTAACCACCACAACTGATATAGTCCTGAAATATATTCAACATTGGTTTAATGCTAATGAGTTAACACTTAATCTAAGTAAAACAAATTATATACAGTATGGCCAAGCAACTCAAGATATGGACCTCCAGTTAAAACTAATGGATAAGAAGATAGAGAGTGTACAATCCACAAAGTTTTTGGGCATGCACATTGATCAAAACTTAAGCTGGAAAGACCATCTCAAGTACTTATCCCACAGGCTCAATTCGGCATGTTTTGCATTGAGGATATTATCTAGAGTATGCAGCACAAACTGTACTAGACTTGTGTATTTTGCTTACTTTCAGTCCATTGTGTCTTACAGCATAGTGTTCTGGGGTAAAACTAAATCGAGCTTAACATATATCTTCCAATTTCAGAAAAGAGCTACATGAATCATAACACATAACTCTCCAAGAACTCATTGTAGGCCCATTTTCAAAGAACTGCAAATACTCACAATACCATCACTGTATATTTTTAAAAGCATTCTGTGTACAAGAGCACATATGAAAAATCTACGTACAAATGAGGACTGCCATAATTATAATACTAGAACTCGTAAGAATTTGTATGTAGAAAGGGCAAGAACAACACAAACCCAAAAGGATGTAAGTTATTTTAGAATAAAACTTAACAATGCTCTGGCAGTGTACATGAAGGAAATAACAGATGAAGTAAAATTTAAGACTGAGCTTAAAAATTACCTTTTAAGCAAAACTTTCTATGACGTAGATGAGTACTTTGATTGTGTGTAAATTTATTGCCAAAAATTTTAATTTGTATGTCTAAATTTGTACTTTTAAAAAATGCCTGAAAGTGATATTCCATTATTATGTCTGTAGTACTTGTACTAGTATGATAACTTTGTTGTGACAATCCCTACATCATGTAAATGATTTACAGGAAGATAATAAAATGAAATGAAATGAAAGATGTATCGATGCGCTCAGTGATCTGGTGCCATTGAATGGTCTATTTAAGACACATGTCGCGTAATGCAATGTAGTACTCAGCCATAGGACCTAACATTTTATAAGGAAGAAACATGTACATGTGTTTGTTACCTAAAGCTACAAAGATAGTACAATGTGGACAGTTTTAATGTGACAATTTAGGTGGCAGTTGTTTCGAACTGTAGTTGCATCGAATACCGCCAGAGGTGGAGCCTGAACTACGTCGTTAACAATACTCTGTTTACCTCAACAAGCAATTGCGCATAGCCATCCCCGAATGCTTTGTGTTGTGTTCATTGTTTTCTTTGCTTACTTTGAAATAAGTGATCGAAATCCGTGATGGACCAGGATTAGTTGTAATCCTGGTCCATCTCGGATTTAGATCACAACCCTTACAACACCAGAAGAAATAGGTGATCCCTGTGACAATACGTCAGTTCTGCTGTAGGCTGCTGCCCAGCAAAATGGAGGTTTATTTCCCCGCACCCCTCCTTCCCCTGTGGTGATCAAAATTATAGTCTGTTTATGCTCACAGCCATCTGCGACTATAGCCTAAAACATTTCTCAGTGGCACCGAAATTTCCCTAACATTCAAATTGATTTGTCGTACGTTCGGTTTTACTTCTACACTAAGAGATTCATCAGTTCTGTCTGTAGGATTGTCAAGAGTGGGTGGTAGGGCTATGAATGCCTACGAAAGGTCAAAATTAGTAGTCTGCAGATTTTTTTTAAATTGACAGGGAAGTGCTGCTGCTTTTCAACAGAACAATCATTTATGAAAGCTTAAATACAGCCAAATGAAGAAAACAAAAGCCATTTTGGATGAAAAAGGTGTTGAAGTTTTTGCAAAAGCAAACATTCCAGTCAAAAAGTTCCCAATGAGCACTTCTGTAACAAGCAATTTCAAAGAACTAATAATTTGTCTACATTTGTGTAACGTGACAGTCTTTTAAATTTGTGCGTCTAATCATTTACAAAGAAAACAGATGGGAATTTTGACAAAATATAGACACGAATTATGTACAAAATAGACGTGCATTTTGCAAAAAATAGATGCGAATTTATCCCAAAATAAATGTTACACTTTCCAGTCCCTAGAGATATCAAAGGAGTCTGAGGATGGTGAAATGGGGCACAAAAATTGATTGCAATAAGACCTGTAAATACAGCTAAAGTTGTCATCCCTACTACATAAAGATATGCAAAAACACTCGTCATGCATAGCGCAGCTTGTGAGTTTCTGAAATGACATTCTGAAAGACACTGATTGAGGCAGTCATATGAAAACAGTATCCTTTGACTTTCAGATAGGAAAAGCTGCTCTACAATCTCATCAAATGTTAATACAAAACACACAGATAATAACATTGCAGATAGAGACCCATGCTGTGAGCAGCCCCCTTGTGATGTTTCACCACCTTTACACAACTTTTACTTTGAACTGTTGAAAACAGCATTCCAAAAGCAAGTGGAAAAAAACCTTCATTATTACCATGGAAGAATACAGAAATGGAAAAAATTAAGAGTCCAAACAATATATGCCAGACCAACTAACAACTTGCCACTTAGTGTGCGGCTGATGTAATATTATAACAATGAAAATAATCAATTATTGACAATATAATGCAAATTGATAGATAAAAAGTCTGCTCACCAAGTGCTGGCAGAAGAACACACATTCAAAATGGTTAACTTTTATGAGCTTTCGGAGAATCCCAGGTCAGGGGGGGACTTACCGAATGGGACGAGAAGGAAAGATTGATCTCATTCCATCCTGTACGTCTCCCCTGATGTTGAGTTATGGGTGCCTTTTCTGACCTATACCCCTCTCCCTAAAACTGTCTAGTCCTTTTCCTTCACCCCTCTTCCTTCCCTTCAACTCCTCTGCCACTGGCTCCTCAAGCTCGTAATAGTTAAACACTTTTGTTTGTTTCCCTGCCACTGCTTGGTGAGTAGATTTTTTATGTATCCATTTACATGATGTAATATTATGTGCTTGCAAGAAACAGGAATGTACAGTGGACATAATATTGTAGCAGCACTACCATTTGAGTGCAATATTTCTGAGCGCAAAAGTTACAGCCAGGTGTTGGCCTGTTTACAGTGAGTTACGCTCACCAGCAGTTGCAAAGTAAAATAGAGGCCACAGGGGTGTAGAACTTGCAGAAAAAGTACACACAGTGGTTTGCATGGCGCAAGTCACAGGCAGAATGGGCCCACTGGCCAACCTAAGTTTTATGAGTACATGACACATAGTGGCGCATTTAGCAAAACAAGGCGCACAGCTACTTATAAATAGGTGCCGGTTCACTAACAAAGCATTCAATTGGGGCACTGCCCCTGGACAGTGGGGCATGTCACACCTCTGGCTACACGCAGCAGGAAATGGGATGCCAGCGTTCCAGTCCACAGCGGGTCACTGGTCCAACCCTCTGAGGCCGATGCGGGGTCCTTAGCCAGCTAGCGGCGGGCCACTCCACAGCTTGCTACTGCAGGCAGTCTTCTTGGTTCCCAACATATGCTGAAGACATCCAGGGTGAGGGCTGCAGATTCAGCTGCCGGATCACAGGTGCTTGGTGTTGCCACGACCCAAGCCATTCCGGTAGGGACGCACCACGTGGGACACCTTGCAATTGTCAGTGGGAGGCGCTGAGGCAGCGAAGGAGGACAAAGGCTGCTGATTGGGCTGCCAGCGCAGCCCTGATGTCATCATATCACCATGGTTGTACAAGGCCAACACATTAGAAGAGTGCTTGATGGATTGTTGAGGTGGCATCCTCCGAATTGTGGGACCCAGTGACACAGACACTCGGCACTGTAGATTGAAACAATAAATCACTTGGAAAGCTCGGACGCGTCTTAATACAGTGCCTTCTACCTCTTCTCACTACATTTGGTGTTGCTGTTACATTCGGTGTCAGAAGTTGCCAATACATTTGGTGTCAGAATAGCAGAGTCGTCTGTGCAGTACGATGTTTGAGCCCACCACTTGTATTACATTCACAAGATGTGGTGAGTTGAGTGTTGGACATTTTCTTTCTTTTCTGTGTTTTTGAGCATGGCTCATGGCAGGCCACTGTAGATGTTTCGTGTGGGCATAGTTCTTTTTTTTCTTTTCTTTTTTTTTCCCCAGAGTGAGTGTTAATGTATTTGGGGCAGTAAGGTTTTGTCTTTTTTTTTTGGGGGGGGGGGGGGGGGGGGGGGGAATTCAATTACTTTTGTATTGGTTTGCATATGATGTTACTGAGTATGATGATACTGAGGTGTAGGGCGTTGGGCTATTTCTATTTTTGTACTTAATTGTTTTGTTTCAGGATTAACGGGGAACGAAAGCAACACAATTGCACAGTGAGGAATGCAAGGTGTGTTGGAACCAGAAGCGGTATGGATTTTGTTGGAAAATGTAACACAGTTGACAGCAGACAATTCGCAGTTGAGGAGTGAATTAACATCTAGAAGTGAGTGGGAAACCACATTGGATCAGTTGTTGTTGCCTAGGATGCCAGCTGCTGCAAGTTTCATTATTCCCTTTTCTGGAAACGCATCTGAGGATGTGTGCTCATTTGTGGACTTAGAAACTTCAGCTGTGATTAATGATTGGTCAGACGAACAGTTGTTACATGTAGCCAAGATTAGATTAATGGGTGAAACGAAGACATATGTAAGATTTCCTGAAGCCTTAGGGAAGGCAGGACAGTTTAAGTAGTTGAAGGAGAGGCTTTTGCAAAGGCAAAGAAAGAGAATAGTGCTCAGTACTTTAGGGAGAGTTTGAGCACAATGACGAAGAGATAGGGGGAGATGGTAGAGAAATTTATGGACAGAATAAGAGAAATTAATGAGTACAGTTACGATTTGGGTCAGAGCAATGAAGCAAATGGTGTTCTGTTGCAGGAGGCCGAGAAAAGGGCACTTGATGTATTTTTGAGGGGGTTACTGCCGCATTTATAGTGGAAAGTGTGCAAAGAGACTCCAAAAGATTTGTATTCAGCCATTCAGCTGGAAATTCAGTGTGAGGAAATAGATTTGGCAATGGGGGGACTTGATAGACAAACAGTGTTTGCTGCAGGTATAAAATGTTATAAGTGTGGTCATACAGGACATGTGCAGAGGCAATGTACCCAGTCACTGAGGAATAGAGAAAGGGGTGGAAATCAGCAGCGTGGAGGATGGAGAAGTGGAGTTAGTAGAGGTGGACAATCGTTAAACAGCAGAGGGGCCCAAGACCCACCTAAGGGAGCTCCCGTTTAATTTCAATGCTACAAATACATATGCAGAGGAATGTTCAGTGGTAGGATCCATAGGAACTAAAACGTTTAAGATTTTGTTGGACACAGGGGCGCAAGTGTCAGTAGCTACTAAGTGTTTAATGGGACAAAGGAAGTTAGACCCACCACATTATAGGTTGAGTGGAGTGAGTGATAAGGAGGTCACACCTTTGGGGTCAGTGACAGTTGACTTTCGCATAGGGAAAGTCTGATTTGATGTGTGCATGGAGGTAGTACCATGAGTAAGCGAGGGCTACGACATGATCCTAGGAGTAGATTTCTTGCGTCAACATCATGCCAAAATTGACCTTAGACAACGAACTGTGGAACTTGGTGGAATGTTATTTCAGCTAGGGGAAACTGTTGTTGATGCAGAGCTGTTGCAAGGGGCATTCAACGCATGAACAAACCAATTGAACCGCATACATTAGTATTAAGGCTTAATTTGCATGAGTGTGTTGTCTGGTGGCACCAGGAAGTCGCTTTGGATAAGTGTGGAGTCGAATCTACCTGTGGGTACAGTATATGTGTTATTGAACCATTTGAGGATAATGAAGTTTTGGTTCCATTGGGTTGATTTGTGAAATGTAGTATTATACACTTACAAGACAGGAATGATGGGTGAGTAGTTCCCATGAACATGGATAATTTTAGCACTGTAGATGCAAATTTGAGAAAAGGAGTTTTAGTAGCAAATTGGAATGTGCCAGATGACAAAGACTAGTGTTTGAGAGGTAGGTAAAGTGATCAACCACTAACTGCTGATAGAACTGCATTGTGTGACAAAATTAAGCATTTGAAAGGAGGAGAAAGAGAGCACATGGAAGAATTATTGTGGGAATTTAAGGATTTGTTTTTTCTGCAAGGGCCATTGCCAGCAACTCCATTAGTTCAACATAGGATACCAACAGAGAATGAAGCACCTGTTTACTGTAAACTATACAGAATACCAAGGTATTTGTAGCTAATTGTGGAGGATTTCATTAATCAGCAGCTTGCAGACGGTTTTATAGAGCATAGTAATAGTTGCTGGGGAGCGGGCATTGTCACTGTGCCTAAAAAATTTATGTATGGAATTAAGAAATACAGGTTCTGTTTTGACTACCGATACCTCAATTATAAGACAGTAATCAATGCATACCCCATTCCAAACATATTGGAGACTTTGGCTCACTTAGGATAGTGCCAGTACTTATCTATGATGGATTTGACAAGTGGTTATCATCAGTTAGAGGTGGCTCCAGAGGATCATCCAAAAACTGCGTTCTCTACTCCTGGAAGCCATTACCAGCACATCAGAATGCCATTAGTTTTGAAAAATGCTCCAGCAACGTTTCAGAGGTTGCTAGACAGTGTCCGGAGAGGTTTAAAGCTGCAGCAGTGTCTTGTCTATTTGGATGACATTACAGTGTTTTCAAGTAGTACAGAGCAACATAGACAGCGGTTAAGGGAAGTCTTTACGAGGTTAAGAGCAGCTTGTTTGACATTGAGCCGGGAGAAGTGTGATTTTGCATTAGAAGAAGTAAAATATTTGCATCATATTATCAGTAAGGATGGAGTGTGAACAGATCCGAGGTCATACAGGCTGTAAGGGATTTTTGGGAACAGAAAACAGCTAAGGAAGTGTAGTCTTTCTTGCAATTTCTATAAGAAGTTCATGAAGGGTTTTGCAAATTTAGTGCAGCCATTGATGCAACTGCTATGGAAGGTGTGAAATTTGTGTGGACAGAAGAGTGTCAGAAAGCATTTGACAAACTGAAAGAGGTGTTAACATCAAGTCTGGTTCTTGTGTTTCCAGATTTTGAAAAGGAGATTATACTAGCATGCACTGCATTGAATCAAGCATTAGGGTGTGTTCTTAGTCAGGAAATTGATGGGAAAGAACATCCTGTAGCCTATGTGTCTAGGCAGTTGAATGCAGCAGAGAGGAATTACTCAACAACAGAGAGGGAGATGCTTAGCGTAATCTATGGAATTACATATTTTAAATGTTATTTATATGGGAGAAGATTTTGGTTAGTGACAGATCATGCTGTGTTGAAGTGGTTGTTATGGTTGAAGGATCCATCCACTAGACTCGCTAGATGGGCTGTGAGGCTTAGTGCATTTGACAATGAGGTGGTGCACAAGCCTGGGAAGAAGTATGGTAATGCGGATGCACTAAGTAGGAAGGTGGCAAAAGTAGAAGTCATACCTAGAGGTATGGCAAGAATTACAGGATGCTGACAACAACTGTAAATTGTATAGGACACAGCCACAATTTAATATGTATGACAGCCTTCTGTGCAGAGAATCAAAGTTAGGACCAAGGGTAGTAGTGCCAGTGAAGCTGAGGGATGAGGTTTTAAAGGAAGCACATGATCACATGTTATCTGGTCATGGAGGGTGTAGAGCGACGAATAGGAGAATGGTGAAGAGGTATTGGTGGAGAGGTAGGAAAGTAGATGTGGATCAGTATGTCAAGAATTGTATACCATAAGTGCAGAGAGCAGATCTGAGTCAGAAACAGATACGGCTACAACAATTACTGGAAGCAACATGTCCATTCTCTATGTTGGGGATTGATGTCTTAGGACCTTTCAGGCAAACACCATCGGGGAAAAAATTCATTCCGACAATAATAGACCATCTTTTGAGGTATGTGGAGATGGTGGCAATGCGAAATCAGCAGGCAGAAATGGTCGTGCAAGCATTAGTAAAGAACTGTATTTTGAAGTTTGGTGTACTGGAGACAATAATTACTGGGGACCAATTTCATGTCAGATTTAATGAAGGAACTGTGTAAACTGTTGAACGTAAAGAAGTTGAGGACAAGCATGTTGCATCCACAGGCCAACAGAAGGACAGAACGGATACACAGAACAATCGAGGAGATGCTGAGTTTTTATGTGGATTCTCATCACCGTCTGTGGGATGAGTATTTGAAGCATTTTGTATGCACATACAAAGCAAAAGTCCATACCAATACTGGTTTGTCTCTGTATGAGGTAGTGTACGGGCAAAAAATTCCGTCACCATTTGATTTGTGGAAGCTGCAGAAAGGAAAGACTTTTGATTTGTGGAAGCTACAGAAAGGAAAGACTGGTGAATCTGTACGTCAATCCACGAGAACAATTTGGGATGTTCAGAAATGGGTACAAAATGTGAATACGAAGGCTCTGGAAGGGCAGGAAGACACAGTGAATTGCAAAGGAAGTTTACCGCAGTATAGAGTAGGGCAATGGGTAATGATATCCAGCCCCTATACACCAAAAGGGAAAACGAAGAAGTTCATCGTGAGGTACCAAAGGCCATACCAAGTAGTTGAAACCACATGCCCTGTTAATGTTAAGCTTCAGCTGCCAACTAGGGGAATGATAGTACACATTGGGCGGTTACAGCCATGTAAGGGTTGCCTGGATGTGATTCCAGGAGTGGCACAGGAAGGAAAGAGGAAGAAAGAGAGAGTGAAGAGAGGTGCTAAATACAGAGAAAATCAGGAAGAAGTACGATATGCTTTGCAATCCAGAAAGTAGTGAGGTATTTGTAATTTTTTGTTTGCTTTTTTTGTATCATTTGGTATGTGTAGATTATTTAGGCACTGTATTTTCATATGTTGTATGTGTTTTTGAGTATTGTGAGGTTGCTAGGAACAGCAGTCTTTTTGAAGAGGGAGGAAGGGTGATGGTGATCCCTGTCCTGAGGTCACTGAAAAGAGGAGCATTGAGCAAGTTTGTGGAAGTGAAAACTAAGGAAGTATTGATGATTTCAGCGGCTAACAACTGGTACGCCAAGATGACAAGGGAGGAATTACGAAGCTGGAACCAGGATGGTAAGCACCAGTCCAGACATGTGCATGGTGCAGCTATTTTTAGCTAGGGGGAAAGGAATAGACTGTCCAAGGAACATTGTGCAGCCAAAATTGAGCTTGCAATGGGTCAGGATGCATTGGATCTTCTCCACCTACGAGAATTTGGTAGTAGTAGAAAGTTGTTTTGAGCGGGGAGTATTTGCCGAAGCAAAACATATATAGTTTGAGGGGAGCAAAATTTTAGTCAATGGAACTGTGTGTAACATAATAGGACCAATCTTCCATCTGCCAGCATCAATTTCAGGAGTCACGCAACTGAATGTTATGCAGCCACAGATGTACTGGCCAGATACCACTTTAGAGTTTTTGCCAAGGCAGAATCTGACCTTGTTAGATCAAACTCAGGAGGCAGGTCTGTTGAGATCCATAAAGCAGTTCATTTTAGAGCAAGAGGGGTGCATATCAGCTGAATAGCTTGTGCAACATGTCGCTCAGTGTATGGAAAGGCAATGGCATATAATGATCATTTGGAGCACCTCTGTGTCGAGTGTCTTTAACTTTGTTATGTGTTGTTTTCATTCTGACCAGGCAGAGAGCCAATTCCTAGAGGGAACCGAGGGTAGTCCAAGTCCCAGTGGATTGGAGACCGAGGGTGTGAGACAAGTAGGTAAGGGGTTGATTGAGTAGTGGAAGTCCAGTAAGGAATTTTTACCACATTTGAGTTTTCTAAGAGTAAGGAAATATGTCATAGGTGCTGACCCAAACAAGTTAAGAGTTAGTTAAAGGTCAACCCAGGGACCGGGTCTTTCAGAAGGGGGCAATAATGTAGTGGCACTACCATTTGGGACAGGAAGAGTCAGTTTTGGTACAATATTTCTGTGCGCGCAAGTTACAGCCAGGTGTGGGCCTGTTTACAGTGAGTTATGCTCACCAGCAGTTGTGAAGTAAAATAGAGGCCACAGGCGCATAGAACCGCCGGGAAAAGTACAATCAGAGGTTTGCATGGCACAAGGCACGGACAGAAGGGGCCCACTGGCCAACCTAAGTGTTATGAGTACATGACATGGAGCAGTACGTTTAGCAAAACAGAGGTGCACAGCCACATATAAATAGGTGCCAGTTCACTAACAAAGCATTCAATTGGGGCACTGCCCCTGGACAGTGGGGCATGTCACACCACCGGCTACACACAGCAGCAGATGAGATGCCAGCATTCCAGTCCACAGCAGGTCAATGGTTCGACCCCTTGAGGCCAATGCAGGGGATTCAAGTGTGGCAGCTCTCCTGGATGGTGGGGCATGTCACACCACTGGCTACACGCAGCAGCAGATGGGACGCCAGCATTCCAGTCCACGGCAGGTCACTGGTTCGACCCTCTGAGGCCGACGCAGGGTCTGTAGCCAGCCAGCAGCTGGCCACTCCATGGCTCACTAACACGGGCAGTTGTCTTGGGTACCAACATGCACCAGAGACATCCAGGGCGAGAGCCACAGATTCAGCTGCCGGATCCCGCGTGTTTGGTGTCACTGCAACCCAAGCCACGTCGGCAAGGACGCAACGTGTGGGCCACCTTGCAGTTGTCAGCGGGCGCCGCTGAGGCAGCGCATGTCGAAGGAAGCTGAGTCAGCTGCCAGTGCAGCCCTGACATTGTCATATCACCGCAGTCATACAAGGCCGACACATTAGCAGAGTGCTTGATCGGTTACTGAGGTGGCATCCTCAGGATTGCGGGACCCGGTGACGCAGACTGAGGGGAATGCGACACTGTAGCTGGAAACAATAAATCACTTGGAAAGCTCGGACAAGTCTTAATATGGTGCCTTCTACCCCGTCCCGCTACAATATTATGTCACACCAGTTATGATGATTTTCTGCAGTTTCAAATATATTTACAGCTTCCACAAACACCTGTCAGGTCTAAAGGCTTTATACATTCTGCAAGATGGTACAATCAGTATCACTGTATAAATTCATTATTTTTGAAACCATTGTTATCGCCTCTTGTTTCATGCATTTTGTGTGCTTTTGTGTTGATTTTGTGTTCAAAATGTGCAGTGAAGAGAAGAAATGTCTGGAGCAAATAATTTACAAAGTTCTTGATGAGTCTGCAGATGACGAGAACTAAATATCTGATGATGACTCAGATTACACTTTTATTGTATTATTTTCACAGATTGTGTTGTTATGGAGGATTTTCCTGCAGGTAAATCAGAAATTAAACCTAACATATGATTCCACTGAGTGTAATGTTGGACCATATTTCTCCCCAGGTTTCAATTTGTATCACACTGTACTCCACTATTAATGCAATTTTTCTTTGTTGTTGTGTTTTGTATGTTTATTTATATTTAAATTAGTTGTAAAATAAATTTAAACAGAAAGATTATTTGTTTGTTTACCAAGGTACGTATTTGAATACCAGAACTAATTTTCATTTTCTTGTCTGCTATAATTACTATTAAACTGAAGTTTCATCTGCAAATTCATATTTAACAATAACAATGCCAAAATATGTACATTTAAAGTAAAAATCCAACAAAACTAAAAAGTTTTGAAATTCTAACTTCCAAAAAGCCACATTTTTAGTCAGTCCTCAGGTAATGGGATCTGTGCATAAGAGCTGTGCCATAAGTGTTCAGTAATACTAAAAAGCCCTAGAAATATTTGAAATTTCTAAGTATTTAAGTCCCTTCCTTGTGCTCCAGCTATGTAATAATCCTGCCTACCAGATTTACAAAAACAAATTCCTGCACAATATCTTCCCCTCCTCCCACCTTCACCTTCCATTCCTTCTTCCTCTTCAGATGTTCTCTCTTCTTCCTTCTGTTACTCTTGTCTGAAATGTTCTTTCACTTCTCCCTCAGTGTATCACAACATAAGCCAACTTATGTCTTTGCATTTGCTGTTCTGCTTTACATAGCTACTGCTGTCTAGAAAACCCTTTTGATACATCCTCTTCATGCTACTTTCACAAAACTCTTCTATTTTATCTACATCTCACACTCAAGACACCCAAATTATGATACTTCATCCACAAAGTACCTCTACTTTCATCTAAAACTTCATCTTTAGCTACCTGGTTACTTCTATTTTGTTATGACCCTAACCTTTCCTCCCTTTCTCCAACTAAAATAACGCTTCATTTCACCTCTACTCCCCTTTCAATCAATGTCTTACTATCCCTACTCCCCTTTCAGTCAATGTCCTACTCTCTCTACTCGCCTTTCAATAAGTATCCTACTCCCCATATAGTCCTGCCCAAGCCCCAACAGAAACTAATCCTTGTCTCCCAAGCTTGTTCTCTTAAAGTGAGGTTGCCCCTCACTTCTGTCTGTAGATCCAGTAGCCCAGTCCACAAAGGAAAATCAGAGCAAAAAAATCAGGTTGTTTAACTTTTTGCACAATGCTAGAAGAAAGCAACATTAACAACATACTAAAAAACTTTACTGGTGGGGTCTGCGCATGGGGCTGGGGATGGGTTTAAAAGTCATTTTTTGTGTGTTTCTCAAATAACACTAAATCTGCATTTTCTACCAAAAATGCCTACGAGTATAAAATTAAGCTACATTAAATTGTCTACAAAAAAGCTCCTACTCATTTTTTCTCTACGACTACATTTTTATGCATTCAAAGGATAAAAAAAAATTGCAGCTCTAAAGATATTAAAGTAATGTTTATCTTCAAATGAAGTGTGTGAAAACCAAACATTAAATGTGCCTACCATATCTAAGTGCAACAGAACTATATTAAAGGAAAAATTGTGTTTTCATGGTGTAACTGAGTGGAGGGGCAGATATGTAGGACAGAAGCACAAACATAGGTAGGTCACTGGATTGTATTTCTGCACTTGCCTCCTTCATAGGTCTGCAAACTGAAGGTCAAGCAAGTGATCTTCCACTCCACCTACCTCACTACATCACAAAAAGCAACTAAGAGGCTGTTCACAAAGTTATATGACATATTAACAATGCACCTTAGGAATCACCAGTGATGCAGTGCACAGACATGTCCTAGGAGTGTTTATTTTGCACGAAATGCATTAACACTACATGGAATGCATATACAAGTACTAACAACACTTTCACAAGAAATGCAAATGGGCAGAGTCTATGTAGATTCACTGCTAGAGTGAAACTGATTATTAGTCATCCTGTATGGCAGTTGTAGTGTTCTTCTCGGAAAGGCAACTTCCCTAACCATCAGTGTTGCTTGCTTTTCAAAAGTTAAAACACCTGAAGCTGCAGATGTCCAACACACTGAAGATCTTGTCCTGGGTGTAACATGTTGTCAATATGTATTTGATAATGCCAATTTCATTGTTCCACTATCAGTGTCTTAGTAGTTTTTACAGCATGGGAGATATCAAAAACATCACCCCAGCCTCAGCTCTCCCAAATCGTAGAGACCCAGAAGCTGAAATGCTCCTCCTGCAACACAAGTAGTTCACCTTGGTGTAACAGAACTTCAGATATCTAAACATAAGTCAAGCAGTGCACAGAAGCAGATTACTGTTCTGGACTTGAACGTGATCAGCCCCATTCCGTTAGACATATTCACACCCCTCATGGAAGATATAATGTGCATGTGTGGTAGCTGGATCCATTCAGTGCAACACACACTGCAAATGCCAGAAATTTCTGAATGAAAAGATTTATGCAGTCTACCAGTAACACACTTAATGGTGAGAGAAGTGTAGTAACTTTTTGGTCAAACATTAATACACCACCAGGGGATTAAAACACAATTACACAGCTTTAGAGTACGCTATCAGTGATAAGACACCAGCAACGTGCCACATTTACCAATCCAATTCCATTCCCACCAACACTACATAGGTTGCGACAATGTCATACTTACAAATTAAATACATAAGAATATGGAACATCCTGCCAGATGAAAATCATGTGCTGGACTGAGACTCAAACTCGGAACCTCTGCCTTTCATGGGAAAGTATTGTAGCAACTGAGATGCCCAGGCATGACTCTTCCCTGTCCTCCTCAAAGCTTTACTTCAAACAGTACCTCATCTCCTGCCTTCCAATCTTCACAGCAGAACTTCTGTGAAACTTGCAGAACTAGCACTCCTGGAAGAAGGGTGTTGGGGAGACAAGGCTTAGCCACAGCCTTGAAGAAGTTTCCAGAATGAAATTTTCACTCTGCAGTGGTATGAAACTTCCTGACAGATTAAAACTGTGTGCCAGACAGAGATTAAACTCTGGACCTTCCCTCTCACAGGCAAGGGCTCTTACAACTGAGCTAACTGAGCAAGACTCATGACCCATCCTCATAGCTTTAACTTCACTAGTATCTTGTCTCCTACCTTCCAAGCTTCACAGAAGTTCTCCTATGAAACTTAAAGAAATAGCATTCTAGGAAGAAAGGATATTGTGGAGATGTGGGACATTTCCAGAATAAAATTGTCATTCAGCACACACTCCACCGCAGAGTGAAAATTTCATTCTGAAAACATCCCACATGCCATTGCTACACCATGTCTCCATAATACACTTTTCTCCAGGAATGCTAGTTCTGCAAGTTTCACAGAAGTTCTCCTGTGAAGCCTGAAAGGTAGGAGATGAGGTACTGGCAGAAGTATAGCTGTGAGGACAGGTTTTAAGGTATGCTTATGTAGCTCAGTCGGCAAGGCAGCTGCCTGCAAGATGCAAAGGTCCTGAGTCTGAGTCTCAGTCCAGTACACAGTTTTAATCCATCAGGAAGTTTCACATCAATGCACACTCCAATGCAGAGCAAAAATTTTGTACATAGGAATGTATTTTATATAATATCTCACTTAACAATATTCACTAAATATATTGATAATAACTCCACTATACGAACACAAACTCAGTGAAGTTATTCTGTCTGCTCACATAAGAGAAATGGATAGGAAATGCAAAGAAAGGATAGACAGTCTGTAAACTGAAATGCAAGCAGCACTGATGGTGGGGGAAGTTGCCTTTCCCCGAAGAGCACTACAGCTGTCATACAGGATGATAAGAATCAGTTTCACCTCTATCAGTGTAGAAATGTGTGCAGAGATTTACATGGATTCTGTTCACTTACATTTCTTGCACTAGTGTCATTAGTAACCCACATGTGCATCCCAGGACATTTCTGTGCACTGTATCAGTAGGGTTTCCTAAGGTGAAGGGCTCACATAACTTTGTGGAACAGTCTGTAGTTGCTTTTTGTGATGTAGTATGGTAGATGCAGTGGGATATCACCCATTAGACCCTCAGTTTTGAGACCTTCATCTGCAACCTCCACCCAATTACTCTCCCGGGACACTATTTATCACTTAATATGACTCTACTGCACTTAGCAGTGGTACACACATTAAGTATTTGTTTTTAAACCATTTCATTTAAAGGTAAATGTTAATTTTACACTTTTAGAACAATGTTTACAGCAATTGCAACTTTTCTACCCCTATAATACAGAAATTGTTAGTCCTAGAGAAACAATTAATAGGACGTTTTCTGTAGGAAATTTAATATAGTTTAATTTTGCACTTGGAATCATTTTTGCTAGAAGCCAAAGTTTCTGATTTATTGAAGAAAAACATAAAAAATGATCTTCAATTTAAACTGAGCCTCACCCCAACACATTCCACCAGTAAGGACTTTTAGTATGCTATTCATGACAAATATACTATTCATGAGAAATATACTACTTTCCCCTAATCAACCTTTTCTGGTTCTCACTGACCGGGTTACAGCATTCCAGTCCTTATTTTGTGTTTGCCCCTGTCAGGATTCTTACCTCACCTATTTAGCACCCTCTACGTATTATTTCTATTTTCACTCCCATTTGGTTTCCTCCATACTGCTTCCTGTCATCTGGTCTATTAAATCTGTCAAGAGTTCCTTTGGTCTTTGTTGTGATAAACTCTCATCAAGATATTTATTTACCATTGGTAAAAGACTTTCAAGACCCGCTAGGGTAGCTGAGAGTGCTAACGCACTGCTTCCTGGACTCGGGTAGGCGCGCCGGCTTTGGATCGAATCCGCCCAGCGGATTAACAATGAGGGCCGGTGTGCCAGCCAGCCTGGATGTGGTTTTCAGGCGGTTTTCCACATCTCGCTAGGTGAATACCAGGCTGGTCCCCATGTTCCGCCTCAGTTAAACACATTGCAGACATTTGAAACACGTCCGCACTATTTCATGATTTACACTAGATGCAGACAGTTGGGTTACACTGATTCCATTCTGGGGGGTATGGGGTGGTGGCAGGAAGGGCATCCAGCTATCCCTAAAACTAACATTGCCAAATCTGTTGTAACCACGCCGCCCCTGCGATCACTGCGGGACTATGTTGTAAGCGAAAGAAAGAAAGAAAGAAAATACTTTCAAGTTACCCCCTATGGACTATGGTGTAAGTGAAAGAAAGAAAGAAGACTTTCAAGCTACCCCCTTTGAATGTTGTATCACCCCCTTCCCCAGAAATCCCTCAATATGGATTGCTGTTTATCCAAAAGACAAAAAGTCAGTCAGGAACTTGGACTCAAATTCTGAAACTGGTCCACAGAACTCTGCCATTTCAGCCTCATATCAGCATCCAGATGAGTTTTTATAAATGACACTTTTTGTCTATCTGTATCCAGATGGATAAAATACTAAGAAAATCTTTCAAAAATTCTAGCGAATGCTCATGTTTCGCAGAATAAAACCAACAAAACCTTTTCAAACACACAAGCAAGATTTTTTCATTCATACTTGTATTACTGCTTGTAGTTTTATTACTAAATACTTCTTTAACATATTGTTCAATATTCAAGAATTTCCTAACCTCTTAGGACCATTTGCTTAATTCTACACTATATGATCAAAAGTAACTGTACACCCCAAAAAACATACATTTTTCATATTAGGTGCATTGTGCTGCCAAATGTTGCCATGTACTCCATATCAGCAACCTCAGTAGTCATTAGACATGAGAGAGCAGAATGGGGCGCTCCGTGGAACTCATGGACTTTGAACGTGGTCAGGTGACTGGGTGTCACTTGTGTCATACATCTGTATGCGAGATTTCCACTCTCCTAAACATCCCTAGGTCAACTGTTTCTGATGTGATAGTGAAGTGGAAGTGTGAAGGGATTCATACAGTACAAAAGCATACCTAAGGTGCTGCAGTCATGTACTGTGCGGCTGATCCCGGCGGAGGTTTTGAGTCCTCCCTTGGGCATGGGTGTGTGTGTTTGTCATTAGGATAATTTAGGTTAATTAGTGTGTAAGCTTAGGCACTGATGACCTTAGCTGTTAAGTCCCATAAGATTTCACACACATTTGAACATTCGAATAAAAGCATCATAGAACGGCTACTCATAGGCCCCACATTGCACCGGTAAATGCCAAACGATGCCTCACCTGGAGCATAAACACTGGATGATTAAACAGAGGAAAAACATTGTGTGCAGTGACGAATCATGGTACAAAATGTGGCAATCTGATGGCAGGGTGTGGGTATGGCGAGTGCCTGGTGATCGTCATCTGCTAGCGTGTGTATGTGCCAGCAGTAAAATTCATGTTATGGTGTGATTGTGTTTTCATGGCACTACACAGCACTGGCCTACATTGATGTTTTAAGCACTTTCTTGCTTCCCACTGTTGAAGAGCAATTTTAGGATGGCAGTTGCATCTTTCAACACAATTGAGCACCTGTTCATAATGCATGGCATGTGGCAGAGTGGTTACAAGACAGTAACATCCCTCTAATGGACTGGCTTGCACAGAGTCCTGACCTGAATCCTATAGAACACCTTTGGGATGTTTTGGAACACCAACTTCATGCCAGGCTTTACCAACCGACATTGATACCTCATCTCAGTGCAGCACTCTGTGAAGAATGGGCTGACATTCCCCAAAAAACCTTCCAGCACCTGACTGAACATATGCCTGCAAGAGTGTAAGCTGTCATCAAGGCTAAGGGTGGGCCAACAGCATACTGAATTCCAGCATTACCAATGGAGAGTGCCACAAACTTGTATGTCATTTTCAGCGAGGCGTCCGGATACTTTTGATCACATAGTGTACCTTAAATGCTTCGTGGTTCTGATCACAATGGCTTTACGTAATTAATTTGTTGTTTTACAACAATTCTAGCCTCTTTATATTGCTCCACTACCTTTTCAGTTTTATTATGACAATAATTAGCTTGATTAGTTCGGCTCCCAATTCACCATTTCTATTGATACAGTCAGTTTTGATAGCCTCATATCCTTCTTGAGCTTGTCTCTGATGGAATTTAGCTCAAACTTAACAGATCTCATCTCAGTTTTAACTGAATCCACAGCATTTTTCATGTCAGATTTAACTGCAATTACTTCATATTCAACTTTGCTTGGTTCAGCCTATCTGTTGTCCAATATTATCAAGCACCTATAACAGCATATCCCATATGAAAATCACTTATACTCTTTGACACTATAATTATGATCTCACTGCAGTACACCATGCTGTTCATCAATAAATAGCTGCAACACAACCTTCACACTAACACCTCCATTAAACACAAAACTGTCACTAACTACCCGCCACTACTGATTCTGGTTTAATTACATATTGTCCTTGTTTCATTCAATCCACAGAAACAACACCATTTTTCACATCCTAATTAACAAACTCCACATTCCAGGAGCAGCCACACATTGTTAAGTTTCATCACCTCTCACCCTGTTCATTTACTACCAACACATTGCCTCATCCTGCATGCCGAAATAACTTAGTCAGAATGGAGGAAGCAGACAAAAATTGCCCTCACACAGGTGCAAGTCTGAAAAGACTGGATACTGAGTAGAACACCAGATGGCCTGAGTGTTGTGACTACCACTGCAATGCTCCATCCCCATGTGAGCGCACTAGGCACATAGGGACTGTTACAAAAAATTGGAAGACAGCTGACCTGAAGTGGCTGCAGTTACTTTGCTCCAACTCTGCGCACATACTCACAGCTTACATGAACCGCTGTGTGAAACTGTTGAAGTCACACTTGTGATGTCATTCAATGACATCACAATTCTCATGTCATGTCACTTACCAAGTAAATAGCCCCTTTTTTCCTGTTTAAGAGGTTTACCAAACCATAAAGCCTTATAGCCCCCTCCCCCCCCCCCTTTTGCTATTATAGTTATTATAGTCCCAGTCACCAATCACTCTGCATGCAGCATTATTCTGAATAAACAAATAAAAGCGCAAATTTGATCACAAATAATAATTCCTGAATAGACCAACCCACATCCACATAAAAATCTCTCTATTTAAAAAATACTTACACATTCATCAGTGTGCACATAAGGCAATGAAACTTTTGAAACTTACCAATATAAAAGATTCTACAAAATGCACAAATAACGTTACAGGGAAAGATCCATATTGCAGAGAACTCTTTGCGATGTTTCACCTGCCATGTATTGTTGACAGTAGCCTCAGGATTTGGCAACAGGATTTAAAATGTTCAAAAATTTAAAATTGTGCACTTCAGGAAACCAAAACAAAAAGCCATAACACCCTCTAACTACAATATCAGTTGGTCGCAATAGGGATCTAACAACTCTTACAACAGCCAGGTATAACAATTTGCAAAGATACAAAATAGAACCATTATACAGGTACAGTCATGGGTAAGCAAGTGACAGACTTCAATTCATTTACAGAATGGAAATGAAGCACCATGCTTCTTGACAGAGCGTAGGGGAACAATGCGGCAGACCCACACTGCTGTACTAAGCAAGGTCCTAACGGAGGTGGTTTGCTGTTGCCTTCCTCTGACCATAATGGGGATGAACGTTGATAATGATGATGAAGACGACACAGCACCCAGTCATCTCAGGGCAGGTGAAAATCCCTGATCCCACTGGGAATTGAACCCAGGACCTAGTTCTCGGGAAGTGAGAATGCTACTGCACGAGCTGCGAACCTCAGTCCATTTATAAGATACTGGAAAAATGCTGTCGGCATACAAATCAGATTTCTTCCAAAATATTCTTGTGACCAATAACAGAATTTTGTTCTAATGTGTAGGACCTGCACCCAATAATCATTATCCATAGTTAAGATACCATGGCTTAAGGTCGATCTAAATGTAGAAAGTAAAATTCGTTCTTATGTGAATTGAATGCAGAGAAACAGTTTACAGCAAATCAAATAAATAAAAAATGCATTCTTATGATAAAATTGAAAACTCACTTTGAAAAATCTAGCTTTATTCACATTTCACATGCAAAAAAATACTTTTGTGTGAGGTTTTCTCTATGCTCACCACTTTTATGTTTGAAACTTGAGTTAATTGGTTTAAATCTTGTAAGAAGGTAGACAAATAAATGTAATTAATAGTCATCCTGGTGTATTGTGAATGCTTTACCCATTGCCATGGTATAAGCAACATGGTTAAAAGACAATAAAAGCCTATACCGAATCAGTCATTGTCCTACTCAACAAAAATTAAATCAGTTGCCAGGCTATGGTGGTCTAATGTCAAAATTGTGGTAGAGTAAAAATTGGGAATCAGAATTAAAAATATTCCTATCATGGCACAAAAGAGGAGAATATGTGCTAGGTAGAGTTAGGGATTCAAAAGAAAGGAAATAGCTTTTTGATCTATCTGGTAGTTTCAAGGATACTTAAATCAAAACATCTTGACATATTCACACTTTTTTTATGAGTTAACCTTACTTCTCCAGTGGAGTGTGTTCTCTTATTTGCACATGGTGTTGCCACACCTGCATCTTGCAATTTATTGGCTTAAGTCCCTGATCCTGTACCCAAAATCCAGAAGATTTGTCAGCCATAGTAAACATGACATGATGACATGCATCACGCAACATGACGGGACATCATATATCACATTATGTGTAAGACAAACATATTTAGAAACAAATTATTAATTTGTTTTGCATTACATCTATTCTTACTGGGAATCTTACTGTAGGGGTCAATCCAAATCTGGATACCAGTAACTTAAGCTGTCCTTGATGAGAACTATCTGAAATGAAATCTACAGCATATTTAAATCTTCACATATGATCACTACAAAGTCTTATTAGTATCTACTCTGTTGGGAGACTATTTTCAGAACTGATACTGAATGACACAACTCAAAAAGCTGTTTGATGTGAAACAAGTGATGTATCATTGAGAGGTACAGAGGCAAGTGAGTGTGCCGGAGCTTGCTTCAGTTCATTACTACCAGCACTCCATCATAATAATGTGCCTGTGGTTAACCTTCAATGGACTGCACCATAATCTAGAGTGAAACTGATGCATATCTGTCAATATGTGCCTAGTATTGACACACATCAGACAAGATTGCCCACACTAGCTAAGAAACGGGACATAGTGATAACATCCATGATTTGCGCAAGCAGTAGTTGCTTGGCAGAGGGCAGTGGAAGCAGTTGTGTGTGTGTGTGACAAGTGGAAGGACCCACCAATATGAAGTGCAACACACTGTCAATTGGGGCCTGGTGTGTGAAGTGACACAGAGCAAGTGGCAGTGGCCATCACAGTTATGAAGTGTAATTTGATTGACATGGCAGGACCCTAGCACAATCTTATATGAGCCATGGACAGCAGGTGATATACTAAGTTATGTATCTTTCACTGTTCAGTTGAAAACTGGTTACAAGGTTCGGAGGTTTCCCAAGGTTCTCATTGGTTTTTCTCCTTGATTTTGGTTTAGTAATTGTCACAGTGTTTAGTGTCCAAAAATTTTGTTCAAAGAGCCTATACAAAACTGTATTGATTTGAGAGTAACTGCCACAGTGTGTTAGTGTACATAAATATATTTGAACATTTCTTGCAAGTTAAAGAATAGATGTTACAGTGCGTTAGTGGCCAAAAATGTCATTTCTATAGCCAGTTATAAAACTGACTGTTCTGAGAGTAACTAGCACAGTGTGTTAGCACAAGTCAATGCATTTGGACATTAGTTTCATGTTAAAGTATAAATGTCATGGTGTGTTAATGGTAGAAAAGTTCATTTGAATGGCTAGCATGAACTGTTTCTGTTTGGCAGTAGCTGCCAAAAGGTTTTAGTGCCTGTAAATGCAGTTGAATGTGTGTCTCTAGTTAGAGAACATGTGCTACTATTTGTTAGTAGTGGTTAATTCACTTGATAAGGACTGTATAAAACTGTTACGACTTTGGCAGTAACTGCCCCAGGCTGTAGCTTTCATTTGTTGAATTTCATTTCTTGTCAAAGTATGTTATACACTGTTAATAGTCAGTTTGTTTGCACAGGGTGTATACACCAGTTTGTTCTTTGAAGGCAACTGTCTCAGTGGACTCCTGCCAGTAAGTTCATTGAAAGTTCAATACATTCTTTTCAAGAAAGAGTGATTGCTGCTATGGGCTAGTGCCCATAAATTGCACCCTGAGGAAATTTTATTCAATTTCAGTGTTTTAAAGAGTTTAATATTCAGTGTAGAATTGTTTAACAAAAAGTAATTGCTGCAGTGGGGTAGTTCCTGTAGTTCTTAGTTGGTGTTATAAAAAACAATAGTTTGTGGGCTAGTGCCATAAGTTTATTTATTATTCAGTATATGTTAACTTTAACAAAAGTAAATGCTGTAGTGGGGTAGACCCCATAAATTACATTTTGGGAAAGGTTCTTAAAATAACTGTCATCAGGGACAAACTGTTTGTAACTTCTTCTATTACTAACCTGTTGTTCTAAAAGTCCAGTGGTGTTAACTTCAGGACCTTGTGTCCTAGCTTATGGGCCCTAAGTTACTTTCACCATTTCAACCTCCATGCAAAGGTGGTATCAGAAATTAAAAATTAAAATAACTTTTCCAAACTTCTTCAGTGTATGCTTCAGTATATTAATGTTAACAATGTTAAATATCTTAATGATCAAATGAGTATTTTACACAAAATATAAAATATTAAGAAAAACGTAAGTGGTGCTAAATAATAAAACCAGAAAGCTAAAAACTGTTCAGAATATGCAAATATATGTCACAATTAAAAGTTACAACACTCAAGTTGATCAGAGGAATATTTGGACCAAAATTTACATTTTACAAAAATTGTAGGTGCTACACATTACACTCAGAAAAATGAAAATTCTTATGTAACCTCAGTTACATGCAAAACCATATATATCTGACACCATTTAGCTAACTCTATTAGTTTTCAAGTTATTAACTAAAAACCATATTTGAAACAAAAAAGTCTTTATTCATAATAGATTAGTTATCATTTCTATTTATAATAAAAAATTGTAATTACAGAAGTTGATTACATTCATAGAACAATATGGCTGTACCAAGTTTCAAGACTGTATTGTAAATAATAATAATAACTGCAAGGAATCTTAAACAGGCAGTTCAGAAGTCTTGTTCTACTGTCTGTTCTGTTCTATCATTCTAGCTGGCAAAATTTAAAAGCAGGTGAGCTAAACCTTTTCCAGTAACTAGAGCAAATTTAACTATTAATATGAAAATTAAGAAGATAGTAAATTGTTAAACAACAGAGATATTAATTAATATATGTCCAAGAAATAGGCCATTTAGATGTTGCTACCTGTGCCTAAGGCAGTTGGTAGTACATGTTCTGTTTGGCAGTCTGCTACACCCATATATAATTCAAGAGAGGCAGCTGAGATACATACTTCGCACCGAGATATCAGTCTGTCTCCATCAGTCAAACACCTGTGTGTGCTGTGCAGCAAATGATTCAGAGCCATGCACCTAACAAAAACATTTTACGTAAAAGTAGAAAGTGAACTCTTGAGTACTGTACACCATCCTGGATCACTTAGATTTCACAGAAGTAATTGTTCATGTGCTGCTCGTAACACTCACATAACTGTATGGCAAGTGAGAGCTTATTTTCCACTTTTAACATGAGCAATTAACTCGAGAAGAACAAGGAAACTTTATGTAGTATTCTGTGCTCTTTAGTGTCTGGTTTGAATGTAAAAAGACTAATGAACAATTGAATATAGATTTCTATGTACATTCATGTATTGGACTCGCTTGAGACTAGAGACTTTTGAATTACTTCCTGCTTGGCTATGAATGAAGCAAGACACTTGTATGCTATTTGGATACGTGTAAATGAGTCTAATGTTTAAGGAATAAGCTTGCAGAAGTTATTGTCTGAGTAAGTTGAAAATATAAAGTGACTGAACTGGAAAGTATTCTACGAGTACCAAAATTATTTCAAGGACAGAGAAGTATGTTAATAAATGCCTTTAACCAGCTATAGTCTTTGGAGAAGAAGCTTTTGGGAGATTAACATAGCTGATTACCCAGAGAAGAGGATTGGCTACACACAATTTTCAAGTTAACTGAACTGAGATACGTGTGTGCCTTGCAACCCAATACCAAACTGTCTCCTGTCATCTGAAAAACATTAGAACGTGGTGACCCAAGTGACAGGTCCCAAAGAAAACAGGAATTTTAAGACAGAAACAGGAAGAAGATATTATGAGTTGCCATAGCAACCAGACCTAACAAGATACAAGAACTGTTTCCAGTAACTGTATTGAGTCCAATAAACCAATGCAACAAAGTTGCGAGTATGACACAGTAAAAGAACTGAGAAAGTAATAGCAGCAAAAAACCGGAGAGAAAACTTCAACATTTCAACTAAGAAGATTGGGTGTGGAGAGTAAGCAGTCTTCATACATGTACATCATGCCGACACCGATGCAGTAATCAGCCACCAACGCCGACAACACCAGCTGCTGCTCAAAAGAGCTGACTCCACGTCCACTCACCGACGATGACGCTGAAACCAACATTTGACACCGCTGGTGCAAGTGCTGTCCACCAGTGCTGATTACACATTCACTCACCAACACAGCTATAACTCTATGCCAGGTGAATGAAAAACAATAATTATTTTGTAAAGCTGAGGGAACCGTTGAATGATAAACTGTTAGTATAGTTATTATACTTAAGAGGTCAATTTTTTTTAATGAACACCAGAGCTAAGAGTAATAGGAATATGGATCAAGAACAGCAACTAGATAGCTGTGACTAGGGAAATGCCAGATTTCTCTGAATCAGTGAATTTAATTAAAGCACAGCAGGCAGATTCAGCAGCTGTAAACACTCACATTGCTTCTTTAAGCAAAGAGTTAAATGATAGATTAGATGAACAGAAGGTGGAGTGCTACTTTAAGTGAAAAACTAGAAGCAAAGGGTGAGGTTTTAAATACTAAGTTCAATGCCTTAAATTATAAAGTGGAGAGTTTGCAATTAGATTTAAAGAATGAACCCAGTAATTCCCTGAATATCCATGTAAACCAACTGTTCACTGACTTTAGTCAGACCAAGAGTAATCAATTTTAGGACTTAGCTAAAAAACTAGAATTCAATATTGAAGATAAATGTAAAAATGTATAATCAGAATTAATTAAAAATTAAAGTTTTGTAAAAATATATTTAATGTTAAATTTAATTCTGTAAGACAGGAAATGAATATCTTGAAAGAGAGCACAGATTGGCCTAAGGAAGTAATGTCAATTATTCAATCAAAAATCCCAAGGGTTTCTACACACAATGTTAGTTTGCGAGTAGATGATATAGGACAAAGTTTTAAAGAAGAAATAGCCAACTTTGACATTATAAATGTAAGTAGTCTGGTGGAACCATTTAAACTAATTAAAGATTGAAAAGCTTCCGGGAGAATAATCTCCAGAAATGTTTCGACTGTTGCTTTTTCCAAACTTAATGATAATAACAATGTTACAGATGACTCATGGATAGAATTCAAACTTGTCCAGGACAGATTAGAACATAAAATAATTTTACCTAATGTTGTGTTATCTAGTAAAGTGGTGAATTTTTTGTTGTGGGGAGACTTTCACAAAAAAATTAACGAGAAGTATTGAGCCATGAGTAATCAAGTGAAGTTAATATCAAATACATGGGATCCGGTTGGAGTCACATCTGTCTCCCAAGGACGTTAATGTTCTGTGTTAACGGGCAGAGTGACGACCATGGATCCCTCTTGCGTGTTTGATTTAAGGGGGGGAATATGTAATGCTTCGAGAATTTCAGAGTAAATTCTAGAACCACTCGGCCTTCCCACATTTCAAACACCTGACATTTTAGAGGTGAGTGGGAGAAATGAATATGCCCAACTGTGCATCACTTATTTGTACGTGCAGGTCAAAGAAAAACAGTTACAAAAAAAAGATGGACCCGGCGGCTGAACGGCGGCAGACAGGTACCTGCTGTATGGTACACAGAGTCTCCGTGTACGGGTCGAGAAGAACAAGGAAACTTTATGTAGTATTCTATGCTCTTTAGTGTCTGTGTTGATTGTTAAAAAAACTAATGAACAATTTAATATAGATTTCTATGTACATTAATGTATTGGATTCGCTTGAGACTATAGACTTGAATTACTTCCTGTCTTGGCTATGAGCGAAGCAGACACATGTATGCTATTTGGATATGTGTAAATGAGTGTAATATTTAAGGAATAATTTAGCTGTAGAAGTTATTGTCTGAGTAAGTTGAAAATATAAAGTGATTGAACTGAAAAGTGTTCTTTGAGTACCAAAATTATTTCAAGGACAGAGAAGTATTTTAATAAATTCCATTAACCAGCTATAGTCTTTGGAGAAGAAGATTTTGTGTGTTCAACATAGCTCATTACACAGAGAAGAGGATCAGCTATATACAATGTGCAAGTTAACTGAATTGAGAGACTTGTGTGCCTTGCAACCCAATACCACACTGTCTCTTAATCGTCCAAAAAATGTTAGAGTAGGTGTAAAGCATGCACAGACAAATTATGTGTCTTTTCATAAAAACATAAAAAAATACAACCAGTAGATTATCTACCTGCCACCCCATATATGGTGAATCAGCCGGGAAACTGAACTGTGAAAGTGATCAGTACAAAACAGGGAAGTCGGTAGGCACTAACAGAATAGCAAAGTGGAACATAATGAATCCAGTGTGAAAACAACATTAATATGTGATCACGAGAATGGAAACTGAATTGTGAATGTGAGCTGCAGTAACCCTGAATGTGACAGGAGGAGGTAAGAGGATGACACTACATTACGGCTAAAATCAGCACTGAGGTTATAAGAAGACACTGCATTATTGCATAGCTGCATGGACTGGCAAATTACCTGCAAGCAACTGCATATGCTCATCAGTGCTCAGGCCCTCTCCTGGAGCTACTACAGTATGTGATACCCGCTACCATCCTCATCTCCACAGCTGCTGCTGCTGCTTGCATTACATCGCGACACGTACATCGCATTTGATGATACGCTGCACTGGCAATGCTCATCGAGGTCAAGCAGTTAAGTCAAGTCAAGAATATTTAAAGTATTTGTTAATTGCTTCTAGCATGCTATTTAAATGAAATCTAATGATAAGAATGAACTGAAAGTTAAGAGGGAACCATTCTCTAAAGATGAATCCTCAGAATTAGAAATAGAAATTAATGAGGATGGTTCCTTCAAAGTAATAAATCCAAAGTAGAGTCGGAGGTAAATTTCTATGTTACTATGAAATTAGAACCAATTTCTAATGATGAAGAAATTGGAGTTCAAGTCAAAAAATAAAATGCAGAATTAATAGAGTTATTAGGTAATGAAACTGAATTCAATATTTATGAAATTCAACCAAGTCAGGGAATACTAGAAACAGCTTTAAAATTGCTTGAAATGCTAGTGGAAATGTAAGATGCATGAAATTGGATGCAATTCTCTTTTTCTAAACTTGAGTCGCATCATAAAGAACTGAACAATAAGATGTAAGCTAATAGTAAAAGTAGTAAGATTGATACTGCTAATAATGAAATGAACTCACAACTATATAGCTTAAATTATAAAATTGATTCTAGCTACCACTATCTGCAGATCAAAGTAGAGCAACAGCTAACTAAATAGCAGAGTAGTTTCAAAACCAAAATTGATGAAGTTCACAAAGATTTCATAGATGCAGATGGCCATATGGAAGGGAGGATACCAGGAAAAATAGGCAATGAACACAGACTTTGCTGTAATCAGTTTGAGGAAGTAACTAATAAAGCAAATGCTTGTCAGAAGGATGTCAAGAAAGTAGAATTTGGCAGTAGTATTCTTCAGCAATAGTTTGCCCTGTGGGGAGGTAATCTACAAACAGAATCCCCTTTGCATCCCAAAACACTGATGCTATGACCTTTCCCACTGAAGGAATTGTCTTTGTTTTCTTTGGTGGCAGAGAATTGGCATGTTCCGACTGCTTTGACTGTCTCTGTGGTATAGTAGTACACCCAGTTTCATCTGTGGTCACAAATCGGCACAAAAAAATCTTGTTCATTTATCCTAAAATGGGTCACACATTGTTCCGATATGTCCATTCTCATGCGTTTTTGATCCAGCATCAAGAGTCAAGGCACCCATCCTGCAGACACTTTTTTCATTTCTAATTCTTCAGTTAAAATGTGATATACCCTTCCAGATGACATCTGGCAAGTGTGAGAAATTTCACGCACTTTCAATCAGCAAATATGTCAACTCCCAATGTGTTCCCCTCCCGGAGATCCAAATGAGGGGAAGTTTTAACTCCAGAATCTTTCACATGGAGAGACATGCCATGTACCACTTGGGAATGTGATGTGGTAGTTTTCCATTACTTTCCAGATAGGCAGTAGGATGCCAAGCCTAAAATCAACCACTCACTATGAGTCAGACACTGTCTGTAGCCGCCCCTCTGGGGTACAGTCGCTACTTGTACTCTTTTTGTACCCAAAGAGAAAAGGTGCCTCTTCTGCAAGCTTCACCATTCTGAAAGACTCTTTCTCCACTGTCACTTCCATTGAGATCTTATACATACACCAGGAAATTACAGGAAAAGGATGTGGTGAGGACAGGTTTGGGATAGGAAAGGGGGGACGACAGGCCATTGTGAGACACACTTTGTCTGGCTCCTCCCCTTTGCACTGTCTAGCTTGGGTGACTCTTCTGGTAGCTAAGCTACTGCCAGCATAGACCTTCAGATCCAGATGACATAAAGGGAAAAGGAAATTATGCAGACCTGAAGAGGATGGCAGAAGACCGGACGGCCTGGAGAACTACCATGTGAAAACCTGCCATTTGGCAGACCACTGTGTGTGTGGTTTGAGGTTTTCGGGTGCTAAACAGCATGGCCATCAGTGCCCAAATGCATAGAAACAGGAACACATGCAGTGAAGGGGCGAAGATGGACAGTGAACAAGGAGAATGGCTAAAAGACACAGACCTGATGCAGTTCCAAATCCTCACATACAGAGGCAAAGCAAGAGGAGAAGAAATGCACTAAAAAAGGAACAGAAACACAAGGAAAAGAGAACAGAAATCGAAGTGAAACAAGTAAGTAATCGTGACTGGCAGACCTCCTACCTAAAGCCTGGGTGAGCCAGTCACCCAGCAGCACATTAAAATCCTCTCCCTAAAATCCGAAACAACAAATTGGACAGGACACAAAACCGTAAGACCTTAACCACAGTCATTGTGTCATCTTGCAAAATAGAGGGCAAATCCAGTGGCCAAGAAACCATCACCCTCTGATCAGAGAATAAAAGACAGTCAAGTAAAATTTGGCGGACAGTGATCTGGATGCCACAAGCACTGCAGATTGTGGACAGGGGGGGGGGGGGGGGGGGGGTTCCTCCCGCTGGAGTAAACAACCATGCGTTATGGAACTGTGCCCAATGCAGAGTTGAGTGAGGAGAACCTCATCCCACCTGCACAACTGGTAGGACGTACGCCATGGCCGCATGGTGGCCTTGACCAGAAGCAGCTTATTTTCACCGACTGCCAGCCGCTCCTCTTCCCATTGACGCATAACACGAAAACGCAAAAGGGAGGTAGCAGCATGGAGGGGGGCGGCACATTCAACAACGTGAGGGAGGGAACATGCATCTTTGGCAGCCACATCCACCAGTTCGTTTCCCCTAATACGCATGTGCCCTGGCACCCAGCAGAAAGAAACCTCCTTCCCCTGCCGTTGCAGATGGAGTAGGGCATCATGGATGTTCTGGACGACCGTATCCGCTGGGTACAAGTGTTACATGGTCTGAAGGGCACTCAGAGAGTCAGAACAGATGAGAAACTTAAGACTGGGAACACATCTCATCTGCTCGAATGCCCACAAGATCGCAAACAATTCGGCATCAAAGATGGTAAACGCCGCAGGAAGCCGTAACTTGACGACTCAATCAGGGAAAACAACAGCACAGCAGAACACTGATGATGATGATGATTCAATCTGCAATCATCAATGACCATTTTGTGCTCTTTTGCAATGATTTATGGAGTAGTGACATATCTTGGCTGACCACTGCATGGATCATCATCTAAGCTCTCCCGACCAAATTTAAATTCATTTGTCCACTTTCCAACAGTTGAATATGAAGGAGTAGAGTCCTCCAGTGTATTCTGGAAATCAGCATGAATGTCCTCTGCTATCATACCTTTCCTTATGAAGTACTTAATCACTTCTCGAATCTTGACTTTTTCCATCTTTGCAAATCACTACACTGGAACAACAACAGAGCCATGTCACCACCACAGCTCTCTTTCACGAGCACTGACATGGCAAGTTTTTACAGGCAACAGTCCAATGAATACCACACGAACAACTCGCGCTAATGCTGACCTCTCATGGTGATCCCAAGAACTTTTCAAACTACGCTCATATTTACAACAGGGGTTAGGTGTAAGAGAAGGCCTGGTTGCCCTATAGGCCTGGTGGCCCTAATCTTGCCAGGATAAACAAATAAAATATAATGAAGCTGTTGCAGAGTATTTGTTGTTGCTACTCAAATGGTATCACAGAGTGTGTGCAAGGTAGTTTCGCACCATGAAGTACCAGTACAACATTTATCAGATTTTGTGGAGATGAGAATTCCTCGAAGACTAAACTTGTGTGCTGGACAGGGCCTCAAAGTCAGGACCTTTGCATTTCATAGCTAACTACTTTACTGACAGAGCTATCTGAGCAATGACTCGCAATCAGCCCTCACAGCTTTTCCTCCAGCAGTACCTTTTCTCCTGCCTTGCAAACTTGAGATGATCATCATGTGCTCTGAACCACAGAATGGGAATTTGATACCCTAATCATGAAGGGTATGTCAACAGAACTTATTGCTCTTGACACATACTGGCTCATTCAATTATATTTAATAATTACCAAATTCCTCCTCTTGTGATATCCAGTAGCTCATCACAACACAATTTCAGTAGGCATTGTAGAGGTATGAACCTAGAGAATTACTGTATTGTATTGTATTGTATTGTATTTATTGGTCCAGTAAATCTTACATGTACAGTACAGCACATCAGATATTGGACAGGTCAAAGTATATCTTATAATTAAAACACTTTAGAAACTAGAAAATTATGTTCACAAAATTTTACAGCACTTCATATACTGGGCAAGTCAATGTGTAAGTTATAATTAAACCACATTAGAAACTTGAAGTTTACAACTGAATACATGTATAAGCCAATATTAACGATTAAAGTATTTGCATGATCCTCACTTAAGCTCTAAGGATTTTTGAGGAACTCTTCTACACTATGAACTGACATGTACACTAGAGAATTACATTCACAGAATTTTGCTTCATATACTGGGCAAGTCGCTATACAACTTATACTTGAACCCCATTATAAACTTGAGAATTACATCTGAATGTATTTATAGGCCAATATTAATGGTTACAGTATTTGCATAATCATCACTTAGACTCTCGAGGATTTTGGAGGAACTCTTCCACACTATAAAAGCAATGTGTCAACAGATATTCTTTTAATGCAGCTTTAAAATTTTTTACATCTGTCATTACTTTAATTTCTCTTGGCAATTTATTGTAGATAATTTTTCCATGGTGTAATGTTCCTTTTTGGCACAAACTGGTTTTTGTATGGAGTACATGAAAGTCAGTTTTCTGTCTTGTATTATGATGATGAACATTTTCATTTTTGGGGAGGATACTAGGATTTGTTATTGTATATTTCTTTATAAACATTGCACTTTCAAATAGGAAAATACACGGAAGGGGAAGAATCCCCATCCTTTTAAATAATGGTCTACATGATTTGTTCCTTTTTATTCCAGCCATGATTCTCACTATTCTTTTTTGCATCCTGAAGAGTTTTAGGCAGGATGGCGAGTTACCCCAAAAAGTGATCCCATATTTTAGGACAGAATGTATATTAGAATAGTAAACTGTCATTAGACAGTCCTTATGACAGCAGTTTTCTAGCACTCTCATTAAATAACACATGGTACTTAGCTCCTTTAATATGTTGTCAATGTGAGTTTCCCATCTAAGATTATCCTGTAGCCAGACCCCCAGAAATTTTGTATTAGGCACACTTGCAATATCCGTGTCTGACATTTGAATTTTTATATCCTCTTCAATGTTTCTCTTGATATTATGAAAATTTAATGCTACTGTTTTGCTTTTATTTATTATTAGTTTGTTTTGGTTGAACCAGTTTACAACATTTGTTAATGCTTCAGACAGTCTTGTCTGTAGTATCTCTGCAGTCTTCCCGCTGACTAATATGCTTGTGTCATCTGCAAACTGGATAGTGCTATGGTACTGGTTGGCTGATGTTAGGTCATTTATATATATCAAAAATAGGATAGGGCCCAGTACCGAGCCCTGCGGTACTCCATATTTTACTGCTTTATAATCAGAATAGTGTCTTGTTGATTTATTTTCTTTGTGAAAATGTATTTCTACTACTTGCTTGCGGTCAGTAAGATATGATCTAAGCCAGCTGTTAGGCATACCTCTGATACCAATTCTTTCAAGCTTCTGCAGCAATAGAGTGTGGTCTATGATGTCAAAAGCCTTAGACAGATCAAGGCATATGCCAGTTACTTTTTGTCCACTATCAATTTTTTCGAGTACTTCACCCAGAAATTCATATATTGCTGTTTCTGTTGATCGGCCTTTCCGGAAGCCATGTTGGGTTGTGGATAATATTTTGCACTTTTCTAGAAAATCTAGCAACCTCTTATGAAAAATTTTTTCTAGTATTTTAGAAAATGTAGATAGCAAGGCAATAGGTCTATAATTGGCTATGTCTTCTTTCTTACCCTTTTTGAACAGTGGTTTTAGTTTCACTGTCTTTAAGCAGGAAGGAAAGACTCCATTTGTTAATGAACTGTTGAAAATGTGGGCTAATGGTATTGCAATGAGGTCCCCCACATTTTTAATGACATAATCTGGAATCTCATCCACACCTGTTGAAAATTTTGTTTTTAACTCTCTTATTGATAGTATAATTTCCTTAGGGTTGGTTGGAGTAAGAAATAGAGAGTTGCAGTTTCTATTTTGATTGGATGGTGTTGTAGCAGGATTTTTATTTGAAGATTTTATGTCAGATAGTAATTTTTCACTAATATTTGCAAAGTATGTATTAAAAGCATTGGCTACTTCTTCTGGATTTGTAATTTTTTTGCCATCTTGGATTACCTGGAGATTTACATTTTGGGAGGTCTCGTTTCCTACTTGTTCTCTGACTATCTTCCACATGGCTTTCATTTTGTTCCTGGCCATTTTTATATGGTGATCATTTGTTGTTTTTTTAGATTCTTTTATGACTTTGTGAAGCACTCTCTTATAATTCTTGAAATGCACCAGAAATTCTTCTGTAACATTTTGTGTTTTTGAGATTTCATAAAGTCTCCTCTTTTCAGCACATGATATTTTAATGCCTTTCGTCAGCCATGTAACATTTCTTTTTTTAGTTTTTAATGTTTGGTTTTTAACTGGAAAAGAAATATTGAAATAATGGGAGAATATTTCCATGAACATGTCAAACTTTTTACATGTGTCCTCATAGTTGTCTATATCATTCCATGTTTCTTTTTTCAGTAAGTGCCTTAAGTGTTCTAGGTTGTGCTTGCTAAAATTTCTACCTTTTCTTGTCATTTGTTGTTCAGTATTTCCTGCAGTGTCTACTGGGAATTCAATAAACTGTGCATAATGATCACTGAAACCTGTATTCATATTTCCAGATTTGTATAAATATTTATCTGTATTTATTAGTATCTGATCTATAGCACTGCTTGACGATTTGGTGACTCTGGTGGGGGATTTGATAGTTGTATGTATGTTGTATGTTTTTAATAAGGCCTCAAGGTTTAATCTGTCTTTTGAGTTCTTATTGAAATCTATATTAAAATCACCACATATGATGGTTGTTTTACTAACTATTTTTATACTGTTAAGTGCCTTCTCAAGATTTTCAATGAAAGTAGTTACTGTTTCCTATTATCTTGCAAAAGGTTGTATAGGGCAAATTGGTGCCAATCTCACTGCCACAAAAAGAACCTAGACTCACTGCTGAACCCCAGAAAATGTCGCTAAGTGTCCCAGTTGATTGTGACTCTATACCAAGCAAGTTTTTGTTGCCAGTGAGATGATGTCAGCAGTACACGATACACGGTACACCATTATCTAAACCCAGCGTTCAGCAATCTTTTATCACTGGTTTGTGGTGATACCTTGCTGAATTTCAGTTGTTTTCTTCTGTCTATTAATTAGAACATTAGATAATCCTATGATCTTCTAAGGGTGTATACATTCTGGATGGTGTAATTACTGAATTTTTGAGCACCTGTCTGCCTTTGCCATCCGAGAAATGCAAGGACATCTATTTCTTTTAAATGTAACAGAACAGTTTTTTTCTGCGTTACAGTTTTATGAAATAGTTACAAAATTTTCATTTTTCATGTTTCATGATGAACAAGTTGGGACTGCAGCAATACAGCCAAGTATACTTTGCTGGGAGCAACAACTTTAGCCAGTGACCAGCTACTGTGAGAAGATAAAGATGTTTTGTCTGTGACCATTATTATTATAAATGTAAAAATGAAAAATATGAAAACCACATACAAATTTAACTTTTGAATTGCACAGTCTTCATGTTGTATCTACTAATGAACAGTCATCAGTTTGCAAGACTACATAATTGTGATTATGATAAGCATCTGTTAATTGTGATGTTTCATTACTTTCAAGAGCAGAAATAAATATTTCTCCAATGTAAAAACAATCAATATGCCTAACAAGAACTTGCATCCAAAGTATAGCCATACTTATATACAACAACAATCTAGTTAAAAAAAAAAGAAAAATTTTTGATGTTTTTGGTTTGCCAGCACATGGTCACATAAAATTGAGTCTTAGCATAGCAAAGGGCATGTGCCTGCTCTTTTTGCCATACTATTGTCCTGAATCTATCTCATTGTCACTTTTTCTGCAGTCATTGCTCTGCTATCGCAAGTCTGCTCATTGTCACTTTTTCTGCAGTCATTGCTCTGCTATCGCAAGTCTGAAAAATAGTGATAAGCTGCATGTGTAGGCCATCTGGGCATACTGCGCAGCTATGTTGTGATCTCTGTCTGGAAGTTCCAGTAATGTTAGAAACATCCAATAGCCGCCATGAATCATTTTTCATTATACTGAGATTACTGAAAATAAGCTCACATAAGGATTAAATTTTAATCAGTATACCCCACATACAGGTAAATACTTGGTCATTGGTTATTTAGTGCTCAGGAATGGTGTGCATCACGTATCACTTCAATTTCCATCAGATCACAGACAGGTGGTACATACAATTCTAAATGATCTCAATTTAGCAGTGTTGATTAACACACAATATATTACTTTTGTTCTTTCAAAGTAGAACATTAAGATCAGTTTTATTTCTACAAATATGATATTTACACCCATAAATAACAGTAAATCATCAGTACATGTAGTGGGCCATAATTCACCTGCAATATTATATACATAACAACAAATATTTTGAGACAAAAACTTTTTCTTAAAATACTGCTCATTTAGAAGACAGGCAGAGATAAAGGTATTTATTGCCATTTAACCAGTGTCAATTCTGAGGAAATTAGAGTACAGATTTTTGCTAAAGGAGTTCAATATGCTATACATTTTGTTTGATTAATAAGAGACTGAAGAAATTAGAGTCACTGAAAGATATACTTACACGAGAATAGGGTAGAAAATGCTCATGTCATTTATGTGGACAACCAAGAACATCTCTGCACTTTCTTTTGCTCCTGGCAGAAGTCTCACACCAGAATGCACTTTTAGGCCAGGAGGTAACATGACATTGTCTGGATAAGACAGTGCCCTGAAAAACTGCAACATAAATTCAGCGTTACTTTGTGGTTATTAATCACCAAATTAGATTAGATTAGATTAGATTTACTTTCATTCCAATTGATCCGTAGTGAGGAGGTCCTCCAGGATGTGGAACATGTCAGAAAAACAACAATACATGACAAATATTTAAACTAAAACAAATAAGCTAATGTACCATTCCACAGGTCCCAAGTGGAATGATCGTCATTTTTTAATGAACACTAAGAGTCATTTTACAAATACTATTGCACTGAATTTAAAATAAAAAAGTTTTATATTTATTTATAAGGTAAGAAACATGTAATACAACTACTGTAATACTTATTTACAATGAACACATTACTGCACTGAAATGGTGCAGAAGTTAGATTATACTTACACACACACACACACACACACACACACACACACACACACACAAATTTTCAGTGAACACATTACTGCACTGAAATTGTGCAGAAGTTATGTTGTACTTATATACAAATCAGTTGGTTTTCCTCAGAAATTCATCAATGGAGTAGAAGGAGTTGGCCACCAATAAATCCTTTAGGCTTCTCTTAAACTGAATTTCATTGGTTGTTAAGCTTTTTATGGCTGCTGGCAAGTTATTGAAAATGTGTGTTCCTGAATAATGCACACCTTTTTGTACAAGACTAAGTGACTTTAAATCCTTGTGAAGATTATTCTTATTTCTAGTATTGATTCCATGAATTGAGCTGTTGGTTTGAAAAAGTGATATATTTTTAATGACAAATTTCATTAAGGAATAAATATATTGGGAAGCTGTAGTTAGGATCCCTAGTTCCCTAAACAGGCTTCTGCAGGATGTTCTTGAGTTCACACCACATATAATTCTTACTGCACGTTTTTGTGCCCGGAAAACTTTAGCTTGGCTTGATGAATTACCCCAGAAAATAATCCCATATGACATTATGGAATGAAAGTAAGCATAGTATGCCAGCTTTTTCATTTTTATATCCCCTATGTCTGACAAAATTCGCATTGCAAACAGAGATTTGTTAAGACGCTTCAGCAGTTCTGTGGTGTGCTCCTCCCAGTTGAATTTATTATCAAGCTGTAATCCCAAGAATTTAACACCGTCCACTTCTTCTATCTTCTTGTCATCATATGTTAGACATATACTCTTGGGACACCCCTTACAAGTTCTGAACTGCATGTAGTGTGTTTTTTCAAAGTTTAGTGACAAAGAATTGGCTAGGAACCAGTGATTAATGTCTACAAATATTTTATTGGCTGATCTTTCTAAGACTACACTTGATTTGCTATTTATTGCAATGTTTGTATCATCAGCAAACAAAACAAACTTGGCATCTGGTAATGTTACTGATGAAAGGTCATTGATATACACAAGAAAAAGTAAGGGCCCCAAAATGGAACCTTGTGGGACCCCACATGTAATTAGTTCCCAGTTGGATGATGCCTGATAGCTTGATACATGTCTCTTTCCTAATAACACCCTTTGTTTCCTGCCAGAGATATAAGATTTGAACCATTTTGCAGCATTTCCTGTTACACTATAATATTCTAGTTTACTTAAAAGGATATTGTGATTTACACAGTCAAATGCCTTTGACAGATCACAAAATATACCAGTTGCCTGCAATTTTTTGTCTAATGAATTAAGTACATTTTCACTGTAAGTGTAGATAGCCTTCTCAATATCAGAACCTTTTAGAAATCCAAACTGTGACTTTGACAGTATGTTATTTGAGATAAGATGGTTATAAAGACGACTGTACATTACTTTTTCGAAAATTTTTGAGAATGCTGGCAACAGTGAAATTGGACGGAAATTTGATGCTATTTCTTTATCTCCCTTCTTAAACAGTGGCTTAACTTCAGCATATTTCAGCCATTCGGGAAATATTCCACTGATAAACGACTGGTTACACAGATAGCTTAATATGTTACTTAGCTCAGAATCACATTCTTTAATTAACTTTGTTGATATTTCATCATACCCACTAGATGTTTTTGATTTTAAAGATTTTATGATGGACATTATTTCTGTTGGGGTAGTGAGGGTCAAATTCATATTATGGAAGTTACTTGAAATGTCTGGTCTAAGGTAATCCATAGCAGCATCTACCAAACCTGACAACCCCATCTTTTCAGTAACAGTTATAAAATGTTTGTTAAAAAGTTCTGCAACACTATACACATCTGTCACCAATGCATCATTTACTCTTAATGCTATTTGTTCCTCTTCATGTCTGGTTCTACCGGTCTCCTCCTTCACTATATCCCATATTGTCTTTATTTTGTTATCTGATATGACTATCTTTTCCTTGTAATATATTTGCTTTGACATCCGTATTACAGTCTTTAATATTTTGCAGTATTTCTTATAATGTGCTATAGCATCAACATTGGAAATGTTTCGGATTGACAGATACAGTTTTCTTTTTGTTTTACAAGATACCCCTATTCCTCGAGTAATCCATGGCTTCTTTGTAGACTTTGCTCTAACCTTGGTAAGTTTTGGGGGAAAGCAGTGTTCAAATAAGGTAAGCACTTTATTAGCAAAAATGTTATATTTTTCATTCATGCCATGAGCACTGTAAACATCAGTCCAGTGAATGTCTCTGAGGAGTGTCCTAAAATAATCAATTTTTGGCTTACTGATTACCCTCTTGAGCTCAGATTTAACAGATTTTATATCCTGTTCAGTATTAACATTTAACAGAAGGAACTGCATGTCATGGTCTGAGAGGCCATTGACTATTGGTTTTGTAATATAATTTTGTTCATTTGACTTTTCTATAAAGATATTATCAATGGCTGTTTGTGAGCAAGTGGTTATCCTAGTGGGGAACTTTACTGTGGGAATTAAGTTGAATGATAGTGTTACTAACTCAAATAGGTTCTTATTGGGAGAGTCTTTAAGGAAATCTACATTGAAATCACCAGCAACCACTATTTCTTTGTTTTTGGTTGTTAAATGGGCCAGTACAGCTTCAAGGTGGTTTACAAACAGATTAAAGTTACCTGCAGGTGCTCGATATACACTTAATATTATGAAAGATTTTTTGTGAAAATCTAATTCTGTTGCACATGCTTCCATATGCTGTTCTAGGCAAAATTTATGAATGTCTATGTTCTTAAATTTATGACAGTTCCTGATGAATGTGGCAACTCCTCCTTTCTCCATTTCTGATCTACAATAGTGAGATGCTAACCTAAACCCTGTAACACTTAAAAGTTCTATACCAGTGGTCACATGATGTTCAGAGAGGCAGATTATGTCAGCTGGGTTTGAAGACTCTAATTCATCTATGCAGATAGATAATTCATTAATTTTATTTCTCAGTCCTCGAATATTTTGATGCAATAAAGATAGCTGACATTTCACATTGACTGACTTAAAATTGGATGGAGTTAAAATATCTGCTGACAGTTGAAAATTCTTAACCAATGGCTGTTTATGTTGATGTAATAAGCTGGAATTATGTTTTTTGATTTCTTTCTCAAACTGAAGGTTTGTCTCAGTTCTAACCTCTCTTAAAATTTGTTTTCTTTCTGTCCTCCCTACCCTAAAAAAGGGTCTTTTCTGAATCCTATAACCACTGGTATTTTACCACTCATGACAGTGCCTCCCCCCTTTAACTTTCCTGCTATTTCCCCAGCCAATTTACCCTTCCCCTTCCTGTTGAGGTGAAGGCCATGCCTAGTATAATCCCACCTACTGACAGAATCAACATGAACCACACCAATGTGTGACCCCGCACCCGACATGAGCAGCCGTTCCAGCTCCAAATTAACTCTCTTGACAGAAGAGTTCAAATGAGGTCGGTCATGGCGCCCAAGAACAGATACAAACTCAACACTGGTATGCCTCGATGCTGATGCAATCTTCGCCAGGTCACACTCTATGCTGTACCCAGGATCTCTGTCAATACTGTTACCTGCCCCACCCACTATAACCACGGTGTCTTCCTTAGTGAAATCTTTGCAAAGTGATCCTAAATCCTCTGTCACCTGCTCCAGACCAGCACTAGGTTTAAAAAAATTGGTGACCTGGTATTCTGATCCTAGTTCATCCTGCAAGAGTTGGCCAACACCTCTTCCATGAGAACTACCTAACAACAACACTTTCTTTCTCTTTACTGATTTCCCTACATTCTTACTTTTCAATTTGCTGCTGAAAGTTTGTTGTGCCCTGTCTACACCTGTAACTGCTTGAGGCTCACCAGCTTCTAACTGAAGCAACAGGTCAAATCTATTTTCCACATTCACCATAAAGCTGTCAGACAAAGTTCTAGGCCTGTTCCTCCTGTTGCCTGTTGCCACTTCCCACCTCTCTTTACCCTTCTCCCTCCTTAACCTGTCAAGATCTCCCCTGGCCTTGTCTAACTCAGCCTGAAGGGCAGCAATTTTCCCCTCCTGTTCCAGTATCTTCCTATCTCTACTACAAATCCTACAAAACCACTGATGAGTCTCATTTACTTCCCCTATTCCCACGCCACTACAGTCACCCACATGGAAAAAACTACAGCACCCATCACACCAAAGCCCCGACCTAACAATTCTACGGCAAGTCAAGCACTTTTCACTCATGATAAACGTAATAATTTATTAAGAATAAGTCAGTTAAATTACAGATAAACACGAAAATATGGTTACACAAATTTGGCCTATACGCAACTGTGTGTAAACAAAAACAAAAGTGCAAAGTTTCTGAAACAACAAGTTAAACTTTACGCTACTTTCCGGAAATGCTAGTTAAATAATGAAGAGGTACACTAAGTTAAATTGCTGGAGAGAGCAAGGAACAACTAAACGAAATTCTATAGATTTGCTGCAGCAGAACGTAAACAGAAAATACGACTGTACGGTCTTTTCGCGTTTTCTGCTATATTACGTAATGAGAAATGAAACCTTTAATGGTACACTTAAACGGCACACTAATACACTTATTTACCACGTAATCAGTACTAATCTATGTGTTTTATAATCTAAAATAACTTATCTTTACGAGAACACCAAACCTCGCGCTAGTCGCTTGGCTGGCAAATGAGACCTCCTACAATGCATCTACAAAATGCCATACACCCTGTAGTTGAACTTATTTGTACAGTACACTGCAATCCTCCTGTCTTTTCTCCTTTACTGTGGAAGGAGAAGTATTTCTATTTTGTTAGAGAGCAATTAACCCAGCTGTTTTATTCCCACACTATTTCTTAATACCCTTTATGCAATACAAAATGCTTTCCATTGGATGATTTGTTCACTCAAGAAAACAAAATTGGGATGATAATGTAATCAGAGATGGGTCATAAGTGGTTTCCTAATCACATGACATCAGATGATATGATTTCCATGTCACTGTTTGGATTTTTAAATGATCTCAAAACTGAGAAGGATTTTTATACTTACAGTAAAAATGATTTAATTCAATAAATAATAAATTAGAAGCTACATTTACTTACTGCAGTTCATCAAAGGTATTTCACTGGTTAGATCATAACTTTCATTTATTTATGATTTAAATAACAAAAACAGCACCAGTGAAAGAAACAACTAACTGGTGCAGTTTTCATTATTTAAATCATGAATGACACAGCTGCAAACTTTCCTGAGTGTTCTACTATGATGAACAAAATTAAATCCATTTAATTACCACTTCATTAAAAAATTCACATCATTAACAGAATGTTGACAGGAAATACAAGGTGGTCATAATTAAACTTCTACTAAATGAGCCAGTTTAGACAGAAAATTATTTCCTGTATGGATACCCAACTTTATGGGACTAATGTTCAGACTGTGGACTGCAGGATTTCCATTGTTAATAGTGTTAGTGTCATGACTTGCAGTTACGCACTGGTACTGGTATGGTGACGTAGGGTTGAAACACAAACAACAGTGTGTTTTACAGTTGCAGACAGTCAACAGTGGTTGGGACAAGGTGAGTAGGGCTTTACTTGTTAAGCTGCTTCATAAAAACAACAGTAGTAGCACTGCTGTTGTTCATGAGTACTGACAAGACTGAATAACATGATTTGAATTAACTGGTATTTGGGAATTGCTCCTGGTGGAGTACAATGGCCAATTGTGCAACAAGTTGTTGAAGAAGTTACTGGTGCCATGGCTGAGAATGCTGGACACAATATTGTGAAATGATATCTGTACAAACTTCCCATTACTCACTAACTTTTGCCAATGACACAGACACTCTGTGTAGACTTTGCTCTTGTATTTCTTACAATCTTACCCTCTTATGTGGAAACTGAAACACATTTCTTTCAATGGTTCATTCATTATTTCTCTTCTGCATGTTCTTAAATAGGTTTCCAGGAAGTTTCATTTTCATACAATCACTTGTTTTTCAATTTAATGATAACCACCCTGCATTTCTTAATTAATCTATCAAAATTACTCATAGACAGGATGGTTAGCCATTACTTGCCTTCAGTATGTGACTTTCCTGTATTGCTGAATGATACAGTCTATTCCATACATTCAAAACTAATAGTTCCATCTTCAGAGAGGAGTGAGGGATTGGTTGAGGAAATGTTGAAAGATGAGGTGAGTCACTCACCCAAGAATGAGAGGGATCATCTGTTGTGAAGATGAAGGGAACATAGAAGAAGCAGGAGTAGAAGATCAAAGAGAATATATTGGTAAACACCATGCAGCTGCAGTCCAGAGATGATATAAAAACAAATATCAAACTAAAAATTGTATCTGAACACTTATCTGGCTATAAAGAAATTAAATTTGGTGTACCCCAAGGATCAGTAATGGGATTCCTTCTGTTTCTTCTGTACACAAATGATCTAAACTTCAATGTTGATGCACATGAAACAATCATACTTGCAGATGATACAACAATTCTACGAAAAGGAGACAGCAATAAACAGTTACAGCAGTCAGTAAACATGGTCACAAAACAGCTCAGCAGCTGGGCACAGAATAATGAGCTTGTAATAAACAGCAAAAATACCATCTTACTAAAATTCCACAATGCTCCTAACAAGGACATGTCTCTATCAATGACGAAATAGTTGGTGACAGTACTGAAACCAAATTCTTAGGACTTTGGTTGCCCAGCAATGTAAAATGGAATAAGCATATCGAATATCTCAATGCAGAACTGAGCAAAATATGTTACCTTCATTGCTCACTAAAATCATGCTGTAGTGAGAAAACAGTAATGAATGCATATCATGCCTACTTTCATTCTCGTCTTAGATATATGGTCACATTCTGAAGAATCTCTAAAACAGCTAACGGCACTTTTAAAGAGCAAAAAGGGCCATTAAAACCTTTTTTGGGTGCAAGCCTAGAGACTTTTGTAAATCTCTGTTTAAGAAATCTGGTATTTCTCCTTCAGCATGTGGATACATTATGGAAACCCATTTATTCTTTAAAATAAATGTAATAGGAAAAGACTGCAGACTGCAAAAGAACTGTGATATACATGATCACTTCAAAACAGAAACTTACATATAACCCAAATCAGCACAGCTCTGTGCCAAAAGGGTACTTATCACGTGGTTGTTAAGCTTTAGAACAAACTTCCTAAAAACTTAATAGCTATTACTGAGGGCAGTACCTTTTGAAAACCTCTAAAGTATTATTTACAGCATCGCTGCTTTTACTTCATTGAAGAATATTTAAATTTATGAAGTGTGTTATATAAATACTTATGTATAAAATGTATTGTTGTAACCTTAAACAAGTATGCCCAGAAACAACTTTCAGCTGTATACTTGTAACTTGACTTGTCCAATGTCTTATGCATAAGCTGCTTTGTAGACAACAGGTCCAACAAATACAATACAACACATACCAAAAAGAACAACCAAATAAGATGGACAGACAAAGAGAAACAAGATGTGAAAATTATAATTTAAATATCAACTTAAAATAAGATGGAGTAAAAACAATGAGAGAGTGAGATGGAGGAGGAGAAAGAATAGAAGTAAAAAAGGAATAAAGACACATGTTAACAAATAAAGTCTTGCAGAGTGGCAAAGTGAGAGGATATGTTGGAGATGTTGAAGAGCAAGTGTCAACCCTAGAGTTGAGAGAAACTGCTATCAATTGGGAGGAACTGAACAGCCTGGTGGGCATTTGGGCCTCTTGAGCCTTTCTGCAGCATATACTCAGCAACTGTGTAATTGGTGGCAAGATAACCTTAATACACTTAACCAGTTTGGAACTCCTAAAAAGATGCTACCCCTCTTCCACAATATAATTCTCTCCAGACATGCCAGGAATTTCCCACTTTTACAGCACTTCCAAATCTGAAAACATACTGAATTCCAAGCTGCCCATAACTTGAAGGCAAGCCACACTATTATCCGCTTCCCTGTGGACAAAGGCTACAATAATTTGATACTTGACCATTAGGAGTACATGGCAGGGGGGGCCACTTCAGCTCTCTGAGACCTCAACATATAAAAGTGCTCCTAAAGATCCCATTCCCTCCACCCAGACTAAGCTGTAGAAATCCTTAAAACCTTAGGCCTCTTGTAAGGACTCGCAACTGCTTCCATAGAACACCCCAGACTTCTATCAATTTCTCAAACTACATAAAAACAGCCATTCTATTATAGTTAGTTTCCAATGCATCACAGCCCTGATAGATCCAAAGCATCACTCACAGCCTCTCATCCTACATGCAGGAAGCCACATACTGGAACTTGTCAAATCCATTCCTTCTACACTCCCACCTGAAGCTTCCTCTTTTCTCTACACAAACATTGCACATACATGTGACTTCTCAGCCCTAGAGCACTACATCTACATGACTGCTCTGCAGTTCACACGGTAGTACCTTGCAGAGTGTTCATCATACCATGTACAGACTATTTCTCTATTCTTCCACTTCTACCTAAGTAGGCAGGCTTCAACAAAATTTGGAGGAAATAGTTACTGACTCAAATATCTTTAAAAGATCTCGCCACAATAAAAAATACCTTTGTTTTAATGATTGACACTCCAGCTCACTTGTAATATCCCTGACACACACTTCACATTTTGCAATACTATGAAACAAGCTGCCCTCCTTTGAACTTTTTCCATGTCCTCCATCAATCCTATCTGGTAAGAATGCCATATCATGCAGCAACACTCCAGAAGAAAATGGACAAGCATAGCGTACACAGTCTACTTAGAAGATCTGTTGCACCCTGTAAGTGTTTTACCACTAATACCCATTTTATCAATAATACCCAGGCTTCAGTTTGTCTTCCCCACAAAATTATCTATCTGATCATTCCAATATAAGTTGTTTTTAATTGTAATCCCTAGGTATTTAGTTGAACTGATTGTCTGTTTAATGGTTTCCTTTTATTATTTGTGTGGAATACACATTTCATGATTTGGAGCCAACATCCACTTTCTATACTGTACAGACAGTCTGTCTAAATCATTTTGCAACTGGTGGTAATCTTAAAATGACTTTACTAGACACTCCAAATTGTACAGACAGTTTGTGTAAATCATTTTGCAATTGGTGGTAATCTTCAGATGACTTTACTAGACTGTAAATGACAGCATCATCTCTAAACAATTTTAGAGGGCTGCTCACATCATCTCCTAAACCATTTGTATAGATTAAAAACAGCAGAGTGCCTGCAACACTTCCTTGGGGACACCAGATATCACTTGTGATGACATTCTATCAGTTACTATGAACTGTGACCTTCCTGACAGGAAATCAAAAATTTAGTAACACAACTAAGACAATATCCCATAGGCAACCAGTTTGATTAGAAGGAGCTTAAGAGTAACATTGTCAAAAACCTTCCTGAAGTCTAGAAATATGAAATCAATTTGCAATCCCCTGTTGATTGCATTAGTTACTCCATGTGAATAAAGGGCTAGTTGTGTTTCTCAACAGATATTTTCTGATTCCACACTGACTGTGTCCATAGATCATTTTCTTTTAGATAATTCATAATGTTTGAACACAGCACATGTTCCAAAATCATAATGAATATTAATTTAAGTAATATGGGTTTGTAATTCAGCAGGTTACCCTTATTTTCTTGCTTGGGTATTGGTGTGACCTTTGCAACTTTCTTATGTATGGATCTTTTGTCAAACAAACGGTTTTGATTGCTAAGTATGGAGTTCTTATATCTGCTAAGCATGGAGTTTTTATATCAGTATACTTGGAAATGAACCTAACTGGTGTACTATCTGAACCAGAAAACTTGCCTTCGTTAAATGATTTATGTTGCTTAGCTACACCGTGGATATCAACTTCTAAATTTGTCATGATCGCAGCTGTTCTTGATTCAAATTCTGGAATATTAACTCTGGTTTATTTCATGAAGGAATTTCACAAAAGTATGTACAGTAACATTTGTGGAATAATCATCAGTAACACTACCATCACAATTGCGCATTGAATGTATTGACTGTGTTTGGAGAAGCATGCACTTATCAGTATGTCTAATGTGGCAAGTGAGTTACTGATTTCATCCATCACTCAGCTGAGGTCAAGACAGTAGTGCCTAATGTATGTTGTGAACAGAGAAACAAATTTATTTTTCTTATGTAAAATTAAATGTATGAATATTGCTATAAAACTTGGCCAGATTATGTAAAACTATGTCAATGTCAAAGGTTTCAAGTCTCACCTTGATCCAATTATTAGTTCCTGCAAAACTAAAGTTTTTTATGAAATTTTAAAAGCACATAATGTTAAACTTAGAAATCTGTGCTTTTTGAACTAGGTTCAGTTGATTATAACAACATTCTGTACAGGTTTTCATGAAGCCACCACTTTTTAATTTTTGAATTATTTTTTTTTTTTTACATCTCGAAAGTGCATAATATTAAAGTTATACCTGTGGACTAGGTTTTGTTTATCATAAAAAGTTTTGGTAGAAGTTCTCATGAAGCTAACTTCTTTACTTTTTGAATTATTATGCAAAAAGCAATTTCTGTTCTAAAAGTTATTTAAATGAGTTAGATTACCTTACCTTAGTAAATAACACAAAAAGCTAAAATGGCAGCACTATATTTGATGTAAACAATGGAAAATCCAGGATGGAATGAAACAATACTATGAAAAGGAAAGTTGCTACTTACCATATAGTGGAGATACTGAGTCACAGATAGGCACAACAACAAGACTGTCACTATATAAGCTTCCAGCCACCAAGGCCTTTGTCAAAAACACACACACACACACACACACACACACACACACACACACACACACACACACACACACACACACAACAGCACCCTCTGGCAACTGAAGCTGTGGCTGCAGTCATGTGTGTGTGTGTGTGTGTGTGTGTGTGTATGTGTTTTACTGATATCTGCTATATGGTGAATAGCAACTTTCCTTCTCATAAGATTGTATTTGATATAAGTAATAATTTTTTTATTGCCCCAGATGTTACATAAAATGGTGAACAGGGCAGACTCAAACTGCCGACCTTGGTTGGTAGTGATGGTGGTAGGGCAACTGAACCTGGCAATCCATGAGGAGACGAAACTCTTAGCCACAGTTTCAGTGGTGATGTTGGGTAAAGGAACAGCTTCCATCCAGTGAGACATGCAGTCGATTGTGGAGAGGATATATCTGTGGCCCTCCAATGGTGGTAGTGGACCAATAAGGTAGATATGTACATGATGAACACATCCTAGCGGAATGTCAAAACTGCCTAGTGGAGGGTTGGTGTGGCGGCCAATTTTGTTGCATTCACAGGGGATGCAGCTGTGTGCCCAGGTCTGACAGTCCCATTTAATATTTTTCCAAATTAAATGCTCACATACGAGCCATGTAGTGGCACGGATGCCGGGGTGAGCGATCATTATGCAAGGTGTCGAAGGCTTGCTGATGCAATGTGGGCGGAAGCAACAGCCGCAGGGTGCTGGTAGAAGAATCACACCACACCTCATCCAAAATTCTGGGGAACTTGGCTTTGGTAAACACAAGAGATGTTTGAGGATCCATGAGGAGAGCTTGTGATTCCTCATCAGAGGTCTGGAGAGCGGCTAGATTGGATAAGTCGATGATGCGTGAGACAGTATTGATCTGCGAGAAAAAATCAGCGGAGATGTTTTCTGTGCCTTTGTTGTAGTGAATGTCTGTTGTGAATTGAGAGACTAAATCAAAGTGGAGAAACGCCGAGGGGGCGGGTCCTCGGGAGGGTTGGAGAAAGCATCTGCTAGTGGTTTGTGATTGTTGAGGATCAAGAAAGAGTGGCTCTGGACTTCGGGGCAAAAGCGTTTGACAGCTTCATAGACTGCCAGAAGTTCCCTATCAAAAGTGGAATATTTCTTCTGAGCTGTAGACAGTTTTTTAGAGAAGAAATGAAGAAGAGAAACTGTGTTGCTCTTGTGTTGCTGTAGTACTGCCCCCACCGCGATGTCGCTGGCGTCCGTAGTGATGAACAACTCGGCTGACGGGTCGAGATGGATAAGTGTCATGGCGTGAGCTTAGGAAGTTTTTATAGCCTTGAAGGCCTCCAGCACAGGTTCAGTCCAGAAAACTGGTTTAAGGCCTGAAATCTGTTTGCCAGACAGCAAGTCTGTCAGTGGGGCCTGCACAGTGACGGCAGAAGGCAGATGCCGACGATAGTAATTTACTGTACCAAAGAAATGTCGGAGTTCTTTGTAAGTAGCCACAGGTGGCCATGACGTGATGGCCTGCACGCAGGATTTGAGAGGCTGTATTCCGTCTGTGGAGACGGTGTAACACAAAAATATGACAGAGGACTGGTGCAATTGGAATTTGGCCTCATTGACCTCGTCATCGTTGGAGTTCAAGGTCTGGAGGACCTTGCATAAATGATTTTCATGTTCCTCAGCTGAGTTGCTGAAAATGAGTATGTCATCCAGATATGCAAAGCAAAATTCAACCTCTCATAAGACTGAGTCGATGAAGCATTGCCATGTTTGTGTCACATTTTTCAGGCCAAACGGCAAGAAGTTTTATTGGGACAAATCGAGCAGCATGATAACAGCTTCTTTGGAATGTCTTCCAGCGCCACAGGAATTGGGTGATAGGCACATTTACAGTCAATCACACTGAATATTGTGGCGCCTGATAACATATGAGTGAAATCGTTTGTGTTCGGCATGGGGTAATTGTCCATGACAGTATGAGCATTTAAGCATCTGTAATCACCATACATTCAAAAAGAACCATCATGTTTGGGGATGAGGTGAATCAGCAAAGACCAGTTGCTGTCCGACAGTTGTAGAACACCTGCCTCCAAAAGTTCGTTAACTTGCTACCGGGCCATGCGCAACTTAATGGGGTTGAGGCATCTAATGCTGTGCCTAATAGGAGGGCCGGCAGCGGTAATCATCTTGTGTGTCATTCTGTCAGTAATGGAAGAAACTGAGAACTGCACATGAGACTGAGTAACGTCCTGACGTGAAGTTTTTGAATGAGTGGGGCACGATGAGGCGTAACCGTTAGCACGGGTGGGTATAGGCAGCACAAAAGTCACATGCCAATTACATGAGCGCGGTGTGTGCTTGTTTGGAGAGGTCAGCTGCACGCGCAGCATGGAGTGAGTTGGGACGCGCAGTGACTGTCTGTTGTTGGCATTGCCTTGGGTAACTGGCATGGGCGAGACAGGCATTGGTGTCGCACAGGGAACAGCGATGGCTGCTGAGTTACGTGATTGGCGCGTGAGAGAGGGAGAATGTTTATCAACACACGGGGTGGCTGTCTGCATGGTGGGCATGGTCACATCATGTGCACGACTGACATTAGAAGCACTGTTGGAAACACGTGGCACTGAATGTGGCGAGCGTGTCGGGGGTGTGGTGTCTACACGATGTGAATCATCACACACAATTAATGTTTTTGGACTAACCTGCTGAGTGTCCGAACTGGTGTCTGCTGGAGAAACAAGGTTAGGTGGTGGCACTGTGGACTGCAGTTTCAGCAGCAAAGTATGAGTCGTGACGAGCTCATTGTAAGTGTGTGCTATTTGTTGTTTCAGCTCATCATTTTCCCGGCGGAGCTGTGCCATCGATTTGTATTCTGACAGAAGGTTAGTGACACAGGTCACAGTGTCGCCCATGAAAGTGGAACACTCACGTACTAACTCACATGTCTTGAGAGAAACAGAACACGGAACATAAGTGCAGGAGCACAGTATCTGAGTGTTAGTGGGATGGTGTAGCACTGAGCCCTGAACCATGTTCAGAGAGAGTTTGTAATGGGACAAAAAATCCATACTGAGAATTGATTCATTGATGTTGGCAATGTAGAAAGTCCACAGAAAACACAGAGGAGATAGGCGCACTGTAACTTTGACAGAGCCTGAGGTTTGTAACATTGATGCGTTGACAGCTCATAGAAGTGGCTTCGTCGGTGAGAAGACAGGAGGAGCCATTGATGTAGGTATGATAGACACGTCAGCACCAATTTCAACTAGGAAAACGAGCCGTGACGAAATGTCAGTCATGTACAAACAACCACTCGGCCAGGCAGATGAGTGGATGGAGTGCAATGTATGAGGATGCCTATTAGGTTCCCTGGAGAACTTGGTGTCTTTTAGGCCCTGTGGTCGGCTTGGGTGCTGGCAAGGTAACCAGCACTTCTTAGCATTATCGCCAGAAACCTTACGGTACCAGCAAAATAGATGAGCCGGATGTGATGGTGGTAGTGACTGCGGCAGCGGAGAAGGCTTGTCCTCATCAATTTGTTCTGGCGTGTATACCGGCACATATGGTGTGTGGACAATCATGGAATGTTCAGATGGTGGAAAGAGTGGGTGGATACTGTCAGGCAGTGTAGAAGGTGCGGATGTGGAGTGAGCTCTGCCTCTGCCAGTGGAAAGTTGATTGACTCGAAAGAGTGTAGTAGCAGGTGAATCTGTAGGTTGGCAGGTAATTTGGTGGACCATACCGCCCACAGAGTGATGTCCAGCATTGTATGCTCACTCACGAGCAACCAAAGGCAGCGCCAGAGTAGTGATGAAGTTTGGTCCCCCAGGTGTTCCTCGTACAAGATCTTGATGATTAATTCTTGTGGTGAGCAGGCGAGTAGGTCCACGATCGTTTTCTTCGTGAACTCATACTTTGGTGGAGGTGGTGGTGAGAGGAGTAGATCGCAAATTAAGTCTGAGTGATCATGGAGGTGCGTGATGAGACACAAGAATTTAGAGTTGTCATCAGACACATGATGCAACCCGTACAGATGCTCAACAAGAGAAAACCATGATACAGGGTTGTCCCCGTAAAAAGGAGGCAGCTTAAGCAGATTACCAGGGGGAGGGGATGAAGGCGGCTTCGGTGTCCCTTGGAAAACCAGCTGGTCCGTGGTAGGAGAGGCCGTACATCAGACTGGCACAGTAGGCATAGGTGTGTTACTGGCTAGCACTTCCGTAGCAACGGCGGGTTGCATTGTCCTTGACGTGTCGCGAAAACACGATGCGGCTGGTACGGTCGTTTATTTCCCCTTCTAAATCCTTCTTATTGTCAGTAATCCCCTTATGGCAATCCAGCACTCCTATCTTAATGGATTCAATGTCTGCCTCTGTTTGTTTCCGAAATAATGTGAATTTCTGTTCCTGTACCTGAATCTGCCCCACAAGATTACTTTGCACAGTGTCCACCTTGGCTACGAGTCCTTTTTCAACCTCATCAATCCTCTCAATAATCCCCTCAACAATTTTAACTGTGTTTTCTACTTTATCTGTGATTTGAGTGAATTTGGGATCTAGCTGATCAAATTTTTCATTTACTGTCTTTATTTTATCACTAAGCCTCAATTCCATATCCCCTATTTTCGAATCCACTTCTCCAACTATTTCAGTTTTCATATTCCCTATTTTTGAATCTATTTCTCCTAATTTACTAGTAAGTTTTACAAAAAATACACTCAGGTCACATTCTGGTATCCAGCCTATTTCTTTTGGCATGCTAGGGCTACTACAGTTCCTCCTATCATCCACTGATTCACCTTCACTTTGAGGTTCACGCGTCTCATCGGTCACGGCTTTTATATCCTTGTGTAACATGATGTCTGCAGTCAGCGCCGGCAGCACAGCTATGCAATGAATTGTAGTCGGCAGTGTGGACATGCAGCAAACTCGATCAGGAGTGAGAAAACGTTGCATGGGCCCCTGGCAGCATGTACTCATGTTGGTTGATGGCACGGATGATGGTGTTGATCATCGGCAGTACGTGGATACAGCTTTGACTGCTTTACCCACAGCAACACATGCACACGGCACAGACGACAGTTTTTTCCTGCGGCAACACGTGGACACGGCACAGACGACTGTTTTACCCACAGCAACACTTCAACATGGCACGGACGGTGGTTTTACCCACAGCAACATGTAGTCATCTCATCAGGCTGTGTAAATAACAGCCTCATAATTGTGGTGGCCTTATATAGGCGTAACCAAGGGACAGCACATACCTTGTCCAGCACAAACACTCCGCTACTGCTAATGCACTGATTTAGCTCAGAACCCCCACACTGACTGTTCAAAAGCCTAAACATCAGATGGACACCCGACTCCGAAATACTATGGAATAGAGAAGAAAGTCCAATCCCAGACGAGCCCCCAATTGCAACTGTACTCGGGCTCGTTCACAACCTATTTTTCATGTGGCTCATCTGCAAAGGGGGTTGGTAGTAAACGGTTGCATTTACACTCCTACTATTGAGTCATATATTGGCTAGCTTTTGAACAACAGTGAATTGAACTATACACGTTCAGATTGAAATTTATTTATTCAAAGAAACATTTTAACCTTGTGACCATGCATTTTTAAATTCACAAATAAATGTGATCTGTATAAATAATAATAATCGGTGCAATTCATACACTGTTTATTGTCTCACACCTACACACTTTCACGCTGTTCCTTGATGTACACTGGCGTCCACTCCCAACTTACCGCGACAATGGCCAACGACCAAAGATCCCAATTTTCCCGCTCATATCCACAGTCCTGAGTCGGGTCACGTGACACTACATTAGTCAAAATAATCCCTAAACATGGCCACAATTCGTTTACAATTTTTATAAGATTTAAATACTTAAACCTAAATACATTATATAATTTTATACACATTTACCACCACAATTTTGTAATTCATTTCAATTAAAAGAAAGACAAAACACTATGCAATGGAACTACAACGCCCATCAAACACGAAACAAGTATTTTCCAATCTATTTTGCCCAACATATTATTCCTGCTGCTGTGTTTTAAATTACGAACTACTTGAAAGAGTTCCATATTTTCTCCTGTTACCTTATAATATCCTCAAAGAAATAGAGGCTAAGGAACAGTCATAAGATCAAATTTCTGTTAAAAGGGCTTTGGACAGGAAAAGACAGCACTACTTTTAACATTGGTGATCTAGTTTAAGTAAAAAAAGAAGAAAAGAAAAGGCAGATACAAAGAAGTTGTGGATGTTTATTAAGGACCATTCAGGATAATAGGTAAGCCTCCTGCAAATGCGTATAGTTTGAAACACTTGAAAAGTGAGAGAGAACTAGGTATACAAAACACTGTAGATCTGAAGCCTTTCAAAACTGTCAGTAGTTATGTTCTGTAGGAAGTATGCCACTCTTTCACACATACAAAGTTTGGCATACTATGTGGTCCCAGCTGAATGAAGCTTTATTTCCCTTTGAAGTTTCATTCTCTTCTTCTGTACTATCTATAGCATGTAAGGTATATATGTCTTCATGATGTATATATGCTATCAGTTTGTAATATCTTCCTAGTAAGTAAGAATGACTCTCAAGAATGACTAAACCCAAATGATGACTTATAAGAGAATATGAGAGGTAGCTTGCTGCAGTAAATTCTAAATGTTGAAATTACAATGGGTAACTTTTGAGCATCAGTGATAGAAAAATAATGGCTAAAGTAAGCAAATAAAAAATTAGATCCACAAAATGGATTAGTAACAGTAAAATACAGATACTTTACGTTAAGAGAAGTAATTGAAGTTGAAAATTCCTAAAATCTGAAATAATAAGCTGTGCATAATAACAATTTCCATGCTGGAATTAAGCGTGTCTGTAGGGGAGAAAGGGTAATAAAATGGTGCCACTATAGGCAATCCAAAACGTTTTAATATTAATTAAAGGAGATATGTGGAAGTGTAATGAGGTCAGTGGACTGACAAAGATAAATGGGCAAAAGATGTGTCAAAACATGTAAAAAAAGTGAAATATATGTATAAATGAAAATAATAACACCAGAGAAGGAAAGTTGCTATTCACCATATAGCGGAGATGCTGACTCATGATAGGCACAACAAAAAGATTTACACAATTAAAGCTTTCAGCCATTAAAGCCTTTGTCAGCAGTAGACACACATACACACACGCACACACACACACTCAGGCAAACGCAACTTGCACACATGTCTGCAGTCTCAGAGAGCTGAAAGTACACTGCGAGCAGCAGCACCAGTGCATGATGGGAGTGGCGACTGGGTGGGGGTAAAGAGGAGGATGGGGTGGGGAGGGGGACGGATAGTATGGTGAGAGTGGTGGACAGTGAAGTGTTGCAGTTTAGATGGAGGGCAGGAGAAAAGGTGCGGATGGGGGAGGGGGTAAGTAGCAGAAAGGAGAGAAATAAAAAGAAATTAAAAGACTGGGTTTGGCGGTGAAATGATGGCTGTGTAGTGCTGGAATGTGAACAGGGAGGGGGCTGGATGGGTGAGGACAGTGACTAACGAAGGTTGAGGCCAGGAGGGTTACGGGAATGTAGGATGTATTGCAGGGAAAGTTCCCACCTGTGCAATTCAGAAAAGCTGGTGTTGGTGGGAAGGATCCATATGACACAGGCTGTGAAGCAGTCATTAAGGTGAGGGATATCATGTTTGGCAGCGTGTTCAGCGTAAGGGTGGTCCACTTGTTTATTGGCCACAGTTTTTGGGTGGCTGTTTATGTGGACAGACAGCTTGTTGGTTGTCATGCCTACATAGAATGCAGCACAGTGGTTGCAGCTTAGCTTGAAAATCACATGAGTGGTTTCAGGTGGTGGTAGGAGGATGTATGGGACAGGTCTTGCATCTAGGTCTATTACAGGGGTATGAGCCATGAGGTAAGGGATTGGGAGCAGGGGTTGTGTAAGGATGGACAAGTATATTGTGTAGGTTTGGTGGACGGCGGAACACCATTGTGGGAGAAGTGGGAAGGATAGTGGGCAGCACATTTCTCATTTCAGGGCACGATGAGAGGTAATCAAAACCCTGGCAGAGAATGTAATTCAGTTGCTCCAGTCCCAGATGGTACTGAGTTATGAGGGGAATGCTCCTCTGTGGCCAGACAGTGGGGCTTCGAGAGGTGGTGGGAGACTGGAAAGATAATGCATGGGAGATTTGTTTTTGTACAAGGATGGGGGGATAATTACAGTCAGTGAAGGCTACAGTGAGACCCTCAGTATATTTCGAGAGGGACTGCTGGTCACTGCAGATGTGACCACCATGAGTGGCTAGGATGTATGGAAGGGACTTCTTGGTATGGAATGGGTGGCAGCTGCCAAAGTGGAGGTATTGCTGGTGGTTAGTAGGTTCGATATGGACGGAGGTATGGTTGTAGCCATCTCTCAAGGATAGGTACAACTCTTGCCTGTTTTAACTCCTCTGGAAATGCCCCTGATGTGAAGCATTCATTTATTATATTTCTTAAGGGGCCTTGTATAATCCTTATGCATTGTTTCAGTACACACATTAGTACTTCATCTAAGCCTACTGATTTTTTATTTTTTAGTTTTTGAACAGTTTTATTGACTTCATTCTCTGTGGTTGGAAGTAATATCATCATCGTATTTAGTGCAACATTATTTACAGGTGTTATATTTGTTTTGGGAAATTTTTGCTCCAACTTCTCTGCAATATTTGAAAAATGCTTGTTTACATAATTTGCTAAGTGTTGTGAATCATTTATTAACTTATCCCCCTCGCTTTGCACCTTATCAGTTTGTTATTCTGCATTTGTTTGTCCCTCCCAATTTCCTTTTTTATAACATCCCAGACTCCAGACTGCTTTGCTTTTATTCTCTGAATTATTTTGTCATTAAATTACTTTTTTGCAGCAATCAGCACCTTCCTATAGATCTTTTTGTATCTATGATAGAATTTTAAGAATTTTGGATCATTTTGAATCTTTTTCTAGGAACTGAGGTATTTACGTGTTTTGGAGGACTTCTTAATACCTGCTGTTATACATCTGTTTTTGTGAGATGTTTATACAGACATGCATACTTTTGGAAATACCTTTTCAAAGTTCAATTTAAACAATGTGAAGAATTTGGAGAATTTCATATTCACATTGGTTTCCTTATACACTTCATCCCATCTTTGTTTTTCTAGTTCTTTTGAAAAATCTTTTATTTTGATTTCTGATAGATGTTGTTTGTAGGCTTGTAGTTTAGGGAATGATTCAATGCCTGATTTTACTGTTGTTATTTGACAGAGATTGTCTGATAGTCTGAGATCTATTACAGCTGCATCACATTTTTCCCTGTCCATATTTGTGGCCACATGGTCAATTACTGATGCAGTCATTGTGGTAACCCTTGTTGCACTATTGACCAATAGGGACATGCCAAAACATTGAAGGATGTGTATGAAGGTGCTGCTGGATTTCATTTATGATATTAGTGTTGATGTTAACGTCCCCACACAGAACTATGTTGACCTTTGTACTTGAGGCTTTATCTAGAACTTCTGTTAATTTATTTAAAAAAGTGTCCACACTACCACTGGGAGATCTATACACACACAAAATGATTAATTTTTTGGTGATATCAAGCCCTGTTAGTTCAATACCTGATATTTCAAAGTGTTGGTCTTAACTTACTGTATTGAGGTCATGTTTTGATATGAACTGTGTTCCTTTCCTGATATAAATTCATGACCCTCCACCCCCTGAAGTAATTCTGCAGTAAGAATTTGCCTTTTCATACAATGATAATACATGTTGGATTTCTGTGTCTCTACACCAGTTTTCAGTAATACACACTACAGTGCAGTTCAAAGAGTGGAGCTCAGCTTCTAATAGTTGTGTTTTATTTTTTATTGATTGCATGTTTTGATGGAGGATTGTTAAGTCTGTGAAATGCCCCATGTTACTCTTTCCAGTGGTTTGTTTTTCTTTGTGACATCTGGTATATGTATATTTGAAGTGTTAAACTCTGCTTTGTGAGTGATTGTCTCAGTGTTTTTTAAACCGCTGGAGATACTCTTTAGGCAGGGGAACCTGTTGTCTGGATTTATCGTAAAAAAGACTTACTTTTCCTACCTATGACAACAGGTATTGGACCATGTGTGGCCCGAGATCCACCCCTTATACTTTCCTGAATCAGCTGTACCAATCTTCCCTTCCCAGTCCCATTTAGGTGTAGACCATGCCTAATGAAACCCCATCTGTTGATAGTTCCAACAGGCACCACAGATACATGAGTAAAGTTGGCTGTCCTCAGAGCCATCCCTAACCCCACATTGATTCACCTCACAGCTCCATCAATCTGTGGTCAATCGTGACACCAGAATAGCTCAACAAAGCGTATGTTGGTGCCATGAATCAGGGAAGCTATCTTCTCCAGGTCACCACCTATGTCATATGCCCATCCCTGTCTAAACTGTTTCCTGTCCTACCCACTATCACTACATGGTCCTCTTTTGTAAAATCCTTACATAAAGGCCCTAGGTCAGGGGGGTGAAACTCATATAGGGATTTCATGTAACACGACGTTGGTTTGGTCCCAGGCCACTTGGAGTGCTGCAAGTTTAGCAATTTATAGTCTTATGTTCCTATTGGATGATGTAGTCTTCCATAATTGTTTTGGTATCTTAGCAACGTGATCGTGATTTTTCGTTTAAATTGCAGTGTAGGTATGTTGGTATTATTCTGCTTAATTTTTGGATGTGTTCATAATATTTCATGGTGTGATGATTCAGTATTTACTTTTTTACTTTTGTTTCATATAGAACACGAGGTTGTATCATCACATTACGTTCTGTGGACTCTTGTATATTTGTTCCTGCAAAGAAATAAAATTTCTGTTGCTCAGTTTACTTAAAGGGTAAGTATATTTCTTATTTCTGTTCATATTTCCTTGTATTTCATAGAGAATCCCATGCTAGCATCTTTGGACATAGTTGGTATTCAACTTTCCGAATCATGTAATGGAATATAATAAGTACCATTTATTGTGCCGTTTACTACATACCAAATATTGGATGTGTTACAATTGATTCGTAATGCCTCGAGTGTGTTCTATTTCCCGTTTTCGACAGTAAATATTCTGTACAGTACATAACACTCCATCCAGGTAAAAAGTGTTTGTTGCTGTTGTATCGACAAAGGTTGTGTTCTCACATAATAAGACATTTGTTTGGAAGTCACACAAAGCAGGTCCTTCAAGCAGTTGGACATTTACACGTATTATTGTGGCAATATCCAATGCAGTAGAAATCTTCTCGCACTTTAATGCTCAACACAATGTAATACAGATTTACAGCCGTAACTGTTACTGATAATGTACAGTTGAATTTGGTATCTACCATGGTATCTAGATGCTGAAATATACTGAAATGGTACGATAAGCAGTGTTTCTACTGCCTGATAGCACTGTTTAACGAAGTAGTGTTGAATATAGAATATAGTGCAACTACACTCACACAATTATATATAGAGTGATGTGCATATCCGTAGTAGAAATGAGAATTTGTTTCGTTTTTTCACTATTTTGTAGCAATACCACATCAGATTACAAGCCATGATAACAGTTATCAACATTTCAGTACAGATAGGTGCATTTAGACATAAGCTAATATGATTCTTGATAGTGAAATTAATTTCACATTGAGTTTTCTTTAACATTAATCAATGTAAACCATACCTGATCTTTTTGCTCGTTCCTAATTTTTGGTTTGAATAACATTTCAGACACATGAGGATGGATCATACAGGAAGAGAAGAATCCAGTTTGAGATTGAAATTGAAATACTCATGCAAGTTTCCCGGATGCAGGAGTAGTTATTATGTAAAAACAAATTCCAAACACAAGAATAAACATTTCTATAAATTTCCAGCTGCATCAAAAAGTGAGACTTTAAAGAAGTGGAAATTGATCTGTAATATAGGTGAAGGTGTCAACTGTAGTTAATATTGTGTGTGTGAGGATCATTTTTATGAAGCATATTTTGTGAAATTTACTAGACACAGGCTAAATCCTGGTGTTATACCAAAGCACATGGAATTGGTGTTGTATCACCCTCCCCCCACCCATCTGTGTTACACTGGTGGTGGTGGTGGTGGTGACGGTTTCACCACATCAGGTGCAAATATAAGTGTGCACGAGACAGGTCACAATGCAAAATCTACAGTAATACAATGAAGCAGTGCCCCTTTACAGAGCACAGATGATGGTGAGTACAGCTTTTTATCCTCACCTGTTTATGATGTTGAAAGTAGTCCAGGTGTAATGGGATCTGGGGTTTCTAAACTTGATTTAACTCCAAGAAAACACAAAATGTATAAACTGCATAGAATTACAGTTTCCAGAGTGTGTAAATTGAAAAAACAGCTACAGAATAAGAGGAATAAATTGAAAATTCTAAAAGAGTTGTATGATGACAGGAAATTTCAGTTAATTGAAGAAGAGTTGAATGATGTGGCTAAAACTTTTATTAATAGTCAGTTAAGAAATGCCAATATGCAGCCCACATCAGTACAGTGGTCTATACAAGATAAGGCATTTGCTTTATCTATTTATAAGTGTAGTCCCCAGTTGTAGAGATATTTGGCCACATACTTCTCCCTTCCATCTGTCAGGCTGCTCAAGGGAGTGCTTTCCCACATACCATTTGATACAGGACTTAATCCAGCTTTATTAAACTTTTTAGCAAGGGAAGTAAGTAATATGCATGAAAATGACAAGTATTGTGCTCTACTTTTTGATGAAATGTCTCTGGATGATGGTATGTACTATGATGCACACAAACAGCTAATCTATGGGTATCAGGACTTGGGTCATTTAGGACGTTCACCTGTAGCTGCTAGTCAAGCATTGGTTTTTATGCTGAAAGGCATTCACAGAACTTGGAAACAAGTTCTAGCATATTACTTTACCGCAACCACTTTCCACTACACCCATTTGAAATCACTCATTGTTCACATCATAAGTGAACTACAGAATATTGGATTCAAAGTGGTTTGTACTGTATGTGACCAGAATGCAACAAACCAAAAGGCCCTTAAGCAACTGTGTGAAGCAAATTTGTTGAAGCCAAGTATATTTCATTTTGTCGTCATTAATCAACCAATTGTTACCATTTATGATGTACCACATCTGTTCAAACACACTAGAAATGCTTTGATAGATAATAAAATTCAATTTGAACCTCACAAAGCAGCAAAGTTTGAGTACATCAGTACAGTGTTCTTTTTGGATAAAAAAAAAAAGGTTCAAAACTCTACCCAAATTAAAAGCACAACACTTTAACTTTTCTGATTCCCATGTCAAAATGAAGGTAAAAGTTACTGCTGCACAAATGAGCCATACTGTTGCAGCTGCAATTGAAACATATGTTTCTACTCACACATTACCATCTGAAGTTATACACACAGCTGAGTTTGTGGAAAAGGTAGATAATCTCTTTGATTCACTCAACAGTAATGAGCAATATCCCAGGGATGGAAAACAATTTAGGTGTGCTTTATCAGAAAATTCGCGACATTTAGAAATGTGGTATAGCATGTTGAGGGAAATAGGCAGCTGGCAAATAATAGATTTAAAAACGGGAAGAAACAAGACTAATATATTTAGCTTCATAAAAGGTTGGCAGATTACATTACAGTCTATTATTTTCTTGTGGAAGACCTTGAAAGTGATTGGCTTTAAGTACTAAAATTTAAAGGCGTTCAATCAAGATGCTTTAGAAAATTTCTTTTGTTGTTTAAAACAACATGGTATTGCTAATACAAACCCAACTTGCTTTCAGTTTGTACAAGCTCTGAAGACTTGTGTTGTCAATCATATGACTTTGCCTTTCAAAGCCATGAGTGTAAGTAACTGTGAAAATGATGATTACACTCCCTTGAGCAGTTTGTGTCACTTTTTGGCAGCTAGTGGTAGGAGTCAACATTTAAGTGAATGTGAGATGAATGACACTGATACACCTGAGCAAATTTATTTTTACTCAGATGGTATCATTGAGTCTGTAGAAGATCAACAATCCTTAGCCTATGTAGCAGGCTATTTACTAAAAGCCATAGATGTACCAGATGATTGTGAAACATGCAATACCAGTCTCTACTCCTCTGTTGTGATTGAAAATCATTTGTTTACCTCATTTAAAAAGAATAGTGAGGAGCATTCTCATTTGAAATATGCAAGTGAAAGAGTCATGATTTTCCTAAGGGCACTCCATGATCAGCTGTATGGGTATCTAAATAGTCATGGTCACACAACAAGACTACATGATAATTTTTAAAAAAAACATTTGTCTGTCTCATACAACAATTTGCAATAAACATGGCATTGAAGAGAGACTTCTGAAGACAAGTATTCCATTTATAACATACAAGTATGTGAAAGAAAAGAAATTTACAAACAAGAGGAAATTGTGTATGCAACAACTTAAAAAGAAGTTCAAATTATGTTAAAAGACTTTGTATTTTGTTTATTATGTGTACAATGAGAGTAAGCTCCCTATACATATACAAATGTTGTGTTAAAAAGCAGAGAATTACATGTTCTTGTATCAAAATCATGCCTTTGATTTGTTATGACAAAACCTGGTAATTCAGCAGGAACATAACTTAACACTTTCTAGATGTGATGCTTGGTTTCTAAAAGTATAATGAATAAAGTGCTATAAAGGGGAACTTGTGCTAATTTTCAGTAGTGTACCAAACAAAGTTTTCAAAGAGGAAGTAAATAAATAAAAATGTTAAAAATAAATGTTGTACCAGCGTCTTCTTTCATTATTTAAACATGATGGGTGTTGCCAAAATAACAGCCAAGTTGGGGAAAAAAGAAAAAAAAAATGTTATGTGTTGCAGTTCATTTTCTTTGTATGTCTCATTGGCAAAAACATTTTGGCTACATTCATGGAGTGTCTACCTGCTCTGCTTCCAATTTGTTTTTCAGTTGATGTAAAGTAGTATTTTGTGTGTTTCATAAATTTATTTGAACTGTGCAGAAGTTCAATTTCAGATGAATGAATATCCATAAATAACAATCAACAGAAAAAATAATAAATCGGCTTTTGTAGACTTTGAGTACATCCTTGGTTTGTAGCACAGATTTTTTTGTAAATGACCTCTTGGTTATCCATTAGCTGTGTAGTTATTTATTTGTGTAACCTAGTATTCCACTTTCGATCATGCGAGTGGACATAATGTGCTTTAGGATATGTGGAAACGTAAAAATCATTTATATATGCATGCAATGTCAGATGATTTTTTAGTCTGACATGTGCTAAAGCTCGTTTATTTCCACATGATAATGGCCACACGGCCAAAATCGCAATATTGAGTTTTACAAAAAAATTTCAGTCAAAAGGTGGCGTAATTTACGAAAATTTTCACAATGTCAACTGCAGCTACAAGTAGTTAATGTTTGTTTTTGATTGAGATTTCTTTTATATATTACTTTGCAAGATCTCAAAAACCTTTATTACTGCACTATGCGGCCTACATTCAAAGATTAAATGAAAAATATTGTCATCTAATTCGCGTATTTGGAAATAAACAGAAGAGATTTTCGCGCCATATTTTTTCGTATTGAAGTTCACAGCCAGGCCACAAGTAGCGCTGGTGTCGTTCTGTGTTTCCGTATAATAACGTGGTCTTTGCACTTCTACTATATTGGTGTTCTGTGCCCTAGGTCCTCTATCACATGACTTAGCCCTGCATTTGGCTTGAACTTACAGGTGGCCTGATACATTGCCTTTAAAATATCCTGTAACTGGGAGCCTATGCCTTGCCCATGGCTACTACCTAGCAGCAGCACTTTCTTCTTCCTAACACTTTGTACATTCCTAGGCTTCTTGGCCTTGGTTGAAGTGTGCTGCACATTTCCTGCTCCTCATTCGACCTGAGGCTCCTCTCCACTTAACTCTGGCAGTGGTAGGTACCTGTTTTTGGTGTTGATGATAAAACTGTCAGATCACATTCTCTTTCTTCCTATCCTCCTACCAGCTGCTAGTTCCCAACCACCCTCCTCCCCCCTATCTCCCTTGATCCTTATGAGTTCCTTCCTTGCTTCCTCCAACTGTGACTGAAGGGCACAGATTTTCCTTTCCTCTTGCCCAATCAAAACGTTCTTACTGCATACTCTGCAGTTCCAGGAGAGAGCCTCTTCTGTTCTCCCAACATTGAAAATATTTCCTACAAGATTAGCAACATATCCCTCTACTCATAACAGCTCCCACATTTCTCACTCATTGTCAGTTATGAAAGATTAATTAAGTTCAAACAATGTTTTAAATTAATCAAGGACGCGAGATTGGCAGTGTGTAAACAAAAAACGACACAATGGTCTTATGTGCGGTGGTTGTAGTTTTTGTACCGTCAGCTGGGGGTAATAGAGGTGGCAAAAAATAACGTAACTGATAGAAATAACCGGTTACTGAGAAATAACGGTTGCTGCGATAACCGTTCCTCTGATTCTGGCAGTTATTTCAATAACTGCCTAGTGTCAACAGTGCCTCGCGTCATCTGTTGACCGAAGATCGTACTGCGGAGAGGGATACACCTTTTGGAAGGTGTTCTATAGGCCATGGGAATAACTGTGAGACTGCGCGCAATCTGTTGATAAGAACTGTACACTATTTCGTGCGCCTTCGTTACTTTTAGCAAAAACAATTAAATGAAGTTAATGTCCAAGCGGTGGCTGATAGGAGCTGCAGTACAGGCATTAACAAGTACAGTTGTTCCCCTGAGTCACCGCCTTATGTGTTAACCCTTTCGTGGTTTTTACTCATTTTTTAGAATTTATTAACGTACCTCAGCTGTTACAGAGTCTTATTTGGGTCCGAATTACAAATATGCCTTTTGAATAATTTTCTCAAAAATAAAAAGAAATAAAAGAAAAGTGGGACGCATACGTCCCACTGATCATTTCTGGAACCGATTTTCCTCACAATGAAGTTACTACAAATTAGTGTAAAATTTATTAACAAGGCTTTTGGCACCAGTATTTAAAATTAATGTACTGGAAATTAAATATAACTCATTTTTGCCAATATGCAAACATGTGGTATACTTTGTTTCCAACAAAAAATACATTTTGCTACTTAGTGAATATTACTTACACTGCGTGAAATTTTGGAAAGCTGAGTGAAATACAAAGTGGCACATTACAGGATGAACAAACATATTTTGTTCGTTTTTCATTGTCTTTTGCGCTGCAAAACCTACACCGCCTCCTGGTCTTTTGCTCCTTGGGAATATGAGACCCGACATTCATAAGCCTTACCTCCTGTGGCACTACAGTGACACCTCTTTTGCTAGAACAGAAAGCAGGTGTTGGGCCCTTCTTCATTCTTGATGAAAATCCATTTGTCAACTGCCTTGCTAGTCTCATTCGAAATGACAAAAAAGAACTTAGAACTACTTAAACCTAACTAAGGACATCACACACATCCATGCCCAAGGCAGGATTCGAACCTGCGACCGTAGCGGTAGAGCAGCTGGTTTGCGTTTCGTCTTGACAGTCGAAATAGTACATAAGAGTTGATGATGGTTAAGTCAAAAGAAAAATAAAAAAGTCGGTGCCACCATTTTACTGATTGCCTGCCAACCATATACCTTTCTCGTAGCTGGTCAAAACGATCTACTCCACCCATAGTACTATTATAAACATGTTCTACTTTGGGACATGAAATGCTGATTGTGGATCCATCTTTCAGTTTTCTTTTGATGAATACAACATCTTTAGGATTATGTGCAGTGGAAAGGAGACAGACTGCTTTGCTGTCCTGCCACTTAACAGCAACAACACCAGATTTTACAGCAAATGTAAACTCTCCACGGTTTAGACTTAGTAATTAACTCGCCAAAAATGGAGGTAGGCCTTTTCTGTTTCCTCTGACAGTACCACAGCTATAAATCCCCCGTTTTCTCAGTTCCTTCATTAGCCTAAATGTTGAATAGAAATTATCAAAAACCACAGTTCTATTAAAAAATGGTTTACAGAGTTCCAGCACTACTCTTTCACACATTTGGCAATCTTTGAATTCCCCTCTACTGGCAGCAGATTTACCTGTGTAGACATCAAAATTTGAAATAAAACCTGTCTTTGCATCAGCAAGGCACCAAATTTTGTAACCTATTCTTACAGGTTTCATGGGCATGTACTATTTCAGGATTGTTCTTCCTTTGAATGCAACCAAGGACTCATCAACTGCAAGTGAAGTAGAAGGATGATATACTTTCAGTTTTTGTTTAGGGCTGAGATAAGTGGTCTGATTTAGTACAACTTGTCATAATCAGGATCGTTTGTTGCTGGCTGAAACAAATTATCATTGCAGTGAAGGTTCTCTACTATTTTCTTATAGCGAGCAAGTGTCATAACATTCGATACTGCAGTTACATTTAGATATGGGTCTGAGGTCCAGTAACTGGCTGCTTCAGGTAATTGATGAATATTCATTACCATGATCATACCCAGAAAAGCTTGTAGTTCCTGAACTGTGAGTTCGCTCCACTGGGCACTATTCTTCTGTTTGGCATACAAATTTATTTGAAAGCAGATCTGTTGCATCATCGAATCATCAAATAGTTTTTCAAAATACACAAGTTCATTGTCTGCCAAAGCAAAGTTTACTTTTGGTTTTGGGTTTAACACTGAGGGTAAATTTAGTTCTTCAAAGTGAGTTACATCATCATCCCAGTGAGAATCTGTAAATTCACCAGTTTCATCATCTTGCTCAAAATTCACTCTACTTTCACACACAACACTGATGTTTTCATCTATCAACAAATCTAGTTGCACATCGTTGTTGACAATCTGTTCCATTTAATTGTGTGTCCATGTTTCTAATGGTGTGCTTGGAGTAGACAAATGATCATGAGATGAAAAAACCACCTCTACACCATCATCAGCAGCTTCAACATCCGATTCTTCTGGATTATCTGGCAGTGAAAATAAAAAATCCAGGACCTCGCTGTCTCGCAGCTTCTGCATAAAGTAACAATAATATGTCTTAGTTCTAAACCACACACCGTACTTTTACTAGCAAAGAATGTTACAGGAAAAAGCTGTTTCTCTGAAATATAAGTCCTACAACATCCTAACGTAAAGGAACTATAGCGTCACACAATGGTTACTGGGACACATGTGTCCCACTAATTGTAACTACGCTAAAAAAATATTTTAGAAGTAAAATACGTTTTACAAAGTGTAGTTGTGATTTGTAAATATCTAAGAAATTGAAAATAGCAAAAATACTTACTTCGGACTTTTTTAGTAGTGTGTCTCGAGAAATAAGAAATTGAAGTTTTGGCGTGGAAGCTCACGCGACAACACACTGCAACAGTCACAGCCTTCCATAGACTGAGAATTTCAGTGCCTCGATTTTTTTCCGAGTTCAGAAGAGCTGCCAACAGATGGCAGGACTGAGCAGACATATGTAACTCGCTTCCCAGTGTTTTAAATAAGGCCCAAAATTAGTGGGACATATCTGTCCCAGCAACCACGAAAGGGTTAATTTAGCTTGGATAGGTAGTACAAGGAGAGTTACCATAAGGAATTCGAGCGACTATAGAAATAACTGTCAGAGATCGGTATTTTTCTCTGGCAGTTATCGTTACTGGCTCACAGTTCTAGTTCTCTGGCAGTTATCGGGCTACCACGACAGATAACCTGGAAGTAGGTAACGGAATAACTGTGTGTCTAGACGTTCCTGACTCTCTGACTCCACTGGCCACTGGGTAACATTGGCCCTTTGCAGGCAAAGATTCTAAGTCTCCCAGCTCATACATACGTCAACGAATATCCATGTTTCTAGTCTTAAACGACAGGTGGCAGCATCAGCTACACTGCTTGTTCACTGTTTTTTTAGTTCACGAATTTGCCACTGCAGCAGCACTTGTTTTTTTACGGTCTGCAACTGGCGGCAGATTAGTATGATTCCAACTTTCATTTGGTTATCAGTTATGGAAGTGATTTAATTTTCTGTAAGTAGTTTTTGTTATCGCTTCGTTTGTGTAGATTAAGATTTAAAACAGAGAGATGTCAATTTCTCCATATAAGTACGTAATAAATATTGTATTTCACTATAGTATAACATTGGCCCATGTTTTGGCGTTACTTTGGCTTACAGATTGTTTATTTCGTTATCTGTCAGTAATTATTTTAACTATTCATTACTCTTTTGAACATAATTCTTCCCAATGAGGCTGAAAAATGTTTTTCCTCTTATTTTACAGACAATGCCACGAATACACAAGGAGAAACTTGGATGTAGATCATACGCAAATTACTCACTGGAGAAGTTTGAAGAATGTTTAGAAGCAATTAGTGTACATCAAATGACGCAACATGAAGCAGAACAAAGGTTTGCGATACCCAGATCGACCATAAAAAACAAGCTTCCTGGCAAGCATTCAAAAAATGTAGGCTGATCGCAGCTGTTTACAGATGAGGAAGAACTTTCCTTTCAACACCATCTCATAAAGTTGTGCGATTTTGGATTTCCAGTTGATGATCTGGACTTTCGTATGGCTGTCAAAAGTTAGTTAGATAAAAAGGGTGACAATGTTTCTGTGTTCAAGAATAATTTGCCTGGTTGTAAATGGACAAAATACTTTTTGAAATGCCACAATGAACTCTTTGTTAGAATGACCTCAAAAATCAAAAAGGTCAGAGCTCAAATCAGTGAAACAGACTTGAACAGTTATATGAATAACTTGAGTAAAACTGTGAAAAATGTTCCTCCACCCAGACTCTGGAATTATGACGAAACGAACCTCTGTGATGACCCAGGAAGTAAGAAGGTGATTTGCAAACGAGGTGCAAAATATGTAGAAAACATTTGTAACTTTGCGATCTGAAGTTTTCCAAGCATATTTCCAATTTGAACAGTTCTCGGGTGTCCAACTGGGTAGCGTCGTAATTTCTCCACAATATTTCGGCAGACGTACACGAACCACCTGAAGGTGGCAGCATGTACATCTGCTGAAATGTAGTGGAGTAATTACGACGCTACCCGGTCGGATACCCGAGAAATGTTCAAATTTGTAGCTTTAGTAAGAGCTCAACTTCTATAATGTTCTGTGGCAATGCTGAGGACAGGTACTTGCCACTTTATGTAGTGTATAGAGCTGGGCACATATGGTCCACATGGACAGAAAATGGACCTCAGCACACTCGATACAACAGAACCAAAAGTGGCTGGTTTGATGGAGTGACATTTGAAGATTGGTTTTTATCTCACTTTCTCCCTGCAGTGAAGCATGAAGAACAACTAGTTGTGCTCATTGGTGATAATCTGTCTTCCCATATTAACCAATAAGTGTTTCAGGTGTGTGAGGAAAATGCCATTAGGTTTGTGTGTTTACCACCTAACACCAGTGATCTCACAACCATTGGATGTTGCTGTATTTGCTCTAATGAAGAAACTATGGCCGGGGATCTTGAGGAAGTGGAAACAGTCCGAGACCAGCTCTAAGTTTACTACAGTGCCTAAAGACGTGTTTCCTGTGCTCCTGTTTGAACTAATGGATGGCTTAAAAGTGAACACATCCAAAAATCTTATATCTGGCTTTGAAAAGTGTGGAATCTTTCCACTAAACAGGGAGAAGCTTATAGAATGCTTGCCAATGAATAAAAATCAAGTTGACATGGTAGGAGAGGCATTTCTAGAACAGTTAGAGAGAAAAAGAAGTGAATATTTAACTTCCTCAACTGATGATAAGAAATGAAGAAAGCAGCTAAGTGTGCTTGCTGGGAAAAGCATCTCGGTTAATGATCTGAAACTGCTTGCTGCCGAGATACCTGCCTCTTCTCCATTTTCCCAGAAAAATAAGGAAAGACAGAAGAGAATCAGACTGTCAAGTTGCTCAGGTGGTGATGATCCTGATGATGTATCACTGGAAGAATCAAATCAAAAAAGTGAAGAATTTTCAGTGCCTGAGGAGTTTTCATCAAACTGTAATGACGATTATGTTGAAAATGACTTTGTAACTCCTTTTCAATGGGGAAAAGTATCCAGGACAAATAAGACAGATTAATGAGATGGGCTGTGTTGTTGAATGCATGGAGAAGAGACTTAAGTATTTGAGGTGGCCTGAAAGACCAGATTCGATGTTATATTCCTGTTGTTCAAATTAAAAGAACCCAAAAAGGTATCTAAAAGGAACAAATTTTCAGTTCCTGAATTAGACAACTTTATTTAATCAATTTATGCAATATTCAAACTGTTCTGAACTTTTACAATAAATAATAAAATAAAAATAAACTAATCGGTATTTCCTTTTTCATTCTCTCTCTTTAAATGTTAGTTATCTAAATCAATTTTGGGATTTAAATGACATAATGAAGTTTAGTAACATTTTATAATTATATGAACCTTTTTGGTTAGTTGAACATTGGCTCATTGCATTTTTTAGGTTTTTGTAGACAGATTTGAAAATGCAGGACAAAGTTACCCCAAGTAAGGGTAACACTGGTCCAGTCAAAAAAAAAAAAGTACAGTCATAAACAGTTTCTAAAATTTGGTAACATTTGACAGATTTTGTCACACATGGAATATAGATGCTTTAAAAAACATTGTATTACAGTTAACCAGTACTCTGTCACCTACCAAGAGCTTAACATGTCAAATATTGAGGAAAAGTGGGCCAATGTTACCCCTCCTGACGGTACCGAGTTAGAGATACCATGACAGAAGAATAAATTTGTAATTACTTTGCTTTTAGAGAATTTACGTTATCAAGCGTGATTGGTCAGGTTTTTAAGCATTTATAACTCGGAAAATCAAGGCCTAGATAGCGTCTATCTAACTAGTAAACTATATGGAATGTGTTAGTTAAATACGATTTAGAAACGTTTAATTAGATTTTTATTGAGACAATAGACACTGATGAAACTAGTAGCTGTCTTTTTTAAACGATCACCCAAAATTTCGGGTTATGTCGCTATTATTGGGACTTCAGCTAAAGAACAAGTTTTTCAAGTAAAATCTCTGCTGGGACGCTAATATTCAGTTGTGTGACAAGGACAGACACATTAGGAAGTATTTAAATTCGACACTATTTCCTCTTAAATAAGTTCTTTTAGCGGACGAAGAAAATACCTATTGATCTCTCTTGGCGGTCTTCTTGCCACAACTAATGATGTGTGGTTTGTGGGCACTCAACTATGCAGTTATCAGCGCCTGTACAAATTCCCAACTCTACTCAGTCCAATCTCGCCACTTTCACGAATTGTGACGAAATGATGAGGACAACACAAACAGCCAGTCATTTCGAGGAAACTGAAAATCCCTGACCCGACCCGGATTTCGAACCCGGGACCCCATGCTCGGGATGCGACAGTGCAACCGCGAGACCACGAGCTGCATCACGTCATCATGATGCGCCTGTGCATAGCAGTGCACCATAATGTAAGAATGAAATTAAAAATTACAATAACTTTTCCAAAATTCTTCAGTGCATGCTATAATATATTAATGTTCGCATTGTGAAGTGTCGGCATGATCAAATTAATAAGTTTCGCTAAATATATTATCTAATAAAAAATATGTCGTGCTAAATAGGGAAGCTAGGAAGCAAGAAATTGTTCAGAATGAGCAAATGTATGTCACAATCAAAAGTTACAACTTAATCGGGGCAATATTTTTGTCAAAAATCGGCGTTTCTACGAAAAATTGAATACAGCAAACATTACACTGACAGAAATGAAAATTCGTATGTAACTTTAGGTTGATCTAAAACATTAACTATGTAACTCCATTAAGTTACCTCTATTCGTTTTCAAGTTATTTACTAAAAACCAAATTTGGAACAAAAGCATTCTTATTCATAGTAGACTAAGCATCATTTTGTATTTGTTATAGAAAGTTCTAAATACAGCACTAGGTGGCACTGATGAAGTAATACAACTGCACCAAGTTTCAAGACTTTAGTGTAAATAACTATCATTACGAGAAATCTTAAAGAGGCAGTTCAGAGGTCGTGTTCTAATGTCTGTTCCGTTCTAAACATTCTAGCTGGCAAAGTTACTTGCAGTCGAGTTAAAACTTTTTAGTAGCTCAAGCTAACTTAATTCCATTTAATCAAAAACTATAGAGACTGCAAATTGGTACACGACTGAGATATTAATACATGTTCGAGAAAGGGGCCATTTAGATGACACTTGTGCCTAGAGCGGTTGATAGGAGATATTCCATTCGGCGGTTGACTATGCCCATATATAAATACAGCTGATGAGTAGTAAGAAGAGACAATTCACACCCAGATATCAACCTGATTGCGTCAGTCTCACGCCTGCGTATATTATGGCTCAGATGACGTCACAGCCGGATAGCTACGAGGCGCATTTTCGACAAAAGTAGGAAGTGAACTCACAAGGACTGTACGCTGTCCTGATCTCTTAGCTTTCAGGAAGTAGCTGTTTGTGTGACGCCCATAATGTTCATGAAACCGAGTGGCAAGTGGCGAGATTGTTTTCCACTTTTAAGCCAAGTAATTAACTTTGATGATTAAAAGTCATGATGATAGACCATTTTACTTGGAACTTTCCGTAGAGGTCGCCTCTGAACTGTTAATAGTGCTTTTTCCGACAGGGACATTATTATTAGGAATATTATTACATATTCTGTGTCTGAAATTTTACTGAATATATCTCTGAGTCAGAACCCAAAGTTTTATTTATAGTCATAGTTCCTTATCCTGCTGAGAAAAAATAAGTAGAAACATTTTCTTTCAGCGAGCACAAGAGTAATGTGGACTTGCAGACTGGAAATTATGGTCAGTATGGTCTCCATCGCTTTCTATCTGACCGCAAGAATAGTTTTCAGGCTCTTGAAAACAGCGAAGATTATTTTACCTGCCACCCCACAGCATGACACCACTGTGGAAATATATTTTCGATGATGTTGACCCACTGGACTGATGAAAAAAATCGACTGCTGCTAGGAAGAAAAAGGGCGAACTGAGAAAGTTGAAATCTCCCGAAAAATGTGGTGCACCAACTACTTCTGCCACAACAAGTTCCATGTAATTGGGTTCTCTACAAAAAGTATTTATAGTAAATGAATCTTTTACTTCATTTTTACACCCCCATCTGAGAGTGTCCCGATGAGGTCCTAGCTAGATGTGGCAACCTTATGTGGGTGACTTGTCTAGGAATTTATTGTTTTCTAATTCACTTTTCTCTCTCATCAGGAATTTCAAGGTGAAATTTTCCACAATACACATGGTCCAGCAGACAGTGTTACAGCTGTGATATGTATTGTCATGTGACACAGCTGACTGTTACCTTACAAGATGTGTGTTGGAATTCTCGCTGAAAGATGTTCAGTTATGGTTTCTGGCTCAAAGGGTACCATTCAGTAGCTTACCAAGACAACACCTGTAGCAATGATTTGTTGAACAACTGTGTCACAAATTCATCCAAGATCACAATTTGTCAAAATTCATCGCCATGCCACAATTCGTTGGCAATAATGAAGAAGATCATTGCATTTCGTAATTCATCTGTGAAAACACCTTGTGTCTTTAAAGATGCACTTGGCGGAATAGCAACGCATGGAATCAGCTTTATGAATTTCATATTTAACTTGAGTACCAGCTGAATACAAGGTGCATTCAAGTTCAAAGGCCTCCGGTTTTTTTTTCTCCGGACTGGAAAGAGATAGAAACATATGTATTGTTTTAAAATGAGGCTGCGTTCATTGTCAATACGTCCCAGAGATGGCAGCACCGTATGGCAGATGGAATTTTACCGCCAGCGGCGAGAATGAGAACTGTTTTAAATACTTAAAATGGCGACGTTTTCCTTACTTGAACAGCATGCAATCATTCGTTTTCTGAATTTGCGTGGTGTCAAACCAATTGAAATTCATCGGCAGTTGAAGGAGACATGTGGTGACGGAGTTATGGATGTGTCGAAAGTGCGTTCATGGGTGCGACAGTTTAATGAAGGAAGAACATCGTGTGACAACAAACCAAAACAACCTCGGGCTCGCACAAGCCAGTCTGATGACATGATCGAGAAAGTGGAGAGAATTGTTTTGGGGGATCGCCGAATGACTGTTGAACAGATCGCCTCCAGAGCTGGCATTTCTGTGGGTTCTGTGCATACAATTCTGCATGATGACCTGAAAATTCGAAAAGAGTCATCCAGGTGGGTGCCACGAATGCTGACGGACGACCACATGGCTGCCCGTGTGGCATGTTGCCAAGCAATGTTGACGTGCAACGACAGCGTGAATGGGACTTTCTTTTCGTCAGTTGTGACAATGGATGAGATGTGGATGCCATTTTTCAATCCAGAAACAAAGCGCCAGTCAGCTCAATCGAAGCACACAGATTCACAGCCACCAAAAAAATTTCGGGTAACCGCCAGTGCTGAAAAAATGATGGTGTCCATGTTCTGGGACAGCGAGGGCGTAATCCTTACCCATTGCGTTCCAAAGGGCACTATGGAAACAGGTGCATCCTACAAAAATGTTTTGAAGAACAAATTCCTTCCTGCACTGCAACAAAACCGTCCGTGAAGGGCTGCGCGTGTGCTGTTTCACCAAGTCAACGTACCCGCACATCGAGCTAACGTTACGCAACAGTTTCTTCGTGATAACAACTTTGAAGTGATTCCTCATGCTCCCTACTCACCTGACCTGGCTGCTAGTGACTTTTGGCTTTTTCCAACAATGAAAGACACTCTCCGTGGCCGCACATTCACCAGCGATTTTCCAGTGGTCAAAACAGACTCCTAAAGAAGCCTTCGCCGCTGCCATGGAATCATGGCGTCAGCGTTGTGAAAAATGTGTACGTCTGTAGGGCGATTACGTCGACAAGTAACGCCAGTTTCATCGATTTCGGGTGAGTAGTTAATTAGAAAAAAAATCGGAGGCTTTAGAACTGGAATGCACCTCGTATGTGCATATTTTTTGTCATCCTTTTTTATATCTTATACGCATTTATAGCAAAATCAAAGCTAGTTTGAGATGGTTTAGGACATGGTCTTTTTAATAAAAATTCTATAAATGAGTTTGCACAAAGTACTTTTTTGTAAAAGTGGGCTGAAAATACCTGCTTCAGGCATTTTTACAAAAGTCGTCAACATTTCCGTTAATTTGCAAACTATTGGAAATCGATTTTATAATTGAAAATGACCATGCATCGATCAGTTATCGCATGTGAAGTTTCACTTTATCGCGAACTTACTTCCAGAGCTATAAAAAGTTAAGCTTCACACTTTTTCAAGCGTCAATTTTTTGGCTGACCTTGCCGCAAATTGTCTACATTAAAATTACTGACGAAATCCTTTTCTGTTATTTTACTTAGGAGAAGGCAAAAAGCTGTACTTGATGGTGTAGTTTTGTTTCTTTCAAAGAAATCCTACCGGGTATATTATGTCCCAGAGTTGCTAGGAACTCAAGAGGTGCATTGTTGATTGCTGCGATATGGGCGCAAACAAATGACTGACTATATGATTAACTACTCCTGGTTGGGATTCACAGTCATACAGTATTTCTTAAAAGACATCTTAGTCGCCATCGACTGTGTGAAATATTTATTACTAGGATTGCAATTTCGGCCTTAGGGCCACTTTGAAGTAACGCTACAAAAGTTACATTCTATCAGAATTTAATACTATCTGACTTGGGTACATGTTGTCGTCAAAATGCAGCCTTTTGACTGCGAGTCACACAAGATCCGATGAGTACGACACTTGTTACATCGTAAAATGTAGTTAAATATGTGCTGTATTGTCAATGTTGCCATCGTTCTAATACTCTATAGCAACATGAGCACCTGAGCTTTTATTTGCGATGGATTATTAGAGACCTTTGGAGAAAAGAGAACCACTTGCATGAATATCAAGAGCTCAGATGGAAACCCAGTTCTAAGCTAAGAAGGGAAAGCAGAAAGACGGAAGGAGTAAATAGAGGGTCTATACAGTGGCGATGTTCTTGAGGACAATATTATGGATGGTGGTGGTGGCGTGTTGGGGCTTATGGGCGCTCAACATCGAGGTCATCAGCGCCCTGACACACATTAAAAGGTACGAATGTGGACAGACCTAAGAAAACTAAAGCACACACTCAAAGAAAGCAGGAAAAGGAGGAAAATGCTACATAAGAAAGTAAAACCTAAGGAAAGGGGAAACATAGCAACAAGAATGTCACAGGAAATTGTTATTGGCTGGCCTCTTACATAAAATATGGGAGAGCTTCTCACACAGTGAGCAAATTAAAATCCTCTCCCTAAAATCTTTGTAAAAACATTTGACAGGGCACAGAACTTTAAAACTTTAACCACATTCGTCCGAGTGTTGCCTAAAAGAGACGGCAGGTCCGCTGGCAAGTCAGCCGCGACCCGCTGGTCAGAAAATAAAACGCAATCCAATAAAATGTGGTGCACAGTGACCTGGACGCCGCAAGCACCACACATTGGAGGGCCCTCTCGCCGGAGCAGGAAGCCATGCGTTATAGGGCTGTGGCCTATTCGAAGCCGCGTGAGTAGAACCTCGTCCCGTCGATGGGGCTGAAAGGAAGTACACCACACACACGTTGTGGGCTTGACTATACGGAGCTTATTGTCAGTCACTTCTAGCCACTCATCCTCCCACCAACGCATGACCCGTGAGCTCAACAGCGAGGTGAGTGCGTGCAAGGGGATAGCACACTGAGATACTTGTGGGGCGGGACACGCCTCCTTGGCTGCGAGATCTGCCCTTTCATTCCCAGCAATGCCAACATGCTCCGGAACCCAGCAGAAAGCTACAACCTTCCCCAGTCGCTGCAGTCAGAGGAGGGCATCCTGGATGGTCTGGACAATTTTGTCTGCCGGATACAAATGTTGCAATAAATGACGGGCACTGAGTGAATCGGAACAGACAAGATATTTAGGAGAGGAAGAATGTCTCGTGTGCTCCAGTGCCCGCAAGATAGCAAACAATTCTGCATCAAAGACAGTAAAAGTCTGAGGTAGTCGAACCTTGAGGACACGATATGGAAAAACAACTGAGCAACCAACAGAATCCCCTTGTTTCGACCCATCCGTAAAAACAGCTACATAGTCGTGGTGCTCAGATAAAATGGCAGAAAATGCTGCATTAAAAACGGTGGCAGGAGTGCAATCTCTCTTGTACTGCAATAAATCTAAAATCACTCCAGACCTCTTCAGTAACCAGGGTGGCAGGCGGTTAAAACCTTGGATTTGGGGTTGTACAGACTCCACATCGAGGGACTCTAGTACACGTTGCACACGGATCCCAAACGGAAACGTAACCTGGGGACGGCGGGAAAAAAGGCGGTCCAGAGATGGATGGGCAACAAGATGGTGAGCAGGCGATCAGGGAGCTGCAAGAAACGTACAAGCCTGGCGCACCAGCAGGAGCTGCCGCCGGATAGTAAGTGACGGTTCGCCAGACTCAGCACAGAGGCTGGGTACGGGACTGGTCCGATAAGCACCCGTGGCCAGTCGGATCCCAGCATGGTGAACAGCGTCAAGGATCCGCAAATAAGATGGCCTCGCCGGAAATGGAAGAAGATGTAGATAAAGATGAAATGGGAGATATGATACTGCGTGTAGAGTTTGACAGAGCACTGAAAGACTTAAGTCGAAACAAGGTCCCGGGAGTAGACAACATTCCATTAGAACTACTGACAGCTTTGGGAGAGCCAGTCCTGGGAAAACTCTACCATCTGGTGAGCAAGATGTATGAGACAGGCGAAATTCCCTCAGACATAATAATTCCAATTCCAAAGAAAGCAGGTGTTGACAGATGTGAAAATTACCGAACTATCAGTTTAATAAGTCACAGCTGCAAAATACTACCGCGAATTCCTTACAGACGAATGGAAAAACTGGTAGAAGCCAACCTCGGGGAAGATCAGTTTGGATTCTGTAGAAATGTTGGAACACGTGAGACAATACTGACCCAACGACTTAACTTAGAAGGAAGATTAAGGAAAGGCAAACCTACATTTCTAGCATTTGTAGACTTAGAGAAAGCGCTTGACAATGTTGACTGGAATACTCTCTTTCAAATTCTGAAGGTGGCAGGGATAAAATACAGGGAGCGAAGGACTATTTACAATTTGTACAAAAACCAGAAGGCAGTTATAAGAGTAGAGGAACATGAAAGGGAAGCAGTTGTTGGGAAGGGAGTGAGACAGAGTTGTAGCCTTTCCCTGATGCTATACAATCTGTATATTGAGCAAGCAGTAAAGGATACGAAAGAACAGTTTGGAGTAGGTATTAAAATCCATGGATAAGAAATAAGAACTTTGAAGTTCGCTGATGACATTGTAATTCTGTCAGAGACAGCAAAGGACTTGGAAGAGCAATTGAACGGAAAGGAAAGTGTCTTGAAAGGAGAATATAAGATGAACATCAACAAATGCAAAACGAGGGCAATGGAATGTAGTCGAATTAAGTCGGGTGATGCTGCGGGAATTAGATTAGGAAATGATACACTTAAAGTAGTAAAGGAGTTTTGCTATTTGGGGAGCAAAATAATTGATGATGGTTGAAGTAGAGAGGATATAAAATGTAGACTGGCAGTGGCAAGGAAAGCGTTTCTGAAGATGAGAAATTTGTTAACATAGAGTACAGATTTAAGTCTCAGTAAGTCGTTTCTGAAAGTATTTGTATGGAGTGTAGCCATGTATGGAAGTGAAACATGGACAATAAATAGGTTGGACAAGAAGAGAATAGAAGCTTTCGAAATGTGGTGCTACAGAAGAATGTTGAAGATTAGGTGGGTAGATCGTGTAACTAATGAGGAGGTATTGAATAGAATTGGGGAGAAGAGGAGTTTGTAGCACAACTTGACTAGAAGAAGGGATCGGTTGGCAGGACATGTTTTGAGGCATCAAGCGATCACCAATTTAGTACTGGAAGGCAGCGTGGAGGGTAAAAATCGTAGAGGGGGACCAAGAGATGAATACACTAAGCAGATTCAGAAGGATGTAGGCTGCAGTAAGTACTGGGAGATGAAGAGGCTTGCACAGGATAGAGTAGCATAGAGAGCTGCACCAAACCAGTCTCAGGACTGAACATCACAACAACAGCAACATATTAGAACGCATTATTGTGGCCAATATGGACACAAAGCCCACGCCTACTACAGTAGTACATGTTTATATGCCAACTAGCTCTGCAGATGACGAAGAAATTGAAGAAATGTCTGATGAAATCAAAGAAATTATTCAGATAGTGAAGGGAGACGAAAATTTAATAGTGATGGCTGACAGGAATTCGGTAGTAGGAAAAGGGAGAGAAGGAAACGTACTAGGTTAATATGGATTAGGAAACCGCCTGGTAGAATTTTGCACAGAGCACAACTTAATCATAGCTAACACTTCGTTCAAGAATCATAAAAGAAGGTTGTATACAAGGAAGAAGCCTTCAGATACTGACAGAATTCGGATAGATTATGTAATGGTAAGACAGAGATTTTGGAACCAGGTTTTAAATTGTAAGACGTTTCCAGGAGCAGATGTGGACTCTGACCACAATCTATTAGTTATGAACTGTAGATTAAAACTGAAGAAACTGCAAAACGTGGGAATTTAAGGAGATGGGACGTGGGTAAACTGACTAAACCAGAGGTTATACAGTGTCAGGGAGAGAATAACGGAACAATTGACAGGAATGGGCGAAAGAAATACAGTAGAAGAAGAATGGGTAGCTTTGAGGGATGAAGTATTGAAGGCAGCAGAGGATCAAGTACGTAAAAAGACAAGGGCTAGTACAACTCCTTCGGTAACAGAAGAAATATTGAATTTAATTGATGAAAGGAGAAAATATAAAAATGCAATAAATGAAGCAGGCAAAAAGGAATACAAGCGTCTCAAAAATGAGATTGACAGAAAGTGCAAAATGACTAAGCATGGATGGCTATAGGACAAATGTAAGGATATAGAGGCTTATCTCACTAGGGGTGAGATAGATACTGTCTACAGGAAAATTAAAGAAACCTTTGGAGATAAGAGAACCACTTGTATGAACATCAAGAGCTCAGATGGAAACCATGTTCTAAGCTAAGAAGGGAAAGCAGAATGGTGGAAGGAGTATATAGAGGATCTATACAAGGGCGATGTACTTGAGGACAATACTATGGAAATGGAAGAGGGTGTTGATGAAGATGAAATGGGAGATACGATACTGCGTGAATAGTTTGACAGAGCACTGAAAGATCTGAGTCGAAACAAGGCCCCTGGAGTAGACAACATTCCATTAGAACTACTGACGGCTTTGGGAGAGCCAGCCCTGATGAAACTCTACCGTCTGGTGAGCAAAATGTATGAGACAGGCGAAATACCCTCAGACTTGAAGAAGAATATAATAATTCCAATCCCAAAGAAAGCAGTTGTTGACAGATGTGAAAATTACCGAACAATCCGTTTAATAAGCCACAGCTGCAAAATACTAACGCGAATTCTTTACAGATGAATGGAAAAACTAGCAGAAGCCGACCTCAGGGGAGATCAGATTGGATTCCATAGAAATATTGGAAAACGTGAGGCAATACTGACCCTACGACTTATCTTAGAAGAAAGATTAAGGAAAGGTATACCTACGTTTCTAGCATCTGTAGACTTAGAGAAAGCGTTTGACAGTGTTGACTGGAATACTCTCTTTCAAATTCTGAGGGTGGCAGGGATAAAATACAGGGAGCGAAAGGCTATTTACAATTTGTACAGAAACCAGATTGCAGTCATAAGAGTCGAGGGACATGAAAGGGAAGCAGTGGTTCAGAAGGGAGTGAGACAGTGTTGTAGCATTCCCCAATGTTATTCAATCTGTATATTGAGCAAGCAGTGAAGGAAACAAAAGAAAAATTCGGAGTAGGTATTGAAATCCACGGAGGTGTAATAAAAACTTTGAGGTTTGCCGATGACGTTGTATATTCTATCAGAGACAGCAAAGGACTTGGAAGAGCAGTTGAACGGAATGGACAGTGTCTGGAAAGGAGGATATAAGATGAACATCAACAAAAGCAAAACGAGGATAATGGAATGCAGTCGAATTACGTCGGGTGATGCTGAGGGAATTAGATTAGGAAATGAGACACTTAAAGTAGTAAGGGAGTTTTGCTATTTGGGGAGCAAAATAACTGATGTTGGAGGAAGTAGAGAGGATATAAAATGTAGACTGGCAATGGCAAGGAAAGTTTTTCTGAAGAAGAGAAATTTGTTAACATCGAATATGGATTTAAGTCTCAGCAAGTCATTTCTGAAAGTATTGTATGGAGTGTAGCCATTTATGGAAGTGAAACATGGACGATAAATAGTGTAGACAAGAAGAGAACAGAAGCTTTCGAAATGTGGTGCTACAGAAGAATGCCGAAGATTAGATGGGTAGATCACATAACTAACGAGGAAGTATTGAACAGGATTGGGGAGAAGAGAAGTTTGTGGGACAACTTGACTAGAAGAAGGGATCGGTTTGTAGGACATGTTCTGAGACATCGAGGGATCACCAATTTAGCATTGTAGGGCAGCGTGGAGGGTAAAAATCGTAGAGGGAGACCAAGAGATGAGTACACTAAGCAGATTCAGAAGGATGTAGGCTGCAGTAGGTACTGGGAGATGAAGAAGCTTGCACAGGATAGAGTAGCATGGAGAGCTGCATCAAACCAGTCTCAGGACTGAAGACCACAACAACAACAACGTATTAGAACGGTTGTAACATTCTCAATACAGCACATATTTAACATTTTACGATGTACTCATCGGATCTTGTGGAACTCTCGCAGTCAAAAGGCTGATTTCATGTCAGATAGTATTATATTGTAACAGAATGTAACTTTTGCAGTGTTACTTGAAAATGGCCCTAAGATCGAAAGTGCAATCGTAATAATAAATATTCCATGCGACTATGATGTATTTTAAGAAATGACTATATCTCTGTAGGTACTGAATTGGGCTCACTTTACCAATATTTTTTGGGAACATGCGCTGAAGTTCAAACAAAATTTCATCAAAATACATTATGGTCAGGCCAGAATCTCTAGACCACTTGACGTGGAATACCATTAAAAATGAGAGGAATACTCATTTACAACTATGATACGATATATGGTGTAGCAAAATTATTCTAGAGACTCTTGCATTTATAAATTCAGTGTTGTATCATCACTATACATATACAGAACCGTTAATTTTGTAAACACAAACCTATGCATTGTTATGAATAGATATCCACAATGATTGCACAAGAATTATCACACTGAAGGCAAACAGTTCAGATTAACTGACAAAGAGCCCGTAAATGGAGGATGCTTTCTCTCCAGCACTTTGCCACACTATGTAAAGGTGACAGAAAATATGATTACATTCAAAAATAGATTAAAATTTCCTTGGTTAAAATTCGTCCATGCAGTATTAAATACTATCCTGAAGCAAAAAAATTTAGTAGTGTGTTCACATGTAACTGTCTGTGGTATTTTTCGAGATAGAGTCAATTGGCTTAAAATACATCTGTAGTCTATGTATTCGTTGTTTTTTAACAATTATTTTAAGTCAAGTATGCTTCCATTTGTGTAACTCAATGGAACATGTACAAAAATATCTGTTCATATAGCAGTGTTTTTTAGTTACCATACTTATATCAAAACAATCAATCACTTAATATATTCGTGCAACTGTGTAATTTTTGAACTCAATGTAAACATGACTTGTGTAAAACCATCGTACAGAATGGAACACGGAAAAATAAAACTTTTATGCCTATTACTTCTCATGTGAAAGCAAGTAATGAAATTTCATATTGCAAGTGTTGCTCAATGACGTGTTCTCGCAAAAACTTACACTATAGCGATTTTTTATTCACTGTGAGAGCATAAACGTCTGTTATCCTTGGACTCACCTTTGATTTTGGATTAACAACTTTTATTTTGACAGGACGATTGCTCACGTTTGTTAGTGTGAAGTACCCAGTCCTTTCTTCTTCGTTCTGTATATCGTTAAAAACAATCGCTTTTGGAGAAAATCTCACGCCTTCAAAATCGAAATGATCTTTCATGTTGAAAGGCTGAAATATCTTTACACAATAAGATATACATAGGCTATATGGCAAATAATAGGATACACGATTATATAAAAACTCTCATAACGGGTAACAAAAACTGTCGTAACTACGATAACGTATTCGTCGAAGAACATGTATAACGACAGTCTTTGTTTGAATATAAACTCTGTGTACGATGTTGCCAAAAATAACATGACTACATCTCAATTCATTATATTAGGCACCGCGTCTAAAAGAGTGTTTGATATGAATCGGTGGGTTTGACCAATGACGTTATGACGTTACAGCTGCTGTAACGTCACGTTTTGGTGCTTATTTTGAATAGTGTTTTTTGTGGCGTTTATTAGAAACGAAAGTCTGAGCTAAATTTTACTGTTGGTCGCCCAGTTGACCTACATAGCACTATACAAATCAACTGCATAGGAAGCAATTGGAACGACTCACTATCAGACAAAGGTATAATTCAAAATGTGTACACAAAGATTAAAAATTACCACAAGCGACGAAAAGTGTACGCAGTACCTATCTGTTAAAAAGGTACTCATTTATTTCTATTTACGATTATGACGCTTCGACACAAAATATAACCGATTTATTAACTACGTATGGAGGCAATGTACCTTGCCTGCCGCCGTCTTAAATAGCGCGAAACATTAGCAGACTATTGTTTACGATTGCTTCTTGTTTATTTATCTCTGTCGTTTGCAAGCAACAACTGTTTTAAATACTAAAAAGTAGAGTGCTTACATGAATAACATAGTGTAAGGAAGGCAATTTCGAACTTTTTCTGTTCTTCAGTGCGTATTTGCTCTAGTAATACACCACACGTGGTCTTGTTACGTAACTTGTTTTTCGTTGATATACTTCGAAAAACACAGTCGAGAAGGAAGTGATATGAAAAGCTTACTGCCGTAATCCGTTTAAATCCACTTTTGCTGCATTTGTGTCCATAGCAAATGAAGCTGTGACTCCGAAATCTTGTCTGCTTAATGGTCTGCTTCTCGTTCGTTACATTTTCAGCTATCATCTCTTAAGCACACGTTTTCAACGTTCACGTTTGCAAAAAAAAACTTACCTACGTGCTCTTTACCAGCCCACAAATCTGTGCAATGGGGAAAGAAGTAAGGTATGCTCTCTATCTTGTGCATGTCAACAAAGTGAACGATTATTGAAATCTCAAAGAAACAGAACTGGTTAGAGGTAGGCTATACCACCGTGCAGAACAGGGTTGTTCTATTAGGTTGTCAGTGCATTAGTTTCACAAGGTTTACACATCTTCTTCCTATGAAATCTTACCTGCGAAGCCTCATTAAGTGTGTGACCAGTAGTGGTAATTTACAGGGTAAAAAAAACGATATAATTCTTTAAACATTTTCCAGCACTGAGCAATACTATAAATGTGATTAATGGAATGGTCCCAAACGGTTAGACCTGTAACACTGATGTTTTGCTTTAACATGTCCGTAAGTAATTTTTTATTAATGATAACCTAACCGGTTTAACATATAGGCCTACCGTTTCAATAGTAGCCTAGTTTCTTCTTTTCCCGGAATGTTTCTCGCCAGTAACTGTCAGTTTCTCAGGAATAGCCGAACATATCACAATTGGATTGTATGTCTACTTTGATCATCTGCCTCAGTTTACATCTGAAATTCATTTTGAAATTTTTCAAGTATATACGTCTGTACCATGCTTTGTCATATACCTATAGTTACTTAGCTTTGCGCTCCCTGTGCCATTTGCATCATAAATCGTGATGATGAGGAATGAGTAATTTTACATTAGCATCATTTTTTTTAATGTGCCTCCATGCTGATCATTTACTAGCTTTTTGTTTTTTAATTGAAGACAGATGTTAGTAATTCCTACCCATCACCCTTTACACAGTACAATAATACACTGAAGGGCCAAAGAAACTGGTAAGCCTGCCTAATATCGTGTAGGTCCCTGCGAGCACGCAAAAGCGCAGCAACACAATGTGGCATGGACTCAAATAATGTCTGAAGTAGTACTGAAAGGAGCTGACACTATGAATCCTGAAGGACTGTCCATAAGAGTATGTGTGGATGGAGATCTCTTCTGAACAGCACGTTGCATGGCATCCCAGATATGCTCAATAATGTTCGTGTCCGGGGAGTATGGTGGTCAGCTGAAGTGTTTAAACTCAGAAGAGTGTTCCTGGAGCCACACTGCAGCAATTCTGAACGAGTGGAATTGCCCAAGTCGATCAAAATGCACAATGGACATGAATGGATGCAGGTGATCAGACAGTTTGCTTACATGCGTTTCACCTATCAGAGTCGTATCTAGACGTATCAGCGGTCCCATATAACTCCAACTGCACACGCCCCAAATCATTACAGAGCCTCCATCAGCTTGGACAGTCCCCTGCTGACATGCAGGATCCATGGATTCATGAGGTTCTCTCCATACCCATACACGTCCATCCACTCGATACAATATGAAACTAGACTCGTCCGACCAGGCAACATGTTTCCCGTCATCAACAGCCCAATGTCAGTGTTGATGGGCCCACTTGAGACATAAAGGCTTGTGTCATGCAGTCATCAAGGGTACACGAGTGGGCCTTCGGCTCCGAAAGCCCATATCGATAATGTTTCGTTGAATGGTTCGACGGTGACACTTGTTGACAGCCCAGCATTGAAATCTGCAGCAATTTGCGGAAGGCTTACACTTCTGTCACATTCAACCATTCTCTTCAGTCCTCGTTGGTCCCGTTCTTGCAGGATCGTTTTCTGGCAGCAGCGATGTCGGAGATTTACCATTCCTGATATTCACGGTACACTCGTGAAATGGTCGTACAGGAAAATTCCCAGTTCATTGCTACATTGTAGATGTTGTGAACCATCACTCGTGCGCCGACTATAACATCTCGTTCAAACTCACTTATATCTTGATAACAAGCCATTGTAGCAGCAGTAACTGATTTAACAACTGCACCAGACACATGTTGTCTTATATAGGCTTTGCCTACCGCAGCACCATATTCTGCATGTTTAAATATCTATGTATTTCAATACGCATGCCTATACCAGTTTCTTTGGCACTTCATTGTACATAGTCTTCTATGGAAGAGGAGGAGTTGCTAAAGAAAATGTCTTCACTTCTGCTTTAAATTTTACTTCGTTGTCTTTGAGGCACTTTACATCAGTGAGTCAGTGATCAAACCTTTTGGTTGCAGCATTGTGGACATCTGTTTGTGCTACGGACACCCTTAATGTGGCCTAAGGAATGTCTTTTTTTTTTCTTCTGGTATTTTAATTTTCTACATCTTTGTTCCTGTTGAAGAGCAGTGGATTATTTGCAACAAACTTCATGAGGGGACAGCTATACTGTGAAGCGGCTAGATTGCTACTCACACACCGAGCAGAAAGCAGGCATGATAAAAAGTGTTCACATACGTTTTTAGCAACGTCTTCTTCAGTAAGGTAACAAAGCATACACGCATATTGATACAATCGTACACACAAAACTCATACACATAAAACAGCTGTCTTCGGCTGTTCTGGCCAGAATATTTTTGAAAGAGAGAGGAAGTGTGAAGAACGAATATTTATCGGCGGGAGGAATTTAAGGTATGGCATGCTCCACCAACCATCAGAGCTGTCTGGTAGCCGTGTGTTGTGCATGCGGCGACGAGACCGTCGGATGTCGGAGCGTTCATGGTTTGGAAGGCAATGAAAATCACAGGAAAGAAAAAAATTAAAAGGCGCAACTATAATTCATATATACAAAAGAAAATATTGCTTGAACGACTCCACATATGAATGAAAACTTTAGGTTACGATCAGATCAACTGGTACACCCGTAAATTACACAATCTGGCGTTTTTGATACAACAACGTCACCACACAATAAAAGCACCAGATGCTATTTAGCATACAACCGGAAAAGCCGACAGATATTCCCAACGGTCAAAACTGCTATGGTATGTCAGTGTCACAACATGGGGAAGTATCACCACAGTAAATCATGGAAGAATACTTGCGGTGAATAGTAGGGTATGTCTGTTCTATCCCACTCTGCGTTGTTACCAAATTTATGCAAGATGGCATATCCTCCCCCACCCCTCTCCCTTCCCTTAATCTATTGTTCTTCTAAGTGGTTGATGACCCCTGAGGGTTCATTTATGAACCCCTGGCGATAATCCATCCTTCTCAGTAACCCCCACCCCTCCCACTCTACCACTCCCATCCCTCTGGGAAATCCCCAGCCCCTCCCCGTCATCAATACAAGCACGCTTTTGAAATCAAATTAATTGACTAATTAATTAAACCGATAAATTAACTAACCTCTCCCCTCTGGGATATCTTCCAGCCCCACTCATCTCCCCCCCCCCTACCTCCCCTAACCACCCCTCCCAGAAAAAAAATTGGGAAGAAAAAGGCTTGATCTGTGTTGGTCTGGAAGGATCCGAGGACAGCAAATTCGACTACGTTGCAGATGGTATATTGTTTATTTACAAAATTAAATTTGCAGGGGTCGGATCTCACTTTTATTTGGCGGGAAAAGCTTATCATTCTCTGCTATTTCGGAAGATGCAGGTCTTGCAAAACATATCGAAAAGCGGTAATTAAATAGATCGCTTTTTTCCGATTGTGCAAGGAATACTGTCAAGAAATCGACATCAACATAGCTCAGTGCACATAATTACACAGTTAAAAATATTCCGATTATGCCTTCACACTGACCGCAGGGCACCTCATCAGCTGTCCCGTGTATTCCCGCATGCCCATGCACCAGCTGCTTTGTTGTGATTGCACCACGCGCCACTGACTGCCGCAAGCCGTCTTGCAGTATTAACATGCCTCAAGTGGCTACTTCCTGTCACATGTCACTGCTTGGGGGAATTCCGACCAACCTGTCCAAACCTGTCAACTGAGGTATCCCTGAATCTGCTCTCATTATTTGTGATTGTGTGTTCAGATTTTGAAGTATATTTAGATAAAAAAGTTTCATACTATCACGCTTGTTCGTTCATATTTCTTGTTAAAAAACGTCTCGTTGCATGCGTTCAGATTTAGGTGTTAATATTTTTTTTTTTTTTTTTTTTTTTTTTTTTGTTTCAGTATACATCCACCATGTCATGAATGATTTGGAGGTGTAGATGTTGTAGTGGCAGTAGCAGCAGCAACAGCACCATAAGTAGTATATATATATTCTTCTTCATATATGTAATATACTGTTGTTATTTAGTGGTCAGTAAGTCTATTCTGTTTTTCATGATATTGAGGATGAAAATTGGTAACTGTAACTTTTTCACCAAGAACTTCTTAGTATAGAACACATATCATCTTATTGTTTCAGTATATGCTCAGCAGAAAATTGATGACCTGGCTGCTGAAAGCCAGCAACAGCAGCAGCAGCATTGTAACTAGTATGTATCTTCTTCTTCATAGTACTGTACATGTACATAATATATTGCCATTCGACAAAAATTTCATCATATAGGTGAAATATGTTGCATATTCTTTGTTGTTGTTGTTGTAGATGATCTCGAGGTGCAGGAGCAGGGAGGGGCAGGGGTTGTGATCCCATCCATATCAGAGCTATCGTGTAAGTATATTTTCCTTCATCAATTTTTGTTTATTTTGCATGTGTTTGTTTGTTTATATTAAATCAATATGTTTTTGATTAGGCGATTTTAGAGACCTTGATCGATTGATTCACGATGGTTTAGGTGAGCAGATGCCTGAATAGGTGGAGGAGTTGCCTCAGTGGCTGGAGAAGATGGAGAGGGAGTTGTGTCACCACGAGGAGATGCGCGTGACCTGAGTGATATGTCATGAAGCCAGAGCAGTGTAGGTAATATCTACTCACTCTGCTTACAAGTGACCAGTGTTCTTCCTTTCCTTGTAGTAGCAGGTGATGTACGAAATGTGGTGCTTGATTGTGTTCAATATTCTTTCTCTACAGCACCCCTGTCCATGCAATGTGCAGTGGCCCGGGTACAGGAGGCAGTGAAGAAACTACCAACAAGATCCAGTCGTGTCCAGCATGCTCCACCGTGTAAGACGGACCTCGTCACTGTGCAGGAAGCCACGGTAATGCGAGCAGCCACAGCAGCTGCTGCCCCTGCACCCTCACCAGCTCCCTCCTGGCGTCTGTGGTCAATCCTCCCTCTGGCAACTCGTTCAGGGATGTGGCAACAACCATCACAGCAATGCACAACCTCCTCCTACCCTGCACAACAGGGTATATGCAACACCTTGCTCCTCCGTGCAACAGTCATCAGAAGCAGTATCACTTTCAACTAGTTGTAGTTATAGTAATAGTAGTAGTAATCCTGTGGATAGCGGCAGTTTCCTCTCCCATCCTCTTAGTGAAGGACATCAGGATAGTAACACCATACCGCAATTAGAATACTCGGTGATTGCGGACACCTTGGAGGAGCAAATACTGTTTCTCTAGGGGTCGGGTTGGGTTGTTTACGAGAAGAGACCAAACAGCGAGGTCATCGGTCTCATCAGATTAGGGAAGGATGGGGAAGGAAGTCGGCCGTGCCCTTTCGAAGGAACCGTCCTGGCATTTGCCTGGAGCGATTTAGGGAAATCACGGAATACCTAAATCAGGATGGCCGGACGCGGGATTGAACCGTCGTCCTACCGAATGTGAGTCCAGTGTGCTAACCACTGCGCCACCTCACTCGGTGTTCACTAGGATGAAGAATACAGCAGGAGGGTACTGCGACCCTATAGGATTTTTGAAAGTATGCCTTCTGTTCTGGACATTGAGCTCCTCGAGGTTGTTATTTATCTGTGGTATCACTACATTAAATGCTGTGCTGTGCTGTGCATTGAACTTTCACACCCCCCAAAAAGGTCTCTGGCGTTGAAGAGGCTTTTGGAGGGAAAATAGTGTGCTAACGCAGAGCACATCAATCACCGGCTGATTTCATGAGTCCACCTTGAATGCTTTACTGGACCTGTTTTCCGAGATGGAGCTCAGAGGGTTAACTAAAGCACTCAGCCACATACTACACCTTGACATCCATATGCATGTTTGTGATTCAGTAAACGGAGGGTCAGGCTATATCAAGCTTCCTAAGGATATTCCTGATAAGAAAGCATGCATTAATGTCGAAATTAAAAAGGATCAGGCTTGTTTTCCGTGTACATACGATGTAGGTGATAATATTCACGGGTGTTATAACTTTGTGGGTATCGCGTTCCCTGTTGAGATCCAGAACATACCTAAATTTCAGGCACGGAATACCAACATATCGATTCATGTTTATGACTTGAAGAAATGCAAGTCAGATGAGCAGAACAATCATATAGTCGTCAGCTCCCTCTGTTTCTCAAAATTTGCCAGTGAGTGTAAGATGCATGTAAACTCGCTGCTATTCTCTGATGAGAAAAATAAATAGTAAGGCAATTGTCATTACATTTGGATCAAAGAAATGTCCTGACTCCTTGCTTCTAAATTGTCAAAAAATACACGTGTAAAGCATATTTGCTTAAGTCCCTGAATGCCTCTTTAACAAAGCATCTAGTAGGCTGCACTCCCAAGAATCACATACTTGTTATTAGGCCCACTGAGGAAAACAAAATGGCTCTGAGCACTATGGGACTTAACATCTGTGGTCATCAGTCCCCTAGAACTAAGAACTACTTAAACCTAACTAACCTAAGGACATCACACACATCCATGCCCGAGGCAGGATTCGAACCTGCGACCGTAGCAGTTGCGCGGTCCCGGACTGAGCGCCTAGAACCGCGAGACCACCGCGGCCGGCTGAGGAAAACAGATTCATAAAGGTTAAGAATGCGCACCATCAGGATCAATGATCATTTTTGGTGTACCCTGAGTTTAAATGCCCCCTTGCTCCTGTGACTCGCTGTGAAGGTGTCCCCACAGCCTGACATGCTACCTCCACAGAGAAAACGTACCATGTGCAGCTGTGTTTCAAATTGTATTGTCCTACGATTCAAGTCTTAACCACTACAAATCTTTTGTCGGGGGTAATCCTGTGGTTTTGCTGCTCATTGAGCTTGAAAAGCTTTCACAGTAGGATGATAAGCTTTACAGCAACAACGTTCCCATGACCAAATCGAAGGAGAATGAAGATTTGTACCACAACACAGTTGACTGTCATATTTGTGGGCTGCCATTAGAGAGAAAATCGGAAACTCCTCGTACGTATCATTGTCATCTTGTGGATAAGTTCCATGGTGCAGCTCACAATATATGCAATTTGAAGTATTGGTTACCAAGGTACACACCCGTTTTCTTTCATAATTTAAGCGGGTATGATGCTCACTTTGTTGTTGGGCATTTGTCCAACTTCGACTGGGAGAAAAATCAGGTTAGTTTCCTATCTAAGTAAGTTGAGAAGTATATTTCATTTTCCAAACGAATGACGCCACGAATTGCATTCCGCTTCCTTGACTCGTTACGTTTTATGCAGGCATCACTTCAGAAACACATTGAAACTCTATCCAGGAAGATATGCATATCACTTGGGCTGCATTTCCCAATGAGGAAAAGTTTCAACTTGCGACTAGGAAGGGGGGTTTTCCCACATTAGTATCTGGCTCTAAAGGTAAAACTCAACGGAACAAGGCTACCTGACATAACTGTGTTCCCCACCAACACCACAGGCAATGCCATAACAGATGCAGAGTATGAGCAAGCTATGAATGTCTAGCAGAAACTCAACATCTCCACTTTAGGAGACTACACACACCTTTACACGGACACAGATGTGCGCTTGCTTGCGGACATTCTGGAGTCTATTCATGATCACATATTCTCTGGATCCTGCCTTTTATTGCACGGCATTTAAGTTGTCCTGGGACACTATGCTCAAGAAAATGAAATGCAGCATCGCATTATTGACCAACGTTGACATGCTTATTTTCCTTGAGCGTGGGATCCGTGGAGGACTTTGCCAATATGTTCATAGGCAACCAAGGCAAATAACCCACGTATTGGTGACAGGTTTAATACATCCCTTGATTCGAGTTACATCATGTGGTTTGATGTCAATAACTTACAAAGGCAAACAATGAAACAATCATGGCTGATGGAGGAGATTTCATGAGTTCCTGAACCCGAATGCAAGGGATTTGGTGGAAACTTCGAGGGGATGGCAGCTGACCTGGTGCAGAGTATGTGAGTAGTGGGACAACCTTCTTACCATCCCACTCTCCATTGTTGCCAAATTTACTCAAGATGGCGACGATGACGTCTTCCAAGATGGCGGCATGTAGACTTAGCAACAGCGCATGACGTCATCAATAGATGGCGGCTTTTGGCGGGAAAATAGGCCAATGGTGCTATGTCCACTAACCTAAACTCAAGAAAATATGGCAGGAATTTTGAATTTTGGCGGGAAAATACACCAATTGTGCTACGTCCACTAACCTAAGCCTCCAGAAGAAAAAATGGCGGGAAGTTTGAATTCCAACAGGATAATCCATACAAAAACCGTACTTGCCTTTATTATTATTATTATTGATTATCATTTATTAACATTCATTAACATTTATTATTATTTATTATCATTTATTATTATTTATTATCATTTATTATTATTGACCTGCCTACACTAGAAAATTCCATCCAAATTCAAATTCCAACACGATAATGACTGCAAGGCTGCGAGAAACAAGACTTCTTGTCAGGTGACTACAGGGTTATAAACACAAAATCAAATAGGGGTAATGCAGGAGTAGGTTTAATAATGAAGTTTATATGCCAACTAGCTCTGCAGATGACGAAGAAATTGAAGAAATGTATGATGAAATAAAAGAAATTACTCAGATAGTGAAGGGTGACGAAAATTTAATAGTCATGGGTGACTGGAATTCGGTAGTAGGAAAAGGGAGAGAAGGAAACATAATAGGTGAATATGGATTAGGGCTAAGAAATGAAAGGAAGCCGCCTGGTAGAATTTTGCACAGAGCACAACTTAATCATAGCTAACACTTGGTTTAAGAATCATGAAAGAAGGTTGTATTCACGGAAGAACAATGGAGGTACTAAAAGGTATCAGATAGATCATATAATGATAAGACAGAGATTTAGGAACCAGGTTTTAAATTGTAAGACATTTCCAGGGACAGATGTGGACTCTGACCACAATCTATTGGTTATGACCTGTAGATTAAAACTGAAGAAACTGCATAAAGGTGGGAATTTAAGGAGATGGGACCTGGATAAACTGAAAGAACCAGAGGTTGTACAGAGTTTCAGGCAGAGCATAAGGAAACAATTGACAGGAATGGGCGAAAGAAATACAGTAGAAGAAGAATGGGTAGCTTTGAGGGATGAAGTATTGAAGGCAGCAGAGGATCAAGTGCGTAAAAAGACAAGGGCTAGTAGAAATCCTTGGGTAACAGAAGAAATATTGAATATAATTGATGAAAGGAGAAAATATAAAAATGCAATAAATGAAGCAGGCAAAAAGGAATACAAGCGTCTCAAAAATGAGATTGACAGAAAGTGCAAAATGACTAAGCATGGATGGCTATAGGACAAATGTAAGGATGTAGAGGCTTATCTCACTAGGGGTGAGATAGATACTGCCTACAGGAAAATTAAAGAAACCTTTGAAGATAAGAGAACCACTTGTATGAACATCAAGAGCACAGATGGAAACCATGTTCTAAGCTAAGAAGGGAAAGCAGAATGGTGGAAGGAGTATATAGAGGGTCTATACAAGGGCGATGTACTTGAGGACAATACTATGGAAATGGAAGAGGGTGTTGATGAAGATGAAATGGGAGATACGATACTGCGTGAATAGTTTGACAGAGCACTGAGAGATCTGAGTCGAAACAAGGCCCCTGGAGTAGACAACATTCCATTAGAACTACTGACGGCTTTGAGAGAGCCAGCCCTGATGAAACTCTACCGTCTGGTGAGCAAGATGTATGAGACAGGCGAAATACCCTCAGACTTGAAGAAGAATATAATAATTCCAATCCCAAAGAAAGCAGTTGTTGACAGATGTGAAAATTACTGAACAATCCGTTTAATAAGCCACAGCTGCAAAATACTAACGCGAATTCTTTACAGATGAATGGAAAAGCTAGCAGAAGCCGACCTCAGGGGAGATCAGATTGGATTCCATAGAAATATTGGAACACGTGAGGCAATACTGACCCTACGACTTATCTTAGAAGAAAGATTAAGGAAAGGTAAACCTACGTTTCTAGCATCTGTAGACTTAGAGAAAGCGTTTGACAATGTTGACTGGAATACTCTCTTTCAAATTCTGAAGGTGGCAGGGGTAAAATACAGGGAGCGAAAGGCTATTTACAATTTGTACAGAAACCAGATGGCAGTTATAAGAGTGGAGGGACATGAAAGGGAAGCAGTGGTTGAGAAGGGAGTGAGACAGTGTTGTAGCCTTCCCCAATGTTATTCAATCTGTATATTGAACAAGCAGCGAAGGAAACAAAAGAAAAATTCGGAGTAGAAATAAAAACTTTGAGGTTCGCCGATGACATTGTAATTCTGTCAGAGACAGTAAAGGACTTGGAAGAGCAGTTGAATGGAATTGACAGTGTCTTGGAAGGAGGATATAAGGTGAACATCAACAAAAGCAAAACGAGGATAATGGAATGTAGTCAAATTAAGTCGGGTGATGCTGAGGGTATTAGATTAGGAAATGATACACTTAAAGTAGTAAAGGAGTTTTGCTATTTGGGGAGCAAAATAACTGATGACGGTCGAAGTAGAGAAGATATAAAATGTAGACTGGCAATGGGAAGGAAAGCGTTTCTGAAGAAGAGAAATTTGTTAACATCGAGTATAGATTTAAGTGTCAGGAAGTCGTTTCTGAAAGTATTTGTATGGAGTGTACCCATGTATGGAAGTGAAACATGGACGATAAATAGTTTAGACAAGAAGAGAATAGAAGCTTTCGAAATGTGGTGCTACAGAAGAATACTGAAGATTAGATGGGTAGATCACATAACTAATGAGGAGGTGTTGAATAGGATTGGGGAGAAGAGAAGTTTGTGGCACAACTTGACTAGAAGAAGGGATCGGTTAATAGGACATGTTCTGAGACATCGAGGGTTCACCAATTTAGTATTGGAGGGCAGCGTGGAGGGTAAAAATTGTAGAGGGAGTCCAAGAGATGAATATACTAAGCAGATTCAGACGGATGTAGACTGCAGTAGGTACTGGGAGATGAAGAAGCTTGCACAGGATAGAGTAGCATGGAGAGCTGCATCAAACCAGTCTCAGGACTGAAGACCACAACAACAACAACATATGAGTGTCAAGATAGGGCTGAGGACGTTTGCGTATGTTGATGGTGGGATGGGTGTGAGGTCAGGTGCGGTGGGAGGTGTAAATTAGATCTTTTTTTTTTATTTTGTAAAGTAAGGATAATATTGAGAAGGTTTTAGATGGCTGGTCACGCGACGAGGCGAGAGCAAGGATGTGTAGTTATGTTTACTTAAAGGGCCGTGTAATGTCATGTGAGGAGCAATGCACAGTGTGCTACAGTGTCATAGGAGGTAAAAACTTGTGCTGCTATGGTGTGTCTAGCGTATGGTGGCTGCTTTGGAATTATGCTACGTTGATATAAAGTTGACTTTCACCTGCGTTCGGTGGTCGCGGCTCGGGATTACGATGGATCGCGGTCCTGGACGGACGTGTGTGTGTGCTCTGACCGCTGGCGAGCACGTTGAGAGCGCCAACTCACACTTGCGGAAGCTGAGCAGGAGCTGTGCGAGGTCTGAAATCAGACGGATGGGTGACTTTATGATCCTGTGGGCAGGGTGCAGAGTGGGGGTACCTGCGCACGTCTGCTGAGGTATTTTGCGAGCGGATCTGCAGGCTCTGCTATGCGTTATTAGGATAGTTTACGAGTACTGAGCGTATCTACACATCTGTGTGAGGAATTATTTAGTAGCTGTTTGCTATAGTGTGTACTGAAATTATGATTGGGTGCGTGTCTGTGGGCTGTGCAACATGGCCCAGGGCACATCTGGGTGGGTGTTTCGTGATAGCGTGGTACATATACTGTATGGTTAAATAAGTTGTTCGAAAAAATAAATAGAGTGTTCTCAATGATTACACGCGCCTGCAGCGCAGATCAGAGTGATTGGTTTTCCATCACCATCTCGGTTGCATGCGAGTAGTAAATATCTTCCCAGCCGCGTTAATCGTGTGTGTCAACGAGCTATGAGCTATTCTGACAATAGACGTGAAGGCAGGTCCAGATCTGAGACGCCGGCGGTATACATGAGAAGAACAATGCGGCTTTCACGTGTGTCATATGAGAGTCCCCTTTCTGGCCAGCTGTCACGAGAGAGAGCTGGGAAGCTGAACTTGAGTGAAGGCTCTGGAACGCCCTTCCCCGCCGACCGCACGCGTGCGCGGCCTGCCTTGGAGCGTAATCTAGGGCGCATACGCGATGTCAATTTCTCCGGTGATAGGTGCGAATGCGACTGTGTTGAGGTCATGTTTGGTGGAGGCCGAGCAGAGACTTTTGGTCGGTTTGGCGGCTGGGGGGTGTTTGGGCGCGTCTGTTGCACTATTTTGCAAGCATGTCTGTGCACTGTGCGGAGCTTTATTTGGAGAGTTTAAGAGTACAGAGCTCGTCTGCTGATATTGTGTACTGCATTATTTAAGAGCTGTTTGCTATTGTGTGGTGGGATTAGGAGTTGTTTACGTGTTTGTCGCCTGTGTCAGATGCCCACAGTCGGATCAGTGCGGGTGTTTTGTGACAAATATACTCCACTACTAAATAAAAGGGCCCCAAATAAATAGAGTGCAGTCCTTCCTTACTTCCCCGAGCAGCATAGCGCAGTCTGAGCTGTTTTTGCGCAATAACGGCAATCTGGTCAGAATGTGAGTGAGTCGACAAATAACTGGACAAATTTATATGTAGAGGAGTTACAGGTCTGGAATGGAATGAATATCTTGATGGGTGTGGTTGTGTTGCCAAGCGTAGTGCACTACGAGAGTTCAGAACATGCCTTAGGTCAGCCTTACGTATCGAAACCTATGAGAAGCAAAAGTTTCAAAAAGATATGTCGCAAATAAATAAAGCACACTCGTTCCTCCTTCCATCAATCTATGCACTGAAATTATTGCGGAAAATTAGGAGTTGTTTGGCTATTTGGACGTAAATGTTTTGCATTATTTACGAGCGGTTCGCATGTCTGTAGGCTGTGCTATGAGTAATTTTTAACTGTTTACAATTAACAAGCGTGTGTCTAAAGCATTTTAAATGAATTATGTAGGACTGTTTTGCAGGTCTGTATGGTCTGGGGCATGTCGGTGTGATACATACACTCGATTCCTAAATAAAGTAAATTGGTTCCTCCATCCATGGGCCTAGTGCGGGTTGAGTCCTTTTAGCTGAAACATGTAGGAAGAGGTTGAGTGCTGGTGGCTTAGTTTACTGGTGATGAGCTTCGTTTGCAACAATTTTCTTAGGTTGGTGGCGGGAGCGCAAGTGAGCTTTGTTTACTGACAGATTTCAAACTTGGCCTTGGTTCCTAGGAGGTTGGTACAAATGCCCTTTCTTTACTGCCAGAATTCAAACTCGACGCTGGTTCCTAGGAAGAGGTGGCTGTCTGGTCCTTGAAAAGCAGTTGAAATTAGGTAGTTGAACACCTTTGCATACGTATATGAAATTGTAAATTGAATTATTTAATATGATGGAATTAAGTACTTAGGTATTTACAGAAGACTACGTCCGTCGCATGTATGGAGGATGGAGGGTGTGTGACGGAAGCGGGGCGGCGGCACAGCAATTGTACAGTTCTTACGCACGCGCGAGAGCAAGTCAATGCGTTCTAGTGTGGACCAAATGTGCTGTTATATAGTCATGGCAGATTCCACTGTCGACAGTGAGTGGTCAGCATCGACACTTTTTAATGTGCCCAGGAAAACAACTTTGGCGCCAAAAGTGTGCCAGTGAATGGTCAACCATTGTGTGATTCAGCTCTGAGGCAAACAATTTTGGCGGGAAATGTGCGGAGGCGACGAATACATGTGGTGAGCGGACAAGGGGCCCTGTGACGTCAAACTCGGCAAGTTCCAGCATGTCCAGCGAAAACATGTTTACGATGTGGGAGCGATCGCTGGACTCACCCCCAGTGAGAGTGGCCGGCCGCCTCACGTGACACGCGTCGCCAATGTCCCCCCGCGCGCTGGCCAGGGGGTGGCGAGGATTGGAACTAATTCAGTTGGAGCACGGACGTCGTGATGACTGCACTGCGATATCAAAGATGTGTGTGCTGACTGTGTTGGAGAACAAGTGATGACCGTACTGCTTGAAATAAAGTCTTCAGCCCCTTCCTCCCTGCAAAATCAAGGATGTGACTTACGTTACTATAAGTGCAGTTTATTATTTGACGCGATTATGATAGGCTACCAGTGAAAAAAGATAAGTGACGGAGAAAGCTTGTACGTGTGATCAACTATGGTGTGGGGATTTGAACTTGTGATAGATTTTTGTTATGGATGTAAGGAAAATGGCTTTCTCGCCAAGAAAATCGGACATCTTAAATAAATAATAAATGACAATAATAAATAGAAGTACAGTTTTCGAGACATTATCGTGTTGGAATTTGGTGCAATTTTCTAGTGGAGGTAGGCCTATAATAATAATAAATAATAATAAATGATAATGAATGATAATAAATGATAATGAATGATAATAAATGACAATGAATGATAATGAATGTTAATAAATTATAATGAATAATAATACACAAAAGTAAGGATTTGCAGCCATTATCGTGTTGGAATTTGAATTTGGATGGAATTTTCTAGTGGAAGCAGGTCAATAATAACAAATAATAATAAATGATAATAAATAATAATAATTGATAATAAATAATAATAAATGATAATGAATGTTAATAAATGATAATCAATAATAGTAATAATAAAGAGAAGTACGGTTTTTGCATGGATTATCCTGTAGGAATTAAAACTTCCCGCCATTTTTTCTTCTGGAGGCTTAGGTTAGAGGACGTAGCACAATTGGTCTATTTTCCCGCCAAAAGCCGCCATCTTGGATGATGTCATGCGCTGTTGCCAAGTCTACATGCCGCCATCTTGGATGACGTCATCGTCGCCATCTTGAATAAATTTGCCAACAATGGAGAGTGGGGTGGTACGAAGGTTGTCCCACTACTTATGTGGTGGAGGCAGAACTTCTTCAAGTGATCCCCCTTCCTGAAGGAGTAAATTGATTTGAATTAACATTGAGGGCTTCTGCGACGTGTGACTTTGAGAAAAATTTTGATAAATTAATGAATAATTCAATTTTCAGTAAAACAATGGCGAATATGAAAAGAGATACGGTCTTCCATTCATTAATTCCAGAATCCTCACCTTTTGGTTTCTATAAGTGGTAGCGGGCGGACGTATGACTAGCTCTGCCATGCCAGTATTGTTTAAAAATGTGTATTCCAACCGTATATTAAGAAGTGTTATTACAGTTATTAAGAAAGCAAGGGTTATTCATATATTTGCCTCATTCACACCCGTCTGCTGATCATTTCACCGGCGCCGAGAAATCCTGCATCAGGAAGTTCGAAGCAGACAAAAGGGATTTGCGCGGGCAGCAGAGGGGCGATCCTGATCGGCATTCTCATAATTAGCACTACGCACAGTGGAACTAATGTGAAGCAGTATGTAGTTCAAAATCTTGATCTTATTTATCTTAAATTGATTTGAGATCTTATTGGTCTTAAATGAGTTGACATTGAAGGTTTGTTAATATTAGTACCAGTTAAAAGTTCACCCAGGATATGTGTACAGATTTACAAATTAACTTCCAATTTCTCTCAATTATTTAATTATTTAAAGGACGGCGCCGAGTGGAATATGAACAGACGTTTCAATTGCTGAGATAAATTTTTTGATATAGATGGTTCATTTTAATGTCAGAAGAAACTAATGAAACTTTCATTGTATTTGTTACAAGTCCACGACCCATAACAACTCGAAGGAGCAAATTAAAATTTAATTCTCGCCGGGAATGCTGGTTTCAGCGGTAAAGGTAGGAAGTTGCTCACTCTACGCTTGGCCCCATCTCCCTCACAGTAGATAATCTCTTTTCTTTTCAGTTAATATCATTTATGGAGAGTGCATTTCTACAGAAAAGGATGAAACTTTGTATAAAATCATCATTAAAGTGCAAGATAAGTCATCAAATTCTATAAGACTCTGTCAGATGATAATCAGGTTCATTAGTGAATACGCAGATATATCTTCTTTAGTCGAAAAGTACCGATACAGATAAAATTTCATTTATGAAAAAAAAATTTCTTTTATAATTTTGTTAAACGCTATTTACAATGGAGTCAGAGGAAGTGTCCACTGTTGAAAATTCAGTACATAATGCAGTACGCAAAGTTGTCGTAAATCCGAGCTTGGCTATAGTTGAAGGTAACATGGAGGTAAGAATAGAGGGAGACGCCATGACGTCACAGCTGCGAAGCTATGTGAAGCCGAGGGTAGCCATCTCAATCCGACCAAAACATTGCTGCTGTAAGCTTGTGTGCATAGGCTTGTCGCTCGCTTTTGGAAGGATTTTGCGATATTATTGTGACTTGTGTGGTGTTCGGATGTACGAATCGTTCTGACTGTGATGCGAAATCGAAGGGAATAACATTTCATGTGTACGTTGTCTCGTTAAGTGTGATTTTACAACTTCATTGTGAATGAACGTGTGCTACATCGGTACTTGTACTATAGCGTGTTTTTCTCCTGTATGATTTTAAATTTCCTAAAAATGAAAGTCGGAAAGCCTTGTGGGAGAATGCCGTGAGGAGGAAGAATTGGCGTGCGTCTAAATGGAGCACTATATGTTTTCAGCATTTCCGAGAAGAGGACATAGACCGAACTTCCCTTTCAAAAGTAAGGCTCCGAGAAAATGCTGTACCATCAGTTTTCCCTACACACCCAAAACATTTGCAAAAGTTATGTTAATACAAAGAATTAAATTCTTAGTTTTCAAGTTCACGTTTCAGTATAATACATACGTATCGTCGATAATCGAAGTGTTGAGTAACTCACTTTGTTTTCATCATGTACCAAATTAAAAGCTAACACTACATTAACTGGCGTAAAGTATAGGCCTAAACAGGACACTGTGTAGATTTGCCATTCTATGTACCATATTTCAGTAAATATTGGTGGTAATGAACAGTGTTTCCCAGTAGTGTAACGTAACTGAAATGTTCCAGTACGTATTACAAACAAGATATGTTTATGGGGCTTTGGAGGGAGGGTATAGCTAACTTAGTTTTCAGTTTCTATTATTTAGTTTGTGATACACGTTTATTACTGAATTAACAAAATTGTATCGTTTACATTGAAGACTAGCTATTCGTAATATTACATTAAAAACCATTTTTAATCAGAAGAAACGCGGAATTTCGCCTTTACGAGATTTTATTTGAAACAAAAACTTTGAAACAACCAATCTGATAACGTTACATGTGTATATGGTGCAATTAGCGACTGTAATACACGCAGCGCTATAGCACACTGGCAATGTTTTGGTCAGAGTGTCATGGCAGCGAGCCACGCCCCCATGGCTTCAAAACGTAGTACGGCTGGGATACGTAGCGCCATCTCCCCTTATTCTTACCTCCATGGAAGGTAACGTGCCAACTCGTAAACTGGCCAATGGCAACCAAAATAACGAGGTTGGCGTCCCACTATCAAAAAATAATGACACTGATAATATAACTAATCATGATGTCGGCAGTTTTATGACGCTCGATGAGACAATTTCTAAGGTTCTCACCGGGTAATATTTTTCCAAATAGTGAAACTGAAGCGAGCAACAGCGAAAATTCCTTTGATTATTTGCTCACGACATCGCGAACGCAAGAACAGGAAACAGTTCATAAAAGCGATGTAAATACTAGTGAGACACATAATTTGACACACCTCATGCAACTAATAACACGACAGTTTACAAAGCAACAGGAATTTCAGGGAAGTGTAACACAAGAACTTAAGGATAATATAGGACAACACTTTACACAGCAATATTAGACATTTAATGATTTCAAGAATAGTATTAGTAAACAGCTCAGTGAGGTGAGCAAAGGTATCGAATTACTTGACGAACTATCCGGGAAGTTGACCGTGCTAGGAAAACAACTAAAACAAGAAATAATTACCGACATGTCCCGCAATGTAAATACGTTAACGGAAAAAGTATCATCCGTAGACGATAAACAGGAACAACTTGCAGGTGAGTTACAAAACCTTAGTGAAGCATATTCTCAAATTCAGAAGACGCAATCCCAAGTCCGTCGGTAAAAATTGTGACGGACGCAGTCAGTGAGCTGCAAGACGTACGCAAAAACTTACGCACAGAAGTACAAAAGTTAATTCTAAGAGTAGAGCAGTTAAGTCTAGAGTCAAAATTCGCCAAAAAATAGAGAGATAAGATACGTGCAGATGTAAAGGAAATAACTGAAAAAGCTAAAAAAATGGCTCTGAGCACTATGGGACTTAACATCTATGGTCATCAGTCCCCTAGAACTTTTTTTTTTTTTTTTAAATCTCATTTTGTTCGTTTATGATCGTTGCATCTGCTCGGGACGGACGTCGTAAGACATCCGTTGAAGTTCGTTGTTGATCGATTACCTCAGTTTTTTTTTTTTTTTTTTTACAGAGGGCTGCTAACCCTCTGACCGAGCACGATGAGCTACCGTGCCGGCTTGAACTTAGAACTGCTTAAACCTAACTAACCTGAGGACATCACACAACACCCAGTCATCACGAGGCAGACAGAATCCCTGACCCCGCCGGGAATCGAACCCGGGAACCCGGGCGCGGGAAGCGAGAACGCTACCGCACGACCACGAGCTGCAGACGATAAGGCTAAACTCGGGATGCTAGATAAGGGCAGCACCCTTGCTGAAAAGGTAGTGTCAGAGTGCAAAATTTATGTAGATAGTGTAGAAGGGCTCTGAGGGGGAAAGAAAGTCAACTTCTAGCTATAATAGATTCAGGTTTAAAATAGCAGAGGAAAGGTTACGAGGCAGTATTGCTAAAACTACCGACATTCAAAGACAACATTTGACAGAAAACAAACCCGTGCTTTTAGAGAAGTAAGATACTTTAACTGATTACCAACAATAGGGGCAGGAAAATAGCGAAGGTTGCAGCTGTATCTGTCGAGCAAGCGCAACTGCCATGCGCTACGCCACGAGCGAACGTAAACACGCCTACGCCTGTCACTGACATTGCGGCGCGTTTAGGTAGTACTTAGGCATCGACGATTTCCGGTATTTACCTCGGAAGGGAAAAGAACAGTCTGGATCAGGGCGTTTCGAAATGTTTTACCTCGTACCTGGACCGAAGCCCAGAAAATACGTAGATTTGTTGTTGGACACACGGGGTGACTTTCTGGTATGGGCTACGGATTGGCGGAACATTGCCCCTACTATGAGCAGTTTGAGAGTGCGTTTCTGGATAAGGATTGGTCTGAGGCCGTACAAGAGACAAAGTGAAGTATTCAACCCAGCTCCATTCGATAGCGAACATGGAGGCTTAAGGGGCTAATTTGAAAAAAATATTTGAATAAAGCCAGGTACTGGACTAACCAGGTATCTCAAGTAGACGTGCTGAAAATTTTAAAGAGCAGTCTTCCTACCCACATTAGGGAAAAACTCATTACCGTTCCGGAACACGACACCGAATACTTTCTATCTGTACTGGCCTAAATAGACTTGATATACGAAGACAGACCAGTACAACCCAAGCCAGATAGGGCGACAGAGATATATGGACAAACAAGTGAACAACGGATTCGTAGTACAACACGGATGACAGCTTTACCCCACACAGACCTATCGTAACGGTAACGGTAATTACAACGGTAATGGAGAAAACCGTAAATTCAGGGGCGGATGTAAAAGAAATGGGCAAAAATTTAACAAAACCTGCAACGGGCAAGTTTTGTATGACCAGCCTGTACAATATGTACAGATACAAGCTACCGGCATTAGTCAGCCGATCGTTTGGTAAAAACAAAACAATACCAGACAGCCGAATAATCCACAGACAGCGGGATTCGGCCAGCAAAATCATACACATATGCCGAATAACGCGCAAAGGCGAAGAGAATTTCAATCGAGAGCCTCACAGGATGCTAACTGGCGTAATCAAACGTCAATAGTCCATATATCAAAAGTTACACCTAACCCAGAGATCGATGCGACCGCGACGCCAGAAAACTTGAACCGGTCACGGTAGGCCCCCATTCTGTGACTTGGAGGAGAGTGGGGCCACGAACTTGATCGACACTTGCTTTATCAGATACGATCATGGTAGTGATGTGAAAGATAACCTGTATAAAACTAATATTAAAGCGAAAGTATTTCATGTACCCATGGTGCTTGACACAGGTGCTACGACTAATTTGATTTCACAGAGATTCTTTCATGATTTGAAGAAACGTGGGCATATACCCACACTGCCAGTGCAAAATTGCAAGGTACAAACTGCCACTGGTCTGAAATCGAAAGGAGTCAAAATACAACCCTTCATTCCCATCAAATTAGGACAGTTTTCTGTACGATGCAATTTTTTGATAGTACCGAAATTAATAATTGATTTTGAACATAGCTGCTAAGGTTCAGTGACCGTGTCAGAATTATATTGGAACAAATAAGCCCTCTGTCACAAATATTAAGTCAAAATTGACCTGGTTTCGACGATACTATGAGTGTCGTCTTCATAATTAGACTAACTGTTCTAAAACATATTAGGTATATAGTACATTAATAAAATCAAAGTTTGTACTGACTGGAAAAGATGCAGTACTTACAAGTCACATATTAAAAAAGATGTCTCGTTGCAATCCTTGTTCACAGTACGAGCAGCCCTTAGCGGCTCGCCATCTCACAACTGTTCATGACGTCGCCTTTCCGGCCTAGATCTTTTTTAATATGTGACTTGTAAGTACTGCATCTTTTCCAGCCAGTACAAACTTAAATTTTATTAATGTACTATATGCCTAATATGTTTTAGACCAGTTAGTGTAATTCTGAAGACGACACTCATAGTAGCGTCAAAACCAGGTCAATTTTGGCTTAATATTTGTGACCGAGGGCTTATTTGTTCCAATATAATAATTGATTGTTTAATCGATACGGATACATTTAGGACATACAAAGTACAAACGATTTAGGAGTTTGGCGTGCCAGCTCCATCAAATAGGTCCACATTATCTTGTAAGCTTAGCCACCTGTCAGGAAAGTATTGAACTGGGTGACTGGCATACCTTTAGTTTGTGTACTACTTTTCTTTATAAATTTTAATTGTTTTTGGAAAGTCGCCTGAGACTAGTGTATACTCACCTAGTACCTGGCAGAGCATGACCAGTTCGACAGAACATGGTGCTAATCTGCGTTAAAGTTTCACATAGGCAAATCCTTTCATATGGGTATATTATGACTTTGATATCACTATATCAAGGATTTCCAAACTCATAGGGATGGAAATGTGTGACTAGGGCCTCAAGTCGCCTGGTGCAAGACTTTTGAGTTGATACCACTTCAGCAGCTTGTACGTCGATGGGGATGAGATGATGATGATGATGATGATGAAGACAACAAAACACCCAGTCCCTCAGCAGAAAAAATCTCCGACACAGCCGGAACTGAACCTGGGTCCCTCGGCATGACAGCCTGTCGCACTGACCACTCAGCTATGGGGGAGGACGTTAAAACTCATGATCTGAGCTCATTTCCACACTAACACTTCTGTTGTCACTGATGTCTAAACTGCACGTGACATTATATAACATGATTCTAAGATCTAAAGATTTTGCCTCACCTGTGGAAAGACGAAGAAATGTAGGACCACCCAGAGAGCGCCACAGTTAGTTCATCGCATGACATCCAATAAATAAGGTCGCAGTACTAGACGCTAAATGAGATAAGAAGAGAGTAATGGTATTAGTCATAAATTTTCATGCAGGTGACAAGCAAATTCTCGGCACCTGAGCATCTTTTAACATTCTGCAGTCAACCATTAAGATGCTGTTAACATAGAATGACGACAGCAATACATTGGTGTTTTCAGGGAAACTGAAAAGTCAGACCATTCTAAATAAACTGAACCAAATTATACCAGAATATGTGGCGATGGTGAGCCTAGAGGACTATGGATTCGGCAAGATGGAGAGTGTTGATGCATATTATATATTCAACAGGCTTACATCGAAAAATGTGTGTAAGGTGACTCTTGAAATTCATAAGAAACTTATGGATGAGTGCCATAACTTGAATTCTCTAAATTACTACCTGTTTCCTAAAAAACTTATGCCTGCTTTGTATAATATTAGACACAAATTTCACAAGCTACCACCAGTGTTCCAGAGTGATGAGTTAACTTCCAAGTACAATTATTGTGATAAGCATTACTAGTTGCGAGGCAATTGTGAGATGTATGGTCCACTGCCTATTAACGGTGACGTGAAGGCTGCAAAAAAGGGATCAAATAAAAGATAAATATTTTTCTTTAATATGTCTTCTTATTATTTTCATATAGAATGTGTGTGAGTGATCTACCACAAGAAGTTTGTAGTGATGGCGACTGTTCCCTTTTCACGATTTGCAAGTGCCTTACTAACTGTGCTAAGCAAGTTGCTCATCTGCACACACTTTAAGTAAGGTACAGATCCTGCCACGGAGACTGCATCGTTGATCAAGCGCCCAGAATAGAGTAACAGGTGTGATGACCGGCATTCTGCATACCTGCACTGGCAGCTGCTGCATTTCTCATCATCAGCCTTTACACCAACGTCTGCCCACACACACTGAAAGGCGCTCCATCCCCGATCACCAGTCTACCTGTGACAGTCTGCCTGCCTGCACAGGCAGCTGCTGCATCCACCATCACCAGCTCACCCACTACTGTCTGTGGGCATGCACTAGCAGCTGCTGCGCCCCCCATCACCAGACCATACACAACTCTCTGCCCACTTGCACTACCAAAACCTGCATCCCTCACCACCAGTCCAGCCATCACTAGCTTCCTGCACAATTTGGCAGCTGCTGTGCCCCTAACACCTGCCTGCCCACCACTGCCTGCCCACACACACTGGCAGCAACTGCATCCCTCATCAGCAGGATGTGCACTACTGTATACCTGCCTATGTTGGCAGCCACCATCTACCCCACCACCACCCCACTCACCACTCTCTCCGTATGACCTGGCATCCACTGCATCCCCTAGCACAAGCCCGCCCACATCCCTCATTACTGGCCAGCCCTCCACAGTCTGCCCACATGTACTGCCACCTGCTGTGTTACCCATCAAAAGCGTGCCAACCACTGCCTGATAGCATGAGGTGACAGCAGCTGAATCGCCCATCACCAACAGCATCTTCACCACCAGAGTCCCCACACTGTCTGCCCGCATGCACTGGCTGCTGCTGCTTTCCCTATCACCAGCCCACCACCACTGTACGCTCACATGCACTGGCTGCTACTGTATCCCCCACTACCGTCTCAGCCACCGAGGTCAGCCAGCCTGCGTGCACAACCGCTACATCCCACATCACCAGCCTGTCCACCAGTGTCTGCTCTCACGCACTGGCAGTCGCTGCATCCCACGTCACCAAGTCAACCACCACTGCACAAGCATGTGCTGCGTCCCTGTCACCAGAATCTCCGCCGCTATACACCTACAAGCACTGGCAGCTGCTGCTGCGGCACACCCACCACTATCTGCCCACGTGGAATTCTGGAAACATCTCCCAGGCTGCAGCTTAGCCATGCCTGTGCAATATCCTTTCTTCCAGGAGTTCTAGTTCTGCAAGGTTCGCAGGAGAGCTTTTGTGAAGTTTGGAAGGTAGGAGATGAGGTACTGGCTGAAGTAAAGCTGTGAGGACAGGTCATGACTCATGCTTGGGTAGCTCGGTTGGTAGAGTACTTTCCTGCGAAAGGCAAAGGTCCCGAGTTCGAGTCTCATCTGGCACACAGTTTCAAACTGCCAGAAAATTTGATATTGGCACACACTCACACACTCCACTACAGAGTGAAACTTTCATTCTAGAAATGTAGGATTCATTTGACACTGTTCCAAGGACCACTGCAAAAACAGGGCTCTGGATGGATAATCAACTGGTCCCAGGTTGTGCATATGCTATAAGTGAAATGGATTGATCAGTAGTCATGAAGGACATCTCTTATCCAGAATGAGATTTTCACTCTGCAGCAGAGTGTGCACTGATATGAAACTTCCTGGCAGATTAAAGCTGTGTGCCGGACCGAGACTGAGTTGCTAGATAACTTGCCCGCGAAAGGCAAAGGTCCCGAGTTCGAGTCTTGGTCCAGCACACAGTTTTAATCTGCTAGGAAATTTGACATCTCTTATATTCATCTGATTCAGCCCCATGTTAAGTACAATAGCATGAGTGCTCAGAGCGAGTACATCCCCTACTGGATTAAAAAACGCTCAAAGGTAATTATGAGATTACAGAAAAATGTTTGTTTTGGAATCCCTTGCCGTCTCTCAGCATTTTTCACTTTACATAAATTTCACCCTGTATAAGAAAAAATACCTCTGTAAGGAAACCATTGATAGGTAGGTCATGAGAAACAAATAGCTTTGTAAATAAAAAACTGTTAATAAACATAAAAACAAATTGTTAGTAATAAATCATAAAGTTAATTAACTATAGAATTGTTATTATTTCCAAACCCTACCACTATAAAATTATCGTTAATATTGTAATAATTTGTTTATAACAGATATGAAGATTATGCTTAGACCTTGAATGAAGAGGGCTACTTCCAATTGAGCTAGTTATGATGGATGATAAGGTAGAGGAGGGAGGCTCAAATCTTACTGATCCATTGGGTTTCACACCATTTTACTCTTCTCCCATGGATTGGTAGAAGTAGGGAAGTGGTTTCCCACCAATTTTATATCACGTGACCACATCAATTGCTAAAGTTGTATAGGGATTCCTCTGGATAACCTTGATCAGTCCCCAGTGGTTCCCCAGGAGGGGAAGGGAATGGGTGGCACCAAGGAGCCCAAATTTGTAACCTGGCATCTGATCTGTAACATGGTACCACCTTATCTTATCTACATTATACACTGAAACCAGCGCTGCTATTCTGTACTTCTCAGTTACGACATTATCATATCACAAGCCTGTACTGATATGACAAATGGGGTGCTGAGATCCAGCAACTTTTCTCATTGACTGTAAAGGTGTGTTGGGAAACATGCTCACATGAAGTTATGTATCATCCAACGTTTACCTGTCACAGAACATACATCTCTCTCCTTTGTCATCATCCCCTCACTCCTTTCAGCTGTAGCTCAGATACCAAGTTCAGTCTTTGTTCCTCATGACACGCCATTCTTTTCTTTCAACATTCTCTTCATTGTTAAGATTGGGATGCCCAATCTTTCCCTGCCTTCTCTAATGCACAGGCAGATCATTTTGACATCTACTAAATAACAATAACATTCTGAATTATTATTTCAAAATTGTTTGCAATTATTGTATTTTGATGTTTTTATATGATTTTTTTGCCATTTAATGTACTGAATTGGGAATAAAATCAACAGAACACCTATAACATCAGTTACTACAAAATAAAAATACTCACTGGAACCTGTAAATTCCAAGCAGGAGAAAGGAAGTGAAGGGGTTTCCTTAATTTTAAATGTATAGAAAACTTGAATTACTCATGTTTACAGCAGATTTAACTATTTCACAGTTGCACACAATTGCACATGTTTATTTAGTTTTCATTGTGCATTTTCCACAAATCATCTTCTTCCTAAAAGTGCATTTGAAATTGCACTTGCAGAATTTAAGAACTTGACATTTACAATGTTTCTGTGCTACTTCGTCTCCATTTTTATTTCTGTTCTTTTAATAATTATCTGTGGGCCTACAAAGTGAGTGGCTCTTCACATACTCTGATCAAAGTCCCTGCAAATTGCTGAATAAAATATCTTCTTTTGGTCTCTTTCCCTGAAAAGTACAGACGCATTTATTCCTGTTAGATCAAGAATATTGTAGTCATCTTTTTGAGAAGGTCTTCACTGAATACTTCCTAGCCATTTTGTCTACTGTGATAACCCCAAACTTTGTTTTGTTGTATTAACTTAATTATTTCTGGAGTGTTTTTTTCTCATTTGTATTTATAGTTACAATAGGATGAAGGGAACTCATCGCTAGCACATTCTTTACATCCTTTCCTTGATAGATTTCAAGAAAATATCATTTATTTAAATTTTTATCGAATGCAAGGGATTTCTAAGACTTTAGAGCATTGGGAATTTCTCTTCTTTCTCTATTTACCATTGCTATGTTGGAGGCTGACTGTCCTTTTTATCTTTTGGCAAGTTTGATGGAAGTGAAGTAATTATCTGTAGTGACCTTTCTGCCTTTGGATAGGAATGGTTCCATAAGACACATCACTACACAATTTGGAACCCATTCATGTTGGGATCATACAATATATATAACGGAAACCATTGAGAATATTGGGGCTATCGACATCTGCAGCTAACCAGTACTTTTGTCCATAGTAGTCAGGCTTCAGAGTCATGAATTGTGTTACCTTTATTACTTTTATTACAAATTCTATGTCATTCACCAGCCACAGCTGGACAGACAGCGTCAAGATACAACATTATCAAAAAACATGAATACAACTCTGCTACAATAGTAATTTAATACCGCAAGACATATTAACGTTATAAATTAGATTACAATAATATCTCAACTATAAAATAGATACAAGTATATAATGAAATTAAATATAATGGTTGCTTCTGGAGTCATGGAACTGAGCTGCAGCTCAAGTAAACGAAAATTTCTGTTCCGACACTGACAATGTTGAGTGTTTATGGAAAAAGTTCAAGGCAATCGTAAAATGCGTTTTAGACAGATACGTGCCGAGTAAAACTGTGAGGGACGGGAAAAACCCACCGTGGTTCAACAACAAAGTTAGGAAACTACTGCGAAAGCAAAGAGAGCTTCACTCCAAGTTTAAACGCAGCCAAAACCTCTCAGACAAACAGAAGCTAAACGATGTCAAAGTTAGCGTAAGGAGGGCTATGCGTGAAGCGTTCAGTGAATTCGAAAGTAAAATTCTATGTACCGACTTGACAGAAAATCCTAGGAAGTTCTGGTCTTACGTTAAATCAGTAAGTGGCTCGAAACAGCATATCCAGACACTACGGGATGATGATGGCATTGAAACAGAGGATGACACGCGTAAAGCTGAAATACAAATAAACCTTTTTCCAAAGCTGTTTCACAGAGAAAGACCGCACTGCAGTTCCTTCTCTAAATCCTCGCACAAACGAAAAAATGGCTGGTATCGAAATAAGTGTCCAAGGAATAGAAAAGCAACTGGAGTCACTTGACAGAGGAAAATCCACTGACCCTGAAGGGATACCAATTCGACTCTACACAGAGTACACGAAAGAACTTGCCCCCTTCTAACAGCCATGTACCGCAAGTCTCTAGAGGAAGGGAAGTTGCAAATGATTGGAAAAGAGCACAGGTAGTCCCAGTCTTCAAGAAGGGTCGTCGAGCAGATGCGCAAAACTATAGACCTATATCTCTGACGTCGATCTGTTGTAGAATTTTGCAGCATGTTTTTTGCTTGTGTATCATGTCGTTTTTGGAAAACCAGAATCTACTCTGTAGGAATCAACATGGATTCCAGAAACAGCGATTGTGTGAGACCCAACTCGATTTATTTGTTCATGAGACCCAGAAAATATTAGATACAGGCTCCCAGGTAGATGCTATTTTCCTTGACTTCCGGAAGGTGTTCGATACAGTTCCGCACTGTCGCCTGATAAACAAAGTAAGAGCCTATGGAATATCAGACCAGCTGTGTGGTTGGATTGAAGAGTTTTTAGCAAACAGAACACAGCATGTTGTTATCAATGGAGAGACGTCTACAGAAGTTAAAGTAACCTCTGGCGTGCCACAGGGGAGTGTTATGGGACCACTGCTTTTCACAATATATATAAATGACCTAGTAGATAGTGTCGGAAGTTCCATGCGGCTTTTCGTGGATGATGCTGTAGTATACATAGAAGTTGCAGCATTAGAAAATTGTAGTGAAATGCAGGAAGATCTACAGTGGATAGGCACTTGGTGTAGGGAGTGACAACTGACCCTTAACATAGAGAAATGTAATGTATTGCGAAAACATAGAAAGAAGGACCCTTTATTGTATGATTATATGATAGTGGAACAAACACTGGTAGCAGTTACTTCTGTAAAATATCTGGGAGTATGCATACGGAAAGATTTGAAGTGGAATGATCATATAAAATTAACTGTTGGTAAGGCGAGTACCAGGTTGAAATTCATTGGGAGAGTCCTTAGAAAATATAGTCCATCAACAAAGGAGGTGGCTTACAAAACACTTGTTCGACCTATACTTGAGTATTGCTCATCTGTGTGGGATCCGTACCAGATCGGGTTGACGGAGGAGATAGAGAAGATCCAAAGAAGAGCGGCACATTTCGTCACAGGGTTATTTGGTAACCATGATAGCGTTACGGAGATGTTTAGCAAACTCAAGTGGCAGACTCTGCAAGAGAGGCGGTCTGCATCGTGGTGTAGCTATCGAATATATTACTTCCCCCTACTTATACCTCCCGAGGAGATCACGAATGCAAAATTAGAGAGATTCGAGCGTGCACGGAGGCTTTCCGACAGCCGGTTTTCCCGCGAACCATACGCGACTGGAACAGAAAAGGGAGGTAATGACAGTGGCACGTAAAGTGCCCTCCGCCACACACCGTTGGGTGGCTTGCGGAGTATAAATGTAGATGTAGATGTGTGCTATTACTAGAGAAGAATTCTTGAATATTGTAGAAGGGTTGCTCTTTTAGCTTACACAAAATAGTAGTTTTATACTGCTCCCATAGTAAAGACTGAATGTGATCGGGTAGACCATTACACAATTTTAGGACCAGTATTAGCAATCTGTTTTGTGTCTTTGCTAATCGACACCTTGACATGTCGATACTATCTTTGTTGCGAGTGCTGTATTTGTGAACTTCATTTCTCTTTCTGTAAATATCATGGTTTCTCTTTATGTAGAAGAGGCAGTTCAATATGAGGGAGAAGTTCAGGTCGGTTACACCAAACAACACTCCCATTTTGCAGTAGTTCATTTATTCACCTAAACACAAGCAAGGTTCACAAAGAACTGAACATGGCAGAAGAGGACAAAGATAATCTTAGCTTAGTTCAAAGACGTTGCTCAGTGTCCATATCGATGCTGGTGTCGACCTCATTGGCGCCACATAGCCCCGCCCCCCCCCCCCCATAGTATGGAGAACTCTTGAGTGGCCAGAGCGGGGGAGGGGAGGTGACTAAAGTGTTGGCAGGGGTGGTCTGCAGGAGCCGGACCACGGTCAGTTCAACAGCATTGTCGGGGAGCTGTATGGGTAGATGTCGTGAAGGAAGGTTCAGCCACTGAACCTGGAAGTCGTTGAAGCAAGCCTGGCATTGTAATGGGCATGCTGGTCGTGCGGTGACAGGTAGGACGGCGGTTTGCGGGTGGAATGGAGCGACGACGATGATGTCTCCAGTGGGCATGGCGAACACACGAAGCATGTTCAGGTCGATGTCGGGTGGGAGGGAAACACATTTCACCAAGTGACAGGGAATGGCAGAGGTTGTGTCACAAGCACTGTATGAAGAGAAACAGATGACGAACAGTGTATCATTGTGCAGTATTATTGAGATGTTGTGGATTATGTCCGGGGGGGGGGGGGGAGGGGGACAGGCACAAACACCTCAAGCGAGGGCACGTTAAAGATGGGGGGGGGGGCATGAGAAACCTCGACAGGGTGAGGCAGGCGATGGGGGAGCGGTCAAAGGGACTGGCGGTGAGGCCATGATTGGAGGTAAGCTCGAGGTGGACGAGGTCAGAGAAGAGCTCAACAATTGGAGCTGGAAGTCCATCGACCGAGTGTGTAAGTCTGACATGGAGGGAGTGGTCGGAGCATCATAAGCCATGACAGTGAGTGGCATGGTCATGGGCTCAGAGGGGGAAGAAGCAGGCTCGACATGAGCAGGCTTAAGTCTATTGAGAGACACTGTAACAGCTGAATTTCTTATCTGGATGTCATAGGTGTTGGCTGAGCGCCGGAGAACTCGGTAAGGGCCTGTATGTGGAGGTTGGAGGGGAGTGTGGACAGTGTCATCTCGGAGCATGATGTATTCACAACAGTTCAGAGATTTCGGGACGTGAACCTCAGAGTGGGAGTGGCTGGTGGGCGGAGGAATATGGAGGTTGATGAAGTGGCATCTGACGCAGTCCACGAAGGAAGGTAAGTGAGACTGAGGGAGAGAAGTGGAAGGGCTCACAAGTTCGCCAGGGAGAACAACGTTCTGGCCGTATATGAACATAGCCATTGTGCCTTTGAGGTCTTCCTTATAGACCGCACGAATTCCGAGTAGCACAAGGGAAAGGGCCTCCGTCCATAGAGAGTCGTGGTATCAAAGAGACGCCTTGAAAGTGCGGTGCCAGTGCTCAACTAGCCCATTACTTTGTGATTGATATGCTGTGGTATTGATGCGCCAGATGCTGCAGATGTTACAAATCTCGTTGAACAGGGCCGACACAAATAGTCTGTCCTGGTCAGTCGTGATGATAGCTGGACATCCAAAACGTGATACCCATGAGCAACAGTTTCTGCGATAATATTGGGGACGGGGACAGCCTCGACCCAGCGTGTTGTTCGGTCGATAGGTCGATAGACAAGAGAACATAACAGAAGCTGTTAGAGGGGGGGTGGGGGGGAGAGGGCCGATAATGTCAATATGAATATGCTAGAAACACCCAGGAGGGATCGAAAAGGCGCTGACGGGGGGTGAAGTATGCTTGTGTACTTTGCAGCATTGGCACGTGACACAGGAGCGTGCCCATTGCTGGCAGTCCTTGTTGACATTTCTCCACACAAAGAACTCCGGTACGAGGCGGGTGGACACACAAACACCGGGGTTGGCTAAATTATGCAATGCGTTGAAGACAGCTCGACAGAGCGTGGTTGGGATGATGGGGCGAAACGTGCCTGTACTGTCATCACACCAGATCTCACAAGAAATGCCAGGGAAGGTGGTGCGGACGAAGTGTAGTGAAGAGGTAGAGTCTGTAATCAGGTTTTGTGTTTGCTCGTCGGTGGGTTGGAGGTTACGCAGTTCAATGAGGTCTAACAGCGAATGGACGGCGTCGACTTGTGAAAGGAAATCAGCAACTATATTGTCAGCAACCTCCATGTATCGGAAGCGGCGAGGAGGCGGGTCAGCTGGCGGGTTTGTAATGGCTGCAGTCAGGGGTTTGTGGTCCATTAAAACATAGAAAGGGCGTCCCTCAACATCAGTCTTAAAATGCTTGATCGCTTCGTAGACCGCGAGCAACTCCCTGAAAAACGAGGAATATTTCCGTTGTGCATTGGTGAGCTTGCGCGAGAAGAACTGCAGAGGTGAAGTTTGGCCGTCGATTGTCTGGCTAAGGACAGCGCTGATGGCAGTATCGCTTGCGTCTGTAGTGATGAAAAGCTGTGCATTGGGATGAGGATGCATGATGGTGCAGGCCTCGGCAAGAAGATTTTTGAGGGCAGTGAAAGAGTCAGTTATAGCAAGGATCCATATAACGGGCCGAGATCCAGAAGTGTTGGTGCCTGCCAAGGCGTCCATCAGTGGAGCCTGAATCTCCACAGCCCGAGGTAGATGTCGGCGATAATAATTAACCATCCCCGGAAAGTGCCAGAGCTCTTTGAATGACGGAGGTCTGGGTAGGTTTAGTATTGTTTGTACTTTCTCAGGGGGAGGTGAAATGCCATTGGCAGAGACCCGAAAACCAAGAAAAGTGACAGCGGGTTGATGTAGCTGCAATTTGTCTTGGATGGTCTCAATGCCTGCTGCCACGAGAGTGTTCATAACAGTTTACACATGTCAAATGTTGTCCTTGACAGAGGAGCTGAATACAAGAATGTCATCAAGATATGCAAAGCAGCGTTGCCAGGTCTGGGTTGCGTTTTTCAGATGGAAGGGAATGAATTGAAACTGAAATAACCAGATTGTTGTGGTGATTGCTGTCTTCTCGATAACTTCAGGTGCCATGGGGATCTGGTGGAGACCTGTTTGCAATCAATGACAGAGAACGTGGCTGCACCTGCTAGGGAACTGGTAAAGTCAGCAATGTTGGGTATGGGGTAGGTGTCCATAATTGTTCGTGCGTTTAGTCGATGGTAGTCTCTGCACATGTGCTGGGACCGTCTTTCTTGGGTGTCATATGTATGGGCGTAGACCAGCTACTGTCAGAGGGTTCAATGACGCTGGAGCTTAGTAGTTCAGAAATCTGATTTTTAAGGTTGGAGAGGCGCTTGGGACAAAGTGGACGTGGTTTACTAGAGATCGGGGGACCTGGCATGAGGCGAAGCTTGTGAACTGTACCATTGGTGATGACGGAAATGTTGCCAGTGGCGTGGGAGTCAGTTTGTTTACAATGTGTGGCAGGTGAGGCATGGTCGTGGTGTTCGGAGCTACTCAGCGGATCTGACAGGAGCCGAGGCGGAAGTGTCCCAGGAGTCAACGCGACAAGATGGCCGCCGGCCTGAAGCAGTGGCACCTTGGTTGGGTGAGCTCGGTAGAGCCCGTGAGTCGTTAGTGAGTCCATTGTCTGAGGGCGCGGCCTGTGGCAGCACGGTCGTCAGCGAAATGCTTGGCGCGAGTGCACTGTTTGTGCTGTCAGTGGCAGTCACACGGCGGCGCGCAGGAGCCGAAGTTGCACAGTTTGAGGTGCTGTCCGTGAGGGGTGGGGTAGGAGCCATCAGTTCGGGAACATATGACGCTCGTCACGCATGCGTACTTGTGTCTGACTGAGTGTCAAACTCTGATGTGTTAGGAGGTTGTGGAACTGCGGAGCTGTCAGTAGATGTTATGGCAGTCTTGACAGCATTGTTGAAAGGGGTAGTGGGAGGTAAACACATGGAGGCTCGATTGCTGGGACTGCAAGCAAATTCTGCGCACTTACTGACCTTGCTTTGTCCTTGCTGCAGTGTCTGTAATTCCTTTGCTGCATCAGAGAACTCGAGCTGAGTTTCGTGGAGCCAGAGGGAGAGCTCGAAGTTTTCCTTGCGTAGGCGAGCAATATTTTCAAGCTTGACAAGGCACTTGTGCGTTGTTTCTTGTAACATCGTCGACAGAGACGAGCATGTACGGATGAGATGAGCCTGGACCAATGTGTCACAGGGGGGTTTTGCTTGACGGAGCACAGGGAAAGTGAGTCTTGGATTGGTGATGAGAATGGCCAGTGTAATCGGCGTAATTGTCGAGTGAGAGGCATCGTGTTGCAGTCCTGGCGGGTTTACATCGCCCAAAACAAGATGCATGTCGATCGCAAAATCTGGCGTTAGGCGCTGGGCCAAAGACATTGTTCGAATGCTGTGTCGATATAATACACGCGAAAATAAGCGATGCGATCACAGACACACTAAAACGGCGAAAACGGTAGACCTTACAACTCGGGGTCATCAGTGAGGGAGAAGTTCGGGTCGGTTACACCAAACAACACTCCCATTTGGCAGTAGTTCATTTATTCACCTAAACACAAGCAAGGTTCACAAAGAACTGAACATGGCGGAAGAGGCCAAAGATAATCTTAGCTTAGTTCAAAGACGAAGCTCAGTGTCCATATCGATGCTGGTGTCGACCTCATCAGCGGCACAAATATATATTGGCTGTAAACAGTCAGAACACCTAACCTAGTGAAAATAGGTTTACAGTGGTCTGGTTTTTTGCTTGAAGTAATGATCCTCATTGCATTCTTTTGCAGTAAAAGCACGTTCTTGCAGCCTGCAAGATGACCCCACAACAAAAGCCCATAATTGATGTGGCTGTGGAACATTGCACAGTACACAGTTAGAATGTACTGTTCTCGTACTATACTTTTCAATTTCCTCAAGAGGTACAGGAGCTGTGAAAGTTTGGAGCATACTTGTTTGGTGTGCTGTTGCTAGGTTAATTTGGTATCAATGAGAAAGCCCAGAAGTTTAACATCTGCTGCGTTACCCAGTGCTCCAGAATTGCTGAGGCCGCATATCACCCTCTGAGTTTTTTCTTCATCAGTTTTCATTTTGTTCATGATAAACCAGGCCTTAGCTTCAATGAACAAGATTTATGCTTGTTGGACTGCCTGTTCAACATTTGCTCCTTTTGAGAACAAGATTGTATCATCCACAAACTGCAAGGTGTGCCCATTGGAGCCTATGTCATTTATGAAGATAAGGAACAGCAGGGGCCCTATGACCGACTCCTGTGGCACACCATGCTGTAGTTTCTTATCTTCTGAATCAGCTCCTTGCACGGAGACAATTTGTCATCTGTTTCTCAGGTAGGATTCAAGAGTTTGAAGGACAGATCCCCCTATACCATATGTTTTTAGCTTTCTGAGCAGGGCCTTATGTGGGATACAGTCAAATGCCTTACTAAGGTCGCAGAGCATTAGTGCTATAGACTCTTTGTCTTCAAAACCCTGATTTATGTTTGTAACTAAGTCAAGTACAGCTGTTGTTGTTGACCTGCCCTTCCGAAAGCCATGTTACGCATCATAAACGAGACTGTCTCCTTCAAAGTAACTTAATAGTTGTTCTTTCATTATTCCATCGCCTTCGCTAATACTGGTGTTCTAGATACGGGCCTGTAGCTTGACACTTCATGTGGACTGCCTTTTTTGTAAACGGGCACTGTGCGTGCAACTTTCAGGAAGTCTGGAAATTCCCCTGCACGGAGCTTTTATTTATTACTACTGCTAATGGCTGTGCAATTTCACTGATTATAGGTTTTATCATAGTGCAGGACATGCCATAAATATCGGGGCTCCCTGAAGATTTGTACCTTTTTACAATTTTTATTATTTCTTTTAGATACACTCTCTTCCACATTACCATGCTGCTTTTATTCTCAAATTTCACAGCAGCTGCAGGATCTGTTACAAAGTTAGGAATTTCATCTTCTGCGTTTTTCGCTATTTTTATAAAATATTCATTAAACTCACCTGGACTGCAAGAATTAGAGCAAGAGTTGGGCTTTTTCCTGTGCTCGTTAACCAGGTCCCATGCTGCTTTACAAGGATTGTGAGCTTCTTCAATAAATCTGGCATTGCTTTCGTTCTTTGCCTTTTCTACTTCCTTCCTGTAGATCCTTTTGGTATGTAAATAACTAGAGTACAGTCTATCCTTAATATCTATATCTTTAGCAGCTTTGACCTTGTCATTTAGTATTTGGACAGACACCTACTTTTACTCAGGATGAGCTGATCACCTGTTGTTATTTCAAATCTGGGAGTGTAGCACATGCTGCAGTTTTGTATGAATTTATTTCAACAGCACAAAACAATGCAAATTTATCAGTCGGTCAACGTGCAGAGCCTATGGACTTCTTGTTGAACCTCAGGAAGCTCATAATTCCACAAAATCTATTTCTGCTCATAGTTTTGTACTTGTTTATGTGCTACATCAGATGATCAAGAAGCAGTCACGTGTTGTAACTCATACAAACAAGATCATCTGTTCTTCTGTTATATGAATCTTTTTGATTTTTAAAACACAATAATTTTTACATTAAACAAATGTATAACTTTGAAAGTGTAGGAAAGTAGCTATAAACTGTAAATTATGTACTGTAAAATTATATTTAGATAAGGACACGATTATAATAAATTAGCAAAGAATTAGTATCATTACAATTACATGATTTATCTTCTATAGTTGTCTGTAGTATAATCTCTTCTTCTGAGTCATCAGAAAAAAGTTCAACACCATCTAAATTGTCCTTTAGAACTCTCTACAACTCTGGATGTATATCATCTTTATGTATCTTCAAGTTGTAGGAGTAATTTCACTACATAAAGGAAAACACTTGCGTGGAATTTATACTGTGAACGACCACCTATATTGTACCGCACAAACACCATAAATACATACGTTAACGCGGGAAACGAACACTGGTTGTGTCCTCCAAAGAACCCCACTCGTAAAGAGAATCTCTCAGTGTCTTGTTGACTATCGACTTGTCACTCCCACACAGACCCCCCCCCCCCTCCCCCTGAAGTGTGGAGCACCCGGTATGGTGGGGTACTTAAACTTTACCTCTCGGCCTACCCGAGTGCGGATAGTGCGGGTGTGGGTGCTGCTTGATAATTCCGTTGCTGCATTAGGTCCCCTGGTGTGGGGCTCCTGTGGGTCACAGCTGTCTGGTTCTGTAGAAGGTGTGGGTTCGTTGCAAGTTGTGTCTGAAGTCGTCTGTGAGGCTGTAGTCGGTGCTATCATTGTCCAAGCAGGTTTTACTCGCTCAATGGAACCATTGGTAGACTTTCCCTGGAAGCGGATATCCATTGTGTGTGTGTCCCGTCCTAGCACTTGGTATGGTCCAGTGTACGGTGGTTGTAATGAATGACGTACCAGGTCTGTGCGGAGAATGATGTGGGAACAAGTATCGAGGGACTTGTGTATGAACACTGGATGCGTGCCGTGCTGAAACGTTGGGGTTGCACGTAGCATCTCTGCCTGCTTCCTCATTTGTTGCAAGAGGTGGGGTAGTTGTGTGTCATCTGGGAGAGGAACTGGTGCAAGGAATTCTGCTGGAACATGGAGTGGTTCTCCATATACCAACTCTGCCGAGGAACAATTGATGTCTGTTTTTAATGCGGTCCGTAACCCCAACCAAACCAATGGCAACAATTGAGTCCATGAGTCCTCGTGGCAGCGCAGCCTTTAAGGTCCGGTGCCACCTTTCCACCAAACCGTTGCTGGCCGGGTGGAAGCTAGTAGTACGGTTTCATTGGAAGCCGCAGAGTTTTGACAGTTGTTGGAACAGTGTCGACTCGAACTGGCGTCCTTGGTCGGTGGTAACGAAAAATGGGCACCAAAAACGAGCCACCCAAGTTTCCAAGCATGCCCGTGCAGTAGTCTCTGCAGAAATGTCCCTGATTGGTGTAGCCTCTGCCCACCATGTGCAACGATCCACTGCCGTAAACAAGTACCTGTAACCTTCTGAAGGGGGCAGGGGTCCAACCAAGTCAATATGTACATGCCCAAAACGTGCCGTTGGGTTTGGGAATTGTCCTACTGGAGCATGAACATGGTGTCCCACTTTGCTACGTTGACACTGATAGCAGCTGCGGGCCCACTCCCGTGTATCTTTCTTGATTGAAGGCCACACAACACGGCCCGTCACTAATTTCACTGAGGCATTGGTTCCCCGGTGTGCCAGGTTGTGACTGCTGTCGAATACCTTTCGTTGGAACTGGGGGGTGATGTATGGGTGTGGTCTAAACGTGGAGGTGTCGCACCATACCTTAAATGGGCTGCAGGGGACGTCCACAAGTTGTAAACTTAGGGCAGTGGACAGGTCCACCAACAAGGACTGCAGCTGCCCATCTGAAGCCTGAGCCCTTGCCAATTCGGAACAATCCAACATTGGACTTATCCCATTAATACGTGAAAAATAGTCTGCCACAATGTTGTCGGCACCATGGATGTGATGCACGTCAGTCGAAAACTGGCATATAAACTCTATATGGCGGGCCTGGCGGGGGGAACATGAATCGCTGACTTTCTAGAAAGCTGCCATGAGAGGTTTGTGGTCGGTGTATATGGTGAATTGCCTGCCCTCAACTAAGGGCGGAAGTGCCTGACACTTTCATACATTGCGAGGAGTTCCCTGTCATATGCACTCCAACGAGTTTGACTCATCTGTAGTTTTTGTGAGAAGAAACTTAGTGGCTGCCAATGACCCTTCACTCTCTGGTGCAGTGCTGCCCCGATTGCGACTTGGCTTGTGTCCACTACTATGGCTAGCTGAGCTCCTGGTGCAGGGTGTGCAAGCCCCACTGCGTTGTGAAGGCTGTTTTGCAGTGCCTTGAAAGCCGAGTCCATCTCGGGTGTCTATGGGAGTGGGCGCTTGCCAATTTGTTGTGTCCGGCCAAGGCATTGTTCAGTGGCGTCTGGATTGCTGCTATTCCGGGGAAGTGGCGACGATAGAAATTTATCATCCCTAGGAATCGTCTGAGATCATGGTAGGTTTGAGGCCGTGGTAGGGTACGCAACAACTCCAGCTCCTCTGGCAGTGGGAAAATGCCCTGAGCTGACACTTTATAAACCAGGAAGGTTACCACGGGTTCCCCAAACATGTACTTGTCCTTGTTAAGTGTAATTCCATGAGCACTAAGCCTGCTTTGCACCTCGCTTACGTGTTTCTAATGGTCAGAAACATTCCCCAAAAACACCAGAATATCGTCTAAATAGACGAAAGAATATGTTAGTCCTCTTAGCATGCTGTCTAGGAACCGTTGCCATGTCTGGGCAGCATTTTTCAGCCTAAATGGCATCACCAAAAATTCAAACAGCCCAAATGGGATTGTCACTGCAGCCTTTGGTATGTCCTGTTCTGTCATTGGGATCTGATTATAAGCTTTACGGCAATCCAAAACACTGAATATGGTTGCCCTGGTCAGTGAATGGGTGAAATCCTGTATATGTGGCACAGGGTATCTGTCTGGAACAGTTCGGGCGTTCAAAGCTCGATAATCACCGCACGGGTGCCATGACCCATTCTTTTTATGGGCGAGATGCAGGGGAGCGGACCACGGACTGTTGGATGGCTGTATAGTTCCTTCCTGTATCATCTCGTTGAAAATGGCCTTGGTTTCCCGCAAGCGATCAGGTGCAAGCCTGCGAACACGTGAGGAGACTGGTGGGCCTGGAGTTGTACGGATGTAGTGCACTGTCTCATGCTTCGCCCTGCTCTTTCTTGTTCCTTGTTGTGGTTTGGGTGTCGCCTTTGTGGTTGAAACAGCAGGAGCCTGTTGTTGTGTCATCAACTGTTTTGATGTCGTTTGAGCCATCTGCTGGTCAGATTCCTTTGTTGCTATGGTGTCCTTCCAGGTGGGTACACTGAGGTTATCTACCCTTTAGCATGCATGAAGGTCGGACGTCCTTGTATTCCCAGAATAACAAATCCATTGGTCGATATTGGCCATAACGAAGGTCCAGTTGCATTTTTCTGGTAGCCCAATGTCCACTGGCAGTGTTTTCTGTCCATATGTGTGGATGACTGAATCGTTGACTGCTTTCAAAGTGATCTCTTCAGTGCGTTTGTCTGAAGGGAAGAAATTTACAGGCAGCGTGCTGACATCTGAGACAGTGTCAACCAAGAACATCCATCCTGTAGAGCGATCAGGAACGAAAAGTCTTTGTGAAGCAGCGTACCTTACAGCTGCGGGAGAAGTCGATCCGCATAACGTAGGCTCGTGCTGAAATGGGGGTGTTCTCCTTCCATGCGTCTGTGAGTTTAGGTACAGTTGCTTGTTGTCACGGTCGGCTGCGCCTAAAGCAGGCCGTGGGATGCATCTGGGTGCGAGCACGGCACCTTACACTTCGTAGCTTGCACACCGAAGCGCTGGTGGAACCAGCAATAACTGGTGCCGTTGTTTGCGTGATGCGGCGGTCGCGTCGGCTGGCGACGACGCGTATGTGTGTCAGCCGCCGCAATGTCGCGTGGCTCTAGCCACTGCAGCAGGGCGGTCAGCTGATCGATGGCAGCGCGGAGAGATCGGAAATCTTCGGTCACGTCCGGCGCTCATCGTGCGGTCGTGGCAGCACAAGCTGGAGGCGCCGCGTCTACCGGCTTCGGCCGTGCTCGGCTGGTGTCGTTGGCCGAGGTGGTCACGGCGGTGGCCACTGTGGCGCGCGAGTCGAACAGGGAGTGCGCTCTATCGGCCACTTGCAGCAACTCGCTTAATGGCCGGCCCTCGTAAGCAATTAAGGTTAAGCCCACCTGCGGAGGTAACTGCTGTTGCCATATGTGCAGAAGTAATGTGTCTGAGAACACGGAAGGGTCCACCATAGCATGTAAATGCCGGTAAAAGTCTGAAGGCGACCTGTCACCGCATTTCTCGTGGTGCAGGAGCTGTGTTATCCGCTGGTCAACATGTTTTGTACAACGCGAAATTAAAGCCGTCTTGAGAGTGGTGTAGGCTTTTTGTGGTGGGGGTGGCATAATTATATCCGATACCACTGACGACGCATGTTGGTCCAGGTTGCATATCACTAGCATGAACTGTTCAAAATCGTCGACTATTTGTTGCTGCACGAAAATGTTCTTCATAATAGCGAACCAAATTTTCGGACGCTCGGGAACGAAAGGTGGGGGCCGAATTTGTAACCGCGACGTGGGTGGGCCGCGACCACTGGCGAACGGAAAGTGCGAAACTCGTGGGAGCGGTACCAAGGCGGGTGATGAAAACGGGAGCACTTTGGGTCTGATATCGGCGTGTCCTGCGCGCTGGTTGTGCGAGGCAATGTCCTGTGGCGGCGGCGCGGGACCCGCCGGCACACGCGGCGCGGTTGGAAGCGTACCAGTTCGCAGGAGAACTTCTGTAAAGTTTGGAAGGTAGGAGACGAGATACTGGCAGAAGTAAAGCTGTGAGTACCAGGCGTGAGTCGTGCTTCAGTAGCTCAGTTGGTAGAGCACTTGCCCCCGAAAGGCAAAGGTCCCGAGTTCGAGTTTCGGTCGGGCACACAGTTTTTTCTGCCAGGAAGTTTCATATCAGCGCACACTCTGCTGCAGAGTGAAAATCTCATTCTGATCTAATAAACTTGCCTACTGTCACACTGCTTAGTTACGGGGTCACCACTTATGTAGGCGTAATTTCACTACATAAAGGAAAACACTTGCGTGGAATTTATACTGTGAACGACCACCTTTATTGTACCGCACAAACACACTTGATACATACGTTAACACGGGAAACGAACACTGGTTGTGTCCTCCAAAGAACCCCGCTCGTAAAGAGAATCTCTCAGTGTCTTGTCGACTATCGACTTGTCGCTCCCACAAAGTAAATAACGTTTCTGATACAGTTCAGCCTTCACTTCACTACCACCTTTGTAATACTGATTCTTGCAAGAGAATGACAAACAAGAGTATGTCATATTGAATTTTCTAATTGTGAGAGAACTGAAGGGCTATCTGTTTAGTTGTTAAGAACCATTCAACAGTGAAGGTCGCATTAAATATTCCTTTGTTTAAGACAATCAGTTTCAACAGACTATGCTGTTATCTACAGGTCTTAAAAGCTTTTTATTGTGAAACACGATTGTTTTAGGCTGACCTTGGGCACAAAATGTCAAATGAATAAAAAGACCACATTATAAAAGGTTTGATATCGCTAAAATATTTAAAAACATAGAGCACCTACTGCAACAGGTTATGTCCACATAAACATTGCTCACAGTTGCTTGTTGCATCATACAAACATGGTAAACAATAGTACAACTGTTTACATGGCTAAAAAAAATAAAAAAATATACATATGGCAGACATATTCTAAACATTATGAATCCTCAAAGACACAAACAATGGTTACAACACCCATATATTACAAAGACTCAACCAAAAAAATCAAGACACAGCTAAAGAAAAATGAAGACAAGCAGAGAACACAAACCCCAAAGAACCCCACAGACACTACAGCACACATGGAAACACAAAACAATGACAATAATGACATGACTAACGAACATAAATGGTACACTTTAACTTACAAACACAAATCAAGAAACAGGGCAGCAAATATATTAAAGAAACAGGGATTACACATTTCTTACAAAACAAAAAAACATGCTCTTGTCACATTTACAAACAACAACAACAGACAAACCAGATAAATACCAAGGAACAGATACATACCAGTTATAAATCCAAAAATGTGAATATGTATATCTAGGGATAACAGACAGGAATCTCGAAACTAGGTATAAAGAACTTGTAATAAGCTGGAAATGTGAAAATAGCCATCTACCTTTGCCAAACATCTGATAAAATATGGACATGAAGCATCCAACATGGAGCAACACATGAAAATTATTAATATCAGCAATCACAACAAAAAACCCCTGCCATTACAAGAAAATTTCCACATACAAAGAGCCCTCGCAATGGAAAAGAAAGTAATTAATGACCAAATCAATTTAGGAAATAACTCCCTGATCGCCTTAGCCACAAAAACAATAACATACAGAAATCCAAAACATAACCAGAGCAAATAATTAATGAAGCTTCTTCTGCCCCCCCCCCCTTTCTCTCTCTCTCTCTTGCACACACACACACACACACACACACACACACACACATACAGCACAAATTAAAGAAGAAAGATAAACACACAGCGGCAGTTGGCAACGCTACACTTGTAAATACACACATGTTGAACACAAAACGAAAGGCACAAGTGATGTGATACAATAAATGTGGGTTAAAAGACGCTGGTAATCGGCCAGCTGGAGGATGCGGACGAATAAATTCTTCTCCGGGACCACACATATGGACTAACGACACTGGAAATCGTAACACCAATTTAATACAGACGCTATGAACCACATGACCATGGCAGTTTGCTGTATTTATCTTATTGCTGAGACTCGCAAATACTACAATAGGTATAGCCTTCTGAAGAAGTGCACTAAGTGCCGAAAACTGGTTGCAACAGGTTGCTCACTATTTCATTGTGTAACACCAAACGATAATGTAACATTACAAAATCTGTGGTACAAAAGTTGTTTCCAATCTGAAAAACAAGAGAAAAACATGACAAAATATAGCATAGTAACATATTATAATTGCAAAGTAATACATTTATTATATGTATAAAATGAAACTGAAGATGATTCATAAATGAAAAAGTGTCACGTTTACTGCAAAAAACAAACTACATTCAGTTTAGTTGCATACCTCCATAAATTTGGGAATCCTTGTGAAATTTTTAAGCAGGATGAACATGATAAGGCAAACAAAGGAGCAACAATTAAAAGCCTTTATTCTAATCTAATGCTGTCATTTTCTGAGTTACAATGTTTCTGAAAACAGTATTATAGGATTTGCTTCTGACGATTGTAATTATGTGGTGGGGCAAGAAACTCTGTTCATGGTAGTCTGTTAACTGAAAAAAAATCCTGGACTATTGGCATATATGTGAAGTGATTGACAGATACTTTAGAGAATAATTATTATTCTCAAATGTATCCACCACTCACATCACATATAAGCCAATGAAGCTTGTAAATATCTTCCCAGACGTTATGAAGACCCAGCTAGGAAGAGATAGGCACAACTGCATCAATTTCAAAAGCTTTTTAAATATCAAAATTCATATTGTTGCATCCATCACAGACAATATGGCTGTCTTTGCGTGCCATTGTAGTGAGTATTTTGGAATAGTGGTTGGCTTTTAGTCTCTATTTCGACTCTAAATTCCTAGAGGAGAGACTGCTTGCAACAGAAGAAATTTATCTATCCAACAACAACCTTTTAAAATTATTTTATTTCTTTTTCGGCGCATATTTTACCGAAAATTCGCAGATTTAAGTAAGTATTTTCAGAGTGGTAAAGTTGTTACTGTTGACTTACATGAAAAGATGGTAGAAGGACACAAGGAAATGTTGCTTTGCTACATAAACTGACAGTTTGTTGTAACAAAAAAATTGATAGACACTGAACCAAACAACATTCAAAGTTTCTTCCAGACAGCCAAATGTATTTGGGAGTTGAAGGCAATTCAGAAACCAGAAATATATAATGAACGGAATACCATGAAAGACTTTTACCGCTGATGCAGGGATTTCATGCGGACGGGATGTTCAGAACTGGAAGGGAGATATAACTTTGATGATGATTTATTGTCACTGCATGCCATTTTGACGCGTAAACGGCTCTTTCAAGCAACGAAAAAGAATAAACTACATCTCTTATACATTTTATGTCAAGATTGCCAAGAATAGTCTTTCTAAATAATGATAAGCATCTACAAAAAATGAAGGCTGGAGGAAGCTCCTTATTGTAAAAAAAGACCAAAAAATTTAGAGCCGTTCAGAAGTGGATGTATTTTGGGGAAGCCCACTCAACATAAAAAAAGAGAGAAAAAGTTTAGAAAAGGACTGAAATTATGCTTAAGTTTGTTGGAAGTCGCTAAGTGCTTTCATTACGAAATACTGGATGATTATTGGATAGGAAATTTGCGCTCCATTTTAAGCAGACGTCCATTTGGACGCATCTCATTATTTCTGACGTCATATCTCCTGAACTATTAGCTGCACAGTGATATTACGTTGCAGGTGCATTACTAATATATGTAAACACTCCATGTAAAATGTGCTGCGAATGGAATTAGTACGTAGTAAAGAAGTGATAAATTAAAACATCATGCCTCATGAAATTTTACTGTACGCCAATGTAAGCAGTAGCTAAGTGTATGACGTCATACCGTCAAACCATGTGCCGTACAGTGATATAATTTTATAGGTGCATTCAGTGATATATGTAGACAGGCCTTCTGTCAGCAAAGTGTGTTGCGAATAGTATTGATAGTAAAGAAGTAATAAATTAAAACATCATGGCAGATAGTGAAGCTTGACCACGTGGAAAGCGAAAATGTAGTAAGCAATAAATTTTATTCCTGCCATCACTTTGTGGAGACTGTCAGTTTCGTATGGGTCTGAAGTTATATATAAAGTCGGTTGGAATTCATTTTCGAGTAATGGATGAACGAAGTTGGAACATCAGCTTTAAGAGAAATACTTAGTTTCTAATTATAATAGTTATCTTACAGTGTTAAATTTAGCTTATTCGTAATGAGTGAATTATGATAACATGTAAAAATTTTAAAATCGGCCAATAATTACACAGAATATTGAAAATGAAGCTTTTGTTGTCCCTGGAAGCCGTTAGATAGGTCACTTGCAACAAAAACTCCCGGACAGACATGCAAAAATGGTTTTTATATTGTAGGTTGTAGATATGTACTATTTGTTAACGACATGTACGATACTTTCGATGACATTATGCGACCTCGTGACTTTGAAAGGTTGGCAAGAGGCAGCTCAGGGCCAGGTGTGTTTGATTGTGTGATATGTTGAGGGCAGCAGGAATCTCACTGGTTGATGTTATTCTCTGAAGGGATTAATGTGCAATAATGTCAGTTGTCTCCAAAGGCAGTACACCTAAATCTATAGATGATATAGACAAAGGCAGTCGAATGAAATGCCGCTTCTAAAAATTATTTGAATATAAATTAGGAATGTGGTGCCCTAAGCGTCTAGACAAAAAATCTCCAGTCATATTATTTTAAAGAATAAGATACCATTTGTTTCGAAGAAGAAAACAGAGGAGAATAAGCCAGAAAGTGTAAACGAAAACCGTGGATGAATATTCGTACTATGGCGACTTAAAAGCACAACAACTAAGGGCCTGACGTCTGAACAAAAGAAATGATGGGATGTGTGGTGAAGCATTCAGTTGTGAGTGAAGTACAGTCTTTTCGTGACGGGCCATTGCGGTGATGCTCCTTCCTTGGACTGTAGCTCCTGGGTGAATGACGCACAATATTTGTGCCTATCCCTCTTAGGCTCTCCTCACCTGCAGCTTCCCTCTTCTCATGGGCCTGCCGATGCATGGGCTCTTTTTAGAGGTGGTAAGCTGAGTCGAAGTCCGCACTAAGGACTCTGGGGGTTACCAGCCCTCTGTCGCATTACTCCTGTTAGTTGGGAATAGCAAAGAAGAGAATACAGGTACCGGGCTTTCCACTGAAAGTCCTGGCCCGACTATCCTGACTCCCAGTGCATCGGCCATCCCTGCAGTAGAAGATGAGGCGAGGCTGTGGTTCCAATGTTGTACCTGTCAGTGCACTTTATGAACGAAGAATGGCCATTGATAACATCACTGCAAAGGACACCCAGAGCAGGCGAACATAGTGGTCTGTACAGAGAGGAAGAAAGCTTGGTGAACGGAGAAGGAGTTCTGGAAGCTTGTCTTGGCAGGGTTAAGATTCCTCTGTGCCAGCGACTCAAAGTTCTAATTTACTAATCGATGGCTGCTGCCCCTCTTCCTGCATGATACCCTGGACGCCATCAAGGGGAGAAGTCTGACAACAGTACCCAGGGCCACGTTGTGGGAGCACGTGGCAGCCCTCACATGTGAGCAATCAACACAGCACGAGCAGCATCGCCTGCATGCCATTGAATAGCTTCTGGATGGACCCCACTCTCTGCCAGGGCTAGAGCAGCTGTCACTGAGACCTGCAGTCAATGACGCAATCTGGAGGCGCCTTGTGGGGCTGTCGCATTCTGCTATGCGGGCTGGTGAACTTATGGCGTGACCTTTTTACAACGAAGCCACCTTTCACTATGAGCTCAATCCCTGATCAGCTTCTCCCTCACTGAGAGCCAGTCAACTTCGAGTGCCTGTGGAGGCTGATCACTGCTGAAGAGGTCGCAGCTTCGTTGCCACCTAGAGCTTCTGCTGCCAGCCCAGATGGCCTCTCACTGGTGCAACTGCACCGCCTGTCACTGGAGGTCACTGTTAAAATCTTGAACCTGTTTCTCCTCTCCCGCAAGCTTCCCTCCTCTCAGCCAGGACCTCCTTGTGGCCCAAGACAGCCGCCCCAGCATCCCCCACTGACTTTCGGCCCATCGACATCTCCTCGGTGTTAGACAGGATCTATCACAAGGTGCTGGTGACATGCCTTATGCAGTCGCGTGATGTGGATGAGCATCATCCCTTGGGATCTGATGCTGGAGAACACCTTCAGCCTCAACCAAATTCTCATCAGCCCCATCTGCCACTGTTGCTATGTGTTTGTGGCCTCCCTTGGTGTACCTAAGATATTTCATTCATTTGAGCATGCATCTCTTTGCTCCATGCTGAAAGCCCATGGATTATGAATAGGGGTGCTATGAGGGTAGCACAACCCTCATTGGTTGGGGGGTGGGGGGGGGGGGGGGGGGGAGGGAGAATGGGCACGAGTCTCTGGCCATGCGGTCAGCAAGGGGTGTTCGGCAAGGAGATTCCTTATCCTCTCTCCTATTTAACATTGGCATGGATCATGTCTTAGGCCAGCTGCCCTCCCACATAGGTGCCAAGTGGCTGGGTCACCAGATCAATGCAGCGGCCTTTCCTGATGACATCCTGTTCTTCGCTTTGATGAAGTGGGGTCTGCAGTCCCTTATCGACACAGCAGTAGCAGCTTCGACCAGCTGGGGCTGCTTGTGAGCCCACAGAAGTGTTTCATGCTCATGGTTGTGGTGTCTGACCGCTGCAAGGAGGTGAAGGTCGATTCCAACGTCACTTGACTACCAGCAACACCACTATGCCGGTGCACTATGTGGGTAGGACCTCCTGTTACCTGGGGCTGCAGTTCTCTTCTTCAGGCCAGTGCATCTTCCTTATGAGGCGCCTCATCAAGGAGCTACTGGGCGTCATCAGACGAGCGCATCTGAAGCCACAGCAGCGGCTCTATGCATTCCGAGACGTGCTTCTTCCTGGCCTGTACCGTGGCCTCGCCTTGAGCTGAAGAGGTAGCCCAATCTTTCATGATTCAAGTTGTGTAAACAACTTCTTTTATAAAATAAAATGCAAACGACACATTGAAAGTTAATTAATCTTCACATAACGAATAAGAACCTCCAGTATTTCTCTGTTTAAAGAATAAACACAGAAATGCTTCTTTTGGAAATGCGAAAATACACTCCTGGAAATTGAAATAAGAACACCGTGAATTCATTGTCCCAGGAAGGGGAAACTTTATTGACACATTCCTGGGGTCAGATACATCACATGATCACACTGACAGAACCACAGGCACATAGACACAGGCAACAGAGCATGCACAATGTCGGCACTAGTACAGTGTATATCCACCTTTCGCAGCAATGCAGGCTGCTATTCTCCCATGGAGACGATCGTAGAGATGCTGGATGTAGTCCTGTGGAACGGCTTGCCATGCCATTTCCACCTGGCGCCTCAGTTGGACCAGCGTTCGTGCTGGGCGTGCAGACCGTGTGAGACGACGCTTCATCCAGTCCCAAACATGCTCAATGGGGGACAGATCCGGAGACCTTGCTGGCCAGGGTAGTTGACTTACACCTTCTAGAGCACGTTGGGTGGCACGGGATACATGCGGACGTGCACTGTCCTGTTGGAACAGCAAGTTCCCTTGCCGGTCTAGGAATGGTAGAATGATGGGTTCGATGACGGTTTGGATGTACCGTGCACTATTCAGTGTCCCCTCGACGATCACCAGTGGTGTACGGCCAGTGTAGGAGATCGCTCCCCACACCATGATGCCGGGTGTTGGCCCTGTGTGCCTCGGTCGTATGCAGTCCTGATTGTGGCGCTCACCTGCACGGCGCCAAACACGCATACGACCATCATTGGCACCAAGGCAGAAGCGACTCTCATCGCTGAAGACGACACGTCTCCATTCGTCCCTCCATTCACGCCTGTCTCGACACCACTGGAGGCGGGCTGCACGATGTTGGGGCGTGAGCGGAAGACAGCCTAATGGTGTGCGGGACCGTAGCCCAGCTTCATGGAGACGGTTGCGAATGGTCCTCGCCGATACCCCAGGAGCAACAGTGTCCCTAATTTGCTGGGAAGTGGCGGTGCGGTCCCCTACGGCACTGCGTAGGATCCTACGGTCTTGGCGTGCATCTGTGCATCGCTGCGGTCCAGTCCCAGGTCGACGGGCACGTGCACCTTCCGCCAACCACTGGCGACAACATCGATGTACTGTGGAGACCTCACGCCCCATGTGTTGAGCAATTCGGCGGTACGTCCACCCGGCCTCCCGCATGCCCACTATACGCCCTCGCTCAAAGTCCGTCAACTGCACATATGGTTCACATCCACGCTGTCGCGGCATGCTACCAGTGTTAAAGACTGCGATGGAGCTCTGTATGCCACGGCAAACTGGCTGACACTGACGGCGGCGGTGCACAAATGCTGCGCAGCTAGCGCCATTCGACGGCCAACACCGCGGTTCCTGGTGTGTCCGCTGTGCCGTGCGTGTGATCATTGCTTGTACAGCCCTCTCGCAGTGTCCGGAGCAAGTGTGGTGGGTCTGACACACCGGTGTCAATGTGTTCTTTTTTCCATTTCCAGGAGTGTAAATGGTTGAGACTGGTATACAGGGTGGTCCATTGATAGTGACCGGGCCAAATATCTCACGAAATAAGCATCAAACTAAAAAACTAAAAAGAACTAAACTCGTCTAGATTGGAGGGGGAAACCAGATGGCGCTATGGTTGGCCCGCTGGATGGCGCTGCCATAGGTCAAACCGATATCAACTGCGTTTTTTAAAATAGGAACCCCCATTTTTTTATTACATATTCGTGTAGTACGTAAAGAAATATGAATGTTTTAGTTGGACCACTTTTTTCGCTTTGTGATAGATAGCGCTGTAATAGTCACAAACGTGGTATCACGTAACATTCCACCAGTGCAGACGATATTTGCTTCCAGATACATTACCCATGTTAAAATGGACCGTTTACCAATTGCGGAAAAGATCGATATCGTGTTGATGTATGGCTATTGTGATCAAAATGCCCAACGGGCGTGTGCTATGTATGCTGCTCGGTATCCTGGACGACATCATCCAAGTGTCTGGACCATTTGCCGGATAGTTACGTTATTTAAGGAAACAGGAAGCGTTCAGCCACATGTGAAACGTCAACCACGACCTGTAACAAATGATGATGCCCAAGTAGGTGTTTTAGCTACTGTGGCGGCTAATCCGCACATTAGTAGCAGATAAATTGCGCAAGAATCGGGAATCTAAAAAACGTCGGTGTTGAGAATGTTACACCAACATCGATTGCACCCGTATCATATTTCTTTGCACCAGGAATTGCATGGCGACGACTTTGAACGTCGTGTACAGTTCTGCCACTAGGCACAAGAGAAATTACGGGACGATGACAGATTTTTTGCACACATTCTATTAAGCGACGAAGCGTCATTCCCCAACAGCGGTAACGTAAACCGGCATAATATGCACTATTGGGCAACGGAAAATCCACGATGGCTGCGACAAGTGGAACATCAACGACCCTGGCGGGTTACTGTATGGTGCACCATTATGGGAGGAAGGATAATTGGTCCCCATTTTATCGATGGCAATCTAAATGGTGCAATGTATGCTGATTTCATACGTAATGTTCTACCGATGTTACTACAAGATGTTTCACTACATGACAGAATGGCGATGTACTTCCAACATGATGGATGTTCGGCACATAGCTCGTGTGCAGTTGAAGCGGTATTGAATAGCATATTTCATGACAGGTGGATTGGTCGTCAAAGCAACATACCATGGCCCACATGTTCACCGGATCTGACGTCCCTGGATTTCTTTCTGTGGGGAAAGTTGAAGGATATTTGCTATCATGATCCACTGACAACGCCTGACAACATGCGTCAGCGCATTGTCAATGCATGTGCGAACATTACGGAAGGCGAACTATTCGCTGATGAGAGGAATGTCGTTACACGTATTGCCAAATGCACTGAGGTTGATGGACATCTTTTTGAGCATTTATTGCATTAGTGTGGTATTTACAAGTAATCACGCTGTAATAGCACACAAAGGTACATGTATCACATTGGAACAACCGGAATAAAATATTCAAACGTACCTATGTTCTGTATTTTAATTTAAAAAACCTACCTGTTACCAACTGCTCGTCTACAATTGTGAGCTATATGTTTATGACTATTACAGCGCCATCTATCACAAAGCGAAAAAAGTGGTCCAACTAAAACATTCATATTTCTTTACGTACTACACGAATATGTAATAAAAAATTCGGGTTCCTAATTTAAAAAAACCCTGTTGATATTCGTTTGACCTATGGCAGGGCCATCTAGCGGGCCAACCATAGCGCCATCTGGTTTCCCCTTCAAGCTAGACAAGTTTCGTCTTTGTAGTTTTTTCGTTTGACGCTTATTTCGTGAGATATTTGGCCCGGTCACGATCAATGGACCACTCTGTATAAGTCGTCAGTTACCAACTAACGAAATGTTATTGTCAAATTTACTGCTGTAGTTTAGCACGCAATAATTCTTAAATTTTGGTGTGACATCCTACTCAAATTTGCAAACAAAATGTTGTTGTCATTTTGTACTTCTGGTACCTCTGTTATAGGCCCCTACTTCTCTACCTATAGTCGCTTCTCCGTTTTCTTTTTCTGTCACCTTTTCATCACAATAAACGCAGCACAGACACCTAAGCCAAGAATGGGATCCATAGCAGACTGCTTGTGCAATGAGGCAATATGATGAGATGAGAATGCCTATGTGTGCATGTGTTCTTTCCACAAATTTTTGTGCGTGCCCTTTTAATTATGTGCACCTTGATGCTTAGGGAGAAAGAGGAATCGCATGGATATACCTTAAGCGTGACATGAGCCATAGAAAATTGAAATGCTTGTACATTAATAACGGATGTAAATACGCGAATGTTAACTGGAAGCATGCAAACGTGAAATCGTTTTTATTTGTTTGATTAAGGCAAAAATAGTATATTTATATTCCTGATTTTTTTGAAATAAATAACATTATGTGAACTGAAACATAAGCCCACACTATTATTTATTATAAACCGTTCGCAAATTGGTATTATAATACTGACAAAGACCAAATCATTTAACAAAAAAGCATGGGTTAATTTTTGCAGTTGTTACAAACCGTACTGCTATGACTCTAGCACACATATTTTGTGCACTTTCAGCACACTGTATTTGATTTTCTGTTCTTTGAAGAAGAACGTAATGCAACAATTCTCTTCTCATAGCACACTGCACTATTGTTGTTACCACTGCTGTTTTTTGTTTGAGGGATAGTAATGAACTTCTTCATATCCATATATATGTATTTCTGCAGATTTCGATAGGATTAGAAGTTCTTCTGATCATAAATGATTCGATCAACTCTACTGAAAATTCCTTGATGGAAAGTAACCTCTTGCGCAAAAGCCCTCCTTTTTTTATGTGGGACGTTGTTTTGTGTAAAGAATAAAGACATATACAGTGCGTATATTCATTACAATGCACCAGAGTGTACTCGTATAATTGTGCGATATATGATCTATAATATCCACACAGCTCTTAATTTGGTTAAGAAATTTCACAATCTCAACTGTTGTTCTTCTATAGAGTTATCACCATTCATCATATTCAGAAAGATTACAAACATGTTGTACATAAGCGAAAAAATTACCAGTTTCATTTATTTCATATACTGTGGAGCCAAAGAAATAGGTACACCTGCAGCGAGCACTCAGAAGTGCCGCAACACGACGTGGCATGGACTCGACTAATGTGTGAAGTAGTGTTGGAGGGAACTGACACCATGAATCCTGCAGGGCTGTCCATAAATCCGTAAGAGTACGAAGGGGTGGAGAACTCTTCTGAACAGCACGTTGCAAGGCATCCCAGATATGCTCAATAAAGTTCATGTCTAGTTTGGTGGCCAGCGGAAGTCTATAAACTCAGAAGAGTGTTCCTGGAGCCACTCTGTGGCAATTCTGAACGTGTAGGGTGTCGCATTGTCCTGCTAGAATTGTCCAAGTCCGTCGCAATGCACAATGGATATGAATGGATGCAGGTGATCAGTGGCACCTGTCACAGTCGTATCTAAACTACCAGGAGTCCCACATTACTCAAACTGCACACGTCCCACACCATTACAGAGCCTCCACCAGCTTCGACAGCCCCCTGCTCACGTGCATGCTCCATGGATTCGTGAGGTTGACTCCATACCCATACAAGACCATTTGCTTGATAGAATTTCAGATGAGACTCGTCTGACAAGGAAACATGTTTTCAGCCATCAACAGGCCCAGGCGGGGTGTAAATCTTTGTGTGGTGCAGTCGTCAAGGGTAAAAAATGGGCCTTCGGCTCCGAAAGCCCATATCGATGATGTTTCGTTGAATGGTTTTCGCGCTGATAGTTGTTGATGGCTCAGCATTGAAATTTGCAGTAACTTGCAGAAGGGTTGCAGTTCTGTTACGTTGAACGATTCTCTTCAGTCGTCGTCGGTCCCGTACTTGCAGGGTCTTTTCCTGGCCTCAGTGATGTCAGAGATTTGATGTTTTACTGGATTCCTGATATTCACGGTACACTCGTGAAATTGTCATATGGAAAAATCCCCACTTCATCGCTACCTCGGAGATGTGCTGTGTCGCATCACTCGTGCGTCAACTACAACACCTCATTCGAGCTCACTTAAATCTTGATAACCTGTCATTATGGCAGCAGTAACCGATCTTACAAATGTGCCAGACACTTTTTGCGTTATATAGGAGTTGCCAACCACCGTGCCGCATTCCGCCTGCTTACATATCTCTGTATTTGAATACACATGCCTACACCATTTTCTATGGAGCTTCAGTGTAAATGCAAATGGATTTGAATTTACTTGTCTGCTACTATTTGGCAGCATCTCATTTTGGAATTTCTCTTTTATTCATACTCATTGGTCCCACGACAGTTAGGTTTTTGTAACAAGAGATGTTCTGCCAATGGTACAATTGTAAAATAATTACCTATAGTAAAATTTCTAGCTGTACTAGCAATATTGCCTCCAAGGGTATTCACTGAGGTAAGGCTCAAATATTTCTGGGGTCGATCGCCTGTTTCTCTTTCAGTATAGTCAGTCTCATAGATGGCATAACCAGTTGTAGCTTCACACATCCAGAATATTTTCATTCTATACTTTCCAGGCTTATTCGGCATATATTGCACAAATCTACAACGGTCGCTAAATGGAACCATTGTTCATCCACGTTTTATTTTGCACTATGAGGTTTTTATTACATAGCATACCACTTGGAGCGACATATATGTCAGGAGCTTCATTGCTTATCCGTCCAGAGGCATTACTACCAGCATCACCACCATTACCATCACCACTACTACTTCGTTCTTCACCCAAAGAGTTGCATGCTGTGCCTGAGGAACATCATTGTTTTCTCCCGAAGCAGTACTTACACCTCAATGAAAATCGTCATCTTCAGCTCCCCACTAAGTAACAACTACTTCAAAATCTGGGCTTGTAGAAACGTAGGCCTACGCTGTCTTCTTTTCTGCTTCTTTTTTTTTTTTTTTAGATGTAGATTCCGATATTCTATCTAAAACACTGTAATATGAATAAATAACCTAAGTACTGTCTTCTTCCATCTTACCGTTTAGTGCTACAAATTGATCTTACCTTTCTTCCGAATGAATATGGAATGTCAAACGCAGCATTGCTGCACAGCAAATCTGACGACATTTCTATCCTGCTTCACGTACTCGTAACCACCTACTGCAGTATTTCGCTCTCTTACACAACACAGGAACATGCTGTCTGATAGCTGAACGGGGTTGCAAGTTGTAATAACGCACTTTCTGCAGTCACGACAACATGTATGTGTGCCAATAACGTATTCTCTGAATACCAACAAAAAGTAATTGATACCTACCCAGACTGATTTAATGACACTACAACAAAAACCGTAGGGTCCACTGGACACAGATTGTGTAAATTTGTGGAATAAAGAAGAAAATCTAAGTGATCTGATGACACAGATTTCTAATAGCACTTTTAATGTGTTACTACCACCGAGCGAGGTGGCGCAGTGGTTAGCACACTGGACTCGCATTCGGGAGGACGACGGTTCAATCCCGCGTCCGGCCATCCTGATTTAGGTTTTCCGTGATTTCCCTAAATCGCTCCAGGCAAATGCCGGGATGGTTCCTTTCAAAGGGCACGGCCGACTTCCTTCCCCATCCGCCCCTCATCCGATGAGACCGATGACCTCGCTGTCTGGTCTCCTCCCCCAAAAACCAACCAATGTGTTACTGAATATTGCAAGAGAGCATATCTAATGAGTAGGGGATCAATTTTAAGTTTTTCATACACAAGTTAAAAGTTAAAACTCACGTCTGGTCCATCGGACACAGGGTATGTATACTAGGGTTAATGCTGTTTGTCGATGACACTGGAGTTGTCTTCCGATGATGTCCCACATGTGCTCGATTGGAGACAGATCTGGTGACCGAGCAGGCCAAGGCAACAAGGCGACACTTTGTAGAGCAAGCTGGGTTACAACACAGGTAGGGGAGAGCGGCGAAATACCGTGCACGTAAGCCATTTTTCAAATATTTAGTATTTTTCGAACTAAATTGAAATGCTGAACATCGTATTTTGTGCAAGAAATCAATGCCCCACACGTTTATGGCTTCATATTTGCTATATTAAATCGATTTACGTTCCTACAGCTGTTTTACAAAAGTGTTACATTGCACGGTATTACCCCGAGGAGTGGGGTAATACCGCGCAATATATCTTATGATACAGCATAGAACATAAAATGACAAAAGCTCTGTAAAAATAAATCAAATTAAGAAACACGAAATTCAGAATTTATTTAGAACTGAAAAACATAAATTTTACAACTTATTAAAGTTTCTAAAGACAGAAAATCCTTTTACTGGTAAAACAAAATTATTGGTTCATGGTGTCAACTTGTCTCTGAACACATTTATCCTCTGTTTTAATGGCAGTAGTCGCAAATATAGTTTTCAGCTGTTACTTTAGAGCAGTCTCCTGTTTTTAGCCTATCTCTTAATGTAGAAAGAGGTATTCCGTACATTCTTGCAGCTACTCTCTGTGGCTTTCCATTTTCTATAACATTGTGGAGTGTGCAATTCATTTCATGTTCCGTCCACCCTTTGCCGCTTTCTGTGGTTCTGGCTTTGTTTCTCACCATCTGCGATTAAAAAGAAGAAAGAAAACTTGTAAGATGACACACATACACACACACTTGCAAATATATAGTTCACGAAAATACCAAAAGAAATTACCATATGGGGCAATGCCGTTCACCACGGGGCAATACCCTGCATCGGGCACAGTATTGCCTCGAGACAACGTGACTCGCCATTATAAATTCTAACCCAACAATCACGAAATTTAACGTCTAACTTTTGATGTTTAAAAGATGATCAAGAAATGCGTAATTAAACAGACCTACTTTAAATATTGTTGCTATTAACATATTTCGCTCACCTTTAGTCTTATTATCTTTAGATTTTATAAGAAAACAGTCGAAATCAGTTGAAACCGAGTGTCGAAAACGTCTGCGCCGTTGAACCCCAGATCACGTAAGAAACAGATTGCCCGATCGCTTGGTCTAGCAGGCAACCCTTGTCAGGGAACGGCCACCAGGCGGCAACAGCGTCACACCCTTACTTCCGGAATCAACCACTAGATGGCAGTCCGTTCTGTGAAATATGTGGCAACATCGGCCGAACGCTTGCACTATTTGGCGTCTGTAAAGTACAGCTGTTTCTGACATACCGGTGGTAGAGGATCGAGTCGTCATACCGAGGACCTACGAGTATATCAACTGTGGAAAGAGTAGACGAACAAGTCCTGAACTAAAAATGTTCAGATTTCCCGTCAAAGGTAATGAAAGGTGGATTTTAAATTCAGGTAAATCAATAAATTAGTTACGAGTAAGAATTAATTAAGAGCCATAAGCATTCGATCCTATTTAAATTTTGTCGATGTTATATTCGATATAACGTGGCAGCCCTTCCTGTGTAAGAATCATATCATATAATTTTTAAATGAAATCTTTGCTGCGATTTGGACTTTTTAAAACTGTTTATTCACTTCACTATCGTAATTTTGGGTGTAGAGGCATTTTTGTGTGCAATGTGAAAACTGAAACCAATATAACATATGGATAACAAAATGCAAAGCATAGTGTGGTAACATTTGGTAAACAATTTAAGAAGCATTACCTTACAAGACCTTTCCCCTGGTACTTGAAAATGGCTCTGGAGCTGAAATCGCAACAGTGAAATAAATGAATAATAGTCGTCATCTAACTGCTAGATCATCGGTCCCTCTAAATCCTGGTACATACTAGAGCGAACTAAGGGAACGAGTGTAAAACCTCGTTTACACTGCAGCAAACGAGTATTCATAGATAATTCGCAAATGTTCACTGCCATTCGTTTATACTTGCGAACAAGCGTTTATACTGGAATGAAGGGAGGAGAATAGAAGAGAACGAGCATAACATGCAAACTATAGACGCTGTAATAACTGTGTTGCAGATAAAAGCGTACGTCTGTTGCGAATATTTGCGGGTTATCTTTAAACTGTACAAAGTAAATTTTTAACATAATTATGGTTTGCCATCTGTGGCTCTTCAAGGTTGGCACCGCCAAATATGCTCCAAAAACACGCTTTCACTTGTATATTACCTCGTTTGCAGCCCCCTTTCAACAACAATCCAAAATTCATCGTTTTGTGCCACTCTTATATCATTAACGATCAGTTACATGCAAAGTTTAAGAACTTAAATTTGAAATGACTGTCACTGAAATATGTCGAGCATTAATTCGCGTCATAACGGAGTGCGGATTTTGAAAACTTTCTAGTGTTGACCTGCACGTGGAGATCTTTTTTACCACCATAATCCGTATGAGAAGAGCTGTATAGCAAAGAGGAAATAGACGGCATGGAAGGCGAGTGTAAAACCTATGTGACTGCAATACAGTCTGCATTTAAACAGTAACTCGCGAGAAATGTTTGTGTGTTACTTTTCATTTCGCATATGATTGTGAGAAATAAACTTAGTTTGTAAAATTACAGGAGATAATCTACATTCTCAGATTGAAAACTCGGGAAAAAACACAGCCGATCATGAGCTACAGTCAGCAGTGTGACGAATGCATTTCGCGCGCAGCGCTCTAGCCGAACGCAAATCAGCGTCATTCGCGTCACCGAAGATTCAGCGTTGCCAATTCCGCGACATGGACAGGTCAGTTAGCGTTGTAGCGTCGCTTGCGACATCTGTTGACCGACGGGAAAACTATTTTTACGGTTGCCTGTTCCGCCGTAAGGACGGTCAATCTGTTTCTTACGTGATCTGGGGTTGAACGATATAGACCCCTCTGTATCTGATTATAGTTACTTCCGCTACGTGGCAGCACCATGCAGCGCTCTTTGCGCTCTCTGGGAAACTGGATAAAGCGCTGCACGGTATTACCTCGCTGTACGCCATTGCCCCGCTCACCCCTATGCGAGCGAGTGTTACCCTGATGGAAAACACCCCATGGAATGTTGTTGATGAATGGCATCACAACGAACTGAATCACGTTTGACGAACAATTCTGCAGTCAGGGTGCGTGGATAACCACGAGTGTGCCCCTGCTGTCAGACGAAATCGCACTCCAGACCGTAGCTCCAGGTGTAGGTCCAGCGTGTATATCACCCAACACACGACCACCACTGGCCTCAAGGTAGTACCAACTTTCATCAGAAGATGCAACAGACCTCCAATGTGCTCTAACTTGGCACCACTGAAGTTGCAAATGGCGGTGGTTTGGGTTCAGTGGTAAGCACGCTACAGTGCCCCTGTCACAGAGCTGCCCTTGAAGTAAGTGATTTGTAACACTTCGCTGCGTCGCTGTGGTGCCAACTGCAGTTCAAATTGCTGCTGAAGTTGCAGTACTATGTGCCAAAGCCATATGACCAAAAAAAGCCCTTCTCTCGGGTACTGCCACGTTGTCGTCCGGAGCCCAGGTTTCTTGCGACTGCACATTCTCGCCACCACCGTTGCCATCAAGCACGTACAGTGACTACATTCCTGCCAAGTCTTTTTGCAATATAGCAGAATATATAGCGGTTACTTGTAACGCTATTAAAGTTGGAGTCACGAACCATGGCGGATGAGTTTAGGTTTGTTCTGCACATCTATGTTACGCACTCTCTGATAGCCAATGACCGCTCAGTAGTGTTCTGTTCTGCTGTGAATTTCGTAGCCAGTGCGAGCATTTAACGTGATCGTAGCGAGTTATTTAGTGAATTTTTATTCCATTTGTTGCGAGTTGTCACAACTGATGGTCGTGGTATGCGAAAAATACTGCACAAGCAAGCGAGAGACAAAATAAGCTCTCTTCAAGCGCAGAGCACACGTATGCACTTACCGCAACCGTCTCTTTGAACTGGCAACGATATAATCCCCGTCCCTGTCTCGAGGTGCGCGAACTGCCGTCGTTCGCGGATCGGACTACTACATGTCGTCGTTCAAACTCAGTGAGGAGTTGATAATGGCATCTTTCTCGCCTTAAAGATGTTTGTGACGAACATCAGCTCACCATGTCCAATCTCAAAGGTAACTAACGCTTACGACCGTTACAGCGTGTATTTAAAACAAACCTGATTTGAATTCTTATAATGGTGCTACTAGCACCTCTGTTATGCGACTGGCACGAAATTTGAGTGGATATCATCTTTCAAATGTAGACCACCTTACGTTTATGTCGCAAAACTCCTCGGTGTTGCGATTTTTTGTCTGTATATCTTTACTTTTGCACAGACGAAATGGAAATAAACCAGATCAATCAGAAAACCCCTGCGCGAATAGTACCTACAGTGCACATGCGTAATGACTTGGCCGTCCTAATGAAATCTTCCGTCGCTCACGGGAAGAAAGCCTCAGCACAAGGCCGATTTTTCTGAAAGCCTTGGCGGGCCGCACAAAAACCATTAGCGGAGTGCATACGGCCAGCGGGCCGCTATTTGCACAGTCCTGATCTAGTACAAAGCGTCGAATGCTCTTTACAACTGTTCGCGGATGATGCGGTTGTTCATAACAATGTAGCAACGCCAGAAGACAGTATCGATTTCAGAATGACCTGCAGAGAACTGAATGGTGCAGGCTCTGGCAGTTGACCCTGAATGTAAATAAATATAACATAATGCGCGTACACAGGAAATGAATGTCACTGCTGTACAATACAATACTGGTTAGAAAAAGTTGGAAATAGTATCTACCGTAAAAAATGTAAGAGTAACTATCCAGAGCGACCATATAAAAGAAAGCAAATGACAGGCTGGGATTTAGGAGACCAGTCTTAGAAAATGTAACTCATCCACGAAAAAAATGGATTACAAGGCGCTTGTTCGACCGATTCTTGAGTATTATTCATCAATATGTGATCCTTACCAGACAGAACTGAAAGAAGAGATAGAGATATGTTGCCTCCAATGAAGAGCGGCGCGTTTCGTCACGGGATGGTTTAGTCGGCGGGAGTGTGTTACCGAGATGGTCAACAAACTCCATTGGCAGAAGTTACCAGACATGCGTTGTGATTCACGATGCGGTTTGTTACTGAAACTGCGAGAGAGCACTTTCCAGGAAGAGTCGGATAACATATTACTTCCTCGCACGCACATCTCGTGTAATGACTACGATGAGAGAATTCGAGAAATTAGAGGTAATCCAGTGAAGGGAGATTAGTTAATGTCACCGGAAGAACCTCCGCCATACAACATTAGGTGGCTTGCGGAATATGATGTAGATGTAGAGGGACTATTTTGACTCTGCTGGGCGATCTAGTGTGGCCTTTTGCTACACGCGATGCGTGTGCGTGTGCGTGTGTGTGTGTGTGTGTGTGTGTGTGTGTGTGTGTAGGAAGGGAAAGTGGTTTGTGTGCTGGAGAATGAGAGGGGGAGGGGGCGAGAGATGTGGAGAGACTGTATTAGATCGATGATGTATGTTAAAATGTAACTTTCTGACTGAATCTATTTCAGATGTTGCCTATTATGTATGACGAAGAATTATTCTCTCTGCACTCGTCAACTCATATCTCCATTCTGTACTAACAAGAAAATAAAGCTGCAGCTTACATACAGTGTATGCTCCTGTCAAGTTCATGTTATATGGTCGTCTGACACCCTACGTGGCTGATAAGACTACACACCACGTGAATAAAGAAAAAAATCAGTCAGTCACCTAGGTGCGTTTCGCGTCGCTTGTGGTAATCCACGGTCTGGTAGAGTTATTTTCATAGTACAACATATTTGTGTTAACTGTTGTGAAGGTAGTTCGAAATGACAGCCGAAGACAGGAATTTGTCAGCTGTTTTGTATGGAATAGATGATTTAAGGCTGGTAAGTTTGAAGCAGTTCCTGGAAGATTTCCTTAGTTAAATGCGACGGAGAGTTTCGCTTCTTCATAAATGTGAAACCCTTTTCACTTCTCAAAGTAAAGCCCATTCCTTTCAAAATTATCGCAATACAGACACCAGAAAAAATTCAGAATCCTTAGTACAAGTTATATGCAAGATAGATTAGAGAGTGATTATGTATGTCTCTTTTCCTTTTTAGGAGGAAATGCCAATCCCGGAACCAAAAGAAAATGGTACGTTAAGTTGTGAAATATGGAGGTAAAACATGACTATACTATGACAATAGATTATCTTGTGTTAAAACGTTGATAGTGAAAGCATACACAGGATCTTGGCTGTGGTTACTTTTGGAAGCAACGGTGAAATCGTATCGAGACTTCACAGCAAATGGTTCGCAGTACACTTGCTACTAGTCAGTGTCCATTATGTTTTGTATATTTCTTCCGTCTGATATTTATCTCGTATATCTGCCTTTGTGCTAAGCAGGGATCCGAGTTCTGATTGTGAAGATCATTTTTTCTTAAGAGAGGAAGGAGCACACAGTCCAATTTTTTCACAGTCCAATCGAGCCACTGTCACAAATCATGATGAGGATGAAAGGATGAGGACAACACAAACACCCTGTCCCCGGGCAGAGAAAATCCCCAACCCGGCCAGGAATCGAACCCGGGACCCCCTGATCTAGAGGCAGCAACGCTAGCCACTAGACCACGAGCTGCGGGCATCCCTCTCTCGTTTCCGAAGAATTTGTGCGAACTGTAAAATTTTCGTTACAAGTCTTATGGTGATATGATTGCACGCTCTTTGTGGGCGTCGACATCTCACACCTACGTACAGGGCTTGTTCCGGATTGCTCCAGGGCCAGTTGCAGGTAAAGCAGCTCTTATTTTTTTACGCATTTCTACTTCCATATAATAAGTGAAGGTACCGTTCAGTAAAATTTTATGAATTCAAGCAGCAGCGCATACTGTATACCGTACTCCGAATTTTGTACCAATCTCAGACTACCGTGACAATTTTTTATTAGCTGCATTCACATAGCCAGAAAAACCAGTGTTAAGATATTTGAATACTGTGATGGCATACCATCTTTTGTGTTTTTCCAACCAGATGGTTGATAATACGTAAATGTGCCACATTCCCGAATTTCACGGGCTTCCCGATTTTTTAAAGTGTGCCGTAACACGTCCCACGAGGCCTCAGCTGGGACGCCAAAATTCACGACTTATAGGCACAGCGAACAATTCGAAATGTAATGGCCACTCACTTAAGAATGGCCAGCTACATGAAAATGAATGCGTAGAAGGCGGTAAGCAAGGAACTTGCTGTACGGTGCGGTAGGAGGTTTAAGAAGTATGTACCCTTCTTTTTTAACTACCTGTCCCGATTTTCTGCAAATTTGTACTGACAACAACACTCACTAGCGCTATTTGCAAAGTACGTTACACTTCACGACAGGCTGAGGTTGCCCATGCGTCTCGATAATCGGGAATCACCTGTTGTTCTACTTTTTTTTACTCTACTCTATGTACTGTAGTTTATTTCACGCAATCGCAAAGCTGTATAACAACCATGATTTACTTGTTCATATTGTTGAGTGAGAACCATGAATTCGTACGCTGTTGCAGTGCCTGTGTGTCTTATTATAGTGTGTGAGTTCTCATTGATTTGTGGTGCCCAAAGCGAAACGCAACTGCTCTTTCAGCAACGGATACAGAGAAATGTGGTCTTTCACAAAAAGAGGCAACGTAGCGAATATAGGCAACCACCAGCTGTGGAATGGAATGACAACAACGAAAATTTGCGCCGTGATGGGCCTCGTACCTGGATTCCCCGCTTATTGTGAGCGGTCGCCTTACCATTTGCCTATCTGTGCATGACTCGTGTCCAGACACAAATTTTCATATGTTGTCAACCATGCGCCTACAACCTGTACTCGTACATCCATAATGTATATTCCCGTACAGGTGAGATATGTTACTGCAAAGTCGTTTTCCTGGTGTCAACAGAGTGTCACATAAGTATCCAAAGGGACTCTGCATCGTATTCAGAATCATACAGGCACTGCAATATCATATTTATCTGCATGCAATGGGCAAGCAACTTTCAAGCAACATGTCTCACCTGTACAGGAATATACATGATGGATGTACCGATACAAGTTGTAGATGCACAGTTGATGACACACGGAAGTTTGGGTATGGCCGTGAGTTGTGCACGGATAACCAAATGGTAAGGCGACCACTAGTGATAAGTGAGAAATCTGGTTTTGAGTCTCGGTGCGGCACAAATTTTCATTGTCGTCATTCCGTTCCACAGCTAGTGGTTGTCTATATTCGATGTTGCAAATACATTTAATGTATTTCACAATGACTATCGTTGCTGCATTGCCTTTGCATCGTATTGAGAATAACACAGGCACTGCAGTGTCGTATCAGATACAAGAGAGGATACACTCATTGCTACCACTGAACTGACAACAGCATGTAGAACTGTAAAACACTGCCATTCATTTAATTCACTTGGTCACATGATGAAATTGTGTTCAGTTATGTATCCTAACTCTGTGAATGCTAGCTGAAAGCAGATTATTGTCTGTCACTTGAAACCATTCCTCCTCCCATGGGCACATGACTGTACTTCAACAGCGAGGCTGGAGCATGCAGGGTGACAGCAGACTCACCTCCTTTGCTGCTATATCCACCCTTCTGCTCCCCACAACAGCCACGTGCCTTGGAAAGCAGCAGAGAGACACCTCCATTGCAAGGACAAAAGCCACAGCAATACTCAAATACATTCTTACACCTCTTCTGCATCGATGTTTCCAGCCAAAAATACATTATTTCTGCTACAATCATACTCAAATTCCGATACATTCTGCTACAATATCAAACATAATTCATAATATAGGCTACACAATATATTGATGCTATATAGACTAAATAAAACACTTGAACTGTAAGCAAGCAATGGAAAATCCAGGCTGGACTGTAACAGTATCATGAGAAGGAAAGTTGCTACTCACCATATAGCAGAAATGCTGAGTCGCAGATAGGCACAACAAAAAGAGTCTCACACTTATAGCTTTTGGCCGTTAAGGCCTTCGTCAACATTAGATAGACATACGTGCACACACACATTCACGCAAACGCGCTATCGTGTGTGTGTGAGTTGTGTGTGTGTGTGTGTGTGTGTGTGTGTGTGTGTGTGTGTGTGTGTGTGTGTGTGTGTGCGTGCGCGCGCGTGCAAGCATATGTGTGTCTATTGTTTATGAAGGCCTTAATGGCTGAAAGCTATAACTGTGAGAATCTTTTTGTTCTGCCTATCTGCGACTCCCCATCTCCACTAATCCTTCTCATAATATTAATCAATAAACAAGTATATTCCATAACTTTCTAGCTAGGCCATTCGACTATCAACGACACCAAGGATGACAGAGGTGAACACGAAGATTGTGGGCCATTCTCAGTGTCGCTGTTAATACAATAACTGCAGTTTGATCCAACAGTTATGTTCCTCTTCTTATGGGATGTGAACTTGTGAAGGTATAATGAATTCATCTATAGGAGGATTTTGTTTGCTTTGTATGTGAAATGTTTCATTGTAAAATAGCAGTTAAATATATCTGAACCTGTAAGTATAGTAGCAGTTTGGTCACCTTGTGGTATTTGAATTCAGTTCTAGAATATTATAGGATAACAAGGACAGATTAATTCACATTTGGACTCCATGATAACCTCACTGCATTTTATGAAGTTCTTCACTGTAATAAAAATGCCACCACCACCTGTGACTAACCTGTTCTTACAGCAAGTACTCCAATCTGAATTAAGGATTTCATTGCCATTCACTTCCTGTTTCAATAAACTTTGCACCCCAAAACTGTGGTTGTTGTTGTGATGGTCTTCAGTCTAAAGATTGATTTGATGGAGTTCTCCATGCTACTGTATCCTGTGTAAATCTCTGCATATCTGAGTAACTATTTCAGCCTGCATCTTTCTGAATCTGCTTACCGCATTCATCTCTTGGTCTCCTACGATTTTTACCCTCTGCACCTTGGTCTCCCTCTACAACTTTTACCCTCCGCACTTTCCATCAGTACTAAATTGGTGATCCCTTGATGTTTCAGAATGTGTCCTACCAACCAATCCCTTCTTTCAGTCAAGTTGCGCCACAAATTTCTTTCCTCCTCAGTTCTATTCAGTACCTCCTCATTAGTTACATTATCTACCCATCTAATCTTCAGCACTGTTCTGTAGTATCACATTTGAAAGACTTCTATTCGCTTCTTTTCTAAACTGTTTATCATTCATGTTTCGCTTCCATACATGGCTACACTCCATAAAAATATTTTCAGAAAAGACTTCCCGACACTTTAATCTATACTCATTGTTAACAAATTTCTCTTCTTCAGAAAAGCTTTTTTTGTCATTGCCACTCTACATATTATATCCTCTATACTTCAGCCATCATCAGTTATTTTGTTTCCCAAATACTACAACTCATCTACTACTTTCAGTGTTTCATTTCCTAATCTAATTCCTTTGGCATTAACTGATTTAATCTGACTAAATTCCATTATCCTCATTTTGCTATTGTTGATGTTCATCTTATATACTCCTTTCAACATAATGTCGATTCTGTTCAACTGCTCTTGCAAGTCCTTTGCTGTCTCTAACAGAATTACAATGTCATCAGCAAACATCAAAGCTTTTTATTTCTTCTTCATTCCATACTCCAAATTTTTCTTTGGTTTCCTTTACTGTTTGCTCAATGTACAATGTACAGATCCTTTCAACATAATGTCCATTCTGTTCAATTGGTCTGGCAAGCCCTTTGCTGTCTCTAACAGAATTAAAATGTCATCAGCAAACATCAAAGCTTTTTACTTCTTCACCATTCCCTACTCCAAATTTTTCTTTGGTTTCCTTTACTGCTTGCTCAATGTACAGATTGAATAACAGTGAGGACAGGCTGCAGCCCTGTCTCACTCCCTTCTCCACTTATGATTCTCTTTCATGCCGTTCAACTCTTATTACTGCAGTCTGGTTTCTGTACAAGTTGTAAACAGCCTTTCACACCATGTATTTTACCCCTGCTGTCCTCTGAATTTCAAAGAGAGTATTTCCGTCAACATTGCCTAAGGCTTTCTGTAAGTCTACAAATGCTATAAATGTAATTTGCCTTCTCTTAACATATCTTCTATGAGAAGTTGTAAAGTCAGTATCACCTTATGTGTTCCTACATTTCTTCAGAATCCAAAACGGTCTTCCCTGAGGTCAGCTTCTACCAGTTTCTCCATTCTTCCGTAAAGAATTCATGTTAATGTTTTGCAGCCATGACTAATTGAACTGGTAGTTCAGTAATATTCACACCTGTCAGCACCTGCTTTCTTTGCAATTGGAATTATTATATTCCTCTTGAAGTCTGAGGGTATTTCACTTGTCCCATACATCATGCTCACCAGATGGAAGAGTTTTGTCTGGCTGGCTCTCTCAACACTATCAGCAATTCTAATGAAGTGGTGTCCATTCCCAGGGACTTGTTTCAACTTACACCTTTCACTATGTGACGAAGGATGCTGGGATCTTTTCACTTCCTCTCGTTTTGCTATCTGCCTCCTTAAATACATTTTTTCATTTTAACTAATTACCATTAACATACATAAGTATAATCTACATTTTCATAAAAAGAGAAAGGTTGGCCCTCAGTCTTTAACAATATAGCACCAGATCTAGTTTTGTGCTTAGTTCTGTGTATGTAATTAATTTCCTTATCTATTTTGACTATTCATAGTCAATATACTTTGTTATAGGGTGAAATCAGTAATTGGTTTGTGACTTAGATTCTACTGTTGACTTATAAACAAATATAAATTATGTACTAATTAAAAAGCTTTGGAGGAACAAGCACTAGTATTCTTAAAGTATCTATTTGGCTCTGTTCGAATATATGTTAGCAAAGCCAGCCCTTAATTAATCCAAAAATAATTACCAGGTTTGTTTAAAGTATTGCTTGTATAACTGTATCTGTTAATTTCATCATTTAAACAAATTATTCGGCTTAACCCTCCTAGCATAAGAAACCGCTAAAAAGAAGGAATTTTTTGATATATAGAATGAGTTATGTTTTAATTGTAATTTTTGTAACTTAAACATCAGACAATGTTTAGTTTCAGTACTTATTCTTGTGTTGATACATAAAGGCCTGATTTTTGGTTCCAAGACAGTCAGTCCATGGCCAAGTTTCAGACAAGAAACCTGTGTTGATTAGAACAACAACAATGCATCAACGTAACTGTGAAATAAGTGTAATACAAATAGGCCATGTGTTAAAACAATGGCAGTGTCTGTTCAATATGTACCATATTATTCTGCAAGAACTGTGTGGTTAGGTTTTTACTGCTCTGTGCAGTAGTGGTAGAGGAGAAACTGGTAAAAGTAAATGAAAATGTACATTTAGAATTGACTGAAATGGTGGAAGTGGTACAAAATCTAAGTAATAGAGAAAGTGACAGTGGTTCTGACTCAGACAGTAGTTGTAATGATGATAGCAGTGATGAATCCAGTAGTGATGAGAATGAGGTATTTGAATTTATAATTGATAATGATGGCAATGTGGTAAGTAAAGAAAGAATAAAGGAGGATAATATTGGGCCTAAAGAAGAGCTACAGTTTGAGAGTTGCAATGAGGAAAAGGACCATGCTATTTGTCATTTGACTATGTTTGATAATTATTTTGGTCAGCAGGATGATATTTTTTCCCAGGAAAGGACAAATGAGGATTTGTTCTATGAACAGCATCACTTGGTAAGTAAAAAGGAAGTGTGACACTCTGTAATAACAGCAAGTGTACAAGGTATACATATTAAGTGTTTACTGGACAGTGGTAGTGATATGAGTAGCATTTCACTGGTATTTTTTTAGTCTATTAAGAACACAGTGGATATAGTAGTTTTTATTTATTTATTTATTTATTTATTTCTTACACCATGGATCCAACTGTGACAATTTCACATGGATGTAGTGTGTGTCAATTTTTACATTGTCAATGACAAGTACTTGTACACTATGTTTACAGGTAAAGAATATAAATTTACTTAACCACTACAATGATCCATAACACAATATAATGGAATGAGAATCCTTAGACCTACAGATTACAGGTATACAACAAAGTAAATTAAACCTGAAAAGGTCATATAACCCAGACTGTTAAATATAAGCAGTTAACACTAAAAGAGTTACATATGTGACAAGAATGTTCAGCTTAATGTTCAATTTATATGATAATACATCTTATTTTAAGGCCGTTTCTCACTGTGTTTCATAAACTCTTCCAAACTGTAAAATGACATGGCTAAAAGAAATTGCCTCAGAAGCTCTTTAAATGTAGATTTGTTGGCAATTTCACATTTGATTTCTGGAGGAAGAGCATTAAATATCTTTATACCAGAGGACTGTACACCCTTCTGCACAATCTTCAAATTTTTACCTTCAGTGTGGAAATCATGTTTCCTCCTTGTGTTATACTGATGGTGTTCACTGTTACATTTGTATAAATCAGTGTTTTTACTTATGAAACACATAAGTGAGTATATATATTGAGAAGTAGTTGTAAGAATTCCCAGATTCCGGAATAGGCTTCTGCAGCTGCATCTAGGATCTACACCAGACATCACTCTTACAACACGCTTCTGAGCAATGAATATTTTCTTTGCAAGAGGTTGATTTCCCCAGAAAATAATTCCATATGCCATCAAAGAATGGAAGTAACCATAGTATGCAGCTTTTTTAATGCTTAAGTTTGCACTGACAGAGATGATTCGCATTGCAAAAACTGAAGAGCTGAGTCTCTTGTAAAGATCTAAAATGTGATGGGACCAGTTTACTCTACAGTCAATCTTCACGCCTAGAAACTTTGTTACTTCCACTCTTTCTATGACCTGTGTGGCATATTTAACAGTCATTTCTTCCTCAGTTTTGGCAGTTGGGGTGAACTGAATATAATTAGTCTTACTCAGGTTAAGTGAAAGACCATTTGCAGTAAACCATTTCATTAAATCTATAAGAATAGTATTAACAGACTCTTGAACATTTTCACATTTAAGACCATTAACCATTATGTTAGTATCATCTGCAAAGATGGTAAAATTGCACTGAATCATTGAAGAATAAGGTAAATCATTTATAAATAACAGGAACAGTAAAGGACCAAGAATAGAACCCTGTGGAACTCCACAATTTATGTCTCTCCATTCCGATGAAATCATTCCACCACACAAATTGTCTGACTTATCTAAGACTACTTTCTGTTTCCTCTCTGTCAGGTATGACTGAAGCCAGTTATTTGCTACACCACTTATTCCTAGATGGTCTGCCTTCATTAACAGTATTTGGTGGTTCACAGTGTCAAAGGCTTTACATAAATCACAAAATAACCCTGTTGTCACCATTTTCTCATTTAGAGATTCCAAAACCTTATCTATAAAAGCATATATTGCTTGTTCAGTTGACAGACCTTTCCGGAAACCAAACTGATGTTTGCTGAGAATATTGAATTTATGTAGGTGTTCTAAAATTATAGAATACATGAGCTTTTCTAGTACCTTTGAAAACACAGTCAGGAGAGATATTGGTCTGAAATTTTTAACATCAGTTTTCTCCCCTTTCTTAAAGAGAGGCTTCACGATAGCATACTTTAGTCTATCAGGAACAATTCCTTGCTGCAAAGAGGCATTGAAAATATGACACAGTATATTGCTTACAGAAGTACAACACTGCTTTAACAATTTGCTAGAAATATTGTCTACTCCACAGGAGTTCTTGGTTTTCATGGAGGCAATTGTTGTTTCAATTTCTCTTACTGTAACAGGTCTAATATGCATTTGGATGATTTTGTTAGGGAAAGCATTTCGCAAAAAGGTCAGGGCATCATTCACAGAACCCTTGCAGCCTATTTGCTCAGACACTGACAGGAAGTGTTTATTAAAGATTTCAGCTATGATCTCAGGATTTTGCACAAGATTCCCTTCATGTTTGATTATGAAGTTTTCTACAGCTCTTTTTTTATTGTTCCCTGTCTCCTTGTTAACTATTTGCCAGACAGTCTTCATTTTATTATTGGAGTTATCAATTTCTTTTTCATAATACAGTGCTTTTGATGTCTGAATAACTTTCTTTAGGATTTTACAATACATGTTATAATGGCTGATTAATTCTCTGTCCCTTGACCCTCTGGTTGCAACATAAAGTTCTCTCTTATATTTACATGACACTCGAATACCCTTTGTGATCCATGGCTTCTTTAAGGACGAGGAAATATTGTTCCTAACAAACTTTTTAGGAAAAGCTTCTTCAAAGTGGGATAGGAATTCATTTATGAATATGTTGAACTTTGTATCAACATCATCTACTCTGCGAACTGAATTCCAATCTTCATGCTGCAGCTTATGGTTAAAAAATTCCAGGGTCTCTTTGTTCATAAGTCTGATTGCCTTCCAGGATGGGACTGCTTTCTTGACAGGTCTGTAGTCATGTAGAGTGAGGAGCTGTCCATCATGGTCTGATATGCCATTTACTATTGCAGTGACAGTGAAGTTCTGGTATAAATTTACATCTAAAAATATATTGTCTATCAGAGATTGACAGTCAGGTGTGATCCTAGTAGGAAAGTCAACCACTGATGTAAGATTGTAGGAACTCAGCAAATTCTGGAGCTCTACTTTGTTGTTGCATTCCATTGCGAAGTTGACATTAAAGTCCCCAAGTAAGATAATGTCATTATTTTTAGAAAATAAGGTTGATAGTAACAATTCTAACTGAACCATAAAGACTGTGAAATTGGTTCCTGGTGCCCTGTACACTGTAACTACTATTAATTTGGAACTGTTTAATGTCACTTCTATTGCACACACTTCAAACTGTTGGTCACTGCAATATTTCCTTACATCTACAGACCTAAAAGTTAAATTATTCTTAATGAAAATTACTACTCCACCTTTTCTCATGCTATCTCTACAGTAGTAGGTGGCAAGGCTATAACTGTCTATATGTAACATTTCAATTCCTTCTGTAATATGGTGTTCTGAGAAACATAAGATCTGAGCATTGTTCATAAAGTTTTTGTTATTTATGTTAACTTCTAATTGATCTAGTTTGCTTCTTATTCCCCTTATGTTTTGATGAAAAATGGAGAAGTTGTTTGGATTATTACCTATTTTGGTGGTTTCTTCTTTCTCGTGCCTGTGGTTAAAAAATCCTTCAGATGAGGAGGACACACAACTTTACGTTTACCTCCTGTTCTCTGTGATGATGTCGATTTTTCTTCAGTAGATGCTTCCTTCTTTACTGAAGATGATGAAACTGATGACTTGCTTGTTGATTTACCTTGAGCTGATGCTGTCAATTCCCTTGGAGATGATGAAGCTATTGACTTGTTTGCAGGTGGGGATAAGATTGCTGTTGCTGTAGGCTCCAGGGGTTGTACTGCTGTTGCAGCTGGTGTTTCTGCTGGCAGTGATATTTTTGACGAACTGCATGTAGGCAGGTGCACAAGTGGTGTTTCTGTAGGTTCACAGAGTGGAAATGCTGCCTTTTCTTCTTCTGCAGTACATGTAACCATTGAGTTATCTCTGTTTGGTGAAGAAACAGAATCATCTGAGCATCTAGGTACTGAAACTTCTGATCCATTCATTTTCTTCGTTTTTGTTATTAAGCATACTGGCAGAGGGATTACAGCACGACCTGGACAGTGGTAGTGATATGAGTAGCATTTCACTGGTATTTTTTTAGTCTATTAAGAACACAGTGGATATAGTAGTGATGCATGTTTCTGGCAAAAAATTATTGGTGCTACTGGTAAGCTATCAAAGAGTGTGAAACAAGAGGTACTATTAACTGTGGTGTTGACAGGACAGATGTTGGAGTGCAATTTCTTGGTGATTCAAAATCTCAGCATCGATGTAATATTTGTGACTAATTTCTTGTGTAAATAAAAAGTAGGGGGTTCAACATTTTGTGTTGGATTCATTATGTGGCGATAATGCTTACCCCAGCTGTCTGTCTCATTTTTCGTGTTTCCTGAGGCAGTCAAACTCTTCTCCTATTCTATCTATGGTTTATAAGTGAATCAGAAGCATTCTATCTTTCACTTCCATATGATTTTGTTCAGCAGGATACTTTAGTATAGGAATATTTTAGAAAAAGTTTCTCTAGTGTTATCTGTATGTATTATGTTGTGTTAGTTATAAGTAATGGAGTCATAAGAGGATGGAAGAAAGTAAATTGGTACAACGATTAAAGAATTTATGTCAAACAAAGAGTTAAGGTAAGCAGAAAATGAAAGGTGTCAGCATATGTGGAGGAGACGGTGCAGCTTATCTGAAAACATTACCATCTGAAGTAACCAGCTTCTTGGTGTAGCAGCAGAGGCAATATGCAGTAAAAACCATCTTAAATATGAGATTTTAATATTAATTGTGGTATAATAGAAGTGTTTGCATTCAGTGCACTTAGTATATGGAGATAACTATCTACCTATAGAAGTCTGTCATGGTACAGCCTTTTCTACCATTAAGGAACTACAACTTTAAACATAGTTGTCTGGAGTAATGTTTGGAAAGGACAAGCAAGATTTGGATGTATATCACCATTCAGGCTAGAATATTAAGCAATCTGATGGAATACAGTGAAATAATTGTTTTTCTAAGTGATAATTTTGTCTGATTGGCAGTGAGAGTTAAGTTTGCCTTAGCGTAAGGCCCTCGACGTAATAATTTCTTTAACTGTCTGCAAATTTCACTAATCCCATCTTCAGACACAGTATATTGAACTGTACACTCATAGTAGCTTTTGTTAAACTGTCTGCCACTTGTTACTGAGAGCTAATGTATTGAACATTCAGATGTCCGTTTCACAGTTAACATATGAAATTGTATTTAATATCCACATGCTTCAGTCAACTACAGAGTGGTGCACGAAATGTGTTACCATTTTATTTTTGAATATAAACTTTATTGTCAATGCAATCTGAAAGGAACATATACTACAATGAAGAGCCATCCATGGAGATTTGTTCTAACTCAGCACATGTTCAATATGTCCACCATTTGGTTTCCTAACTTATGTCCACCATTTTGTTTCCTAACTTCCTTCAAACGAACACTGAAGTTAGTGATTACCCTACGGTACATGTCTTCCGTAATTTCACTGCAAGCTTTTTTTTCATTTAGGTACCCCCAAAGAAAAAGTCACATGGATTGAGGTCTGGACTATTGGGGGGGCCAATTTTGTCCATCATTGAAGTGACCTGGAAACCTGAGTGAAATGATCTGCATGTACAAATGTTCATGTAAAAACTCCAACACATCATTATCCTCCCAGTAGACAAGGATCTACCACTGTGATACTTGACGAAAAGTATGTTAGTGAAGGTCTACGCCAGCTGTCTGACACCTCTACATACAGCATCTGCCATCAAGATCACATTCATGTGATTCAAACTGACCTACAGACCCTCCTAAAAACCTCAGGCCCCTCGCAAGGTCTCCCGCTTGGTGAGTAAATTTTTTTATCTGCCCATTTACATTATACTGATGTGTACTAAAATATTAAACTGGAGCACTTATGTCTGGTCTTGTAGCTGTCATTAAATACATCAAACAACCTATTATTTTTCTGTACAGTTTATTTCCAACCATGTCACCATAAACATTTTCATTGAGTTTGACACACATTTGTGTTTTATAGTGTTTCCAATCCTCTATGTTGAATCTTTTCAATAAGTTGTCAAGATGAACATGTTCACCAAGAAATATTTTGCCATTGGTCCTCTGTGTATTTCTTCCAAGGAATAATTTTGTTTCTCTGAATTCTTGCATTTCGAATTTTTAATTTTAAATTCTTCTCAATACCATTGATTTTTCTTTTAAGATTGCCAGAAATTACATCATGTATATAAAGTAGCAAATAAGTATTATAATCATCAGTGCTTTCAACATAGAGACATCTATCAGCTTCCAATTGTCAAAATCTGATCTCCTTCATAAACTCTCAAATCTACATCTATACAGATACTCCGCAACCCACTGTATAGTGCATGGTGGAGTGTAATCATTTCCTTTCTTGTTCCACTCGCAAACAGAGCAAGGAAAAAACAACTGTCTATATGCCTCCATATTTATTTATTTACACGTCAAGTTTCATAGGACCAAATTGAGGAGCAAACCTCCAAGGTCAAGGAAAGTGTCAGAACATGAAATTACAACATGAAAGTAATAACAGGTAAAAATAAAAGTTTATGAACTTGAAAAAAGTCAGTCCATAAGTTTAAGTAAATGCAATCAACAATACAATGAGAATCAGCTTAATTTTTTAAGGAACTCCTCGACAGAATAGAAGGAATGACAGTAAGGAATATATATATTGAGAGGCCAATGTCAAAATACCCAGACTCGCGAACAGGGGTCGACAAGGGGTTTGTGAACTTCCCCCACCACTTATTGCCCGTCCAACCCGTTTCTGAGTCAAAAATATCCTTTTAGAATGTGAAGAGTTACCCCAAAATATAATACCATATGGCATAAGTGAATGAAAACAAGCAAAGTAGGCAAATTTTTGCGCCAAACGATCACTCACTTCTGATACTGTTCGAATAGTAAAAACGGCAGCATTAAGTCTTTGAATAAGACCCTGAACATGGACTTTCCATGACAGCTTACTATCTATCTGATCACTTAGAAATTTGAACTGTTCAGTTTCACTGATCATATGCCCATTCTGTGGAATTAAAACATCAGGTTTTGTTGAATTGTGCATTAGAAACTGTAAAAACTGAGTCTTACTGTGATTTTGTGTTGGTTTATTTTCTACAAGCCATGAACTTAGGTATTTTACTGCACTATTTGAAACCGAGCCATTGTTGCACACAACATCCTGTACTACCAAGCTAGGGTCATCAGCAAACATAAATATTTTAGAGTTACCCGTAATACTAGAGGGCATATCAATTATATAAATAAGGAACACGAGTGGCCCCAACACTCATCCCTGGGACAGCCCCCAATTGACAGCACCCCACTCAGACCCTACATCACACCCTGAGGGACAAACGATTCACCTCACATGACAACATCCAGCTGTATGTGCAGAACTGGTTAACATTGCAGCCCCAGGAATTCTATGAGACAGCCATTCACCACCTTGTGCCACAGTGGAACAAGTGCCTCAACAGCCAGGGTCAATACTTCTAACATACATGTACTGGTTTCTGTAATTATGCCTCTAGCTTGTTTCTTTTTGAATGCCCCTTATAGCTTGTGGTATTATAGATGCGGAAATTGTAAAGGTGGTGTGATATTGAAAAAATGTGACAAGAAAATAAAATTCAAGAGTAAGACAGACAAATCTTCATCATTTATTATGTCAACTGGAAACCACAAAGTTAAAAAAATTTCAACCTCAAGAATCTATCCCTAGATGCACTGCAGCCAACAACAAGAAAATGAAGATAAGTAAAAATAGTTTTTTTGTATATCTTACACCTCTCGAAGCTTTCTAAACTGTTGAAGAGACTGAAAAATTTCATGGTAATGAGTGGGAGGGTAAGATTACAAGTTCCCTCAATGTTTGTTTCATTCTGGTGCCCTCTTCTGCTATACTCTGTATTAAGTTGTCCATTGCAATAGTCTCCTTCAAGATCCAGTCATTACTACTTTCATCTTCAAATAGAAACTTATCTTCTTTTAAAATTACATCTATTACAAATACAATCTTGTGTTGTTTGGGACACCATAATCTGTAACCATTTGGACAATAACCAGTCATGAAACATTTTTATGGTCTGAAATCAAACTTACTTGCCAATAATTTCTTTGAAATGTACAAGTATTCATCGTACACAAACACACATAATTTCTTCAAATTTGGCTTATTTCCATGGCTTAGCATTACTGGAATTTCTCCATCCAAAGCTCAAAATGGACTAGAATTTGTGATAGAAACAACTTCCAATATTGTTGCGGACCGAACTGCTTTCCAAGTCTGCAGCCAAGAATCATACAACAAACCTTTTCAGTGATAGTACAATTTGGTGTCCTCCACTCCATTTTGCTAAGGTGTTTATCTTATGTAAACTAGAACTGCTGTCCCTTTTCTTCAGTGAAGTTCATCATTTCTTTTTAAATGTATTCAGGACAATTGTCACACGTAAATCTGTGGATTTTCGTGTTAAAATGATCAGTAATCATTCCATAGTATACTTTAAAACAATGAAACACTTCAGACTTTGATTGGAGAGTATAAGCTGCTGTAAAGCGAGTACAAGTATTAGTGAAAGTCATTATATACTTCTTTCCATGAAAAGAAACACATTGTAGGACCAAGCACATTGTGTATTGTGTATTGTTCAGTGGTTCACAATCCCACAACAGGCCACAGCAGTCCACCCACCCCACCGCAGCCTATGCGGTACAGCCCCCAGTGAATCCCCACCAGGAACAACTCATACCAGATGAGTGTAACCCCAAATGTTTGCATGGTAGAGTAACTATGGTGTACACGTACATGGAGACAGGGTTTTTGCAGAAATCACTGACATAGTGCAACTGAGGCAGAATAAGGGGAAACAGCCCACATTCATTGAGGCAGATGGAAAACCGCTGGCCAGCACACAGGATCCCGACACTAATCTGGCGGGCGGATTCATTCCAGGGACCGGCATGCCTTCCTGCTCGGTAAGCAGTGTGTTAGACCACACGGCTAGCCAGGTGAGCATCAAGCACGGTACTTCGTCTAAGTTCGAGTGGTTGTTTGGCTTGAACACATGACCTTGCTGAGAGACAAATGCTGCAAACAAAGAAATTCATTTAATGATCTTTTGTGACCTTTAGAATTATTATGTTTTGTTTCTTCATCTAATAGTCTAGCCTTTACAAAGCTCAATTTCAATCGCTCACTTGACTAGGTCTCCAGAGCAGCAACTAAAACTTCATATTGTGGAGGCACACTGCACACTATATCAGTTTCTGCAATATTAGCACCCAGTGCTTTCAAATCATATACAAACTCATCAGACCTTTAAAAAAATATTTTAAGTAGTATTAAAAAAATATTTTCAGTAGTGTTATCATAGGAGTTAAACAACTTTGTCAACAGAGTCTAGATGAATAGCTCTACCTCACCACTCAAAAGTGTGAGTTAGCAAATTCCACAAATCATAGGCAGTATCCTTGTTCTTGCCGTACTCCAAATACCTGCCTGAAATTCTTTGGATTATTTGTGACTTACATTTTTTTATCACTTTTGCTAAGTTCTCCCAGAAGAGCTTTCTTTTGTGCGCATTGTTCAGCTGGTCATTCTGTACACATTTTATGTAGGACTTTTCCACAAAACTCAATAATTCCAAATTTCCAGTTGCTAAAGTTTGTGCTCTCAGACAATGCTATCATGTACTTCTTGATCTCCTGAGACATGACTGTGAATCATGTATTGAATTCATTAATTAGCTTTTCCACCTTTATTTGCCGTAGTGTACATCCTGACATGTGATTCCAAAACCTGTTGTTAATGCTAGAAATTAACAAGTATTTAGATTAGTAATACAATTACAGCCACAGTAACCCATGAAGACAAGATATAGACAGAAGGGAGAAACCACATATAATAAAACAGAGAAAATAAGTCAAAAGCATAATTATTAAACTATCATTACTTTAGTATGTGTGCTACCTGTTCATTATTGAAAGGCATTTTACATATCTAACAACAAATAAATGAGCAGCTAACATTTGTCATGAACTGTAGATTAAAACTGAAGAAACTGCAAAAACGTGGGAATTTAAGGAGATGGGACCTCGATAAACTGACTAAACCAGACGTTGTACAGAGTTTCAGGGAGAGCATGAGGGAACAATTGATGCAAAATACTAACACGAATTCTTTACAGACCAATGGAAAAACTGGTAGAAGCCGACCTCGGGGAAGATCAGTTTGGATTCTGTAGGGGCAATACTGACCCTACGACTTATCTTAGAAGCTAGAATACGGACAGGCAAACCTACGTTTCTAGCATTTGTAGACTTAGAGAATGCTTTTGACAATGTTGACTGGAATACTCTCTTTCAAATTCTAAAGGTGGCAGGGGTAAAATACAGGGAGCGAAAGGCTATTTACAATTTGTACAGAAACCAGATGGTAGTTATAAGAGTCGAGGGACATGAAAGGGAAGCAGTGGTTGGGAAGGGAGTAAGACAGGGTTGTAGCCTCTCCCCGATGTTATTCAATCTGTATATTGAGCAAGCAGTAAAGGAAATAAAAGAAAAATTCAGAGTAGGTATTAAAATCCATGGAGAAGAAATAAAAACTTTAAGGTTCGCCAAAGACATTGTAATTCTGTCAGAGACAGCAACGGACTTGGAAGAGCAGTTGAATGCAATGGATAGCGTCTTGAAAGGAGGATATAAGATGAACATCAACAAAAGCAAAACGAGGATAATGGAATGTAGTCAAATTAAGTTGGGTGATTTTGAGGGATATTAGATTAGGAAATGAGACACTTAAAGTAGTAAAGGAGTTATGATATTTGGGGAGCAAAATAACTGATGATGGTCAAAGTAGAGAGGATATAAAATGTAGACTGGTAATGGCAAGGAAAGTGTTTCTGAAGAAGAGAAATTTGTTAACATCAAGTATTGATTTAAGTGTCAGGAAGTCATTTCTGAAAGTATTTGTATGGAGCGTAGCCATGTATGGAAGTGAAACATGGACGATAAATAGTTTGGACAAGAAGAGAATGGAAGCTTTCGAAATGTGGTGCTACAGAAGAATGCTGAAGATCATATGGTAGATCATATAACTAATGAGGAGGTATTGAATAGGATTGAGGAGAAGAGAAGTTTGTGGCCCAAATTGACTAGAAGAAGGGATCGGTTGGTAAGACATGTTCTGAGGCATCAAGGGATCACCAATTTAGTATTGGAGGGCAGTGTGGAGGGTAAAAATCGTAGAGGGAGACCAAGAGATGAATACACTAAGCAGATACAGAAGGATGTAGGCTGCAGTACGTACTGGGAGATGAAGAAGCTTGCACAGGATAGAGTAGCATGGAGAGCTGCATCAGACCAGTCTCAGGACTGTAGACCACAACAACAACAACAACAACAACAACAACATTTGTCCCGTAAGAAGGTCTTCATATGACATCTGCACTGCTTGAATATATTTGTGTACTCCTGATGCAGCAATATGTTCATAAAAGTTTGGTGTAGAACTTTGGGAGTTACTTGTGTAGTTTTGTGTTTCCTTCCTAAAGTTGGGGGGCTTTTACATAGCTATACCCAGTTGTTGCATTTCAGTCACCTGTGTTGTTCTTTCTGTTTCATAAATCTGTTCATTAGCAGAATCTCTAGTCACAGATGTCTGCAGAACAAGAAGTGTTGTTGAGAGTTAACAGATGAAGAATGTAGGGGTTTAGATTACCGTTTTTTCTTGGTTTACAGCCCAAACCTGTTTATGCAGTTATAACTAAGTGAAGACAACAGTCACTAAGCAAGTTACTATATTCATGATATGTCAAAAGTATGAACAATATGCCTATAATCACTGTTCCACTGTCAATATCATTCTGATTCTGATAAACGTTATCTTTGTTGTGTCATGTTATCTTATTCAGAACAGCATGAATCTTTTGAAGTGTGTGGATTACTATTTCTTATGGATTGCAACCTACTCTGAAGCTTAACATAAGGAAAGGAAATATTAATTTTACTGCATTTGAGACACACAGCCCCTGATCTTGTTCCTGCTTTTGGCACACAAAACAGATAGTTACATGTTTCAGTCTAGGTGTGCGTGTGTAAGTCTCATCTAAATATCTATAGCTCAAAAACTTGAAACATCAGATCCTTTTTATGTTTACCCATGCACCATGAATCACATGAGTAACTGCCATTCTTCAGTTACTGGTATGAGATTCTAGTAATAAGTAATTGGTTGCACATTTAGATAACAGACTGAGAAGTGACCATCATGACATGAGTGTGGAAGAATAAGCAAACAATCGCAACTCCAGTTTGGAATATTAACAATATACAGAAAAGAACAGATTGCTACTCATTGTAAAGATGACATGTTGAGTCGCAGATATACACTCTGAAGAGCCAACGAAACTGGTACATCTGCCTAATATTGTGTAGGACCCCCAAGAGCACTCAGAAGTGCTGCAACAAGACATGGCATGAACTTGACTAATATCTGAAGTACTGCTGGAGGAAGTTGACACCATGAATCCGGCAGGGCTTTCCATAAGTCCGTAAGAGTATGAGGGGGTGGAGATCTCTTCTGAATAGCACATTGCAATGTATCCCAGATATGCTCAATAATGTTAATGTCTGAGGACTTTGGTGGCCAGATGAAGTGTTTAAACTCAGAAGAGTGTTCCTGGGGCAATTCTGGATGTGTGGGGTATTGCATTGTCCTGCCAGAGTTGCCCAAGTCTATTGGAATACACAATGGACATGAATGGATGTAGGTGATCAGACAGGATGTTTATGTATGTGTCATCTGTCACAGTCCTATCTAGACATATCGGGGGTCCCATATTACACCAACTATACACACTCCACCCCATTCATCTACATCTACATCATACACCACAAGCCACCTAATGGTGTGTGGCGGAGGACACTTTCGGTACGAGTATCTGATCCCTCCACCCCTGTTCCACTCGCGAAGAGTGCGTGGGAAGAATGATTGTCGGTAAGCCTCTGTATTGGCTCTAATTTCTCAGATTTTCTCCTAGTGGTCAATACGTGATATGTATGGGGAGGGGGGAGTAATATGTTGTCTGACTCCTCCTGAAAAGTGCTCCCCCGAAATTTAAATAGCAAATCTCTCCGTGATACACAACGTTCCTCCTGCAACGTCTGGCAGGGAAGTTTGTTTAGCATTTCAGTAACGCTCTCTCGCCAGCTAAACAATGCTGTCATGAAACGAACCACTCTTCATTGCAGCTTCTCTATCTCCTCTATCAGTTCTACCTGATAGGGATCCCAGATAGATGAACAACCCCGGCAAATCAGGCGAACAAGCGCCTTGTAAGCCACTTCTTTCGTGGATGTGTTACATTTCCTTAAGATTCTTCTGATTAATCTTGAGTATGGTGTATGCTTTTCCCACTGTCTGTTTTATATGGTCATTCCAATTAAAGTCGCCTGGATAATTACTCCTAGATATTTTACGATAGATGCTGTCTCCAGCTGTTGGTCATTACAGAGTCTCCAAGGCTTGAACAGTTCCCTGCTGACGTGCCAGATCCATGGATTCATTAGGTTGTCTCCATACCCATACACGTCCATCCACTAGATACAATTTGAAATGAGACTCATCCGAACAGGCAACATGTTTCCAGTCATCAACAGTCCAATGTCAGTGATGAAGGGCCCAGGCGACACATAAAGCTTTGTGTTCTGCAGTCATCAAGGGTACACAAGTGGGCCTTCAGCTCTGAAAGTCCATATCGATGATGTTTCGTTGAATGGTTTGCACACTGACACTTGTTAATGGCCTGGCACTAAAATCTGCAGCAATTTGTGGAAGGGATTCACTTCTGTCACATTGAATGATTCTCTTCAGTCGCCATTGGTCCCATTTTTGCAGGATCATTTTCCGGCCACAGCGATGTTGGAGATTTGGTGTTTTACTGGATTCCTGATATTCGTGGTACACTTGTGAAATGGTTGTACAGGAAAATTCCCACTTCATCACTACCTTGGAGATGCTGTGTCGCATCACTCATGCATCGACAACACCACATTCAAACTCACTAAAATCTTGATAATCTGCCACTGTAGCAGCAGTAATTGATCTAACTGTGCCAGACACTTTTTGTGTTATATAGGAGTTGCCGACCACCGTGCCATATTCTGCCTGTTTACATATCTCTGTATTTGAATACCTGTGCCTACACCAGTTTCTTTGGTGCTTCAGTGTGTGTGTGTGTGTGTGTGTGTGTGTGTGTGTATTCCCCCCCTTACCTGTCACAAATGCATGTTGCCATATGTGGCAGCTTGGACCGGAATGCATTGGCATTCCAGTCTGAGCTGCCAGCAGATGAACTGTGCTTGCTTGTGTAAATGAATCTGCATATGTTTCCTTTTTTGAAGAAGGCTTTGCCTGAATGCTGCATGTGTAACAGTCTTTTTGTTGTACATGTCTACAACTCAACACTTCATCTTTACGGTCAGTAGCAACATATCGCTTTCATTATGTTTTTGTTAGAAGAATAATGATGTGTAGGCGGCAAGTGCAGATAGAGGTGACAAAAACATGATATTTGCTTTCTAATACTTGAAGTCACTGTATATTCTATTAGAAATGAGGGAACAACTGATAGCAGATTCATATGAAGGACAAAAATTCCCTTGGAATCAAATCTGATGAAGATTCATATGTGTCAGAAAGTGTGTGCGGCTACAAGACTTCATGCAGTTGTAGGCTACCAGCACTTTGCTGTTATGTTTGGTTGATCCCATGTACCTCCAATCAAAAAATCATTAAATGTATAGTTGTTTTGTCAGTTTAAATGGAAAGCTTGCTAATCATAGGTCACATACTATACTGAAAGTCAGAAATTGATGACACACAGTTTTTAGTGGCTGAAGATTATGCCATTTAAACATTGCTTCAGATGCAACAATGAACCTCTATCAGATGACATAAGCATAATTGGTGTTGTCCTAGACCATAAGGGATGTCATACCATGTTCAACGTTTAGTATGGGCATATTGTTATTTTGAAAGTACCCCTACTAGTTAAGTTTGCAGTGTAGGGTTTTGCTTGTCCTCATTATATAACTGTAATTGTAAAAGAAAATACTGTAATGCTCTCTCAAATAAACCTGATGTCATGTTTTGCTCTAGACATGTTTGACAAAAAACTTGTCATGAGATTGTTAAACACTATGTCTCACAGCATTATGAAATAACTTTTCTTTTCCTCTCTTTGCATAAGCCCATGATTGATGATTTCAAGTGTCCATGATGACTGGAGCCCCAATATCATCTATCATTCAATGAAACATCTAAAAAGGAAATATTTAATATACTTCATGGTACTGTACATGCAAATGTGTGCTTAAATGAATTGTTCTGGTACCACTTGTGTTTTTGTATATGCAGTCATTAAAATTTTACAAAATATTTCATTTGTTACCAAGATGGAGAACTTGGTATCCATTTTGTCCACATTTTTGCTAATAATTATTATTCCTCACTGCACTGAAATCATCAAAACAGAAAAGGAGCAGAAGAAAATGCTGCGCATCAAAGATACACTAATATGGCATAGCTATTCTTTAACAAACTGGCTGACTTGTGCCAAGGCGAGTAAATGATCCCTCAGTTCTAGAAAGGGGTTATACATTACCAATTTTTCAAGTCTACAAAACCTTATGTTTTTGTGTTCATTTGTACAGGCAATGGAATGAAGAAAATTTCACTTTGATATAGCATACCTATGCACTTCTCTATGAAAATTTAGTTTTACGTCAGTAATTATGGACTCTGCTGTTTAATACGCAAAATCAGGTGTGATGTTAGGTTACACATATATTCAAGAGTGGAAGAATCATAATCTCAAATCATATAAACATAGTGCAATTCCACATTTGTAACCTCTCTTTATCCTCGTTGACTGCTCAGTGAAACTTTAGCTTATCCAGAACAGTTTGCCAAATAGTAACATGGTCTGTCTAGTAAATGCTTACTGCTGTTTAAATGATGCAGCAGTTCTGAAAAATTCTTTATATGTAATGTTTATTCAACAGTATATTTAATAGTTCATGTTTCTCATATTCGAAATCACTCTGTAACCACACCTGTAGACATTTTATACAAGGTGTTTGTTCAGCCACAGTCCCCAGTTCAAGAATCGTATTTCTTTCAGTTGGTGAGTAAATAGAAGTGGATACCAAGTCCCTCACATGTGTTTCCTTGAACTCACCTTTAACTTTTTATTGTGGGAATACATAAAGTGTATTCTGTATTAAATACCAGTAATAACAGTAGTTGGGTTTTTTGAGTGTGTACATGCATCTTTCATAAACTTGTTCTATATTGAAATTTAATAATTGGGATGGCTTCTAAGGTAGTGCTGCTGTGCCATGGCACCACTTGTATGAAAAAGAAATAATGAGAAATCTATGCGAACTTCACATAAAACATTGTTTCGGAGTATGTATTTTCTGATTTGAAGAGGCGCGTTTTGCCATTGCGCTCTCACGGTAGTTTTCTGAAGCTTGGAGCCAACTGCAGATTGGCACTGTCTACCCTCATAAGCATTGTGTGAAAGGCTCAGCCATCATTTTCTACACTCTTCTTATGGCATAGATGGAGCCACAGCTGGTCTGGCTCAGAGCTTTACGTTACTTCCGCCAGAGGGCAGTGAGGTGCAGAACCTATACAAGAATCTAGCGATCATGTTGGAATGCATCGAGGCACAAACTTCTTGTAATCCAGTTTTACAGTCTTTCTGCAAGTTAATGCTAATGCATTCCTAAATGCAAATTAATGCTTAATTAAATTGAATACAGAAATAATAAACTTACATATCATTATAAATAACTATATATAATTTGAATATAATTAGATTTTGAAACTAAGAGGCATTATTTCCATATTGATATTTTTCACAACAGCAGGGTTATTGGTACAGAACAAAAAAAACTAATGTACTCATCACCCATTGACCATCTGTTTTCCAAACAACAGTGTAGTATTTCTGTTAATATTCATTACATTTGTGTAATAAGGTTCTGTTCAAACATGTTGTAGTTATTGTAAAGTCAGGTAATTGACCGTATATAGCTGTGAGCACAATGTTATCTGTAAGGGAAAATTCAGTTGTCTGCGAAAATAGCAAACATGAACCAAATAAATGAGTTTTAGAAATGCTATTTAGCACCAGGACTCTCAGTGAAAAAATTCAGATTAAAGCACTAGATAGGCCACTCCCGAATCTAAATCTGCAGCAGCAAACAAAAAATCGATGCCGTAAGTTCAGTTTCGAAATTTACCAAAAAACAAATGGATTTTTGGCTGCAAAGAAAGCAATGCTGTTTTTTTTTTGTTTTTCTTGTTTATTATTATTCTGGGAGATGTTCATTGGTGTAAGACAGGAATAAGTGATACTTGGCATATACGGTCTAAAATGAAAGTACATGAAATGTCAAAGCGACACATGAATAATGTGCTTAGTCTTTCATTTCTAGGCAAACTCAACGTTTAGCTGAAACTAGATTCACAATATAGACAAACAATTGATAGCAGCAACAAACATGTAAAAAGAATAAATACATATTGAATTTAATTTTAAACTGTATTCGGTTGTGTGATGCTTTGGAACTGGCTCTCGGGGGCCACAATAAATCTGATGCCCCTCAGAATAAGAGGGTGAGCTAATTCAGTTCAGTGCAGAACTGGATAAAGATCTTCAAGTTCATGTCAATCAAGCACCAGGGTTCAAAGGCATTTCTAAGATGGTTCAGAACGAACTACTACAATGCATGTTGGAAGTGTACCATGATGAAGTTCATAAAGAAATCAAACATGCCAATTATGTTGCAATAATCGTGGATGAAACCACAGATGTGTCTTGCAAATTTCAGTTGGTTATTGTTTTGCGTTACGCTGTTGAGGGAAAATCTGTTGAAAGATTTTGGACCTTTGTTAATCTAGAAAGTCAGAATGCTCATACTATAGCTCAGAGTATTCTGAAAGAAACTGAACCAGTAATTGGCTATGACTGGGGAAAACTAACAGCTCAGAGTGCAAACGTTTTGAGTTACAAGTCGTATAGGGTTCAGAAATTAATTTAAGACAAAAACCCAAGTGCAAACTACATCCATTGTTATATGCACCAGTTCAACCTTATTATGTCTACAGCAGCCTCTGTTAATCATGAATCCCGCATCTTTCTTGAACATCAATCAGATAAATCTTATTTCTTTTCTAACTCACCACAGAGATCAAAAGTGTGGCGTAGCATCATTCTAAAAAGCTGGCGCCGTGTGTGTGTCACGAGATGGAATTACCATTCGTGAGCAGTAACAGATGTTTTTGAAAACAGGGAAGATCTTATTACTGTTATGGAAGTCATTGAAACAAGTGAGAGCATAAAACCATCTTCTAGTACTGAAGAGGCTGGCTCTGTCAAACAAAGGCTGTAAGATAACGCATTCATTTTCTGGCTATCATTTTTCTATATGATAATACCTCATGCACGCATACTTTTTAATCAGCTTCAGAAGAAGATAACCAAACTGACTAAGACAAAACAAGACACCAAAACTTTGAAGCGGTAATGCAAAACATCAGAGATAACATTGACTCCATCCTTAATGAGATTTGTTTCGAAAATGACGAAACGGTGCCTGCCAAGATGGGCATAAGAAAGGAGATGCTTTGGAAGTGTGCGATGCCATCCTTTCTGAAATAAAATTATGTTTTTACTTCACTGGACACCACACTGCAGGCACCTTATTTGATGTAAATCAATTTTATAAATACATCACAAATTTTCCAGACAAATACCTTGAAATTACAGACACATATACATTTCTGGAAAAAAGATTGTTGAAGGGTGAGCTTCAAGTCTTCTATGCTAAGCCTGTGTTGAGAGCAGTTTCTGGTGCAGTTCATTTCTTTTTCTGATACTAGAGGATGAACTTTATGAAACATTCGACAAGACCGTTAAAGTTTTGAAACTGCTGGTCACAACGTCTCTCTTGACATTAGAAGCTGGGCAGAGTTTTACAATGCTCAAAAGGATTAAGACGTTCCTATGAAACCTATGAAAGAAGAACGACTGAGTGCCTTAGGAATGCTACCCTGTGAAAAGTCATTCATGTGTAAAATTGAAGATATCAGTTTGAGAGTGACAGATTTATTTGCCAACAATAAGGAGCGAAAAAGGGATTTCCGATACTGTTCCTACTTATTATTTTGGAGCTGTCTTCCCAAAGTCATGGAGTTGTTGCTTTTGGTGAGTACAATGCTTATAGTTTTAAATGTTGGTAATTTGATTAAATTTGCTTCGCAAAATCCAGATTACAAGTTCAAGAAATTTATACACGCTCTATTATTTCTCGTAGTGATACTCATGTGGTAGCGGACACTTTTCTGGCAGCCGGTCCAGAAAGTAAAACAAATGGTGAGTTCTGGCAGTCTAGGGGAGAAGAATGGAGTAGGGTACAAGTCATGCCTCCCTCTCACAGGGCTGGCAGCCCACGTCAGTGTTCTGTGCTCCTGGGAGGGCAGAACCTATGTAATAATAGACTTATGGATTGCTGATTCCATCCAGCATTGTGAGAGTCGTATTTCAACCCTGAGACAGAGAGACTGCTCTCTGCACTCATTTCAAAATAAGAGAAGGAAACAACCAGCAAGCACAAGTCAAAGCAAATCAGAGCACACAAGTCATTACATAACAGCTAGAGCGCAATTATTAGCTCAGGTTGAGAATGTCATTAACGTGATAGTTCAGGGCCGATCTCCACTGTTATCTTAAGCAACCATACCTCAAAATACCCCCTGCATAAAAGTGACCACACGTACATTGTCAGCAGTGGAGAATTGTGCTGTTGTGTGTGCGCATTTATGCATGTGAGAGAGATTTTTGGAGATAGTGTTACATTTTATGTCTCATACAGACATGTGAAAAAGATAGCTACAGCAACTTCTCACCCCCCCCCCCCCCCTCCCATCACTCTCTCTCTCTCTCTCTCTTATACAAATGCTTACTATCATATTATCGAGGGATATATCAAACTGTCACTGTGCATAAGAATATATATATATATATATATATATATATATATATATATATATATATATATATATATATATATATATATATATATATATATATATATATATATATATATAAAAAAAACAAAGATGACGTGACTTACCAAATGAAAGTGCTGGCAGGTTGATCGACACACAAACATACATACAAAATTCAAGCTTTCGCAACCAACGGTTGCTTCATCAGGAAAGAGGGAATGAGAGGGAAAGACGAAAGGATGTGCGTTTTAAGGGAGAGGGTAAGGAGTCATTCCAACCCTGGGAGCAGAAAGACTTACCTTAGGGGGAAAAAAGGACATGTATACACTTGCACACACACACACACACAGACACACACACATATCCATCCGCACATACACAGACACAAGCAGACATTTGTAAAGGCAAAGAGTTTGGGCAGAGATGTCAGTCAAGGCAGAAGTACAGAGGCAAAGATGTTGTTGAAAGACAGGTGAGGTATGAGCAGCGGCAACTTGAAATTAGCGGAGGTTGAGGCCTGGCGGATAATGAGAAGAGAGGATATACTGAAAGGCAAGTTCCCATCTCCAGAGTTCTGACAGGTTGGTGTTAGTGGGAAGTATCCAGATAACCTGGACGGTGTAACACTGTGCCAAGATGTGCTGGCCGTGCACCAAGGCATGTTTAGCCACAGGGTGATCCTCATTACCAACAAACACTGTCTGCCTGTGTCCATTCATGTGAATGGACAGTTTGTTGCTGGTCATTCCCACATAGAAAGCTTCACAGTGTAGGCAGGTCAGTTGGTAAATCATGTGGGTGCTTTCACATGTGGCTCTGCCTTTGATCGTGTACACCTTCCAGGTTACAGGACTGGAGTAGGTCATGTTGGGAGGGTGCATGGGACAGGTTTTACAACGGGGGCGGTTACAAGGGTAGGAGACAGAGGGTAGGGAAGGTGGTTTGGGGATTTCATAGGGATGAACTAAGAGGCTTACGAAGGTTAGGTGGATGGCGGAAAGACACTCTTGGTGGAGTGGGGAGGATTTCATGAAGGATGGATCTCATTTCAGGGCAGGATTTGAGGAAGTCATATCCCTGCTAGAGAGCCACATTCAGAGTCTGATCCAGTCCCGGAAAGTATCCTGTCACAAGTGGGTCACTTTTGGGGTTCTTCTGTGGGAGGTTCTGGGTTTGAGGGGATGAGGAAGTGGCTCTGGTTATTTGCTTCTGTACCAAGTCGGGAGGGTAGTTGCGGGATGCGAAAGCTGTTTTCAGGTTGTTGGTGTAATGGTTCAGGGATTCCGGACTGGAGCAGATTCATATGCCACGAAGACCTAGGCTGTAGGGAAGGGACCGTTTGATGTGGAATGGGTGGAAGCTGTCATAATGGAGGTACTGTTGCTTGTTGGTGGGTTTGATGTGGACGGGCGTGTGATGCTGGCCATTGGACAGATGGAGGTCAACGTCAAGGAAAGTGGCGTGGGATTTGGAGAAGGACCAGGTGAATCTGATGGAACCAAAGGAGTTGAGGTTGGAGAGGAAATTCTGGAGTTCTTCTTCACTGTGAGTCCAGATCATGAAGATGTCATCAATAAATCTGTACCAAACTTTGGGTTTGCAGGCCTGGGTAACCAAGAAGGCTTCCTCTAAGCGACCCATGAATAGGTTGGCATACGAGGGGGCCATCCTGGTACCCATGGCTGTTCCCTTTAATTGTTGGTATGTCTGGCCTTCGAAAGTGAAGAAGTTGTGGGTCAGGATGAAGCTGGCTAAGGTAATGAGGAAAGAGGTTTTAGGTAGGGTGGCAGGTGATGGGCGTGAAAGGAAATGCTCCATCGCAGTGAGGTCCTGGATGTGCGGAATATTTGTGTATAAGGAAGTGGCATCAATGGTTACAAGGATGGTTTCTGGGGGTAACAGATTGGGCAAGGATTCCAGACGTTCGAGAAAGTGGTTGGTGTCTTTGAGGAAGGATGGGAGACTGCATGTAATGGGTTGAAGGTGTTGATCTACGTAGACAGAGATACATTCTGTAGGGCCTTGGTAACCAGCTACAATGGGGCGGCCGGGATGTTTGGGTTTGTGAATTTTAGGAAGAAGGTAGAACGTAGGGGTGCGGGGTGTCGGAGGGGTCAGGAGGTTGATGGAGTCAGGTGAAAGGTTTTGTAGGGGGCCTAAGGTTCTGAGGATTCCTTGAAGCTCAGCCTGGACATCAGGAATGGGATTGCCTTGGCAAACTTTGTATGTAGCGTTCTCTGAAAGCTGACGCAGTCCCTCAGCCGCATACTCCCGACGATCAAGTACCACGGTTGTGGAACCCTTGTCCGCCAGAAGAATGACGACGGATCGGTCAGCCTTCAGATCACGGATAGCCTGGGCTTCAGCAGTGGTGATGTTGGGAGTAGGATTAAGGTTTTTTAAGAAGGATTGAGAGGCAAGGCTGGAAGTCAGAAATTCCTGGAAGGTTTGAAGAGGGTGATTTTGAGGAAGAGGAAGTGGGTCCCGCTGTGACAGAGGACGGAACTGTTCCAGTACATACTCTCTGCTGGAAATATCACTTTGCCACGAAGAAAAATGATCTTAATCCTACTCCTAATGATCCAACTCCCCAAGACACTATCCAAATTGAACCCTGCCTGGAACAGTTCCGTCCTCCGTCACAGCGGGACCCACCTCCTCTCCCTCAAAACCACCCTCTTCAAACCTTCCAGGAATTTCTGACTTCCAGCCTTGCCTCTCAATCCTTCTTAAAAAACCTTAATCCTACTCCCAACATCACCACTGCTGAAGCCCAGGCTATCCGTGATCTGAAGGCTGACCGATCCATCATCATTCTTCCGGCGGACAAGGGTTCCACAACCGTGGTACTTGATCGTCGGGAGTATGTGGCTGAGGGACTGCGTCAGCTTTCAGAGAACACTACATACAAAGTTTGCCAAGGCAATCCCATTCCTGATGTCCAGGCTGAGCTTCAAGGAATCCTCAGAACCTTAGGCCCCCTACAAAACCTTTCACCTGACTCCATCAACCTCCTGTCCCCACCGACACCCCACACCCCTATGTTCTACCTTCTTCCTAAAATTCACAAACCCAATCATCCCGGCCGCCCCATTGTAGCTGGTTACCAAGGCCCTACAGAATGTATCTCTGTCTACGTAGATCAACACCTTCAACCCATTACATGCAGTCTCCCATCCTTCCTCAAAGACACCAACCACTTTCTCGAACGTCTGGAATCCTTGCCCAATCTGTTACCCCCAGAAACCATCCTTGTAACCATTGATGCCACTTCCTTATACACAAATATTCCGCACATCCAGGACCTCACTGCGATGGAGCATTTCCTTTCACGCCCATCACCTGCCACCCTACCTAAAACCTCTTTCCTCATTACCTTAGCCAGCTTCATCCTGACCCACAACTTCTTCACTTTCGAAGGCCAGACATACCAACAATTAAAGGGAACAGCCATGGGTACCAGGATGGCCCCCTCGTACGCCAACCTATTCATGGGTCGCTTAGAGGAAGCCTTCTTGGTTACCCAGGCCTGCAAACCCAAAGTTTGGTACAGATTTATTGATGACATCTTCATGATCTGGACTCACAGTGAAGAAGAACTCCAGAATTTCCTCTCCAACCTCAACTCCTTTGGTTCCATCAGATTCACCTGGTCCTTCTCCAAATCCCACGCCACTTTCCTTGACGTTGACCTCCATCTGTCCAATGGCCAGCATCACACGGCCATCCACATCAAACCCACCAACAAGCAACAGTACCTCCATTATGACAGCTTCCACCCATTCCACATCAAACGGTCCCTTCCCTACAGCCTAGGTCTTCGTGGCATATGAATCTGCTCCAGTCCGGAATCCCTGAACCATTACGCCAACAACCTGAAAACAGCTTTCGCATCCCGCAACTACCCTCCCGACTTGGTACAGAAGCAAATAACCAGAGCCACTTCCTCATCCCCTCAAACCCAGAACCTCCCACAGAAGAACCCCAAAAGTGACCCACTTGTGACAGGATACTTTCCGGGACTGGATCAGACTCTGAATGTGGCTCTCTAGCAGGGATATGACTTCCTCAAATCCTGCCCTGAAATGAGATCCATCCTTCATGAAATCCTCCCCACTCCACCAAGAGTGTCTTTCCGCCATCCACCTAACCTTCGTAAGCCTCTTAGTTCATCCCTATGAAATCCCCAAACCACCTTCCCTACCCTCTGTCTCCTACCCTTGTAACCGCCCCCGTTGTAAAACCTGTCCCATGCACCCTCCCAACATGACCTACTCCAGTCCTGTAACCTGGAAGGTGTACACGATCAAAGGCAGAGCCACATGTGAAAGCACCCACATGATTTACCAACTGACCTGCCTACACTGTGAAGCTTTCTATGTGGGAATGACCAGCAACAAACTGTCCATTCACATGAATGGACACAGGCAGACAGTGTTTGTTGGTAATGAGGATCACCCTGTGGCTAAACATGCCTTGGTGCACGGCCAGCACATCTTGGCACAGTGTTACACCGTCCAGGTTATCTGGATACTTCCCACTAACACCAACCTGTCAGAACTCTGGAGATGGGAACTTGCCCTTCAGTATATCCTCTCTTCTCATTATCCGCCAGGCCTCAACCTCCGCTAATTTCTCAAGTTGCCGCCGCTCATATCTCACCTGTCTTTCAACGACATCTTTGCCTCTGTACTTCCTCCTTGACTTTTATTTATTTATTTATTTATTTCGTATTCCATTAATCCGTATTGTGATAAATCACAAGGATGTGGAATGAGTCATGATTACATACAACAGATATAATACACATATATAAAATGACAAAAATGTACCATAAGATTATGAATAAGTTTGTAGGTTAAAATCAAATCAAAGGTATAGCTCAAGTAATATAAAACAATACCTAAAAAGGAAATATAGTACATTTTCCAAATTAAACAAATAATACACATATATAAAATGACAAAAATGTACCATAAGATTATGAATAAGTTTGTAGGTTAAAATCAAATCAAAGGTATAGCTCAAGTAATATAAAACAATACCTAAAAAGGAAATATAGTACATTTTCCAAGTTAAACAGTTAATGTGATCTATAGCAAACAAATTTTTATCAGTATAAAAAATCATTGCTTTATCTGTAGATACTCATCAAGAGAATAGAAGGAATTTACCATTAGGTATTCTCTCAATTTACATTTAAAAGTAGGTAAGACATTAATGTGATCTTTAATACCTGATGGAAGGGAGTTGAAAATTTTTGTGGCTGAATAATGAACACCTTTCTGAACAAGACTTAAATGTTTCAGATCCCTGTGTAGATCATTTTTAGACCTAGTATTATGATCATGACATTCACTATTAGTTTTAAAAAGAGATAGGTTGTTAGAAACAAAAATCATCAAAGAAAATATGAATTGAGAGGTAAGTGTTAATATTTGTAACTTATGAAACAGACTTCTGCAAGAATATCTTGGATGAACACCACTCATGATTCTAACAGCTCTCTTCTGTGCAGTAAATATTTTTTTGGCTAAAGGCTTGTTGCCCCAAAATATTATGCCATACGACATGATAGAATGAAAATAACCAAAGTAGGCAGCTTTAGTAGCGTCCTCATCACCAATGGGGGTGATTACACGCAGAGCATAAGTTGCCACACTGAGCCTTCTATGTAGGTCTAAGATATGCTCAGACCAGTTCAGCTTGCCATCAATTAGAATGCCCAAGAACTTAGATGATTCACAGTGTAGTATATTTTGGTTACCACAGTTTAAGTGGCATACTTCATTTTCTTGTTGAGATGTGTGAAATTGCATATACTGAGTTTTCTGAATGTTTAGAGTTAGTCCGTTGCACTTAAACCAGTGTAGGATGTCAACGAGTACAGCATTACATTTATTTTCTAGGTCACTGTTAGTTCGACTTTCAAGCAGAATAGTGGTGTCATCGGCAAAAAGAGTAAATTTACACTCGGTGTCTGTGCAAAGTGGGAGATCATTGATGAAGATAAGGAAAAAATTGACTGACATCTCTGCCCAAACTCTTTGCCTTTACAAATGTCTGCTTGTGTCTGTGTATGTGCGGATGGATATGTGTGTGTGTGCGAGTGTATACATGTCCTTTTTTCCCCCTAAGGTAAGTCTTTCCGCTCCCGAGATAGGAATGACTCCTTGTTGTTGTTTTGGTCTTCAGTCCCGAGACTGGTTTGATGCAGCTCTCCATGCTACTCTATCATGTGCAAGCTGCTTCATCTCCCAGTACTTACTGCAACCTACATCCTTCTGAATCTGCTTAGTGTATTCATCTCTTGGTCTCCCTCTATGATTTTTACCCTCCACCCAATGCTAAATTTGTGATCCCCTTATGCCTCAGAACATGTCCTACCAACCGGTCCCTTCTTCTTGTCAAGTTGTGCCACAAACTCCTCTTCTCTGCAATTCTATTCAATACCTCCTCATTAGTTATGTGATCTACCCATCTAATCTTCAGCATTCTTCTGTAGCACCACATTTCGAAAGCTTCTATTCTCTTCTTGTCCAAACTATTTATCGTCCATGTTTCACTTCCATACATGGCAACACACCATACAAATACTTTCAGAAATTACTTTCTGACACTTAAATCTATACTCGATGTTAACAAATTTCTCTTCTTCAGAAATGCTTTCCTTGCCATTGCCAGTCTACATTTTATATCCTCTCTACTTCGACCATCATCAGTTATTTTGCTCCCCAAGTAGCAAAACATCTTTACTACTTTAAGTGTCTCATTTCTTAATCTAATTCCCTCAGCATCACCCGACTTAATTCGACTACATTCCATTATACTCGTTTTGCTTTTGTTGATGTTCATCTTATATCCTCCTTTCAAGACACTGTCCATTCCGTTCAACTGCTCTTCTAAGTCCTTTGCTGTCTCTGAAAGAATTACAATGTCATCGGCAAACCTCAAAGTTTTTGTTTCTTCTCCATGGGTTTTAATACCTACACCAAATTTTTCTTTTGTTTCCTTTACTGCTTGCTCAATATACAGATTGAATAACATTGGGGAGAGGCTACAACCCTGTCTTACTCCCTTCCCAACCACTGCTTCCCTTTCATGTCCCTCGACTCTTATAACTGCCATCTGGTTTCTGTACAAATTGTAAATAGCCTTTCGCTCCCTGTATTTTACCCCTGCCACCTTTAGAATGTGAAAGAGAGTATTCCAGTCAACATTGTCAAAAGCTTTCTCTAAGTCTACAAATGCTAGAAATGTAGGTTTGCCTTTCCGTAATCTTTCTTCTAAGATAAGTCGTAAGGTCAGTACTGCCTCACGTGTTCCTACATTTCTACGGAATCCAAACTGATCTTCCCTGAGGTCGGCTTCTACCAGTGTTTCCATTCATCTGTAAAGAATTCAGTTAGTATTTTGCAGCTGTGACTTATTAAACTGATAGTTCGGTAATTTTCACATCTGTCAACACCTGCTTTCTTTGGGATTGGAATTATTATATTCTTCTTGAAGTCTGAGGGTATTTCGCCTGTCTTATACATCTTGCACACTAGAAGGTAGAGTTTTGTCAGGACTGGCTCTCCCAAGGCCATCAGTAGTTCTAAGTTCTAATGGAATGTTGTCTACTCCTGGGGCCTTGTTTCAATTTAGGTCTTTCAGAGCTCTGTCAAACTCATCATGCAGTATCGTATCTCCCATTTCACCTTCATCTACATCCTCTTCCATTTCTATAATATTGTCCTCAAGTACATCGCCCTTATATAGACCCTCTGTATACTCCTTCCACCTTTCTGCTTTCCCTTCTTTGCTTAAAACTGGGTTCCCATCTGAGCTCTTGATATTCATACAAGTGGCTCTCTTTTCTCCAAAGGTCTCTTTAATTTTCCTGTATGCAGTATCTATTTTGCCCCTAGTGAGATAAGCCTCTACATCCTTACATTTGTCCTCTAGCCATCCCTGCTTAGCCATTTTGCACTTCCTGGTGATCTCATTTTTGAGACGTTTGTATTCTTTTTTGCCTGTTTCATTTACTGCATTTTTATATTTTCTCCTTTCATCAATTAAATTCAATATTTCTTCTGTTACCCAAGGATTTCTACTAGCCCTCGTCTTTTTACCTACTTGATCCTCTACTGCCTTCACTACTTCATCCCTCAGTGCTACCCATTCTTCCTCTACTGTATTTCTTTCCCCCATTCCTGTCAATTGCTCCCTTATGCTCTCCCTGAAACTCTGTACAACCTCTGGTTCTTTCGGTTTATCCAGATCCCATCTCCTTAAATTCCCACCTTTTTGCAGCTTCTTCAGTTTTAATCTACAGCTCATAACCAATAGATTGTGGTCAGAGTCCACATCTGCCTATGGAAATGTCTTACAATTTAAAACCTGGTTCTTAAATCTCTGTCTTACCATTATATAATCTATCTGATACCTACTAGTATCTCCAGGATTCTTTCATGTATACAACATTCTTTCATGATTCTTGGGCCAAGTGTTAGCTATGATTAAGTTATGCTGTATGCAAAATTCTACCAGGCGGCTTCCTCTTTCATTTCTTAACCCCAATCCATATTCACCTACTATGTTTCCATCTCTCCCTTTTCCTACTCTCGAATTCCAGTCACCAATGACTATTAAATTTTCATCTCCCTTCACCACCTGAATAATTTCTTTTATATGACTCCTTACCCTCTCCCTTAAAACCCACATCCTTTCATATAAAACAGCGCCCTTCCTATGCACAGTAACATTATTCCACATGTTTATTGGAGCACCCAAATCAATTCTCACCAAGCCACCACCTTTGCTTTTTAGCTTTGGGGTGATCATTTCTTTATATCTGAATGAAGTAATGAGATGCATAATGTTTATTTAGCATAAATAGAACAACTGACTAACAGCTTGAAAGCTTCTTTATTAAACAACAAAAATTGATTTTCACGCTCTTTACAAGACTTATCACATTTATTGAACCAATAATTGTACATATAACAATTATAATGCTTCTGACAAGTCTAATCACCTATAGTTTGGTCCTGGGAGCAATTCCTAAATAAAAGAATGTTCAGTTACCTTTTACAAAAACACATTAATACTTCATAGCATTAATTAGCGTAAGTGTTCATAATGGAGTGACTTGATAAAAAAATGTTTCTGTTAACGTCTTAGCAATGCTGGTTCGGTCACGTAATATGTATAGGTGTAGCACATACTTTGAGCTAATACAAATTTTGACACGAAAATTTTCTTGCAAAATGCCAGGAATTTTTTTGATTTGGCTTTCATTGGTATGAGGGGCTGAACCTTTATACTGCCTTGGCCTGGCATGCTCCCACAGGTTGGTCAGTAAACATCCCATTAAGAAACTACCAACAGGGTGACACCGCTTGCATCTTATTTACAATGCAATACAATGTCTTGAAGACATCTTCAGGTTGTCAATTACAACAAGTTGACAACAGCATTGGCTCAGTAATAGCAACAAGTTGTTGACAGCATGAAGATGGCGATACAAGTGTGGGTCTGCATACTCTGCATGCACTTGTGATTGTGGTGATGTTATACATGCAACAGATTGTAAAACATGCATTAATTTCAAGTCACAGTAAACAATAACTGGGTTGCAGAAGCATCACAGGCCCACACATTCATACTACTCTGGTGTGAAAGCAACTTTTGCATTATGCATCACTGACAAGTAACATAGCTCAGTCAAACTTAGACCATACATAGAACTTACGACAGTATAATACAAAAAGTAATTGAAAGAAACACACAATCGGATGAACAGTAATGATGCTTTCAATCAAGGACAATAATTATACTGATGTCATTGTGATTTATGATGGTCCCCTGAATGCTACAAAAAAGCAGGACATGGTTCTTAATACAGTGCTTGATCATCACAAATGGCAATGCATGCTCTACAATGTGTTCACGTGTTAGCCACGAGGCTGGTAAGGAGTTCTCTTGTCGTAGGGCATTCCAGTCCTCTACCAGTGCAGCTGACAACAGCTGGATTGTCATTGGTACATGTGGACACGCTGTGATGCATCTCCTCACCACATCTAACACGTGCTTGATGCAGTTTAAGTCGAGGGAACACAGAGGCTAGGCCACTTGTCAAATGTTCTCTTGTTCCAAGGGATCCTGCATCTGCACTGGTTGATGCAATCAGAAACTGTCATCCACAAAAACGAAGTCAGGACCATATGCACTCCTGTAAAGACAAATGTCGGGAAGGTGTACAGTGTCATAGTGATGTTGACGACTGGTGACTGGTCAACATACTGTGTTCCTAGATGCCCACACAACATTATGTCCCTCCGCATTCCCCCAAACCATGACACCTGGCCCACCAAAACAATTGTGTTCAACACTGTTCTTGGGTGCATTACATGTCCCCACCTCTTGCCATACAAGGTCACACATTATGCACCCAGGAACATTGTCGAGCATGATCATTTTAGTGTTCCAGTGTTATGGTATGGGGAGACAAAATGTTGCTTGGGCATACTGATTTAAAATTTTTGAACAAAGTATACTCACCTGGCAACACCCTTATGACATTCTACTCCTTCCCAACGTTTGCCTTTTCGGGAGTTCATTTGGCCCCAACTTCATTTTTATGGATGACAATGCAGAACTTCATTGACGAGTGGAGGTATAGGAGCTCTCAGAACAGGAAAGTATTTGGCTAACAGAATGGCCTGCCCAGTCCCCTGCCTTAAGCCCAGCAATACCAAGGCATTTCCCATAACACGCATTGCCAGGAGGTTGGAGGTACTTTATGCCCACTGTTAAAAATTCATTATTGTTGTTCAATAATATTAACAACATACTTTTTAAAGATGCAATGATGTGCAAGTAGATTCCAGAACCTGAAAATAACTTTTAGCACACTCTTAGAAATATCAATGCACTTTCAATAACATGCTCTACCGACTTTATAACAAACAACTAAAAGAATTAAAAAATTGAGATTTCATTCATTGTTGCCAAGTTTTACTCTCAACATACTTTTTAAGGAGATACTGATGTGTGTAAGTAAAGCCCTGACTGTAGAAGTATACAATACGACACTCATTTGGAAAGTGACATCTACTAAGATTAAGTTTAACTGAAAAATTTAAAACATACGTGGAATCCGGAGAAAGAATACAACAACAAATATTTTTTCCAAAATTTTAAAGTATGAAGTAACTGGCTAGATTACACCAATATTACAAAATGTATAGTTTCTATTCACCATTTAGCAAAGATGCTGAGTCACAGACAAGCACAACAAAAAGACTGTCAGAAAATGAGCTTACGAGCTTTCAGCTGACCAGGCCTTCATCGGAGAGAGAACACACACTCAACACACTCACACAAATGCAACTCACACATACATGACCACAGTCTCTGGCTGCCAAGGCCACACAGTGAGCAGCTGCACATGATGGGAGGCACGACCAGGCAGTGGGGGTAAGGGAGGCTAGGGTGAGAAGGGGGACAGATAGCATTATAGGGGAGGGGAACAGTAAAGTTCTGCTCGTGGAGCATGCAGGGATGGGGTGGAGAGAGGGTAGGGCAGCTAGGTGCAGTCGGGAGGTTACATGGAGGGTGGGGGGTTTAGCAGAAAAGGAGAGAGCTAAAAAGATCTCTCTTCAGTCACCCACCACCTCCCAAAGTCCCACCTTCCAGCCACAGAGGAGCATTCCCCTCATGACTCAGTACCACACAGGACTGGAACAACCAAATCACATTCTCCACCAGGGTCTAAACTACCTCTCGTCGTGCCCTGAAATGAGGAATATCCTACCCACTATCCTTTCCACCCCTCTCACAGTGTAATTCCACAATCCACCAAACCTATGAAATATCCTTGTCCACCCCTACACAACTCTTGCTCCCAACCCCTTGCCTCATGGCTCATATCTCTGTAAAAGATCTAGATGGGAGACCTATTCCATACATCCCCCCACCGCCACCTACTCTAATCCAATCACAAGGATCACCTGCCCCATCAAAGGCAGGGCTACCTGTGAAACCAGTCATGTGATCTACAAGATCAACTGCAACCACTGCGCTGCATTCTATGTGGGCATGACAACTAACAAGCTGTCTGTCTGCATGAGTGGCCATCAACAAATTGTGGCCAAGAAACAGCTGGACCACCCCATTGCTGAGCACACCACCCAACACAATGTTCTTCATTTCAATGACTGCTTTACAGCCTATGCCATTTGGATCCTTCCCACCAACACCACCTTTTCTGAATTGTGAAGGTGGGAGCTCTCCCTGCAATATATCCTACGTTCCTGTAACCCTCGGGGCCTCAACCTTCATTAGTCTCTGTTCGTACGCTCTAGGCCCTTCCCTCTTCCCATTCCAGCACTACACAGTCCTCATTCCACCAATGCACCCACAGTATTTTTACCTCTCTCCCTTTCCGTTACCTCCGTCCTGCCCACCTGCCATCTGTCTAACTTCTCAACTGCACCTAACTGCCCTACCCTCTCTCCGCGTCATCCCTGTATGCTCCTGCAAGCAGCACATTATTGTCCCCCACCCCTATCCTGCTATCCTTCCCCCTCTCCACCCAAGGCCTCCTCCTTACCCCACCACCCAGCTGCATTTCCCATCATGTGTAGCTGCTTGCAGTGTGGCCTCAGCAGGCACAGACTGCGGTCACGTGTGTGTGTGTGTGTGTGTGTGTGTGTGTGTGTGTGTGTGAGCTGCATTTGTGAGAGTGTGGGTGTATGTTCTATCTCCAATGAAGACTTGGTTGGCCAGAAGCTCACTTTCAGACAGTCTTTTTGCTATGATTATCTGCGAGCCAGCATCTCAGCTATATAGTGAGTAGCAACTGTTGTTTTCATAATATTGTTACATTCCACCCTGGATTTTCCATTGCTGACTTGATTACAATATTATCAAAAGGTGGGAATAAAGTATGCCACCCCCCTTCAGGACTGTAAGGCTTAATTCTCGTCTAGCATGCGTGGAGAGACATCCAAATGCACCAATGACCACCGTGCAGTTGTCAACTGTGCCAGTGGAGGGACAGAATGCCATACTGCAGGAACTCCTTACCAAACCTGTGGCCCGCCTGGTAGCACACTGCAGGGCATGCACTGCCATGCATGGAGATCACACACCCTATTAAGAAACATGTCCTGCCTTTTGCAATGTCCAGAATCCTCCTTGCAACTCTCTACAAGTATGAATTATGGTGAATTAACGGTCACTTTCGAATTTTGTTAAATTGCTTACTCAAGCAAATACACTTAATCCTGAACTAAAATTGACCTAATGTCATTTCATAGCTGCACATAGACTTTTCACTGTAATGAGAATGTATTTGATTTTTCAAACCAACAACTACTCCTGAATCATGATTTTTTCAGGGGGGGGGGGGGGGGGGGGCATGTCAATAGCACTCTAGTTCACAACTGAAAAAAAAAACAATTTACAACACCACAGAAGACTGTCACTAATGAAACAAGCAACATGCAAGGAGAGCTAGTTAACTACTGGCATCTGCAGATACTATTTCTGCCTTTCTTTTAGTCTATAAAATATGGCTAGTGTGTGATACTATCTCCATCCTTCCTCTATAGAATATTGGCTGATGTGACAGGCTGATCTATAGCATAGCCTGAGGTCTAGTATAGGTTGATAGGTGGCAATTTGGTTACGCGTCTGTGTATGTGTTATAAATAACAAACTTATCTGTAGCATAGCCCAATGTTGAAGTTTACTGCTGCAAAAGTACAAACCAATACATATACAACAAAACACATTGTAAATATGTTTCCTTACCTGCCACAGATACCAATTCCAGTTTTGTTACTTTTTCTTTCCTGTGCATATTTTCCAGATGGGACTTTAATTCCTGCCATTTCGAGCATGTATAAGCTTCAAAGTCTGTGCGCGCCACCTTAATACAGAAACAGGATATGTGGAAAACAATTGTATAAAGCAAAACAACTAATACGTTATTCATATTAATCTGCGCATGATATGCATGACAGCTTAACAGAGGGACAAGATATGTGGTGAGCAAATTCTTAAAGAAACTAGTACGTCACACCTCAGCAGACACACATAACGTTACAGTGCATCAAATTACATTCAGTACTTTCCTTACCTGTCCTTTTGTGGACCTGTGTGTTTTCATATGCATGTCAAAAACGCCCGCAGATTTGTCACAAATGTGAGATTATTTTTTCGCTGCCTTGCTGTTGCCATGGAAAATGCCCCCACAAGTTATATCTGTGGAGAAAGCTTTTCCCACAAACATCACAGGGTGCTAAACGTTTGATCCAGACGTAAACCATGTGAACCAAACTGTGTAATGTGTACACAACATGCATCCCTGTTTGAAATTGATGTTTTCATTGGCTGATTGTAACCTCTATCATCATCGGGTGACCTGCATCTGAAGCAAATATCTTTGGAATGGAATGTATTTTAGGTTGGGGAAAAAAACCTGATGGTGTTGCCTCTGCCATAAAGCAGGAAAGTTTTTAGTGTTGAGAGCTGGTACTGACTTTCTGGCACAGCTTCCGCACTGCATGTAGTATTTGACATCTGCTGGATCTTTAAAATCTACGATGAGCATTTGCAATAATTTTCAGGGTGCACCCCTGTGCAGTGCATGCACTTTACTGCTGTGATGCATGATTTTGTGCAGAGATAGCTGAAATGGTCACATTCAAGTTTGATACAGCAAGGATTAGCATTGTAATTCCATTATCCATGGTTACATCTTTGGCACCTATAACACTGTATGGGGCCATTACAGTTTCTGTAGGATTTGTTCTTGCATTTAAAACTGAGAAGTCATTTCACTTTGTAGACGGAGTTCCACTTTGGATTCCTGGTGATAGTTACACAGAAGATGGGCCATTTCCCTGACTGCTGTTTGCCATCAATTTTCTTGATCTTTTTGTAGGCAATGATGATGTGTACTTTGTAGTTTAATTCTTTGATGGCATCCTGTACTTAGACTTCTTCTGCCTCTGTGGGGAAGTCTCTTACTACTACTTTCACAAACTTTTTAGAGTCCGAATTGTAGGGGCAATATTGAATTTTTCTTATTTTTTAGTTACTTTCAATATACTGGTAGTCTTCAACATTGTCTACCTGTATTTTAATACTATCTTTGCTCTAGGCACAAAGGTTTTTCCTTTTTAGTTCTGGCTACAGTTCACTTAGCAGGTCAAGTACCCCTGGTCATGTAACAAATGATGAGTGGTACTTTGTATTTTTTGTCTCGTTGTAGTTGTGATGCCCTCGGGCAGGGAGCATCTTCTGCAGCGAGAAAGTGTTTCAAATCGGTTAGCAGTAGGTACTGTGACCTTGATGTCTACTTTCTCACAGTCCTGAGGTAGATGCATCTTAGTAGCTGGCATTATATACTCCATGACCTATATCTTTGACTAACTGTCAGATGCATCACCTGGTTCACTTTGTGTTCATGTTTATTTGCGTGATTGTTTGTGTTTTTGGGATGTGTCTAGACTGTGGTAGCCCAGAGAACTGCCACAGCAGGCTGAGGCAGACCTCTGCTCAGAGGCAGTTAGCTCATACGTCTGGCACACAGGACCCAACAGCCTGCACACCCAGTATGCCAGTTTCACCTCGGTTAACACCACCAGGTAGCCAGTGCAGCGCTGATCCTAACATACACAAGCACAGGTCACTGAAAAATGCCACAGTTTCTAACTTGGAGTAATCCCTATTCTCTGAGGATGCAGAGTGGGATCTATACAGTACGGTGTGCTGGCAGCAGGAGTTACACGACAACTTTGTGAGCTATCGTGAACAGTGATGTGTAACACCAACAATTTCACTTTGTTGCACATTCAAAATGAGCATGCACGCGAACTATCTTAATTTCAGCAGTGAGGGTGAGCTGTCTTTCATGTAGACCAGAAGTTTCTGAATAAAGGCAGCACCACAAGGCAGCGTGCAGAAAACGAGCACCTGTGCAAGTCACAGATGCATCTCAGAATCCACACATCCTGAACCAGTGGGTGTGGTTTATATACTGGTCATCTCCCCCACCACTGACCCCATGTATGGACCACCTGATGTGTGCAGTGGTGGGGTAGCTTGTGGTTGGAAATCAAGGGGCAGTCCTCAATCTGCACTCTGCCCTTGCCATGCTCAGTGCTCTGTTCCCACTGTGTTTGGAGAATTTTCAGTATGGGAGCCAACTCTTGGCTAAGTTGAAATCCATTGTCCTTGTTGATGAGGTTCTCATGTAGTCTGATTTCAGTAGCTGCTTGTATACATCATCCCAACAGTGGGATGTGTCTTGCAGAATTTTCGTATCTTTGTATTTCATAGCATAGGGTTATAGACAGAGAGATGCTGGATGAAACATATTTGGCTCTCAAGAGACAAATGCTGTAAGCCTTCAGTGACTACCATCGCAGTATATTTTCAAATGATGTTTCACAAACAAGAAAGAAATTTTGGTCATATGTGAACATTGTTAGTGGAACCAAAGTTGGTATCCAGTCACTCACGAATGAGACATGAGCTGAACTTGAGGGTAGCAATGTAAAAGTTGAAACACTTAATTCCAGTTTTAAATGTTCCTTTACAAAGAAAAAAACCAGGAGAATTTCCCCAATTTAATCCTCGTACCACTGAAAAGATAAGTGAAGTAAGTGTCAGCGATGTTGAAAAACAGCTGATATCATTACAATTGAAAAAAGATCCAGGGACCATTGGGATCCCTATCACATTCTACACAGAAATTCCAGCTGAGTTAGCCCCTCTTCCAATTACAATCTATTGTAGATGCCTCAACCAAAAAACCATGCCCAGTAGTTGGAAGAAAGCACAGCTCACACCCATTTACAAGAGGGTAGTAGTAGACGTGATACACAAAACTACCGTCCAGTATCTTTGACACTGATTTCTTGTAGAATCGTAGAACACATTCTGTGCTTAAATATAATAAGGTATCTCAAATAGAATGACCTTTTCCACGTCTGCCAACAAGGATTCTGTAAACATCAACCATATGAAACCAAACTCACACTTTTCTCACAAGATATACTGATAGCTTTGGATCGAGGCCATCAGGCAGATGCAATGTTTATTGATTTCCAAAAAGCATTTGACTCAGTACCAAATCTATTCTTATTGTGAAAAGTATGTTCATGTGGGGTAACATAGGAAATTAGTGACTGGATTGAGGATTTTTTGGTATGGAGGATGCAGCAAGTTACATTGGATGGAGAGTCATCATCAGCTGTAGAGCTAACACTGGGTGTACCCAGGGAAGCGTTTTGGGGCCCTTGCAGTTTATGTTGTATGTTAATGACCATATGGACAACATTAATAGTAATCTCAGACCTTTTGCAGATGATGCAGTTATCTATAGTGAAGTACTGTCTAAAACAAGCTTCATAAATATTCAGTCCAATCTTCATAAGATTTCAAAGTGGCGTAAATATTGGCAACTTGCTTCAATATTCAGAAATGTAAAATTACACACTTCACAAAATCAAAAAACACAATATGCTATGACTATAATATCAATGAACCACAACTGGAATCTCCCAACACATACAAATATCAGGTTAACACTTTGTTGGGATATGAAATGGAATGATCACAGGTTAAAAAAGGTAGCAGATTTTGGTTTATCAGTAGAAAACATGCAATCAGTTTACAAAGGAGACTGCTTACAAATCACTCATTCAACCCATTCTGGAATATTGCAATCACCACATATGAGTAACAAGGGGTACTGACTGGATACACAGAAGGGTAGAACGAGTGGTCACTGGCTTGATTGACCAGTGGGGGGGGGGGGGCACAGAAATGCTGAAGAAACTGAACTTGCAGACTCTTGAAGATAGATGTAAATTATCCCACAAAGCCTACTTACAAAGTTTCAAAAACCATTTTCAAATGATGATTCTGTGAATAAACTAAAATCCCCTACTTATTGGTCACACAGGATTGTGAAGGCAAGATTACATTAATTACAGTACACACAGAGGTGTTTAAACAATCATTCTTCCACACTCAATATGTGAACAGAACAGGAAGAAACCCTAATAACTGGTACAACGGGATGTACCATCTGCCATGCACTTCACAGTGGTCTGCATAGTATAGATGTATAAGGATAAGCATTCAGAAATTTTAGAGCAATGGCAATCTGTCACTATCTTCTGTTTAAACTTTGCTCACATTAATTACAATATATTTAGTTATTGGTCATGTTAACTGTGAGCAGAGCAATTATTTGGCTTTATATTGATCTTGACAATATGACTTAACTAATGATGTGGAAAATTTTAAAGTTCAGTTGCCAAACAACTACATGTACTACTGTTGACTGTAAAACGGACGGCACTGCCAAATGACGCACTTTGACTTTAATAAAAAAACTGATCAATGATAGAGCTGATAGCACTCAATGAATACATAATTGGATAAATCAGTGAGCAGTTCCTCAATAGCAGCTCGTAGAATTTCTGTTGCTGGCAAAAAGGAAACTACACTCCTGGAAATTGAAATAAGAACACCGTGAATTCATTGTCCCAGGAAGGGGAAACTTTATTGACACATTCCTGGGGTCAGACACATTACATGATCACACTGACAGAACCACAGGCATATAGACACAGGCAACAGAGCATGCACAATGTCGGCACTAGTACAGTGTATATCCACCTTTCGCAGCAATGCAGGCTGCTATTCTCTCATGGAGACGATCGTAGAGATGCTGGATGTAGTCCTGTGGAACGGCTTGCCATGCCATTTCCACCTGGCACCTCAGTTGGACCAGCGTTCGTGCTGGACGTGCAGACCGCGTGAGACGACGCTTCATCCAGTCCCAAACATGCTCAATGGGGGACAGATCCGGAGATCTTGCTGGCCAGGGTAGTTGACTTACACCTTCTAGAGCACGTTGGGTGGCATGGGATACATGTGGACGTGCATTGTCCTGTTGGAACAGCAAGTTCCCTTGCCGGTCTAGGAATGGTAGAACGATGGGTTCGATGACGGTTTGGATGTACCGTGCACTATTCAGTGTCCCCTCGATGATCACCAGTGGTGTACGGCCAGTGTAGGAGATCGCTCCCCACACCATGATGCCGGGTGTTGGCCCTGTGTGCCTCGGTCGTATGCAGTCCTGATTGTGGCGCTCACCTGCACGGCGCCAAACACGCATACGACCATCATTGGCACCAAGGGAGAAGCGACTCTCATCGCTGAAGACGACACGTCTCCATTCGTCCCTCCATTGACGCCTGTCGCGGCACCACTGGAGGCGGGCTGCACGATGTTGGGGCGTGAGCGGAAGACGGCCTAACGGTGTGCGGGACCGTAGCCCAGCTTCATGGAGACGGTTGCAAATGCTCCTCGCCGATACCCCAGGAGCAACAGTGTCCCTAATTTGCTGGGAAGTGGCGGTGCGGTCCCCTACGGCACTGCGTAGGATCCTACGGTCTTGGCGTGCATCCGTGCGTCGCTGCGGTCCGGTCCCAGGTCAACGGGCACGTGCACCTTCTGCCGACCACTGGTGACAACATCGATGTACTGTGGAGACCTCACGCCCCACGTGTTGAGCAATTCGGCGGTACGTCCACCCGGCCTCCCGCATGCCCACTATACGCCCTCGCTCAAAGTCCGTCAACTGCACATACGGTTCACGTCCACACTGTCGCGGCATGCTACCAGTGTTAAAGACTGCGATGGAGCTCCGTATGCCACGGCAAACTGGCTGACACTGACGGCGGCGGTGCACAAATGCTGCGCAGCTAGCGCCATTCGACGGCCAACACCGCGGTTCCTGGTGTGTCCGCTGTGCCGTGCGTGTGATCATTGCTTGTACAGCCCTCTCGCAGTGTCCGGAGAAAGTATGGTGGGTCTGACACACCGGTGTCAATGTGTTCTTTTTTCCATTTCCAGGAGTGTATATACTACTACTACTACTACTACTACTGTTAACTGAGTGCCTGGTGTTGGCCAGGTATGTATTTATTCCAGTTCTATTAGTCCATCTCTCCACTCCTCCTCTCCCTGTCCATCTCCTCCATCTTCCTTCCTCTAACTCCATATCTTCTCCTAGCTCTCTCTCTCCACCTCCATCTTCTACCACTCTCTTTTGTAACTCCTACTGTCTTTATCTCTCTCTGTCCATTTACTACTCCTCACGCTTTTTGTCCATTTGTTCCCCCCCTCTGTCCATCTGCTCCTTCCTCCATTGTCTATCTCCTCCTTCCCCTGCAGAGTCTATTTCCTCATGCCTTGTCTATTTTTTCCTCACTCTCTTTATGTGCTCCTCCCTCTCTCTCTCTCTCTCTCCATCTCCTCTTTCCTTCCTCTGTCTATCTTTCCCTGTCCCTCTCTCTGTTTGTTTCCTCCTCTTACCTTTCTCTGTCCATTTTGCCCTCCCCCTCTCTCTATCCATCCCCTCTTCCCTCATATCCATGTGCACATCCTCTTTCCCTCTCTCTTCCTGTCCATCTCTTCTTCCCCTTGTCTCTCTTCATGTCATAATTCCCATTTCAATAGTGGTTGTTAAAACCACAATATTTCTTTCAGATTCAAAGTAATATGTGTACCAAGTTTAGTTTCTCACATACAGACATGAAGTTTAATTTTCCACATATGGACATGTCACATATATTTCACACATACTTAATATATTCCACACATATTTGTACACATATTTCATCTGCATCTCTAGCGAATTTTGAGCAGCAGTTTTGTTTCCACGCAACTCAATGTTTGTAATGTCATATCTCCTGAACAATGTGGTGCACAATGATATAATTTTGTGGGTACATTCCATGGCAAATGTGGACAGTCTGTGAAATAAGTTGCGAACAGAATTGGTAGCAAAGAAGTAATAAATTTAAACATCACACATGAAGTGACAGTTGTCCATGCATCTCAGAGTTTATGACATCATATGTCTTGAACTATGTGTCGTACAATGATGCTATTTTTAGGTACATTCAGTGGTGTGTGTGAATGCTGTCTGAAGAAAGTGTCATGAATACAGTTAGTAGCAAAGAAGCAATAAATTAAAATGTCTTTCATGATGTGGCAGTTTTACTGCATGAACAGAGAAAATGCAATAAGTGATAAACTTTTTCCCTTTTCATCAGTTAGTAGGGGTTGTCGAGGTGTTCACCTCTAATCTTGTAATCAAATGCTTTTGGATTCTTCCTCTTTGTTATGGAATTTAAGTTACATGTATCCATAGCAACTAGGTGAAGTCTGTTTGTGAAGCTGTGATAGACAGTTTTTATAAAAGCAGGAATGCACAAATCTCAAAGTGTTCAGAACAGTCCTATTATCAGTTTTTTTCTCATACTTGCAGAGGTGCTGGTGCGAGTACACTGCGTGGGCATCTGCGGCTCGGACGTGCACTTCCTGAAGCACGGCCGCATTGGCAGCTACACACTGGCAGGGCCCATGGTCCTGGGCCACGAAGCCAGTGGCGTGGTAGTGCGCACCGGTGCCGCTGTCAGCCACCTACAGCCAGGTAGGCAGACCACAGGCCTGGGTGCCTCGTGGGTCACCCGACAACCCCGTCATCCATTACACTTTAGTTACCAAACCTGAATTGGGTCGAGCATGCCTCAGCTACAATTTTCCAAATATTCATCAGCTATATATAACCATTGGATGAAAGCTTTATTAACATTTCTAGAGGTTTATCTGGCCAATACAGCTGTGGCTGTGTCACTTTCAGCAGAGTAACTCCCATCAACTAATGTCGTTCCCCCCATGAGCTTCCTTTGCTCATAGCAACTAACGATCACTACTATGTCTGGTATATCCAATGTAAAGCCACTCTCTGAAAATATGTTTCTGGTTCAATCATCTCTTTTTGGTGAGGATGTTCCTTTTTTTTAACTCTGAAAAACACATTCTCCAGTATCCTAATTTTGTTCTGCAGCTCCCACACATTAAAAATTAAACTTAATAGCCATCTGTAACTGGATAACACTACATTTGGTTGTCTCAAAAATATACTGAAGCGCCAAAGAAATTGGTATAGGCATGCATATTCAAATACAGAGATGTGTAAACAGGGAGAATATGGTGCTGTGGTCGGCGATGCCTATATAAGACAACAAGTGTCTGGCACTGTTGTTAGAAAGGTTACTGCTGCTACAACGGCGAGTTATAAAGATTTATGTGAGTTTGAACGTGGTGTTATAGTCGGCGCACGAGCGATGGGAGACAGCATCTCTGAGGTAGCGAGGAAGTGAGGATTTTCCTGTATAACCATTTCATGAGTGTACTGTGAATATCAGGAAATTGGTGAAACATCAAATCTCTGACAGCGTTGCAGCCAGAAAAAGATCCTGCAAGAACGGGACCAACGACGACTGAAGAGAATTGTCCAACATGACAGAAGTGCAACCCTTCCGAAAACTGCTGCAGATTTCAATGCTGGGCCATCAACAAGTACCAGTGTGCAAACCATTCAATGAAACATCATCAATATGGGCTTTTGAAGCCAAAGGCATACTCGTGTACCCTTAATGACTGCACGACAGAAAGCTTTATGCTCCATCTAGGCCCATCAACACCAACATTGGACTGTTTATGACTGGAATCGTGTTGCCTGGTCAGATAAGTCTCAATTCTAATTGTATCGAATGGATGGACATGTATGGGTATGGAGACAACCTCATGAAACCAAGGACCCTGAATGTCAGCAGGGGACTGTTCAAGCTAGTGGAGGCTCTGTAATGGTGTAGGACGTGTGCAGTCAGAGTGATATGGGCTTCTTGATACAACTAGATATGATTCTGACTCGTGACACGTAAGCATCATGTCTGATCACCTGCATCCATTCATGTCCATTGTGCATTCTGCTGGACTTGGGGATTCCAGCAGGACAATGCAACACCCCACACATCAAGAATTTCTACAGAGTGGCTCCAGGAACACTTCCACTGGCCACCAGACTCCCCAGACATGGGCATTATTGAGCATATCTGAGATGCCTTGCAACATGCTGTTCAGAAGAGATCTCTACCCCCTCATACTCTTACGGATATATGGACAGCCCCGAAGGATTCATGGTGTCAGTTCCCTCCAGCACTACTTCAGACATTACTCAAATCCATATCACGTCAAGTTGTGGCATTTCTGTGTGCTCACAGGGGCCATACACGAAATTAGGCAGGTTTACCAGTTTCTTTGGCTCTTCTTCTGTGCAGGTGATGATCTAGCAGTGCCCCAACTCCACCCCCAGTGAAGAGGTACAGCATTTTCAAAATTAGCATTGTTCTTTTCTGACCCTTTTCCTATTGATGACCTGAGGGCACAGGCATCAGTATCAGCTCCCCTCCTCTCATAAGCCTGGTGGCACCAAATCTTTAAATACTAATGATAAAACAATCATACAACCTTATCTAAAACACAACCATATCTAAAACACAAATGGAGAATATCCTACAAACACAAAATACAATAACCATTAATCATTTCCTTTGTCTCAATATATACTGATCTCTTAGTATCTGTACCACCTCCTCCTGCTGCTCATCTTTCCACTCCTTCTTCTTTGCCTCTTTCCTCATTTTCATTAATACCTCTTGTGGAATGGCTTCTGGCAGACCCTAGAATGGTCATATGCCCAACACGTGTGATTGTTGACAGCTGCAGCTTTACATTTAGTGGTGATGTGGTTCCAGTGATATGGTATGGGCCCTGGTACCACATTACAAACTTCTTTGTTTTTGCCTTTCAGAGTTTGTAGGCTTGATAACATGTCTCAGTGGCTCACTTTATACTGAGGTAATGTTTTCACTCGTGGTACTGCCTCTTCCTACTTCTCCAATGCTGCATCTTTCGCCACACTTTCCTCACCATTCTTGCAGATTTTCAGACCAATTCTCCCTTATTGCCTTCTTTCTGGCTAATCATGTCTTGTTCCCATACATCACCTCAAATGACAACAATGTTCTGCTAGTGTGCATTTTGGAGTTGTAAGCTCTCACTGTATGACAGATACATCTCCAATACAATTGGTGTGCAATCACTTAATAACTAAGCATCTACTCAATCACCCGATGAACTCGTTCTGTTCTTCTGTTAGTTTGTGGATGAAGTGGACTAGTTCTCAACTTTTTTTTACTTTAAATAACTGAAGCAAAATTTTCATCAGGTCTGACATGAAGTTCATCCCTTTGTACATAATTATTTTCTCCAGCACCCCAGATGTCAATATCCACCTATTCCACCAGCACGAATGTGACTGCCTATTGCTCTGGCATTGGCACCAACTTGTAAGGAAAATTGTAGTCTTTTATGGTCAGTGCAAAATGATCACCTGTTTGTGTTCAGTTGAATGTTACTAACATGTCCACCTCAATGAAACTAAACAATTCCATTGCTTCTGGGAACCTATGAAATATTAGCTGCTTCTGATTCAAATTTGAATGCTGCGCACATTCCACACAATTTCTGACAAACTGATTGACACCATTCTCCCTTCTCCTACACCAGTACTTTTCTGCCACACTCTGATTCAGTGCCCGGCATTCCCCATGGCCTGACAAGATGTGATCTACATTTCATGTCACACTTCCTGCTGCAACTCTCCTGGCACCACAACCTGTGGTCCTAAGCTTGTTTCTCTACACAATGACCCATCATGCTTGCTAAATCACCGTTGCTTGCTATACTGTCTATATTCATCGTTGGTGCTCTGTGCTGTTTGTCATTCCCAAACTTCCTGACCTAGTGCTTGTACTATGCTATTTTTTCTGGGTAACCTGTCTGCATTTCCGTGCTGCTTCCCTGGTTTATGGATTACTTTGTAGTCAAATTAACTGAGTTTAATGCCCATCTCATTTGTCTATTGTATGAATCCTTCAAACCTAGCAAGTACTTCAAAGTAGGCATGGTCTGTCACTGTTCTGAATTCCTGCTGTACAGGTAACACCGGAAGTATGTTACTATGTACACCAAGCTATGCATTTCCTCTCTATTGTACAATAAGTCCTCTCTGTTCTGTTCAACCATCTTGATGCAAAGGCAATAGGGCAATCCTGAAAATTGACCTCTTGGCTCAATATGCACCCAAGAGCATCTGTTCAACACATTACACGACAATATGAATTCCACCTGAAACTCTGGAAATAGCAACACCGGACTCATTGTCAATACCTTTTTTAACTCGAAAAATGCTCCTGACATTTCTTTGACCATATAAACTTAACACCCTTCTTCAACAACTGTGTAAGCGGTCATGCTATACCTGCAGAGCCCTTCATGGACTTCCTCCAATAATTTGCAAGACCCAGAAAAGATTACAACTCCCTGGTTGTTCCCAGTACTGGAAAATCTTGCACTGCTTGCACTAATCTAGGCTCAGTTATTATACCATCCTTACTAATCACATAAATAGTTGATTTCTTTTAATGTAAAGTGTCATTTCTCAGTACTTAGTGTCAAATGAGCTGCTTGAACCTCTCAAATACTACAGTCAGTAGTAGCCTATTCTCCTGCATATTCCTCAAAAAGACAATTATGTCATGGAAATATGCCAGACACTAATGTGGTCTTAATTCCTTCAACACCCTGTCAAAACTTCCAAGAGATTTCCTTCTGGTGTGTGTATAAAATATGACGACATGGAAATAGGAGAAGTTGAGAGTGTAAAATTCTTGGGATCACAACTTGATAATAAATTCAGTTGGGAGCAACATACTAACGAACTGCTAAAGTGCCTAAACAAGTCTGTGTTTGCAATGCGAATGATGTCAGACACAGGAGATATAAATATAAAAAAAACTGGCATATTTTGCTTATTTTCACTCCATTATGTCATATGGTATCATACTTTTATATTTTATATATTTTGGGGTAACTCCACAAACAAAGAAAAAACTTTTAGAGTACAGAAGTGTATAATAAGAGTAATGAGTAGTGTAAATCCAAGAACATCATGTCGAAACCTATTCAAAGAGTTGGGCATATTAACCACAGCTTCTCAGTATATTTGTTTATTTCAGTATATTTGTTTATTTCAGTATATTTGTTTATTTCAGTGAAACTCAAACTTGGTGGTTGGGGGATTGGTACAACACCCTGAGTCCTCCTTGGTCCCCATCCACCCTGTACAGGATGCCTAGATTACCACTGACATGCTGCTTACAGTCAATTGGACAAGTAATGACAGATCTTGCACACTTTCTGCAGAGGAGACAGGATCTACAGGAGGGGATATTACCTCTGGTACAGGTATCACAGGTACACGACTCGAAGGAGCTCTTCCAACATACCAATTTGCAGCATCTGCAAATCGTTTGACAGTAGTCTGGGTGATTTCCAGCTGCTTATGAACGTCTGTCAACTCATCCCATGTTTGAAAATATTCACAGTGGGGCTGCATTTTGGGTAGTGAAATGTATTACAAGCCAGTGAATAAATAACTTTATATTATAACACTGCTGAATATCTTTTAATGTGTTAAGCTAAACAGCTGCCATTTCCCTATTAGAATTGGAGCAAATATGCAAAACAAGATTTCTATTAAGCCAACACAAAAACCTGAGGTAAAAACAACTAGTTTCCTATTTTTATGTTGATTATAGTTGTTGTGGTCTACAGTCGAGAGACTGGTTTGATGCAGCTCTCCATGTTACTCTATCCTGTGCAAGATTTTTCATCTCCCAGTACCTACTGCAACCTACATCCTTCTGAATCTGCTTGGTGTACTCATCTCTTGGTGTCCCTCTATGATTTTTACCCTCCACGCTGCCCTCCAATGCTAAATTTGTGATCCCTTGATGCCTCAGAACATGTCCTACCAACCAGTCCCATCTTCTTGTCGAGTTGTGCCACCATCTCTTCTTCTCCCCAATTCTATTCAATACCTCCTCATTAGTTATGTGATCTACCCATCTAATCTTCAGCATTCCTCTGTAGCATCACATTTCGAAAGCTTCTATTCTCTTCTTGTCTAAACTATTTATTGTCCACGTTTCACTTCCATACATGGCTACACTCCACACAAATACTTTCAGAAACGACTTCCTGACACTTAAATCTATACTCGATGTTAACAAATTTCTCTTCTTCAGAAATGCTTTTCTTGCCATTGCCAGTCTACATTTTATATCCTCTCTACTTCGACCAGCATCAGTTATTTTGCTCCCCAAATAGCAAAACTCATTTAATACTTTAAGCATCTCATTTCCTAATCTAATACCCTCAGCATCACCTGATTTAATTCGACTACATTCCATTATCCTCATTTTGTTGTTGATGTTCATTTTATATCCTCCTTTCAAGACACTGTCCATTCCGTTCATCTTCTCCTCCAGGTTCTTTGCTGTCTCTGACAGAATTGCAATGTCATCGGCGAACCTCAAAGTTTTAATTTCTTCTCCATGGATTGTAATTCCTACTCCGAATTATTCGTTTGTTTCCTCTACTGCTAGCTCAATATACAGATTGAATAACATTGGGGATAGGCTACAACCCTGTCTCACTCCCTTCCCAACCACAGCTTCCCTGTCATGCTCCTCGACTCTTATAACCTTATAACTGCCATCTGGTTTCTGTACAAATTGTAAATAGCCTTTCGCTCCCTCTATTTGACCCCTGCCACCTTCAGAATTTGAAAGAGAGTATTCCAGTCAACATTATCGAAAGCTTTCTCTAAGTCTACAAATGCTAGAAATGTTGGTTTGCCTTTCATTAATCTATTTTCTAAGATAAGTCGAAGGGTCAGTATTGCCTCATGTGTTCCAACATTTCTACGGAATCCAAACTGATCTTCCCCGAGGTCCGTTTTGATCAGTTTTTCCATTCATCTGTAAAGAATTCATGTTAGTATTTTGCAGCAGTGGCTTATTAAACTGATAGTTCGGTAATTTTCACATCTGTCAACACCTGCTTTCTTTGGGATTGGAATTATTATATTCTTCTCGAAGTCTGAGGGTATTTCGCCTGTCTCATACATCTTGCTCACCAGATGGTAGAGTTTTGTTAGACCTGACTCTCCCAAGGCTGTAAGTAGTTCTAATGGAATGTTGTCTACACCTGGGGCCTTGTTTTGACTTAGGTCTTTCAGAGCTCTGTCAAACTCTTCACATAGTATCATATCTCCTACTTCATCTTCATCTACATTCTCTTCCATTTCTATAGTATTGTCCTCAAGAACATCGCCCTTGTATAGATCCGCTATATACTCCTTCCATCTTTCTGCTTTCCGTTCTTTGCTTAGAATCGGGTTTCCATCTGAGCTCTTGATATTCATGCAAGTGGTTCTCTTTCTTCCAAAGGTCTCTTTAATTTTCCTGTAGGCAGTATATATCTTAACCCTAGTGATATGTGCCTCTACATCCTTACATTTGTCCTATAGTCATCTCTGCTTAGCCATTGTGCACTTCCTGTCGATCTCATTTTTGAGACGTTTGTATTCCTTTTTGCCTGCTTCATTTACTGCATTTTGATATTTTCTCCTTTCGTCAATTAAATTCAATATTTCTTCTGTTATCCAAGGATTTCTACTAGCCCTCATCTTTTTACCTACTTGATCCTCTGCTGCCTTCACTACTTCATCCCCCAGAGCTACCCATTCTTCTTCTACTGTATTTCTTTCCCCCATTCTAGTCAATTGTTCCCCTATGCTCTCCCTGAAACTCTGTACAACCACTGGTTTAGTCAGTTTATCCAGGTTCCATCTCCTTAAATTACCACATTTTTTCAGTTTCTTCAGTTTTAATCTACAGTTCATAACAGATAGATTGTGGTCAGAGTCCACATCTGCCCCTGGAAATGTCTTACAATTTAAAACCTGGTTCCTAAATCTCTGTCTTACCATTATATAATCTATCTGAAACCTGTCAGTATCTCCAGGCATCTTCCATGTATACAACCTTCTTTTATGATTCTTGAACCAAGTGTTAGCTATGATTAAGTTGTGCTCTCTGCAAATTCTACCAGGCGGCTTCCTCTTTCATTTCTTACCCCCAATCCATATTAACCTACTACATTTCCTTATCTCCCTTGTCCTACTGATGAATTCCAGTTACCCATGACTATTAAATTTTCGTCTCCCTTCACTATCTGAATAATTTCTTTTATTTCACCACACATTTCTTCAATTTCTTCGTCATCTGCAGAGCTTGTTGGCATGTAAACTTGTACTACTGTGGTAGGCGTGGGCTTCATATCTATCTTGGCCACAATAATGCGTTCACTTTGCTGTTTGTAGTAGCTTACCCGCATTCATATTTTCCTATTCATTATTAAACCTACTCCCACATTACCCCTATTTGATTTTGTATTTATAACCCTGTATTCACCTGACCAGAAGTCTTGTCCCTCCTGCCACCAAACTTCACTAATTCCCACTATATTTAACTTTAAACTATCCATTTCCCTTTTTCAATTTTCTAACTTACCTGCCTGATTAAGGGATCTGACATTCCACGCTCCGATCCGTAGAACACCAGTTTTCTTTCTCCTGATAACAATGTCCTCGTGAGTAGTCTCCACCCAGAGATCCAAATGGGGGACTATTTTACCTCCAGAATATTTTACCCACGAGGATGCCATCATGATTTCTGCTTAAATCTGCATGCCCTTGGGAAAAATTATGCCTGTAGTTTCCCCTTGCTTTCATCCGTTCCCAGTACCAGCACAGCAAGTCCATTTTGGTTAGTGTTACAGGCCAGTGAATTATCCAGACTGTTACCCCTGCAACTATTGAAAAGGCTGCTGCCCCTCTTCAGGAACAACACATTTGTCTGGCCTCTCAACAGATACCCCTCCGTTGTGGTTGCACCTACGGTACGGCTATCTGTATCGCTAAGGGACGCAAGCCTCCCCACCAACGGCAACATCCATGGTTATATTCGTTAGCAATCTCAAAAACAGAGTTAATTTATGAGATATTCAGATAAACGTAGGGCTACTCCTCTTTGAGGGAAAACTAGATGTAACACAATATTTTAGTTAGAAAATCTGCTACAATAACTATATCAGAAACACTGATTTACTACATTATTAGTCACAGATTATGCAAAGGAAAAATTCTCAGAAACGTATGTTTATTTGTTGCTGGTGTACAATGAATTTCAGGGATGATGTATTCTTTGGCAGATCTGTGAACCATGAACGCTAATTTGCTACAAAATTAATTATGTATCCAAAACACCTGTACTGATAACTCACGAATATCTAGTTTTGTAAGCATCCAAAAATTCTCAAAATAACCTGTTTCTCATGTAATTGTACAATGAAATTAGAGTGTCATTGTTTTTAACAAGGACAGACCTACTGCTCTTAAGAATTTTGAAAGAGCACAATTATGTTTAAGTGTACAATTAATAATAACAGTACAAGTTTACACTTACAAATGTTCAAAATTCCACAATATATCACAATACATAAGGGTACTGATACATCAGTGGAAGATTACACAGAAATTATGTGAACAAAAAAGTATGTGAATATAGAACTCTAAATCAGCACATGATTTTGTACACAAACACATCACACAGAAACCACAGCCTTTGATAAAATGATTACTGGACTGAAGTGGCCAGTACATATCGCAACTCTCCCCACACTGCCTGCACGTTGTGACTTTGACCCATTTGGCACAGCCAAAAGGCACATGTGTGGGCGCAGGTCTATAGCAGTGCGTGCTTCTGTTGGCAGGTGATCGGGTGGCGCTGGAGCCTGGAGTACCGTGTCGGCAGTGCACACTGTGCCTCACGGGTCGCTACAACCTCTGCCGTGATGTGCGCTTCTGTGCTTGCCCACCAACACACGGTGCACTCACTGGTTTCTTCGCACATGCAGCTGATTACTGTTACAAGTAACTTTTTTTAAATCTTCAATAATAATCTAATCCCCAAATTGGGAACAGACTGTTGAGCCCATATTGCTGTTCTTCAGCCCAACTTAATTTGAAATGAAAAATAAATTTACACAATTAAAATAAGTAAAATGATGAGTTTAAGGTACAATAAAAGATTATTAATATTAATGAGTTTCTTGTAAAATAATGGTATAATGGTTAGAATGGTGTGGATGTAGCTTTTATGAAGTTGATGTTTCTAGAGAGCAGATTATCAGTATTATTATGTATGATTGTGAGCATGAGAAAGTGAGATTTTGGCTGTTGCAGTAGAAAGTGGATTGGGATATTAATGCTACGATCCAAGGCAAGGACAGGGAAAGGGGGTGTTTGGATGAAGTCGTCAGTTGCTTTGCTGGATTCATTCATTCATTCATTTATTGTGTTCCATAAATCCCATCAAAGAGGAGAACCTGATGAGACATGGAATGCGTCACGGTATCATTAGCAAAAGACAAGCAAATCATACTAACTTAATCTGTCAGTGCATCAACACTGATCTACAGCATTCAGAACTTGTCTCAAGAAATCAAAGACAGCTCTTTCAGAAGATTTATTCTCCACAAAACCATCTGATTGGAAACTAGTTTCTTTTTTTATTTTTACACAAAAAGGTACATCAAATGTCATGCATTAGTATTTTAAAGAAATCTAGATAACAGTGGGGCTGACCTATAGTTTTGTGTCTTTCTGGGAAGTGTCCCTACTATTGATTGTTTTAAGTTTATTGCGTATACTCCAGGACTGACAGCCCTCCTCTGTGAACTTTAAATATGGTAATAGAAAGCTCTGGAAGAGAGTCAATAATTTTGAAGCAAAGATAACAACTCACTTAATGGTAGAAGTGCAGTTTCATTGACAGGCACATGGAGAAAATTTCCAGAGAGAGAGAGAGAGAGAGAGAGAGAGAGGGGGGGGGGGGGCTGATGAATACATAGCATAGTAGTGTAGCTGCAAAAGGGATTTGTATGAAAACCCATACTTTCCAGTCTTCTATATGAACTTGTCAATGACTCACTGCCTATACTGTTCAGTGAGTTGTTACCTTTGCTCACAAATTATTTCCTTGAGCTTTATTTATTTATCATATGATGACAGGAGAAATACTAGATAACTATTCACAAAAAATATATACTTTTCTACACACATGCATACAATCTCTAGTTCATAATAAATTCATAGCTCTAAGTCCAGATTTGAAAACCAGTCTGGAGCTTCTGCAGACAAATCAGGAAGATCTTCCATTGTCATTTTGAATGCTCTGAAAGGACATTCAAATGTTATACAATGCACCATTCACTGCTCTTTGCTGCAGTCACATTTGGGTGAGGACTTCAATCCTCATTTGTGCAGCAATGTTCCACGTCAGTCCTGGTCAATTATGATCAGATTCAGTACATTCCATTGTCATTGGGGTAGATGACAACCTGTTAGTCACTTCTAGGGTATTTTAAATAGCTGATGATGCTTCAAGGAATTTTGCTCCTACCATTGATTGTTCCAGGCATCTGACATGTTGAAATGAATGTCCCCGAAGCTGACTGCTATCGCCATGATGGTTTTCTACACCTTATAACATTATGGATATGATATCAGCAGATTCAGTAAAACTTTCTAGTTCACCTTTACAAACTGTTCATACAATATTTCAACAAATAACATCTGCAGACACCCTATAAGTTCTATATACATGAAATATAATACAGATTTTACAGTTGCTTACAACCGAAATATAACACAGATTTTATAGCTTATTGAAAATTATCTTCACTGTAGGCTTACAACCAAATTTGAAACTACACAGTTATCAAGAAAACAAAAATTTTGAGACACACAAAATGCATTTTACATGTAAACAAACCACTGTGTGCTAAAATCATAGAAATAGCCATGTTCATTTCAATAATCAATCAAAAGATGAAACTTGCAAAAAGTGCAATAATGTTAAATTATTAATTAAATTTCCTTTTGGAACTTTATACCTCTTCTGAACACTTAGGAGACAGAGATACTGAAATACTTAAGATTTGTCAGTTCTATCCCAAATAGAAAATAACCAAATATGAAATACAAAAATTGCATTGTAATTTTGAATTCAAAAGTATAGTTGATTCACAAAACTGTTCACACCAAAATTACTTTTATTATTTGTAAATCCTAATAGGGAACATAAAACAGATACATGTTCATACAAAAACACAAAACTGCAAAACACTTGTATGGCAATCAGAGTGGTAAAGACATCCAAATCAAATTAAGTATACTATTGTCAACACAATATAAACATCATGTTCCCATAAATAATTACCATTAGTTACCCTAAGCATTATTCTTGACCTGTATGTTTCACATTTTTCTAAGTTTTGTAATGGTATTAACTTGTGTCAAAACCGTATAAACAGACACCAGAATAATATCTCCAGCATGAATCTGGAGATTTTATGAGGTCTTTGATGTATCAATGTAGATGATGGAGTCGGTTGTCAGGGATTCTAGCAAGAGGATATGTGTCGAGTGTCGCTTCACAAACTGTTGTCATCACTGATATATCAAATTTAAACTTCTGGTAGGAAGTGATATCATGGTCAAGATTACTTATTTAAAGACAAACATCAACCTGCTGCCAGAACCTATTTTTACAAGCTTACACAAGAAGAAGAAGAAGAAGAAGAAGAAGAAGACTGAAAGACTATCATCAAAACTTCAACATCAGAAAGCTAAATACAATCAACTCAGCTATGCCTTCTTCACTTTGTCCAAATTTAGATATTTTAGGGTACAAGTTGAGTGCTAGAATTTGGTCTTACCCAAAAGGTATTAGGACAGGTGTATGAAGTGACATTAGAGCCTCAATCACTGGGGTTCCGATAATGAAATTTCTGATTGAATTGGTACACACACACACACACACACACACACACACACACACACACACACTCTTCTCCACATGTTCAGCAATGAGTGTAATCTTACGGATGGTGGTGGAATACTGTTAAGAACCGGCAGCCAGCACATGTTTGTGCCTGACCTTTGTGTCGTGACATTGCATTTTAAGAACTGGTAGCCTGCATGTGCTTGTAATTGAGTTCTCTGAAATGACTTTATATGGGACACCACTTGGATGACAGGGTGTTTTATTTTTTAGTTTACTGATTACATTTCTTACTTCTCTTATAGTCACTGGATATGGAAGCATGATATTTTCATTTCTGGGAACTTGCACATCATAATTTTTGTTACAATGGTCTTTAATTAAGTGTTGTGCAATATTTTTATGCTCTTCATTAAATTTGTAAGCAATCTGAACATCTTCTACAATTGTTCTTCCTTGACTCTTTATGGTAAATTTATTGTGTCTTACTTTATTCTGCCCACATTATTATTTCCAGTATGCCACTGGATTATGTAGAGTGAGGTCTGGGTGAATAATGTGTAGAATGACATTTCAAAGATACATTTGATAAACTGGAATAATTTTTTAAAGTGAAGTTGTGGGAAACACCAGTTACAGACAGCAAGTGAAGAGACTTAATTATTCTTCAGCTGACCAGCAGAGTGATGTTTAGTTGTTTATTCTTTGCAAGCACGTTCTTGAAATAGTTCTCCATATATCGGTTGTCGAGTGATAATTTGTTATTGTAGTCAATAAAATAAATAGCTATCGGGTAGTATTCTGTGAGTTTTTGCTTTGTAGACTACATTATGAGCAATACCTATAAAATAGTGACCTCGAAAGCGCAAAAGAAAACAGCAAATTCAAGCATGGCACAGAATGAGATGGTGACTTTGCATTATGACAATGGTCAAGACCGGGAGGAATACCAACTTTGATGCTTGCAAGAGGAGCTGGAGAAACAGATTAGGAACTTGCAGGTGCAAGCTGCATCGTGTAGACACAGACAGCTGCATAAAGAAGCAGCATAGGCAACAGACAATTGAACTGAACGTTCATCAAGTCAAGTGCCGAAGTTGTTGCCAGAGACACCTGTACCTCGGTTCACAATGTTAGAACTAGTGTTCACACAGAACATCACCACAAACAACTATACAAAGTTTGCAGTAGTAGTTTATAGCCCAGACGGTCAAGCAGTGGAGGCAGTATCAGACTTTGTTTTGAGGCCTCATACACGAGATCGATATCAACATTTGAGAGACATGGTGATCCAGTGCATGAACATTAGATAAACAGATGAAGCAGGTCCTACAGTTCAAAAGCATTGGTGACAGGATGGCTTCCAAATTCTGGTGGCACCTGCAGAGTACTGCGGAGGAGGCAGCAGTGTCACGTGAGGTGCTTCAGCATGTATGGCTCAAACAGTGGAAACAGCAGCAGTCACTTGAGGGAAAGACATTATTTCTGTTCTCTCAGTCGCTGACAAAGTGCACACAGGAGTGGGGCAAGCAAGCACCTCAGCAGTAACACAGGTAGCTGACAACTGCAAAACAGCAGAAGCTGTGGCTACACCACAGGAGCCAAAGAGGTCTGCCGACGAGCAGCTCCGTAGTCTACAGCTACAGCACTGCTAAAATAATTATCAGTGCTGCAATTGAACAAATGAGACAATGTGTGGGGCAGTAAAATAAAGAGACGTCCAACCAACAAATAGAAGGAAAGGCCAGAGGGATGACATGATAGAGTATGTTGGTACCAAAAAAGATTTGGTGTGTGGGCTATGAGATGCACAATCCCATACGCATGCCCAAATGTCCCTAGTGCCTTGCAGTAGATGCAGGAGTCACTGTAGCTTCACAAGTGTGTCAGAGTTGATATGAAGGGACGGACATTATGTCCACAGACAGCGATGGTGGAGTGATACGAGACAGCAGGGAAGCCGGGATGTGACACTCGAGATTGGCTCAGTTATGAGAGAGAATCTTTCCATGCTCACATTGTTGTGACACATGTTTGTGACAGACAGAAAGTCAAATTTATATTACATGGTCGACTCAGGGTTGAGTGTTGCACAGTGCAATCTGAATCAGAAAGAGGTGGTGAGTGCAGCACTCCACCAACTTCCGCCAACAACTCGCCTATTGTGACTTATAGTGAACAGAAGGCAACAGTAGACATAGGTTTCAGCAAGGTTTTTAGATGGTGATTTGTGCTGGCTTATGTGCACAAACTGATTCTAGATACAGATTTCATTCACCACCGTGGACTGGGATTATAGCTGAGCGCAGAACGAGTTTGCTGGAGCAGTGAGATGATAACAGACACAATAGGCTAAAGTATGAGCAATGCAGTTCCTTTATCTACTTAAAGTTAAACTTGAAACAGGACAGCAGATACTGCACCCCACAGTGCACCACATCAAGACCAATCAGTCTCCCAGTGACTGAGAAGACTAGTCCTGCCTGTTTTGCAGAGGCAAAATCAGAATTTGGCAAAATGTTCCAGGCAGGCATTTGTAAGAAGATTGGATGTCCCATGGGACCTGTGGAGATTATGGACTCGGAATGCACGATCAGTACCTGGCTGTTATCCCACAACTAACTTGTGAGGGTTTATGAACATTTTAGTGGGTACAGTCTGCAGCATGATAGACTGTATGAAGGCAGACAACCAGATTCTGGTAGCTGAAGAGGGCATCCCCAAGACAGCTGTGAAAACACCTTTTGGTCCATCTGAACATATTCACATGCCCTTTTGACTGAAAAATGCAGCCCAGAACTCTAAAAGATTGGTAGATGAAGCACTGAGGGGGCTGGATTTCTACTTTGTATGTCTGGATGATATTTTGATATTTTCACATACAGCAGAGTTAAACAATGAGCACCTTAAAGCAATATTTGACAGGATAAAGAAATCTGGGCTAGTGATGAACAAAGCAGAGTGTGTTCTTTGCCAGAGTCAAGGGAATTTTCTCGAATGCATGCCATTAGCAGCTGGAATCTGTCACTTCAAGGAGAAGGTGGAAGCTTTACAGAACATTCCTAAGCTGACAAGTTATCAGCAGTTATGAAGATTTCTCAGGACTGCCAACTTTATAGATGCCATCTGCTGGGGGCAGCAGAGATGCAGGTGCCACTGACAGAGGCATTTGCAGGTACCTACACACTGGGCAAGCAGCCTGTACCATGGACACCACATACAGCAGGCTTTTGAAAAGGTAAGAGCTAGTTCACAAGTAGCAGTACTGGTGTCTTGCCCAGTTCATATTGCAACATTGGCGATTGGCATAGATGCCAAGCCAACTGGCTACTGCTGCAGCACTCCATCAAAACATGGAGGACAGCTGGAATCCTTTAGGGTTTTTCTCCTAAATGCTGTGAACCTTGGCCATTTATGATCTACATTGATTGTAAGCCAATGATGTTTGCTTTCTGTGGAGTGAATGAGGGGTGTTCTCCTCAGCAATTCCACCAAATAGAATTTATCAGAAAATTTACTACTAATACAAGGCACATTAAAGACTCAGAGGCACATAGTGGCAGACTTATTCTCAAGGATCACTGCAATTTTTGCCATGATAAAACATGACCAACTGAGAGTGGAACAAGCCACAGAAAAACAGCTACAACAGTCGTTACAAAGCAACCCAACATCCCATAAGCTCAAGCAAGTGTGATTGCTAAGCAGAAAGACTTAATTTGGTGCAATGTGTCAAAGATCCAGCCTAGACTGCTTGTGACTCGATCTGTGAGAAAGTCAGTTTTTGACAGCATCCACAACCTCGAACACCCCAGTGCAAACACCACTGTTGAGCTGATGAGGGAGAAATTTGTATGGTTAGATACAAAGAAAACAATCAATTACTGATAAAATTATTTAACTGGATAGATAAAAAATCTACTCACTAAGCAGCCGCAGAACACACACATAAAAGACTGTTGTGAATGGCAAGCTTTCAGAGCCAGTGTCTCCTTCTTCGGGCAGAAGGGTTGAAGGGGAAGGAAGAAGGGTGGAGGAAAAGGATTGAAGAGGTCTAGGAAAAGGGGAAGATTCTGGGAAAATAGCCCAGAACCACAGTAGACTTACTGTATGGGACTTTTTTTTCGTAGCTTTTCTTCTATATTTTCCATCCTTTACTTATTATTTTTTGCCACTCTCACAATTTTTAACTCTCCAAACTGTCCTCTCTTGCCATGATGAATCCCATCTCATATTACACCCCTTCCTTTCGACAACATGCCTTTGCGCTATCAAAACTAAGGTCCCACATTCTGTTTCTTGAAACCTGCTTGTCCCTTGGAGTTACTCCAAAAGGCCTAACATTGAAAGCCCCTATTTCTGGATGCAGTCCTATCCTTCACCAGGCTCTTTTACAGTTTCAAATACAGCAATCTCTCTAATCTGTGACCTATATGCCTCATCATCAAATTTCCACTCTACCAGACTTCTCTCTTTCTACATAATCCTGCAGTTATCTGCCCCTCATGTTTCCTTGAATGGTATCATTTGCCACGCCAACTTCAAACTGCAACAACATGCCAGACTTCACCTTAAAAAGCTATCCAATCTTCTCCTAAACTACCTGAACAGTGGTATTTCCCTTCCTGTCCCTCTGCAGCTCACTAAAGAGCCACACCATCAATCACCACTTCTCTACTACAAACCAAGCTTAGCCAACCTCCTTAATATCCCACAGAATTCACCACTGCCTCCCAGACCAAGAATAGCCCATAATACCCAGTCAAAACAGTACAGTGTCCTTAACCTCCAATATAAAGCACTCTCCTCTCCTGAATTATCTGTATTATCTAAGGGCCTCACTTTCAGCCATAAACCTGCAATTGATCATGCTGCTTTGGTGAAGGACCTCCTGTCCTCCACAAGTAATATCCATTGAAAATATCACTTTTCAACCCAACCCCAAAACTTTCCCAATAGCAAATCTGACATTCAACCCTGCCTTGAACAGCTCAGACCATGATCCCAACTTGATCAACCACCATTACCTCAAAATCATCCCTTAGAAGACTTAGAAGAATTCCTCACATCAAGCATTGCCTCACAACCCTTCCTCAGGTTCCTACAACATGACCCTAACCTGTCCTCTGCGGAGCTTCTGGCTCTACATTTCCTAAAAACTGATGACTCCATCATTATCCTCCCAGCAGACAAAGGATCTACCACTGTAGTACTTGACCAAAAGGAATATGTTAGTGAAGGTCTACGCCAGCTGTCTGACACCTCTACATACAGTGTCTGCCATCAAGATCCCATCCCTGTGATTCAAACTGACCTGCAGTCCCTCCTTAAAACCTCAGGCCCCACACAAGGACTAACACCTCAATCCATAGAACTTCTCACCCCACCCAAACCACGCACCCCCACCTTTTATCTTCTTCTTAAGATCCACAAACCCAGTCCTCCTGGCCGTCCTATAGTTGCTGGCTTCAAAGCACCCACTGAACGTATATCTGCCTTAGTTGATCAACACCTGCAACCCTTAGTACAAAAACTCTCCTCCTACATCAAAGATAGCAATCACTTCCTAGATCGTCTGAAATCTGTGCCCGTCCTACTCCTACCACAAACCTTGCTTGTCACCATTGATGCTACCTCCCTCTATACCAACATCCCCCCATGTACATAGTCTGTCTATTGCTGAAAATTTCCTCAGTCAGTGACCACCTGATTCCAAACCTATGACATCCTTCCTTCTCACCTTAATCAACTTTATACTTACCAACAACTACTTCACACCTTTGGGGGGCAGGCATACAAACAGATCAGGGGTACAACATGGGAACTAGGATGGCTCCTTCCTATGCCAACTTTTCATGGGTCTCTTGTAAGTGGCTTTCCTGGGATCCATAACTCTTCAAGCCCGTGGTTTGGTTTAGATATGTTGATGACATCTTTACCGTATGGACTCATGGTGAGGCTCATCTGCTAAAATTCCTGGAACCTCTGAATACCTTTTCCCAATTAAACTTCACATGGTCCTATTCCAAATCCCATGCCACTTTCCTCGATGTTGATCTCATCCTCACCAAAGGCCAGCTACACACTTCCATCCACATTAAACCTACCAACAAACAACAGTACTTACATTTTGGCAGCTGCCATCCTTTCCATATCAAATCTTCCCTCCCATACAGCCTTGGAATCTGAGGTAAATATATTTATTTGGATGCAGACTCTTTACAGCAATACACCACCATTCTCACCTCAGCCTTCACTGCACGCAATTATCCCACTGGCCTAGTTAAAAAGCAGATTTCCTGGGCCATCACATCCAATCCTGGTACTGCTGATCCCTCCACAAAACAACCTCAGAGCATACCATTGGTGACTCAGTACTATCCTGGTATGGAATGTGTCAATCAGATACTTTGATAGGGCCATGACTTCCTAAAATCATGCCCTGAAATGAGATCCATCCTGTCTGAAATTTTGCCCCCCACAGCTAGAACAGCTTTCTGTCACCCTCCCAATCTCCTCAATATTCTTGTCAGACCCTATGCTCCTTCTGCACCCATCTCCCTACCCTATGGCTCCTACACCTGTGACCATCCCCGCTGCAAGACCGAGCGAGGTGGCGCAGTGGTTAGACACTGGACTCGCATTTGGGAGGACGACGGTTCAATCCCGCATCCGGCCATCCTGATTTAGGTTTTCCATGATTTCCCTAAATCACTCCAGGCCAATTCCGGGATGGTTCCTCTGAAAGGGCACGTCTGACTTCCTTCCCTAATCCAATGAGACCGATGACCACGCTGTCTGGTCTCCTTCCCCAAACCAACCAACCAACCCGCTGCAAGACTTGCCCTAAGCACCCTTCTACCACCAGCTATAATAGCCCTGTAACTGGCAAAACATATACTATCACAGGGAGAGCTACCTGTGAAACAACATATCATATACCAGCTATTATGTAAACACTGTTCAGCCTTCTCCATCAGTATGACTAACACCAAATTATCAATTAGGATGAATGGGCATAGGCAGAGAGTATACACTGGCAACTTGCAATATCCTGTTGCAGATCATGCTCTACAATATGACATTTGTGACCTGTTTCACCACACGCACCATCTGGACTCTTCCCCCAGACACCAGTTTCTCAGAATGCTGCAGGTGGGAACTAGCACTACAACATGTCCTTGGTTCCCGCCAGCCACCTGGCCTTACTTTATGTTAATTTCTTCCGTCTCAGCTTTTCTTCACTGCAACTACTCCTTGCTTCACTCCGTTTAAGTTTTCTACATCTTTCATTGTCTTTCTCGTCTATTTTTCACCACGCCCTCCCACCTCTGTTACATACAACGCACTTAGCTTCTCATGATTATTAACTCCTGCACGATGTTTTAGTAGTAATCTCTGTCTTGCATATTACCCTGTCTTCCATCTTTAATCTCTCAGGTTTCAAATCTTTCCCAATGCAAGTCTTTCTTTCTCATCCTGTATGGTAAGTCTCCCCTGACCCACAGTTCTGGGTGACTTTCCCAAAATCTACCCCTTTTTCTAGACCTCTCTAGTCCTTTTCCTTTGCCCCTCTTCCTTCCCCTTCAACCCTTCTGCCTGAAAAAGAGCCACTGGCTCCGAAAGCTTGCCAATCACAACAGTCTTTTATGTGTGTGTTCTGCTGCTGCTTGGTGAGTAGATTTTTTTATCTATCCAGTTGAATGATTTTATAGATGCGAAGAAAGATTGCTGCATGTGGGCAAGGGTGTGTTTGGTCTTTCAGAGACGCAAAGGTGGCAGACACATGCACCAACCAGTAGGAGGAGACTTTCCAGAGACAACAAGACAATTCTCTCACATGCATACAGACCTCATGGGCCTTCTGACACCATTGGAAGGATATCGCTATTTGTTTACAGCAGTGGACAGGTACATAGATTGGGCAGAAGCAACTCCTATAGTCAATATATCAGTGGAAATGACAGCAAGGGGCTTCACACATACATGGATTTCTTGTTTTGAATGTTCTGTTCTTGGCACCACGTTCCAAGGGCGACAATCGGAATCAATGTTGTTAATTGGGCTTTCCAAATTAGGGTTCCAGCATCACCATACAACAAGCCACCATTACTCAAGCAGTGGAACAGTGGAAACGAGGCATAAAGCATTGAAGGCAGCACTTACATGCCACAATAGTTACTGGGCAGCTGCTCAACTATTAGTCTGGTTAAGGCTGCGTACAGCAATTAAGCTGGACACTGGAGCTTCAACTACCGAAATAGTTTATGGGGAGACAGTGCATCTTCCGTTATCCCCCCCAACACAGTCAACAGTTGGTGTCTATAGAAGCAGAACTGCCATACATGCTGCAACAGGTGAAGCTCCAGATAGCCAGGCTATGCCCTGCCCCAGTATCATGTCACAGGGTTCCTACACATAATGCTCACAACATTCTCAGTTGCCGAGAGTTCCGGTGACCTTGCTGGACATGGCAGAGTTTTTGGAAAGCACAAAGCAAGCAGTAGAAACCCTCATCGTGTGTAGGCAAGTATCATCTTACTGAAACATAAGCCCAGGATGGCTTGCCATGAAGTGCAACAAAATGGGGCATAGAATATTGTTGGTGTACTGCTATGCTTTAAGGGTGCCACAGATGACAACCAAAGGTGTTCAGCTGTGAAAAGAAATGGCAGCCGAGACCCTCACTCCTGGTTGTTGGGCCATATGATGGGCAACAATCAGGTGAGTATTCCACTGCTGCCTGGGGTGCCTCCAGACAATCAGGGCACAATTCCAAGCAGGACACTTCCTGAAGACAATTCTACTCCTGTTAATGAGATTCCAGGATGAAGACGTGTCTGGAGATGCACTAGACAGTTGTGGGATACCAGTCTGACAGTTGCCCACCTTGCTGCCTGAGAACCAGGAGTGACAGTCTGGGCTGCCATTTCATTTCATATCAGGCAACCTTACAGCACAGCAGTACATCAATAATACTCTGCACCTCATTTTGTTGCCCTTCATGGCAAGCCATCCTGTATTGGCAAGAGTTTCTACTGCTTGTCTTCACACTTGCCAAACCCTACCTTAGCCAGCAAAGACACTGGGTTTCTCTCCAATTGAGAACATTTGGAGCATTACAGGTAGGGCCCTCCAACCATCTCAGAATGTTGACAATCTAATGCACCAGTTGGACAGAATCTGCCACGATACCCCTCACGAGGACATCCAACAACGCCGTCAATCACTGCCGAGCCAAATAACTGCTTGCGTAAGGGCCGGAGGTGGAACAACAAATTTTTGACTTGCTCCGTTTGTAAAGTTCCTTCTCTTGAATAAATCATTGAATTTTTTTTGAAATTGTAATAATTTTATTTGTCTGTACACATACATCACATCTACCAGTTTCCATCCCATTTGGTTAATTCCTTCATGGTGTACTATTTTTTGTCTTAAGAGTGGAGTTATTGTGTAGTACTCTGTGAATGTCTGTTTTGTAGACTACAATATAAGTAATACCTTTAAAGTGTATCTGGCCAAAGATCAGCTCAAAATTTACCAATAAAAAAAAAAAACAATACAACTTCTTAGTAAATTATTTTAGGAATGAAACGATAAACTTGTTTTAAAAGTGGTAAAATGATTTAAGCATCAGCCACAATTTGACAGTTAATAAAATAATCTTAAGCAGTCATATTCTTAAGTGCATCAAAAGCAGTATAGCATTTATACAACAACAATGATGAGAGCACAACAAATGATGCCGAAAATTATTTAGATGGAGTGCATCCGTAGTCTTCAGGCTTCAATGTAGCATTTCATATGGCCATTATAACAGATTACATAACACAATAACTCTGGTCACCTAAAAAATAAGTGTTAACCTTCATTAAAAATGATTTCAAATGCTATCGCACCAGTTTGAATCTGTGCCTATTATATTCTGTCTGAGCATGCGACAGCGGTAACTATAATAAACCAGTGACACTCAAAATTACTCTGCAAATTACAACAGGAAAGTTTCCAACAATTTCCTCAGAATTATCATTATGTATAATGGCCATGTACCAACTCACACACGGGAATTAAAATTTTAACAACCCAGAGAAGTAAATAATTCAAAATTATACCCCATCAAGTTACTGATGTACAGAGTTCCACTTATCTTCTGAAATAGCTCGGCAACCTGACAAAAGAAATCAAAATACTCAAAACAGTAACAATACCAAAACACACCAAATGCTAAGTTAAACTTATGTTAGTTAATAACTTATTAGACTTGGTGACTTGTACATAAATATCAACTACACACAGTGACAATGTGTTCATAAGTACAAGCTCCAATGTCTAACTAGGTACATATCTACCAATGTCAAAATGGAAGTATTTCTCGTGAGCTCTGTATTAATAACCTGTTTAACCAAATGATAGAATTCAGTAAGTTCAAACACAGTTACTGAAATAGCAAACTGGGAAAAACAGCACTTGAGTACAATTTAGCTAAGTCAAGCACTTAAATGTTCCTTGTACTGCTGAGGCTCCACAAGGAAACAGTTCTCCTCTTGGAAGTTTAGCTGTATAGATTTAATCCACCATAGTGTTGTAGTTAATTCCACTTCAGTCAATCCTGACTGACAGTGCTGGCTCTGATATCAATACTGCTCACCTATTAAATCATGGGACCGTATGCAGGGCCAAGCACAACCAAATCACACTTCCTGTAGGTGCTTTGGCTAACACAGATCCACATCACAAGAGCTTGCAGAATCACGTTGCTTCCCAGCTCACAACATACTGCCCTTTATACACTCTTGATATCACTTCTGCTGTGGCCTGGTGGTGCCACCACCACAAGCCAAAGATCCTCATTGTAATAATTCGAATGTGCCTACAGTCAACACACCCCATTGAATTCATTTTACTTTCTTGTTTGACAGTTGTGTCATTTGTTCACTTTTTGCAGGTACTGTCACTTTTTATGTAACTTCTTGTAGCTGTTTACTTGTGGTTTCAATAAAGTGTTCTGTTTTCTTGCTGCATTAAGCTTTCTAAGAGTTTTGATGAGTTCCTTATGCCCCTTGTTATCCATCTATTTGACTTTACCTTAACTTTAAGTTTCTTAGTTAGGACTGTAACATCAAATCAGTATATACATAACGATACAACAATGAGTTAAACATTTTTAACATTATTTTTGGACTTTTTTTCCAAATTGTTAGTAGTATGCAATTGAAAGTCTTATTGTTGCTTTCACTAATTATTGTTCTTATGACATAGTTGTCATTTATTCTACAATTATTATGAAATGCTTCTATGACAAATACACAATCTGGAAAACTGTCTTAGTGCATTAGAAAGTTCATCAGTTTACTACTTTTAGTGTTTGCAGTATCAAAATTTACATTGAAATCACCTAGCAAAATTATACATTCAGATTGAATTTGAAGATCATTTAAAAAGACTTCTACTTTTTCTAAAAACAAAGAAAAATTATTTTTTAGCAACATGTATAATACATATGGTAATAGTACTCTTTTTTAACACTATTATGAGAAGGAAAGTTGCTACTCATCATATAGTGGAGATGCTGAGTCGCAGATAAGCACAACAAAAAGACTCACAATTATAGCTTTTGGCCATTAAGGCCTTTGTCAACAATAGACAGACATATTTCACAGTGTGGTTTCAGTTGCCTGAAACTGCAGTCTTGTGTGTGTGTGTGTGTGTGTGTGTGTGTGTGTGGGTGTGTTTGTGTGTATGTGTCTCTATCTGCGATTCAGCATCTCCACTGTATTATATGGTGAGTAGAAACTTTACTTCTCATAGTATTGTTGCATTCCATCCTGGACTTTCCATTGTTTGATTACTACCCTTTTGTGTTAGTTCACACACACACACACACACAATACTCAAAGATTTTTTATGTAAATCACCTGTTCCAGTTATGCCTCTTGATTTACATCTCTTTCTACCAATACCAAACACTTCACCTCTCAAGTTTGCATAAGGAAGCAACTTATCATTTCAAAATCTGTAATTATAATGGACAGACAAAAAATCTACTCACCGAGCCATGGCAGAACAACACACATATAAAGATATTTACAGGGCTATTACAAATGATTGAAGCGATTTCATAAATTCACTGTAGCTCCATTCATTGACATATGGTCACGACACACTACAGATACGTAGAAAAACTCATAAAGTTTTGTTCGGCTGAAGTCGCACTTCAGGTTTCTGCCGCCAGAGCGCTCGAGAGCGCAGTGAGACAAAATGGCGACAGGAGCCGAGAAAGTGTATGTCGTGCTTCAAATGCACTCACATCAGTCAGCCATAACAGTGCAACAACACTTCAGGACGAAATTCAACAAAGATCCACCAACTGCTAACTCCATTCGGCGATGGTATGCGCAGTTTAAAGCTTCTGGATGCCTCTGTAAGGGGAAATCAACGGGTCGGCCTGCAGTGAGCGAAGAAAGGGTTGAACACTTGCGGGCAAATTTCACGCGTAGCCCACGGAAGTCGACGAATAAAGCAAGTAGGGAGCTAAACGTACCACAGCCGACGGTTTGGAAAATCTTACGGAAAAGGCTAAAGCAGAAGCCTTACCGTTTACAACTGCAACAAGCCCTGACACCCGATGACAAAGTCAAACACTTCAAATTTTCGGCGCGGTTGCAACAGCTCATGGAAGAGGATGCTTTCAGTGCGAAACTTGTTTTCAGTGATGAAGCAACATTTTTTCTTAATGGTGAAGTGAACAGACACAATGTGCGAATCTGGGCGGTAGAGAATCCTCACGCATTCGTGCAGCAAATTCGCAATTCACCAAAAGTTAACGTGTTTTGTGCAATCTCACGGTTTAAAGTTTACGGCCCCTTTTTCTTCTGCGAAAAAAACGTTACAGGACACGTGTATCTGGACATGCTGGAAAATTGGCTCATGCCACAACTGGAGACCGACAGCGCCGACTTCATCTTTCAACAGGATGGTGCTCCACTGCACTTCAATCATGATGTTCGGCATTTCTTAAACAGGAGATTGGAAAACCGATGGATCGGTCGTGGTGGAGATCATGATCAGCAATTCATGTTATGGCCTCCACGCTCTCCCGACTTAACCCCATGCGATTTCTTTCTGTGGGGTTATGTGAAAGATTCAGTGTTTAAACCTCCTCTGCCAAGAAACGTGCCAGAACTGTGAGCTCGCATCAACGATGCTTTCGAGCTCATTGATGGTGACATGCTGCGCCGAGTGTGGGAGGAAATTGATTATCGGATTGATGTCTGCCGCATCACTAAAGGGGCACATATCGAACATTTTTGAATGCCTAAAAAAACTTTTTTGAGTTTTTGTATGTGTGTGCAAAGCATTGTGAAAATATCTCAAATAATAAAGTTATTGTAGAGCTGTGAAATCGCTTCAATCATTTGTAATAACCCTGTATATTTGCAAGCTTTCAGAACCACTCACTCCCTCTTCGGCAGAAGGATTGAAGGAGAAGCAACAGAGGTGAAGGAAAAGAACTAATGAGGTTTAGGAAACAGTGAGAGTTTAGCGAAAACACCCAGAACCCCAGGTCAAGGGTTTGTGTTTACCTCAGACAGTGTCACTGTTGCAAAGATTGAGAACTCCCTACATATATCATTTAGGAGCACTTCTGATTACCTCATTCTGCTATTACAGAATTTATGTCTACATCCATACTCTGCAAACCACTGTAAAAAGCATGGGGGGGGGAGTACTTCCCATTGTAAATGTTATTTGGGCTTTTTCCCATTCCGTTCACAAATGGTAGGTGTGTCAAATTATTGCTTAAATGCCTGTGTGTGTGTGTGCTGTAATTAGTCTAATCTTGTCCACATGATTCTTGCAGGATCAGTACATAGGAGATTGCAGTATACTCATAGACTCATTACTTAATGCTGGTTTGTAAAACTTCATAAGTAGGTTTCATCGGGATAGTTTGTGCCTATTTCAGGCATCTGCCAGATCATTTCTTCATCATCTCCATGATGATGTGTGCCAGATAGATCTGATTCAAATTTATAGATTGTAATATTTAACTGATCATGTTGTTTTCACATAAGCTTTTATTGATTGTGTCAAAATTCATGTATAATGTGACATACTGTAAATTTTTGAACATTTGCAAGTGCTATGAAAAACTTGTACAACATTTTCAATCGTAAACTTAATTTCTGCTTTTTAGTAACTTTTAGCAACAGTATCCTCATACAAAAATAACTGCTCCCTGAAGTCCTCATGTATTTATATGGAAAAAGGTGTAGTAATCATCCATTACTCAATAGTACTGATCCAATGAGTCAGCAATATTTGGTTTAGAAATACAACTTGACAAGAACACAAGTAAACAAGGAACTGTTAAATTTAAAGACAAAGAGAAAATATAACAACAATAAGATGTGCCTGTAGTCCAAAGAACAACGAAATACACTTTGAATCTTAATTCATAGTCACTGCTTCCCATGTAGCCCCCCTCGGTACAGCAGAGCCCCTGTAATGCACAGGTACTTGTAACACACTTGTCAGCCTGCTCTAGCGTTGACTGCCAGCACCTCTTGTGTTTTTTGCAGGCTTGCTTGCTGCAATGAGGGTCATGACATTGGTGCTGTCTGACTTGCAGTCACTGTCATGGTGTCCTCAGTTTCCTGATGTTCTACAGGAGTGCCTGGAGACAGCTTTACTCGTCTGAGTGGTACTGTCAGTGGTTTTTCTTCCACATTATCTACAATGCATGCTCATCATGCTTTAAAACTTTGAACAGCCCAGAGAAAGGTGGTTGTAATGATGGGCACTCTGCATCAGTTCTTAACATTATGTGAGGGCGATTATTAAGATGTTAGTGTACAAAACCTTTCTGCTTCCACTGGCAAGATGCTGGTGAAGGTCATTGTTTGGATATTTGGACTTTGATCTGCTGCAGCAAATAAGGCAGTTCTGTCTCCACAGGTAGTTCATGGGCTGAAAAAAAAAAAAAAAAAAAAAAAAAAAAAAAATTCTCTGACAGTAGGCATAACATTTCTCCATAACTCATCTCTTCTGTCAATCCCCCAACATCTGTCTTACATGTTGTGCAGAGGCACACTAAAACCAGTAGCAGCAAGGAGGTCGAAATGTTTTCTTGACACATAAGTTTAGCTGTCAATGTTTTGTGCAGCATTCTACCGTCCCATTGCTTGCCGGGCAGTAGCTGGTTGTATGGTGGTGCTGAAAACTGCATAACTTGGGCAACAGCGTTGACTCAAATTGCCATTCCTTATCCGTCGTGACAGGGGCTGGCCAGCCAAATAGGGATATTAAGGTCATTAAAAAGATCACTGCTTTTGTCTCTGCCGAGATGTCACTGATTGGAATAGCCTCTGCCCACCGAGTGTATCATCTGTCAACAAATATATAGTAATATCCTTTTGATTGCAGTAGCTGCTTATGATATCTGTCTGGATGTGGGAGAAATGCCTTGCTGTCTCTGGGAATTCTCCCACTGGCTTTCGTACTTGTCTGCCCACTCTACACTGCTGCCATGCTATGCTCGTTCTTGCCCACTGATCATAGTATTTCTTTACACTGGACCACACAAATCTCTCCATCAATAGCTTAATGCCTGCTTTTCCACTAGGGTGGACGAGGTTGAGGATACTATTAAAAACAGTTTTGTGTAGCACTTCAGGAACTAAAAGGACTGGGGGTGGGCCTAGGAACATCACACCAAAAAAGGTTGTCTGAACCTAATAACTGCACATACTTAATTCACAGAGCAGTTGAACTGTTCTGTGAACATTCTTGCAGCTGCCTATGCATAGCTTGCACCGTGCTGAATCGCCTGTAATGATGAATGATACACAAGATGGCCCCAATTCTCAAAACAGGTCAGCTACCACATTTCTTGCCCTATTTATATGCCTTATGTCTGTCTTAAACTAGTTGATGAATTCTAGCTGATGAGATTGTTATTGAGAACAGACATCCTTGAGTTAGCTGAGAGGTTACAAATCATATGCTCCCCATTTTTGAGGGCAGAAATGTCACACAGCTTTGTATATGGCTAACAGCTCTTGGCAGTATGCACTCCATTTGGTCTGAGCTTCCATGAGCTTGTGGGAGTAAAAACCCAAGGGCTCCCAACTGTTTTCAGCACATTGGTGGAGAACTGCACCGATAGCCTGCAGGCTAGCATCCACCAATAATGGCACATCGTGGACAGTGTGGGACAACAGAACTGCTTTCTGTAAGTTTACTTTTACGTTTTCAGAGTCGCACTGCGTATCTATTGTCCATGGCAGGGGATCCTGGCCAGTGGTGACATTACTTGACAGTGCTGCTGCCTGTGGTGCCTGAATCTTGGTTGCCCTCAATAGCTGTCATCAACAGACATTAACTCAATTTGACTGCCACGTCACACTGTACATTGTTACAGGTGAATTGTTGACTTCTGTAACAGGTACAGGCGTGACTAGTGTTGTGTTCTTGTCTTGTGCAACTGGTGGTGTGCTTATGTCATTACCTGAGTCAATCAGATAGTAATGTTTTGCTTTTTTATGCCTTACATAAAGCCAGTGACACTATATAAACAAGGGTGTACGGTTCTCTGGATGCACGGTCAGGCTGTCGTTAAATACTGGGGTAATCCTGAAAACTGTGCCTTGATTAATACAGTTTTCAGGATCTGTGTCATTTCCTTTATATATAATTTGGCAGTCTTGTGGAATTTAAATGTTTTATTTTAGGTGGTTAGGAAAACGCTAGTTGAAAAGAACATGGGTAAACAAGGAAATGTCAAACTTAAAGGCAAAGAGAAAACATAACACTAATAAGATGTGCCTGAAGTTCAAAGAACAATAAACACAGATACCAGTACTACCCTGGATAGCCACTTCAATTGGTGGGTGTGGAATTCGTGGGTGGGGGATCTTCCAGTACAATGGCAAGTGCAGAGTCAAGAATGCTCACTCAGTAACAACATGCTTTATTAAGCACAGCTTCCATGCGAGAGATCCATGTCTGCATTCAAGAACCTGGCAGTGGATGTGGACACTGGAATGGTAGTGTACCACCTCAGTAAGAACAACTAGCAGTCTGCACAGCCTTGCCAATGCAAGGCTGGAGTCAACTCAGTCATCTGAAAGCTCACAGCTGGCCTCACGTATACAGCAGGCAGCTCCAGGCAGTCCACAGGGTGAGCAAATGACATGTGCTGGAACCAGGATCCTCGGAGTTGGTCAGAGTGTCAGGCAATGAAACCCAGGGAGTGGCTTCTGCCGAGTGGTACCAGTTCGGAACCCCAAACCGTTAGGACTAGCTGGTGGTCTGTAGGCCAGCAGTTCGGCCAGGTGATGTCGCTGCTCAGTGAGGGTGGTTCAGCCACATACTGGGCAGACAGCTGGCACAGGGACTGCCACAGCACTGTTGGGAGTCTGAGAATGAGTCCTGGTAATGGCCGAGTGAAATGCATTTACATTCGCTGGGTCCACGTGTGTTGTGGCATGAGCTCGCTTCCTGTCACGTAGACAGCTGCGGAAGTGCAGCCTTGTGTCATGGCACGAAGTAACCCAGTGCACTCCTACAGGTAGACTTCTGCATTGCAGAATACCATGGCAGTATTACTTAAGCATCCAGTGCAGGATTTCACAACTGGAGGCCCCATACCACTTAGCTGGATTGAAGTCTTGCTATGGTTGATGACAACACTTCCCCACCCCTCGGGAGAAACTGGTCCTCTGAATTTCAGACTGTTGCTGAAACTGTGAATTACTAAAACAAGGTATTGCTGTGTCTACATTTTTTCCATGGACCCATTGCGCCGTCTCTCTCAGATTCATATTTTACACTCTCTGTCCTTCCCAGCACATTCTACAAAACAGCGTATGGTGACTAGTACATCCACACTGTTCAAGTCTTGTTGCCAATCCATTGGGATGGTAGGCAATGGACTGGGACTAAGGGTGAGAGAACTGCTCTCCACCAACAATGGACATATAGCACCTGGACAATGACCATTATTAAGACAGTTCTGAAGGATGAGATTTCCATTACTATGAACTAGTGCTGGTACCCACTGTGGTATTGTTGAATATGCTGGAACACCTCTTCTGCACTAATGCACCTATTTTGGCTATTAGCTTCTCAAGAGAAATAAGTATGGTGCTATCTTGGGTATTAAACAGATAGGTTAGGTTCTACACTGGCAGTCTTTTCAAGGTATTATTGGATAGATACAACAGACGACATGTCAGATTCGAGCTGTAGTCTCTTAACGTCACTGGAAGCTGGTCGCAAGATGTCACATTGTGTTTCATTTAGCAGTATCCCGTGTCGTTGTGGTCTTCAGTCCTGAGACTGGTTGGATGCAGCTCTCCATGCTACTCTATCCTGTGTAAGCTTCTTCATCTCCCAGTAATTACTGCAACCTACACCCTTCTGAATCTGCTTAGTGTATTCATCTCTTGGTCTCCCTCTACGATTTTTACCCTTCACGTTGCCCTCCAATGCTAAATTTGTGATCCCTTGATGCCTCAGAACATGTCCTACCAACCGGTCCCTTTTTCTTGTCAAGTTGTGCCACAAACTTCTCTTCTCCCCAATCCTATTTAATACCTCCTCATTAGTTATGTGATCTACCCATCTAATCTTCAGCATTCTTCTGTAGCACCACATTTCGAAAGCTTCTATTCTCTTTTTGTCCAAACTAGTTATCGTCCATGTTTCACTTCCATACATGGCTATGCTCCATACAAATACTTTCAGAAACGACTTCCTGACACTTAAATCTATACTCGATGTTAACAAATTTCTCTTCTTCAGAAACACTTAACTTGCCATTACCAGTCTACATTTTATATCCTCTCTACTTCCACCATCATCAGTTATTTTGCTCCCCGAATAGCATAACTCCTTTACTACTTTAATTGTCTCATTTCCTAATCTAATTCCCTCAGCATCACCCGATTTAATTCGACTACATTCCATTATCCTCGTTTTGCTTTTGTTGATGTTCATCTTATATACTCCTTTCAAGACACTGTCCATTCCATTCAACTGCTCTTCCAAGTCCTTTGCTGTCTCTGACAGAATTACAATGTCATCGGCGAACCTCAAAGTTTTTATTTCTTCTCCATGGATTTTAATACCTACTCCGAATTTTTCTTTTGTTTCCTTTACTGCTTGCTCAATAGATAGACTGAATAACATCGGGGAGAGGCTACAACCCTGTCTCACTCCCTTCCCAACCACTGCTTCCCTTTCATACTCCTCGACTCTTATAACTGCCATCTGGTTTCTGTACAAATTGTAAATAGCCTTTTGATCCCTGCATTTGCTGTATCCCACTGTTTCATAAATCCAAACATTCTGCTCCCATGAATGTACTTGCTTGAAGCACATGGTGATAGCTACAAATGGGTCATACACTGAGTACACCACTGTGTTCCCATTTTCTGAAAATATGGATACATAGTGAAAAAGCCCCACGGGCATCCTCCTGCGATTCTTACCCCAAGAAATAGTGCTAGCTCACATCTCTCCATGAGAGTCTGGAGTGCCATGGAGGGACATATTGTAAACTGCTCCCTCTGGCATCATCACTGCTCTTCCATTGCCATCAACACATCACTTTTCCTATCCAGTGTTACTAGCAGAATCTCCTTTGTCCTAATGTGTACAATTTTCCCTAAAGACCCACATTTTACTGGATATGGATGTGTCCCATAGCATTAGTATTTTCTGTTAGTAATCATACCAGTACTTGGAGCCCAACAAGGTCAGCACATAACTTCACATTGTGAGATGGTAGTGTAGCGATAATGGGTTTTCCTCTGGAGGCACAATTCATTCCAATGTGACTGGTAGCTCCTCGATCTGTGCCTTATGAAGATCCACCAGAAATTTTACTGGTGGTCGTAGGGTACAAGTACTGCTCTGATACTGTGCTGTCAATGTCCTTGTCACTATTGGCTCTGAGCACTGTGGGACTTAACATCCATGGTCATCAGTCCCCTAGAAGTTAGAACTACTTAAACCTAACTAACCTAAGGACATCACACACATCCATGCCCGAGGCAGGATTCGAACCTGCGACCGTAGCAGTTGCGCGGTTCCGGACTGCGCGCCTAGAACCACTAGACCACCGCGGCCGGCTTGCCACTATTGAACATCACTGTCCAGGACAGTGTACTGGGTTATATTATTTAAAAATTCTTCACACCACTTACATACCGAAGAACCTGTTCCATAAGCCCAGACCTTCTAAACAGTCTGCAGTATCGAGCAGTGTCAAGCACTTTCCAGAGATCAAGGAATACGATAGCAGTCTGTGGCTCTTTAATCTCAAGTTCACAGGGTGTCGTGAGAAAAGGGCAAGCTGAGTATCGCTCGAGTGATGCTTCTTAAATTTGTGCTTATTTGTGAACAAAAGCTTTTCACAGATAGGTGACTCAGCATCTCGGCTATATGGTGAGTAGCAACTTTCCTTATCATAATATTGTCACATTCCATCCTGGATTTCCAATGTTTAATATCAATCATTGTTGCTACACTTGCCCCACGTTCATCGATGCCAGTTTCAATGTGGATATCCTCAAAGAGGTTATGTCTGTTTATTGCCATTATATTGGACTACTTGTTCTAAATAGTTTCCAGAGAAGGCCTTTAGTAATGTTTCACAGGATAGTGTGCCACATCCATCATTTAAAAAGAAATGTGAATATCCCACCTGATTGTTGAGTGATTAAAGTCTCCTCTGATGATGACAGTATTGTTAGGGAACTTACATAATAGTGAACTGAGGTTTCTCTAAAGGTATCAGTTACATCTCAGGGTTAGTCTGGTGTGCATCAGAAGGATCCTATTAGAATTTTGTGCCTATTCCTGATACCGAGTCTTGCCCAAAAATCTCACATGCAGCTTCATTTTTAGCTCGGTGGATTTGGGTTTCTCGTCTGCTGTAACCAATATGTCACCTACACTTCCCATTAAGTTAATCTTTCAATATTTATTTAAACAGTGCCAAAAAATGTCACTACTATCAATTTTAGGTTTCAACTTGCTCCTGAAAGGGGCATTTATTTGGATATTACACAGCTACTTCCAGGTCTTCTACAGGTATCGTTATCTAGAATGGATGGAGGGTTGCCTAGATACAACAATATTGAAAAAGTATACGTTCTAGCCATTGTACACTGTTTGGCAACAATAACTTTGTATAGTATCTCGAATACACATCTTGTAATATGCAAAATGTAAATACAGTTTTGTTATATATGTTTTAAGCCATGTGTATGTTTTAATATAGATATTTGCAACTACATATATCAGAAACTCCATGTTAACCCCAGAAGGAGTGTCTGACAAAGTTTGTTCTATATGTATGTGAATTCCCAATGCTCTGTTTAACACTTAGCAGAAGCTTGTTAAAAAGTTTCTTTCACGAATGTTGAACTCCTTTCAAAATTTGAAGCAGTACACAATATTTCTGAAAAATATTATTGTGTTACTTTCACACCGAACTTTTTTGTATTGTTATTCAAAAACAGTAAACCAATTAGCTTCACAAAGAGGGCTCTCAATGATGTTCAGTCATCAAGGAAGTGAGAAGGGAAGTTCTTTGGAGAAGGTAAGTTGCATTTAGTTTCAAAATAACTTCATCAACATGAAAATACTATTGTTTATTATTCACAGAATATTCAAGAAACTGTATTCATGATTTTTTTCTCCAAGGCTTCTCCATTAAAATGTCTTTTTGGAAAATGTATTAAAGGATTCTTGCATGTTAAATAATATGAACAATTTGTGCCTTTTATTTTTTTAAATATGCCATCGCTCAAAATGATGAAAGAGGTCACTAACAAATATGGAGGTGTTACGGGTCATACGGACCGTGATGTGTCTTGACGCCCAGCCCAGCCTTTGCATGACAACATGATTGGGTTCACATGTTGGAGTGGTCTGAGTCAGTGTAATGTCTACCATTGGAACTCAATGTGTGATGGCAAAAGCAGCAGGTTTGTGCACTGTTATGCTTAGCTGGCTACTCATCTTCATTATTCCCGTCTGTCGACTGATAAAATTGCTGCATTGTAATAAATAATCTGTTGTGCCCTTGCCAATGGATACAACCAAAGCTGACACACTGAGACATTTTGTGAATGACGCCACAAGTGCCAGTCACAAGTGCAGCCCAGTCAGCAACCTCTGCACTGTCGTCAGTGTGATGGACTTCCACTTTGTGACAACTGGCAGCCAAAGGCAACAACTGGGGGTTCACATTCAGTGTTGGTGTACAACAGTTCAAGTACAGAGTCTCAGGGTTGCTGTTCATAGCTGCAGTTTGTAATGGAGAACTGGGCCTTTGCATAGGGACAACTGTTAATTGACAGTTTGGCGCCTAGGGTGGGTGTAGTCATGTTGACATTGATTCAGTAATGCACACCTTGACAGGCCACTGCTAGTTGTATCTGTTCACAAGCAAATCCAGCGAGTTGCTATACAACTTAAGTATCGCAGCCCAATAAAGTGTATATTTGTGTGTCACTAATTTGTTTGTACTGTCGCAGTTCCTCTGTCCACCTCGGAGCACCCTAAGCTAATACAATGTATGCGAGCCGTTCTACCCAGATGACCTGTTCACATTGTTATCAACATACACCATCATGTCCAACATAGACTGTATCGTGTAGTTGACACAGCACCTCATCGTGCAAACTCTCTGGGATCATGATTCACCATGCCAATTTGTGTTTCCCATCAAAGACTTCCATTGTGTGTGTTGAATTTGGGCTGTGTTGAACATTATTGAAATTGCACATCCTTGTGCTGCACATGCTTCCATTGTAACTCACGCTCTTTAACTTGCTGCAATGTGCATTATTTTCTGCCTTAAATCATCTGTGTAAAATGTAATTTTCCTGGTCTGCATTTCACCTCCAAGTCAAACTCATTGAGAAATACTGTAGCATCCACCTCATGATCCTGTTTGTTGGGTCTTTGAGATTAAGAGTCCACTTTAAATCCAAATCATTAGTTATTTTCCAGAAATTCCTGCCTCACAGGCACCATTACAAGTAAGTTACTCCTTTCCTGTTGTGGAGTAGTTCTTCTCAGATTTGTTCAGCTGATGGCAGGCATGTGCCACAGCGTGTTCTACTCTACCTGGTTCCTGCAAAAGTATGTAAGTGACGGCCAATTTGCAGGCACCACAGGACCAGGTGAACTGTTTTTCATAATCTAGATATGCAAGAATAGGGATATACATCACTAAGTCCTTTATTTGCACAAAACCTTTTTCCCGTTTCACACTCCAATGAAATTTTGCATCCTTTTTCAGCAGTTTTACGAGAACCTTGCAATTTTTGCATAGTTGGACAAAAATGTTTGATAACAATTTGCCAAACCAAGAAAGGATAGCAATTATTCTACTGTATTATGTACTGGGAAATTACACATTTCTGATCCTCTTATACTACCACATGCAGTAAAATCTGCTACTGACATTGCATACTGTTCAACAGTGGTTGTATTTACTGGTAGTGTTACCCAGTAGTGACAGCACCTCTTCATCTGTTTAACAAACACACGGACCCATGCAGTATACCACAATATTTTGACTAATATAACAATGAAAATAATCAATTTTCGACAATATAATGTAATTGGATAGATTAAAAAATCTACTCACCAAGCAGTGGCAGGAGAACATACGTTCAAAAAAAGGTTTCGATATGCAAGCTTTCGAAGCCAGTGGCTTCTTCTTCTAGCAGAAGGGTTGAAGGAAAAGGACTTAAGAGGTTTAGGAAAATGGGTAGAATTCAGACAAGTCACCCAGAACCCCGGCTCAGGGGAGAAGGAAAGACCTTCCTTCTCATCCCGTCCAGTAAGTCTCCCCTGATCCGGGGTTCTGGGCAACTTTCCCGAACTCTACCATTTTTCTAAACCTTTCAAGTCCTTTTCTTTCACCTTCAACCCTTCTGCCAGAAGAAGGAGCTACTGGCTCTGAAAGCTTGCATACGTTAAACTTTTTTTAATATGTGTGTTCTCCTGCCGCCACTTGTTGAATAGTTTTTTTTATCTCTCCAATTGCAATATTTTGACTGGTAGTCCATGCAGAATCTTGGATCCCTCTCTAATCTGTTGCTCCATTTCCTGCTGACACACGTTTCCTCTCTTCTGGCTGCCCTCAGGCATCAAACTCATGTTATTTGCATACAGCTGTGCAACCTCGTTGAACAGATGATGCACTGCCTTTTGTGAAGTAACTTTCTCACCCATCAACATCTTGCCACTAATGGCTATTAAAGACACAGAGGAAATACAGACAGATGACTTATGCTGACAACACTCACACTTCAATAAATGGTGCCAGTGCTGCTGACTTCAGTCAGGTAGAATCCCTGTGCCCACTGGAATCGTCATTCTGAACAATAGTTTCACTCTGTCACCAGCTGTTATGGGTCATACAAGCTATGATGTGCATGGATGGCCAGCATAGCCAAAATCCGGTGAGTGATATTGCATTTGCACATCAGTGGTTCACGGGTAGTGGCTGTGAGTGTGATTCTGCATGTGGCAGCTACAGCAGCATCTGCAGCCTTTAACCACAGTTGTGTTCAGTTGGCCGGCAGCACAAGTTCGATGGATTGAGTCCAGAAAATAATGAAGACAATGACAGTAACACATTTACTCAGTATTACACACAATGTAAGACTAGACTACCGGTAGCCTAACTATATACAGCAGGACTTCTACATGACCAGTTCTTCAAACCAAATACTAAAAATATGAGGCAGAGGTTAATTTTTGTTATAACTTGTACTAGAGTTCCTTCCAACTCCTTTCACAGATGGACATCGGATAGCACACCTTCGTACATGCTGTTGTTGGTCTAATCTTATCTTCACACAGTAGTCTTAACTTTATCTTCACACAGCAGTCTAACTTTTTCTTCATAGGTTATGTGTCTGCTAGATCAGGGAGGGAAGAAAATTTACAGGTTTCACCTTGAAAACCAATTCTTGAAATTTTCCACTTAAGTTTCGGAGGAGCAACCAGGTGTTGGGGGTAACGAAGAGGCCGGGGGGGGGGGGGGGGGGGGGCAGACAGCAGGGTAGGGGTGGGGACTGGTAAAGAGCTGCTTGTGGGAGCATACAGGAACAAGGTAGGGAGAGGGTAGGGCAGCTAGGTGCAGTCCGTAGATTAGACGGAGGAGTGGATAAGGAGAGAAGACTGTGGGGGCATTGGTCAAACAGAGGGCTGTGTAGTGCTGGAATGGGAACAGGAAAGGAGCTAGATGGGTAAGGACAATGGCTAACAAAGGTTGAGATCAAGAAGGTTACAGGAACATATGATGAAGGCCTTGTTGGCTGTAAGCTCACTTTCCGACAGTCTTTCTGTTGTGCCTATCTGCAACTCAGGATCTCTGCTATATGGTGAGTAGCAACTATCCTTTTCATAATATTATGACTGACTACAGTTGTGGCATGATAATTGTATAGTCAAATGCTGCTACATTTTTATGTTTTGAGAAATGCATGGCTTTATATTCCTCTACATCAAAGCTTTTTGACACTTTTTGCACTCTGTTAACATTTTGTCTCAATACATCTGGAACTGTTACAGTTGCTGCACATCATCTATGGAAAGTCTGAGACTGCAACTATTATTATGTACTGGTCAGTCACAGGAACGTCAGGTGGGGTGGGTGAAACGGACATGAGGGAGGGCAGGGGGGGATAAAGAATGGAGGCAAGGAAAGGTGGTGGCTGCAAGATAAGGACCAAGTGGAGGAGTGAATGGGAGTGGGGTCAGGGGGAGATGATGGAGGAGATGGAACAAGTGAGAGACTATGAAAACAACAATGTGGGTTTAGATCAGAAGTCACCAAACGTTTTTCACCGTGGGCCAGTTAACTGACAAAGTGACTAGCATGAGCCACATCTTCATTCTGTACAACACTTGCAAGCCTGAACAAAAGCTCTGGAAGATAGATGAAAAACTAAGTTCAGCATTCTGTGTTACTCATACGTGAGTGGCATTTTTTATTTACTAAGAAAATTATCAAAGGAGGCAATTTTAGCACAATGGGTTACACCAGACCTATTGTGTACATATCTGAATCTCACAAACTAAGCAGCAAAAGAACACTAGTGAGATTTGTGAAACTGACGTTTGGCTTTCAAGAGATCATCAATATCTTGTTTGGTATTACTGTACCCAATCAAGAGAATTGCTTTCAAATATTCATCAATCAACTTCGTTTAATGTGCTGACCTAACAGGCCTCATTTACAAAAATGTTTGCTCACAGATGTAAGGTATTCCCAACACAAACACCACACCAGTGGCAAATATCTTCAGTTTCAAAAACTCAGCATCACGTAAGTAACAGTAAAATTAACAGGTTTTCCTTCTCTGTGCCTCTCTTTCAGCAATTCATTTGCTTGCAAATCAGTGAGCTCCAAATGCAGTTCAATCGGCACATCATCGAGGTTCCAATCTAATGCATTCTGGAATGAAACAATTTCACTCTCCAAAAAATGATTCTTCAAGTCACGAACAATTTTGTTCGGAAAATCTATGTTGACATCTTCATAAATAGTAGCACAAATTTTCTTTAAACTAGTGAAAGTGAGAAAAATGTTCTTCTTCCAATTGCACTTCAAACAATGGCAATTTTCTGTAACATTCATTCATGATTCTCTAAAGATCACAGACGAGGTTATCCTTGCACTGCAGTTTCAAGTTCATGTGGTATGTGATGGCGACCAAAAATGACAACTTTGACAACCGAGTACAATCTGACAACTGTGGATCATTTATGTTTCTCAGCTAGAAACACATCTATTTTGTATCAGAGCTTTAAAAATCAAAATGGGATGTTACCACAGCTAAGGCACCTCACTGCCGTGGTATAAGGCAAGTCTTAGAATTCAGAATCAATTTCTTGAAGACAAGCCTGGGACTGACAGTGATTAAATTCACATCTCCTAATGAAGTTCACAGCAGAAAATACACAACAAATATCTAAGCCTGTCCTACAGAGGACTTTCTGACATATGATACAGTATATGAACTGAGATCCCAGAATTTGCAAATAGTAATAAGGCACATAGAGATAGGAGGTTTCAGCAAGTGTGAAGATCTCTTACTATTCAAAACATAATATTTAAATTATGTCACAATCTCTCATGTTCCATGCGTTTATCAAAAAAATTCCAGTACATTCAGCACGTCAGATGAGAAATGGCTTCACAGACCAGGTGCACCCTGTGGGCCGTAGTTTGGCGACCCCAGGTTTAGATCAATGGAGCAAAGTGGGAGATGTATGAACAGTAGTAGAGGTGGTGTTATTTACAGGGGCTACCAAAGATAGAGGTTCTAGGTCTGTGACACACCCTCAGATCCTGCAATCCCACTGGCCTCTATCTATGCTAACAGTTATTCACACCCTGTTCCAAACCTCCTTCCTTGCCCCTTTTGTAAACAGTAGTTATGTTCCAACATCATAAAAGGTGCTGATAACAGGGACTGCATACTACTTGCACCTGACACTAGATAAAAGGTTCACAACTGGACATTCATCTGCTGACCACAGATGTAAGCACATGCGCAACTTCACTGAACCAGTTCAGTTGTCATTAGTTTCTGGACACTTACAACACCAGCAGTTGTCACAGTCATTGTACTGTGTCAAAGTATGTGACAAGTTTTACAGTGTGTGTTGTTAACAGAGACGGAACTTAGATACCAATAGGAGAACCAAACTGGAATTACTATTAGACCAGTTGTTCATCATATACTGAAATAGGTTTAGATCAGCATTCAGAACTTTAGTTAGTGCCACATCTTATCTTTATCATCACCATCATCATCATCATCATCATCATCATCCTAAAGCTGAGTATTTGTATGTATACAAAGGAGTGAGCAAAAACCACAAACACAATGCATCACCATCCTAATACAGTGTAGGACCCACTGGCATTCAACACCTTCCAGTTGTTTCAGAATGGATAAATACAGGCCCTATATGGTTTCCATGGGACGCTCATACCATTCTTCCTGTAAAATGTTGCAATTTCAGGTAACAATAATGGAGGGGATAGTGATCATGCACCTTCTCTCCAGAGCAGACTGCAAAGGCTCAATAATATTGAGATCTGGTGATTGTGGTGGCTGGGAAGATGCAACAACTCATTCTGGTGTTCACAAAACCAGTCTTTGACGAGATGACCTGAGCTGTGTGAACAGGGGGCCTGTTGCCTTGGGTTACAATATCACCTTTGGGGAACAAAGGTCATATTACGGAGCCCGTGGAGTACCATGATATGGCTACCCAAATCACCACCGAATCCCACCATGTTTCACTTTTAGTAGGTATACGCTCACCAGGAACTTGGAGACAGTATGAAACAAGACTCATTCAACAAAATGACATTTTTCTATTACTCCAGAGTCCAGGTTTTATGGCTTCAGCGCCAGATTTTCCTGAATCCTTTTCAATAACCATCCAACATGATCACACAACATCCACTTTTATCCACACTGTAACTTTCCACTTTCACTGTATGTGGTACAAACACTTTGGCTACCTTGGCTAAAGAAGCACCCACCACATGAGAACCAACAATTTGCCCACATTCAAATTCACTTAGCTCTGACATAACACACTCACAATTACATAGAACACTGTTCTGACCATGACTGACACTCACAGAGTTGAGGACACTGCACAAGTGCCATTTGTGATCAAATACAACAGGTCAACCTGCAGGCTTGGCTAGCATATGCATTTATGTTAAAGCATGTCTTTCTCAAGGTGTTTCCACATCTATGACAAAACCCTATATCTGTTTTCAATAAATGAAATATGATTGTTGTTCACTGTGTTGCCGGCTCTGCATTTGTCATAGTCTAATATTGACCTGTGACAAGACACGCAAGTATACCACCTCTACGCAGGAACTACATTCTGTGGCAGTGAGTTCACTTCCTGCTTCTTTTATGTTAGGTGCCAAACTTATTTAGTGGATACAACATACAACTAAGTAGATATATATTTCGAATTTTACTTAATCAGATATTACATGTCATGTTTTTTATCAATGCTTGTGCACTTCATCTTCTTTCTCAATTTTTCTCTTGTACGAGAGCTAATGTATTCATCACTGCAATCCTTTGTGAGCAGTTCAGGTTACAATGTGGCAATTTCTCGAAGGCATTTTATTGTTCTTCGTTGTTTGAGACACTTGTTCATAAATATACATGCAACTGAATATTGGTACTATACCTGGAGCCATCTTGTATAAATGAGGAAATCAATCCTGAGGGGAAATGCCTGTAGAAATCTAGAATGTTGTCTTATCAAGTTGCAGATGCATCTGAATATCATCAATATTCCCTTAATATAGAAAAGAAAAAGACGCACTAGTGCTGTCATATCCTTAAATCAAAACTGGAATTCTTTCTTAAAAGTACATAGAATGGGTGGATAGCATTCAAAGTCTGTGTTAATACGAGTCCTTCAATGTAAGCAGTTTCGTAAAATGAAGTGCATTTCCTCTGTCCAACTGATTCTCCCAAAGTGAGAGTTTAATTTTGAATGTTTATATGTGGTTGATGAAATACGTTACTAGCGGGGCCTGCCCCTTAAGTGGAGTGTTCAAGTAGTTCAAGTGGGTGGTTGCATTGGCAAGGAATGCAGGGTCACTTTTCCATGAAGGTTGTTTCAGTTTAGGAGTACATGCTACTCTCTTCCATAAACATGTCTATCTCACCCAAGAAACAAAATTAATTTAGTAATAATACATCTTCGCTGGCTGTTGATATCTTCATGAGATTTCTCAAAGTTCAGGTTCACTGTTAATGCCACAGATGAAAGTGGCTATCTGGGCTGTCACAAATTACTTATGAAGCTTTACAAGTTGACTCTGAATGTCATTTGGCATGTCTTGTATCCAACACGAGTGTCGTGTTTCATAATGGCAACTTGTGAAACTGTTCTATTTGAAGATTCATTCCACTGTGGTTTGAAATGTGAAGACATTGTCAGTATTACACAATGACACCTTGCCATTTTCGCTATCGGGTGACACCAATGTCAAAACTTACCCGCCCATTTCACAGTTACTGCTTCCCCTGTGTTTTCATAAAATTGTGAATGTGCATTTCCCTAACACCCCATCATGCCACCACAGCATTGTTCACGAGCAAGAATCTGTGCAGGCACGAGTGCTCCTGCTCAAAATATGTGAACTGTTATGTCCAGGTCCAGATATATGTCAGGGTTTTTCTAGAACCCTATTCAATGTTTTCTCTGTCTCATTCAGTGAACTAACAATGAAGATAACATTATCATTGTACGTGTGTCTCTGTGTTGCTTCAGCTGCAATCATTAAAAAAAATTAGCATACTGTTCTCATGAGATTTAAAACTTTCTCGGCGTACATATTGTTCCACAAAATTTCAGGCGAACTGCCGGATGTTTGCAACTTCCTGCCACAATTTTTCGGCGCAGAGTCTTCTGGCAATCTTCAGGTGATACTGGTGAAAACTCCCTGAGCTCTGGTATTTAAGGCCCCTCCGGCACATGGGTGGTGGATTCACTTGGCGTTGCACATGCACTACTTGGGCGCGTTCGAGTCTGGTGTGCCGCGCGCCCTCCGTGGTTAAAACTTGACGCATCGATATCAATTCGATTGTCTTCCTGCAGTTCCATCACAGACCTATACCGGCTACGGAGGACACAAAGTTTTTCGACGATTGGATTCCATGCGAAACTCAATTGACGACCGCCTACACGATTAATAAGAGACTCATTCTCAGACAGCCGTATTTACATGGATTCATTAATAATAGAACTCCAAAAGTTAGACGTATGGGCCGCAATTTTTGTCTCATTGTAATTCATGGCATGACCAGTGGAAATACAGTGTTCAGCAATGGCAGACTTACAAGGCTGAAGAAGGCGAGTATGCCGCAGCTGTTCTACAATGCGATAACGCACAGTACACGTCTTTTGCCCTATATAAGATATGCCGCATTCACACGGAATCCTGTAAACACCTGCCTTCCACAGCTCTAGGTCGTCTTTGACAGATCCCAACAGCAATGAAATTTTTGCAGGAGAGCGAAAGATTGCTTTCACTTTATATTTTATTAGTATTCTGCCTATTTGTGCTGAAATATTACCAATATATGGTAAATAGACAGTCGTTTTAATGGCTTCTTCCTCTTCTTTGTTCCATCGTTTAAAGGTCTTCAGCGCTCTCTCCACTTGCTGGGACGAGTACCCATTCTTCAGAAATACAGTCTGCAGGTGCTCCAGTTCCATTTGCAAACTATCGGTGTCAGAGATAACGTGGGCTCGGTGAATCAATGTCTTCAAAACACCCATCGTTTGTGCCGGATGGTGGCAACTAGCGGCTTGCAAGTAAAGGTCTGTGTGAGTGGGCTTTCTATACACAAATGACCAAGTGTTCCATCGCTCTTACATTGCACCAATACGTCTAAAAATGGCAGGCAACCCTTCTTCTTTAACCTCATAGTAAATTTTATATTTTCGTGTATGGAGTTCAGGGTGTTATAGAAACTCTCGCAGACGATCCAAACCATGAGGCCAAACTATAAAAGTATCATCAACATATTGCCAAATTACTGTTGGTTTAAAAGTGGCTCAGGTGAGTACTCCCTCCTCAAAATCTTCCATAAAAAGATTGCCCACCAGGGGAGATAAAGGACTCACCATGGTGACACCGTCTGATTGCTCATAAAACTCATTGTTAAATAAAAAATATGTAGACAAGAGGGTGTGCTCAAACAGTGCTGTAATGTCAGCTCCAAACCTGTTGCCAATGAGATGTAGTGAGTCCACAAGAGGTACATCTGTGAAAAGCGAAACTATGTCAAAACTGACCAACAAGCCACAACTTCGCAGCTGCAATAACTTAAGTCTGCTGATAAAATCACTAGATTTCTTTATGTGATGTGGACACTTTCCTACCATTGGTCTGAGCAAAGACGCTAAATACTTTGCTAAGTCGTAAGTGGCTGCTGCAATATTACTCACAATTGGCACGTTATCCTTGTGGATCTTTGGCAATCCATATAGCCTAGGTGGAACTGAACTATTTGGTTTTAGTTTCTTAATTACCTCCTTTGGTAAGGAACTGTTAGTCAGAAGTTCTGCTGTTTTCCTCACCACTCAGGTAGTAGGATCCTTATCTATTTTGTGATATGTTGAGTCTCTTAATAAAACTTTGATCTTAATAATATAGTCCTCCCATAGCATTAAAACAGTAGCATTACCTTTGTCCGATTTAAGTACCACTGTATCCGGGTCTGCTCGCAAGTTCCAGAGGGCTGCCCTCTCCATAGGCGAGATGTTGCTCTTCGGTGGTGTCGCTCTTGTCATACACGACAGAACTCCCAGCACACTTCCTCAGCTTCATCTGTAGCAAGACGATGCACAGCTTCTTCGATGGAACTGACCAAGTCCAATAGTGGTGGTGAAACAGGTGTAGGAGCAAAATTGAGACCTCTTGCTAACACAGGCATAGTCGCATCATCTATAGGTTTCCCCGTCAAGTTAATAATGGATTGTCGAGTATGAACTCCCTCCAGCATCCGTGTCTAAAGTCGGTCGAACTTCACTATTTGCCTCGTCATAGTTTTGTCATGGCTCCAGTTTGCTTTGGCCCACGTCAAACCACGTGACCATGTGAATGTGGCAAATCTTATAAAGGACAAATGACGCATACTGTGCAGGATCACATTGTAGAACATCATCAGCGGCATACTCACCTCCTTCAGCTTTGTAAGTCTGCCATCACCGAACACTGTATTTCCACTGGTCATGCCATGAATTGCAATGAGACAAAAATTGTGGCCAATACATCTAACTTTTGGAGTTCTATTATTAATGAATCCGTGGAAATACGGCTGTCTGACAATGAGCCTCTTATTAATCGTGATGGCGGTGACCAATTAAATTCGGCATGGAAGCCAATCGTCGAAAAACTTTGTGTCCTCCATAGTTGGCGTAGGTCTGTGATGGAACTGGAGGAAGATAATCAAATTGATATCGATGTGGCAAGTTTTCACCACGGAGGGTGCACGGTGCAGCAGAATCGAACGTGCCAAAGTAGCGCACACACAACGCCAAGTGAATCCACCACGCATGTGCCAGAGGGGCCTTAAATACCAGAGCTAAGGCAGTTTTCACCAGTATCACCTGAAGATGGCCAGAAGACTGCACCGAAATATTGTGGCAGGAAGTTGCAAACATCCGGCAGTTCGCCCGAAATTTTGTGGAACATACTGTTCTTAGTAAAAACCTCAATTTTAAATACCTCGATTATTTTAATTGTGAATGTTAAGCACTCTTGCACTAGCCATTTGATAACAATGTTCCAAACAACTACTAAGACTCTACTTTGTATCCCACAGGCTACCAAACAATGTGTCACTGGAAGAAGGTGCCATGCTGGAACCACTGTCTGTTGCTATCCACGCATGTCGCCGAGCAGGTATCACCTTGGGTTCCTCTGTACTTATCATAGGAGCAGGGCCCATTGGTCTTGTGACCATGCTCACAGCCAAGGCCATGGGGGCCACCAACATACTGATCACAGGTAACACACACTGCCATAGTAAATACACTGTGTGTGTGTGTGTGTGTGATGAAGTTTATTACACTGCCTAACAAATAAGCCAAGCACCCAGAAGGGGAGGAGGAAATGAAACTTCACAGTGTGAGAAGGTATGTGATGTTATTTCAATGATTACAATACACAGTCAAATTCACAAAAAACTTGGCAGTATGAGCCCACTTATCAGTATGACATTGCATCCCATCTGACCTGGATGCCTGCACTGATTTAGTTGGGAAGGGCATCATGGCGACATTGTATTCTCACCTGAGGCAAGCTGGCTCAAATTGTCTTAACTGGTCTGGATACTGACACTGCAAAGGAGTTCTGACGTCCGAACTGGTCTCACAGGTTCTATCAGGAACAGCCTGGCAATCTTGCTGGCCACGTAAGGACTTCAGCATCATGCAGATAGTTCATAGAGGCACCTGCCATGTGTGGACAAGCACAGTCCTGTTGAAAAATGGCAACACGATATTGTCACACGAGACACAACATGAGGATACAAGATGTCCATAACCTACCATTGTGCCACCGAGTTCGCTCAACCACTATCAGCCGTGACCTGAAGTCGTACCCGATGGCTCCTCTCACCTGTCACCAGGAGTAAAACCGCTGTCTCTCTCTCCAAATCATTGGAAGAGTGGGATCTTACCCCAGGTCATCACCACAACCACACCCATCGACAGTGGTCATCACTGTAAGGCCACTCATCAGCAGTCCTCACTTCCCGGTCATGGCACCACTCCACACACAGACATTTGTCAAAATTTTTTTGTGTCATGCTAACAGCAGCCCATGCATGGGATAGTAATCCCCTAGTCTGGTGCTGCTAGTCTCTGACAAATAGTGCAGGATTACAGAGAATTTTTCAGGGTCTCCATTACTTGTTCTTGGATGTCAGGCACAGATGTAGAGTTGTTACAATGTGCTTTTTTTGGTGCAAAATACGTCGCTCTCCCTTTTGATGGTCAGATATGTTCTACTGGAACCTAGACAGCAAGTGTGCCTGCCATCACATTCCCGTGCAGTCCAGCACTGGGCCACTGTCATATTCAAATGTCCCACGCATCCGGATACTGCACAATTAGCGCAGCAGGTCAAATGGAGGCTCACAATGAGACCCCTTTCAAATTCTGTCTGGTACTAATTACCTTCTCACACAGGTACACAGCATGCTCATGTCCTTCCCAGAGGTCACACAATACCTGATGCTCTGTTCACACCACTTATATACTCTATCAGGTTTGGTAATACAGAACACGTACAACACTGACACACTTTGGTGAGCATTCTACATGTCACAGAGAATTGCAATTATAATCATTTATACTCCCGACAGTAATGTGTAACATGTATGAACTTACACTGACATCCAACCTTTTCTTCTCAGTGCTGCTGAGGAAATAAGACACTTAAAGTAGTAAAGGAGTTTTGCTATTTGGGGAGTAAAATAACTGATGATGGTCGAAGTAGAGAAGATATAAAATGTAGACTAGCAATGGCAAGGAAAGCGTTTCTGAAGAAGAGAAATTTGTTAACATCGAGTATAGATTTAAGTGTCTGGAATTCGTTTCTGAAAGTATTTGTATGGAGTGTAGCCATGTTTGGAAGTGAAACATGGACAATAAATAGTTTGGACAAGAAGAGAATAGAAGCTTTCGAAATGTGGTGCTACAGAAGAATGCTGAAGATCAGATGGGTAGATCACATAACTAATGAGAAGGTATTGAACAGAATTGGACAGAAGAGAAATTTGTGGCACAACTTGACTAGAAGAAGGGATCGCTTGGTAGGACATATTCTGAGGCATAAATGGATCACCAATTTAGTATTGGAGTGCAGCGTGGAGGGTGAAAATCGTAGAGGGAGACCAAGAGATGAATACACTAAGCAGATTCAGAAGGATGTAGGTTGCAATAAGTACTGGGAGATGAAGAAGCTTGCCCAGGATAGGGCAGCATAGAGAGCTGCATCAAACCAGTCTCAGGACTGAAGACAACAACAACAACAACAACAACAACAATCTTAAGTATAGTAGACAGCATAGTGGAAAACCGTTTAAGAGCAAAATCACAGCAGTATGTTGAAAATGTAACTTTCACAAAATTCAATCATATGAACGTATCATCAACTTCTCCTTCTTAAATTAAGAAAATTATAAACTCTCTCAAAAATGAAAGCTTATCTGGTTTTCGTGGTGTTTCCAATAGAGTACAAAAAATTTGTTCCCACGTTATAAGCCCAGTCTTATCTGAAATACGTAATGTATCATTAACTCAAGGTTTTCCACGGACTAAAATATGCCATTAATAACCCCTTCTTTAAGAAAGGTGATATGAGAGATGTCAATCATTACTGACGCGTTTCATTGCTGACATAATTTTCCAAAATTTTTGAGGTGATGTATTCTAGAATAGTATCACACCTTAGCAACAATAGCATCCTTAGCAAATCACAGTTTGGGTTTCAGAAGGGGTGCTCTACTGAGAGTGCCATTTACGAATACACTCCACAAATTTTACAAGCATTAAATAATAAAATAGCACCGGTTGTTATTTTCTGTGACCTCTCTAAGGCATTTGACTGTGTGAATCACAGTAATCTCCTATATAAGTTGATGTTTTATGGGTTTGACGGTATAGTCAACCAATGGATGTCATATTTAACCAAAAAAATGCAGAAGCTGTACAAAACGATTCAACCAATACCATCTGGGGACGTAATTCTGACTGGAGAGAAATCATATATGGGGTTTCCCAAGGTTGAATCTTTGGTCCACCACTGTTCAAGGACATAATTCTGACTGGGGAGAAATCAAGTATGGGGCTCCCCAAGGTTCAATCTTACGTCCACTACTGTTCCTCATACATGTAAAAGATCGTCCATCCAGTACACCATAAGCAGACTAGTTCTTTTTACAGATGCCACTAGTATTGTAATCAATCCAAGCATACGTGCATAAAGAGAAGAAATGGTAAACAAAATAAACTGAATATGTCGCGTCTTTTTAAAATTGAGGGTGAGACCATTAGCAGAAAAGTATGATTGACTGCAAGTATTTTAAAAAGACACAACATATTCAGTTCTGCACGTCTAGAGGTGGTGGAGGTGGAGGTGATTAAGTGTTTAACGTCCCGTCGACAACGAGGTCATTAGAGACGGAGCGCAAGCTCGGGTGAGGGAAGGATGGGGAAGGAAATCGGCCGTGCCCTTTCAAAGGAACCATCCCGGCATTTGCCTGAAGTGATTTAGGGAAATCACGGAAAACCTAAATCAGGATGGCCAGAGACGGGATTGAACCGTCGTCCTCCCGAATGCGAGTCCAGTGTGCTAACCACTGGCACGTCTAGAGGTACTACACCAAAGATTGGTGTATCATACATGGCAAGGAAATAATATATAGTATGGAAACTTCAAAATTCTTAGGGGTGCATACTGATGAGAATTTAAATCGGAAAAACACATTTTGGAACTCCTAAAACAACTTAGTCCAGCCACATTTGCACTTAGAATCATTGCAAATCTTGGGGAGAGACAAATCACTAAGTTGACATATTTTGCATATTTTCATTCAAGAATGTCGTGTGCAATAATGTTCTGGGGTAACTCAGCTTTACGAAAGTAAGTCTTCATTGCACAAAAACATACTGTAAGAATAATAAGTGGTGGTCACCCATTCTCATCTTGTAGACGTCTGTTTAATGAGTTAGGCATTCTGACTACTGCTTCACAGTATATTTATTCCCTTATGTAGTTTATCAAAAAACAAAGATGATGTGACTTACCAAACGAAAGCGCTGGCAGGTCGAAAGACACACAGACGAACACAAACATACACACAAAATTCAAGCTTTCGCGACAAACTGTTGCCTCATCAGGAAAGAGGGAAGGAGAGGGAAAGACGAAAGGATGTGGGTTTTAAGGGAGAGGGTAAGGAGTCATTCCAATCCCGGGAGCGGAAAGACTTACCTTACGGGGAAAAAAGGACGGGTATACACTCGCGCACACACACATATTCATCCGCACATACACAGACACAAGCAGACATATTTAAATGCATGTCTGCTTTCAAATATGTCTGCTTGTGTCTGTATATGTGTGGATGGATATGTGTGTGTGCGAGTGTATACCCGTCCTTTTTTCCCCCTAAGGTAAGTCTTTCCGCTCCCGGGATTGGAATGACTCCTTACCCTCTCCCTTAAAACCCACATCCTTTCGTCTTTCCCTCTCCTTCCCTCTTTCCTGATGAGGCAACAGTTTGTTGCGAAAGCTTGAATTTTGTGTGTATGTTTGTGTTTGTCTGTGTGTCTTTCGACCTGCCAGCGCTTTCGTTTGCTAAGTCACATCATCTTTGTTTTTTGATAAATTTTTCCCACGTGGAATGTTTCCCTCTATTATATTAATACCCTTATGTAGTTTGTTGTAAATAATCCACTACAGTTCAAAAAGAACAATGAGGTACATAATTACAATACTAGAAGGAAAAATGCCATTCATTACTCCCTACGAAGGTTGTCTTTAGCACAAAAAGGGGTGCACACTGCTGCAACACAAATTTTTTGGTCACTTACCCAGTGACATAAAACAGTGGACCGAGAGCAAAGTAAAATTTGATAACAAACTGAGAAAGTTTCTCCTTGACAACTCTTCCTATACTGTACAAGAATTTATATTGCTGTGTTACTGTAATGTGTAAAAGGTGGCAGGTAGGAATTACTAACTCACATCTGTATTTTTTTTTCTTTTTGTAAAAAAAAAAAACACAACCATAGAACTGTTTAGAACGTAACTGTATGTGGAAATTAATTTGCAATGAGAATGTAAAGTGACTCGTTCTACATCATTACAATCTCCTGTACAAAATGATCCATGGAACATGTAACTAACTAATTCACAAAAGCAACAGCTACAACAGCCATTTCCCAAGACTGCAGAATAGCACAATTATCATTATTATTATTATTCTCCTATCAGAAACATACAGGTAAATGTACATAAATTTTACATAGTTACGATTAAATAAATTTTGACCAAAACTTGGCCTCTTCCAGTGCATTTTCTGTTGCTTGTTGAAGATCATCTTCTGTACAAGAGACTGGGCACAATCGACTCTGAAGCATGTGGCAAACTGTCTGTTCTTCTCCACAGTCACACCAAATATCACTTGGATCAGTATATCCCCATCTTGCCAAGTTAACTTTTGATCTTCCAACTCCGGATCTCAGTCTATTCAGGGATTTCCAAGTTGTCCATTCCGCATCATGGCCTGGAGGTAAAGCATCAACAACTCTTTTCCAACCAGGGGGAAGTTAGGTTGTAGCCCTCCATAGTTGTAACCTAGCTTTTTCAGCAGTGGTTGGTTGGTTTAAAAGACGGGGGAAGGGACCAAACTATGAGGTCATCTGTCCCTTGTTCCAAATAAAACAATGCCATAAGTGTGAGAATAAAACAGACGAGACATATAACACAAAACAGAAAGAAAGGAAAAACCACAAGTGCGCAGGAAAGGCAACAAACACTACAAGGAACAAAAGAGGACGCTAGAAACAGAAGAGAGTAAAACAAGAAAGCAGATTCAAGTGGCTGGCCAACCACAAGAATAAAAATGAAAAGCCAGCCACTCTGCAACACATTAAAACCTCCACCCTAAAAACACTACGGTGAAGGACAGAGAGCGACAAAGTATTTGTGCTAAAACTTACATCAAATGATAAAACTGACCATCACGAATAAAACGTAAAACTAAATCAGCTGATGAGGCACTGTCAGATAAAATCAGCGGCAACGAGTCCGGTAACCAAAGATTTCGTCACTGGGCAGCCTCCATCAGTACGCTCGTCACTGGACTCATCCTAAAAGCTCCTGTCGCTAATTGAACTCCGCAACGGTGCAATGAGTCGAGCAAACACGATGTTGAGGGTGCCGCCGAACCATAAATCACACTCCCATAATGTTCCATGCTTTCCCAGTCTCATGATGACGTCATCCTCCAGTGGAATTGTGGCAGATTTTTCCACTGCCTGTCTGAGCTACAGCAACTGTTAAGCTTTACACGTGCTATCTGCATTGCCCTCCAAGAAACCTGGTTCCCAGAAATGCGGGCCCCTGCCCTCCGCGGGTATAAGGGATATTACAGGAACTGTAGTGACTATAATCGAGTGTCAGATGGAGTTTGTGTTTTTGTCCTAAACTCAGTCTGTAGTGACCCAGTGACCCTTCAAACCGCTCTTGAAGCTGTGGCTGTCAGAATAAGGATGACACAGGAAATAACTGCCTGCAATGTATATCTTCCTCCATATGGTGCAGTACCCCAGAATGTATTAGCTGCACTGATTGATGAACTCCCTAAACCTTTCCTACTTTTTGGAGATTTTAATGCCCTTAACCCCTTGTGGGGTAGCTCCGTGCTTACTGACCAAGGCAGAGGTGTCGAAACTGTGCTGTGCCCCTTCGACCGCTGCCTCTCAAATACTGGGGCCGCCACACATTCCAGTGTGGATCATGGTAGTTACCGGGCCATTGATTTATCAATTTTCAGGACTTTTCCCATGTATCCACTGGAGAGCACATGACGACCTGTGCAGTAGTAATCACTTCCCCATCTTCCTTTCACTGCCCCAGTGTCAGGCACACGGACGCCTGCCCAGATGGGCTGTGAACAAGGCGGACTGGGGAATTTTCATCTCTGCTGTCACCGCTGAATCTCCTCCACATGGTTCAATCCCGCGTCCGGCCATCCTGATTGAGGTTTTCCGTGATTTCCCTAAATCGCTCCAGGTAAATGCCGGGATAGTTCCTTTCAAAGGGCACGGCCGACTTCCTTCCCCGTCTTTCTCTAATCCAATGAGACCGATGACCTCACTGTATGGTCTCCTTCCCCAAAACAACCAACCAACCTCCATATGGTAACATCGATGTGATGGTTGAGCAGGTGACTACAATTGTTTCTGCGGCAGAAAATGCGATCCCTCGCTCTTTAGGGTGCCCCCAACATAAGGCAGTTCCTTGGTGGTAGCCGGAAGTCGCTGAAGCAATTGAGGAGTGTCGGCGAGCTCTATAGCGGCATAAGTGGCACCCATCCCTGGAGCACCTCACCTCATAGCCTTTAAACTGTTCCATGCCCACATTCGCCAACTGATCAAATGACGGAAGCAGGAGTGTTGGGAGAGATACGTCTAGACCATTGGGATGCCATACGTCACCTTCCTAAGTCTGTGCAAAGATCAAACGTCTTTTCGGGTACCAGATCCCAACAGGTGTTTCCGGTGCTACCATAAATAGCGTGTTATCAACTGGCGCAAACGTGATTGCCGAGCACTATGCTCGAGCCTCTGCATCGGAGAATTACCCCACAGTCTTTCGCACTCTCAAACGGCGGCTGAAAGGGAAAGTCCTCTCCTTCACTGCACGCCACAGTCAATCCTATAACGCCCCATTTACAGAGTGGGAGTTCCTCAGTGCCTTTGCGCATTGCCCCGACACAGCTCCTGGGCCAGATCGAATCCACAGTCAGATGATTAAACATCTCTTATCTGACTACAAGCGACATATCCTTGCCATCTTCAACCAGTTCTGGTGCGATAGCGTCTTTCGGTAGAGCACTATTATTTCGGTGCTCAGACCCGGTAAAAGCCCGCTCGATGTGGATACCTATCGGCCCATCAGTCTCACCAACGTTCTTTGTAAGCTGCTGGAACTTACGGTGTGTCGGCGGTTGGGTTGGTCCCTGGAGTCATATGGCCTACTAGTTCCATGTCAGGGCGGCTTCCGCCAGTGTCGCACCACCACTGATAATCTTGTGTCCCTCGAGTCTCCGATCCGAACAGCCTTTTCCAGATGCCAACACCTGTTTGCCATCTTTTTTGACTTACGTAAAGCATACAACACGACCTGGCGACATCATGTCTTTGCCACATTGTATGAGTGGTGTCTCCAGGGCCTGCTCCCGATTTTTATCCAAAGCTTTTGTTGCCCTGTACTTCCTGTGTCCAAGTTGGTGCCTCCCATAGTTGCATCCGTGTCCAGGATAATGGAGTCCTGCAGGGCTCTGTATTGAGTGTCTCACTATTTTTAGTGGCCTTTAATGGTCTAGGAGCAGCTGTTGGGCCCTCAGTCTCACCTTCTCTGTATGCAGACGACTTCTGCTCCAGTACTGGTGTTGCTGAGCACCGTCTTCAGTGAGCCATCCACAAGGCGCAGTCATGGGCTGTAGCCCGTGGCTTCCAGTTTTTCCAGCATGAAGACATGTGTCATGCATTTCTGTCAGTGTCATACCGTTCATCCGGAACCAGCATTATGCCTTAATGACGATCCATTCACTGTAGTGGAGACATATTGATTCTTAGGTCTGGTTTTCGACTTTCGTTTGACTCGGCTTCCTCATCTTTGTCAGCTTAAACGGAAGTGTTGGCAGCACCTCAGTGCCCTCCGCTGCCTGAACCACACCAACTGGGATGCAGATTGTTCAACACTGTTGCAGCTCTACAGAGCCCTTGTTCAATCCCATCTCGATTATGGGAGTGTGATTTATGGTTCGGTGGCACCCTCAACATCGTGTTTGCTCAACTCATTGCACCGTTGCGGAGTTCAATTAGCGACAGGAGCTTTTAGGGTGAGTCCAGTGACGAGCGTACTGATGGAGGCTGGAGTCCCTCCATTGAAGATCAGACGTGGATAACAGCTCTCCTGAACATCCTAATTACCGTATTTTTTTCCAACCACAGCAGTCCACCTCCAGCATAGGCGGCCCAGGTTTGGGCTAATGATTGCGGTTCGTGTCTGAACTGGAGTTCTTCCCTTCACCACCTCTCCTTTAGGTCCATTTACGTACACCTCTGTGGTGCAACCGTAGGCTGAAGCTTTGCCTGGACCTTTCGTGTTGCCCTAAGGACTCCGTTAACCCTGCGGCTCTCCGCTGTCACTTCCTGTCGATTCTTGAAGTGTTTCCGGGGCTCTGAAGTGGTTTACACCGATGGCTTGATGGCTGATGGTAATGTTGGCTTCACCTTTGTCCGCAGAGGCCATATTGAACAGCATTCCTTGCATAATGGCTGCAGTATACTCACTGCAGAGCTGGTGACTGTAACTCGTGCACTTCAGTATATCCATTCATGCCCTGAGGAATCATTTCTTCTGTGTACTGACTCCTCGAGCAGCCTACAAGCTATCGAGCAATGCTACCCTCGCCGCCCTTTGTGGCGTCCATCCAGGAGTCCATCTATGCTCTGGACTGGTCCCGTTGTTCAGTGGTGTTTGTGTGGACTCCAGGACATGTCGGCATCCCAGGCAACGAACTTGCCGACAGGCTGGCCAAACAGGCAATGTGGAAACCGCTTCTGGAGATGGACATCTCTGAACCTGACCTGTGTTCTGATTAATGCCACAGGATTTTTCGACTTTGGGAGACGGAATGGCATAACAGTACACACAACAAATTGCGTGTCATTAAGGAGATGACGAATGTGTGGAAGTCTTCCATGTGGGCCTCTCGCAGAGAATCAGGTGTCCTCTGCCAGCTCTGCATTAGCTATGCTCGAGTGACCCGCTGTTACCTCGTGCGCTGTGAAGACCTGCCTCAGTGTTGAGAGTGCGAAAGACTGTGGGGTAATTCTCCGATGCCACTGACTTACTGCCTGAGCAGTCTATATCCACTGTGTCTGAGGGTCTGGCGAGATCTAGGTCCTCTCGCAGAGAATCAGGTGTCCTCTGCTGGCTCTGCATTAGCTATGCTCGAGTGACCTGCTGTTACCTCCAGAATCTCCACCCCATCCTCAGACGCAGAGCTTGTAGGTAGTGGTGGTGTGGGTGACACCACAATTTCCTTGGTCTTAGGGGTCTTCTTTCTGGATTTCTCTCGCTGATCCTTTGGTTTCTCTGGCTGTGAGGACTTCACTGGCTCAGTCTCCGGGACTGAGGATGAGCGTGAATCCCTATGACCAGCTGCTTTTGAGCTCTTCAGCCACTGGCGAGTGTCATCTTTCCCACTAGCAGATACCTGGGAATGGAGTGCCCAATGGTTGGGGGGATGTTGCTCCCGAAGTAGCTGGTGTAGGAGCAACAGGGAGGGAAGTGCCCCCCCCCCCCCCCCCCCCCCCCCCCCCCGACTACCATCAAGGGGGCAGGTGTACTCTTTCGGCTCTGAGAAGTGACTGGGGTTGGCGGAGCGGATGGGGCTAGAACAGTTGTAGCGGCAGCATAAGGTGATGTCATACAGCATAAGGTGATGTCATACAAACAGGATGGAGGTGTTCAAACTTCTGCCTAGCCTCAGTGTAGGTCAGTCGGTCCAGGGTCTTGTACTCCATGGTTTCTCCTTCTTTGTGTAAGATCCTGCAGTCTGGTGAGCAAGGGGATTAATGCTCTCCACAGTTTTAATGCAGACAGGAGGTGGGACACATGGAGTATTGGGATGTGAAGGACGTCAACAATCTCAAACACGTGATGCTGGAAGTACACCGGGAAGACATATGGCCAGACTTCCAGCATTTAAAACACCGCATTGGGGGAGGGATATATGGCTTGACATCACAGCGGTAGAAAATCACATTGACTTTCTCGGGCAATGTATCACCTTCGAAGGCCATGATAAATGCACCGGTGGCAACCTGATTATCCCTCGGACCGCAGTGGACACGCCAGATGAAATGTCCACCTTGCCACTCCAAATTAGTGTGCAGCTCATCATCAGACTGCAAAAGAAGGTCCCTGTGAAATATGATACCCTGGACCATATTTAAGCTCTTATGGGGCATGATGGTTACAAAAACATTCCCCAGCTTGTCACAAGCGAGTAACGTCTATGACTGGGCAGAGGATACTGTTTTGATCAAGATTGACCAAGATCTCATTTTGGACAATCCCTCCAACTCCCCAAACTTGTCCTCTAAAAGCTCAACAAAAAACTGAGGTTTCCTCATCATGAAACATTTCCCACTAGCTCTTGAACATACAATGTACCGGGGCGAATAAGATCCGCTGCCATTCTTAGCCTAACATTCCTCCTGTGGTGTGGCCAGGGAGGGGAACGATTTGGGATCGTACTTCTGTACGTTGAATAAAGCTTGTCAATGCTTAGAGGTTGCTAGTGTTTCACCACCATCAAGAGATGATGGACTACACTTCATCGCATGTCGTCCGCCTCGATGCCATCCATTCCGACCAGGGGCCCTCCCTACAGGTGCCACCCAGCCACAGCAAAGGCCACCTAGCAGGATGGCCATTGCCGGGAGTCCCGATGCCCCACGGGGTGGGCATCTACCGTGTGGCATACGTGGGAGTTAACAGTGCAGGCATCAGCAGAGCAATCCCTGTGTGGTCAGGAGGCTACAACCAACAGGGTACATGGCGGCCCCACCACAACGGACTGGCTACCGTGCTGGATATCAGGTGCAAAGAAGTCCACAGTCATCGTCAACACAGAAAGTGATACAGCATAGTGGGTGGAGAAAAATGCACCCAGGAAGGTGTCCCCACCCAAGAGATGGAGAATGAGGGGGATTGAAATGCGACGACGAGAAAGTGGGCTAAAGGTCACAATGCACGATGGACACAATGCACCATGCAAGGCACCCTTCCCCAATTGGCTGGCTCTTCGGGAAAATTTTGAAGAATGGCTGTGGTTCATGCCTATACAGAGGATGGGTAATTTCCTGTTGCACTACCTTCCTTTCCTTGTTCGCAGGTCTCTCTCTTCGAACAGATGGTGGTACTATTCCTGCGAGGTGGTAAAGCCGTTCGACTGGAGTGGATATCAAGCAACCCCTTATAATTCTGCAGGTTTAGTTGAGACCTACATCCACCTGTTTGGGATGAGTCCAATTCTACCACACGGGACTGGCATATGCCGCAGAATAGCAAGTGCCATTACGGATGTTTGGATAGTTTCAGGTTGACTGCCCCACTGTGATAGGATCGGCCAGTTAACATAGAAGAGTGTTCCTGGTGGAAACTTTGGACTTGCATTTCATGCAGTGATTTTTGAAAGTGAGATATCTATCAAGTTTCACTCCTAGGTATTTTGGAGTCTTGCAGTGTTCCAGTTCAACCCCAGATCATACTATTTTCAACTTGCTGCATAGGTTCCACAACAGAGCTTGCAGCAGCAGCAACCAGTGCCACAACAACACACAACACTTGAAACAGCAGCTAGTAACAAACGTTATGAAGCAGCAGCTAATGATACCTGCATAGACATCTGTTCCTATGTCCACTAGTTCCAGACTTAGTGTTTGTGCAACAAATCTTGCTGTGGTGGATGCAAACTCGAATATGACGCAGAAACAAAAAACAGTTTCATACAAAAGAGTGAAGATAGCTGTCGAAACTCAGAAATTTTCCAATTCATCACTGATATGATGAGCTATCCCGTTAACCCAGTGATGGCAGCATAACTTACGTAACTCTTTACCACACTTTCCCTGAGTTTCGCTCTAGTGGGAGGGGAGGGTGTGGTGGTGAAATTATTTCAAGTATAAAACATAGTTACTGACAGAGATAGTTCATATTTTTGACTTTCATACCTGAAAGTTTAGTGCTCTCTGCATCTCCATATTGCTCAGGCATGTTCACTATATAGCTCTGTATTTTGTGTATATAGCTGAGCGCTAATTCTTATTGTGGTTAACATTTCCACAAACATTTATGCTACAGTTTGACAATTTCAGGTTATAACTGTAAAATAACAAACCCACATTTATAGCATTTGTACATTTATCTAAAGCTTTTGTCAGTGTTGCCCATCACACACTCTTAAAAAAATTCTGAAGTTATCAGGAACTCCATAGGATAGACCTGCATGAAGAGCTACACTCAAGCACTCTTTAGACTGAAGACGACGACGACGACCACCACCACCACCACCACCACCACCACCACCAACAACAACAACAACAACAACAACAACAGTGATAAAACACAAGGAGCAGACAGTTAGCTACACCTTGAACAGAAATTCAACTGCAATTCAACAGAAATCCAACTGCAGTTCAAAATATGCTCCAAGAAATGATTCTGGAGCCAAATGAGGGACCTGAGCAGAAAATCGGCAATTCTGTGATACAATAGGTAACTCTCCCATCTACTAAGGATAAAATTTTGTAGAGATGGCTCCAGAAAGTGCATATAGGAAATCAAGAAATAGCTAAAATAGACAAGAATATCAAGGTGTTAGTGATAAATTGTTAAATCATTAACAAAAAAAAAAAAATCAAAGTTTACCGCTATTAAAAGGCTGTACTGGGAACTGAGCATTGTTGAAAATCAGAAACAGACAGTACTGATATCTTCAGGGCAAATATAAGTGTTTACTGAACAAAAACTAAATGATTATTGCAAGGCATTATTGGTCGGAAAACCCTGTCTATTGTTGTTCAGCTGCCTAGTGCTATTATTTCTATTTGGCGTTTCTTCAGCAACTTGTGCATCAATGAAGACGAGGTGAAATGATTAAAACAACAGAAACACCCAGCCCTCGAGTGAAATGACACTAACCATTACGCTACGAAGTGCAAACAGTGTTAACTAAAAATACATGCTCTATGGGATGGGAATTGAGTATCTTAAATAAACTAAGGTACATTCTTTTGAATATTACTCACCACACTCAAGCTGTAGATGTAAATAATAACTTTAGAGAAAACTGATGTGATCCATTACGTATGATTCAAAGTTATACTAAAATAGTCAGAGGAAATTTTAATCAAGCCAAAAATGATTAAAAGAATTTAACCTTTATAAGTGGTGGACTTTGTGCTGTAAGGCAATTACAAAAACTTTTTTATGAAAATTACCTAGAACAACGACTTATTTACAGGAGAGACCCAAACTTGCTGAGAATGTTCACATAGAAACTGGGATCAACGCAGTTGTAGCAACAATGGTCACCAAGATAGAATTCAAAGGGCAAGGGAATACAAGCAGAATAGCTAGAGGTTCATTAAAATGATACAGAGGCTGTGGAGTTGTCTCACTTCTCAGAAAGGAACTAGAACCAGTAGATTCATGCAGTGAGTACATAATGGAACTGTGGCTCAAGTCCAATGGGATAGGTGACAAAAACTGTACCTAGCAAAATATTAAAAGTTGGTAGAGATTCTCCTTGGTGCATAGACAATATCAGAAAGCTTCTCAAGGATCAGTTATTGTATAATAAGTACAAAACAAAGTGTGGGTAAGATAACCACAATAAATAACACGAAATCAGAATTGCTGAGTAAGAACACAATATATTTTCTTGCAAATAATGACATAGTATTGACATCCGTTTAGAGCATCAGTCATTGTGAATGTTACAAAAAGACAGACTGAATTATGCCGATTGGTCCAAACAGCGAACCACTGTGCCAGCCAAAGGGAACACACTACACTCGAAGCATTTGTCACACTTCTACTCCCTTCAGGCTCTTGGTGTGGTAGTAGTGATGGTGATGGTGGTGGTGTAGGTGTCACTGAAATGGGTGTCTTGTTGACCTCACACATCACATCTAGTCATGGAAGACAGGAGTGCAAGCTGGCAAGTAAGCTAGTGTAACTCTTTCAAATGGCACTGTTGTGCACTTGCTGTAGTATAAGATTTTCATAGTGAAATTTTCACTCTGCAGAGGATTATACCCTGATTTTAAACTTTCTCGTATTTTAAAACTGTGTGCTGGATCGAGATTTGAACTCAGGACCTTTGTGTTTCGTGGGTAAGTGCTCTACCTACTGAACTACCCAAGCATGACTCACGACCTGTCCTCACAGCTTTATTTCTGCCAGAAGCTCATCTCCTACCTCCTGAACTTCACAGAAGTTTCATATCGGCACACACTCCACTGCTAAGTAAAAATTAATTCCAGAAACAATCCCCCAGGCTGTGGCTAAGCCATGTCTCTGCACTATCCTTTCTTCCAGGAGTGAACTTGTGTGAAGTTTGGTAGGAAGGAGATGAGGTACTGGCAAAAACAAAGCTGTGAGGATGGGTCGTGAGCAGTGTTAGGGTAGCTCAGTTAGTAGAGCACTTGCCTATGAAAATCAAAGGTCCCAAGTTTGAGTCTTGCTCTCTGCCAGGAAGTTCCAAGACTTGCATAGTATTTTCATTATGCTTTAAGGTTGATGAGGACAATAATAAGGAAGTTCTACAGGCAAGCAGACAGCTTCTGTCATTAACATCACACGTGGGCATGTTTTTGAATGATTATGAAGGAAAATGTTAGCTTCTCAATGGTGGAATCCTGGTGTAGGACAAAGCTTGGAGATCTGCCAACTAACTTGTTGCAGTAGGGGCAGCAGTTCAGCAGTGGAGAGGAATTATTGTGGTACAAAAACTGATGCAAGTTGCAGTATAAATCCATAGACCATCTCAGCTGTAGACGTTCCAATGTCTCACTTGATGGCACTGCAGACACTGACTAGTGCTGCTATCCAAGTCTGTCACGGGCATGTAAGAGCAGTTCAGAGTGTCCTTTGCCAGCACTCTACCACCCAATTGCTAGCTGGGTACTAAACTATTAACGTAATGGTGTTGGAATCGACATAATTTAGCAAGTTCCAAAAACAGGGCTGACCTGAATTGTGACACATACCAAGCAACTGAAACAGGTGATCCATGTAGTGAGGAATGTTCTGGCTGCTGTTCCTGCAGGAGTGGCCATGACGGGGTGTGCCAATCAGTTGTTGTAAAGATATATCTGAATTCTACGGCAGAGTGGTTTGTGAATATGGCCAACTTTGGCTGTTGGCATTCTAAAAATGATTTATTTCACGAGGAAAACATACCTGTCCTTGATAAGCTTAAATATGATGTTATTTCCCTGGAGTGCAAGGTTGTAACCGGAGTCCAATATCTGCTTTGCGAAAACCGGCAGGTACGAAAGGTCTAACAGAACACCTAGAGGCATTGCACTTTTTTGGGTTCCTGCTAGTGGGACACTTTTAAGCTAAATTTTTGTCTCTCCACTTGTCACATGTTCTTGGAGCTCCACATCACCTGCTTGTGCTGCAGTCAATTTGTCGAAACATAGTATACAAAAATGCATTTAGCCTTGAAAAATAGTTGGCAACAATGTTATCTGGCTCTCTTACACATTTCAAATCTGTAGTAAACTGATTGACAAATTCTAACTACCAAAATTACCACGAGGGAAAAAGTTCAGTTAGGTCTTTCGCAGACAGAAGTGATGGGACTGTAGTCAGCGTATACTGCAAACAGGCATGCTTCCACACACAGGCAAAAGTTCTGGATGGCATTGTATATTGTGAGCAACTCCTGATCATAAGTACTCCATCTCTTCTGAGCATCAGTCAGCTTATAAGGGAGGGGGTGGGAGATCCAAGGATTGCCATGTGCCATTAACTTTCTACTGATGTGTATAGGCCGTGCCTGGGTTCGATTCCCGGCGGCGTCAGGGATTTTCTCTGCCTCGTGATGACTGGGTGTTGTGTGATGTCCTTAGGTTAGTTAGGTTTAAGTAGTTCTAAGTTCTAAGGGACTGATGACCAAAGATGTTAAGTCCCATAGTGCTCAGAGCCATTTGAACCATTTGATGTGTATAGGCTGTGCCAAAAGAAAACAAAGTGTGGGTTATTCATCAGTCATCATATTTAATTATGGTTATAATTTGTCTAATAGGTTGCAGTTCTGAATGTTGAATTAAAGTTAATTTTCGAAAACATCGAAGTGCGATACAGTATTGTACAAACCAAAGTTTTTGCCAATCATGCTAATATGATTGAGGATGTAATAATTTGTCTCTAGAAATTACACAGATAGAAGTGTTGTGAAGTTATGCTCAGGCAGTTAGAGATAATAGGGTTGATTTGGGGGAGGAGACCAAACTGCAAGGTCATCGGTCTCATCAAATTAGGGAAACATGGGGACGGAAGTTGTCCGTGCCCTTTCAAAGGAACCACCTCAATCGGTCAGGCAGTTAGAGATTGCTCTTTATGTCAAAAACAGAAGACAAGGAACTTTAATGCTTTGCAGTTAAACTGGTCTCTCTTTCCAACCATTAAGTACAGGATCTACTCTCTTTCTATTTTCTCTAACCTACCTCCTATGCTCACACATATTTCCTCTTTTCTTGTTAAATTGTAGAAACCCTTAAGTCCCCTGCAGTGTACTGCATTGGTCATTATTCAAGACCAACCAAACTAAGTTATGCCTCATGAGGCTAGGATGTGCTCAGCTCATATCTCAAGCTCACAACCAGCTTTAAAATATACAATTATGGTTTGTGGGCAACCCTGTTAATTATTTTAGCTCACCTGACTAGTTTTAAGGGAATATAAGCCACTGTTACACTGTGGCCTGAAACTATAACTTCTGATGACAATAAGTGAGCAGTGGTGAATGAGGAGTGTAGCGCACTTGCAAATAAACATTAGTTGCAAAAATTATGATGGCACATCATTTATAACTGCTGTCAATACTTTCTGTATATAAATGCTGAGTCATCATCTCATCTCTGAGGAGATGGTATTTGTTATATTATAGGTTGAGGGAATGTTAGTGACAGCAGGTGGCCGGATGCCCTTCCTGACACCAGAATCCCCCCCGACCCACTGCTATACTATTGAACTTCAGTTAGTTTGTGAGGCTGCAAAAGACCAGCAATTATCTCAGTCATTCTCTCCTCCAAGTTAGCAAAATTGGAGTCTGTGATAGCTGTCACCTTTGACCTTTTATTTTCTTCTAGCATTTCCAGTTTCTCATGAGTGTATGAGATTTGTTCGTGAATCATTCCTTTAAGTTTCTACTCGTTAACCTCTCTCAACTGCTTTACATCCTTATAAACCTCTTTAAATGGTTTCTTAGCACTTTTCTCTTAGGACTGCATTGTTTAGTTACTTGCAGCCACAACTCCTCAGTTAATCCCAACTATTGTTGTTTGCAATTTGGAAATTGAAATGTGCATTTCCTTTTCCTATTTTCTAGATTCCATTATATATTTTTCTAAATTCATATTCATTGTAGATAGTTCAGTTCTAAGATTTCCTATGTTTCTATTTATCTCTTCTACATCTACATGACTACTCTGCAATTCACATTTAAGTGCTCGGCAGAGGGCTCGTCGAACCACAATCATACTATCTCTCTACCATTCCACTCCCGAACAGCGCGCGGGAAAAACGAACACCTAAACCTTTCTGTTCGAGCTCTAATTTCTCTTATTTTATTTTGATGATCATTCCTACCTATGTAGGCTGGGCTCAACAAAATATTTTCGCATTCGGAAGAGAAAGTTGGTGACTGAAATTTCGTAAATAGATCTTGCCGCGACGAAAAACGTCTTTGTTGTAATGACTTCCATCCCAATTAGTGTATCATATCTGCCACACTCTCTCCCCTACTATGTGATAATACAAAACGAGCTGCCCTTTTTTGCACCCTTTCGATGTCCTCCGTCAATCCCACCTGGTAAGGATCCCACACTGCGCAGCAATATTCTAACAGAGGACGATCAAGTGTAGTGTAAGCTGTCTCTTTAGTGGACTTGTTGCACCTTCTAAGTGTCCTGCCAATGAAACGCAACCTTTGGTTCGCCTTCCCCACAATATTATCTACGTGGTATTTCCAACTGAAGTTGTTCGTAATTTTAACACCCAGGTACTTAGTTGAATTGACAGCCTTGAGAATTGTACTATTTATCGAGTAATCGAATTCCAACGGATTTCTTTTGGAACTCATGTGGACCACCTCACACTTTTCGTTATTTAGCGTCAACTGCCACCTGCCACACCATACAGCAATCTTTTCTAAATCGCTTTGCAACTGATACTGGTCTTCGGATGACCTTACTAGACAGTAAATTACAGCATCATCTGCGAACAACCTAAGAGAACTGCTCAGATTGTCACCCAGGTCATTTATATAGATCGGCAACAGCAGAGGTCCCAGGACACTTCCCTGGGGAACACCTGATATCACTTCAGTTTTACTCGATGATTTTCCGTCTATCACTACAAACTGCAACCGTCCTGACAGGAAATCACGAATCCAGTCACACAACTGAGACGATACCCCATAGGCCCGCAGCTTGATTAGAAGTCGCTTGTGAGGAACGGTGTCAAACCTTTCCGGAAATCTAGAAATACGGAATCAACTTGAGATCCGCTGTCGATAGCGGCCATTACTTCGTGCGAATAAAGAGCTAGCTGCGTTGCACAAGAACGATGTTTTCTGAAACCATGCTGGTTACGTGTCAATAGATCATTCCCTTCGAGGTGATTCATAATGTTTGAATACAGTATATGCTTCAAAACCATACTGCAAACCAACGTCAATGATATAGGTCTGTAGTTAGATGGATTACTCCTACTACCCTTCTGTAGGTACAGATCTATCGGTGAGCGAGCGGTTGTATATGAGTGCTAAGTAGGGAGCTATTGTATCAGCGTAATCTGAAAGAAACCTAATCGGTATATAATCTGGACCTGAAGACTTGCCCGTATCAAGCGATTTGAGTTGCTTCGCAACCCCTAAGGTATCTACTTCTAAGAAACTCATGCTAGCAGCTGTTCGTGTTTCAAATTCTGGAATATTCCATTCATCTTCCCTGGTGAAGGAATTTCGGAAAACCGCATTCAATAACTCCGCTTTAGCGGCACAGTCGTCGGTAACAGTACCATCGGCACTGCGCAGCGAAGGTATTGACTGCGTCTTGCCGCTTGTGTACTTTACATACGACCAGAATTTCTTCGGATTTTCTACCAAATTTCGAGACAATGTTTCGTTGTGGAACCTATTAAAGGCATCTCGCATTGAAGTCCGTGCCAAATTTCGCGTGTCTGTAAATTTTAGCCAATCTTCGGGATTTTGCGTTCTTCTGAACTTCGCATGCTTTTTCCGTTGCCTCTGCAACAGAGTTTGGACCTATTTTGTGTACCACAGGGGATCAGTTCCATCTCTTACCAATTTATGAGGTATGAATCTCTCAATTGCTGTTGCTACTATATATTTGAATTTGAGCCACATCTCGTCTACATTTGCAAAGTCAGTTCGGAAGGAATGGAGATTGTCTCTTAGGAAGGCTTCTAGTGACACTTTATCCGCTTTTTTAAATAAAATTATTTTGCGCTTCTTTCTGGTGGATTTGGAAGAAACGGTATTGAGCCTAGCTACAACAACCTTGTGATCACTAATCCCTTTATCAGTCATGATGCTCTCTATCAGCTCTGATTGTTTGTGGCTAAGAGGTCAAGTGTGTTTTCGCAACCATTTACAATTCGCGTGGGTTCGTGGACTAACTGCTTGAAATAATTTTCAGAGAAAGCATTTAGGACAATCTCGGAAGATGTTTTCTGTCTACCACCGGTTTTGAACAAGTATTTTTGCCAACATATCGAGGGAAGGTTGAAGTCCCCACCAACTATAACCGTATGAGTGGGGCATTTATTTGTTACGAGATTCAAATTTTCTCTGAACTGTTCCGCAACTATATCATCGGAGTCTGGGGGTCGATTATTAACTTAGTTCAGCTGTTAAGTATAACCTCCACCCATACCAATTCGCATGGAGTATCTACTTCGACTTCACTACAAGATAAACCACTACTGACAGACACAAACACTCCACCACCAATTCTGCCTAATCTATCTTTCCTGAACACCGTCTGAGACTTCGTAAAAATTTCTGCAGAACTTATTTCAGGCTTTAGCCAGCTTTCTGTACCTATAACCATTTCAGCTTCTGTGCTTTCTATTAGCGCTTGAAGCTCAGGGACTTTCCCAGAACAACTACAACAATTTACAACTACAATTCCGACTGTTCCTTGATCCAAGCACGTCCTGTATTTGCCATGCACCCTTTGAGATTGCAGCCCACCCTGTACTTTCCCGAGGCCTTCTAACCTAAAAAACCGCCCAGTCCACGCCACACAGCCTCCACTACCCGTGTAGCTGCCAGCTGAGTGTAATGAACTCCTGAGCTATTCAGCGGAACCCGAAACCCCACCACCCTATGGCGCAAGTCAAGGAATCTGCAGCCAACACGGTCGCAAAACCGTCTAAATCTCTGATTCAGACCCTCCACCCGGCTCTGCACCAAAAGTCCGCATTCGGTTCTGTCAATGATGCTGCAGATGGTGAGCTCTGCCTTTATCTTGTAAGCAAGACCAGCAGCCTTCACCAAATCAGATAGCCGCTGGAATCCAGAGAGAATTTCCTCAGATCCAAAGCGACACACGTCATTAGTGCCGACATGTGCTACCACCTGCAGCTGGCTGCACCCTGTGCTCTTCATGGCATCCGGAAGGACCCTTTCCACATCAGGAATGACTCCACCCGGAATGCACACGGAGTGCACACTGGATTTCTTCCCCTCCTTAGCCGCCATATTCCTAAGGGGCCCCATTACGTGCCTAATATTGGAGCTCCCAACTACCAATAAGCCCACTCTCTGTGATTGCCCGGACCTTGAAGACTGAGAACCATCCTCTGAAACAGGGCAGGCAGCTGCATCTGGCTCAGCCAGAGACAGTGCCTGAAACCTGTTTGTCAGACGCACTGGGGAGGCTTTCTGATCAGCCTCCGGGGAAGTCTTTCGCTGCCTGCCACGCCTTGGAACGACCTCACAATCAACCACAGGCGAGGGCTCAGCCCCACTGCAAGCAGCAACCGGGGCAACCACAGCGGCAGACCAATCTGGGGACAGACGGGACGAGGTTGACATCCCCGTGATACCCAAGTCCGGTTCCCCACAGTGGTGCCTATTGGCAACAGCCTCACGCTGCGCGACCGAAGTCAGCGCCGCTTGCAGCTGTGAGCGAAGGGATGCCAACTCAGCCCTCATCTGAACACAGCAATCACAGTCAGTTGTCTTATCTAATTTCACAGTCGTCTTCTCCGCAAACACTCTCAATACCTCTTCTACTGGTTGCAACATCTTCCAGGTGATTACAGGTATACATCAAACAATAGTAAATGTACTACCAAACCTTCACTGCAGCCAACTGCCTCAGAATTGGCCTCACATTGCACCAAACTAACAAACTTCATCAGACAACTGCACTCCTGATTATCTCACCTGTGCACCACAACAGTGCTATTAGGAATGAAAAAGAAAAATGGGGGAAAAAAAACAAAAACAGTTTGAGGCAAATACTATTCACCAAAGGTTTGCCACAATATCGCCACATAGCACTGCCGACAAGGTACTAGTGTGTCGCAATTGATGAATTGCATGAACTGCTATGCTGCTGTTGCTATTGCTGCCGCTTAGTAAACGATCGCCCAAACCATAAGCAGCTGCCACACGTCGACGCAGAATCACTGGCGCAAAAGTGGCGGCCTTCTCAATCGTATACTTCATATTTTCTTCTCATTCTCGGGTACTGTTGGAGGAGTTAATATATATCCTTCAACTGTTTATTGTTCCTCACGAAATTTCCGATTCAACTGCAATGCTAGTAATAACTAAAGCATAGAGTAATTGGAGTTATTGACTGGTTGCTATGAAGAACAACTGCAAATTCCAGAGAAAATGTTCTTTGCAAGGCAATAATTTCCTTTTAATTTTGAATTCTTCTAACCTTCTCAATCAAATGTTAATACTTACTAACACAGACACATCCGATCGCCCAATCAAAGTCTCCAGAAACATGACGTGCCTACGTCTGTAATGGTCTGTTTATGTGTGTATATATTTTATGGTCACTGTAGATTATAAACTTTACCTTTTTGCACTTGGAAGCAGTTGCAGAAGTACTGTGACACAGGTATGTTGGCTTCAGACTCCTTTTTCTCCATTGTGATGCCTGTGCCAGCCTGAAAAGTTACTTAAAAGACTAGCTTCTACTGAATGATTTCAGACTCCTCTCCTTTGCAATACGTGTATTCAGTTTCAATTACAACAACTACATTGCATCTTTCATGGTTCCTTACAACCTCAAGTTATAGAACAATAGCGTTTTACATCTCTCGTACATCAGTGGTGTCAACCTGAGACCAACTTTTCCTCATAAAGACATCAACAGTAAAGTTTCCAATTCCTGGACCACAGCACATCTCCTAGACACACGAAACCAGCACAGAACAACCACTCACTGCAGCAAGTGCCACAATGTGCCATCTGAAGACCCATTTCATGGATACATTGCATCCACCCCGGCACATGGTACAAGTACAATGAAAAAAAAAAAAAAAAAAAAAAAAAAAAAAAAAAAAAAAAAAAAAAAAAAAAAAAAAAAACCTCCGTGCACAGAAGGCAGGTCCAAATGTCTACTAAATTGAAAAGAAAATTCCTTTTAAAAGTCATTAGCCCAAAGCGACCTGTTACACCTCAGTGTCAGTGACGGACGGTGTTCTGTTCACTATAGGCCTTCCACAAAGATAAGTAATGGGCGGTGCAAGCTGGAGGAGATTCCATCATGTTCTGGGAACATTTTAATTCCAGAGCAACTGGGCATTTTGTTGAAGTAATTATATCAGAACAGCTTGATCAAACTGTTTGATAATCCGGTTGTCAGCTTAATGAAGACTATAACATTACCAGCCTTGTCTTCCAATATTATAGTTTTCCCATCCATCAGAATAAAACTGGAACTCTTATTGGTGATGAGAGGGGGAGGGGGGGGGTGCAGATTGGCCATGGGACAGAACTGACAATACGTTTACATATTCATAATTTATACAAGTGATTAAAAAATTTCTTATCAAAAACTAGAAACATCTTTTAATTCCAATAACGAAAAATATTTCTTTTAACTTAGATCTGCTGCCTCACCGACTGGAAATGGCAAAGAAGATTGGGGCAACATCTACACTTCGTATCCGCTCTGCTGATAAACAAAAAACTGTTAAAGAAATAGTCAGTCTCTTAAAATGTGAGCCACACATTTCCATTGAATGCAGTGGATCAGAGAATGGTATATGTTTGGCAGTATTGGTAAGTATATGTAATGTTATCACACAATTAAGCAACACAATACATGTGAGGTTAGGCAAGTCCACAGAAACAGTCAAAGCATACAACTGATCATGAGTATATGTGACCCTGAAGTGGAAAGCCTTCTGAATCATAAGTGCAAAAATCATCAGATACATTACATTCGCCAGTAATGTAATTATGGGTCAAGTCTTTGGTCTGTAAATAATACTAAATGTGGACTGCCTTACAATGCCTCAAAATCTTTTCATTCAAACAATTTGTCCACAATGGAATAACAACAAGAGGAGGCGGGGAGTTGCAGACAAACACAATGAAAACCACTTTTAAATATTAAAGCTTTCGGACAAAGTCCTTCTTATGCAGTAGAAAATACATGTGGTAGGGCAGTTGGGAACTAGCACCTTGAGTGGTGGGCATGTGTGTGGAAGTTGTGACTGTGATTTGTGTGTGTGTGTGTGTGTGTGTGTGTGTGTAGTTTTTACTGCAGATGAGGACTTTGTCCAAAAGCCTTAATACTTTAGCAAATCATTTTCATTCTGCATGTCAGTGACAATGCCTCCTCTGTACTGTCAGTGGCAATCTATCCTTTCTATACTGTTGTTTCTTCTTTCTTCATTTATTTGATTGCCAGATTTTAAACATTTTGATATTGTGTCATATGTTTTTGTTGATAGCAGATGGTGAAACCTAATATTGGTGCATGGCACATTCTCCTCCAGTAGCACCAAGTACCCAATACCTTCACACCCCTCACTGATATGGGCAAGACACCAATACCAATGTTGGATGCCCCACTTTGTGAGGAAGTATATAGCAGTTTCAGACCTAGCTTTTGACACTAACAAAGTATCTGGTATGAGACACTTTACGTCACCTCCTCTCTTGCCACTGCCAGTCAAAATTAAGTGATAACTTCTTCTGCCACAAGGATTTGAACTGGTTATCTCCCCACTGCGAGTTGCTGCCTCAGCTTGTGCTGCATCACTTGTTCATGGACATTTAAAATAAACAAATATGTAGCACTCATTTGAAGACTTAATTACCTGGGATGACAAGAAGTAATAACTAAGTAAAAGAATTTGGGACACGAAAGGACATATGAGTTAAACAAAACACGTATTGCCTTGGTCACGTATGAAGTTTCATCATAATTCCTCTATTAAAAATACACAAATCTGCAATATTTCTTTCAGGCAACAGCGCCAACAGGTGTGGTTATGCTGGTTGGAAACAGTCCACCAGAAGTAAAAGTGCCTTTGATAGAAGCCAGCTTGAAGGAAGTTGACATACGAGGCATATTTCGCTATAGCAATACGTAAGTTATTTCTACTATGTAATCAAACTGGGGGAATATTTATTATTTTAAGAAATTTTGGAAATTTGTGGTAAGTTCCTATGGGACCAAACTGCTGAGTTCATCGGTCCCTAGGCTTACACACTACTTAATCTAACTTATGCTAAGGACAACACACACAGCGATGGCCAAGGGCTACCCCGCGCGGCTACTATTTTAAGAAATGTGTCTCGTTTACAAAATTTTAAAACAGCTACCACGTATTTTATGCATTGTTGGTTCTAGTTTGCTAAAAAAATCTTCTCACAGTGAATCTTTGCAATAAATAAGAATCATTCTATTTTCCAAAATGAATGAAGTTTTTAAAAAAAATTGTGCCACAGTATAAATTAATTTTCCAATAACAAAATGCAACAGCACTGTTTACTTCAGTTACTTGTAGCCCATCACATCACTAGTGAAGAAATACACATTTGTTGTCTCTTAGCCCTCTCCACTTGGGGTCTTAGTGATCTGCCTTTCCTAACTAACCTTCGCCACCCATACTCTCTTCCATGAAGAAGGAACTAAAAGTTTCCAAGCATAGATAATTTTAAACATGTCCATTGGCTATATTTGAATTTCACCCCCAAAAGGTATAGAAAGGGCAGTCATTCTCTCACAATGCAATTTTACTTTTTCCAAGTGTGTTTTCATTACGACACGAATGAATATTAAATATCATTAACATTAAACTTAATTACATTCAGTATAATTGTTTTGAATGTCATAACTAAAGGAAAAGTGGTACAGGTTAATAATACGCAAACACAAGAGCTGCATAGAGAGAGAGAGAGAGAGAGAGAGAGAGAGAGAGAGAGAGAGAGAGAGAGAGAGTGTGTGTGTGTGTGTGTGTGTGTGTGTGTGTCAGGCTACTACTTTCCTGACCTGCATGTACACAATAACTGAAGCTTAACCCACACTGTATTTCATTTAACTTTCATTCAGGTTGTCTTTCATACTAATATAATTTTACTTCTGTTAAGTGCTGCATCTCTCATTTCCTTCAGATGAGATACAAGTTAGTCAACATTAATATAGTGTGTAAAATAAGCCACATTATTGTTCTGAAAATGAGACAAGAAATTCTGGAAGGATAAATACAGTACCCACTTTGCCACCAAGCAGTGCTTCAGTAAATCTGTAACAATGGCATATGTGCTCTGAGCTATCAGATCAATAGGGTCTGTCCAGCATAAAACCAAAACTTCATTTCTCTATGAAGATTCCCCTGAAAAGGGATGATCTAAAGGGCGATTCAGAAAACACAAATAACGCGAATCAAAACCGCTGGATTCAATGGACAAGGGAAGTAAAATTGGGTGTATGCTGCAAGAACTGAAACTAGTGGTCATATAAATGCTGATAACAATATGTAACAATATTATGAGAAGGAAAGTTGCCACTCACCATACAGCAGTGATGCTGAGTCACAGATAGGCACAATTAAAAGACTCTCATAATTATAGCTTTCAGCCATTAAGGTCTTCATCAGCAACAGAAACACATACACCACACACTCACGAACAATTTGACTCGTTCCACATCATTACGAAATATCGTATTCATGATCCATGGAACTAGTATTAATCTAATCTAATCTCATCTACTCAACTCACACGCACAACTGCAGTCTCAGGCAACTGAATCCACACTGAGCAGCAGCACCAGTGCACAATGAGAGTGGTGACTGGGTGGGGGTAATGAGTAGGCTGGAGCAGGGAGGGGGAGGGATAGTATGGTGGGACTGGTGGACAGTGAAGTGCTAAGGATAGAGGGGGGCCAGGGGTGAGGTTGGGGGGGGGGGGGGGGGGAGAAATAAAAAGACAGTGAGGTGGTGGAATGACAGCTCTGTAGTGCTGGAATGGGAACAGGGAAGAGGCCTGATGGGTGAGGACAGTGTCTAATGAACCTTGAGGCCAGGAGGGTCACAGGAACGCGGGATCGTAGCAGGGAAAGTTCTCACCTGCACAATTCAGAAAAGCTGGTGTTGATGGGAAGGATCCATATGGCACAGGCTGTGAAGCAATCACTGAAATAAAGGATAACATGTTTGGCAGCGTGTTCAGCGACAGGGTGATCCACTCGTTTCTAGACCACAGTTTGTCGGTGGCCATTCAAGTGGACAGAGAGGTTGTTAGTTGTCGTGCCTATATAGACTGCAGCACAGTGGTTCAGTGGTTACAGCTTAGCTTCTAAATCACATGACTGGTTTCACAGCTAGCCCCACCTTTGATGGGATAGGTGATGTTAGTGACCAGACTGGAGTAGATGGTGGTGGGAGGATGTATGGGGTAGGTCTTGCATCTGGATCTATTACAGGGGTATGAGCCATGAGGTAAGGGACTGGGAGCAGGGGTTATGTAAGGATGGACGAGTATGTTGTGTAGGTTCGGTGGACTGTGGAATACCACTGTGGGACGGGTAGGAAGGATAGTGGGCAAGACATTTCTCATTTCAGGGCACAACAAGAGGTAATCGAAACCCTGCCGGAGAATGTAATTCAGTTGCTCCAGTCCTGGGTGATACTGAGTTACGAGGGGAATGCTAGATGCAAGACTCGCCCCATAAATTTTCCCACCACCACCTACTCCAGTCCGGTCACTAACATTACCTATCCCACCAAAGGCAGAACTTAACTGGGAAACCAGTCATGTGATTTATAAGCTAAGTTGCAACCACTGTGCTGCATTCTATGCAGGCATGATAACTAACAAGCTGTTCCATAAAATTTCGGGCATGCAGACACATAAATTCAACAGTCTTTGCACCACAAAAATATGAAGCTACATGACTAACAAGCTGTCTGTCTACATGAATAGCCACCAATAAACTGTGTCCAAGAAACAAGCAGGCCACCCTGTTGCTGAACACGCTGCCAAACATGATATCCTTCAATTCAGTGGCTGCTTCACAGCCTGTGCCACATGGATCCTTCCTACCAAAACCAGCTTTTCTGAATTGCACAGGTGGGAACTTTCCCTGCAACACATCCTACGTTCCCGTAACCCTCCTGGCCTCAACCTTCATTAGTCAATGTCCTCGCCTATCCAGGCCCTTCCCTGTTCCCATACCAGCACTACACAGCCATCGTTCCACAACCACACGCAGTCTTTTTATTTCTCTCCTTTTCCACTACCTTCCCCCCACCTCTCCCAGCCCTCCATCTAACTTGCAGCACTTCACTGTCTGCCCCGTCGCTCCAATCATGCACTGGTGCTGCTGCTCGCAGTGCAGTTTCAGTTGCCCGAGACTGCAGTTGTGTGTGTGTGTGTGTGTGTGTGTGTTGTTGACAAAGGCCTTAATGGCCAAAAGCTATAATTGTGAGAGTCTTTTAGTTGTGCCCATCTGCGACTCAGCATCTCCGCTATATGGTGAGTAGCAACTTCCCTTCTCATAATATTGTTACGTTCCATCCTGGATTTTCCATTGTTTGATTTTAGCCTGGTAACAGTATGTCTTGATACACAGTTTCTGTCACACAAATTATATCAGAAATGATATTCTCTTCTCACGCGGACAATGTACCTAGTTAAAATAAACATTATAGTAAAATTCATGAATGATGGCAGTTTACACAGGTTGCGGCATGGATGAGATTTGCACTGTTGCTGGTTCCAAGTGAAAGTTGCTATAAGGTCATACACGTGCGCTTGAAGAAAATGTGTGTCCTGTACATTGTCTCTCACTTGCTTATGTAGTATCCCAACAAATGTAATACAAATTCATTAAATAATCATTATGATCACTTTTAATGATGGCACTGGTTATGACTTTAATGATGGCACTGTTTATGACATTCACAGCGGAATGCTCAGAACACTGTGGAACGCTCACTGGCTGTCGGGGAATGAGTGACGAAGGTGTGTTGAACAAGCCTGACCTCAACTGTCATAATTAATAACTCCAGCTATTTTTTGAATCTGACTGAAGTAGTTGGACAGACTACTACAGAAGCCAGAGATCTTGCACTGAATCAGTATATTGAGAAATTGTGATTGATGGCAATTGTATGAATTGCAGTGTAAATACTTATTCTGAAATAATGGACGATGAAAAACAAATCCAACAGAAACTGGATTAAACATAAATTTGCACTGCAGAAATTCTCAGACAGAATAGAAAGACACTGAGTGAGGCAAACAGACAATTCCATCTAGAGCTTCAACAAAGGAAACAAAGGAGAAAACATCCTTCGAGCACATTGTACTTACTAAAACACATGGTACTTTCCTGGCATTCTGAGAAATACAGATATAATTATTTATTTGTGTTGTTTTCTTATTTCATGCTGATTTTATCATTCATGCATAACTATCACACCCATCATCTTCAGTAACCTATATAGCATCATGAGGTTTTGTCTGTCCTTACAATTTTTCCTTTCCATTGCTTCTTCTTTTGCCAAGTTAACTATTACACATGCCTTAGCAAATGTCCCACTAACCTCTGCTTTCCTGTGGTGAGTGCTTTCCAGTTTTAACCTTTCCCTAGTATTTCTATTACCTCTTCATTTCATGTGTTGTTTGTCAGTTTGATTTTAATGTCCTTGTTTTCACACTTCTGATGAAATCTTCTTATGGAAAATGGCTTTTTTTTTTCTTTTTTCCTCCAAGCATTACTCCATCTAATCAAATGTCTTGCCCGAAATCATATACTTTACATACTAAGGAGCTCTACAGGACACTACAGTGGCTTTCTAAGTGTCAGCATATCAATCGGGTCTCCATTTCAGTCACGTGGGTCAATAAATGAAAGTAACAAACTGGATTTCACACAAACAGTGCTTTTGAATGTCTTGTTGATTATTATAGTTCAGCTGCTTGATCTCCAAAAAATGTCATGTGTGAGCCTATGCTCAGGTGACAAGAGCAAGTAACTGGTTAAGTATGTATGGCACCATTCTAATGTAAATGAAGTAAAACAATTTCCAGTACAATATAGACTTTCATTTTTGAATACAGTAATACATGAGGTCCAGTACAGGCGGTAATTACTGTGTGGCAGCGAAACTTTGTGGATATGCTAATGTGTTAATGCGGAACAAACTAATGCTTGGATAAAACCTAGTACCAATTTTGGCTGCCAGGTGCAAATCTGGCACTGTAAGTGCAAGAAAGATGTATAGAAATGTTTCGATATTAAATGTATTAGGAACGGGATGTGAGAAGAAATGGTCAAAGAAGTGAGAAAGCCATAAAGTGTATTTTATTATTAGCCACCACTACACAATTTCTTCAGTATCAGCACCACGGGACATTGACAAGATGCTTTACAGCACCAGGTTTGCAACTCGTTGCCACAAAGGAACTAATTTTTTTCCAGCATAAATCAGTTCTGCATTAACACATTTGAAAAACTACCAAGTTTCACTGTCATACGAAAATTACAGCCCACACTGGACCTTTGTGAGTAGCTGCACTTTAATTACAAGGGTCTGTCAAATGAAAATGTTACAGATAGAAAACAAGTAAGTAAAATAAACATTATTTCACAAGTAATCACCACAACTGTTAATAAATTTATCCCATTGTGAGACAAGAAGAGAAGAGCAATGCCTTAATGGAAAAATGCTTGTGGTGGCCTACTGAAGCATAACTGTACTCACATGTGCCTCTTCACCTGAAGCAAATTGACGGCGACAGATGTCTTTCTTCAGGGCTCCAAAAATATGGAAATCATGTCGGGAGAGATCGGGACTGTATGGAGAATGTGTAATGGCTCCTTACTGAAACTTCTGCAGGATAGTCTAAACAACAGCGCTGGCACGTCAATGGGCACTATCCTACAACAGAATGGTAGCATCTGCAGCATTCCTTGGCATTTGTACTAGATGGTATTCTTCTATTTAAGGAAGATGAAGGGGAAGGTGAAGGTGAGGGGGTGGGGGTATCGTGACTTCCCCAGAGCTGGCATACTACACTGCTGAAGTTTCATTGGAAAGCCCTTGCACATCCTGTATAGAAGTCCCGATCTCTCCACATGCAATTTCCATATTTTTAGAGATCTGATGAAAGATATTCGTGGCCATCAATTTGCTTCAGGTGAAGAGGAGCATGCCTGGGTACAATCGTAGTTCCACATGCAACAACAAAAATTTTACCTTGAAGGCACTGACTGTTTGCTTCATTGTTGGATAAATGTATCAACAGTTATAGCAATTAGTTTTGAAATAATAAACAGTTTACTTACTTTAGTTGCTTCAGATGAAGAGGAGCATGCCTGGGTACAATCATAGTTCCACATGCAACAACAAAAATTTTACCATGAAGGCACTGACTGTCTTGCCTCATGGTTGGATAAATGTATCAACAGTTATAGCAATTAGTTTTGAAATAATAAACAGTTTACTTACTTTTGCCCACTGTGGCGCGTGCCCCCGGACTCCTACCGCGTGCTGATGTAGTCGACGCCGCAGAGCTGCTACTGCCACAGTTCTCGCGGCAGATTAGAGACACGATGCGACATAACGTCAGTCCCCATGGATTAACAGGAGAAAAAAACCTGAAAAACTTCCGAAAAGGCGTTCCTCGCGTAGTCGTCATATCTCAATTACAAGTCCGCAGCGTTTCCACTTATGCGAACTCATATAATTGATGCTTTTTATTAATATTGTATTGTTAATTGCCCAGATTTGCAGTAGATATTAATTCTTCTCTCGTTCGCATAGCACACACCACTGACTGCGAGGAAATATTTTAGTTAACAGTTTTTTCTTACGCTGTTGTCTCGTTGCTATGGAATTATTGTGCTGGTATGCAGCGAGATCCAGAGATACTCTTTGATTCAGTCTTTGTAAGATTGTGTCGTAATACGAAAATATTTTGAAGTTCACTTCTCAACTAATGATGTGAATATTTGCACTTCAATGAAATAGTCTTTCATGAGTAGTCGTTGATTTAGTCATTTATCAAACTATTTAATGATGTAGTCCACACCGGGTATTTAACTGGTAACGAACAGCTTATTGTTATTTTGTCACTAAATAGTTATAACTCCCACACCACACGCACACGGAATAGTTTAGTTAAGTCAGTGCGATTGAGTTATAGTTTCTTGGCAATTACCACAACTCAACACTTTAGTATAATTGTTTTATCTTCATGATGTCATGTACTTGGGTCTTACTCAAGACTAACTGCATGTATTCTTTCATAGAATGTTCACTTCTCCTAAAGGTCCAACTAATTTAAAGTCAAGTCCAATGTTCACTAATTCCGTTATTAGATTTCATTAACCCGTAGTGCACGGTTAAATGAGTCTATCTGTTCCTGTCTCAGTTCATAAAATCAGTTTCTTAAGCCGTGAATCCCGTCACGCAACAAACACTTCTAAACTCGAAAACAATCTCGTCATGATTCGCAATCTCAATAATTCAGATCAGAACTGCTCTGTTCTGATCTGTAGTTCTAGCAAACGACTTCTTCTGTGGAAGAGCATTGTAGGCGCATTGAATTTCTTCAGAGCGCTTACAACTCTCTTCCACATAAAAGTTATCTCTGATGACATTACTTTGGACTTAACTTTTAAGGTATTAATTACATATTTGTCACATGGATATTTGTCCATTGCTGAAATACGATGTTTCTTCTTTCTCTATCGCTAACAAATATGCTCAGTGGTGTACAATGTAGTTGTTGACAAAACTCTCCCGTACCAGCCCATCGGCAAAGATGTCGCAACCGCCAAGACAACCCTCCCCACTTCATGCTCCTTTTTAATTGACTTTAAGGTGGTCGTTGGGGCGTTACACCACATGTCTCATTTTCATCTATAAACGTTTTTAATGTAATACTTTAATATGTGAGGTTACTGTAACCGCTGCAATATCTTTAAATTAGTTGCTTTTATATTATATACACCATACAGTATTTTATCCAATATCGCAGTTAATCTAGTTTTTATTTTACCACTACATAGGTACAATGTATGTTATATTCCTAATTAATGCTTTAGATAACATTTCTATAATTTGGTATAGATAGTTCTGGCAGGATGCAAATACTTTAGGAGTAAATGAGACCCTTCACTGAATGTCATACGCGTTCAGCTCATAGACAGGCGCAGAAAAAAATTTAAAATTGCTAGCTTCTGCACAAGTCCTATCACAAGCTAGAACATACAACACCTAAATTGCAGGGGCACTGTGACAGTGGGTTGTATCAGTTGCGGTGGGTTGAGGGAAAGAGAGGCAGGAAGCGGGAAAAGGGGGGGGGGGGGGGGGGGGAGAGATGAGGAGGTAAGACTGGCAGCTCAGGAGGAGGTGGCAGGCGCACGGGATACGGGCGAGAGGCACGGGCACCAGAGCCGGTAAGCTAGTGCCATGCACGATGGCGACAAAGTGCAGGAATGGACTGGGAGAGCGACATGACAGAGGAAGGGGGGGCAGGAGGATTACGGGAGTGAGGTACGTGTTGCAAACGTAATTCCTATCTGTGTAGTTCAAAAAAGCTGCCGCTGGAGGGGTTCATATTGCATGGGTTATGAAGAACTCATTGAACTAGAGAAAATTCTTGGTAGGATACCGTACAGAACCAAAAACATACAGGCTTTTTCAACCAATCAGGCACAGAAACATAAAAACAAAAGATGTTATTTTTAAGGAAGATACTTCTAAACAGTATGAAGAAGAAACCGAGTAGAAGGAACCAAGTTGACTGTTCATCCTATTCACGGAACAGAAACAGAATGAAATAATGACAACTCAACTAGAAGGCTGCATTCCATGTTATCAAATGTGGAAAGTTATACAAATGTGTGTTCATAAGCAAGACCTGGACTATTATGAAAAAATATGACCAGTTATAAGGAATGACTAGTTATGGTATTTATTTGTTGTGGCTGCTAAATATGATCTTGACATCGATTTCCTAGATGTTATCTCGGCTTTCTTACAATGTGACTTATATGAAGTAATCTACATGAAGCTTCCAGAAGAAGAGCCAGTTACCAAGACAGCAAGACTGTTCTTCCCCCCTGGCACTGCATCTGGAATGTTGAAATTTCACGACGATATAATTTGAAGTTTTTTCTACAGAGGGTATTTTGTTTTCAAGTCCAGCTCTAGCGAGAGAAGTCTGAACTAGGAAACAAACGTGGCGCACATGGTACTGTTGTCAACTTGTGAAGAGCAGCAAAGCGTAGTTCAGTATTTGTGGGCCAAAGGGCATAAACAGAGACAAATTCAAGAGACATGTGTCGTTTGTATGGGGAGGACTGTACGGACCATTGCAGTGTCTCCAGGTGGTGCGCACTCTTCTTTGTATGGGGAGGACTGTACGGACCATTGCAGTGTCTCCAGGTGGTGCGCACTCTTCTGAGAGGGCCGTCTGGACCTCGGTGATTCTCCACACTCCAGGCGGCCGGTGCCAGGTGCAACCCTGCGGGATGTCGAAGCCACTGAGGCAGCAATTTTGAACAATTGGCGTGTGCAACTGCGAATCTTATCACAGCAGTTCAACATTTCCTACGGTGTGTTGTACAATACTGTTCCCAACAGATTAGAATTTTGTAAATTTTGTGCTTGCTGGGTGCCTAAGTACTTGACAGGCAACCACAAGGGCCAGTGAATGATGACAAGCTTGGATCACTTAATGCATCACGCCACAGAACGGCATTACTTTCTGAAAGGAATCGTCTCTGGTAATGAGTCGTGGGAGTATCACAAGCCCAAACCTGTGCATGCCTCTATGGTGGAAGCATTCTGGTACCCCAATACGAAAAAAATTTGAAGTGACCGGTCTGCTAGGAAAGTGCTTGTGACAGTGTTCTGGGACTACTCAATGCATTATTGGTGGATTCTGCTGAATGTGGGACCACTGTGAATGCTACAGCCTACATTAAAACTTTTGTTAAGTTGTGTTGTGCCCTTCATGACAAGCACCACAACATTAATGCTAACAGTGTCAAACTTCTTCGTGGCAATGCTCAGCTGCATGTTGCTGCTACTTTTTGTGAGAAAATCACCAAATCTGGGTGGGAGGTGCTCCAGCATCACCATACAGTCCGGATCTTGCACTGTTGGTCTTTCGCCTGTTCGGTCCCACGAAGAAATTCCTAGCCGGCCAATGCTTTGCGACAGCTGTGGAAGTGAAATCAGCAGTCTGCAGTTGACTAAACTCCAACAGACCAGACTTCTATGAAATGGGCATATCGAAACTGGCACCACGATGGGAGAAATGTGTTGAAAACGTTGGTGACTATGTATACAAGTAGGTAAACAATGTAAGTTCACTTGTATTTTTTTTTATTTTATTTTGTTACCTATTAAACTTTTTGGCAATAAAATTATTTTGCATTACTTTCCGATCTTCCCTCATAGTACACTGTTGAATCTAAACCCTGAAAGGTCAATAGCTGATCCACACGCAAAAATCAAGATTCAGATATTTTAATAGTTGCCATTTATGTGGATGGTATGCTAATTTTCAGTAACAATACAAGAGAAAGAAATATTCAAAATCAAAGTAAGAAATGTTCAAGCAGGAAGTTCTTCAAGTACCCATTAGCTGTTTATGTATCCATATAACTAGGAACTGCATGGAAGGTTGGTTGTGCACATAACCAACACGGCGAGCCAAATTCTTAACAGATTTGACAAGAAAGACTGTAATAAACCCGTGCCACTAGACAATAATAATGTCCTCACTCATGATATGAGTCCAAAAACAGAGCAAGGCAAAATAATATGAAGAACATACACTATCATGAAGTAATAAAGTTAATGGATGCGCTCAAGTAGGAACAATGCTGGACCTATCTTACTCAATAGGTACTGCAAGTGGCTTTTGTAATGATCCCAGGAAATGCCACAGACAGGCAGTCAAAAAGAGCTGTAGATATCGAGAAGGTATCAAGACTGTGAATCCACCATTTTATAAAGAGGAGGACTGCCTCATAATTGGTTACTGTTATGCAGGTTGGTCCGTAGATTATGAGGACAGAAGATCAACAACTGGTTATCTATTTAAATATCAAAGAGCTCTGGTCCTGGCAGAACAGCTGACTGTGGTCTTATGCAAAGCTGAGACACAATATGTGGCCCTGACATCAGCACGCCAAGGTGCTCTACAGCTTTAAAGATTAAATATTGAAATTATCTCCAAGCCCCTAGAAGGACTCTTTACACTACTGTGTGACAACACGACAGGAACTGACTTGGCCAAGGTGTGGGTCTCATTGAAGCAATATGATACGAGATACAACAGATTCCAACAAAGATAACGTGATGTGATGGCTATCTACGCAACACTCAGGTTCCCACAGGAGCGATACGGCAAACAACAAGACGCAGCCTTAAGTGTGGCATGTTGCTGCACGCCTCTTCACAGGCAACTTCCAAATATGTCACATATTTACTTGAGACTGGTAAGATATACGGCCCTGCTTCCAGCTTTAAAAACATTCTGAATGTTAACTACATTTGGTACACAGTTTCATATAACCTAAAATGCACCATATGGAAACTGGCACTGACTGTATTTTTTGCTACAAATTTTTCAAAATTTTCACTGTGCTTTAGTTAATTTTGAAGTATCACAATCACTATAGGCAATGGGCAATACCAAAACGAAAATCAATTCATTATCGAGCTGTGACATCTGACTATAATCTGCAAAATATCAACGTTTTTTTACCATATAGTTTCCTCAGAATTGAATAAGAAAGACTGCATATCAGAACACATGTGAATCCCAAAACAGCGGTTTTTAATTTTTTAAGGAAAGGTTTACTTAGAAAGTAACTACATAAACGGATCTAGCACTGCCTGATCTAAATAAAACAATTTTTTTTAAGCACACTGCACAGCTTGAAATTTCCCTCCCGGTTTATCATACAAAACAGTTGCATGAAGTAAATAGCACTCCATGCTGTGCCACACAATATGATAGAGAATCATATTGCTGTTGTATCACTGTTGTGTCAGTCTGAGCCAGTTAAGCTGCTTCAATTGTGTTTATACACACTCCGTCAATATGAGTCGCTTCTGCTTTGTATTGAGAGTTGCATACTGTATCGCCTCAGTGAGAAATGTGCCTAACACTGTTGGCTACAAGAGTCAAAGAAAACATATAGGCACCACTACATAACAGAAAAAAAGTCAGCACAGATCAGTGTGAAGCACATAACCTCAAACCAAATTCTGGCAATCTGATGAGAAACTCTCTTGCAAAGCCTCATCATCAGATGCTGCTGCTACAAGGCTTCGGTCTGATTAATGTAATTTTTGTTTTTTAGTCATAATTCTAGGCGGCAGGGAAGAGGAGAAATCAGAATCTCTACAGTGCTATGGCATACACATTAATAAAATAAAAAGATGTATAACATAATTAAATACCGCTTATATATTACTTTACTAACATCTACATAAGAAGAAACTTGTGGATCGATAAGTCTGTGATTGGAGATTTGTTGGCAAGTGTACATTTTGATCATGTCGCTAGTAGAAATGTTTCCTATGTTCATCATTATTCATTCATTTGGCCATCAATGTTACATGTGATTGCTAACTTTATAAGCTTACCTTAACTGTGCAGATACCTTAATTGTTTAATGTTTAGGAATTCCAAGTGGAAGGAAAAAAGGAGACCACTATCAATGGTAATGATGAGCTAAATAAAATAATAGGATAATTTTTTTTCCAGGTATCCAACAGCTCTATCAATGGTAGCTTCAGGTGGTGTTGACATCAAACAGCTTATAACACATAAGTACCCTCTCAAAAAAATTGCTGAAGCATTTGAAAAAGCTCACACAGGAGAAGACAATCCAATTAAAATTATGATATACTGCTCGGATAGCAATGAGAATTTTACTTCTCATGAATAATGTAAACATAATTAAAAAGTGAAGCAATAAACATTGAAATTTTCAGTGATTAAGCAATAGATTTATAGAAGTTCACCTTTATATCACTGAGAAAAACTAACATGTTGTTATAATGAAAAATCAAATACTGGAAGCATGCTTAATGACAACTGCAATTGTATACACAACTGTATTTCATTAAAATAAGAAAGAAATAATCAGATTGCTAATTAAATACTGCTGATTATTTAATGACAAAGAACTTTTAAGATTATTACCTCAGGTATATTTATTTCATCAAAGCAAATAACATTATTGCCAGTGCAAAAACACTATGTCAACAGTAACTCGCCAAATGTTGGTTATGCTCTAATAACATCAAAACTGTACAGTGTTCAGCATATGTACATGTATTTTCCATTTACAGTATTTAACACTTAACAAATAAATGCATCACTGCAGTTCTCTCATGTGCCACACATTCAACTGTAGTCACAAGTCCAAGAGATTTTTCCAAAGCTGCCCCATATCCTTTCTTTTAAGGGAGACTTAGCTCAAATTTTTCTATGCAAGAAATAAGCCAGTCTACTGGCAGAGTCTTAACATGTTTCATGTTGTATTTGAGCTGAGGCTCTGTTTTTCCTGGCTTATATATGATGTAATGTGAACACTTTGCCAGAGGACCATCACCAGCAGCATGAAACGGAACTGTGCACTCACTTTCAGGTATTGATTCTGGATTAGGTTCCCTGTACAGTACTGTCCCACCACCCATCTGTATAAGTGTTGTAACATCTTTTTTATTCATGTTCAATCCATGCACAGTACACACTCCACCATGCATAACATAAATGTAACAGCCATTGAAGATGCTTGGAACCTAGGAGGAAAAAGATTTTTATGCTTGAGTTAGGAATTACGTGCTAGCACAGGAATAATTTTGATACCACATATTCCTATTTTATGTAATTTCTTAATGAGGTAAAACATTTGAATTAATATTCAAATCATTATTTTGGGGACCAATTACCACTTTTCAGCAAAAGTCCTAAAAATTATACAGTGTCAGACACACAAGCATTAACAGCCAAATATTATTAAAAAAAATTGTCACTTCTGAACTTCAACAGCCAACTGTGTCATTTTTAGATCACTTATGAGAGTTGCAATGGCAACCACAGACAACTTTCACTCAATCCTCTGGGTTGTTTTGGTCCGTTTCAGAAAATGGGTCAGCAATGAATAAAAATACTAGTATACAACAGATATATACAGACTGTGGAATATGCAAGAACTAAAAGACCAATCACTGGATAAGGAGTATGAAATGATACGAAATAAACACAAGTATGCATCATCAATAACTAAAATAATTTCTAAAATAAAATTATTTTCAAATATATTACTGTGTCCTTTTAACATAGTATCATGGGAATCTTTCTTCCTTAGTTATTACTGAATAGGTAAGCTCCCTACTTAATTTCTGAATAGCCTTTTAGTCTTGCATTCAAACACTACAGTTGTGTAACTTTTTATTACTCTTTGTGGGGTGCCTCATTCTGTAAATGCACAAATATAGATTGCAACCAATGAACTAGAAATGGCAAATTTCAATCATCAATTTCATAGGCTCCTTCCTAAAGCAAAACGTAACTGAAGGAGAGAAAAGAAGTGTAAGTTATTAAAACTGTAACTGTTGTCTTTAACCGTTACAACCAAATGTATTACATTGTTACTCCATCTCTAAATTCACTGTTAGTGCAGTACACTGACATCTAAAGAAGGAAATGTTTAATACCTGCTGAATGTTAGTCAGTCTTCCTTTCCTTGGAGCATCAGAATTAGGAAAAGCCAATGTTCCTTTAGCCTCAAATGGTTTATGATCAACTATCTTATTTTCTGATGTAGATTTGCGTACCCCTGAAAAAAAGGTTTAAGTTTTTGAAAATTAACAAAGGTAAATCTATAATTTATTTCCATTGAAGAAATGCAAATTATTAGAAAATATTATACTTACAGTCAAAACTAACAATCCATTTCCCTTGCATGATACCACAAAGAACAGGTAACGTCAGTGAACACACTTGTCCATCTTCAGTGTTTGTTAAGATGGCAGTAACTTCAGAACTGTAAATGATTGAATTAATGTGGATTAATTATCATATTACCAGTATTATTTCTAGCATTCTAAATCAAAGGTGGTGATAGATTAAACCCACTTATAGATAAGAGTAATATCAAAACATTGTGAGCAAGGAAAAGTCAAAGTGTAAGAGTAAAATTTGGGGCTCTAGCACACAGAGAGAGATATATATTAATCATCTACAACCATTAAATGGAACAAGTATTACGAACTGTTCTAAAATGTGAAAGTGCTGCTCACAGTGTGGCCTCAGAAGCCAGACACTGTGGTCGTGTGTGTGCGTGTGTGTGTGTGTTATTTAATTATTTATTTATTTCCAACAAAGGCCAGTGTTGGCCGGGTGTCAGCTCACCTTCTGACACTCTTTTTGTTGTGCCTATATGTGACTCAGCATCTCTGGTGTACGGTAAGTAGCAACTATCCTTTTCATAATATTTTTACATTCCATCTGGGATTTTCCGCTGTTGAAACATGCAAAACAGGTGTCATATTGCAAGCATGTAGAGGACAGAGGCAGCACATTTAAACCCATTTATTTCAGATTAAGTATTAAAAATCGGGCCCTGAAGACCATGTGATAGTCGACCAACTGCCGTGTCATCCTCAGTCTTATTATCAGATGCAGTATGGAACAGCATACATTCAGCACACCACACTCTGGGCTGTTGTCGAGATTTCAACCTTGGAGCTATTACCTCTCAATCAGGTAGCTCATCAACTGACATCACGAGGCTAAGTGCATCTTGGTCTGGTCCTTCCACCAATGAAAAATCTCTGGCAGTACAGGGAATCAAATGCAAGTCCCCTGCATAAGGGTCTGCCCCACTGACCTCTCCACTATGGAGGAGGAACGCAGAACACAAAGAAAGTAATTATGGAGAAATATGGATATTCCCCGATGGTGCAACACTAGCTTTTGAGCACTACCTCTTTTTGCAGCAATAGTACACACACACACACACACACACACACACACACACACACACACACACACTGTATGCGAGTATGTGTGGACTATTGCTGGAATAAAAGCTAGTGCTCGAAAGCTAGAGTGAACATTGTTTTTTATTATGTGTTACTGTGCATTAATCTGCTATAGCTAAGTGGTTGCCTCTCCCTTATTTTATGTAATTTTTCACAAAGGAACCTTACAATATTTTTAAGAATAATACATCACATCTTATCTTGTGGACTGAGCTGTCTATAATGAATGCCACACACTTAAGAAAAGCGATAATTTCCTTTCAAGAGAATCATACTTCAACTTATAGCTTACCCAAATTGTTCTTCAAAAGTTTAAACATGATATCAGGAATGGATGTGACAAGGAAGTAAAAAACATGGAAAACAGAGAAAAAGAAATAAGACAGAAAAAGTCAGGAACAGAACAACACATGGCATATGTAATGGTGTAGGGCACAGATTAGAGACCCAGTTTGTGTGCTGAGATTGTACAAACAAAATCAGTTGGCAGTAATGTCTCTGGAATGAGATTTCCTGATGTGAGAATAAAAGCTTTATGGTACTTCAATTGTGACAGCACATAAAAGAGCTCAATTTCACACAATAGCCAGCTGCAAAAACTGAAACTTAAATACAGAACCAATTGTTTACAGCAATTAGCACATTTTCTTTTTGGCGGAACGGGGACACACACAGAGCATATTCAGCAGCAAATTACACAAAATTCTCCTCAAACATGGACACTCATCATTTGAAATGAAACAAACAGCTTAACCCTTTTAGTGGAAAAATCTAGATTCCCAATTGGTGAAGGAAGCAAGACAAATTCAAACAGCTATTCTAAGGTCATATAGTCAGAATACTTTTGGCACTAAATATGAAACATTTTGAGAATAAAATGGCTTCAGTCAAGATGGAATGGAAACAACATATTAGAAAATTGATCTGTAGCAGAAAAAATACTGGTGTCCATAGACAGTACTTTGCTACTGCAACTTCTGCCTCAGCTGAAGTATATCTTTCATAAGACTGATAACAATGTCATTTGGAAGGGCAAGGATGGAGGGGTGGTGGTGGGGGTGGTGGTGGGGGTGGGTAGGGAGGAAACTGTGGAAAGCTGTTATCAGATCCGCTTTGTTTGAACAGACTGCCTCAAAAAATATTGGAAGAAGCCATTTTTCATTTGTTAGCATAAATCATATCACACCACTTTTAACAGGATAACAATGGACCTTCTGTGAAAGGGGGGTGGAGATAAAAAGGAGCAAAATATATGAAAAAGTGGAAAGAATACCATGGAATGTACTCAGTTTTTATGTTTTCCATGAGTTTTGGCACATCTTCAAATCTTTTAAGATGAGATAATTCTTGAGTAGATAATTTTTCAAGTGTTTCAATCAGGCCTGGTGCTCCCGTAGTGCAAACATGCTCTGTGAGCAAGGCTGTCCATGCTCCAGCTTCACCCATTACCGTTAAGCAGATGTGTGAATGAGAGGGCTATTTGCTGAAGGCTACGTACGTGAGAAACTAAGGAAGATGTATTTGCAGCACACTATGATTACTTCAGGATATTTTTATAAGCTGGTTTTTATCAGTAGAGTTTAATTACAACCTCTCATTTTCCTTTCAAAGAAATAGTTTTATTACTTAATGAAATAAGTACTTTAGATAGTGCTAATATGATGAGCAAAACTGCAAGAAGCTTTACATGCAGGCCCACATGCGCATGTACAAGCTTTCCTTCTCATTCCACCTGGTAAGTCTTCCCTGACCCGGGGTTTGGTTGATTTTCTGAACTATACCCCTTTCCCTAAACCCCTCCAGTCCATTTCCTTCACCAGTTTTCTTTCCTCTTCCACTTTTCCGCCAGAAGAAGCAGCCACTGGCTCCGAAAGCTTGTAAAAGTCATACCTTTTTGTGTATGTGTTCTCCTGCCACTGTTGGTGAGTAGAGATCAGTCTACAGTCTTACAATGTCTTGGAATACCTTTGGGAACTCATGTTTCAATTACTGAAACATAATCAGTCAAGTTCACTCTACAAATAACTGCCTCAACCTCCGTATCATGAACTTTAAGTTTATTTTTCCATAAGATTAATTTTTATTTGACAGCATCAATCTTGCCTACCATATCTCCTACCATCAAGTGATACTCGCACTGCAGTAAGGGACTTAACGAATTGAAATAATTAAATAATTCATGATGTCGACGATAAAAGATTTTGTCACAACTCGACACCCACACTACATAGATACTCCACAAGCCACCATATGATGCAAGGTGGACGGTACACTGTATCACTACCAGTCAGTTCCTTTCCTGTTCCACTCGCAAATAGAACGGGGGGAGGGGGGGGGGGGGGAATGACTATCTATATGTCTCCATATGAGCCCTAGTTTCTCGTATCTTATCTTTATGGTCCTTACGTGCAATGTATGTTGGTGGCAGTGGAAAATTTCAGCAGTCAGTTTCAAATGCTGGTTCTCTAAATTTCCTCAAAAGTGTTCTCGAAAAGAACATCACCTTTCCTCCAGGGATTCCCATTTGAGTTCCCGAAGCATCTCTGTAACACTAAAATGTTGTCTGAATATACCAGTAACAAATCTAGCAGTCCACATCTGAATTGCTTTGATGTCTTCCTTCAATCAGACCTGATATGGATCCCAAAAACTCAAGCAGTACTCAAGAATACGGCACACCTTGCATCCTATACATGGTCTCCTTTACACGTGAAACACTCTTTTCTAAAAATCCTATACATGAAACATTGTTTCCTAAAATCCTCCCAAAAAACTGAAGTCAACCATTTGGCTTCCCTACCACAGTTCTCACATGCTCATTCCATTGCATATCAGTTTGCAATGACACGCCCACATATTTAAAGAATTTGACTCTGTCAAGCAGGACACTACTAATACTGTATCCAAACATTACAGGTTTGTTCTTCTACTCCACCTGCATTAACTTACATTATTTCACATTTAGATCTAGCTGTTATTCATCACACCAAGTAGAAATTTTATCGAAGTCATCTCATATCTTCCTACAGTCACAAACCTTTGACACATTTCCATACATCACAGTATCATCAGCAAACAACCACAGATTGCTGCCCATTCCAACTGCCGAATCATTTACATATAGCCACACTTCCCTGGGGCACTCCTGGTGATGGGGCACTCCTGGTGATACCCTTGTCTTTGATGAACACTTGTCATCAAGGACAACAACCTAAGTTCTATTACGTAAGGAATTTTTGAGCCACTAACATATCTGCAACTTGTTCCATATGCTCGTACCTTCAATACCAGCTCGCAATGGAACATTGCATCAAATGCTTTCTGGAACTACAGCAGTATAGACTCTGCCTGTTGTCCCTCATCCATAGTTTGCAGTATATCATATGAGAAATGGGCAAGTTGAGTTTCGCACAAGTGCTGCTTTTTGAAACCATGCTGATTCATGAACATGCTTCTCAGCCTCAAAAAAGTTTATTAAATTCAAAATAAGAATATGTTAAAAGACTCAGCAGCAAACTGAAGTTAAGGATATCGGTCTGTAATTTTAGACGTCCATTCTTTTACTCTTCTTATATATACAGGAGTCACCTGTGCTTTTTTCCAGTCACTTGGGACTTCGTGCTAGGTGAGAGATTCACAATAAATGCAAGCTAGTTAAAGGGTCAGTGCCTAGAGTACTCTTTGAAAAACAAATTGGGATTCCATCCGGACCTGGTGATTTATTTGCTTTCATATCTTTCGGTTTTTTCTCTGCACAAGGAATGCTTATTACTACTTTGTTCATACAGGAGTTTGTCCAAAGGCCAAATGATGGTATGTTTGTGTAACTCTCCTGTGTGAATGAATTCTTGAATGTGAAATCTAAAACTTCGGGTTTCGTTTTGCTATCTTCAACTGCCATACCAGGGTGGTCAACAAGGAACTGAATGGAAGCCTTTGACACAATTACCGATTTTAAATAGGTCCAGAATTGTCAGTAAGGTCCGGCCTATTTATAGCTAAAAGGTTTATGATATTTCCACTGCATGTGGGCTGCCGAGCTAGCTGCTCAAAATAGTTTTCAGAAAATGTGCTCAAAAGTATTTTGCATGACTGTCTGTCTGTACCCCCTGCAATGAATGCATTGACATCACAGTCTATACTTGGTAGGTTAAAGTCACCTCCAACTAGTACTGCATGATCTGGGTATTTACACAATACTGACCATAGACTTTTTTTGAATGACTCTAGTACTGTCACAGCAGAATTGGGTGGCTAGCAAAAACATCCTACAATTAATTTCGTTTCACCTACACCTGTTATATACGATCAGATAACTTCACTGTCACGCTCAACTTCGACCTCACTAGAGACAATATTTTTCTCAACTCTCAACTTCAATGAACGCTCCCCCTCCTATGACCTCTAATCTATCTTTCCGGTATTCATTCCATGACTCACTAAATATCTCAGAGCTTTCCACTTTGGGTTTCAGCCAGCTCTGGTCTCATGAATGATTTTGAGCACTATAACTTATCTGGAGGGCAGTAAATTCGAGAACTTTATCACAAACACTTTGACAGTTTATGGATAAAATTTTGACTGTTGAAGTGTCTTTACTCTGAACACCATCTGATTTACCTTGCTGCGTTTCGACCGGCAAGTGTTCATCGGAGCACGCAAACTACCATATTGCCTAAAAAACCCTCATTTGCATTCCACAAGTACTCTGCTACTCGAGTAGTTACTTCCTTTGTGTAGTGCACCCTGATAAATGGGAGTCCTGCAAATCCCCACACGGTAACGCAGGTCTCAAAATCTGTAGCCAAGACTGTCACAGAGTCGACAAAGCCGTTGGTTGAGACCCTCCACTCGGCTCCAAACCAAAGGAACCCTTAACCCTTAATGCAGTTTCTTCCCTAATGACCACCTTCAGTTCAGTCAGCATTCAATCTAGTTAGTCAGATGGCAAGTGCATCATATTGTCTTTGTGGCTGGTGTTGTAATTACACTGAAATGAGTATTTATATCCTATAATTGTGCAATGGTATATTAAGCACTATGCATGGTCTTCGAACTACATAAAAAGTAAAGCAATTCGCAATCCGTACTGAATGATGTGGCTTCTCAATATTTTTTTTTTGGAAACATGATGGAGAACATAAACCTAATTTAATGCAAGTAATATTGCAATACAGTGCTTGGTGTGGGACAAATGACTGTCTACCTGTAGCTGCCTCCGACTGTGGCCTTGCTTTACCCTTGCCCCTCAGTCCCACTTGCCGATGCAATCAAACTGCTAGGCAGGAGCGCAGTCGGAGGACTCTTGCCTGTGAAGCACTGTTTGGCCAGATCTGGTTTAAACTAACACAACTACTTTCCTGTTTCAAACCTAACCATTTTTTTCAAATAAAAGCCAATCTACTTAAGACACTGAAAATATATTTTTTATCTTCAATATATTGTCATTGGAGTGTGTGCTGTTTTGAAACTTCCTGTCACTTTCCATTGCTGAGTGACTGATTCATTTTGGAAGCAGTTACCTAAGCTGGAGCTAAACCATTTCTCTGTGGTATCCTTCTCCCAGCAGTACTAGTTCTGAAGGAGCGCAGCAGAGCTTTTGTAACAACTGGAAAGTAGAGTTCCTGGCAAAATTGAAGCTTCTACAATAGGTCTCGAAGATCGTGCCTAGGTAGCTCAGCAGATCACTGTTCACCAGGGGCGAGGTTCTGGTTTCGGGCCTCGGTGTGGCATATGGTTTTAATCTGGCAAAAGTTGCAAATCGGCATAAACTCTGCAGCAGAGTGAAAGGGTCATTCTAGGTGATGCATACAATCAGAAATGCAAAATCGATTGTGCAACCTTTGTCAAAGGGGTACCATGGCTACAGAAAAGCTCACAACAACTCAGGAACAGTTGATAACCACACAAAATGTCACAATACTTAAATTTTGTAACTTGGGGAAATATAGAACAAGTAGCAAATCTGCAATAATCACTAAAGCTACACATGGTGTGGCACACTATCCTTTGAAAATCCACCAGCAGCTTCTTCCAGAGTTAATCAAAGTTATAAAACTATTTAAAGAACTCACTGAAGAATTGTTCTACAGTGAAGTGACTGCATCAAAAGTTTTGTATGGTGTGACAGTATACATTGTATGGAAATTTTGAAACAGAGATAAAAAAAGATGGGAATTCGTTTGAAGATTCACCCTACCATTGCTTCATAAGGTCCTTACCAAATGAGTGGCGTGCAAATTGTAATGGTAGGTTATCCTGAAAATCAAACAGCAGAGCAAAGCACATCAAAAATTTTTAAAGATTCATTTTGGAAAATTTTTGATGTTTTGACAAGTTCAACTCTTGCAACTTCTGCTGTCACTAACAATACCAATACAGCCTGGTGACTGTTCACTGGTATGTACAAGATAAACATGTCTCAGGAAAGATAATCCTTTCAAATGGTGATATCCCAAGTATCATTATATCCTCAACTTCTAATATTTACATAATGCACAACACAAAAATGTATTTTTGTTCAAAATAAAATTGTAACTGAAGGATATATATGTATGAGTCCATACATTCATATCTGATGCATTGTGCACTAATGAAGTTGTATTTTCTGACTGAAGGTAAGTTTCACTGCTCACAGAATTGACATAGATACCTGAAATATATGAATAAGTAATCTACAGCAAGAAATATCTCAAAAGTGAATAAATAACTGATTACTGGGTATCTGCAGTTATTTTAATAATCAATTAGCTGCATTAAGCAGTAACTTTAATACATATAATGTAGGGATAAAAGTGCGTATAATTCTACTGATAATTGAGGACCGTGTGCTGAACATCATCACAATAGCATTTACTTCATTTGCAGCCTAATAATCATAGCTATTTAGTTTGGTCACTACTCCAAATACGTGTGGCACAAGTAAGCTATCAATGTTCATTTTCCCCTGGGCAGCAGGTCGGGTACTGGAAGTGTGGATGCGTGAATGCAAAAAGGATGATCTATATTGACAGGCGTACCCCATTTCACGGTGCAGTTACAATTATGCGGACACATCGGGCAGTAAATTTAGTGATGTATTTGTGGGAAGACTGTTAGACACAGAGAAAAAGCAACTAACGCACTGAAGTGGGTACATGCTGAGGTACCAACGATCACAAACTCTCCACCTATACTTATGCCAATATCATATACAAAAATCAAAAAATTTAACAATCAAAAAAGTTATCATTTTTTTAAATCCTGGGTCTATAACAGAGCCCTGTATCTGCGTAGCAGACCTGCATGACCAACGCTCATTTCCCATCACTCATTTCACACACTGGGCCAGCAGTTCCACCACTCCCCATCACGCATGCGCACTCTCATTGATTGAGGATGAACAGGCGAGTCACCCTGCCACATGGCTAAGGAAACATGAATGTAGCACTAACGGACCTGGCAAGCACTGGAGTGCATTTATAATTAGAATTTCTTTGTAGCAGTCAGTTTTCCTCACCTTCTATGGAGAATGCACATGCTTATCAGAGAATCACCTAAAATGAAAATTGAAGTAATAATCAAATATTGAATGTTGTTGAAGGCCACTGATTTAGCTGTGGAACTGTAAATTCATGTGAATGAACAGCTGATGTAACAATGCTCACATTCAGTCTGTTGCTGAAACCACACTGGCACAAGCATATTTGGCTAAAACAAATGAAAGAGAGTTATGTTGAGGAGTGTGAGAACTTTATTTATAATTAACTAAAATACTTTAATCCATTTACACTTAGGTTCTCATGAGAAAAGCAAACAAATGAACTAACATGACTCATTACCGTTGATAATTTTAGCTGCACTGTCAGGAAAGGTGAAGGAAGCACAAGGTGTAGTAGTAAGCAGAGATGACCATTATTCAAAAAAATTTCTATCTAGATAATTATTCGAATAAACATACCATTCAAACAAATTTATTCAAAATTATTTGTAACTTAAATAGATTAGATTAGATTAATTATTCATTCCATAGACCCATAAAAGTACAGTAATGTAGAATGTCACCATATTTTGTTAGCTCACTTCTTGCACAGAATTCTATATCTAGTGTTTATTCCCTAGGCTTAGAACACTTTCTTCTGGTAAATAACTTACTAATGGTTTGTGCACAAATGTGTCTGAGTGGTTAAGTTCCAGATTGCAAAGCTAAATTTTGGGAGTTCAATACCATGGTAGTTTGACGATTATTTCTGTTAACTTATTGCTTCTTTCTTCTTTAGCAGTGAGAAAAATGTAAAGTCAAGTTGCATTGTGTTTCAGAGCAGCTGAACTGTACATCCCCTCTAGCTGGCTACATAACTCAGTTCAGAGATAAATACTTTATGATGGATGGCCTCAACAGTTGTGCTACTGATGTGGCACAATTCAATTGCCTCTGCACTTGCCAGTACTTCACACCTCCCTCTGCTAACATGTGAGGCACTCAATATAAGTAGCCAAAGACTAGAATGCAGCCAACAGGAAAACTTAATTTCTGGCTCCTTCCTCTACTGTACCAAAACTGCTAACACTATCAGACATGGGAGTCTTGTAGATATAGTTACGCAATTCATTTTTGTTTGTACCACCAAAGAATGAGTGAGAAAAAGAAGAACTCAGTGGTTGCTAATGACTAATGGCTGGCTTTATATTTAAAGTCACCTAAAATGTTTGTTGAATGTTGCTGGACACCAACAGTCATCCAAAAGAGTCTTATAGAATTAACTCAGAGTATGCTTTCCATTAGAAAATGGAATAGTTTTCAATTCAACATGCACCTACGCAGTTACGTAGCACTGAAAAATTTTGGAAGGGGCATTGCAATTGTGTACAAAAAGAGTGTTCATAATTGCACCACCCTGGCAACTTTTTTATCGTGGAAGCACTACGAGATTATTATAAGACTTTTTCCCATCTTTTTACTCCAACTGCAATTATTGCAGAGATGTCTTAACTGTGATTTAAAAACAAATATTTCACAAGTATTGCTGTCCATGACAAAGGGAGGCTTACTACAAACTACATAGAACTGATTATTTCTCAGTTTTTACTGAAGAAGATTGTGATTTGAAAGTCTCATATTATTACCCTGAAATAGTCTGCAGCTAATGGTGTAGTGGTTAATTCCCTGCCCTGAGATTGTGAGGTCCTATGTTTGATTCCTGACTGTGTCAGAAGATCTTATGCACTCGGGGCCCCGAGTGTCATATTATCTTCATCATCACTGAAGCACAAGTCGCTAAAGTGGCACCAAATAAAAAGACTTTCAGTAGGCAGTAGTGCCACTCCAGGTGGGTTCTCCCAACCAAAAATGCCATGCAATCATTTCATCCTGATTTTGAGGACGTACAAAACACCAGCAACCTCTTTCAAGATGCAGAATGCATTTTCTTTAGTGTGCCACAATCGGAAATCTTCAAACATCAAATAAACTTTCTAATGAGATATTTTAAAAAAAGGGATATTCTGCAAGCTAACTTAAAAGCAAACAAATCAGACATTCATTTAATAAATGACAAAGAACTCTAGCAATAAATGTGATTGGATTTAATATTTATCTATTATGGAAAATGCTTTTTATCCACAGATGATGAATCAATGCTTTTACTCATGTTCAAGAATATAATTTGTTTTTCATGAATAACAAATAATAATTTTTATCTCTATTCATTATTCACCATTCAAACAAATTTTGTCCAACTTTGGTGGTAAAGGAAGCACATTGTGCATGGGCACAGTACAAATTTGCAGCTTAAGTGCAATTGAGTGTGAGCACGATATCAGCACGTCTTTGGACAAGTGCATTACATCTGTGAGGCTGTGGACACGTGCTCAATCACTTGTGTTATTAGGTGAGGCAGTATCGTTCACCTTCGGCAACTTCCATCAACTTTTGTTAAATGCATTTTCGCTCTCTCTCGCGTACTGCACTTGTGTGCAGACCACTTGGACAGGCCAATGCACTTGCAGGGCTTTAGTTCAAAGTTACTACAGATATCTTGAATGACTCCACAGTGCCTGCAAATGTTAATTTTTATTTTATTTTCTTGCTTTTGTACAATTTGGGCCATAGGCTACTTGCAATTACCTCAATATACACTGCCTGACAAAAAATGTGAAGCAGCCCGAAGATACGGTCAGATGTGTACGTAACTTTGTACTTGTACCCAGAACACGTCATCGGTGGGTACACAGTTCATTGGAGTTGCAATTCTCTGTGACAGATAAGAATTGCCACCAGAGTGCATTAGTGCTATAAGTGTTTAGTCTTGTTACCAGCACCTGTAGGTTATATAAGGCGCAAGAGCAGTGTCAGATGTTGAGTGATCACAGTGAAGGCAAAGGAGATGGCACACGCTTGTGTGCGACAGTGAAATCGGTACCTGGTGGAGTTGGAAAGGGGCTTCATTGTGGACCTCCACTTAGTGGGGTGGTCAAATTAACTCCACAACAGAAACGGTTGCATCTGGAGTGATGCTGTGGCCACTGACTGCTGACAAATGGCGTAGCATTGTCTTCAGCTGATCAATCACGGTTCTGCACCACCCCCCGAAGATCACTGTTGGTGAGTATGGCAGTGACCTACTGAGAGCTCCCACTCTTCCAATGTTTCGGAGAGGCACAGTGGTGTTATTCCTGGCGCAACGGTGTGGAAAGTGGTCGGGTACAACTCCACGTCCCAGCTGACAGCAATTGACAGAAGTCTGATGAGACAATAGTATGTCACAGCCATCCTGCATCCTCAAGTGTTATGTCTCGTGTGACAATATTGTGGTATCATTTTTCAAGAGTATGATACTCATCCACACACGAGATATGTCTCTACAAACTATCTGCACAATACTGAGGTACTCCCCCAATCTGTCTGTGGTTGAACAGGTGTGGGACCAGCTCTGTACCAGTGCCACTATCCACGGTATCGAAGAGCAGTTACGACAGTTGTGGGTCACCTTGCCTCAGGAGCAATGAAGTGGCTCTATGACACTCCTCCGAACCGAATCAGTACGTGCATCCAGGCCCAAGGGGGTGCTACATTATAGTGTTAAATGGACTCCTACTAATGAGTTCTTTGCAGATTTCCAGTATAAAAAAAAGTTTTAATATGGTGTTTTGCATCGAGTCATCTGAGCTGTTGTTTCTCAACTTTGGACTTGACTGTGCCAAAAACTAGTTGCAGTACTGATTGAGATATTGTTAACTCACTCAAGTTCAGACCTATCTGCAACTGTATAGTAGATTCAAACTTCCTGGCAGATTAAAACTGTGTGCCAGGTCGAGACTCGAAATCAGGACCTTTGCCTTCCGCGGGCAAGTGCTCTACCAACTGAGCTACCCAAGCACGACATTCAAAGGATGTCCTAAGACACTGACAGTATAAGACATGCCTCGTAGTGGTCGCCTGCGGCCGACAGCGCCGCCCTTCTCAGAGGCACTCGGGGAGAGAGCTGTCGACCCAGACAGCACACAACTATTCCCATACAATTGCTGTGGCCTTAGGCGCCCATTACAAATGACAACAAATATCCCTCAGCACCGTGACAGCTGAAAGTGAACTAGGGGAAGCCTGGAATGGAATTGAAATTAATATTAGTGTCATCAGGTTCTCTTCACCGGCGAATGCGATATTTGTCTGATGCTAGAAAATTGTCATAGAAGTGTATGGAAATAACCTGGTAACAAGGCAAGACTTTACACACAATCTCACGGGTTCAGCTGGAAGCTGGTCAGGCCAGTCACATTTTGATTTGGCACTGTGAATGGGTGTCAAACCTCTCGTTACTGCTGAGAGTAATTAGAGGGCTACGCATTATCAAGAGATGATTCTCTGACCTACTGTCGGTCCGTATAGTGAACATTTTGGTGACAAGTTCATCTTTTGAGATGATAATATGCAAGCACTCCGTGCCCATCCAAGGTTGCCACAAGTTTCCTGAGTGAAATCCCCTGATATTTTGCCGATTTCCAGACAAGTTTTAGCATTTTTCCCTGACAAGTTTTGACATCTCAAGGATAAGTACAGACATTAGTTGACAAAAAAAAGTAAGTACTTCCTTATCTCTCCCTCATTTTGTTTTGTTTTGTTTTAGGGTGCAAAAACAACTAGGATCACACTCACCCAGGCCAAAAATGTGATACACGAAGACAAAGAGAGGAGTTAAAAATGACTACATGTCAATCCCCAACAATGAAAGAGAAGACAACTAAACACAGGGATGTAGAGAAAGGTCAATAAAATGCCCAATAGAGAAATCGAGGTCCAGAACTAAAAATTAATGGCCTTTGCCATATTGCTGTGATGGATAGAAAGTAAAATAGGGCGTTGTTCACTAAAACGGCCAATAACTTGGACGGAAAACTCTAATGCAAACAGAAACATTCAAAGAATGGGCATTCTGTCAGGAAATGGTGGGCAGTTAACAGCTATGCACAATGTGGTGGGGGAGCACCACTTAAATGCCAATGGTTAAAAAGGCAGTGCCCAATACGCGCCCTAGTTTAAATGACCTCCTAGCAGTGGGAGGGCCGAGAGGAGGTTGTCCAAGCTGCTGGGAAAGGCTTCACAACCCAGAGTTTATGCCCATGAAATGCCAAAGCTGTACTACTTCCTGACAGATGGTAATACACAGCATCATCAAAGGGAATGTAAGAACTAGTGGGCTGAGGTACGAGGACTGCAGCCTTGGCAGCAGCATCAGCAGCCTCGTTTCCTGTCAGACCAACATGACTAGGAACCTACATAAACATCACAATGGCTCTATCAAGAATTTCCTGAACCCGTTGCACCAAGGGATGGACAGTATACAGTGCACAGAGGCTTTGAAAGGTGCCAAGAGAGAGCGAGCAGATGACACATTTGAAATGCCTGCGTCACCGGATGTACTCAGTGGCCTGATACAGGGAGAAGAGCTATGCTGTAAATACTGAGCAGTGTGCCGGAAGCTGATATCGAAAAATATTGGCGACAACGACGAAGGCACACCCGACACCACGATCAGTCTGAGAGCCGTCTGTGTACACAAAGGTACTATTGCAAAATTCCCTGCAAAGGTCGTGAAACTGAAAGTGGTAGAGGCTGATGTAGAGTCCTTAGGAAGCAAATGAAGGGCAATACGACATGGGTCGTTGCATGAAATCGCCAAGGTGGTGAAGGGTTCACACCAACCAGCAAAGTTGCAGGGAACGTGAAGTTAATCCACCTGACCAAGACCCAAAAGCGTACTCCAGAACGTAACAGAGAACAGGAACGCGCACCGTACTGGCGATCATAGGAGTCATCAAAAAAGGAGGCACAGGATGAGTGGCCATACACGGCAGACAAATGGCATGGTTTTTTTAAAAAAAAAAAAAAAAAAAAAAAAAAAAACACCAGAAGAATGACAGAAGGACAAGAAACACTACAATGGACAAAACATGACAAGAAAACCACAGAGAGATGCAAGAAAGAGGGAGCAGAGATTAAAAACAAGAAAACAGATTACCTTGGCTGGCTGACCTTGAGAATAAAAAAATGTGAAGCCGGCCACTCAGCAACACATTGAAACCTCCACCCTAAAAGTACTAGGGTGGAGGACACAGACAGACAAAGGACATATACTAAAACACATATCAAATGATAAAACACACCTTCACGATAAAAGGTAAAACTAAAGCTGCTGTTGAGGCACTGTCGCCCAAAACCGAAGGTAGGGAGCTGGGAAAGTTAAAAGTTCGCCAAAGAGTGGCTAAAAGAGGACAGTACAGCAAGAGGTGGACGACTGTCATTTGGGAGCCACAGCGACACTGAGGTGGGTCCTCGTGACGGAGGGGGTAACCACGTGTGAGCCACGTATGGTCAATGCAGAGCCGACAAAGAACAACCGATTCCCTGCGAGAAGCCTGCAGGGAAGACTTCCACACATTTGCAGCCTCCTTAATGACACACAGATTGTTGTGCATACTGTTATGGCACACCATCTCCCAAAGCCGTAAAACCTTACGGCGTAAGACAGAACGCAGGTCAGTTTCAGAGATGCCTACCTCCAGGAGCGGTTTCCGCGTAGCCTGTTTGGCCAGTCTGTCAGCAAGTTCATTGCCTGGGATTCTGACGTGTCCTGGGGTCCACACAAACACCACTGAATGACTGGACCATTCCAGGGCAGAGATGGACTCCTGGGTGTTCGCTACCAAAGGATGGCGAGGGTAGCAGTGGTCGATAGCTTGTAAGCTGCTCAGGGAGTCAGAACAGAGAAGAAATTACTCATCAGAACAGGAATGGATGTACTAAAGTGCACAAGATATGACCACAAGTTCTGCTGTGAATACACTGCAGGCAGTGGGCAAGGAATGCTGTTCAATAGGTGAAGCAAACATTACCATCAGCCATCGAGCCACCAGTGTAAACAACTTCAGAGGGGTTAACGGAGTACTTAGGGCCACGAAAAGGTCCACACGAAGCTTCAGCCGAGGTGTACACCATGGAGGTGTAGGCGAATGGACCTCAAGTAGAGGTGGTATAGGGAAGGACTCCAGTTCGGATAGAAGGGATCACACGCGAATTGCAACCGTGAGCCCTGACCTGGACCGCCGATGCGGGAGATGAACTGCCGTGGGTGGGAAAAATGGTTCAAATGGCTCTGAGCACTATGGGACTTAACATCTGAGGTCATCAGTCCCCTAGAACTTAGAACTACTTAAACCTAACTAACCTAAGGACACCACACACATCCATGCCCGAGGCAGGATTCGAACCTGCGACCGTAGCGGTCGTGCGGTTCCAGACTGACACACCTAGAACTGCTCGGCCACTCCGGCCGGCTAGGGTGGGAAAAGATGACGGTAATTCGAATGCTCAGGAGAACAACGAATGTGTGCAACACACTGACGAGCAGTTGCACACATCAGATCCACAGTGGAGGGACTCCGGCCTCCACCAGGACACTGGTCACCAGACTCGTTCTTAAAGCTCCTGTCACAAGGGCAACGCTGCAGTGGTGCTCTGGGTCGAGCAAACGCAACATTGAGAACACTGCCAGTCTGTAAACCAGACCCCACAGTCAAGTAGGGAACCAAGGGCTCTGTAGAGCTGCAGCAGTGCACGACACACAACTTCACAGCTGAAAACTGGAAGCCATGGGCTAGAGCCCTTTACTGCGCCTTGTGAATAGCTCCCTGTAGGCGCCGCTCAGCAACTCCAGTACTTGAGGGGCAATACGAAATGTAGAAGTCATCCACATACAGAGAAGGGGAGGCCTACGACCCTACAGCTGCTGTAAGGCTGTTAATGCCCACCAAAAATAGACACACACTCAATATGTACCCTTGCGGAAAGATGGCAGGCACCGACCTGGACACGGAAAGTATGGAGCGACAGGAAGTTTTGGATCAAAATCGAGAGTGGGCCCCAGACACCCCATTCATACAATGTGGCAAGGATATGATGTCGCCAGGTCGTGTCGTATGCTTTGCGTAAGTCAATAAAGACAGCAACGAGGTGTTGGGGTCTGCAAAAGGCTGTTCAGATGGCAGACTCGAGGAACACAAGATCATCAGTGGTAGAGCGACCCTGGCAGAAGCCGCCCTGACATGGAGCCAGTAGGCAATGTGACTCCAAGACCCAACCCAACCGCAGACAGGATTTTAGCACCAGAATAATGGTGCTCTCCCGCCATCGCGATGGAAAGACGCCATCGCACCAGATCCAGTTGAAGATGACGAGGAGATATTGCTTGTAGTCAGACGAGAGTTGTTTAATCATCTGACTCTGTATCCGATCCGGCCCAGGAGCTGTGTCAGGGCAATGTGCAAGGGTGCTGAGGAGCTCCCACTCCGTAAATGGGATGTTATAGGGTTCACTGAGGCGTGAAGTGAACGAGAGGACTTTCAATCTGCCGTTTGCGGGTGCAAAAGGTGGGGGGGTAGTTCTCCGATGCAAAGGCTCGAGCACAGTGCTCAGCAAAGTGCTCAGCAATCGCGTTTGGGTCGGTAGAGATCATGCCATTGATTTTAACGCCAGGGACACCTGTTGCAGTCTGGTACCCAAAATGACACCTGATCTTCGTCCAGACTTCGGAAGGTATGGCACTCAATGGTCGGCACGTACCTCTCTGAACACTCCTGTTTCTGTCGTTTTATAAGCAGGCAAACGTGGGCACGGAGCCGCACTGGAATGTTGCTGCTAATGTCGCTGTAGTGCTCGAAGACACTCTTTAACTGCCTCAGCAACTTCCAGTAACCAACAAGGAACTGTCTTTAGCCGGGGGAACCCTAGAGAACGAGTGTTTAAATTTTCCGTTGCAGAAATTATCGTTGTAGTGACCTGTTAAATCACAACATCGACGGCACCATGTGGGGGAGATTCAATGGTGACAGCAGAGGTGAAGGCTACCCAGTCTGACTTGTTTAAAGCCCATCTGGATAGGCGTGCGTGGGCATGACGACGGGCGAGTGACAGGGAGATGGAGAAGTGGTCACTACCTCAGCGGTAATCAGGTGCTCTCCAGTGGATAGATGGGAGAAATCCTGGGCTGCAAGTTCATAAATCAATGGGCGAGTAACTACCATGGGCCACACTGAAATGTGTGGTGGCCCCAGTATTTATTTAAGAGGCAGAAGTCGAGTTAGGGCAGTAAATTTTTGACATATCTGCCAGGGCCAGTAAGCATGGTGTTACCCCACAAGCGGTTATGGGTGTTAAAATCTCCCGAAAGTAGGAAAGGTTTAGGGAGTTGATCAATCAGTGCAGCCAATACATTCAGGGGTACCACACCATCTGGAGGAAGATATACGTTGAAGACAGTTCTTTCCTGCATCGTCTGTATCCTACAGCCACAGCTTCCGGAGGAGTTTGAAGACACACAGGTTCACTACACACCGAGTTCAGGACATAAACGCAAACTCCACCTGACACACTATTATATTTGCTATGGTTCTTATAATACCCCTGTAGCCACGAAGGGCAGGGGTCCGCATTGCCAGGAACCAGGTTTCCTGGAGGACAATGCAGAAAGCAGGTGTAAAGCTTAACAGTTGTTGTAGCTCGGACAGATGGTGGAAGAAACCGCTGCATTTCCACTGGAGGATGACGTGATCATGAGACTGGGAAGGCATGAAACACTCAATGAAGCAGTCTATGCCTCAGGGTTATCGGTTGCCACCGACTTATTTCCTGAACAAGCTATATACATTGTGTCTGAGGGTCTGGCGAGATCTAGGTCCTCAGTGGATGTCAGAAACCTCACACCTCATTCTCAGAACTTGTAGGCAGTGGTGGTGTGGGAGCCACCGCAGTTCCAGCGAGATTTCTCTCGCTGATCCTTGGGTTTCTCTGGCTGGGAGGGCTTCACAGATTCAGTCTCTGGGACTGAGGATGATTGTGAAGCTGCTTTTGGGCACTTCAGCCCTGGCAGGTGTCAGCTTTCCCACTAGCAGACACCTGGGAAGGGAGTGACCCAAGGCACCCGAGAGGAGCCGAAGAAGATGTACGCTTCTCCGGCTGAGAAGTGGGGACTGGTGACCCTGAAGGTTGTGGGGACAGTGCTCCCAAGGTAGGTGGTGCGGAAGCAACGGGGAGGTAAGTGCCTCCCCCCCCCCCCCCCCCCACCCCCACCCCCACCACCATCAAGGGGGCAGGTGTACTCTTCTGGCTCTGAGAGCCGTTTGGAACTCACGGAACTGATGGGGCTACACCTTTTCTCGTAGCGGCGGCATAAGAGGAGGTCATAGCCACAGGAAGTAGGTGCTCAAATTTCCTCTTGACCTTAGTTTAGGTCAGTCGGTCCAGGGTCTTGTATTCCATGATTTTCCTTTCTCGCTGTAAAATCCTGCAGTCTGGTGAGCAATTGAATGATGCTCTCCGCAGCTGACACAGACGTGAGGCGGGGTTCTCTCGACATGTGATGCTGGAAGTACAGCGGGAAAACACATGGCCGAACTTCTAGCACTTAAAGCAGCACATTGTGGGAGAAATATATGGCTTTACGTAACAGTGGTAGACCTTCATCTTGACGTTCTCGAGAAATGTGCCACCCTCTAAGGCCAAGATGAAGGCACCGGAGGCAACCTGATTACCCCTCAGACCCTAATAGACGCACCAGAGTAAATAAACTCCTCGTCGTTATAAATTGGCACACAGACTGAAAGAAGAAGGTCCCTGTGGAATATAATTCCCTGGACCATATTTAAGCTGTTATAACGCGTGATGGTAATGGAAACATCCCCCAGCTTGTCACAAGCGAGTAATGCCAGTGACCGGGCAGAGGACGCCATTTTTATCGAGACTGACCCTGACCGCATTTTGGACAAACCCTCTACCTCTTGTCCTCTACATGCTCTACAAAAAACTGAGGCTTCATCAAGACTAAGGTGTCCCCATCAGCTCTTGTACATACGACGCACTGGGTTGAATATGGTTCGCTGCCATCCTTAGCCTGGCATTCCTCCATTGATGTGGCCAGGGAGGGGAACGATTTAGGATCATACTTCCTTGGATTTTACTGAAACTTGGAATGCTTAGAGACTGCTGGCGTTTGATCACCAGCAAGTGATGACTAGGTATGCTCCATCGCGCATCATAAGCCCTGATGCCACCCACTCCAACCAGGGACACTCCCCACAGGCGCCAGCCAGCCGCAGCAAAAGCCACCGTGCAGGATGGCCATTGCTGGAAGTCCTGATGCCCAAGTGTGACGGGCATCTACTCCTTGGCATATGTGGGGAGTTAAACACGCAGGCATCAGCAGAGCGATCCCTGTGTAGTGAGGGGGCTACAAACAACAGGGTACACGACAGCCCCACCACAGATGACTGGCAACCGTGCTGAATATGGGCTGCAAAGAATTCCATGGTCACCGTTGGCGCAGGAAAGACACTGCATAGTGGGTGGAGGGAATCGCACCCAGGAAGATGTCCTCACTCACGAGATGGAGGATGAGCAGGACTGCAATGCCACATTGAGAAAGTGGGCTAAAGATCTGAAAGCACGATGGACACGATGCACCATGTAAGGCGCCTTTCCCCAATTGGCTCGCTCTTGAGGAAAAGTTCGAAAAACAGACGTCAAACCCTACAGGGGACCATTACATAAAGGCCAAAATGTGTGAGACTCCTTTTAGTTGCCTCTTATGACATGCAGGAATACCTCGGTCCTATTCTAACCCCTGGCCCGCAGGGGGAACAAACAAATGGCATGCATACCTGCAGAGGAGAAAGTGACAGCAGTAGGACAGCAGTAGTTCGGCAGCTTCTGCATACAGACTCTCAACCAGGCTAGTGTAAAAAGGCCCCAGTGGCCAAATGTAGGCCATGATGGTGGCGTAAGAGGGACGGACGTGCAGATTCGTAAAGCGCCCATAGTCTATTTTCGAACAGACAAAGAACCAGTACAAACGGAGCAAGGTGGTTCGATCTGCACCCAGAAAGTACCATTGAGGACACACAGGACATTGGGGGACCATGTACAGTAGACTGCCAGGTAAGACATGTGGGAGGACCAAGAATGTTACCTATCAAGCAGGAGCCCCAGGAATTTCATAGTTTCAATGAATGGTAGAGCAACAGGCCCAAGATGTAAGATTGTGGCAGAAACCACCAGAATTTCACACGAACAGTTTTGTCAACAGAAAAACGAAAGCCACTGACGATGTTCCAAAGCCATTACTGAAGATGCTGCTCAATGAGACAGGTCCGTGAAGAACTGCAATCAATGGCAAAATCGTCAACAAAAAGGGGATGCCCGGCAGGACACAGGCCATTATAGGATTAACGGTAATAGCAAAGAGGACAATGCTCAGGATATAACCCTGAGGCACACCGTTTTCCTGAATAAAGGTGTCCAATTAGGCAGAACCCATACATACCTTGAAAACTCAGTCTTCTAAAAATTCCTCGAGGAAATGGGGCAGGCAGCCACGGAAGACCCATTTACAGAGGGAACCAGTTCTCCAGCAGGTGTAGTAGGCTTCCTCCAAATCAAAACACATGGCCACAGTCTGGCATTTCAGCAGAAAACCATTCATGACGTGGATGGACAAAGTTTGACGATGGTCAACTGCAGAATGGCGCGCTCGAAATCCACACTGTGCAGTGGTTAGTAAATTATGAGGCTCAAGCCACCATACCAGCCGTGCAAGAGTTATATGTTCCATCACCTTGCAAACACAGCTGAAGAGAGAGATGGGGCATAAGCTAGAAGGAAGGTGTTTGTGTTTACCGGAGTTAGGTAGGGGTACGACAGTGACTGCACACCAGTGTCTCGGAAACATGTCATCTGCCCAGATATGGTTATATGTTTTAAGCAGAAAATGCTTTCCCACAAGAGAAAGGTGCTGCAGATCTGAATGTGAACAGCGTCTGTCCCTGGTGCAGAGGATCTGGATGAAGTAAGATCATGATCTAGCTCCCTCATAGTAAAGGCGACATTGTAACACTCACGATTCTGAGAAGAGAAGGGTAACACCTGATCCTCTTCCACTCATTTCCAATGGAGGAGGGCTGGGTGATAGTTGGAGGAGCTCGAAATTTCTGCAAAATGGTGGCCCAAGGTGTTGGAGATAGCAATAGGGTCCACGATTAACATTGTCTGCTACGGTCAGGCTGGAAATTGGAGAATGGATGTTGGTCCCAGAGAGCTGCCACAGAGGAAGAAGGGGTGTAACTGTTAAAAGAATTAGTGGATGAAATCCAACTAGGCTTTTTTGCAATCCCAAAGAACACGACAACACTGTGAATGCTTCTATTTATAATGAATACAGTTTGCCATTTGTAGGATGACATTTAAATACGCAGAGAGCAAATCTCTCTGCGCGAATTGTGTCGCGGCACTCCTCAGTTCACCAAGGCACCAGGACACGGCGTGGTAAAGAGGAAGTGTGAGGAATGGAACGTTCTGCAGTGGTAATAATGTTTGTAAGGTATTGCACCTGGTCATCACAAGTGAGGAAAACATGTTCATCAAAGGTCGTCATGGATGTGTAAAGCCTGCAGTCGGCCTTAGTAACCTGCCATTTGGGTGTGCACGGAGGTGGGGTAGGAGCCAGCAAACAGATAGCACAAGGGAAACGGTCACTTGAGTAGGTGGCAGAAAGAACAGACCACTTGAGATGATGGCCAAGAGGTGCAGTGCAGAAGGATAGGTCCAAATGGGAATAGTTGTCCTAGGAGTCTGAATGGAGCGTGGGTGCTCCTGTGTTAAGGCAGAAAAAGTTAAGTTGATTACGAAAGTCAGCCAAGATGGCACCTCTCTGACACGTTCTGGGAGAACCACAAATGGCACAGTGAGCATTAAACTAACGGAGCAGCAGCAATGGGTAAGACAGCTGTCCAGTAAGCTGGAGGAACTTGGACCTGGTGCCATCGAATGATGGAGGAAGCAAAAGGCGAACTGCAACAGTTTGAAGACGGTTAGTCAGGGAGATGGGTTGACTATGAGCAGTGTGGCTCCACCGTGAGATGGAATGCTGACCTCGGGCGAAAGTTCAAAACTGAACAGGAAGAAATGCGTATACGGTCGTGAGGACACAATTTTGTTTCCTGAAGGCAGAGTACAAGTGGACACTGCGATTCTGAATGCAGCCATAAATCCTCTTAATTGGATCAAAGGCCACGAATGTTCCACTGGAGGAGTGTCAAGATGAGGAAAAAATGAACGGGTGTCATCCTGGCAGCCGCCGAGTGCGAGTCAGCGAAGACTCGCTGCTACAGGACACAGAGGCAGGAGGATCCTGCTCCACGAGGTCCACAAAAGTGTCAGCTTTTTTCTGCTGTCAGACTGTGGAGACCAACACAGAAAAACGGTCGGTGGTGGGCAATAGTGACACGGAGGCCGTCCAGGTGAAGGTATCACGTGGCGACACCGTCGAAAAGGATCTTCGAATCGGCAAAGGAGGAGACCGTTTGCCTTTGTTGGACTTCTTCGAGCCTTTCAGATTAGCAGAGGAAGACTCAGGTGTTGGTTGGCTGGATGGACATACGAAGTCTTCACGGGAGTATTCCTTCTGTCTTTCCTGGCTTGCCATTAGTGTAGCTGGTGACTTCGCCCCATGAAGCAAGAGTTTGATGGCTTGTTGCACAGCTGGACAAGGGAACTACGATGCTACCAGAACACCGGGCGATTTCACAACCTCAGAGCTGAATTTGAGGTCACATCTTTACGTGGCCATATTCTTTATGGAGTGAGATGTAACAAGAACCGTCCTATAACTGCCAGACAGTAGAACGCAAAGTTTGCGACTAGTCAATAACTTACGAGCGACTGGGTAAGGAACTTTTTCCTCTACCTGGATGTCCTGGACAGCCCACTCATTGAGATACACAGGACCATCTCAAGAAGAGACGGCATGGTCGCCATTGTAGTTGATACAGCAGGGAGGAGGAGGCAGACAATCGCTCTCGTGTGCATCCCTACCACAGGTTACACATTTGGCCGGGTGTCGACAAGGCATTTGAGTGTGGTTGAAACACTGACATGATTGGCAGAGCATTGGATTCAGAACGTATGATCGGACGGAGAGAACCTCATAGCCTGCTTTGATCTATGACGGAAGCACCTCACTATCAAAGGTGAGAAAAAGAATGTGTATGGGCAGTAAGGAGGCATCTATGTTTTTCATCACCTGATGTACGGCAATGACACCCTGAACAGAGAGGTACGTTTGGATTTCGGTCACAGTAAGACCGTTGGGGAGCCGCGTGTAAATAACACCACAGGAAGAATTTCGAGTTCTAAGGGTCTCAACACCAACAGGATAGCCGTGGAGAATCAAAGCAGCAAGCATTTGCTGTGCTTGAGACTCAGTAGTAGTAGTAGTAGTAGTAGTAGTAGTAGTGACATTATGTAAAGAAGAGCAGGACTTCACAGGGTCGGCAACTGCACTAACACTTTTCTGCATAATAAACGAATTTACCATTGCAAAGGACTGTCTTCAATATGTGAAACCACAAGGAACCATGGTGCAGCTGGGAGGGTCTTCACATGCGAGCATACCCGCCTTAGGTGATTGCTCACACTTCAGGTCACACATCCCAAATAACTGACACAGGGGTCAATTGGCAATTTTGGAAGGTAGCAGCTCAGGCAATTATGCCTCCCCGGGCCTGGCCGGGCTGGCCTTTACTAGGAGGTACGTGCGAACCCTACCTGTCAACCTGGGGCTGGGACCTATGCTTTATCCAGTCACCTGTTACATGTCAGACATGTGGGCTGGTCTTCAGGAGCACACAGGGAGGAAGAAGAAAAAAGGAGCCTCAAACGCTGAAGCAGAGGAAGGCTAGGAGAAGGTGAATGAAGAAAGGAAAAACAAAACAGTGGTGAGACTGTTCTTATGTCAGCTACTGACAGTGTGGGACATTCCGAAAAATACCCCAGACATGTTCCCCAAGGGATAGGAAAAAGAATAGCAAGAGGATAGACATGCAGCACGGAAGGTAAAGATGCTGCAAGGGCTGCGATCCCATGGTAGATTTCTCCCCCATATGGGCAAAAATCTTAAGTATTAACATTAACATCTTTTGAAACAAATTGTTTTTAGATGGAGAAAGCAAGCCAAATGGTATGTGTGTTTCATTAAGACCACTGTTGTTATTTTATTTCAATTAAATAAAACACAATTATGACAAAAATACGCGTTTCCTTGGAGTCGGAAGACAGATTTAAAATAACTTCACTGATCTCATAAATAACTGCAGAAAAAAGTAGGTCTCTTGAAAGAAGTGTATAAGTGTTTTGCATACCAACAACACTATATGTGAGTACCAATAAAAATGTTGGTTCTACTAGGTTCATTACTGTCAGTCATTAGTCACTGTATTATGTCTCTTATTTTACAGGCATTGTGTGGTTTTTCTTTCGAGACATGTATGAGTACATAGCATACAAATTATGAGTGACAGCCACAATTTTCTTCTTCTTCTTATCACCAATACTTTCTAATGTATAAATTATTCTCCAAGTGTCAAAATGTACTAGAATAAATAAAATGTCTATAAAACGCTGCACTGTACAATGTACTTGTGGTGGGACAGTTGCAAATCCTGAAATCCATCGCCCACGGCCTCTGGCCTACCGAGGAGCACTGCAGTCCTGGGTCCATGGATAAACCATGAAAATCCGCTGAATTATGCCATACACAAACAGACCCGTACCGCAGGCAGATCAGTAAGACTAGATCTGATGGACAGGGCTAGTACACTGATGAGAAATGATGGGATTCAGATTGCAGGCCCTATCCATTAGAGATACCCACAGAAATGGCCTGCAGTTTTGGCCCGTCTTGGAAGTCCACTCATGTGGTCAGCTATTCACGTGCCACATAGACCATGTTGATGAAATGAGACCACGTTGATCAATCAATGCAACAGATAACTTGCACAAGTACTCTGAGATTCAATACTAATGAGGACAGGCATCAAATCACCGTAAAGATGATCGCTGAGAGGCACACAGGCACATAGAAAAGAATCACACTCCCGCAGCAAAATTTTCGATCATAGCCTTTGTAAGAAAACAAGAGCATACGCACATTCACATAGTCACTTAGACACAACTTGCGCATACATGACCGCCATCTCTGGCCACTGCATGAACGATCTCTGAGAATCAGATACAAACAAACCACTCCTCCCACCTGCCTCTCGTCAGCAGCTGGTAGGCAAGTAGCAAGAAGTGGTGGCAGCACTGACTGCAAGCTGAGTGGAGTGGTAGAAAGGGGAGAAGTAGTAAGAATGAAGGAGTAGGGAAGTAGTGCACGTACTCAGTTGTGCCCAGCCAGTGACGACGCCTGACACCCCAGTAAACAAACCATTTAATCTATTGAGACAAAATGAGATTTTTTCCACGTTTTTTTTTTTTTCAAATTTCCCTGATATCTCCCCAATTTTCTTCACAAGTTTGAAATTCCCTGATAATCCCCAGATTTCCAGAACTTGTGACAACCCTGCCATCTCGTGAACACCTTGTGACGAAGCAAGCTGGGATCTTTTTACTTCCTCTATTGTTTTGCCATATGCCTCCTTAAATTCATTTTTTCATATTTGACTAATTACCACTAACATATGTGAGTGTAATGTACATTTTTGTAAAAGAGAAAGGTTGGCCCTCAGTTTTAAAGAATATAGCATCAGATCTAACTTTGTGCTTAGTTTTGTGTATGTAATCAATTTCCTGATTTATTTTGGTTATTGTAGTTAATATATTGTGTTATAGGGTGAGATCAGTAATTGTTTCGTGACTTAGATTCTATTGTTGACTTATAAACAAATTTAAATTCTTTACTAATTGTAAATATTTGGAAGAAAAAGTACTAGTATTGTTAAAGTATCTATTTGGCTCTATTCGAAAGCACGTTAGCAAAGGCAGCCCTTAATTAATTATGAAGTAATGATCAGTTTTGTCAAAAGTATTGTTTGTATAACTGTATCTGTTAACTTCATCATTGAAACAAATAGTTCGGTTAACCCTCATAGTAGAATAAACTGTTAAAAAGAAGGAATTTTTTGATATATTCAATTAATTGAATGAGTTATGTTTTAATTGTAATTTCTGTAAATTAACATTATTGTTGTGATGATATATAAAGGCCCAATTTTTGGTCCCGAGACAGTCAGTCCACGGCCGATTTTCAGACAAGGAACCTTATTGGTTAGGTCAACAACAATGCATCAATCTAACTGTGAGGTAAGTACACAAATAAGCTGTGTGTTAAAACAATGACAGTGTCTGTTCAGTACTACCGTATTACTCTGCAAGAACTATGTGGTTAGGTTTTTACTGCTCATAGATGCTGAGGGAATTAGATTAGGAAATGAGATGCTTAAAGTAGTTAATGAGTTTTGCTATCTGAGGAGCAAAATAACTGATGATGGTCGAAGTAGAAAGGATATAAAACATAGACTGGCAATGGCAAGGAAAGAGTTTCTGAAGAAGAGAAATTTGTTAACATCAGAATAGAAGCTTTCGAAATGTGGTGTTACAGAAGATTGCTGAAGATTAGATGGGTAGATCACATTACTAATGAGAAGGTATTGAATAGAATTGGGAAGAAGAGAACTTTGTGGCACAACATGACTAGAAGAAGGGATCGCTTGGTAGGACATATTCTGAGGCATCAACGGGATCACCCATTCAGTATTGGAGGGCAGCATGGAGGGTAAAAATCGTAGAGGGAGACCAAGAGATGAATACACTAAAAAGTTTCAGAAGGATGTAGGTTGCAGTAGGTACTGGCAGATGAAGAAGCTTGCACAGGATAGAGTAGCATGGAGAGCTGCATCAAACCAGTCTCTGGACTGAAGACCACAACAACAACGCTTCAATGCAAAAGCAGGCAGTATTTTTTATGACTAGTTTTTTATTTGCACAATAGCTATAGTACAAAAACCACCAAACATGGCACCTTCAAAAAACGAAAATCAAACAAAAAAGAGCTGTGAATGTGCTAACTGATGTTGCAAAATAACCGTTTGTCCCCTCTTATCTCTAGTTCCCCTTTCAACAACAAGTCACACCACCATTTGTCAAACACACACCAGTGCACTGCTAGCTCAGCAGTGTGTGGATGGGTAGGTGGATGGATGAATGTATTTAATTTTGAATGTTACAATGGCAAAGTCATGAGTGAGCATTCAGTGAGACAAGTAGTGACTACAGTTAAGATTGAAAAGAAATGACTATGTATCTACAAACCCTATCATTACTATGTTACACATTCCTCTACTATTTGCATATATTTAAAGTACTGATAAAACAATTTCATGCAAAACATGGCTGGATGATCACGTAATTATTAGATTCCAGTAGATCTTATTGTCAAAAGAGGTAAGTGTGCAACTGGGTAAAATCTGATATAAAAACAACTGAGGACAGCTCTGTGTATGAGAATGAAAATTGGCCTGGTAGGTGGATTTCACCAATATAATGAGGGAAGAAAACAACACCCGACACTGTCCTACCACTCAGAACCATCCATAAAAGCCAATGCGTGTTTCCAATACTCAATTAAAATGCTATTAAAAACCTTTTTAAAAACAATTGGTGGAGTGTACTCGGTCACGTCCAAAAAAGTGTGGGCCACACCAAGTTGCTCTTCTGCTCGGGTGGAAAAATTGTTCAGTCCCAGTGTGGACAATAGGCAGCCTAGGCACGTTCCTCACTTTGCAAGCGTGTCACACCGCATCTGACGGTAAATGGGGTGCACCCGATTCTTCGCAGAAACTGGTTATGGGATGGTTTAGTACATCCTTGTGGCCAGTGTAATGCCTGCACGGTGGACTGCATCCAGTATCATTACAGCAAAATCTACCTGATCTGTACACTATACAACAGGAATCTATTCATCTGTGAATAAAGGTTTTGCACGTGAACGGGCTGGACTGATCTAGATGTGCAATGCCCTTGTACAGCTACACTTCAGATCGTGAAGGTGTGGAAGCCAAGTTAAACCTCTGTTCAAAGATAAAGCCCGAAAACCTCATTGAGGTTTTAAAAATCCAGAATGATGAGCCTTATCTGTAGTTCTGAATGACACAAAAACCAGCCATAACAGCACAATCCCCCAATCTTCTACAGGTAAGCTGTAACTGATGTGTTGTAGTTAAGAGGGAGAAAGAACAGAACATAGAAAAGTCATCCAGAAATATTTATTTATATATTTACTTGGTGTACGAATATATCAATAAAAACTGTTACAGCATTTCCAATTACTTGTATTACAAACTAATATTCAGGCCACAAATGTATTCTATTGGTCCCTCAGTCATCACCAGGACTTGATTGGGCTGCTAGGGAAAGTTTTCAGTGGACATTCTCGAACTACATGGTGCACACTCTGCTTTTTAGTAGCACAGTCACAACACGGAGAAGTTATTTTCTTCCACTTTTGTAGAGAATAGGTATCCTCGACAGCAAGTGTTCGTCAGAGAGGAGTGTATCATCATTAGTGTCACAGAGAGGTGTGATACAACCACTCTTATTCTCTACATATATAAATGATCTGACAGACGGTGTGAACAGCAATCTACGGACGTTTGCAGCTGATGCTGCGCTGTACAGGAAGGTATCATCACTGAGTGACTGTAGGAGGCTTCAACATGACTTATACAAAACTTCCAATTGGAGTGAAGAATGGTAACTTGCTTTGAATGCAGAAAAACTTAAGTTAATGCAGGTGATTATGAAAGACCAAGCTTGAATACAGTATTAGTAGTGTGCTGCCTGACATGGTCACGGGGATTAAATATCCGAGTGTAACATAGCAAGGTGATATGAAATGGAATGAACATGTAAGGATACTAGTAGGATAGGAAAATGGTTGACTTCACTTTAAAGGGAGAATTTTAGGAAAGTGTAGCTCATTTATGAGGGTTGAATGAAAAGTAAACCTTCATTAATTTGGTTTGGATGGGAATATTTTAATAAATCAAATACAGAAATAATCCTTAGAATGTGATCTTTAATTACCAACACTCACTTTTTCACATAATGACCGGCCAAATGGATACATTTCTGCCAACAATAAACAAGTTCTCTGAAGCCGTCACAGAATAAGTCAACACACTGTTTCCGCAACCGTAGTCTCACAGTTCTCTCGACGTCTTCATCAGAAGCATAATGATGTCCCCACAAATGGTATTTCATTATCAGGGACAGGTGGAAGTCAGAAAGTGCTAAATCTGGACTGTATGGAGGATGCTGTACTGTGGTGAGATTCAGTCTCTGAAGTTCTGCTGCTTTCATTTCAGGAGTCAGCATCCGAGGTATCCATCGTCCACAGATCTTCCGATAGCTGAGCAAAGCAATAATGTGATCCACATGTTCTTGTGAAATGCCGATTGTGCTTGCAATTTCTCTCTGAGTGACATAACAATCGTCTTGAATCGATCTGTCAACATTTTGCTTGTGAAACTCAGTGGTCGCTATCACAGGACGTCCAACTCTTTCTTTGTCATGCAGGTCAGATGGTCCCGCCTCAACATCTTTAAACTAACTCGCCCAATGACACACAGTACTCACATCGACACAATCACCATAAACTGCTTTCATTCTCTGATGAATCTCCTTTGGGGTGACACCTTCTGCTGTCAAGAATTCAATGACTGCATGTTGCTTAAATCGCACTGACCAACCGCTCGCGCAGGGTTCCGTACTTTACATTGCAAAAACACAACTGTTCAATGCTAAAGGTTCCCGCCAACTGGAGCTGTGGTGAAAGTGGCTACGGAACAAGCCAGTACCCGCCATATGCCAATGCTGTCAACTGCTGAAGAGTTACGAAGGAGGAAGCATTACTTTTCAGTCCACCCTCTTATATAGGACACCGCATATAAAACACTAGTGCAGCCCATTCTGAGTACTGCATAAGTTTTTGGGATCCACTCAGGATGAATGAGAGGAAGACACTTAAGCAATTCAGAGGTATGCTGCTACATTTTTTATTGGTAGGTCTGATCAACACACAAGTATTACGGAAATGCTTCGGGAATCCAAATGAGAATTCCGTGATGGAGGGAAGATTATTTCCTTGTTGGGAAACACTATTGAGAAAACTTAGAGAACTGACATCTGAAAATGAATGTAGAATGATTCTACGGCTGTCAATTTACACTTCACGTAAGGACCTTGATGATAAGATAAATTCGGGCATAAAAATACTCAGTTTTCCCTCACTCTATCTGCAAGTGGAACAAGAAAGGAAAATACTACTGCTGGTATAGAGTACCCTCCACTACGCATCGTATGTGGTATGTGTGTGCAGATGTGGGTGTAGATGTAGATTTGAACAAAGAAATTGCCAATAAAATGCTGTATCCATGCATGATGCATGTATTTGCCCTTCTAGTTGGATTAGATTGTGAAATGGGTAACGGTATTTCTAAAGTTCAGATTGGAAACCGCTGTTCAATCCCCTGGTTTTGAGGGCCCACAGTAGGTGTCAGTTAATCATCTTCTCAATAATGTTTTGCATACAGCTAGTAAACGTAACGTTTCTGTTACTAGCTGGCACAATCTGACTTTCCCTGGCTTGAGAAGTAGTATAATAACTTCTCCCCGTGCATCTGATGGTAGCCTTCTGTCCATATTTCTTTAAGGAGAGGTGCTGAGAACTTCCTTTTGCCTCCATGTTTAGTAGTTATAGCATGCTGTAGTGAATCCTATCTGGTCCAGGAGCTGTGTCATGTGCATCAGAAGGCACAGACTATAGTTCTCATGCAGAGAAGGGACACTTGTATTATTCTGAAGTGTTTGACGAGAAGTCCAGTCATCCTTCCCCCTGTACTCCTGATGTTGGATGAATCTGGAATTTATATTGTAAGTACATGTCAAATCATAAAAGTGCTTTCCCATCATCTGTGCTATATTATATCCCAAGGTATTGTTCACACGACATCATTGTTCGGTATGGAAGATCTGGACATAGGCTAGTATTCATCTACGTTTATATACATATTCCACAAGCCACCTTATGGTGCATGGCAGAGAGTACGTTGTACCACCAACAGTCATTTCCTTCCCTGTTACATTCACAAATACAGCGAGGCAACAACTGTCTATATGCCTTTGCCTGAGCTTTAGTTTCTCTATCTTTTATTAGTGGTCCTCATGTGAAATGTACATTGGCAGCAATCGAATCATTCAGCAGTCAGCTTCAAATGGCGGTTCTTCAAATTTTCTCAATAGTGTTCCACGAGAAGATCACCATCTTCCCTCCAGTAATTTCCATTTGAGTTCACAAAGAATCACTGTACCACTCGCATGATGATTATATCTACTGGTAAAAAATCTTGCAGTACACTTCTGAATTGTTTTGATGGCTTCCTTCAATTAGAGCAGTAGCATCCTATATGTAGCCTCCTTTACAGATGAACCACACTTTCCTAAAATTCTCCCAATAAACCAAAGTCGACCATTTGCTTTCCCTACTACAATCCTTACATGCTCATTCCATTTCATACCGCTTTGTGACATTAGACCTAAATATAAAATTAACTTACTGTGTCAAGCAGTACACTACTAATGCTGTATTTCAAGTTTTGGGATTGTTTTTTCCTACTCATCTGCATTGACATATGTTTGTTGTTGTTGTGGTCTTCAGTCCTGAGACTGGTTTGATGCAGCTCTCCATGCTACTCTATCCTGTGCAAGCTTTTTCCTCTCCCAGTACCTACTGCAACCTACATCCTTCTGAATCTGCTTAGTGTATTCATCTCTTGGTCTCCCTCTACGATTTTTACCCTCCACGCTGCCCTCCAATACTAAATTGGTGATCCCTTGATGCCTATGATTGACATATATTTTTCTATATTAAGAGCAATCTGCCATTAATCATACCAACTACAAATTTTGTCCAAGTCATCCTGTATCCCCCCTAGAGTCACTCAACGATGATACCTTCCCATACACCACAGTATCATCAGCAAAAATCCACAGATTGCTGCTCACCCTGCCTGTCAGATCATTTGTGTATGTAGAGAATAAGAATGGCCCTATCACACTTCCCTGACACACTCCTGATGATACCCTTGTCTCTGATCAACACTTGCTGTTGAGGACAATGTACTGCGTTCTATTACTTCAGAAGTATTCATGCCGCTCACATACCTGGTAACCTATTCCATATGTTTGTACTTTTGATAACAGTTTGCTGTGAGGCACTGCGTCAAATGCTTCACAGAAATGGTTCACACAATATTATGCATGAAACTGTTAGTTAAGTATCACGAGTGGAGAAAAATTCAAATGGAGAATATGTTCAAGTATTCTGCAGCAAAACCACTGCTAAGGGTGTGCCATGCAAACCAACATTAAGGATATAGCACTGTAATTTTACATGTTGGTTCTTTTACTCTTATCATATACAGAGATCACCTGCACTTTTCTTCCTGTCGCTTCGGACTTTGCACTGGCTGTGAGATTCATGATAAATACAAGCTAAGAAAGGGGAAAATGTTGTAGAGCACTCTCAGTAAAACTGAATTGGAATTCCATTCTGACCTAGTGACTTATTTATTTTCAATTCTTTCAGTTGCTTCTCTACTTCAAGGATGCCTACTGCTATGTCCTACATACAGGTGTCTGTGCAATGGTCAAACAATGGTGTTTGTACAATACTACGGGTGAGTGATTTCTTAAACACAAAATTTGAAGCTTCTGCCTTCCATTTCTTGTCTTCTATTGCCACACCAGACTGGTGAATTTGTGACTGGATGGAAGCTTTTGATCAGCTTATTGATTTTACATAGGATGAGAATTTTCTTGGGTTCTCGGCAACATCTTTCGCGAAGGCATGACAGTGGATGTTGTTGTATGCTTCACGCACCAATCCTTTTACACACGCATAAATTTCTATTAACTTCTGACTGTTGTTTTGAACTGAGAGTGCAACAGCCTTTGATTCCTCAGCATATTCGAATTTCATTGTTAAACCACAGTGGATTTTTTCCACCCTTAATCCACCTACTTGGCACATGCTTCTCTTGAGTGCAATTCACAATCTGTTTCAACTTTTCTCATAATTATTCTATGTCATATTGGAACTAAATGATGTCCTAGAATTCTTTATGGATTTACTAACTTTTATACTGACACGGTCGATAAGACCAGGCCTCTCTGTAGCTACAAAGGCTAAAACATTTCTACTGTTTGTGGACTACCGAACCAGATGCTTCAGAAAGTTTTCAGAAAACATGTTTAAAAGTACTTCACAAGGCTGCATGTTTGTGCCACAAGCAGCGAATCCATAGACGTCCCAGTCTATAACCCTAGTCTGCATGGTACCAGATGACTGAAAACTAATATGTGATACTACCTCAACTTCTTACACTGATTCCAAATCTGTTATCAGTTTTTTTCCTATCATGTATAGCTTCACTGCAATTTGATTTCAAAGATGCATTGTTGTGCCAGTAGGTAATGCGTACTGTTGGAGGGAAATTTCTCAGTACAGCCCTGTGCACCTTTGGCTGTTACACCTGCTGATGCTAGTTGTCGTTGTGAGACCCTGAAAGTGTTGCTTGACTCATAGGCTTGGATTACCAGTGCTATATTGTGATTATTCTGCATATTTAAGACAGTATTAATAAAACACTTTGCCCTCTGTTGATAGTTACTACTATGTCAACACATGCAAGTGTGCAAAGAACCTAAATATTTTCTGTTAAATTTTATAAATTATACAGTGGCTAAAGAGGCTTTGTGTAAAAAGCTTACCATGCTTATTTTAAGATTAATTTTGGTGACCAGTACAAGGGATGGGCACCAGAGACAGTTTGCCACTATTGTGTGAAAAGGTTAAGACTGTGGACAAAAGAACTGTTCAACAATCTTCCCACTAGTATTAAGTCCATCAAAGACAACATAACATTTAGCAAAGCCGTGAAGTCATATTTGTTGTGTCACTGTTTCTACTCTGTAAATGAATACTTAGAACAGTAATCTTGCTGTTTGTGTTAAATTGGAAACATTGAGCAATATAATACATTAGGATACTATAGGCCTATGTTAATATATGTTAACAATGTTAAATGATATTTTCCGACATCTGGAACACACTGTGTATCATCAGATCACATGGAATAAATAAATAAAAGAAGCTGTTTCAAGATGGTGCTCATGTGGGGAGAAAAAATAAACAAATAAATAAAATTATACCGGTAAACACAGTGTGTCTATAAATAGTAGTGATGACATCAGAAAGTTAAATGGCCAAATAAGTAGTCTTCAAGTAGCCGTTAATGTCGTAATGAGCGATTTGAAAAAATTTACATCTGAAAAGTGTGAACCATCATAGACATGAAAATTGTGCACACTTTTGCATAGTACTCAAACTTTTCCAAATATGATTATGAAAAAAACAAATGTCTCAAAAGTGTGAACTGTTTTCACTACAAAAATAACAAACACTTCCAGGTAATAGTCAAACTTTTCCAAGTAAGTGGACTGTGATTACTACGGAAACAAGTGATAGTGGTAAACATGAAAGCGTGTAGCATGATGGCAACCAACTTTGTAAATAATGCTGCAGCGGGATGAATGAAACAAAAGTGGGAAGTAGTGACAACAGAACCAAGAATCTGCCAGGTAAAAAGTACAGTGTTCTTTCCTTAACAGACAGTCACAGCAGAAGCTTGGTGAGAACTTTACACGACAATAACAAAGACTGCCAAGCAACGGGAAAAGTAAGATGAGGTTCTAGTATGAAAAATCTTGCCAATGTTGACCTGCAGGGAAAAGCAAAACATGAAAAAGTTATATGCACAGCTGGTGCCAACAATATCACAAGAAATGAAGCATAAAATTGCTTAGCAAGCCTGTAAAAGTTTTTATAAGTTAGTAAATCTCTAAACACGATAGTTGCAATGCTATCTCACAGCTATGATCTAATATACAATTTGAGTGGCTACAAGGAGGCATTAAAATAAAACAGATGTGTGCTTCATTTGGAAAGTGTAGAATAGTGGATATAGATAAACTGAACAAATGCCAACATACCAAACATAGGATGAACGTACATTTCAAAGGCAAAATTTTTATAAATTTCCAGAATGCTAGAGTAAATGTACGTCCGCAACTTCTGTTAATCAGTGCAAAGAAAAACCAGACAAAGTTGCAAATTTTCACTTCTTTTATTTACCTGATGATTAGTTTTAGGCCGGGACCCATTTTCAAATCATCATAACAGATAGTCAAAATGGTATACAGAGTTATCTATATGTGCTGAAACTGACCATTTGCACTTCATAATAAATATATCTATTTTTGACATGGTTTTTACATTTTCGAAAATACTATTTTAACCACCTGTTATGATTTGAAAAAGCATCTTGGCTCAAAACTAGTCATCAAGGAAAAAAAGTGTAAATTTCCAACTTCGGCTGATTTTTCATTGTAATGAGACACTTTTATGTAACAAGATAAGTAAGATTATCATGGAAAAAGATTACTTACACAAAATTGTCAGTCACAAAGGTAATAGGGACATTTTTTTAGAGTAAAACATAGAAAATTAACCCTTAAATACCAGAATGTTCAGTATATAACTAATGAAACAGAGCATAAATCTAAGCGAAAATGTTTCTTCGTGGTGAAAGAATTGGGCTGCAGGGAACAGAACACGTATGGGGACAGGCTAAATAATTATGAACCCATAAACTTGTTCTGTAGACATATAAATACAGGCAGTGAGGTAGGCATTTATAGCATTTACAGCACGTGAGAAAGTCAAATAGATTGATGATCTAAGTACCAAAATGGTAACTGAGGCTGCAGAAATAAATTCAAAGCAGAGAACAAGAGCCTGTTATAACAGCTCTGTATAGGTCACCTGCAAGCAGCACTGGAGGACATGTTGGAGAAGACATCAGCATATAAAAAACATGTTTGTTTCAGACATCAAAACTGACTCATTAATGATAAGCACTAATTATTTCCATTTGTCGACTTACATCAGTGTTATAACTGTAACCACCTGAACTCTGAACCTAGAAGAATTACTACAGATACTTGCTTGGAGTTGCAAGACAAATTTAAAATACCTCCACTGATTACAGAAATTATCTTAGAAGAAGGTAGGCCTCTTGAAAGAAGTGTATAAGGCCAAGAAGAATTGCGTAAACCACCACTATCGCTGACTAACAATAAAATGTTGGTTCTACTAAGTTCGTTTTTGTCAGTTACAACCCACTGAGTTATATCTATTATTTTACAGGTATTGTACAATTTTTCTTTCGAGGATATGAGTACATAGCATACAAATTGCCAGCGACTTCCACAATTTCTTCTTCTTATGGTCCATCCTTTTTAACATATAAACTACTTCTGAAGAGCTAAAATGCACTAGAACAAATAAAATGTCTATAAAACGCCACACTATAAAATATACTTGCAGTGAGACAGTCACAACTCCTGAAATCCATCACCCACAGCCTCTAGCCTGCTGAGGAGCACAGCAGTCCTGGGTCCGTGGATACCATGAAAATCTGCTGAATTAAGCCACACACAAACAGACCCGGCCTGCGAGCAAATAGTTAAGACTAGATCCGATAAGCAGGGCCTGCACATCAGTGGGAACCAAATGGCTTCAGATCGGCACGCCCGATCCGTCACACATGCCCTAAACAGAAACAGCCTCCGGTTTTGGCCCACCGTGGAAATCCACTCGTGTGACCAGATATTCACGAGCCACAGATAGCTTGTTGATGAAATGAGACTACAGTGACCAATCCATACAACAGATAATGTGTTCAAATACTCTGAGAATCAATAATAATGAGGATGGGTAGCAACTCACTGTAATGATGGTTACAGAGACACAGGCAATCACACACGCACAACTAAATTTTCAGCCATAGCTTTTGTCAGAAAACAAGAGCACAATCACTCAGACACAACTCCAGCCACCAGATCCAAACAAATCACTCCTCACACCTTCCTGCCTCTTGTCGGCAGCTGCTAGGCTAGCACAGGCACAGAAGAAGTGGCGGCAGCACTGGCTGCAAGCCCAGCCAGCAACACTGCACGACACCTCAGTAAATAAACCATTTCATTTACCGATACAGAAACATGATTTTTCCAGTGCTTTTTTTCCAAATTTCCCTGATATTTCCCTGATTTCCCAGACGTGTTTGAAATTCCCAGATTTCCAGAACCCGTGCCAACCCTGTTATAAACAGTTTCGAAGAATTCACTTTGACAGTGATGAAGCAGTGCAAGCAGAAGTAAGGTTGTGCCTCCATCAGCAAAGTCAAACATTTACAGAGACTGTGTCATAGGGTGACTATGCTGAGAACTAAATATGTAGACGTGAAGTCTAAAGCTGTAGAATGTTATAAGGTTTGTTTTGTTTAAAAAGCTTTAGGAGTTTTCACATTAAAAAATTGGTGCCATTACTTTTAAGCAAACCTCATAGAAGCATTAGGAAGCCTCTTTGGAAAGTTTTTATCTGGAGCATATGGAGTGAAATGTGGATGATAAACAGTACACACAAGATGAGGACGAAAGATTCTGAAACATTGCGTCACAGAAGAAATTTGACAATTAGTTGGATGTATTGGATAACTAATAAAGAGGCTCTGAATTGAAATGCAGAGAAAAGAGCTGTTCCATGCTACTTGATTAAAAGAAAGGAAGTGGCGATAGAACCTATAATGGGGTATCGAAGAATGGTTAATTTGGCAATGGAGGAAGGTGGGATGGTGAAAACTCTAGAGACCAAATATTGAATACGCTAACGAAGTTCAAATGGATGTCGATTACAATAGTTACGCAGAGATCAAGAGACTTGCACGGGATAGACTAGGATGGAGACCTGCGTCAAAGCACACTTTGGGCAACAACTACTACACACACCCATGTAAATTAAATTATTACAATGCTGTACAGGTCACGAAACTTGCTGTATGCAAGTTCTCAGGAGGTAAAATGTGTTGCTACAAGTTTTGAGTCTCAGTTCATTGGCAGGTGATCATGCTGAATAGGTACTATATTATTATATTAAGGCTTAGTTAAATGCTGTGCAGTTGTGAAGTGTTTGTCAGACTTAAATGTAGTGATGAAGCATACTGTGAAGCAAATTTGTGAAATACGTTAACCAAACTTTCAACATTTAAGTGTCTGTATGATTGTGTACCTTGCCAGGGAGAACCTGAGGACTTAGAACACCAACTTGACACTAAGTGACTCTGCAATATATGTGTGATTAGCTGGATATTTGAGAAATTTCCACCGGCTGAATCCTTGGATGCCGATTTACAGTCAACTCGTGACATATTCTCTTGGTTACAACAAACACACAATTAGCGTTCACTTAAAAGTAATAATCTAAATTTAAAACTGGAAGCGCAAGAAAAAGAGTAAAAGTAGCTGTTGTAAAGGGAGAAATTTCTAGATAATCAAAATTTTCCAGGTACATACCCAGACCCCACCTTCATTGACATGAAGAAAATTTTCTTCTCTTCTGTAGTGATCAATCCAAGGATTGGTTTGCAACAGCTACAATGGCAGCTTGTCTCCATTCTGTGTGTCTTTCAGCTTTTCTCTTCATTTCTTTGTAGGTGTCACATCCCACACCTTTTACGATTTGATCCATGTACCTCAGACGTGGTCTTCCTCTCGATCTTTTTCCCTCGACATATCCCTCTATGATTGTGTTCAGGAGTCCTTTATGTCTTAATAGATGGCCTGTAAACTGCACTCTTCTTTTAACAATGAAACTCCAGAAGCTTCTCTTCTCACCTGCTCTTTCCAGAACCACTTCGTTTGTGACCTTGTCGATACATTTTATTTTGAGCATGCGTCTGTAGCACCACATTTCAAAAGAATTTAGCTTCTGGTCTTCCTCTGTCCCGAGAGTCCATGTTTCACACCCATAGCATGCCACACTCCACACATACGATTTCAAAAATCTTTTCCTGATTTCAAGGCTGATGCTCTTAGATGTTAATATGTTTTTCTTCTTGTTAAAAGCAGCCTTTGCTTGAGCTATTCTACTTCTCACTTCTGCCTTGCTCCTTCCATCCCTGGTAATATTATTGCCCAGATAAGTAAATTTATCTACTTGTTCAAGCAGTTCATTGCCTACATGAACTTGGACTTTCATTTGATCTTCTTTGTCGCATGCCATTACTTTTGTATTTGCTTTATTAATTCTCATATTACATTCTTCACCCATAACTTTATCCATTCTATTCAGTAGGACTACAAGATCTTCTTCACTTTCAGCCAGGACAGCTATATCATCGGCATATCTTATCATATCTATTCGTTGGCCATGAATTACTACACCTGTCTGTGAATTTTCCCTTACTTTTTTCAGCACCTCTTCAGTGTATACGTTAAAGATAACAGGGGATAGTGCGCAACCTTGTCGGACCCTTTCCGTATCTGCACCTCTTCTTATTTTGTCCGTCCACGGATAACTGCTGTCTCGTTTTTGTACAGGTTCCATATCATTTTTCAATCTTTATGGTCTATTCCTACTTTTTTGAGTACCTCAAACATCTTATCCCATTTAACATTATCAAACGCTTTCTCTACATCTACGAAAGCAAGAAAATTAAGCAATAAATAATCCATCTAACAGTTATGTAATACAACAGAAATTGTTGGTGGAAGTAATGGAATGAGTAGGAATACACAATCACCATATAGTGGATTTGTGCATGCATCCGTATTTCCACCCATTCTACTCCTCAAGAATAATGAACATGTTTGTAAAAATTTTAAAAAGTCACTAATCAATCTTCGCAAGCACTATTTCTAATTTATGAGCTTCTACTTTACTATGGAAATGAGATGTCAATTAATCTGTGAGAAAGTCAGTCAGTCATCTACTCACCAATAATTTTCTACAACTTGGAAATCAAATGCATCAATGAACTTCCTGAGATCCTTCTCCTGGTCATCAGACAGGCCAGATGCAAGAATGACAGTGTTACTGGCATCAAAGCTTGCTATGTTTTCTTCCACTTCCACAGGCTCAGTTCTTATATTCTCATTAAGTATAGCCTTAATTTCGTCAGTTCGTGCAACATCACTGCAAAATTAATTTCACAAAGTCCTCTTAATATAATACAAACCAGGCAACCAAATAAATGGCCTAGACTAAAATCACGGTAATTAGACAGAAAAAATTGATATTCCACCATTTTCTTTTCTCTCATTTTGCTGGGTTAACATAAAAACTTTTCCTTTGCAGTGGATTATGATTTTACATAATTTACATTTTCTTACACTGGAGAGCACGATCAAGGATAGATCTGAATCTTTACATTCAAAATATGATCAAGATCGGATACAACAGTAGTTATAAATACAACATGAGCTGCCACTCTTTCTACGGAAAAAAGGTCATTCCACTAAGTTTGGCAGTAACAAGAATGCATCCCCTCCCCTCCCCCCCCCCCCCCTTCCAAGGGTGGAAAAATGTGTGTGTATAGGCACAAGCATAGGTAAATCAAAATTTCAAAAGTGTTTGCATGAACTCAGAAGGAATGAATGTCCAGGTATTAATGAATCACCAATGTAACACTTACAAACATCAGGCTAAAGAGTGTAGCAATAACTATGCCAGCTAATGTACATGACTACTCGGCAAATCACGCTTAAGTATATGGCAGAGGATTTATTGAACCACCTTCACAATAATTCTCTACTATTCCAATCTTGAACAGCGTGCGGAAGAAACAAACACCTATAGCCTTCTGTAAAAGCTCTAATTTCCCTTATTTTATTACGATAATCATTTCTCCCTATGTACGTAAGTGTCAACAAAATATTTTTGGATTCGGTGGATAATGTTGGCGATTGAAATTTTGTGAGGAGATTTTTCTGCAACAAGAAATGCCTTTGTTTTAATTATGTCCACCCCAAGTCCTGTATCATGTCTGTGACACTCTCTCTCCTATTTCTCGATAGTGCAAAACACGCTCTTTGAACTTTCTTGATACACTCCGTTAATCCCATCTGGTAACGATTGCTCCAAAAGAGGACAGACAAGCATAGTAGGCAGTCTCTTTAAAACATCCGCTACATCTGCCAATAAAACACAGCCTTTAGTTTGCCTCCCCCACATTTTCTATATGCTATATAAGTTGTTAGTATTTGTAATTCCTAGGTATCTAGCTGAATTTGCGGCCTTTAGATTTGACTGGTTTATTGTGCAACTGAAGTTTAATGGATCCCTTTTAGCACACATGTGGATCACCTCACACTTTTCATTATTTACGGTCAACTGTCAATTTTCGCACCATACAGATATCTTTTCTAAATTGTTTTGCAATCTGATGACTTTATTAGACGAGAAATGACAGAATCATCTGCAAACAAAGACGGCTGCTCAGAATGTCTTCTAAATTGTTTGTAGAGATAAGGAACAGGAGAGGGTCTATAACACTACCTTGAGGAGCACCAGAAATTACTTCTGTTTTACTCGATAACTTTCTGTTGATTACCAGAGACTGTGACCTCTCTGACAGGAAATCACAAATGCAGTCACGTAACTGAGACTATATTCCATAAGTACACAATTTCACTACAAGCCACTTGTGTGGTACAGTGTCAAAAGACTTCTGAAAATCTAGAAATACAGAATCAATTTGAAATCCCTTGTCAATAGTACTCAACACTTCATGTGAATAAAGACCTAGTTGTGTTTCACAAGAATCTCTTCGAGGCGATTCATAATGTTCAGAAATAATATATGTTGCAAAATCCTGCCACATATCAATGTTAATGATATGGGCCTATAATTTAGTGGATTACCCTTGTGTGTGTACTGTGTATTGAACCAGGGACATAGAATCAATGGAGAGGCTCCATCCCGCTGTAGCCCTCAGTGGTTCACAAGCCCACAACAGGCCACAGCAGCCCACCAACCACACTGCTGCCCCACACCCAACCCAGGGTTATTATGTGGTTCTGACAACAGTGGACCTCCCCCCCCCCCCCCCCCCCTCCCCCTTCCAGGAACATCTCATACCAGATGAGTGTAACCCCAAATGTTTGCGTGGTAGAGTGATTATGGTGTACGCGTATGTGGAGATAGTGTTTGCGCAGCAACTGGCGACGTAGTGCAAGTGAGGCGGAATAAGGGGAACCAGCCCGCATTCACCGAGGCAAATGGAAAACCGCCTTAAAAACCATGCACAGGCTGGCCGGCACACCAGACCTCGACACTAATCTGCTGGGCAGATTCATGCCGGGGACTGGCACGGCTTCCCGCTCGGGAAGCAGGCCATTAGACACGCAGGGTGCATGCTGGATTAGCCTTACTACCTTTCCTGGATATTGGTGTAACCGGAGCAATTTTCCAGTCTTTGAGTACGAATCTTTCATTTAGCAACCAACTGTACAGGATTGTTAAATATGGAGATACTTCATCAGCATACTCTTGAAAGGAAGCTAATTGGTATATGGTCTCAACTGGAAAGCTTGCTTTTATTAAGTGATTTAAGCTTCACTACACTGAAGCTATCTACTTCTAATTTATTCATGGTAGCAGCTGTTCTTGATTCGAATTCTGGAATATTTGTCTACTTTGGTGAAGAATTTTGGAAAACTGTGTTTATTAACTCTGCTTTAGCACCAATGTCATCAATAGTATTTCCATTGCTATCGCGCAGAGAAGGCATTGATTGTGTCGTGCAACTAGCGTACTTTACATATGACCAGAATCTCTTTGGATTTTATGCCAGGTTTTTAGACGAAGTTTCATTGTGGAAACATTATACGCATCTCGCATTGAAGTCCATGCTAAATTTCAAGCTTTTGTAAAAGATTGTCAATCTTGAGATTTTGCATTCATGTAAATTTGGCATGATTTTTTTCACTGTTTCTGCAACAGTTCTGACCCGTTTTGTGTAACGAGGAGGATCAGCTCCATCATTTGTTAACTTACTTGGTATAAATCTCTCAATTGCTTTCTATGCTCATTCTCTGAATTCAAGCCACATCTGGTATACACTTACATTGTTAATTTGGAATGAGAGGAGTTTGTCTCTCAGGAAGGCGTCAAATGAATATTTATCTGGTGACGCAGCTTGCAATAAAATTGTGTGCTTATGAGATATCCTCTCAGTTATGTTACTAGACTCTCGATTTCCTGTCAGAGAGGTCACAGTCCGTGGTAATCGACAGAAAGTCATCGAGAGAAACAGAAGTGATTTCTGGCGTTCCCCAAGGTAGTGTTGTACAGCCTCTGTTGTTCTTTATCTATATTAATGATTTAGGAGACAATCTGAGTAGCCATCTTAGGTTGTTTGCAGATTATGCTGTCATTTATCATCTTGTAAAGTCATCAGAAGGTCAATATCAATTGCAAAACAATTTAGACAAGGTATATGTATGGTGCGAAAATTGGAAAATGACCCTAAATAATGAAAGTGTGAAGTCATCGACATGAGTGCTGAAAGGACTTCATTAAGCTTTGGCTACATGATCAATTAATCAAATATGAAGACCGTAAATTGAACTAAATACCAAGGAATTACAATTACGAACAACTTACACTGAAATAAACACATGGAAAATGTTGTGGAGAAGGCGAACCAAAGGCTGTATTTATTGGCAGAACACTTAGAAGATGCAACAGATCTACTAAAGAGAATGTCTACAACATGCCTGTCTGTCCTCTTTTGGAGTACTGCTGTGTAGTGTGGGATCTTTACCAGACGGAATTAATGGGGTACCCCATGAAAGTTTAAAGATGAGCAGCATGTCTTGTATTATCGAGAAATAAAGGACAGAGAGTCATGGACATGATACAGGATTTCGGGTGGCATTCATTAAAACAAAGGCGTTTTTCATTGCGGTGGAATCGTCCCAAAAAATTTCAATCACAAACTTTCTTCTCGTAATGTGAAAATATTTTGTTCATGCTCACCTACACAGGGAGAAATCATCATCATCATCATCTTCATCATCATCATCATCAAATATGGGAAATCAAAGATCACACGAAAAGATATAGATGTTCATTTTTTCCGCATGGTGTTCGAGAATGAGAAAGATAGAGAATTGGTGTGAATGTGGTTTGATGAACCCTCTGCCAGGCACTTAAGTGTGATCTGCAGAGTAGCCATGTACACACAGATGTAGATGGAAGGAAAAAATGAATTATTAAGATGTAGATGGAAGGAAAAAATGAATTATTAAGAGAGGACCATTGTGGTTTTAGGAGAGGTAAGGACTTCTGAGATGCAGTTTTAGGACTGTGTCAAATAACACTTGGTTTTCGGTAATGTGGAATGGAATAAAAATGGTTCCATTCTTTGGCAGTGTGACTGCAAGAACAGGAACAAGAAAATAATTCATTCTCTCTATGTGGAGCAAACTGTAGGAATCGGTGCAGTCAGAAGGGTACAAGAGCCTAAAATGAGGGAAGCTGTTAAGGCAACATTACCAACACTGATCCTTCACTTGTGGACTGAAGAAGCAACGAGAGAAGCAAACGACTACCTAGGTGTGGGAGTTGTCACGGACAGAATATTAACAAGATATGACTCATTAGTGATGTAGCAATGGTCACCGTTAGTGAACAGGAATACAGTCAAACACTTAATAAAATAGAATGCCTGCTAATTGGTGGCTATAACACACATGAACAAAAAGAAGACAAAGGTAATAGTACGCATAGTAGAGGTCTGTAAATTGCTTGTTTTATTCATACTTGCTCGAGGGAAATGGGTTAGGGTCTCGTCTTCACGAGTATGAATGCTCAGAGCAGAAAGGCTGTAGTCAAACAAGGTACCAAAGGGAGTGCAGAGGTCACCCAGTCTGGCATGCTTGCCATGGTGCTGTTGTGACTAGTGTAGTAGCAACTCTGTATGTTTGCATGCTGGTGTTGCTTCTGCTATATTCTCTGCTGCAGATGGGACAACACTCAGGTTAATTTAGTTATGATGTACTCATATATTCCTGAGTCGTAGAGTCTAATTGTGACAGCACTAATGATCCATAAGAGAAAATAACACGCCTTATACAATAACAAAAATTTGGAAATGATTTAAGGGGGGATGCAATGGATTTTGGTCCAAAAAATCAATTTTTCAAAAATATTATTTTCTTGATCTACACAGTTTGATCTATGTTGTGTGTGAATTTTATCATGACAGCAGTTTTAGAAATGCTTTTAAATTGTTAAACTGATTAACTCTGCACTGATGGCCATTCCCACCTTTTCCGACATTTGGGAAACTGCTTGCTTCAGAGGAATTTTTGTCAGTGTGAAGCCTATTTTCTTTCTATATCTTTGGCTGCCATCTATATCTTTGCCTGTAAACTTTCTTGCGTGTGGTTTATTTACATTCTGACAATACTAACACATATTAGTAGGTGGAAAGTTGAATTCACAAACCTTTACGTGGAGGTCAATACTTATGCATAATGGGTGGTGGAACAACTGTGTTTTGGAAATGGAGGTTTCATGGAAATTGGTTTACCAACAAAAAAGAGGAAGCGACTCGAAATAAAGATAATAAGCTCTCAGCTTCAGCTTCAAATCAACAGGATAAGTGTACAGGTGCATGAATGATTTTGATATGGATTCCACTGGATTGAGACTTATTGATTTAGAGCTCCTCTGCCAGGCTAAAAAGTTTTCATGTTCTTGTGTTAGCTGTAAAAATACACAATGTATGATTGTTGTTGAAGAAAGAAGAGTGGGAATATCTTGTGATTTTAAATTAATTTGTAATTCATGTGGCTATGAATTTTCATTTTCCTCCACCAAAAAAACCGACAGTGATACCTATGAAACCAATTTTAGGTTAGCATATGCTCTGAAATGCCTTGGACAGGGTGAGGAATGAGGTAATTTATTGTATGGTTTTCTGAACATGCCTCCACCTTGTGCAAAGTTTGAAAAAATAAATAAAGACATGTCTGATGCTGTATGCAATATTGCCAAAGTTTCTCTGAAGAAACCAGTGGAGGAATCAGCGGAAATAACCAAAAAGAAATACATCTTGGGATAGATATCATGACAGTGAATCTCCAACAAATGTTACTGACCTGTGTGTGTCTGTAGATTGCACCTGGATGAAAAGGGGTCACACATCTCTGTATGGAGTTCCATCTGTTACCGATATTGACTCAGGTAGAGTTTTAGATGTAGAAATTATGTCTAAATACTGCCACCAGTGTGCAACAAGGAAAATGTCCAACAATGAAGACAGAGAGAAACTGTGGCTAGAAAAGCATGCAGTAGCATGCTCTAAAAATTATAGTGGCTCAAGTGGGGGCATGGAAGCTGCTGCAGTTGTGAGAATGTTCTCCAGATCTGAGGACCAGTATGGTGTTAGATATACTAAATACCTTGTGATGGGGACTCTTTGTTCAAAGCTGTAACAGATAAAAATCCGTACAATACAACAATAGAAAAGTTGGAATGTGTTGGCCACATCCAAAAGAGGCTTGCTGGTAGGCTTTGTCGCTTGCTCAAAGGGAAGAAAGGTGAAGTGCTTGAGGATGGAGAACTACTAGGAGGAAAAGGCAGGCTTACTCTGAAAGAAACTGATTCTCTTCAGTTATTTTATGGGAGAGCTATCAGGAAAAACACACACAACTTAGAGGCAATGAGGTGTGTTGTGTGAGCAATTTTTTTCCACAAACTATCCACTGACCAAACACCAATGCACAATCTGTGTCCGAAAGACAACTGGTGTAAGTTCAACAACAGAAATGAGACATATTCACATAAACACTCATTACCAGAACCACTTATGAACGCAATTAAGGCCACATTCAGGTTTCTTGCAAACCCTGGTTTATTGAGGAAGTGTCTTTATGGAAAGCCACAAAATGCAAATGAAAGCCTCAATAATTTAATTTTGATTATATGCTCAAATAGGACATTCTGTGAACTTGAAGTACTCAAAATAGGTGTCTATGATGCAGTTTTATGTTACAATAACGGAAATAATGGCAGAATTGAAGTGCTGAAGAGAGTTGGTATAGATCCTGGTGTGTTTACAACAAGAGCATTTTACACCATCGACGAGTGCAGGGTCAAGAAAGCTAACAGATCAGTGTCTTACCGGTAAATACAGGCCATGCAGATTCGAAGAGGAGAGTGGAGAAACTTGGAGGATAAGGAGTATCAGTTGGAAGATTTTAAAATTGAGGTAAACTTATTACATGTAGAAGTATGAGAAGAAAATCTTTTTAACTTCATTTTCTCTGTTTTACACTTTTATGTTATTAGAAGCCTTTTCTCAAAAAGTATATGCGATAATGCTACGAAATTTTCAGGAACTGTTCGCAATGTGTTGCTGGCTCCCTGGAACTACAAAATACAAGATCCTGCAATTACATTCTGAATTTTGCACTAATGTCACACTAACCAAAAAAAAAAAATGTTAATTTCGGATGTGCAAAATTAAAAACTCTGTTAATGATATAACTTGTACCATAAATTAATAACTGTAATTCAGTGGTCTTATATCCTTCTCAGGACACTAAAAAAAAATTTTCAGATTAATTGCATGATTAGAATTTGAGTTATGGCTTTTTATAAAAAAGACAATAAAAAAATTAAATATTCAAGTTTCTGGCAAGATATTAATCCTGCATATTTTATTATATTTTTCCATCAAAACACAGCTCTTTTGCTTTACACATACAAAATTTTAGATGTGTACATTAATAAATATGGCTGTAATCATTTTTTAAATAAATGTTTAAATTTTCCATTACATTGCCCCTTAAAGTGTCACACGAAAACTAGTAACTACCAACTTTTGTAATGATGATCGGTTCCAAAACGAAAAATCACGTTTACAATTTGCATAAAAGCATGTGAGGCAAAGAGGCCATTGGATACAATTAAACATTTTGACATGTCTTGACCACAATTTCATTATTTCAATAAGCTATACGGGGTTTTAACATTTTATCACTATCAAATATTATAAAAAATACAAAAACAAAACTGGTAACAGTAGAAATACAGGAGATGTTATATTTTTACCTATTAAGAGAAGCCAAAATACAGAAAGTTGAAATATGGTACGAAGCTTACCAAACACTGAATCTCATTACAATGAGTCAGTGGACACTTGTCCATACGGGAATATACTATCTAGTCAACATTTCTTTGCAACAAGCAAGGGGACTTTAAGTGTTTATTCATTTACATCATATAAATAATTGCACCAGAAAAGAATATACGAAATTTACAAAAAGCATTTCTAAAATACATGTCTTGGAATGCAGTAATTACATTGAAGAATATGTGGTGCTACATACTGCTATGTTTGCTACTAAGAGCAAAATTTCATAACAGGTAACAATTGGATAAGCATTATACAGGAAAGGAATGGCTCACAAAATTGTTCCCCAAGATGCACACTTTTAAGCTGTACATTAGTTAACCAATAGCAAAATAACAATCCCCAAAATTACTTCTTATGAAACTAGTGTGTGATTGACAAACAATAATAATAGCATCGACGTTTGTGCACCTATCATAATTGGTTTACATTTGCCATCTTTTCAAATTCATGGAACCTGAGCTAATTCTTAAAGTCTTAAAATAAATATATAATGAAACATACATTAGAGTTATACATATTGTGCGAATTTAAGTGGCATAATAAAGAAAGGGAGGGGGGCAAGCGGGGGGGGGGGGGGGGGGGGGGGGGGGGGGGGGGAGAGGTGAGAAGAAGCAGCTAAAGGGAAATATAGGAACAGATTTATTTAAAATTGGCATATACTTAAAATCACATTTTTTAAACTGGATGAAACAACACTGTTTATCATGATTAAAATCTACTATAATGAAAGCACTTTATCATACAACAACTATAATTCCGATCATTATACTTTTATATTTCATCTGGAGTATCCATTGTTTTATATTTAATCTCTAAGAATTATACCGGATTCCATGAATCTGAAAATATGTAACATGAAAATGAAAACCAAGTACGATAGTTGCACTAATGTCACGATGCCACTGTTGTTTATTAATTATTCACTAGTTTTATAGAAGTAATCTGGATGGTTGCTGTTTTACTATTGATTAACTGATGTATGACATTTTAAAAGTTTGCATCTTGGGGAACAATTCTGGTTTCAGTCATCACTTCTCTTATAACGCTTATCCGTTTGTTCCCTGCAATGAAATTTTACTCTTAGTAGAAGACATAGCAATACATAGCACCATCTATTATTTCAATTTAATTGCTGCATTCCATGACATGTATTTTAAAAATACTTTTTGTAAATTTGATGTATTCTTTTCTGATGCAATTATTTATACGATATGATTGATCAAAGACTTATTTTTGTTAACAACTCTGCGTGAACCTTAATTCTTGAAATCAATTTGACTTGCTTCCTGTGAAGGTATATTGACTAGATACTACATATCCATTTGGACAAGTTTCTACTGACTCACAGTAATGAAATGCAGGATTTGGAAAGTTTCATACCAAATTTGTAATTTCTATATTAGGCTCCATTTAACTGGTGGAAATGTAACATGTATTATGTTTCAACTGTTACCAGTTTTATCTTCGTATTTTTTACTGCCTTTGACAGTGATATAATGCCCAAATGCATAAGGCACAGTGGAATAATAAAACATTGGTCAAGACATCTCAAAGTGTTTAAAACAAATATCACATTACTGTTTTCTTCTAATATTGTTAGCTTTATTCATTCAAATTTACATATGTGAATTTTACCATATAAGAAATTAGTAACCTAACAGGAAGAAAATTGTCTCCAAATGATTCTCTGTTATTGTTGTAATTACAACAAACTGTCAGAATATCATTGTTTCGGTTCAAGTCTGCTGCACCTATCCAAGAGTAGCTTCAGTGTCACAATGAAATTTCCTTCACTTGCAGCATTTGAAGCTGGAACACAAAACATTCTTCTCACTAAATTAGATTGCTTGTGAAAGTGACTACTGTTACCCCTCTCAAGTGGATAGTAATCACCACAACCCTCCATTAGGGTCACTCATAGGCGTAGATTGAGTATGACGTGGCCCACATTTATTTTCTTGGTTGGTAAGGAGACATTTTCTCAGTGGCCTTAAATATTTATTTAAAGATATCAAGAAAACAGAGTACGGTATTGCTGTCACATAGTTATAATTTTATTCTAGTTTATACAGAATGGAAAATGCATCACAAATTTGATGCACAGCATTTAACATCTCATCACTATCAGAAATTAAAGACATTTTTAATAACTGGAAGGACACCCACAGAAATGTTTCTGTTCTGTGAAACTTCCGCACTTCGATTTTCTCCTGTATGAGAAGGTGACAGCATTCATAATATCTATAGTAATAGACGATAATATTACATGTGTACTGTACAGCTAAAATATGAGCAACACTGAAGCCTGTGTTTTTCAATTAATTACAATTTTCACCTGCTGGACACGCAGCACGTATTAGCAACAAAACTGGGTATATAGCAATTTAAATGTGCCTCAGAATCTTCATGCACTGTGTTGTTATGACTTTTCAATTTATGCACGCATAACAAAGCGAACTGAACTGTAGGATACTTCTCACTTTCGAGCACTTCTGTTGCATCTTCGAAGGGCTCTAACAATGTAGTTCTTTTGCAGGGGTGCTGTTGCAACCAATAAGTTTTTCTGAGACGCACTTCTTCACAAGCTTTACCATGATTTTATCATACTCCCTAACTAACGACTCTGCCATTCTAAATAAGCTGTTCCACCTAGACTCCATGTTTTACTTCTAGCTGGTCTGTAATGAATCCACATCACCAGGTTTCTTCTTGAAACACAGTATCTTTGTCAGCATAAATAATGGAATAAAACACTTCAATCTCATTTATCAAATAATTGTCACCAAAAATGTGTTTCAGGACTGTGTTGAAAACGTGTGTAATGTATACATACTGCAGAAAGGATTGCAAAGCCTTGCATATATGAATGCCTCAGTCAGAGAGAAATGAAATCTTATTAAGATGCTGGGGCTTCACTCCTCAGTTAAATGATCCCTCACTGTAGGTCTTAATAAGTTCCCCACATTTTTTCTTCTCAGAAAATTGAGTTGTCACCAATATCAATATCACAGCAGCCTACACTTGATAGATAAAGTGCACAGTAACACAATGTCAACACCTTTTTGATATATAATGGTCCACATACTCACTGTAAATGCGCATGCAATCACATCTACAGCCTAGACAATGCTGGATAACACACTCGCCCGTATTTAATAAGCTTGTCTTTCAATGCTTCATGATCTTGTTGTAGGTGAAACAAGACGTTGGAGATGTTTATGCGGTCCAATTCTGAATCAATGTTTACAAGTTCCGGACAAAGCACAAAATCCTCCACCTGATATTAATAAAAATAGACGAAGATCTTTGGCACACAGTTCTACGCACTTTTTAGCTACTGTAACTGTCACTGAAATTGGTTACACTTCGCATAAGAACTTACACTTTATTGTGTTCTACAGGCATGTGCTTTCAGATGTATGGTTGGGATCCGTAAGACAATAAAGCAGAGGACCTGCCACCGTACATATTCTTTATTTATGACAATTTATGTAATTGTAATTAATCTATGAATAAAATTTCAATAGTAATGTGTTGTAAAAGAATGTAAAAGCTAAAAATATAATTGCAATACTGATTCATGCAAAGGGAAAGTAGATTTGTAATGATGTAAAACTTGGAGGGAAGTCCTCCACAACGGAACTAGCTCTGCGTGAATAGAAAAGTTGGATTTGGTGGCCAAACTGCAAGGTTCCTGCATGGCACGAGTCAGTTGGTGGCTAGCAGGCAATCGGTGCTTATCTTGTGAATGAAAGAGGTGAGAAGAACCGCAAGATCATATAATATAGCCTCAATGCAGAAGTAATGCGACTTATTATTCATGGCATACTTTGGTTTGCTCTGAACTATGAAAATCTGACATTAAGAAGAGAATTTTCAGAGCTCTTCAAACAAGAAGAGCGAAGGATACTACATTTGCTGCCCATTTTTGAATAGCACAGGAGATCGACACTGCAACCATCTTCATTTCACGTTAGCAGCTGGGTACTGTATAATTGCACAGGCGAGTTACATGGTTTCGTTTTCAATAATAATTTTGAGTTCAGGAAACTTTGTGCTGAGCCACTGTATCTGGTACTTAGTCATTTACCTACACAGAGTCCTATCCCACGTGCTACAGTGAATCAGAGTATCCTGTTTTATTGAAGTGAAAAGCAATTAATTTAACTTTGCCTAATTAGGCTGGCAGCTGTTTCTTTTTAAGTAATTACAGTTTGCTTGATTACTAATAGAATCTTGGTTTGAATCCTGTTGGTTCTGCTATTGTTTCCTCTCAATGACAATCTTTCCAGAATCAGAAAATAGTCTGATACATTTCCATTACAAACAGTCACAGTCACAAAAATTCTGTCACAGAAGTAACATTATTGGTAATCTGCAAATTTAGTAGTAGCCACTAGTGTTATACCATGTTCGGACATGGTTCTGTACAAGTGTGAAATGTGGACAATAGGGAACACATAAATGGAATGAGTAAAACTTCTTGCAATGTGTGTCACAGGAAAATGTTGAAGATGAGATGGGCTGATCAACTAAGAAATATAAAGTCCTGAAATGAGAAAATGAGAACTAACACCTTATCAAGAATGAATCTAAGAAACAGACTGACTGGACACGTCACAAAATGAGGCTTTGTTGAAAAGTGTATCCAAAGGGATGGTGGATGGTGAAAGGAAAGAATCTCGGGGACACGTCTAGACATCACTGTATAAATGAGACTGCTGGTACAGTAATATAAGACGCAGCAGCAGTGTTGAAATGAAGAGGATAACTGGTAAGCAAAAGGACTAGAGAACTACATTGATAACTGAAACAATAAAACTGATTTGGGTTTAAGGCTTCCATTCAGTCCCTTGTTGACCCGTCAGGTATGGTAACTGAAGACAGCAGAACAAAAGCCAAAGTTTAAAATTTCACAATCAAGAAATTGTTCACACAGGAGACTTATGCAAATATACTGTCATTTGACCATCAGACAGACTCCAGTATGGATGACACAGTAGTAAGCATCCCTGGCGCAGAGAAACTACTGAAAGATTTGACAGCAAATGAATCACAAGGTGGGGATGGAATCCCATTCCAATTTTACAAAGAATATTCTACAGCACATTGGCCCCTTGCCTTGCCTACATTGTATGTCTACAAATCAGCACGATTTTAGAAAGCATTGCTCATGCTAAACTCAGTTTGCCCTTTTCTCACATGACATACTGTGAGCACAGGATGAAGGGCAACCAGCAGATTGCATCTTTCTACATTTCTGGAAAGCATTTGATACAATGCCCCATTGCAGGCTGTTAATGAAGGTACGAGCATATAGAATAAGTTCAAAATATGTCAGCGACTTGAAGGCTTCATAAGTAATAGAATCCTGTATGTTGTCCTCAATGGCCAACGTTCATCAGAGACAAGAGTATCATCAGGAGTGCTCTATACACATATTTTATTTGGCGGACAGAGTGGGCAGCAATCTGCAGTCATTTGCTGATGATGCTGTTGTGTACGGTAAGGTGTCGAAGTTGACTGAAGGAAGATACAAGAAGACTTAAACGAGATTTGCAGTCAGTGTGATGAATGGCAGCTAACCTTTAAAAAACTAAACTCTGCCCGAACAGGCCATGAAGGCCCAACCCTTAACGTAGAAAAATGTAAGTTAATGCGGATTAGTAGGAAGAACTAACCTGTAATGTTTGGTTACATATTATAGTGTCCTGCTTGACACAGTCAAGTTGTTTAAATATCTCAGCATAACACTGCAAAATGATATGCAATGGGATGAGAATGTGGGAACTGTGGTAGGGAAAGCAAATGGTTGACTTCAGTTAATGGGAGAATTTTAGGAAAGAGTGGTTAATCTGTAAAGAAAACCACACATACGATACCGTTGCGACCTATTCTTGAGTAATGTTGGAGTGATTGGGATCCAAACCAGGTCGAATTGAAAGAAGACATCAAAGTAATTCAGAGGCAGGCTGCTAGATTTGTTATCGGTGTGTTTGAAAAATATGTAAGTGTTACAGACATGCTTCAGGAACTCAAATGAGAATCCCTGGAGGGAAGGCAACATTCTTTCTGGGAAACACTATCGAGAAAATTTAGAGAACTGGCATTTGAAGCTGACTGCTGAACGATTCTACTGCCACCAACATACATTGCAAGTAGGACCATGAAAATAAGATACGAGAAATTAGGGCCCATATGGAGGCATATAGACAGTTGTTTTTTTCGCGAGTGGAACAGGAAAGGAAATGACTAGTAGTGGTACAGGGAACCCTCTGTCGTACACCGTACAATGGCTTGAGGAGTACCTATGTTGATTTAAATGTAGATGTAGATTTATCCTCAATATGTATTGTATTCCATCCTAGACATTCAATCAACACAGTTTTTATCTTAGTTATTCTGGTGAATATAAACCTGCAAGGACATACGTCTGCTATTTCCCGTTAAGTCCAAAGTCAAGATACCATATTCTCCCCTCCCTACCCTGCTATCCCTCCCCCTCCCCACCCCACACCTCTTCTTTACCCCCATTACCCACCCCCCGTTAGACTGAAGCTCACATCAGACACAATCAGGCCTTAATGCTCAGAGAGAGTGGCCATGTGTGTCTGAGTAGTAGTTGTGTGAACGTGAGAGTTTTCTGCTTCTGAAGAAATACTTTGTCGAAAAGCTAAAACATATATAGCCCTCTTTCTCATTGTGCCTTTCTTTCACTCAACACCTCCTCGGCTTAGTGAGTAGCAATCTATCCCTTCCACATTTTGTTATTTCATCCTGGACTTTCCAAGGTTTAACTGAGAAGGACGAATAGAAAGCCATGAAGCAAGCTGAAAAGCATTATGGGAGAGAGCAACATGGTTTCAGAACAGGGGTTGACATAAGAGATGCTACAGATTTACTATGAGCACTAGGAAAGGGGTTCGCTTAAAAAGAACAGGAAAATTAATGCAATTTTTACCAATGTGGAAAAAGCTTTTACTAGGGTGATGTGGGACAGACACATGTTTGAACTAAGAAAACACGACATTGACCAGAGAGAAAGCATAAAGCCAGTCAGAATCGGTAGAGAACTAAGAGAGGGAATAGGAACAGGAAATAGAGTTACAGGAGGATGTTGCCTCTGAACTATGCTGTTTGACATGTACCCGGAAGAGACCACAGACATGTATGGAACGAGGGGAATATGTGTAGAAGGCAATAGGGTGAAGTGCATATGGTTTGCTGATGACGTACTGGTGGTGGCGGAGTCCAACCAAGCGTTTAGGAAATTTTATAATGGAGAACCTAAACTGTCACACAATCATAAGATTGAGAACAGTGACAGCCATGGAAGAGTTCAACAAAAGAAGAAAATTGCTATACAATGGCCTTACTAAATAAAAATCTAAGAAAATGACTGACCAAACGCTATACATGGAGCACAGTTTAATATGATACAGAGACCTGGACACAGCAATAAATTTGGAAAGAAGGTTATAGGTACTGAAAATGTGGGTATGGAGGATACTAGATTACATAAGTTGGGAAACCACGGTGAGGAGCGAGGAGATACTGAGAAGAATTTGGGAGAAAACAAGCCACTTAGGCACAATATGGAAAAAGAAAACAATGGCTACACCAAATTTTGAGACATGGCAGAAATCAATTGGTTACTATTTTTATTGTTATTATCGTTTTAGTAGATTGTATTATTGCTGGGAGTTACATGTGACCAGTTAGTCACCCACATAATTTTTCTCCAAAGAAACTGTTGTCACTGGCTTTCTCTAACAAAACATTGATAAAAATTGGAATGTAATGCTTCTATGTCTTTAAGTGAAGCGGACATAACTGTTGTGACTCGCCAATCATTCAATGTGCCGCCGCGCAATTACGCGCGTCCTCTACATGTGGCGCTGTCTGCCGGCTATGCAGCAGCCGCGCCACTCAAGTGGCCGGCCAGCCAGCCAGCGGCCGCTAGACTTGGACTCAGTGTTCATTTGAATGTCACCGTGTTCACATGTCGTGCTTTGTCAACTTGATCAGTGACTTACATGTATTGTGTCGTTATGAAATATGTGTCTTCAACTTGATGTTATAACAATTGGCAACGAGGTAGTGGATTTTTCTTTTTCATCGTTGACCCGCCGGTTTCCATCGCTACTGTAGAGCAACTATTACAAGGTCTCATTGAACAGCAAACGCTTCTAACATAGGTGATTCATGATTTCGCCGCGGCATCAAATGCGGGCCGTTTCTCGTCGTTGTCTATACCTCCTTTTCCTCCTTACGACGAGACGGCAGAAGTTTGGTCTGATTAAGAAAAAGTCTTCGACAGCACTTCTTGGCATTTCATGTCACGGACGAACAAACATGTAAGTCTCTGTTCCTTTCATGGATTTCACCTCAAATGTATCGGTTGTTGTCGCAATTGGCTCCTTTGAAAGATCCTGCATCTTTGTCCTTTGCTGAAATGTGCTCACTTCTGTCCGTCTATTTTCAAAAGCAAACACATGTGGTAGCCTCTTGTGTTGCCTTTTATCGTTGTCAAAAACAACCACATCAATCCTATCGCACTTGGGCTGCTGAACTTCACGGCCTCAGTCGAAAGTGTCAATTTGTTACTGACGTTCACAAAAAATCCTATGCCAATTCCATGGTACGGGATGCTATTATCCGGTCGGCGCCCGACAAAGAAGTTAGGCAACGTGCCCTTCAGTTGGTAAATCCGACTCTAGATGAAGTCCTATCCATCGTGCAGTCTTTTGAAATTTCTCGCGCTGCTGGGGCGCAAATAGAGGCGTGGGGTGACGACGGGGAAATACAACCTCTGTGCACTGTTGAGGACGTGTGCGGATGTCCCCGCCGGCTTACGTGGCCGCAGTACGCTCCCACACGCAGCCTCAGCCTAACCGTAAACAACCCTCTAAGAAACTGGAACAAAACCCCCGGCAACATCCTTCATGTCTGCAGTGTTTCACGAAACATTCACAAGAAGATTGTCCACAATGTTGGGCCGCGTGTCACAATTGCAAAAATAAGGGTCATGTGCCTTCCGTTTGCAAATACAATCGCATCCATGATGTTCATGAACACGACGCTGATTCTGCTTCTGTGTTGTCTGTCAACTGCACTTCTTCCCTTTCAGGAAAGTTATTCCTCACTGTCCAAATCCTTGGTAGGGATGTTCGCATGCAGGTGGATTCTGGTTCTGCTGCCACCATAATTAATTCTCAGACGTATCTTCAGTTGGGTTCTCCACTCCTATCACCTGTCACTCGGCAATTACGGACGTACAATAAACAGAAGATTTCTCTCTCGGGACAATTTGATGCTGAGGTATCTCACAAATCTGTCGTTCGCACTGTTCCCATATTTGTGGTCGAGCAGAGTAATGCAGAGAATCTTTTTGGTTTCGATGCCTTTCGCGTTTTTGGGTTCTCCATAGATGACTCTGTCAATATCGTCTCTGATGCTATTCCTTATTCTCAATTGGATTCCTTGTCGACGACATTTTCGTCCCTTTTTCTCCTGGGTTAGGCCGCGCGAATGACTTTGAAGCTCATATCACACTCAAACCCACTGCTTGGCCTAAGTTTTTTCGGGCTTGGCCCATTCCTGTGGCCCTTCGCAATCAGGTAAAACGGGAGCTGGATCGTCTCACTGCTTCATGGGTCTTGCTTCCTGTCACTTCCAGTGAGTGGTTCTCTCCTGTCGTTTTCGTTTCTAAGCCAAATGGTGATATTCGTCTCTGTGGCGATTTTAAAGCCACTGTAAATGCTCAATGCCTCATTGTCACTTACCCTATGCCTCGACCTGAAGAATTGTTTACTAAACTTGCTGGACGCCAGTATTTTTCTAAAATTCACCTTTCAGAAGCTTATCATCAACTTCCTCTCGACCCTGCTCCCCGCCAGTTTCTGGTCCTTAACACGCCTTTCGGCCTCTATCAATACCAATGCTTGCCATTCGGGATTGCCAGCGCCCCAGCTCTCTTTCAGCGATTTTTGGAACAATTATTGCTCACTGTCCCTGGGTGTATCAATTATAGGGATGAAATTGTTGTCACTGGCTCCACCACTGACGAACATCTTCAGAATCTCCACACACTTTTTCATGTTTTACAGACCGCCGGTCGTAAGTGTAATCTTCAGAAATCGCAGTTTTTTCAGGCATCTATCACGTACTTGGGGTTTCAACTCTCTCAGGATGGTATTCGTCCGCTTCAGCAAACTGTCGCTGCGATCGATGCCCTTCCTCGCCCTACATCTGTTAAGGAACTGCAGGCCTTCTTGGGGAAAACAGCATACTATCACAAGTTTTTACCAACTGCTGCTTCGGTGGCTCAGCCATTGCATCGCCTGTTACATAAAAACGTGCCTATTCACTGGTTCACGTCATGCGATGCGGCTTTCCAGAAATTGAAGACTATGCTGAAACAGGCCCCGTGCCTGGCTACTTATCAACCTGGCCAACATCTTGCCATTGCATCGCCTGTTACATAAAAACGTGCCTATTCACTGGTTCACGTCATGCGATGCGGCTTTCCAGAAATTTCCGTGCCTGGCTACTTATCAACCTGGCCAACATCTTGTTCTTGCCACGGACGCCTCTCAATACGGGGTTGGTGCAGTCCTTGCGCACCGTTTTTCTGACGGTTCTGAACAACCCATTGCTTATGCCTCCAAAAAGCTCATGGATGCCCAACAAAAGTATTCTCAAATTGAAAAAGAAGCTTTGGCCATTATTTATGTTCTTCATAAGTTCGGTGTTTTTCTCTATGGATCCAAATTTCATCTTGTTACGGATCACAAACCACTTGTTTCCTTGTTTCATCCACCAACGTCACTGCCCGACAAGGCTGCACACCGCCTCCAGCGTTGGGTTCTTTACTTGTCTCGTTTCAATTAAGAGATTCATTTCCGGCCGACGGCTCAACATCTGAATGCTGATGCACTGTCTCGCCTTTCCATGGATCCTGATCTGGCATTCGATAGGGACGAACTTCTGTGTTTCTACCTGGATATTGCCGAGCAGCGGGTTGTGGACAGGTTTCCCATCACCGGGAACCGGCTGGCGGCTGCTACGGGTTCTGACCCTACCCTCTCCCGGGTTTTACGCTGTATTCAGAAGGGTTGGCCAGATCGTCCGTCCACTAAGACTTCTGATCCGTTGCAGAACTACTACGCTTTGCGCTACTGCCTCACGGCTAGGGATGGTGTTATCCTCCTTTCCACCGACAATGCTTCAGCGCGTGTTGTGGTACCTGCGTCTCTGCATGCTTCGGTCTTGCGCCCTCTTCACCAAGGGCACTGGGGTATCTCTCGCACAAAATTTCTGGTGCGCCGTCATGTGTACTGGCCTGGCATCAACTCTGAAATAGCACACATGGTCACTGCCTGTGCCCCTTGTGCGTCACAGGCCGCCGCCCTGAAGTCATCTTCGCGGGACCTTTTTTAGGTACTTATTGGCTACTTGTAATTGTTGCCTACTCTAACTTTCCTTTCATTGTCCGTTGCATGTCGCCTACCACCGCTGCCACCACTAATGCTCTCGCCCGCATTTTTTCTTTGGAAGGCCTTCCCTCTACTCTTGTTACTGATAATGGCCCACAATTTGCCTCTTCCGAATTTGCGGATTTTTGTGCTCATCTCGGTGCCATGCATGTCACGGCCTCTCCGTTCCACCCATAATCAAACGGTGAGGCTGAATGGACTGGTCCGCACATTTTAGACTCAGATGAGGAAACTCCTGACTTCTTCTGCTGCTGCTGATGTGCTTCTCCAATTTCTGGCTTCTTACCGTTTCACCCCCATGGGCAAGCACAGCCCGGCTGAGCTCTTACATGGCCGACAGCCCCGTACGCTACTTCATCTTCTGCGGCCTTCTACCTCATGGCTGCAGGTGCCTACGCTTGGTCAGTTCACTGCCGCCGACCTTGTATCGGTACGGGGATATGGCAGGCGGCCAAAATGGAGTACGGGTCGCACCTTACGACACCGTGGCCGACGCCTGTATGAAATCCACACGGACACGGGTGTTGCAGTGCGTCATTTGGACCAGCTTCGGCCTCGTGCCTGTTCCGACTGCCGTTGCACCACCTTCGGCTCTACCTGACACTCGGGATCTTGGCATCTCTCATTACTCACAACGCAGTCCCCTCACCACCATATCGGTGCCAGCACAAGAACTGACGCCACCAGGAGACGTGCCCATGCAGGAATCAGATGACCATCATCTGTCGGAGCAACTCTACTCGCCTCCTTCTCCTACATATGCCGACACATCGTCCATGTCTCCGGTTATATCAACCGGACTTGTCACCATGGGCAGATTGGTGCACAGGGCCCCACCAGATTCAACCCCTACGTCTCGTTATTTCGACCCGTTATCATCAGGGACACTTCTGTCCGTACACGGAAAGCCTCCTCCATGAGACTTTACGGCCAGTCAAACAAAGCCTATGGACTTAGCAATCTACAGGCCACCTTCATCAAGACCAGTGCAAAACTTTCAAGGGTGGTAAAAGTGTCGTGATTCGCCGATCATTCAAAGTGCCGCCGCGCAATTACGCGCGTTCTCTACGTGCGGCGCTGTCTGCCAGCCATGCAGCAGCCACGCCACCCAAGCGGCCAGCCAGCCAGCGGCTGCTAGACTTCGACTCAGTGTTCATTTGAATGTCACCGTGTTCACATGTCGTGCTTTGTCAACTTGCTCAGTGACTTAGATGTATTGTGTCATTTTGAAATATATGTGTTCAAGTTGACGTTATAACATTAACTGTAATGACAGAGTATATGATAATAATGAAAGAAATAAAAACTGGTGGTGTCAAACAATATGTCTCTGATAAATTGTTCACTATTAATCTACATCTCTTTTATGCTAACAAGCCAGCCTAGTAGCGTTGATAACATAAAATATATTTTGGAGGACTTCATGTTCCAGTAATTTGTTATGAGTAGTTGCTTTGGTACAATAATTTAAATGTACATGTACATATGGTCATGCTGCACCTCTGCCCCCTCCCTCCCCATAATACCACAAATAAATAGCACGAATAGAAGTATTCAGAGATATTACGTATAATTACATGGCAGCTTACTAATCAGTGAGGTGCATATATTAGAGAACACTCTTTAATGGAGTTTTTTCAATTGGTGATTTAGAGGCAGCTATAAACTGAAACGATGTCAACTGCTCTATTTTCAAACATGCTGATTGACAGTGTTGCATATTTAAAAATTTTGGGTACCTTCTGAACTCCTATTTAAGCTTCTAGTGCAGAAAACTTACTATCCCACACAACAGTAGGCTGGTTGATTTTTAGGCTGGAGATTAAACACTAACACAAATCTATCAATTGTTCAGTTACTTCTCTCCATTTAATTGCATGTTTTTGAATTCATACTTACTTAAAATTCTAATGTGTCTGCAGGGGGAATTAATTTTTAATACATAATTTTAAATTGGCTTGGTGGTTGTGTTTCCAGCTCCACATGAAGCTGATCTGCTCATTATGTGGAAACCCATGTGAAAATCATCATTTTGTCTAAGATTCATCACTGGTGGACAAACTGAAACAGGGTGATCTCAGTTTCCTGAGCACATTTGCCGCCAGGACCTACTGGAATAAGCAGCTGTTGTTTTTCACAACTGCAGACATTAAGGAGCATAAGAGCAATTTGCACACCCATGCCATTCCATATTAATACACATTTCTGCAAGCAAATGGACAACATTGCTGTCAGCTGGCATCACATTATACCCTGAGCAAGATTGCAGAATTTAGTCTGTGTGTGTGTGTGTGTGTGTGTGTGTGTGTGTGTTTTTTTTTGGAAAAATAACAGCCAATAATTCAAAGGAGGTTCATGAAGTAACTTAATATTTTAGTAAATTGCACTGGTGACTATAAAATGCAACAATCAGAGTAGTTTTAAAAGAAAGTGGGAGAAAAGTAATATGACAGAAAACACTGCAAAAAATTTATGCTCAGTTAAAAGGCAAGACATAAACATCCTGTTAGAAAGAAGTGACAGCAAAATGAGTTGTGAAAACCATCCATAGCCATATTACCATGTACAAAGTTGTCTTTCCTCTTAATACAAGTACTGATATTATACAGGGTGACAATTATTGGACTATGTGAGAAAAAAGTAAATTAGTTACGAGCTACGGTGTGCGCACGCTTTATTCAATTTGTAAACATCACTACAGATATTTGGATTTAGATTATGGAATGTTGGATATGCCTGCCATCATTGGCGATGATGTGGCGCAGATGAATAGTAAAATTCTGTATGACCCACTGAAGTGTCAGAACATCAATGCTGTTCATGACCTCCTGAATGGCTGTTTTCAGCTCAGCAAGGGTTTTGGTGTTATTGCTGTACACCATGTCTTTAATACAGCCCCACAGAAAGTTGTCACATTTGTTCGGATCCGTAGAATATGGCGGCCAATTGAGGTCCATGCCAGTGGCCTCTCCGTACTCCAGAGCCAGAATGGGGTTGCCAAAGTGCTTCTCCAGGACATCAAACACTCTCCTGCCTTGATGGAGTCGATCTCTGTCTTCCGTGAACCACATCTTGTCGAAATCAGGTTACCCGGATAATGGGAATGAAATCGTTATCCAAAACCTTCACATACTATTCGTGCCATCAAGGAATATCACACCAATTATTCTGTGACTGGACACTGTACACCACAGAGTCACCCGTTGAGGGGGAAGAGACTTCGCAATCACAAAATGCGGATTCTCGGTCTCCCAAATGCGCCAATTTTGCTCATTGATAAACCCATCCAAATGAAAGTGGGCTTTGTTGCTAAACCAAGATATGCATGCATATACTAATACCCATCACGCCCAGCGGTCAACCATGCAGTTTGAACATCCTAACGCGAACCTTTCAGAAGTTATGAAAATTTTATTTCATTAACTTCAATAATTGTACCCTGTACAATATTATTAATACTATGATGAAGTGTGTAAAAACTTCTAACAGCATAATGTGTAATTCCCCTTTTTTAATTAAAATTTGTCACTTATCTTTGGTTCTGAAAGAACCACTAGTATGTGACATGTCATTTAACTAAACCAATTATTTCTCTCTTACCGAGGAGATAAACCGTACGCATTACGGGCATTAACACATGCTCCTTGTGAAACCAGCAACTTCACAATGTCTATATTATTACTTTCCACAGCTTCATGCAAAGCAGTAGTATTTCCTGCACCAGTTGCATTCACAGCAGCTCCAGCCTTTACCAGCAACTCTGTTATGGTAAAATTTCCTGATTGCACAGCTTCATGCTACAAAAATAAAGAGAGACCATATTATTACATTTATGATACACTGAATACACAAACTATAGCACAAAACATAATATAAGGACAATAAAACACTTAAGTGAGTAATGCAATTGCCTTTAATGGTTCTTCATTTTTCTATTGAACATGATTATTGAAAACTATAATATTTTTTCCAACTGTTGAACAGTTTGTCAGCAACCCTGTAAGTATCAGAACATTCAATAACTGAGCCCCTTGGAGTATAAGTACTATAACTCACATCATTCTCATTTCAAGATATTTAATGTTTTACTAGGGTTGTTATAGAAAACTCAACAGTACTTTTACATCATTTTTTACAAATATTTTATAAATAATAGTTTTTTCTAATTCGATTAAACAATTTTAATAAATTTTATCAAGTCATAGACATGATATAAAGGCAAAAATGAAGTTACACCACTAGGATGTACATAGATAAAGGATTTTATTTTATTTTTTAAATTACATGAACAGGTAGAATGCCACACTTATTCCATACTCTTCTTCTCTTTTGTAACTGCGCATTGTGCTGTGCACAGCTTTCCTTGAGGTGTGCTAGACATAGGAACTGTGTGTCCTTTTTTAGATCTCAGCTTACAGTTGAACTTCCAAGTCTACGTAAAATGTTTGCTAGAACAAGAATATGAATGGATCACGCTTTTGGTACTGAATCCACTACATCTTGAGCCATGACACTGGATTTCTTTTCAGTGTCAGTTTTCCTTTTGTTGATTGACTTCAACAAGTTTTCCACAGACAAGAAGGGACTGTTTGTCAATACAGTCACATGAAAGAGATTTACTTTCCTTGACTTGGCAACAATATTGTACCAATTGTTGGGACAAATTGTTTGTTTTCTATTATTTTATTTTCTATTATTGTTTGTTGTGTCCTGCTGCAGTTTTCTATTAAGACAGAACTGTAATCACTGGTGAGATGGGAGTGGCCACTTGTCATGAACTTTTGGTCTATGATTTCAACATTATTCTTATCACTTACGACTAATTTCATCAATAATTTAGCTACAGCTGTTATGACTCTGATGACATGCTTTATATTGGTAAAAGCATCTAAAAAGAAGAAATTATTAATTTTGATGTACGGTAACAATCTAATGAGAAAATATGAAACAGTCACCAACACTGGATGACTTTGAAAGTTATGGAAATTATGCATTGCTGGATCCATTATAGTCCCAAATAAATGGTTCCCTGGTGCTGTCTTTATCATTAAACTAATGTTGAATCACAGTGAACACAATTCAAACAATGAAACAAATGAAGTCCTATTACTTCAACAGTTAAAAGATCAAAGATCCACAACAAATTGCAAGAACTCAAAACAACAGCAGGCAGAGTGGTGTTAACTCCCAGCTACACTGTTTCACAGACACATCTCTGCCTACATCAGAAACCTGTGCTGCTACTTATGTGAGTTACAAATTACAGTGTTTGCTTTGTTAACAGAATACCACTTGCGAAACATGATCCTGAATCTTTCTAAAAAATAATGGAAAGTGGAGTTACGGTCCTAAGAGACTTTAGGCTTTAAGAGACTCTATAAGAAATGAAATCATTTCCAACAGGCAAACTGAACAATTTCACAAGACTGAAGAACTCCACTAAGAACACAAAACAATGGTTCAAAGTCTGTGTGGGAACTGTTTATGAACGGTACTTTGGGGAATGGCATGAGGGGGTGTGGAGAGGGGGAGTCAAGAAGAGATTCCTAAACAAAGACAAGACAAAATGGTCCTATGAACATATCTTGCAATAAGCATTGTTACTGAGTTACATGAAACAACACTACAGGATGAACACTGGCCACGTCTCCAAAGGTGGCCCAGCCACTTCATTCACTAAACAGATAATGTCTTTAAACACAAACAATTGCCAGATAACACAAATAACAAAGAGAAAGAACCTGATAGTACCTGACTACAAGATCGGTGATTAACTTCCACATCCAATCATTTTGTTTAATTGTTTATGAGTACAACTATGAAGAAGAGGGCAGACATGTCAAATCTGTAGTAGGGAAGGTGAACGGAAGACATGTTTGTTGGCAGGATCGTTCGGAAATATGGAGCATCTACAAAGGAATTTACACCTAAGGTTATAGTGTAACCAAATCTACAAGTACTGCTCCAGCATTGGAATCTCTATCAAGAATGTATGACAGCAGGCATCAAATGAATCTGATGCCTGCTAGAATCATAATATCTCAATAAAGCCCATGTGTGGGCTATGTCGTATGTTCATTCCCCCTCACACCTTATGCCAATAGGTTAAGGAAAAAACTGCAAATATTTGTATGAAATATCTTCGTAATGCAACACGTCTGGTTGTGAAGTATGCAAATCAAAGACAAAGATATCAGACTTGAGAAATTCACATGTGAAGATGACAGAAAAAACTGACAAAACCATTTATTTAGTTATGCCTGGGTCCTGTTGAAAAACTGCACCAGCATTACTGGTTTGCTGCTGAAAGTGTCGCCATAAGCAAAATCCAGTTTAGCACGAGATTACACAGGCCAATGCACTGGATCCTCTATGGCCCTCCCACTGTCTTCACAAGATGTTCAAAAATTAGCGTACATCCAAAGTGAAGTGCCCTGGGGTTCCATCATCAAGTATAAACACCAAATTTTTTTTTTTTTTTTTTTGTGGTTTTAGGGCGCACAACTTCAATGGTCATTAGCGCCCTGACTACTCTAAGAATGCACCGCAAGGCACAAGTTGACCATAACAACTAAAAGGGAAAACACGATAAAAGACAGACTGACAGGCATAGGATTAAAAAACAGCATCTTCAAATGTCCTTAGCGAGGTTTGTCAAATTGATAAAACGAAGAACACGAGCAGCTGCTCGTGGGTCATCCGCTAAAATGGCATCGAAAGTATTTGGCAGGTTAAGATCGAGGCGCACTGTGTTAAGATCTGGACAGGACATTAAAATGTGTCTAACCGTCAGCAAGTGCCCACATGGGCAGAACGGCGCCGGCGCAGCCGTCAGCAGATGGCGATGGCTGAACCGGCAGTGTCCAATTCTTAACCGGGCTAAAACGACCTCCTCCCGCCGAGAAGGGCGTGAGGAGGACGTCCAAGCCACGGGAAGAGGTTTTAAGGCCCGAAGCTTGTTGTCGGTAAGTGCAGCCCAATCGGCATGCCACAGCGATAAGATGCGCCGACAAATGACCCTGCTAAAATCGGACGAAGGGACACAACAAGAAGCTGTCCGAGGCTGGAGGACCGCAGCCTTGGCCGCGGCATCTGCAGCTTCGTTCCCAGGGATACCGACATGGCCAGGAACCCACATAAAGCTAACTGGAGAACCAACGTCCACCAGCTGCTGAAGAGAGCGTTGGATCCGGTGTACGAAAGGGTGAACCGGGTACGGATCACTGAGGCTCTGGATGGCGCTCAGGGAATCTGAGCAGATGACATAAGCAGAATGTCGGTGGCGGCAGATGTAAAGAACAGCCTGGTAGAGGGCAAAGAGCTCAGCTGTGAAGACCGAACAATGGCCATGGAGCCGGTATTTGAAACTTTGTGCTTCGACAATAAAGGAACACCCGACCCCGTCATTGGTCTTAGAGCCATCTGTATAAATGAAAGTCATGTTGATGAACTTCGAACGAAGTTCCAAAAAACGGGAGTGGTAGACCGAACCGGGGGTGACCTCTTTTGGGAGCGAGCTGAGGTCAAGGTGAACGCGGACCTGAGCCTGGAGCCAAGGTGGCGTGCGGCTCTCGCCCACTCGAAAGGTTGCAGGGAGTGAAAAATTAAGGCGTTGAAGGAGGCGACGAAAGCGAACTCCAGGGGGTAGCAGGGCAGAGACATACAACCCGTATTGACGGTCAAGAGAGTCGTCAAAAAAGGAACGATAAGACGGATGGTCGGGCATTGACAGTAGCCGACAGGCATACCGACAAAGCAGTATATCGCGCCGGTAGGTGAGTGGCAATTCGCCAGTGTCAGCATGAAGACTCTCTACGGGACTGGTATAAAATGCTCCGATCGCAAGTCGTAAACCCCGATGTTGTATGGAGTTGAGGCGGCGTAGGATAGATGGCCGTGCAGAGGAGTATACGAAGCTCCCATAATCCAGCTTAGAGCGGACAATCGACCGATATAGGCGAAGTAGGACGGTTCGATCCGCTCCCCACAACATACCACTGAGAACACGGAGGACATTTAAAGAACGGGTACAACGGGCGGCCAAATATGACACATGTGGAGACCAGCTGAGTTTCCTGTCAAATGTAAGGCCTAAAAATTTGGTTGTCTCCACGATTGGGAGAGCAACGGGACCGAGTCGTAAGGACGGTGGGAGAAACTCTTTGTAGCGCCAGAAGTTAATACAGACCGTCTTCTCGGCAGAAAAACGGAAGCCATTGGCGACACTCCAGGAGTAAAGACGGTCAAGAGAACGCTGGAGACAGCGCTCCAGGACACATGTACACTGCGCGCTGCAATAGATGGTAAAATCGTCCACGAAAAGGGAGCCTGATACATCAGCTGGGAGGCAATCCATTATTGGATTGATCGCGATGGCGAAGAGAGCGACGCTCAAAACTGAGCCCTGTGGCACCCCATTCTCCTGGCGAAAGGTGTCGGACAGGACGGAACCCACACGTACCCTGAACTGTCGATCCATTAAAAAGGAACGAATAAAACGAGGGAGGCGACCGCGAAGGCCCCATGTATGCATGGTGCGGAGAATGCCCGCCCTCCAACAGGTGTCGTAAGCCTTCTCCAAATCAAAGAACACAGCCGCGGTCGGGCGCTTCCGCAAGAAGTTATTCATAATGAAGGTCGACAAGGTAACCAGATGGTCAACAGCAGAGCGGCGCCTAAGAAATCCACATTGTACATTGGTAAGTAGGCGTCGAGACTCGAGCAGCCAAACCAATCGAGAGTTAACCATTCGCTCCATCACTTTACAGACAGAGCTGGTAAGCGAGATAGGTCGATAACTGGAAGGCAAGTGCTTGTCCTTCCCCGACTTAGGAATCGGGACAACAATAGACTCGCGCCAGCATGCGGGAACATGTCCCTCAATCCAGATGCGATTGTATGTACGAAGAAGAAAACCTTTACCCGCAGGAGAAAGGTTCTTCAGCATCTGAATATGAATATAATCTGGCCCTGGAGCGGAGGACCGTGATCGGCCAAGCGAGTTTTCGAGTTCCCGCATGGTGAATGGGGCATTATAACTTTCACAATTCGAGGAGCGGAAGTTAGGTGGCCTAGCCTCCTCTGCCTGTTTGCGGGGGAGGAAGGCAGGGTGGTAATGAGCGGAGCTCGAAACCTCTGCGAAAAAGCGGCCGAAGGCATTGGAGACAGCCTCAGGGGCCACAAGGACGTCATTCGCGACCTTCAAGCCAGAAACTGGTGAGTGGACCTTAGTGCCAGATAGCCGGCGCAGGCTACCCCAGACAACAGAAGAAGGAGTAAAACTGTTGAAGGTGCTTGTGAAAGCAGCCCAGCTGGCTTTCTTGCTTTCTTTGATAATACGACGACACTGAGCACGTAATCTTTTATAATTGATACAATTCGCCACTGTAGGGTACGTTTAAAGGTGCGTAAAGCACGTCGACGAGCACGTAAAGCGTCTCTACATGCTGCGGTCCACCAGGGGACCGGTACGCGACGTGGAGAAGAAGGAGGGTGAGGGATGGAATATTCAGCAGCAGCAAGAATGACTTCCATGAGGTGTGCGACCTGACGATCGCAGCTTGTAAAGGTTTGATCCTGAAAGGTCGCCCTGGAAGAGAAGAGCCCCCAGTCTGCCTTGGAGATGGTCCAATTAGAGAAGCACGGAGAGGGGGTATGCTGCAGGAGATGGATAACACACGGGAAGTGGTCGCTCGAATATGTATCAGAAAGTGCATACCACTCAAACCGGCGTGCAAGTTGGGGAGTACATATAGAGAGGTCTAAATGGGAATAGGTGTGAGATGTGTCCGAAAGAAAAGTAGGGGCGCCAGTATTGAGGCAGACAAGATCGAGCTGGTTGAAAAGGTCTGCTAACAAGGAGCCCCTCGGGCAGGATGCTGGAGAGCCCCAAAGGGGATGGTGGGCATTGAAGTCTCCAGTTAACAAAAATGGTGCAGGTAGCTGAGCAATAAGTTGCATCACGTCTGCCCTGGTAACGGCAGATGACGATGGAGTGTAAACGGTACAAAAGGAAAACGTAAAAGTGGGGAGAGTAATGCGGATGGCAACTGCCTGCAGGCCGGTGTGCAACGTGATGGGATCGTAGTAAATATCATCCCGGACCAGCAACATAACCCCTCCATGAGCTGGGATACCTACCACAGGGGGTAGGTCAAAACGCACAGAGGTGTAGTGTGCCAAGGCAATTTGATCGCATGGGCGTAGCTTCGTTTCCTGGAGGGCTACGACGAGCGGACGGTGCAAGCGGAGCAGCAACTTCAAGTCCTCTCGGTTGGAGCGAATGCTGCGAATATTCCAGTGAAGAAGTGCCATCGTAAGAAAAGGAAGATGAGAGAAGTGGTCACCTCGAAGGCCGCTTAGGGCCTGGCTTCCACCGAGCACTGCCGCCGCTATCAGTAGGCGGACAGTCATCGTCCATTGGGTCTATAGGGTCATCGGCCATCTCGGGAGGATGGCCGGGAGGGGGAGCTTCCTCCGTCGGTGAACGGCCAGATGTACGGCGACCAGCAGTGCGGCCAGGCGAAACGGATGACGGCCTGGGGCGGCAACCGCTGGGTGGCGCAGGAGAAGAAATGCGCCGTGGCGGAGAAGGAGAACTGTGCTTCCTATGCGCCTTTTTGGAAGGACGTTGAGTGGAAGTACCGGTCGAAGGCTGGGAGGTCGAGGTACGGAGGAAGTCTGCACGGGATGGTTCCTTCTTGAAGGCCCGTGCATCTGACTTCGATGTCTTCGTCTTAGCAGAAGCTGAGGAGGAGGCTGGTGTCTGTGGGGTGATGGGAGGAAGAGGAGACGTCGACCGCGCGATCTTAGCACTGGCCGAACGGACGACCGTGGTGCTGAAGGTCAGATCACATGTCTGGGTTGCCACCTCCCTGGTAGTCCGAGGAGAGGCGAGGACAGTACTGTATTTCCCCGCTGGGAGCAGCGTGGGCTTCCTACTAGCAAATAGCTTGCGAGCAGCCGAGGTGGACACTTTCTCTTTGACCCGAATTTCTTGGATACAGCGTTCTTCCTTATAGACGGGACAGTCGCGGGAGGATGCTGCATGGTCACCCTGACAGTTCACACAACGAGGAGACGGAGGTGGACAGTCACCCTGATGGGCATCCCTGCCACAAGTGACACATTTAGCCGCATTGGAACAAGACTGTCGAGTGTGGTTGAAACGCTGACACTGGTAACAGCGCGTAGGTGTCGGGACATAGGGGCGAACAGAAATAACCTCATAGCCCGCCTTGATGCGCGATGGCAGCTTAACACTATCGAAGGTCAAGAAAAGTGTCCAGGTCGGCACAAGGTCACTGTTGACCTTTTTCATGACCCTATGGACAGCCGTCACGCCCTGCTCAGCGAGGAAAGATTGAATCTCCTCGTCAGTCAGTCCGTCGAGGGAGCTAGTATGGACCACACCACGAGACGAATTCAAAGTGCGGTGAGCCTCCACCCACACAGGGAACGTGTACAGTAGTGTGGCCCGAAGCAGTTGTTGTGCCTGAAAGGCGCTCTCAGTTTCTAGTAATAAGGTACCGTTACGCAACCTGGTACAAGATTTGACAGATCCGGCTATGGCATCTACACCCTTCTGGATAACGAAAGGGTTGACAGAGGAAAAATCCTTTCCGTCCTCAGATCGAGAAACGACGAGGAACTGTGGGGCAGGCGGTAGTACTTTAGTCACTGATGGCTGGTCACGTTTCCGTTTTTGGGCAGAAGTCGAGACAGATGGAGTGAAATCCATTGCGGAGGAATCCCCCATGATTGCCAGCGTCTCCGATGGCGCGCTCCTTCCTTGTGGGGACCCTCTCAGAGGGCACTCCCGCCTTAGGTGAATGTTTACACCTCAGGTCACACCTCCCGAGAACCAGACGGAGGGACCAATCGGCATGGTCAGAAGGTATCAGCTCAGGCAATCACCCCTCCCCGGGCCTGGCCTTTACCAGGGGGTGCGCGCGTGCCTTACATGTCTACCCAGGGCGGGGAATTACGCGTTACCCCGTCACCGGCTACGTGTGCGAACGCGTGGGTCGGCCTTCAGGCACGCACAGGGAGGAAGGTAGAAGATGAAAAGGAGGAGAGAGAGGGAGAGAGAGGACAGACTGTCTCAAACGCCGAGGCGGAGACCAGAGAAGGCAAGGAGAAGAAGGCAAGGAGAAGTAGGCAATGAGAAGGCAAGGACAAGAAGGCAATGAGAAGGCAAGGACAAGAAGGCAATGAGAAGAAGGCAATGAGAAGGCAAGGAGAACCAAGGAGAAGAAGGCAATGAGAAGGCAAGGAGAAGAAGACAAGGGAAAGAGTAAGGAAGACAGTGGGGTGGAGAAGAGCAAAGAAAGGAACCAACAAAAGGAAGGAAGAAACGAGAAGTGAAAATCCAAAAAGACCAAAATTATAGGTCGTGGAACCGTCCGTCTCCGGACGCAGGCGCTAACTACCCCCGTGAGGGGGATGGACTCCTTTTAGTCGCCTCGTACGACAGGCAGGAATACCTCGGGCCTATTCTAACCCCCGGACCCGCAGGGGGGACCAAGGAACTGTGTTTTCCTAGAGGAAAATTTTTTGGTGGTACAACAACATGTCACTCAGAAAGCTAAGGTATAGTTGTTCCTAAGTAATTAATTTATTTTTAGTACTTTTGAAAGTTTGACAAATTTTCACTGAAAATATTATGTAATGAAGGCAACTAGAGCATAACAAATACAGAAACTACTAGCTTAGCACCCACTGCTTCACTCGCAACTGCACAATAATTACAACAAAAATAACTTTATAAACATATTAGGCTACTGAAAAATTAATGCATTAAAGACAAGTTTCTTTTTCTGTGCAATTCTGATAAAGCCGATTTGTCATGTTGACTGTTAAACAGTTTTCTTCAATTTAGTTCACAAATTGCAATGCTTCTAAACTTTTCCCAATAGCTAAGGCCAGCATGGTCTTTTCTGAATGTACTTATTATTATTATTATTATTATTATTATTATTATTATTATGGGATTAATTAATACAGGTATCAATTAATAACAACAGTTTGTTGTATTCCTGTTATCTTCCACCAAGCCTCGCGATGCTCCATTATTCCATTGGTGTGGTCGTTCCAAGAATGTCATGGTTTCCTGCATTTACGTCTGCCAGTTTGTTTCCATTCAAATATTTTTTTGGCCATCAATGATCTGGCACTCTCAACAGATGTCCATAGACTTTCTTTCAATTCTGACTATCAGTGTTTCATCTGCCTTCATTGGAGCTCTCACTTCTATCATTAGTTTTCTTTTCGATTCTTGATATTTTGGCACTCTTTCATAAATAATCCGTTTCCACGGCTGTTATTATTCTTTTCAGTTCACACTGCCCCATAGAATAGAACAGATTCAACCACTACCCTACCCACTCTTTTCTTATTATTATTAGAGATGTTCTTGTCCCACCAAAAAGAATTCATACACCCTATTACTTTTCTGCTTTTTTGTATACTAAATTTTATTTACATAGTACCCGGGCCATTTTTGTCGATGTATGTCCATAGATATTTAATTTTTTCTAGTATCTGTTTCATAATTGCTCTGTCACTGATGTGTACTTCAAATTTAGTGTCACTATTCACTACCAGATATTCGGTTTCTGTCAGACTCATTTGCAGTCCTCATTTATCATACTCCTGATATAAACGCCATATCGTGAACTCAAGATCGAATTCATCTTTTGCTAGAACAGCTCAATCATCAGCAAAACTTAATGAAAAGAGCTCTACATCATTATTAATAATTCCCATTTCTCCACAGCCACCCCCTGAGAGCCACTTAATACATATACACTGAACAAGATGGCTGACATACTGCAATCTTGTCTCAGCCCTTTTGTGACATTAATAGGTGCTGATAATTTTGTCCCTCTTTTAATCCATACCTTATTATCTCTGTACATTTCAATAATAATCTGTAAAAGATAGTCATCCATATCTAAATCTTTCAGAGCTTCCCAGAGTTTTGCTCTATGAACTGTGTCTTAGGCTTTAGTTAAATCTACAAAGACAATGTGAAACTCCTTCCCTACTGCTATAAATTTCTCCATTAGCTGTTGTAAAATAAAGAGGTTATCTGTACAAGATATGTTCTGTCTGAACCCACTCTGGTCTTCTCCAATATGGTGTCAAACATTTTGTCATATTTTCTCATACATAATTTTGCCAAATAAGTGGCTCATTGTGCAGGTCACACTGATGGCTCTGTAGCAATTACTGTCTCTTCTATGTTCCTTCTTGAATATGGAGGCTATATACGATCTTTTCCAATCTGATGGAACTTCAATCTGTTGACAGCAATTGTTTATAAGGTGTATTCTTTTCTCCATATGGTGTTCTCCAGCTTTCAATAATTACACAGGAATATTTCCAGGACCTGGTGATTGGCCATTCTTCATTTTATCTAATGCACTGCGTACCTCCTCTTAGTGATGATTGCATTTCGATCTGTCTGTTCACTCCTACCTTCGTCTCTAGTGTACTGCTTTTTCCATTCGCTTAAAGGAATTAAATTCTCTACTGCTTTGTTTACTGGTGTTTTCTTCGTACCAATGATTGTTCTCCATATTTCTGTCATCTGTGATCCATCTATTAGACTCTCAGTTTGGATGTATTTCTGTTAACACGTCTAGTTCTTTTTTAATTTAATCCTGTTCCTTAGTCCTGATTTAGTGTCTTGCAATTTTGTCTATCTTGAGGTGATTTAGTTTATAACCATTTTTTGTATAAATTTTCCTTTTCCAAATGCTAATACTTAAGGTCATCTGAATTCCATGGAGGATCCTGTTTGTCTACCCCTTTACTCTCACAGTCCCCAGTACCTCTACAGCAATTTTCCTTATTGCTTGTTTAATATTCTCGTATTCCCTTTCAACATTCTCATCTTCTGGCATCATTTTTTGTTCACACTCCAAATCTTTGTTGAATATATCCTTCATGCTGAACTGCTTTAGGAGAAAGATCTTATACTGTGTCGTTCCAGTTTTTCTTCACTGCACTGGATAGTCACCTGTCCAGTTTTTTACGGTTTTCTTCCAAACAGGTATGTCATCTTTGATAAAATTATATAGTAATCAGATCCACTACTGGCTCCCCGCATGGCTCTACAGTCTTGAACTACCATTTTGGATCTCTGCTTACTAATGATGTAATCAATTAAAGATTTCTGTTGTAATGAGGATCTTTCCCATGTATATCTGGTAATATATTTATGTGAAAAACGTCTGTTCAAAATTCTTAAGCTGCACTGGTTACAGAATTCTATAAGATCTTCTCCAGAACTATTAACAACACTTTCTCTGTATCTTCCTAGCACTACAACATTTACCTGCGAGCCCACTCTTGCATTAAAATCTCCTGCTATTATTGCTTCTCAGTGGCTCTTAACTTCGTTGAGTAGGTGGTCTAATTTCTGCTAGAAATGACCTTTGGTTCACAGTGGCATATCATCATTCAGTGCATATACTCCTGTTATAACCATTTCAATTCCATATAACTTAATGGTAACAGTGACAATTCTTTCATATAAAAAAGTGTAGTCCTGGATGTAAGTGCTCAAGAGTTTTGAGTTTTGTTAGTTCTTATGGTGACTTTTCCACATTCATTAACACATATTTCTTCATATCTAACAGACAAGTCCAATGCAAATTTTCATACATGTAGCTTTAAAAATTCTTAAGTAGTTTTTTATTAATAATTTTTAAAAATCTTTCAAATTTCCCAAAACTCTGAACTTTTGTTTCTTTTATTTCTGACTGAGATACCAAACATCAATTTTCGTTGCATTAGCTTCACGATTGCCTTCATAGTGACACATTTTTTATAAAAACTTTTCATCCCTTATTTCAACGCCTTGGGGTGAAATTTCAAAAAATTCCTCCTTAATTGATGCCTACAGTCTAGATTATAAAAAAATAGATTACTCCTAACCATATAGGGGAGAGTTTGAGCCACAGACAGACATGCCAAAAAGAATGCTAAACATGGGAGCTTTAGGCCAGAAGAACTTCTAAAGTACACAACACACACACACACACACACACACACACACACACACACACACACACATTTATATGACCACTGAGGCCAGACGTGTGGGTCGTTTTGTGTTGTCTACTTCAGAAGAAGGCCTTTTGGCCAAAAGCTCACACGTTTACCATTCTCACCAGTGTGACTGTCGGCTGCTCAACATCTCCTCTATATAGTGAGCAGCAATCTATACTTTTCTTAATACTGTCATTATTCTGTCCTGTATTTTCCATTGTTTAAAACAGTTTTATGAAAATTTTCAACACCTATTTCAGCCCCTTAGGATTGAATTTCCAAAAACACTGAAAAAGAAGTCAAGTACTAATTTTCATAGATGTAGCTTTAAAAGTGCTTTAGTAGTTCTGTAATATTGATTTTATTTCCAAAATAATTTTCACCCACTACTTCACCCACTTAGGGGTTGAATTTCCAAACAATGCTGAAACACGTACCCATCAATTCTGATCAAGAATCCAAATACCAATTTTTGTAGTTCTAGAGTCAAAACTACCTTAATAGTGACATATTTACAAGAATGTTACATGGTCTATTTCACCAACTTATGGTAGGGAATTTCTAAAAATCCCTTCTTATGTGATACCTACACTATAGGGTCAGCACTCTCTCCACATTTCAAGTTATTGTCCTTAGCCATTTGGGCAGGGCGATGATGAGTCAGTGAATCAGTCAGGACATTTCCTTTTACATATAGAGATAAAATACTAGCAGCATATTATGAACCATATCATGTTACAGAGTATGCAATAAAGTCCTAAAATGTTTTTTCAGTTGAATAAAACGTAGTGTTTTCACTTACTAGTGGTGTCCAACCTGCAAAATCCTTTGTGTTTGGATTGGCGCCTTCATCCAAAAGTGATTTCACTCGAGCAGCGTCTCCCTGTAGTAAAACATACATGCTAAACTACATTTCTTGTTGAAGCTGTTTGTATGCTTGTAAGTCAACAACTACTGATAAATCCTAAATGATGGAGCATTCTTGGAAGCAAAAACTGTACTGGAAATAAATGATAACAAACACACAAACGTGTGTTTGTCATCATGTATGCCGAGAAAGAGGTATATACCTGCATGCACGCTTTTTCTTACATGTGAGGCAAACTCGGGCACTAGGCGCAAGATCCCTAGGTGTAAATGCATCTACAACCTTGCTGCTTCATTTGTCTCTTCTAAAGTAATGAGTAATAATGCAACATGGTACACCAAATCACAAAGCAAATTCCCTAACAGCACATCTGGCTGCTATGCCACCTTATTGCTTTCTGGTGCTCAACATTTAAATATTTCAACCCCCTTGTCACTGCACATAAGGATTTCTCTGGAAGTTCTGACTGGACCAACTGAAACACATTCTTGTAAGGGCCTTATCTAGCATCATACATGGAAATGAGGGACATCCAGCCCACAATCTTTCCAAACCCATCCTAAAGTGGCATTCCAACACCCACCAACACTACATGACATCCTGACCCATCCCTGTGCCACTCCTGCTCTCACACCTTGCCACGGTGCTCTTATCATGGAGGAAGACCAGGTGCAAGACCTGCCCAAAATATCCACCCAGCATATCCTACTCCAGTCCTGTTACAGTACTACTTTAAGCCACTAGGGGCAGGGGCACCTGTGAAAGCAGGCATGCCACATACCAGCTGCAGCAATTTGTGTACAGCATTTTATGTGGGCATGCCACCAAAGAGCTGTTCACCAAAAAGAATGGCCACCATCAAACTGGGACCAAAAACCGAATTGACCACCCCCAGCGAACAGCTGACCAAAACATACTTGAGTTGAATGGCTGCTTCACAACCCGTGTCATCTGTATCTTGCTTTTCTGAACTATGTAGATGGCAGATATCCTTGCAACACACCTTTAACTTCTGAATCCTCCTGGCCTCAATCTCTGCTAAACCACTTTCCCCACACTCTCTACCCATAGTTTCCCCTTCCTCTGTCCTGTCGTGTCTTCACAATCCACGCTATCTTCATCGTGGGCCCCACCTCACCGGCTCCAGTGCCTATGTGTTGCATGCCTGGCACCTGCACCTGCGCTTGTAAATGCCCCCGCTCCCCCTCCCACATATCTATCCTCCACACCTGCTGCCTTCTTCCGAGCCATTAGTTACCTTTCCCCAACCCCTCCTCCTGCTTCCCACCTCTTTCTCTCTCTACCCACCAAAATAGACACACCCCTTTCCAATCCACCAGCCAAACTGCTATCCCTACATTGTGTGTCCATCTAATATAGATCTCTCTCTCTCTCTCTCTCTCTCTCTCTCTCTCTCTCTCTCATTTCATTTTCCATGTGTACTTGTCAGCAACTCAACACTTATGTAATTCAGTGAGTGGTCTCCTTTTCTCTTCAAATATTTAAATTCTAACAGAACTTTTCTTAGAATATTTGTACAGCACAGGTAGGTCTGCTTTTAATAAACTCTGGGCCATCTTCTTGATCTCTACCCTAGAATCAACTTTTCAGCACCTGTGATTATAATGTGTCATTCTAATTTCTTTGCATTAGATGTTGTCAATCAAACTTTTCTTCCATAGCTGTTGTTGTTGTTGTTGTGGTCTTCAGTCCTGAGACTGGTTTGATGCAGCTCTCCATGCTACTCTATCCTGTGCAAGATTTTTCATCTCCCAGTACCTACTGCAACCTACATCCTCCTAAATCTGCTTAGTGTATTCATCTCTTGGTCTCCCCCTACGATTTTTACCCTCCACGCTGCCCTCCAATACTAAATTGGTGATCCCTTGATGCCTCAGAACATGTCCTACCAACCGATCCCTTCTTCTGGTCAAGTTGTGCCACAAACTCCTCTTCTCCCCAATCCTATTCAGTACCTCCTCATTAGCTATGTGATCTACCCATCTAATCTTCAGCATTCTTCTGTAGCACCACATTTCAAAAGCTTCTATTCTCTTCTTGTCCAAAGTATTTACCGTCCATGTTTCACTTCCATACATCGCTACACTCCATACAAATACTTTCAGAAACGACTTCCTGACACTTAAATCTATACTCGATGTTAACAAATTTCTCTTCTTCAGAAATGCTTTCCTTGCCATTTCCAGTCTACATTTTATATCCTCTCTACTTCGACCATCATCAGTTATTTTGCTCCCCAAATAGCAAAACTCCTTTACTACTTTAAGTGTCTCATTTCCTAATCTAATACCCTCAACATCACCCGACTTAATTCGACTACATTCCATTATCCTCGTTTTGCTTTTGTTGATGTTCATCTTATATCCTCCTTTCAAGACACCATCCATTCCGTTCAACTGCTCTTCCAAGTCCTTTGCTGTCTCTGACAGAATTACAATGTCATCGGCAAACCTCAGTTTTTATTTCTTCTCCGTGGATTTTAATTCCTACTCCGAATTTTTCTTTTGTTTCCTTTACTGCTTGCTCAATATACAGATTGAATAACATCGGGGACAGGCTATTGCCCTGTCTCACTCCCTTCCCAACCGCTGCTTCCCTTTCATGCCCCTCGACTCTTATAACTGCCATCTGGTTTCTGTACAAATTGTAAATAGCCTTTCGCTCCCTGTATTTTACCCCTGCCACCTTTAGAATTTGAAAGAGAGTATTCCAGTCAACATTGTCAAAAGCTTTCTCTAAGTCTACAAATGCTAGAAACGTAGGTTTGCCTTTCCCTAATCTTTCTTCTAAGATAAGTCGTAAGGTCTGTAGTGCCTCACGTGTTCCCATATTTCTATGGAATCCAAACTGATCTCCCCCGAGGTCGGCTTCTACTAGTTTCTCCATTCGTCTGTAAAGAATTCGTGTTAGTATTTTGCAGCTGTGGCTTATTAAACTGATTGTTCGGTAATTCTCACATCTGTCAATGCCTGCTTTCTTTGGGATTGGAATTATTATATTCTTCTTGAAGTCTGAGGGTATTTCGCCTGTTTCATACATCTTGCTCACCAGATGGTAGATTTTTGACAGGACTGGCTCTCCCAAGGCCGTCAGTAGTTCCAATGGAATATTGTCTACTCCAGGGGCCTTGTTTCGACTCAGGTCTTTCAGTGCTCTGTCAAACTCTTCATGCAGTATTGTATCTCCCATTTCATCTTCATCTACATCCTCTTCCATTTCCATAATATTGTCCTCAAGTACATCGCCCTTGTATAGACCCTCTATATACTCCTTCCACCTTTCTGCTTTCCCTTCTTTGCTTAGAACTGGGTTTCCATCTGAGCTCTTGATGTTCATACAAGTGGTTCTCTTATCTCCAAAGGTCTCTTTAATTTTCCTGTAGGCAGTATCTATCTTACCCCTAGTGAGATAAGCCTCTACATCCTTACATTTGTCCTCTACCCATCCCTGCTTAGCCATTTTGCACTTCCTGTCGATCTCATTTTTGAGACGTTTGTATTCCTTTTTGCCTGCTTCATTTACTGCATTTTTATATTTTCTCCTTTCATCAATTAAATTCAATATTTCTTCTGTTACCCAAGGATTTCTACTAGCCCTCATCTTTTTACCTACTTGATCCTCTGCTGCCTTCACTACTTCATCCCTCAAAGCTACCCATTCTTCTTCTACTGTATTTCTTTCCCCCATTCCTGTCAATTGTTCCCTTATGCTCTCCCTGAAACTCTGTACAACCTCTGGTTCTTTCAGTTTATCCAGGTCCCATCTCCTTAAATTCCCACCTTTTTGCAGTTTCTTCAGTTTTAATCTACAGGTCATAACCAATAGATTGTGGTCAGAGTCCGCATCTGCCCCTGGAAATGTCTTACAGTTTAAAACCTGGTTCCTAAATCTATCTCTTACCATTATATAATCTATCTGATACCTTTTAGTATCTCCAGGGTTCTTCCATGTATACAACCTTCTATCATGATTCTTAAACCAAGTGTTAGCTATGATTAAGTTGTGCTCTGTGCAAAATTCTACCAGGCGGCTTCCTCTTTCATTTCTTAGATCCAATCCATATTCACCTACTACATTTCCTTCTCTCCCTTTTCCTGTTAGGTGTACAGAAATGTGAATTTGGGACTTTTTCGAAAAGGGGGGCAAGAATACAAAGGTGAAGCTGTACAGAATCATATGAATAAACTTTTGTTATTGGTCAAATTACAGTATGCGGTTAAATGTTGCAATAGTTTCAGTTAAAGTCTACAATAAACAAGCAAAATAAAAGAAAATTACAAAATAAATATACAACACTAAAAAATACTATATTAATACTTATCATTTATGGTACGACTGAGATAATGGATTTCATAGTAGAATCTAATCTAATCTAATCTAATCTAGGTACAGATACAAGCAAGGATTTGAAATATCTACAGTAAATTACAAGTTCCAAATCACAGCACAGAACCTATATTTGACACCTAACATCCATATGCCATGCAATATCACCAAGACAACAGCGGTAAGGACCTTCACAGAAACTCTCTCTCATAATCTTCCCAATGAAACCCTACATTTACCAGAATACAATACAACAAATAATACACATATGAAACACAAAAGAAGCAAGCAGACCCCACAGAATGAAAAACATTGTGAAAAATATTGTACAGAAAAATTTATATAGAGACACATTAGATGAAAAAATTATGGGAATCTCTCATAAAATGACTCCATCACCTATCAACATAAATGTGGTGAGGCCAATCCGTTCGCCACATCACTGTCAGATGGAAAACGGCATCCACCTCTTTATTTATCATTAACAAAATTAAAAGCCACTATTTCTTCATTAGTAAAAGCTGTTGTGTTGTGTAGTGTAGTTTAGCTGGGAGCTGGTTTTCTTTAAAAGTCTGTGTACATGCAAATAAGGTTTTAGTGTAGACATGGGCAACCTTTGGTGACCCGCAGGCGCGAATCAAATACATACTTCAGCTCATAGGCCGCCTCGTCGTGTAAAAGCAGTGCTCCTTGCACATAAACTCAAAACTAGCATCTGTGATGTTAATGTTTAGGGAGTAACACACCAATATGAATGGCACTCCTTTCCCATCACGTCATACAAGCAAATTGTGCCTCAATACACATGCCTCTGAGGGTGCATTCATTTTGTGTTCACCTGGAATTTCTCCAGCACGTCAGTTTGAAATCAATCGTGGACCAAATGCAGCCTGCGGGCCACCAGCTGTCCAACTGTCTGAAGTATTTTTTTGTATTTTATCTTTGGCATTTCTTGATGACCCATGGTCTTTTATTCCATTGCTTAAACTTTTAGTATCACCATTGTTAATTGCAATTGCTTTGTGTCTTCTGAATAAGTGTCCATTAAATTAAGAAATAAAACTATTTACTTCATCAGTTGTTATAACTTGATTAAAGTCTGTCCAACTGGTACGGGCCCAAAAAAATATTTTCACATCAAACAAATCTCTGAATTAAGTTCAATTAGATCAAAGACTTTTGATCAGTATAGTGAAAAAAGATAAAATATGGATTAAATGAAGTTTATCAGCAAGCAGAAATTTGATGTAGGTAATTTTCAATTATGGAAATATCACACGAAAATTATCTTTCGTGCTAAGAAATTGCAGGATATTGTTAGCAGAAGTACAGTCAGACCAGCTGAAGGCACTGACTAAAAGAATTTGTGGGATGAGCTTAATGCAAAAGTAATGCTTTTTATTCCGTACGATATGGAATCCAACCAGCAACAAACTTATGTCGACTGCTACAACAAATAGTATGTGGAATGGGCTTCACGGAATTCACTAACAGTGAACGGCAACAAATATGGTTACGCAGAAACAAAACTTATTTAATTATAAAATATATAATGCATGTATTTTCAAAAATTGATTCTTTTGTTGATTTAATTACGACACGTCACACTGTGGTGCCATTTTGCAACATATTAGTAAAATTGAAGCATTAGCACTGTCTTTCCCCATGTTGGTGAACCAGTGGGAGATGCAAGCAAGATTTCAGAAGTTTTAGGTGGCCTGCCAGTGAAGTGTGGTTCATTTGTTTCAGTTTGGGACTTGTGAGATGAAACTAGGCAGTCTTTTGATAATTTAACAGCAAAGTTACTGGAAGAAGAGCAGTGTTGTCACTGACTGAAAAAACGATAATTACATTTGCTGCTGTTAAGGTTAATCACAAAAAGATTAAAAGTCAATGTTCTCAAAGCAATTCAAGCAAAAGCACTGAAAACAAGAAGAATGTTGAACGCTACTACCCACACATAAGGTCATTATAAAGCTGAGTGCAACAATAGATTGTTTTAGGTGCAGAAGTTAGAAAACTTTTGCTACCAATTGTAATAGTAATGGCTTGCTGATAGTGCTACATCAAAACACAGTTTCCAACAAAGGAATGGCATTCAATGTTTAAACCACTAGGGAAGCTCAAAGTTCCTGTCCAGATAGAAGATAATTCACTATCACGGAAGGAATTTGATCAGTCAAGTTTAATGTAGTCGTAAATGGACAATGGGCACCTTGTACAATGGAGAATACATTATAAGTACCCTGTTTGAGGTTTGTGGAGATATGGCACAAGAAACATGTGTGCGGACTAGTTCTGGAGAATAATATCTGTCTATGAAGACCTTTGTGAAACCTTCAGCATACTGAGCAAGGGTGCTCTCATCAGTGCAGATACTCCGTCCATAGATGACCAGGTTGAATGGAGGCATTTTTTGGTGTGGAAGGGAAGGCAGCTATCAAAATGCAGGTGCCGGTGGTCGATGGTAGGTTTAATGAGGACAGAGGTGTGGATGGAGCCATCTGAGGTGAGGTGGTCAACATCCTGCAATGTGACACACTGGGTTGAGGAGGACCAACTAAAGTGGACGGGAGAGGTGTTGAGATTGTGAAGGAATAAGGATAGGGTGTCCTGGCCCTGGATCTAGATCATGATGATATTGTCAATAAACCTTAAGGACACCAAGAGTTTGGTTTTTGGGAGGCTATAAAGATTTCTTCTAGAACATTCAGAAACAGGTTGGCACATGAGTATGTGATGCAGGTGCACTTGTCTGTGCCATGGATTTGTTTGTATACCTTCCCTTGAAAGGAGTAGTAGCTGTGTGTTACAAAATAGTAGGATGTATGAGGAATGAGATAGTGGGTTTGGTGTCTTGAAGGCCACTGGGAGAGGTAGTGTTCAATAGCGGCAAGAGCACAGGCATGCAGGATGTTGGTGTATACGGAAGTGGCATCAACAGTTATGAGTAGGGATCCAGGAAGTAAAGAGGTAGGTAAGGTCAAAGGACCCTATGAGAAACTCATCGGAAAGGAAACATCACTCAAGCACACGATGAAGTCTGGAACCAAGTGATTTGCACTCTCAAACTGCTTTGATCAAAATTTCAAAACAAAACCAAGAAAAACAGTAATGGTGGGCTAATCCTGTAAAACTTGTCCAAAAATGCCACAGGGCACCCTACAGAACTAAAGTTCAACAACATTACATATGAATACATCGACAAATGCTGGGGATGTTCAGCAACTCATTGAAAATAGGGCTGAATTGCAATGGTGCTACTGTGATTGTTGCTCAACAGGGACTAACTCTTAAAAAACATGGTGAACTTTGCCCTCCAGTTCCTTTACTATATTATGTGGCCTATGCAGCGTAGTCATTTGTAAATCACACATTTTCAAAGAGGCAACAGCATCCACAGACTCTGAGAAATGGTACAAAGCAATGAAGAATGAAATAATACCTTGGGTTTTAGTGGATCTACCTCCAGATAGCCAGGCTGTCAGTTGTAAGTGGATTTACAAAATAAAATGCAAATCAAATAGCAGCATGAGGTACAAAGCTAGATTACGTGGAAAAGAATATTCATACAAATCTGGACCTGATAATGGAGATACTTTTTCACCTGTTGTTGGGTATGAGTCAATCTGAATTCTTTTGGCTTTGGCCACTAGTGTATCTACAAACCACAACGAAGTGCATGGCAGAGGGTAGGTAGCATTGTACCATTTATTAGGGCTTTATCCCATTCCACTCAGGTATGGAGAGCAGGAAGACTGGCTACTTAAACATCTCTGTGCACACTGTGATCAATCTCGTCCTGTCTTCATGATCTCAATGGTTGCAGGACATTCCTAGAGTCATCACTTAAGCACTTCCCAAGCATTCTACCATTGAACTGCAGTCTGCCACTTGCTTTACCTCTGACTGAGACTGTGTGATTATTCCATTTCACACTCTTATAAATTGTTACACTCCAATATTTGTAAGAGCTGACAGATTCCAACTGTGACTTATAAATACTGTAGTTTTAGGATCCATGCTTTTTCGTTTCGTGAAATGCATAATTTCACATTTATGAACATTTAAAGTGAGTTGTCAGTTTCTGCAACACTGTTAAATCTTGTCAAGCTCTGACTATGATATAAACAAGAAGCAATTTGATGTGAAACAGCCTTTCTCAATTCGCAAGAACATATTTTCGCAAAACAGTGTGAATGTTTAAACAGTGATAACGCACATTTAGTCTGCAAATTAACGAAAAGCCCTGTGGACTGGTGCGACCTCCTCATTCTCGGGATCAAAAATTGTTCAGCTGATTAAGCTTTAATCAGATAATTACAGTACAGGGTGTCCCAAAAAGAATTACACAATTTTAAATACAATTATTTACTAGGAAGAAGAGCTCAACACCAACAAATAGAATACTAAATTATTAGAAGAATACTAAATTACTCAGAAAAGACAGAAGTTTATACAAATTCCTCATAAATGTTCAATATGTCCTCCATTGGTTGCACAGACAACATCTAGCCGATAGCCGAATTCATCCCAAACTGAGCATAAGGTGTATACTGTCACTGAAGCTACAGCAGCTGATATTCTGGTTTTTAGTTCATCAATGTCATGAGGTAAGGGAGAAATGTAAACACATCATTTAAATATCCACACTGGAAGAAATCACATGGTGTTAAGTCAGGGGACCTAGGAGGCCACGAGTGTAAAGCCTGGTCTCGTGGTCCTGTACACCCTATCCAACGTTGAGGCACGCTGGCATTGAGGAAACTGTGCACGTTGTTCTGCCAGTGCAGTGGTGCTCCATCTTACTGACAGATGAAATTGTCAGAGTACAGCTGTGGGAATGATCAGTTCCGTAGCATTGCAAGATATGATTGTCCTGTTACGGTTTCTTCCTCAAAAAAAGTAGGGTCCATAAAACCATGCTTTGCGAAACAGCACAAAAAACATTCACTTTTGGTGAACAATGTTTGAGTTCAATTACTTTTGGTGAATCACGTTTGTGTTCAATTGTTTGTATACACACATTATGACGGTGAATCTTTCCGCTAATATGGGAAGTTGCCTCATTGCTGAATATTAACTGTGACATAAAAGTGTCATCTTCCATGTCCTCTAGAATAGCTTTTCTAAAGTCCACTCGCTTCACTTTCCCAGTATCTCGAGGCACTTGTACCAGTTGTAATCGGAATGGTTTGAGAGCTAAACGACGCTATAACACACGCCACACTGTCATGCACAGTAACGCAAGTTCTCAGCTAGCACAATGTTTAGACTTGCGTGGGCTCCGCTCAAATGCTCACTGAATTTGTTCCACTGTTTGTTCAGGGACGCGTGGCTGGCTAGGTCTTTTGCCTTTATTGAGGCAACCTGTTTCTTCAAACTGTTTATACCACCATATTTCACTTCCACACACAGCTACACTCCACACAAATACTTTCACAAAGGACATCTTAACTCTTAAATCTGTACTCGATGTTAACAAATATCTTTTCTTCATCAATGCTTTTCTTGCTGCTGCCAATCTACATTTTATATCCTCCCTACTTCGACCATCATCATTCTGTTCAACTGCTCTTCCAAGTCCTCTGCTGTCTCTGACAGAATCACAATGTCATTGGCAAACCTCAGTGTTTTTATTTCCTCTCTGTGGACTTTAATTCCCACTCTAATTTTTTCTTTTGTTTCCTTTACTGCTTGCTCAATACACAGATTAAACAACATCAGGCGATAGGCTACAACTGTCCCACTCCCTTCTCAATCACTGCTTCCCTTTCATGCCCCTCAATTGTTGTAACTGCCATCTACTTTCTGAACAAATTCAAAATAGCCTTTTGCTCTCTGTATTTTATCCCTTGGGCCACCTTTAGAATTTGAAAGAGAGTACTCCAATCAACATTGTAAAAAGCAAACATAGGTTTCTCTTTCCTTAGCCTATCTTCTATAAGAAGTAGCAGGGTCAGTATTTCCTCACGTATTCCTACATTTCTACAGTACCCAAACTGGTTTTCCGCAAGGTCAGTTTCTATCAGCTTTTTCATTCTTCTCTAAGGAACCACGTTAGTATTTTGGAGCCATGACTTATTAAGCTCATAGTTCGGTAAAAATCAAACAATGGAAAAGCCAGGATGGAATGTAACAATACCAGAGAAGGAAAGTTGCTACTCACCACATAGCGGAGATGTTGAGTTGCGACAGGCACAACAAAACAATTCACACAATTAAGTGTATGTTCAGTGTGGTTTCCGTTCTCCGAGATTGAAGACGTGTGCAAGTTGCGCTTGCATGAGAATGCGTGTGCGAGTGCATGTGCGTCTGTACTGCTGACAAAGGCCTTAATGGCCGAAAGCTTTAACTGTGTGAATCTTGACATAGCTCGGTAACTTTCACACCCATCAGCACCTGCTTTCTTTGGAATTGAAATTATTATGTTCTTCTTGAAGTCTGAGGGTATTTTGCCTGTCTCATACATCTTGCTCACCAGATGGAAGAGTTTTGGCATGGTTGGCTCTCCCAAGGCCATCAGTAGCTCTAATAGAATGTTGTCTACTCCTGGAGCCTCGTTTTAATTTAAGTCTTTCAGTGCTTTGCCAAATTCTTCACCCATTACACATTATCATACCACCCTTCTCATCTTCGTCTACATTCTCTTCCTTTTCCATAATACTGCCCTTGTATAGACCCTCTATACAATGCTTCCATCTTTCTGCTTTTCCTTCTTTGCTTGGGACTAGTTTTCCATCTGAGCTCTTGATATTCATACAGGTGGTTCCCTTTTCTCCAAAGGTATCTCTAATTTTTCTGTAGGCAGCATCTATCTTACCCCTAGTGATATTTGCTTCTACATCCTTACAGTTGTCCTCTAGCTATTCCTGCTCAGCCACTTTGCACTTCCTGTCGCCCTCATTTCTTAGACTTTAGTTTCACTTGGTTCACTTATTGCAACATCTTGTATATGCTACATATGCCTCAGATTAAAATCAACATGCAATTTGTGATTTTCTCAACCATGTTGTCCCTTTGGATCCTTTGTACCCTTATCCACGACTTACATACAAGTGTACTTTCTTTACTAAACCTCTGTTCAAACCAAACACGTGAATCCCATCAACCTTTATCTCTACTATAAATGCTCTGTACTTTCTCAGTGTTCAATATTTTATGCTCTTTGATATGTGCCCGATATTTGCTTCTAAGAATTAGCAATGGTTTCACGCAGTTTAATTATTTAGTCTGCAGTCTCCAGTCCCCTATTTATGACCCTGATATACAATTTTTTCAGGGCTCACATCCATAAATTGCATTAGTCACTAACACTAACTGTATGTCTTAACGAATACTGTCACAGTTAATTTACTTCTGCAAATTATATATTATTGATGAGACGAAAACTTGAAATGAGAACACTTTTTGAATTTAGTTTCTCGAACCACTGAAGTTATTTTGAAAGCAATTAGTTGTACCTATCTGTGTGAAGCGATGCATACTGATCTCAGAATCACAACAAAAAATCTTCCACCTCTGCCTAGCCTCAGCCTCGCCCCAAGTGGGTCTGCCTCAGGCCGGGGTCTGAGCAATATGACTAACCTGCCCCTCTCACCTCCCCAACTAAAATCAAGACAGTTTGTCCCATTTACTTCTATGAGTGTCACACAGCAGTACTATGTATTTTGCCTCCTGAAGTTAAGTGAAGTCCAGTAATTGTCCCAATTAAATTTTTCTTCAATACAATAATCACATTGGCTCAGTCGTAGTGTAAATGGCTCACTTGTAGGATGTTGGGGAAATGCAGTCAGTTCCCACAAGAGAACACTTACAAAACGCTTGTGCAACAGGTGTTACAATATTGTTCAAATTTGTTTGCCGATTACCAAATAGGACTTAAAGAGGATACTGAATGTACAGACATTAATGGCAGCAGGAATGGTCAGAAATTTTTTTCAGTTGTGGGAAAGTGTCCGGGCAATCCTGAAAAACCTGAACTGGCAGACTACTTCGGGTCCTTTGTTACTCCAAAATCATCCCCTAAGTTATTCTCTCTGAAATTTTGCCTAATGTTCTCTGATCTTAGTGTATGATGTTCATTGCAGAGGGATGTCTGGTTCCAGAATGAACGGTCTGCTGTTCAAAGTGAAGTGTAAATCATATTCAGCATTGCTGAGCAGTTTTACACAGATTCTAAAGGCAGTAGTAAAGTAGTGTGCTCTCAGTATTACCTTGCTGCAGAGTTCACCAGTTTCTTCTGTTGCTGAAGCAGCATAAATGAATTCCTACCACACACCACCTCTCATCAACTTGTGACTAGTGGATACTGTCTTAAGTCTAGGAACTTACAGAAAAGGAAGTATTTGTGAAAGAACAAGATGAAGGTTATATTGTACGTTTAGCAAATGAAATGCACAGAGACCTGCTACTTGACTAAAAACTTCTTTTTCTGTACCCTTGTGACCATAGCCATCTGTATAATTGAGATAAAAGTAAAAATGCATTCTCAGTGCCGTCAAGTGGAGTGTCCTATAACTCCGGCCTTCAACAGGTAACATGGTTTAACAGAGTCGCTTTAAACTTAGGTCTTAGGAGCAGTGTCACTGTTCCGCAAGATAAGTTATCGGCACAGAAAGATACCGGCTGACGTGATGTGCACCACAACAACGTCATTTGAAAATCCAAACATTGCTGTGACACAAAAAATACTGGTAATCACTCAGGATCAACAATACCAGATAAGGACCATTACATATAAATTAGGGCTGTTAGATACTCCAAAGAGAACTCGACAAAAATATTTTCCTGCCTTCACAAACTGTGCAGGACCACTGTACCCAAAGAACGTTGGCAAAGGGACATCTGGAATTAAACCTGAATCTATTCACTGACAAGAGAACAATTTGTCCAACACCTCATGTCCGTGGTAAAAGTGTTCAGAATTCAGCAAAGGTTTCATCTTTCACGACAACAATGCACAAACATTGCACCCACCCTGAGAACACCTTCCTCCAGGAGAGAGGAGTCTAAATCCATGTCCATATTCCAAAAACAATGGTAAAGGGCATGGTAGATGGCATTTCCCACTGTATCACAATATAATTTCCTTATATGCTATTTTCTTTCGAATACAAGAAGAATGACAGCGCTAATGTCCCTGTGTTTGCTATAATTAGCCTAGTCTTCCATTATAGATCCTGCAGAAGAGACAGACAGCAGCTGTAATACACTCCCAGGTTCCCAACATAACACTGGTTCTTGAAATGTAGGTTGGCTTTCATGGGAAGGTACATGCCCACCTTCAAGCACCTCCCAAGTCAGGTTTTTTATCAGTTTCCTAGTGCTACCAACCCCAATTTTAGGCATATGATAGTATTTCTTAAGAAAGGTGTCACAGAAGTACGAAAATTTCACAGGTACTAAGATATAACTTCAACCCACACTAACTCACAGCACCTATCAACTTCAATTTCACTGAAGATAAACCACTTCTGATAGCAACACACACACACCACCACCAACTGGATTTAGTCTACCCTTTCTGTACACAATTAGGGCCTCAGCAAAAGCGTATCTCCTGCTTTAGACAGCTTTCAGTATTTATAATTATTTCTGCTTCAGTGCATTCTATGAGAATGTTTGAAGTTGTGGTTCTTTCTACATCTACATCTACATATATACTCCGCTAGCCACCAAGCGGTGTGCGGCAGAGGTCACAATTCAGGCCAAACTCATATTTTCCCCCCTCTGTTCCACTCGCGGATCGCACGAGGGAAAAACGACTGTCTGAACGCCTCAGTACGAGCTCTTATTTCCCTTACATTTGAATGGTGATCATTGCACGATTTGAAAGTTGGTGGTAATAATATATGCTCTACATCCCCGGTGAAGATCGGATTTCTGAATTTAGTGAGCAGTCCCTTCTGTTTAGCGCACCGTCTATCTGCAAGAGTGTCCCACTTCAAACTTTCTATGAGATTTGTAATGCTCTCGCGATGGCTAAATGTGCCAGTCACAAATCTTGCCGTTCTTCTTTGGACCTTCTCAATCTCTTGAACCAGACCCAACTGGTAAGGGTTCCATACAGACGAACAGTACTCCAAGACTGGATGAACTAATGTATTGTAAGCTATTTCCTTTGCTGAAGGACTGCATCGCTTCGGGATTCTACCAATAAATCGCAATCTAGAGTTCGCCTTACCCGTTACTTGTGTAATCTGATCATTCCATTTGAGATCATTTCGAATAGTCACACCTAGGTACTTGACGGACGTTACTGCTTCCAAAAGTGGGCATTTATTTTGTACTCGTACATTAATGGGGATTTTTGCCTTGTTATGAGCAGTAGGTTACACTTATTAATATTGAGAGATAACTGCCAGTCATTACACCACGCATTTATTTTCTGCAAATCCTCATTGATTTGTTCACAACCTTTGTGTAATACTACTTTCCTGTAGACTACAGCATCATCGGCAAACAGTCTAAGGCCACTGCCAATACCATCAACCAGATCATTTATGTAAATTGTAAAAAGCAGAGGACCTATTACGCTGCCCTGGGGCACACCTGAAGTTACGCTTGTTTTTGTTGATGTCACCCCATTCAGAACGACATACTGCTTCCTGTCTGTTAGAAAACTTTCTATCCAACTGTATATGTCATCGGATAGACTGTAAGCGTGCACTTTTTGTAGCAAGCGACAGTGCGGAACTGAGTCGAACGCCTTTCGAAAGTCGAGAAATGTGGCATCAACCTGGGAGCCGGTATCTAGAGCCTGTTGTATATCATCCGCAAAGAGGGCCAGCTGTGTCTCGCATGACCGCTGTTTCCTAAAACCGTGCTGGTTTATGCAGATTAGCTTCTCAGAGTCTAGAAAGGTCATTATGTCTAAACACAAAATACGTTCCATGATTATACAACAAATCGATGTCAGTGAAATTGGCTGGTACTTATGTGCATTTGATTTTCTACTCTTTTTTATAGATTGCTATGACCTGGGCCTTCTTCCAGTCCCTTGGAACTTTCCACTGTTCCAATGATCTCTGATAGATGATGGATAAGAACGGTGCTATATTTCTAGCATAGTCAACATAAAATCTTACGGGGATACCGTCTGGGCCAGATGCCTTCCTGGTGTCTAAGGATCTCAACTGTTTTACAATCCCAGATACACTAAACACTATGTCAGCCATCCTTTCGTTTGTTCGATAATTGAAAGGAATACCATAAAGAAGTTTTTGAAGGCTAGGTTTAGAATTTTGGGCTTCTGTTTATCATCATCAGTTACATTACCCATACTGTCAGCAAGAGAAGGTATTGAATTATGTAGCATTCATAGATTCCATGTATGACCAAAATTTTTTGGGGTTATTTTTAATATTTCTTTCAAATTTGTTAAAAGAATCTTTCATTGTTCTTCTGACAGCTGCTTTCATTTCGCATAATTTCTGTTTGTCAGTGGAGCAGTGACTACGTTTAAAATGAGTGTGCAAAATTCTCTGCTTTCTCAGCAACTTCCTAATATGTTTGTTGTACCAAGGTGGATCCTTTCCCTCCCCTATACTTTTGCTAGGCACATACTTCTCTAGCACATGGTGGACAATACCTTTAAATTCCGACCAAAGATGCTCAATATCTTTGTGTCCCGCGGTGAATGTTTGGAGCTGACTATGAAGATATGCATTAATGACACTTTTATTTGCCTTCCCAAACAAAAAAACTATGTTGTTTCTTTGGTTTTTTTTGCAACTTCCACTGACATAGAAGCCACGATGGCATTACGGTCGCTAATACCTTATTCTATATTAACGTCCTCAAAAAGATCAGGTCTGTTTGTCGCCAAGATATCTAATATGTTCCCATCTCAAGTTGGTTTTCTAACCAACTGCTCAAGGTTGTATGTTGAGAGCACTCCTAGAATAACTTCACACGAATCTTTGCTTCTGCCCCCTGTGATAAACGTGTAATTTTCCGAGCCAATGGATGCTAGATTAAAGTCTCCACCTATAACTAATGGATAATTTGGATATTTACTTCTTATGTACTCAAGACTTTCCCTGAAATATTCTGTGACATTTGTTGCGGATGCTGGTAGTCTATAAAAACATCCTAACAGAATGGTCAATCCTTGTCTGATTGATAGCTTCATCCAGACTATTTCTCAACACAGGTATGGCAATTTAAAACAATATCCACTTTGATGCTTGTAGTGTAGGCTGAAGTGAATTCTCCAGATGAGTGTCAGTGATTTGAGATAATAAAAACGGTTTGAAAAGCCTGTAAGGGTGTTGCAGGGTAGGTTGTGCCGAGATATAATTATCAAGGGGAAAAAAAATCAGTATGTTGTGCTGTTTCTGAGTTAATTATCATTGAAGTTAGCCACTCAGGCTGTTGCACGCAAATGCAAGTGGCCCACCAGCTACAAGTAATGTCAGTTGTTCTCAAATCGTATATGATACCACATGAGATTGCTCACCCTTTGCTCGGATTCAGTCCTTACTACTGTGCCACGTCCAATTTTTTTATCACTCTCTCGTTCGGTTTTAGGAAACAAAGTGAAGAACATGTTTGGCGACACTGTCTCTGGTGTGACTGCTTGAAGTTGCGAGCACACAGCCTCATTGGCTAATTTCAATGCTAATTAACTCAGGAATGGTTTTTTCCTTAAAAATTATTTCTCAGCACAACCCACCCTGCAATAACATTACAAAATTTTTTGACTGTTTCACATTCAAAGTCTTTTGCATCAACTGTCTACGGGTGATAGATCAAGTCACGAGGAAGAACTTTTCTTCGAGACAAAATGTTCATCGATGCCCAGGCATATTTCATTTAGGGTTTTGCCCCTGAAAGATGTCGGTGGCACGCATACACAATGTGTGTTGCTTATAATCCAGTGAGCTGCTCCAAGTGAAAGGGAACATGCTTCTAAAGTACACTCCCAGAAAAAATTTAGTATACCTGGAACAACGATGTCAATTTTGACCTGATGGCAGCATACGCCACCTGGGGAACAGTAGATGTACTGATAATGGTTTCATCACTGTCTGCCTACAGATAGTGTAGTGGCGTAGCTACCAGAATGCCACCTGTGTCTACCCTTTAATACGGAATGCTCACAGCCGGAAGTCTCAGTGTGGTGCAAACGTGTGAACAAAGCAGGCAACCATGCCATGGAGCCATGGAGATGCACTCTCCACGGAGATGCACTCATGCTTCCTCCAGCCAAATGAGCGAGTTTGAAAGGAGTCAAATTGTGGCATTCCGAGTGGCAGGATGGTCCTTTCAGAGATGGTTGGTTGGTTTAAAGGTGTGGGGGGGGGGGGGGGGGGGGGGTGACCAAACAGCTAGGTCAGCAGTCCCTTGTTCCCATTAAAATAGTTCCACAAGGGTGGGAGCAAAATAATCGAAACATACAAAATACAGCTGGAAAAAAAGGAGAAAACCACAAGAATGACAGAAAGGCAACAAACACTAAAATGGACTAAATCGGACAAGAAAGACACAGAGAGATGCAAGAAACATGTAGAACAGACCAAAACAAGAGAGCAGATTACCATGGCTGGCTGCCCATGAGAATAAAAAGGAGAAGCCAGCCACTCTGAAACACATTAAAACCCTAAAAGCACTGGGGTGGAGGACACAGAGGGACAAAGGACATGCACTAAAACTTAGATCAAATGATAAAATACCCCCTCACAAATAAAACGTAAAACTAAAGTTGCTGTTGAGGCATTGTCACCCAACACAGAAGATACGATGCTGGGAAATTTAAAAGTTGTCTGCAGAGTGGCTAAATGTGGGAAGTCCAGCAAGAAGTGGACGACCGCCACTTGTGAGTCACAGCGACACAGAGGTGGGCCCTCATAACAGAGGAGGTAACCATGCCTTAGCCACATATGGCGAATGCGGAGCCGGCAGAGTACAACTGATTCCCTGTGAGAGGACTGCATGGAAGACTTCCACACATTCATAGTCCCCATAATGACACACAGTTTGTTGTGCGTAATGTTATGCCATTCCGTTACCCAAAGCCGAAAAACCCTGTGGCGTAAGACAGAACGCAGGTCAGTTTCAGAGATGCCCATCTCTAGAAGCTGTTTCCGCGTAGCCTGTCGGCAAATTCGTTGCCTGGCATTCCAACATGTCCTGGAGTTCACACAAACACCACTGAACCATGGGACCATTCCAGGGCACGGATGGACTCCTGAATGGACACTACCAAAGGACGGCGAGGGCAGCACTAGTCGATAGCTTGTAGGTTACTCAAGGAGTCAGTGCACAGGAGAAATGACTCAGCAGGGCATGAGCAGCTGTGCTCAAGAGCACGAAATATGGCTACCAGCTCTGCAGTAAAGACACTGCAGCCATCTGGCAAGGAGTGCTGTTCAATATGTCCTCCATGAACATACGTCAAGTGTATATGACCATCAGCCATCGAGCCGTCGGTGTAAACCACTTCATGGCCCTGGTACATGTCGAGAATCAAAAGGAAGTGATAGCGGAGAGCCGCAGGGTTAACGGAGTCCTTAGGGTCATGCGAAAATTCTAGGTGTACACCATGGAGGTGTATGTGACTGAACCTCAAGGAGAGGTGGTAACGGGAAGGACTCCAGTACAGACAGAAGGGACCAGACGCAAACCACAATCGTAAGCCCTGACCTGGGCCGCCGATGCGGGAGATGAACTGCCGTGGTTGGGAAAAGGAGACGGTAATTCGGATGCATAGGGGAACGACAAATGTTTGCAACGTAACTGGTAAGCAGTTGTGCACGTCTAACTTCCAATGGAGGGGCTCCAGCCTTTATCAGAACACTGGCCACCGGTCTCATTCTAAAAGCTCCCGTTGCTAAGCAAACGCCACAGTGGTGTACTGGGTCAAGGAAACACAACGCTGAGGGCGCCACCGAACCATAAACCAGGCTCCCATAGTCGAAGTGGGATTGAACAAGGGCTCTGTAGAGCTGCAGCAGCGTACAGTGATCTGCACCCCAATTGGTGTTGCTCAGGCCATGGAGGCATTGAGGTGCTGCCAGCACTCCCACTTAAGCTGACGATGATGAGGTAGCCAAGCCAATCGGGCGTTGAAAACCAGTCCTAAGAATCGATATGTCTCCACTACAGTGAGTGGATCATCATTAAGATAAAGTTCAGGTTCCAGATGAATGGTACAACGCCAACACAAGTGCATGACACATGACTTCGTGGCTGAAAAACTGGAGGCCGTGAGCTAGAGCCCATGACTGCGCCTTGTGAATGGCTCCCTGTAAGCGCAGCTCAGCAACACTAGTATTGGAGGAGCAATACAAAATGTGGAAGTCACCCGCATACAGGGAAAAGGAGACCGGCGGCCAAACAGCTGCTGCTAGGCCATTTTGATGGCCACTAAAAATAAAGATATACTAAATACGGAACCCTGCGGAACGCCTTTCTCCTGAATATGGGGGGAACTATGGGAGGCACCGACTTGGGCAGTAAGTTTTGCACAAAAATCAGGAGTGGGCCCCGGAGACCCCACTCATACAATGTGGCAAGGATATGATGTCGCCAGGTCGGGTTGTATGCTTTACATAAGTCAATCAAGACAGCAACGAGGTGTTGGCATCTGGAAAAGGCTGTTCAGACAGCAGACTCGAGGGAAACAAGATTATCAGTGGTAGAACGACCCTGGCGGAAGCCCGCCCTGACATGGAGCCAGTAGGCACCGCAACTCCAGGACCCAATCCAACCGCCGACTCACCATACGTTCCAGCAGCATACAAAGAAAGTTGGAGAGGCTGAGGGGCCGACAGCTATCCACATCAAGCAGAATTTTACCAGGTTTTAGCACCGGAATGGTGGTCCTCTCCTGCCACTGCGATGGAAAGACACCATCGCACCAGATGAGGTTGAAGGTGACAAGGAGATATTGCTTGTATTCAGACGGGAGATGTTTAATCATCTGACTGTGGATCCGATCTGCCCTAGGAGCTGTGACGGAGCAATGTGCAAGGGCACTGAGGAGCTCCCACTCTGTAAATGGGGCATTATAGGGTTCACTGTGGCGTGTTGTGAACGAGAGGACTTTCCATTCAATCCCCTGTTTGATGATGCAAAGGCTGGGGTGTAGTTATCCGATGCAAGGGTTCGAGCCTAGTGCTCGAGCATAGTGCTCAGCAAAGTTCTCAGCAATCATATTTGCGTCAGTAGAGAGGATGCCATTGATGTTAATGCCAGGGACACCTGTTGGGGTCTGGTACCCAAAAAGACATCTGATCTTCGACCAGACTTGGGAAGGTGACGTGTGGCACCCAATGGTCGAAACGTACCTCTTTGAACACTCTTGTTTCTGTCATTTTATAAGCAGGAGAGCATGGGCACATAGCCGCTTAAAGGCTATTAGGTGCTCTAGGGAAAGGTGCTGCTTAAATCGCTGTAGAGCTCACCGACACTCCTTAATTGCCTCAGCAACTTCCGGCGACCCCCGCCAGGGGCACCCTAAAGAAAGAGGGATCGCGTTTTCCACTGCAGAAATTATCGTTGTAGTGACTTGCTCAATCACAACATCGATGGAACCACACGGGGGAGATTCAACGGTGACAGCGGAGGTGAAGGCTACCCTGTCCGACTTGTTTAAAGCCCATCTGGGTAGGTCCCCGTGGGCATAATGCTGGGAGAGTGACAGGAAGTGGGGGGAGTGATCACTACCTCACAGGTCGTCAAGTGGATAGATGGGAGGAGTTCTGGGCTGAAAATTGATAAATCAATCGCCGAGTAACTATAATGAGCCACACTGAAATGTGTGGCTGCCCCAATATTTAAGACGCAGAGGTCAAGTTGGGACAGTTAAATTTTCAGCATCTCTGCCAGGGCCAGTAAGCATGGTGCTACCCTACAAGTGGTTATGGGCGTTAAAACTCCCAAAAGTAGAAAAGGTTTATGGAGTTGATCAATTAGTGCAGCCAATACGTTCAGGAGTACCGCACCATATGGAGGGAGATATACGTTGCAGCCAGTTATTTCCTGCATCATCCGTATCCTGACAGCCACAGCTTCAAGAGGAGTTGAAGGAACACAGGTTCACTACACAGGGCATAAATGCAAACTCCACCTGACACTCTATTATATTCGCTATGGTTCTTGTAATATCCCCTGTAGCCGCAAAGGGCAGGGGTCTGCATTGCCCGCAACCAGGGTGGGCAATGCAGAAAGCAGGTGTAAAGCTTAACAGTTTTATTAGCTCAGCCAGGTGGTGGAAAAAACCGCCGCAATTCCACTGGAGGATGGATGACATAATCTTGCGACTGGGAAGGCATGAAATACTCAATGAGGTAGTCTACGTCTCTGGGTCACCTGCTGCCACCGACTTATTTCCTGAACAGGCTATTCCATTGAGTCTGAGGGTCTATCGAGATCTAGGTCCTCAGCAGACAGCAGAATCTTCACCTCATCCTCAGACGTAAAGCTTGTAAGCAACGGTGGTGTGGGAGCCACCACAGGTTCCTTTGGTATTGGGGGTCTTCTTTCTGGATTTCTCTCGCTGATCCTTGGATTTCTCTGGCTGGAAAAGCTTCACTAATTCAGTCTCTGGGACTGAGGATGATTGTGAAGCCCTACAACCAGCTGCTTTTGGGCACTTCAGCCCTGGCAGGTGTCATCTTTCCCACTAACAGAAACCTGGGAAGGGAGGGACCCAAGGCACCCCTTACTAGCGAGAGGAGCTGAAGAAGACTTACACTTCTCTGGCTGAGACGTGGGGACTGGTGTCCCCGAAGGTTGTGGAGACAGTGCTCCTGAGGCAGGTGGTGCGGGAGCAACAGAGATGGAAGTGCCCTCCACCATCAAGGGGGCAGGTGTAGTCTTCCAGCTCTGAGAGCCGAATGGAACTCTCTGAACTGATGGGGCTACAACTGTTCTCATAGCGACAGCATAAGAGGAGGTCATAGCCACAGGATGTAGGCACTCAAATCTCCTATTGGCCTCAGTGTAGGTCAGTCAGTCCAGGGTCTTGTATTCCATGGTTTCCCTTTCTCATTGTAAAATCCTGCAGTCTCGTGAGCAAGGGGAATGATGCTCTCCGCAGTTGACACAGATGGGAGCTGGGACTCATGGAGTATTGGAATGGGATGGACATCCACAATCTCAACATGTGATGCTGGAAGTACAGCGGGAAGACATATGTCTGAACTTCCAGCACTTACAGCAGCACATTGGGGGAGGAATATATGGCTTTACATAACAACGGTAGAACTTCACCTTGACCTTCTCGGGTAATGTGTCACCCTTGAAGGTGAAGATCAAGGCACCGGTGGCAACCCAATTATCCTTCGGACCCTGATAGACGCGCCGGACGAAATGAACTCCTCGTAGCTCTATGTTGGCATGCAGATCTTCGTCAGACTGCAAAAGAAGGTCCCGGTGAAATATAATTCCCTGGACCACATTTAAGCTTTTACGAGGCGTGTTGGTAACGGAAACATCCCCCAGCTTGTCACATGCGAGTAATGCCCGTGGCTGGGCAGAGGATGCCATTTTTATCGAGACTGACCCTGACCGCATTTTGGACAAACCCCCTACCTCTCCAAACTTGTCGTCTACATGCTCTACAAAAAACTGAGGTTTCATCGAGACTAAGGTGTCCCCATAAGCTCTCGTACACACGACGTACCGGGATGAATATGGTTCGCTGCCATCCTTAGCCTGGCACTCCTCCGTTGGTGTGGCCAGGGAGGAGAACAATTTAGGATCATACTTCCTTGGATTTTACTGAGACTTGGAATGCTTAAAGACTGCTGGCATTTGATCACCAGCAAGTGATGACGAGGTATGCTTCACTGTGCATCATAAGCCCTGATGCCACACACTCCGACCAGGGACACTCCCCACAGGCGCCACCCAGCCTCAACAAAAGCCACCTGGCAGGATGATCATTGCTGGAAGTCCTGATGCCCCAGGGTGACAAGCATCTACTCCTTGGCATATGTGGGGAGTTAAACACGCAGGCATCAGCAGAGTGTTCCCTGTGTAGTCAGGGGGCTAGAACCAACAGAGTACATGGCGGCCCTGCCACAAATGACTGGCTACTGTGCTGAATATGGGCTGCAAAGAATTCCATGGTCACCGTCGGCGCAGTAAAGACACTGCATAGTGGGTGGGGGAAATCGCATCCAGGAAGATGTCCTCACTCACGAGATGGAGGATGAGCAGGACTGCAATGCCACATTGAGAAAGTGGGCTAAAGATCTCAATGCACAATGGACACGATGCACCATGTAAGGCGCCTTTCCCCAATCGGCTCACTCTTGAGGAAAATTTCGAAAAATGGAGGTCAAACCCTGCAGAGGACAATCACATAAGGGCCGAAAACTGTGGGACTCATTATAGTCACCTCTTACAACAGGCAGGAATACCTCGGTCCTATTCTAACCCCCGGGCCCACAGGGGGAAGACCTAGTGAGCACTGACTCATATATTGCATTCAGCCAAGACAAACAGGCCCCATCCCAGGCCTTATGGTCATGGGTGTGACAAGCTACAACTCTCGTTCACTTTTTATGTTTCTGGAGGCGATGCTCGGTACACGTAGAACATTGTTAGACCTATTCTTTAGCTATTCATGTAACAGGATAATGCTAGCCCACACAATGCCCATGAAACTCAATGTGCTCTGCAAGACATGCAACAACTTCCCTGGCCAGAAATATCTCTGGACTTTCTCCAATCTAACTCATGTGGGATACGATGGGATGAGAAGTGACTCTGCAGCATCGTCAACAGAACCGATTGTGGTCTTTTGGTCCAGAGCCGAGTGGAGGGTCTGAATCAGAGGCTCAGGCGGTTCTGTGACCGTGTAGGCTGCAGATTCCATGACTTGTGCCATCAGGTGGTGGACTGCCAGGTTCTGCTTAATAGGTCAGGAGTCCACTACACACAGGAAGTGGCTACACGGGTAGCGGGGGCTGTGTGGAAAGCACTGGGTGGTTTTTTAGGTTAGCAGGTTTCAGGAACCCACAGAAAGGATGTCCGTCTAAATGGGGGCAGGTAAAACACAGTAAGGAAGTTGTAGAAACGATCAGTATTGTAGTTGTAAATTGTTGTAGCTGTGTTGGGAAAGAACCAGAGCCCCAAGCTCTAATAGAAAGCACTGAAGCTCAAATAGTTACAGGTACAGAAAGCTGGCTAAAGCCGGAAATAAGTTCAGCCAAAATTTTTTCAAACCATCTAACAGTGTTCAGAAAGGATAAATTAAATACAGTTGGTAGTGGAGTATTTATTGCTGTCGGAAGAAGTTTGCCTTGTAGTGAAATTGAAGTAGATAGTTCCTGCAAAATAGTATGGGTAGAGGTTATACTTGACAATCGGACTAAACTATTAATTGGATCATTTTACTCAGAAGATATAGTTGCTTAACAGTTCAAAAAAAAACTTGAGTCTCATTTCAAATAGGTACCCCACTCATACAATTACAGTTGGTGGTGACTTCAATCTACCCTCGATATGCCGAAAAATTATACGTTTAAAGTCGGCAGCAGGCATAAAATGTCATCCAAAATTGTACTGAATACTTTCACAGAAAATTATTTTCAACAGTTAGTCCATGAGCCTACTCAAAGCGTAAATGGTTGCAAAAGCATACTTGACCTCTTAGCAATAAATAATCCTGGGCAAATAGGGGGTATCATGACAAATACAGGGATTAGCGACCAAAAGGCAGTTACTGCTAGGGTGAATACCTTAACACCCACAACCATCAAACAGAAATGTGAAGTAAATCTATTTAAAAAAGCCGATAACAATGTTCTTAACGCTTTTTTAAGAGACAGTCTCCACTCCTTCCAAGCTGATCACATAAGCGTAGAAAAGATGTGGAATGATTTCAAAGAGATAGTATCAACAGCAATTGAGAGAGATATACCACAGAAATTAATAAGTGATGGTACTGATCCCCCATGGTACACAAAACAGGTCAGGTCACTGTTGCAGAAGCAATGAAAAAAACATGCCAAATCTAAAAGAGCGCAAAATCCCGAAGATTGGCAAAGTTTTGCAGAAGTTCGAAATTAGTGCGTGCTTCAATGCGAGATGCTTTTAATAATTTTCACAACGAAACTGTATCTTGGAATCAGGCAGAAAACCCAAAGAGATTCTGGTCATATATAAAGCACACCAGTGGCAAGACACAATCAATACCTTCACTGCGCGATAACAACGGTGAAGTCACTGATGACAATGCCACTAAAGCAGACTTATTAAACACAGTTTTCCAAAACTCCTTCACCAAAGACGACAAAGTAAATATTCCTGAATTCCAATCAAGAACAACTGCGAAGATGAGAAACATAGAAGTAGATATCTTTAGTGTAGCAAAGCAGCTAAAATCACTTAATAAAGGCAAGGCTTCCGGTAAAGATCGTATACCAGTCAGGTTCCTTTCAGTGTATGCAGATGAAATAGCTCCATATTTAGCAATTATATACAACCGCTCGCTCACAGAAAGTTCCGCACTCACAGAAAGTTCTGTACCTAAATACTGGAAAGTTGCTCAAGTCACACTAATACCTAATAAGGAAAATAGGAGCAATCTGCTGAATTACAGGCCCACATCACTAACGACGATCTGCAGTAGGGTTTTGGAACACATACCGTATTCAAAGAAAACAATTCAGAAAATATCATTCTTGCGGAACACAACTACCTCTTTATACTCATAAAGTAATGATGCTATCGACAGGGGATGTCAAATTGACTCCATATTTTTAGATTTTGAGAAGGCTTTCGACACCGTTCCTCACAAGTGTCTTCTAACCAAACTGTGTGCCTGTGGAATATCATCTCAGTTGTGCAACTGGATTTGTGATTTCCTGTCAGAAAGGTCACAGTTCGCAGTAATAGATGGAAAGTCATTGAGTGAAATAGAAGTAATATCCAGCATTCCCCAAGGAAGTATTATAGACCCTTTATTGTTCCTGATCTATTAATGACATACGAGACAATCTGAGTAGCCCTCTTAGATTATTTGCAGATGATGCTGTCATTTACCATCTTGTAAAATCATCAGATGACCAAAATTCATTACAAAATTATTTAGATAAGATATCTGTGTGGTGCGAAAAGTGGCAATTGACCCTGAAAAATTAAAGTGTGAAGTTATTCACATGAGTATCAAAAGAAATCAGCTAAATTTCGATTACACGGTAAGTTACACAAATCTGAAGGCTGTAAATTCAACTAAATACTTAGGGATTATAATTACAATAACCTAAATTGGAACGATCATGTAGATAATGTTGTGGGTAGAGCAAACCAAAGACTTCGATTCATTGACAGAACACTTAGAAGGTGCAACACATCTATTAAAGAGACTGCTTATACTACACTTGTCTGCCCTATTCTGGAGTATTGCTGTGCTGTGTGGGATGTGTATCAGGTGGGACTGACGGATGCTGTGGAGGAACATAATGCGTAAGGTTAACACCATCACAGTCATACACGAGAATCAGCATAACTTTCACCATACTGAGGCTCTGACACACTATCGACTTTTGCGGCAACCCATAATGATGCCATTTGTTGGATTGACGTTTTAGTTTTGGCTCATACAATATGGCCCATGTCTCATCCGGTGTTAAGATACAACGTCAGAAAGCCCCTCCTTCCCACTCGTACCACTCCAAGTGTGTCTGAGCACCATCGTAACACATCCATTTCTGCTTTTCCGTCAAGTCATGCAGAACCCATCCTGATGCAATTTTTCACATACCCAGGCATTCCTTCAAGATGCAAAGCCCAGTCATATGCACTAATCCAGTTTCGTGGGCGAGCTCACAAACTGTATGGCATCAGTCACTGTCCACTAATGTGGCAACAGCATGCACATCTTCTTCAGAGATGCTAGGATGACCTGCCCGATGCATATCTTCCACAGTTTGCCGACCTTCGTTGAAAGCTTTTACCCAACATGCCACTGTTCTGTACGGCAATGCCGATTCCCCGCGTGCCTCTTTAAGACCTCGATGACACTGTTGTGCTGTATGACCTCTGGCACATTCAATCTTGATCCAACTCCATTGCTCGTGTTTCAAAAACATAGTGACACTGTTACGTTAGACTGCTCGCTCACAAGTGACTGTGTTTCCCTCGATTGTGCGCACACCGGTGACGTCGCATGTGCGAGTCCATGTTCTCGGAGGTAAGGTAGGTATGTCAACAACGTGTCCTATGAGCAACAATAGTAGATTCCATTGCATAGTGTCCCCCCAGCGGTGTTGCCACTATTTAAGTTCCAACCTATGTACTTTGATATTGATGGAACATGGTTCAAAATTGTTTTATTTGAAAATGTCTCTGGAATAATAGTTAAACCTGCACCTTTTCACTGTAGGATGCAAAATATTCAACAGCTGAATTGACATGTGTGAAAAATTCCTGGCAAGAGGTGCAAGAGTGGTTTGGTTAATTTTCTTCTGAACATGGAATTTCTACTTTGAAGAGTGTGGTCAGCTTTGCTGCAGTGTATTCTACCATGGCTTTAGCAATTTCTCGCACTTTCTTGATGCAGAGAGCTTACGACTCAACTTCACTGACCATAGTTTCTTAACAGGAGTAACACCTAACTCTGTAATGACTGGTTCAGGGTATTTAATTCGACCTCTATTGATGCAAAATTTGCATCATCTGCACCATGGAAAGCTTCACCATGTTCAGAGACTATAATTGTTGTTATTCTGTCAAAACATTTAGAACACAAAAAGTCGTCACTGGATACATCTTCACTTTGAAACAGAGTCTTCAAATGAGAACACTTATTCCCAACCTGAACAAAGTATTTTTTTTTTGTGTGTGTCTTATATATCATTCTTTTATGGATATGCAAATGGTCAGCACACTTCACTCCCTTGTGGCCCCAGTCAGAAGACATTGCAAACAGTCCTTTTCACAAAACACACTGCAACTGTGTCAACTGGCAAATTCCTCACCAAAACACAGAACTCACTGGATGCTCTCAGATTTCTTAGAAGCCTCTTCAGTAAACAAATTAGCACTGAACAACTACAATACAGAAACCTGCAATGAACAACCATGACAGAGAAACTACAGCAGAATGTAAGAAATATCTGCAATGATAAAAGTGGAAAGAAATAACTCCAACAAAGGAAGTGATAAGAAATAACTGCAACAAAGACAATAGAAATAAACATTCTAACAAAGACATTAGTAAGAACCAACTACTGTGAAGACATACATTACCCTTGAAAGTTTTAAAAAAGATTTTTTAAAATAAAACCTGTCCAACTTAAAAGTGGAATCTCTCCTTTATAGAGAACAAAGTACTACATGGTACTAATCAACAGCAAAAATCTAACTTTTCTGGATTGGCATATCTGAAATTTTTTTTTTCTGTAAATTATAAAAAAACAATTCAAAAGGCAACAGTAAAAGTACTATGACAGATATGTCCAAATGGAGGTTACCATTGTAATCATAAAACAATTATCTTTCAAATAAAAAAACTCTAACAAAATATATAGAACTGTTACAGAGATACAGCATTTTAAGAATTTTTCTGAAATTCACATCTTCAAAATGGTATTAATAGTGTCATCTTTGGAGACCAGTATCTCGGGGCAGAAATTTGTTTGGAGAAAACAAAAAAAATATGTGTTTCTTACTTGCTCCTGAATTTTGACATATGCTACATTCAATAACATCAGAGACTATGAAGGTAACCCCCTTGCCTGAAGTGATAATCTTATGCCTTATGCAATGTGTCGTGCTCAAGATTTTCTCCGCTAATCGCGTAACCAGGTACTGTCAGGTTATTTATTTCTGTTACAGGCATTATCTTACTTTTATCAGTATTTAAATAATTCATTACAGAATGTGCAAATTTTGTCAACTTCTTTCTGCAATGCCTTGCAATCCTCCAATGACTATGTTTTCATGTAGTCAACAGTATCATCAGCAAACAGTCTTATTTTTCGAAAATAGTGGTTTACACGCAGCTGTATTGCCAGTTTAATAAACAACTGGTTTCGGTAGAAACGGACCATCCTTAGGTACAACGTGACATTATAATTGCATGCATGACAAGTCATAACTATTAACAAGCACCATGCCATAAACAGTGTGTTAATTCAGCTATAAAAATGTAGCACATAAAACACATAGTAGATCTGTGGCAATGTCCAACAGCAGCCGACCCCTTCATCGTGATCACACAATATCCACAGTTCCTAGCCATACCTACACATGAACATAGACCAGAAATGGTGGAGACTAAATTGAATTTACATAAAAACTAAATTGGGAGGTATAAGCATACTTTAGGCTCATGGTGCAGTAAGAATCTCTGTACGCATTGCTGATGTCACAGGATCTAAATCACTACTAAGTGTTACCTAATGGTCACTGGTTTATATTAACAGTGGTCTTCAAGAACCCTTCAGTTACATGGTCCTAGCTCTGGTAAATATAAAAACAAGTGTAGAAATTAAAAAGCACTATGCAAACACACAAAAATTGCTGCTTATTTCTAAAATGATACACATACACTATGTGATCAAAAGTATCCGACACCTGGCTGAAAATGACTTAAAAGTTCGTAGTGCTCTCCATTGCCAATGCTGGAATTCAGTATGGTGTTGGCCCACTCTTAGCCTTGATGATGGCTTCCACTCTTACAGGCATACATTCAGTCAGGTGCTGGGATGTTTCTTGGGGAATGGCAGCCCATTCTTCACGGAGTGCTGCACTGAGGAGAGGTATCGATGTGCGTCGGTGAGGCCTGGCATGAAGTCGGCATTCCAACACATCCCAAAGGTGTTCTGCAGGATTCAGGTCAGGACTCCATGCAGGTCAGTCCATTAGAGGGATGTAATTGTCGTGTAACCACTCTGCCACAGACAGTGCATTATGAACAGGTGCTCGATCGTGTTAAAAGATCCAGTCGTCATCCCCGATTAGCTCTTCAGCAGTGGGAAGCAAGAAGATGCAACATAGGCCTGTGGTGTGATATTGCCATGCAAGACAACAAGGGGTGCAAGCCCCCTCCATGAAAAACAAGACCTCACCATAACACCACTGCCTCCAAATTTCAATGTTTGCATTACACACGCTGACGGATGAATTCACTGGGCATTCGCCATACCCACACCCTGCCGTCGGATTGCCACATTGTGTACCGTGATTCGTCACTCCACACAACAGTTTTTCCACTGCTCAATCGTCCAATGTTTGCACTCCTTACACCAAGCGAGGTGTTGTTTGGCATTTACCAGCGTGGTGTGTGGTTTATGAGCAGCCGCTTGACCATGAAATCCAAGTTTTCTCATCTCCCGCCTAAGTGACAAAGTACTTGCAGTGGATCCTAATAGAGTTTGGAATTCCTGTATGATGGTCTGGATAGATGTCTGCCTATTACTCACGATGACCCTCTTCAACTGTCGACAGCTTCTGTCACAGTCAACAGATGAGGTCGGCCTTACGCTTTTGTGCTGTACATGTCCCTTCACATTTCCACTTCACTATCACAGCAGAATCAGTGGACATAGCGATGTTTAGGAGTGTGGAAATCTCACGTACAGGCGTATGACACAAGTGACACCCAATCACCTGACGACATTCGAAGTCCGTGAGTTCCGTGGTGTGCCTCATTCTGCTTTCTCACGATGTCTAGTGACTACCGAGGTTGCTGATATGGAGTACCTGGCGGTAGGTGGCAGCACAATGCATCTGATATGAAAAACGTATGTTTTTTGGAGTGTCCAGATACTTTTGATCACATAGTGTAAGAAAATTAACCTTAGCACAGTGACAAAACTTGAGGCTTCGGCTGCTGCAAGAGTTGCTGTGTCTAGTGCTGATAACATGTGATCCAAAGCTCATGGTCAGTTGTATAGTGTATCTGCACTACACAGAAGCTGTCCTATGCAAGTGCTTCTAGGTTAAAGGCACTGTGGCATGCCTGATCACAATCCGTATTCGTAGCAACACGTATGTTCATATTTTTGCAGCTGCTTTTTGGCCAGATGTTTGAGCGGTGTGAAATCAAAACGCCTTATAAAATACACATTGGGCTTTACTCCAAATTGTCATAGACAGATGAATTGTGGGAAATGGACAAATGAGGTATCTCATTGACCGTTATGACGTTTAGTTTCTCAAAATAATACTTAATTACTTGAAAGTAATCTGGACAATTAAGGAAAAACTTATTTAGTGATTTGAGGGAAACTTGAAATATTTATTTCTCCTCTGAATCAGTCTTGTATAATACACACACATGCAGATAAATAAAACATACGTTTAATATTGGAAAAATTCATAGTATGATGTGATGGTTTGATGACATGAAGTGATATAATAAAAATTTACAAACCCTGATTTTGCTTGCTTACTTTTTGTTACTGTTTTAGTTTATTTTCACATCCCTCTCACACATACACACATCAAGTGCCTGGTTGGCATATTTATGGATTACAACTCCTTACAAGGATATTAAGCTGCCTCCCTCCCTCCCTCCCTCTTGGTTTTCATAGTTGCAGATGGTATAAATACAACCTTTTTTTGCACATATTTTACATTAGTTTTTGTTTATTTTCCAAAAATCACTCATGCATTCAGATACAGTGTAAAAGCAATGATCAGGCAAGAACATTTTTATGTTCTTATTAAACAAAGTCAGAGACTTGCTCTTTTTTTATTTCTGATGGCAGACTGTTGTACAGTTGAATGCTGTGGATAAATCATGAATTTTTAAAGCCAGAGGTATGCGTTTTTTGAATCATGAACAGCTGTTGCTAGTTGTGTGAATGGAGTGCCAAAAAGTTCATCTTTTCAATGCCTAGCTATTGTGCTATGTTGTGAGCTATAATCTTGTAGACTGTTTTAGAGACCCTTCAGATGCTGAAAAAAGTGCTCTCTGGTCATGAGCATGACTCCAAACAGTAAATGTTTCACTGTAACTGCATTATTATGTTCATCTTCTCTATACCAAGGTACTTGGCTACTTTCTGAACTGTTACATAAAGAAATAGCCTGTCACCAGGCTCAGTGAACTCTGTGGAGACACGGCCCTTCTACCTCTAGAAATTGCACTCTTCTGTGTAGAAGTTTGATGTGGAGTGAACTCTGTGTCTTTTGAAAATGGTATAGAACAGAATGTAGCAGTTTTATTGTTTTTTATTTATTGGAACATTTTTAAGAAATTGCTTGTAAAAATAGCAGCTGTTTAACGGTGTGGAGAGTTAGTGGGGTGGGGAGGGGGGGGGGGGGGGGGGAGAAGGAGGTGGAGCTAATGCTTGCTGCATCCTTGATATCTTTGATAAAATCACATATGCCCTCTGAGTCATTCTAAATGGCGAGCGCCTAAGGTTGCTCGGTGTTTGTTTGCTGGTATGAATTTGGTGAACTGGGTTTTTTGAGTTGAGGACTGGAACCGTAAGCTCTGGGCATGCTTCAGCAACCGCCATGTGGCACTGTGGTGGAACAAAGTGTCTAATTACCTTCAATAACAATGTGGAATGCACTCAATGACTGTGATATGACTTTCAGAATGACGAAGAACAGCAATCAGACGTCCTTTCCTTTCAGGCTTTATTAATGCAAACCTAGATTTCGGCTAACAACTAGCCATTATCAGTACTAAAAAATACGGGAAGCACATTGTCAGGAAATAGTATAAAAAGATTGTGGCATAACCTATATTGCTTGTACAGTAGATTACATAACTGTATTTCAAAGTTTTAATGCATGACCTAGTATGTCAGTCCCCTGTTCTTCGGGCTCCTGTCACAGTTCATTTAAGACTACTGTACAATGAAGGTAGGCTTCACAGAGAACACATCGGTTGGCCATATGGCACCCTCTATAGAAACTATGCAATACTTTGGTTTACATGTGTGTATAATGTTAACAGGGTTTCCTCAGTTTCTGAAAATCAAGGAATATCGGGGAATTTCAAACACATCAGGGAAACATCGGGGAAATATGAAAAAATAAAGAGAAACACTGGAAATATCTCGTTTTTGTCTCAGTTAATGAAATGGTTTGCTTACTGAGGTGTCGTGCATCATCGCTGGCCGGGTGCAGCTGAGTACATGCGCCACTTGCCTACTCCCTCATTACTACTGCTTCTCTCTCTCTCTCTCTCCTACCACTCTCTCAGCTTGCAGTCATCGCTGCCACTACTTCTGATGCACCCATTTTCAGACAAAAGCTATGGCTGAAAATTTAGTTGTGAGTGTGTGATTGTCATTTCTATGTGCCTGTGTGTGGCTTGGTAATCATCTTTATGGTGAGTTGCTACCTATCCTCATTATTATTGATTCTCAGAGTATTTGAGCAAGTTATCTGTTGCATGGATTGATCACCATGGTCTCATTTCATCAATATGCTGTCTGCAGCTGGTGAATAACTGGCCACACGAGTGTATTTCCATGATGGGCCAAAACTGCAGGTCGTTTCTGCGGGTATCTGTAATGGATTGGGCCTGCTGATCTGAAGCCATTTGGCTCCCACTAATGTGCAGTCCCTACCTGTCGGATCTAGTATCACTGATCTGCCTGCAGGCAGGGTCTGTCTGTGTGTGGTGTAATGCAGCGGGTTTTCAGGTTTTATCCATATACCCAGGACTGCAGTGCTCCTCAATAGGTCAGAGGTGATGGATTTCAGGAATTGTGACTATCTCACTCCAAGTACATTGTATAGTGTGTGTTCTAGTACATTTTGGCACTTCAAAAGTAGTTTATATGTTATAAAGTACAGATGGTAAGAAGAAGAAAATTGTGTCAGTTGCTGGCGGTTTATACGCCATGTACTAATACATTTCTCGAAAGAAAAATCACACAATACCTGTAAAATAATAGGTATAACATAGTGGATATTAGCTGACAGAATAATGAACATAGTAGAACCAACATTTTATTGGCAGCACCTGTAGTGTTTAATTACACAATTCTTCCTCACCTTATACACTTCTTTCAAGAGGCCTATTTTTTCTGAGGTTATTTCTGAAATCAGTGAAGGTATTTTAAATGTCTTGTGACTTCAAGGAAATGATTATTTTTGTGACCAGATGTGTGCCATTTTATTGAAATAAAATAACATCAGTGGTCTTAATGAAACACGTATACAATTTAGCTTGCTTTACCCATCTAAAAACAGTTCATTACGAAAGATATTGATGTTAGTACTTAAGATTTTTGCTCACATCAGGAAACACCATGTGCTTGCAAGTTTTTTTTAGATATTTCCTCATTTGCACTATTGTGTCTTGTACCACAGCTGCAAAGACAGATTGTCAACTTACACCTTGACTTACCTTTGACCTCAAATTATGTCGGGAAAACGCTAAAACTTGTCTGGAAATCGGGTAAATATTACAGAATTTTACTTGGGGAAACTTGTGGCAACCCTGGTTAATAATGGTAGGGAGATGTTTGTGGCGTGTGTGTGTATGACTATGACTGGTGGATTGCAGAGATTACAGACACCAGTTATGAGTTAAACGAAACTGTAGTGAACTTTATGCTACCACATGGACCAGCTGCTGGACATAAGTTTCCAACTGATGGACAGCAACAACACCATCCGTGCTCACTTCCTGTTCACAATGTTTTGAAAATTTTAAGTGCTCCAGTTCCTGTTGGTTAAACAGGAAGGTATCACTCTATATCAAAGGATGCAGTGGAACACATTTTTAGTTCACTGACTGGCTAATTTCAGTACAAAACAGAGTGCACAGAAGTTTTATAAATTGAAACCTTTAAGTCTTTGGACCTTTCACACACATTTTGGAACCATTTAAAATGCTTGAAAAATGAGTCTCTTACTCATCTTTCAAAACTAAAATTATGTTAAATAAGGCTAGGTTTTGATTTTTATGAGCCTGTTATGTGATAATGTGGTAATAAAACAGTTTTTATGTATGGCAAAAATTTCAATTGCTTATAAAACCTCTTCAACCTAAAAGTGGAAGCTCTCCTTTTCAGGGAATGTAGAACTATATAGTACTAATCAAAATTTTATGGATTGGCATTTTTGGAAAAAAAAATCCATAAATTATAAAAAAGTTCAGAACACTACAGTAAAATAACTTTGACAGGTAAGTCCAAATGGAGGATTTTTTTGTAATCATAAAGCAATTATGTTTCAATGTTTATGGAAGGAGGTTGAGAGAGGAGGGGGAGAGAAGAGAAACATACTCTGTAAAAACCAAAATGTTACTCCACTGGCAAGAATTTCATTCCTAACAGTTCATCTGAAAGTAGAAGATGAATTTTTTTCCAAGAAAAATTGTATTCTCTTTCAGGATGACTTCCGAAATCAAAAATATTCATAGTCAATCTGCAGTTATACTGTACATCCTTTTTAAGTCATTGGTACATAAGTAAAGTCCTCTGACAATTTCAGAAACATGAGACATACTCTATTTTACTAAATGACATGGTTCAGCAAATAAAGAATTAAGTTCCAAAGCATTTATGCTGGAGCAAGAGTCAAGAATGTTTTCAGAAAATCTCTCATCTAATAATAGTCAGAGGCTGAGAAACAGTTTGCCACCTTCACCACATCTCAACTCATCAGCCAAGTGTCATAGAAAGATAATTGTGGCAATCACTCTTTTGATCTTTACTGTATCATACAAACACAAGGAGAGAAGACACGTATGTAGCAATCAATAATCATATTTTCAATCAACAGTAAGATATGCATCTGAAACATTAATTATGTATACGAAAATGTCTGACAGCACCAACCCAAGTATGATGTTGACAACAATGGCTCAGAGTACTTGGAAGAAATCCGCACTTTTGTAACTAGTTCCTCTATAATTACCAAAAGAGGGCTCTCTTACACAGAGAAGCGAAAAGTTTCAGTGTACAGAAGAAACATTTAGGAAGGTAAGTACATTACATGCTTGTTTACTTGGTGAAACTACTGCTGTTCAAAAACATCATACATTTTTAGAACAGTATTCACAGAAGGACATGTTCTGATGTCAGAACTTACACTAAGTACAATATCATTTCCAAACAACAAGGGCTAACAAGAAAACTTTGTCCAGCAGAAATTAAGTGTGGCAATTGCTTTGACCAAGTGTTAAAACAAACAGTAAAAAGGTAATGTGTTTTGACAAAAACATTAGTAATGCTGTAAGGAAGTAACACACAGAGGATTGTGTTTAGAGCTAGACACATCTCATAATTGTCTGCAGTGGTAATATAACAATCACACAATGTACCATCATTAGTCACAACTGAGATTTCACCATGAGGAGTTACCACTTCAACGAACTATAATATGTACATATAAATTTCTTTAAATGAGATGATCCAAAAACTTCACCACAAAAGTTCAAAACAAAGTACGAATACTGTAAAATAAGCAAGCATGCACACACACAAATAGCAGCTCCAAAAATGCAGAATAACTTGTGAAGAAGCACGTAATCTGAGCACATAAGTTTTTTCACTTTATACCAATTTTGATTTGTTGTATATTTTACACGTGTAAACCAACTAAACACACCCATCAGACATAAAAAACGTTGGAAGTGAGTGTAACAATAAAGCTGGCTAACTTCACAGAAGTCAGTAAGACACACAAAATAAATTAAAAAAAAAAAAGACCTTACAGGTGTGTAATACTTCTGCCTTGGAAGTTCTGCTTCAATATGCTGCCTGAGCATTTCAGTGGTTGGAACCCCTGGACGAGAAGTCTGCCCAAACGACTGAAACATCCCAGAATGGTTAAAATGGCACAGAAATAAGGCACAGTTGGTGCAGACCATTCTGTACAATCTAAATAGCTCCTCATAAGGATACTGTAGTCATTTCTGTATTTAACATAACACAGTGACTGTTATGAATGAAAGCTGAAATAGTTAGAACCAACAGTTAATACCGCCACAGCTTTTCTTAACAACAAAAACTCATAAGCACTGAGTACTGTCAGTGTGTCACCCAACTCTGTGAATGACTGTGGTGTATGCAGTCTGTCTTGCATTTTGTTAATAGAAAATGTTTGAATCTGACGAGACAGACTGTAGCAGTGTAATAACAGTTCAGCAGCAGATACAGCACATGGCTGGAGTAATGTTCCGGTTTTTTACTAGCGTGAAAGTACAATAAATATGAACTAAAAATTATGAATATAAACTGTGTGATTCAGTAGTTTGGTGGCACCAAATAAAAGGAAAAAGAAAATAATATCATTCCTCATCTGCTGCCTGAGCTTCATTGTCATTGAGAAGATTGTCAGAAGTTAACATCCCACTCGTGCTGTTACAACTTCCTTTTCCCACCTGCTTCTTCTTTCCCCATGGTTCATAAAGATAAATCTGTGGGATTTTGCAGAGATCTAGGAAACAAGACCAAAATAACATATCCTGCAGTGCACCTGTTTAGGGAATCAGTGAGAAAGTAAGTTATCTTGTTCCCAACATTAATGATAAAGTGCAATTACATTTGAGATCATTCAATATTTCTGTAAAGCAAGTAAACAAATAAAACAAAATACCTGCATGAAAAGCTGTGAAATACAAGAAGTTGGTTGACTGTGATGACAAAAGCGCAAGAAATAGTTTAATATTTGACAGCGTGTTAATAATGAAAGTAAGAAGAAACTGGTTCCGATTCTGATAAATAATAAGTAACTATTGCTGCAAATGGCTCTTACGATGGAATATCCAAGAATCTGAAATGCAGGATGATCTACATGTTGGAATCACCCTCCTTTTTGATGAATATAAATTTAAAGTCAAGTAGTGTGAGATGGAATGGAGGGAAAACCTGTAACGTGGCAGCCGTCTTGTAAGCTGGATGCAACTCGTAATTTTCAAATGGGAAAGGGAGTATGTGAAATGTCAAACAAATAGAGAATTATAAACAATGGAAACTCCACATAGGAATATCAGCAGTGTAGGAAAATACAGATTGCTGCTTACCATAAAGAAGACACATGAAGTTGCAGACAGGCACAATTAAGAGACACTTACATAAAGCTTTCAGAAACAGCCTTCATCAACAAAAGAGAAACAGAGAAACACAAACCATTCATACACACAAGCAAGCACACCTCACGCACACATGACCGCCAACTTCAGTAGCTCAGGCAGAATCAACTGTCATACGGACTGGAAGTAGCAGTCCGGAGAGAAAGGGGAATGGGAACGGGAAGTAGTGTATTGGTGAAGGAACAGAGGAACACTGCTTAGTGGAGTGTGCACGGACTAGAATCCCAACAGGCACAGCGTCAGGAGGCTGCAGGGCAGAGATGTTGAGTGAAAAGGAGAAGATTGCGGAAAGATGGGTGGGTGCATTGGCAGAGGGTGGGTGACAAGGATCACAAGGAGATGACAGAACAGAGGGGATGGAAACTGTTGGGTGGAGCGTAAACCCAGTCACATAACCCATTCCTCATATACTGCCCAAAATGATGGGATCCTCTCAAATGGCCTAACCACTAAAATTCAGGGACCGATGACCGTCGCAGTCTGGTCCCTTGAATCCCCCAAACCAACCAACCCCTAAATTTCCTTTCTCTGAATCCCACCCTTCCTTTCACAATGACCTTCAGCTTTTCAGATTCTGTCTGCATATTCTGGCCAAATACACATCTCCATGGCATAGGCATCCTACAACCACCTCTGCTTCCTCCGTAAGATACTTCTACTGTGCAATCCCTGCTCCATTCATCACATCTCTGAAATTGAGTTTCTTGCTCTCCAGCACCTGAAGGAGCTTTCCAGACACCACCTCCATAAGTTATCCAACCTGCTGACATTCCACCACCTCCTCGGGGCACCACTATCCGACCCCTACCCTATGCACAGTGTTCCTCCTCGCCCACTCCTCAAAGCACCTAAACCCTGCCTAGCAGACATTTTCAACTTGTCACATCCTCCAAAACTCACTACCAACACACTACCAAATCCAAAGCCAAAACAGTCCCATAACACTATTGGTAGTCTTTTCACCATAACCCTCAACTCCACAGAAGTTTCAGTCCTATCCTCTTAGCTCTACACCCAAATTTAACCATGCTGGACTTGTCAATGACCTGTTCTCCTTCTTCCAATACCTTCAATGGAAGCACTTCTTTGCCACCAATTCCTCCAAGTAAAACCAATCTAATTCCAATACTGAACCCTGTCTCTCCAGTTCATACCACCCCAGTTCATACCACCATCCAACTGTGATCCTCCCCCTCCCACCTATCTGCGGTCACCTTCACGAATTTCTTACCTCCAACTTAGCCTTACTGCTCTTCCCCAGGTCCCTTCCTCAGAATACCAACGTTTCTGCAGAAGAAAGAGTAGCCATACACAACCTCAAAACAAATCCCGACCTAATCTTCCTACCTGCAGACAAAGGTTCTAACACAGTTGTTATAAATCGCAATGACTAACTGGTGGAAGTCCTCCACAAATTACCTGATTCCTTCTCCTATAAACTCTGCCAGAGTCATCTCATTCCAAAAGTCAACATAACCTCCATCCCCTACTTAAAGCCTTAGGCCCTTCCCAGAACCTCTTCCCTCCTTTCGCTCCTCACTCCTATGACATGCCGCACACCCAACTTCTACATGCTCACCAAAATCCACAAACCCAACAATCCTGGACATCCCATTGTGGCTGGTTATTGTGTCCCCACTGAAAGAATTTCAGTCCTCACCGACCAAAACCTCCAACCAATTGCCGGTAATCTAGCCTTTCACATCAAATATACCAACCTCTTCCTTCACTGATTCTCCACCACACCCACCCCTTTATGTCCGTATCCCTGCTTGTCACTGTTGATGCCACCTCCCTATACACCAACAACCCTCATGCCCATGGTCTTACTGCTATTGAACACTATCTTTCCCAACATCCTTCAGTCTGCAAACACACAACCTCGCTCCTCGCACACCTTTCTAACTTTATCCCAACCCACAGCTACTTCTTCTTTGAAGGGAAGGTATACAAACAAATCTGCATCACAGCACAGACACCTACAAGGCACCTTCCTATGCTAACCTGTTTATGGGCCGTCTAGAGTAGACCTTCCTAGCCTCCCAAACCCAAAAACCTTGGTCTGGTTCAGGTTCACTGGTGATGTCTTCATGATCTGGACTCAGAGCCAAGACACCCTGTCTTCATTCCTTCACAACCTCAACACCTTCTCATTCATCTGCTTCACCTGGTCCTCCTCGATCCAGCATGCCACCTTCCTAGATGTTGACCTCTTTCATTCTGATGACTCCATCTGCACCTCTGTCCACATTCTACCCACCAACCACCAACAGTATCTGCATTTCAACAGCTGTCATCCCTTTCACACCAAAAAATCCCTCTCACACAGCTTGGCCACCTGGGGACAGCTTATCTGCAGTGACAAGAACTCCCTTGCTCAGTATACTGAGGGTCACACCAAAGCCTTCACAGACAAGCACTATCCCCTAGACCTAGTCCGCAAACAGATCTCCCATGACATTTCCCCTCACAGCCCCAATCCTTCCAGCATTCCCAAGAACCGGCCACAAAGGTGTACCCCCTTCGTCACCCAGTACTACCCCGGATTGAAACAACTGAACCACATCCTTCGCCAGGGCCCTGGTTACCTATCACCACGCCCTGAAATGAGGGACATCCTACCTGAGGCCCTGTCCGCTCCTCTTAAAGCGGAGTTCTGTCACTCACTCAATCTCTGTAATATCCTTGTCCATCTCTATGCCACACCCAATCCCAACCCCTTGCCACAAGGAACATAATATCCCTGTGGAAGACTGGGGTGCAAGACCTGCCCAATCACCAACCCAGCACTTCCTATTCCAGTTCTGTCACAGGTTTAACCCACCCCATCAAGGGCCGGGCCGCTTGTGAAAGTAGGCATGTCATTTACCAACTCTGCTGCAACCATTGCGCAGCCTTTTTTACTGATATGACAACCAACCAGCTGTCCACCAGGATGAATGCCCACTGCCAAACTATGGCCAAGAGCAAAGTAGACCACCCTGTGGCACAACATGCTTGACTTCAATGGCTACTTCACTACCCGAGCCACCTGGATCCTCCTGTCCACCACCACCTTCTCTCAACTGCACACACTCTCCAGTCCCGTAATTATCCTGGCCTCAACCTACGGTAACAAAATGTCCCCACACCCTCCACTCGATAGTTTCCAACCCCTGTCTTCTACCATCTCCTCCCCCATATCACCCCCCACACTCTTTGTTTGCTGCCCTCTGCCAATGCACCTGCCCATCTCCTTTTTTGTTCCTTTCTTCCCACCAGCCTACTCCACAATCTCCTGAAGCCGCACCTGTCAGCATTCTAGTCCCTGCACGCTCCAGCAGACAGCATTCCTCTGTCCACACACCTGTACATTGTTATCCCTTCCCCTTCCCTGACCCCTCAATGTTGCTCCAATCCCACGTGATAGTTGCATCCTGGCCCGCACTGCGGGAGATGGTGGTCATGTGTGCATGAGGTGTGCTTGCTTGTGTGTATGAATGGTGTGTGTTTCTCCGCTTCTCTTTTGCCGATAAAGGCTGTGACCAAAAGCTTTATGTCCGTGTCTTTTAACTGTGTCTGTCTGCAACTTAACGTGTCGTCTTTGCGGTAAGTAGCAGTCTGTCTTTTCCTACACTGTAGATAGAGAATCACATGGGAAAAATAATGGTGCCTTTCATTTGAGCATACATTTACCCATTCTAAGTTTATGACTGATGTTTCTTCCTCACAGGTGACTCAAACACTGATGGCATTAACACAAGCTGAATACACTGAAATCATTCCAATATCAGAAGAGAGGAATATCCATGTTTTCACAGAGGAATTTGGCTGGTGCCACCCATAAGGCGGACTGTCCATTAACCATTGGTGCAGTGGTGAAACTTCTTGTGACATTCAGTGAAATTGGTTCTGTCGCATACAAATCCAAAGCTGGTCCAGCGACAGTGGCTGTAGTACTCTATACACCTCGCAGGAAAATGGAGTCAGCCATACTTCAATAATCAAAGTCTTGGGCACACATATATGGCATCCTTACAAAGTGCATTTTACAACTTGTCGCCATGGGCAATCCAGAGCATAGGGCTGTTTGCAGGACGAATGATTTCCGAGCTGTTCAAAAACTGTCATTTCACCTCTTTAATTCTGTTCACAGATAGAGCTAATTTCTATGCCAACAGAGAGCCACATGAATTCAGAGGTATTGCTCAGAAGTCAATCCTCAACAGATGGAGCCATCAAATATAGTGAAGTTTTGGTATGTAATATGGGGTTCTCGTATTGGTAGCCTGTTCTTCACTCAGGGTACGCTACCAGCAGCCCATTCTCTGAAGCTGTTGGATGAAGATCTGCTGCCATCGCTGCTCTCTGAAGAAGGGAGATTTAAAACTTTCTTCCAGCACAATACTACCCCATCTCATTAGAGGTTAGCCATCTGGGCATATCAGGATTTCCATTTTCCTAGGCAGTGGACAAGGTCGTAAAGAACCAGTGGAGTGGACGTGACATTCTCCAGATTTAAGTCCATTACACTTCTGTTCAAATAGACATGTGAAGGCAGTCGTGTGTGCAGCAATGGTCAGAAACTCGGCATGCTGTAGAGAGCAGATCATCGATGCTTCTGCTCACACCCCAGAACATTTGTCGGTTACAGCCATGAAGAATGGGTGAAGTGAGTAAAAACAACCTTACAATGTGCTGAACAACTCATTGAGTACATCGTGTAGCATTTACATATTATTACCAGCGTTTCCTCATTCTGTGCAAAATGTAACATAACTCAAGAATGAATAAAGCTATGCTGGAATGAAAGACACTATTGTTTTCCTCTTTTAGTTCTCTGTTTGCCATCAAACTAACAGACTTTCATTTGAAAATTACAAGTTGAATCCAAAAAGAGCATCATGTTGGTAACATAGCCTCACAGGTTTGCCCCCTCCCCCCCCCCCCCCAACACACACACACACACACACACACACACACACACACACACACACACAGTTCCATTTCATACTATTCAATTTGTTTATCCAAATATTTTTGATTTAGAAGAGTGGCTTCACACCTTCGGCCACCCTGTAGTTACTTTCACTGATGATGTTAGCATTACAACCGAGCCTAATGGAGGAATCTCCAGCCCTCTTCAGCTACAGTAAGTACATAACACCTGCCTAATTTTTCCAATAGTATGTAGCCAATTTTTAAAGCAAAGGTTTACAGTCCACTACCGTGCAAAAAATCTTCACCTACGATTTCAAAATCAATAAGGCACATAAGTCAATCCTTTACAAAATCACATCTACTGCCTTTCCTACAACTTCTCTTTGTTACTTCTTACAGCAGCTTACCTTTATACATGCAACTTGCAGAGGTGTTTCACCCTTTGCATTTCTTTTATCTTTTGCTGATGTAGCCTTAGGAGAATGAGCTGTCTTTTTACTTTTTGATTTTTCTCTACTGGTCCTCTGAGTTACTAATGGTTCATCAGAGTTTGTTACAGAGTTGCTACCTGATGCCTTCCTGGATCTGCGACCTTTACTGACCGAACGTTTCGGAGGCCGTTTATTCTGCACGTTGACAGCTTCTGCAGCAATTTTTGATTTAACAGTAAAATCATCAGTTTCCTTCTGTTCACATGTATCATCCTTTATCTTATGGTGAGAATAATGTTGATCATTGTTCTTCTGCATAGATCTTCTTGAATAGGTTTTAACAGCTGATGAATTTTTTGATGACTTTAAACGTGCTGTCTTCTGTGGTAGACCAACACTGTCAACTGCAGTTGTCAGTTGCCGACACCCCTCATTCAAGTGTAAATCTTCTGATAATGGATCACTGTGGAAGACAAAAAGTGTACACTAATACAAAATCACCATGTTCTCAATATTTGTTCAATGCATTATTATCAAACGAAACACTTTCAATTGCATACCAGCGTATTTCATTTAAATAGATAAGATTTTAAAATATAAACTATGTTTCACTATCAATATACATTTAAAATTGAAAACAGATAAAGAGCCCATCATCTATATAAATGGCTATTTCTGGCTTCAACATAGGTACAATTGCACACATGAACACAATTTTTTTTAAGACTATGTAACAGGACATCCTCCTCTACCATTGCTTTCCCTCAACAGCACTTGTCGATGACAGTATTCTTTTTCGAATTTTGGACATGTCAATATTATCTCAGTTGCTCTTTTGAAAACTTTCACATAATTTTAAGCTAAAATTTATGAAATGGAATTACTTTATAAAATATTTTAGTTTCTATGTTATAATCGATAAGTACCAGTTCTGAATGTACAGTTGAAATTATTTTTTTTAGAAACATTTCCAATTACGAATTATTGGCACACTTAAAACTTCTATTATTAATTACACAATCCTGTACTGTTTACTATGTTTATTTCTGGATGCATTTATGAAATAATAATCGAAATTAATAATGTAACAGAAACTAGTAGAAATTCATTTGTTAAGAAAAACTGTAAACCCTTTGGAATATTGTTATTTCTGCAGAGTGTGGGAGTCATAAGCATGACTCTGTGTGATAGATATATTTTTGTATTTTTGTGCAAACAATGTAATTTCGGCTTTGTTAGTGTGAAAAATCAAAATACTGTATGCTATACTAAAATGTGAGAAAATATATTTATGTAAAAAGAATGCTGCCATAACAATCTTCAGATTTATTTCATTAAAACCTGAGGACCTGATGTGACATTTTCAGTTTCAAGAAGCAGAACCCTGGACAAGAGACTGACAACCTCCACTGTTAAGTCCCACAGCGCTCAGAGCCTAGACAAGATGAACTGGAGCCATCTCAACATGACAAGCTAGGTAAGCTAGAAAGATTATTGTAATCTTCATTCCTCTCAAATCTTCATAAAAGACTGCTTATTAATTATTTTGATTGGACATTAATGTGGACAACTGATGGAAGTAGGAAGAAGGGAGGAGATTACACTGTTCAGCTCGTAATCCCCAACGACACTGTTTTATACATCAAAACAAGTACGGATATGAAAACTGAATTCACGTATAAAATTAGTATGGATCACTCAAAATCTCGTAGGGAGCAACGCACAATACAAAAAGACAGATCCTAACTACCACATACAGGAGGCGTTTGGTGGCAGACAAGTGCAACTGCAAAAGACTGCTATATATTATTCAGCTATCAGGCCACATCTGATGACAGCCTTCATCGGACAGCTGGAATAGTTCTAGCATTCACTTTCATTGTGTCTGTCTGCCAATGCCTCCTCTATATAGTGACTCAATTTTCTGAAAGTCTAATTTCCTATAAATTCACACTTCATAGTGTCGAAAACGCCTCGATAGGTGTAATGTCTGAATATGTAGTTCCAACATACATCTGATTTTCAGGAACATCCTCAAGGTTAATGTCTAGTGTGGACTGATATGAAATCTGATTAAAGTATTGATAAATGTTTATACCCAGAGAAGAAAGTTTGTAGCACCAATATATGTTGACCAAATCTAACTTTCCACAGCTTGTGCACCCATCTCTCATACTTTTTTTCAGTTGGAATGGGTTTCTTGGTTACTTAGTTACATATTACGTGGATGTTACACAATTATGTGGATGAGTAATGTTACAGGCTACAAGTAAATGACTTGTTTGAGTGTATGCTACATGTTCATCATTTTCAGATTATTAAATTTACTACAAAAAAATGAACATAGTATGTTTTTACACTACTGATACTTGTGTAATAAACTTAAAATTTGGCTGGCACATGACACTTGCTTTCTTCCAGAGCTGCATCGAGAATCTCATACCCACATCTTAAAACGCATGTTCCTGTCAACCTCAAGTTCAGAAAGTTGATGCCTTCATCACCATCACTCCGAATATGTTAAAGTGCACGTGAGTAGAAACTGACTGCTGACCGGAAATCGTAAGTGTAATCAAAGTAGTCCATGATGGGATGATATAATTAATGTTGGAAAACAAACTTTACACCTACATTGCTACAGTGTGGAAGTGATGTAACACAATCCACCAAAATAGAAATTGAAGCTGCATGTGATACTGATTGGGCAGAACTCAGTACCAAGTGTGGGTCCTTCTATCGCCCACCAGACTCATCTACTGATATAGCTGAAAGCTTTAGAGAAAACCTCAGTTCACTTGCACGTAAATTCCCCAGTCATAATGTAAGCATTGGTGGAGACTTTAATCATCCAACAATTAATTGAGAAAATTACAGTTTTGTTAGTGGTGGGTGTGACAAAACATCCTGTGGAGCTTTACTAAATGTGTTCTCTGAAAACTACCTACAACAGATAGGTGGAACCCCACTCATGATGGAAATATATTGCCTCTGTGGCAACAATGATTACGAAAGACAAAGGACAACTAAAACAAGCAGAAAGATATACATGTTCAGTAAACTAGATAAAAACTTAGTGTCATATCTCACTGAGGCTCTTGAAACTTTCAGCACAGGGCAGGAGCATGCAGAAGGAACTCTCATTCAACACAATATTTGACCATGCACTGGATAGATATGTACCCAGTAGAAGAGTTCATAAGGGGGGGAACAGTCACTGTACAGAAACTTATAAGGAAACAGAGATTACTGTGTAATACTTGTAAAACCAAACGTAGGGCTGTAGATAGGTAGATCCTCAATGAGACTCATTTGGCTGTCACGAGAGCAATGTGTGATGCCTTCAATGACTACCATGGCAGAATATTGTCAAATGATCTTTCACAGAACCCAAAGAAATTGTGGTCATATGTAAAGTCTGTTAGTGGCACCGAAGTTCGTGTCCAGTCCCTAGCAAATGAGACAGGAACTGAAACAGAGTAGCAACGCCAAAGCTGAAATGCTTAACTCCGTTTTCCAATGTCCCTTTACAAAGGTAAATCTAGGAGAATTGCCCCAATTTAATCCTTGTATCACTGACAACGTGAATGGAATAAGTATTAATGTCAGTGGTGTTGAGAAAAGGCTGAAATCATTACAATTGAATAACTCCCTGTCACACACTATATTGAAACTGCAGCTGAGTAAGCCCTTCTTCTAACTATAATCCATCATAGATCCCTCAAACAAAAAACTGTGCTCAGTTCTCGGAAAAAGGCACAGGTCATACCCATTTACAAGAAGGATAGCAGAGCGATCCACAAAACTACTGTCCAATATCCTTGACATCGATTTGTTGTACAGTCTTAGAACACATTCTGAACTCAAACATAATGAGGTATCTTGGAAAGGAATGACCTCCTCAATGCCAACCAGCATGGATTTCGAAAACATCAATCATGTGAAACTCAACTCACACTTTTCTCACATCACATACTGGATGCTTTGGTTCAAGGCAGTCAGGTAGCTGCCGTATTTCTTTATTCCTGAAAAGCATTTGACTCAGTACCACATCTATATTACTGTCCAAAGTATGATCATATGGGTTATCAAGTGAAATTTGACTGGATTGAGGACTTTTTGGTAGGGAGGATGCAGCATTTTATCTTGGATGGAGAGTCGTCAGATGTAGAAGCAACTTCAGGTGTGTCCCAGGGAAGTCTGTTGAGACCCTTGCTGAAAATATTAATAGTAAAATCAGACTTTTTGCACATGATGCAGTTATATATAATGAAGAACTATTTGAAGGAAGCTGCATAAATATTCAGTCAGATCTTGATAATATTTCAATGTGGCACAGAGATTGGCAATTTGCTCTATATGTTCAGAAATGTAAAATTTTGCACTAAAAAAAAAAAAAAAAAAAACATAGTATCCGATGACCACAATGTCAATGCGTCACTCTTGGAATCAGCCAACTTGTACAAATACCTGGGTGTAACACTTTGTAGGGATATGAAGTCGAATGATCACATAGGTTCAGTAGTTGGTAAATCAAGTAGTAGCCTTCAGTTTACTGGTAGAATACTGGGGAAGTGCAATCAATCTACAAAGGAAATCGCTTACAAATCACTCAACGGCTGGTTCTAGAATATTGTTCAAGTGCGTGGGACCTATACCAGATAGGACTAACAGGGGATTGTGAACGTACACAGAGAAGGGCAGCACAAATAGTCACAGACTTGTTTAATCCATGGGAGAAGGCCACAGAGATACTGAAGGAACTGAACTGGATGCCTCTGGAAGATAAAGATAAACTATCCTGAGAAAGACTATTACCAAAGTTTCAAAAACCAGCTTTAAATGACTGCTCTAGGAGTATACAACAACACCCTACGTATCAGTCGCATAAGGGATTGTATGGATAAGATTAGAACAATTACTGCATACACAGAGACATTCAAACAATCATTCTTCCTGTATTCCATATGTGAATGGAGCAGGAAGAAGCCCTAATAACTGGTACAATGGGGTGCACCCTCTGCCATGCACCTCATAATGGTTCGAAAAATGCTGATGTATATGTAGGTACATGTTTGAGAAGGCCTCATGCAGAGTTGCAATTTGAGGGATCTAAGTGCTTTGTTCCTATCCGAGCTAGGAACGTGTGGTAAAATGTTGTTGGTTTAGCTCAGACCAGCTTCCTTCTGTGTAGCCATTAGATCATCTGTCTCCATCTACATCTACATGGTTACTTCGCAATTCACACTTAAGTACTGGGCAGACGGTTCATCGAACCATTTTCATACTACTTCTCTACCATTCCACTCTCGAATAGTGCATGGGAAAAAGGAACATCTAAATCTTTCCAATCGAGCTCTGATTTATTTTCTTATGGTGATCATTTCTCCCTACGCGGGTGGATGTCAAAAAAATATTTTCCCATTCGGAAGAGAAAGTTGATGATTGAAATCTTGTAAATAGACCTCGCTGCAAAGAAAACCGCCTTTTTTTCAGAGACTGCCACCCCAACTCGCGTATCATATCAGTGACACACTCACCCCTATTGCTCGATAACACGAAACGAGCTATCCTTCTTTGCACATTTTCGATGTCCTCCATCAATCCTACCTGGTAAGGATCCCACACCACGCAGCAATATTCCAGCAGACGGACAAGTGTAACATAGGCTGTCTCTTTAGAGGGTTTGTCGCATCTTCTAAGTGTTCTGCCAACAAAGCGCAGTCTTTGTTTCGCCTTCCCCACAATATTATCTATGTGGTCTTTCCAATTTAAGTTGCTCGTAATTGTAATTCCTAGGTATTTAGTCGAATTGACAGCCCTTAGATGTGTGTGATTTATCGTACACCCAAAATGTATCGGATTTCTTTTAGTACCCGTGTAGATGACATTGCACTTTTCTTTGTTTAGTGCCAATTGCCACTTTTCGCACCATACAGAAATTCTCTCTAGATAATTTTGTAATTGGAATTGATAGTCTGATGATTTTACTGGACGGTAAATTCCAGCGTCATCTGCAAACAATCTAAGGGGCCTGCTCAGATTATCACCTAGGTCATTTATGTAAATCAGGAACAGCAGAGGGCCTATGACACTACCTTGTGGAACGCCAGATATCACTTCTGTTCTACTCGATGATTTACTGTCTATCATTACGAACTGTGACCTCTCTGAGACGAAATCATGAATCCAGTCACACAACTGAGACGATACTCCATATGCACGCAATTTGATTAATAGTCGCTTGTGAGGGACGGTATCAAAAGCCTTCTGGAAATCTAGGAATATGGAATCGATCTCAGATCCCTTGTCGACAGCATTCATTACTTCATGGGAATAAAGAGCTAGCTGTGTTACACAAGAACGCTATTTTCTGAATCCGTGTTGGTTATGTATCAATAAGTCATTTTCTTCAAGGTGATAATGTTCGATTACAGTATATGCTCCAAAACCCTACTGCAAATTGAGGTCAGTGACATGGGTCTGTAATTCAATGGGTTACTCAAAATTTCCTTTCTTGAACATAGGTGTTACCTGTGCTACTTTCCGGTCTTTAGGAACAGACCTTTTGTCAAGTGAGCAGTTGTATACGATTGCTAAGAAAGATGCCATTGTGTCTGCATACTATGAAAGGAACCTGACTGGTATACCATCTGCACCAGAGGACTTGCCTTTCTTAAGTGATTTGAGTTGTTTCGCAACACCTAAGATAGCTACCTTTATGTCACTCATGCTAACAGCTGTTCTGGTTTCGAATTCTGGAATATTTTCTTCATCTTCTCTCATGAAGGAATTATGGAAAACTGTATTTAGTAACTCCGCTTTAGTGGCACCATCATCGGTAACATTTCCATCGCTATCGCGTAGTAACAGTATTGACTGTTTTTTGCCACTGGTGAACCTTACATACAACCAGAATCTCTTTGGGTTTTCTACCATATTTTGAGACAATGTTTCATTGTGGAAACTATTAAAAGCATCTCGCACTGACGTCAGCACTAAATTTCGAGCTTCCGTGAAACTTAGCCACTCTTGGGGATTTTGCATTCTTCTGAATTTGGCATGCTTTTTTCATTGCTTCTGCAACAGTGTTCTGACGAGTTTTGTGTACCATGGTGGATCAGTCCCGTCTCTTTATTAACTTATGCGGTATGAATCTATCTATTGCTGCCGATACTGTATCTTTGAGTTTGAGCCATATCTGGTCTACACTCACATAATTAGCTTGGAAGGAATGGACTCTCTCTTAGGAAGGCATCAAGAGAATTTTTATCTGCTGTTTTAGATATATTTTGCCTTTATGTTTAGTGGTTTTGGGCCTCGCTACAATGACCTTGTGTTCGCTAAACCCTGTATACATCATGACGCTATCTATTAGATCAGGATTATTTGTGGCTAAGAGGTCAAGTAGGACTCATTCCAATGCCAGGAGCGGAAAGGCTTACCTTAGGGGGAAAAAAGGACAGGTATACACTCGCGCGCGCGCGCGCACACACACACACACACACACACACACGACACACACACACACACACACACACACACACACACATCCATCCGCACATATACAGACACAGGCAGACATATGTAAATGCAAGGAGGTTGAGCAGAATGTCAGTCGAAGCGGAAGTACAGAGGCAAAGATGTTGCTGAGTGAAAGGTGAGATACGAGGGGCAGCAACTTGAAATTAGTGGAGGTTGAGGCCTGATGGGTAATGGGAAGAGAGAATATATTGAAGGGCAAGTTCCCATCTCCAGAGTTCTGATAGGCTGGTGTCAGTGGGAAGTATCCAGATAACCCCGATGGTGTAACATTGTGCCAAGGTGTGCTGGCCGAGCACCATGGCATGTTTAGCCACAGGGCGATCCTCATTACCAACAAAAACTGTCTTCCTGTGTCCGTTCATGCGAATGGACAGTTTGTTGCTGGTCATTCCCACACAGACGCCTTTTACTACTACTACTACTACTACTAGGCTCTACAGCCCTTGGAGGGCCTTGGCCTGCATCACAATATCCTGCCATTCTATCTGGTCCATGGCTATCCGTCTCAATCGTCTAAACACCCAGCTTTTTCATGTCTTCTACAATTCCGTCCATCCATCTCTTTCTAGGACATCACTTCCGTCGTCTGCCTCCAGTCTTGGCATCAAAAATCTTCTTACATGTTCTGTCTTCCTCCATTCTGACCATGTGTCCTACCCATCGCAGTCTTCTTATTTTAATGGTAGTGACAATGTCAGGTTCTTCAAAAAGATGTGCCAGCCTTCTTGATCGTATGTTGGGCCGTATATTTTACACAGAACCTTTCTCTCCCAAATGCTAAGGATCCTTTCCTCATTTGCAGTCACGGTCCATGTCTCAGCACCATACGTAACGTCTGGTCTTATAATTGTTTTGTAAATGAGGATTTTAATTTTCGTGATAGAAGTGAGCTCCTAAGCATTGGTAGTGTGGCAAAGTAGCATCTGTTGCCTGCTGCTATTCTAGCTTTCACCTCGCTGCTGATGTCATTTGTCTCTGTGATAGTTGATCCGAGGTACTTGAAGTCTCTCACCCTTTCAAACTCATTGTTGACTATCGCTGGTTGGTCATTGCCATATATTAGGTCTTTTCAACATTGACGACCAGGCCAAGTTCCCTTTCACCTCTCTCCAGTTGTTGATAGGCATCATCCAGCACAGTGGTGTTTCGTGCGAGTAATGCCACATCATCTGCGTACGCCAGGTACTGCAGTGACCGATTAAAAAAGGTCCCTCCTCTATTTATCTCTATCTGACTTACGGCTTTTTCTAGGCAGAGGTTGAATAGCAGTGAGAAGTTTTTGTCACCCTGTCTCAGTCCCTTCTTCACTTCCACTTCTCTGGAGATTTCGTCCTGTATTTTCACTTTACAGTTGGTTTCACTGAGGGTCATCATAGTAAGTTTAACGAACTTCTTAGGTATTCCTGCCTCTTCCATCACATTCCCCAATGTCACGCTTGAGATGCTATCATAGGCTTGTTTAAAACTGATATAAAGCCGATGTATTTTTATTTGATGTTCATAACATTTTTCAAGTAGTATGAGTAATGTGAATATTTGGTCAGTTGTTGACCTATTTCTTCTAAAGCCACTCTGATAGTCTCCAATTCTCTCTTCCACACAGGGAGTAAGCCTCCTAGTTAGGACCTTGGAGAACACTTTATGTGTAGTATTTAGCAGGGATATTCCTTGGTAATTCTGGCAGTTTAATTCATCTCCTTTTCTGTGTATGGGGCACATAATAGCCATTTTCCACCCCATTGGCATGCTCTCCTCCTGAAAGATGTTCAGTATTACTTTATGTATTGCTTTCCACAATGCTTCCCCATCACATTTGAGTAGTTCCACCTGGATCTCACCTTCTCCAGGTGCCCTATTATTTTTTAAGGTCTTAATGGCTTGTATCACTTCCCCCAGTGTGGGTTCTCGTGCTATGACCTCTGGTCCATAATAAGTTATTTCCACCAGTTCTTCTTGTTCTAATCCTTCTACTTCTGGCTTCAGTAACTCTTGGAAGTATTCTGCCCACCTGTCGAGTTTTTTATTACTCTCTCCGAACAAATCCCCTTCCTTATTTCTTCAAGTATTTGTTCTGGCTTGAAACCCAACCTTTCCTTGTTTAATCTTTTGGTACATTTCGCGTACTTGCTATTGGCTCTCCAGGAAATTAGGTGGAAGGGAAGTGACTTAATGGACTCAGGAAATTTCACAATATTCTATAATGGTGGGAGGACAAATGCTAAAGGACTGAAACATGCTGTAATGCACGTCAAACCCGTCTTCTTCCTGTAAACCCTCTTAGCTACATGGCGCTTCTCATTATATTCATTAAGATTTGCTCTAGTTCTTCTCTGAAATAATTTCATTAGATCTATGTTACGCTCCTCAATTCTTCTCATACAGTCTTCATCAACCCGATCTGCCTTCCCTTGAGCCTGTACATGTCCCAAAACCTCCCCAACTGCCTCAAGGATTGCAGTCTTACATTTTTTCCACATTATTTCTATATGTTCATTTGATGTGTCGGTATCATTCTTAATCCCCTGTTCTATTTTTGCCTGATATGTTCGTATTTCTTCTGAGTTTAGTTTCTTAATGTCAAAACTTTTCTGTTTGTGGCCTTTTTGTTTACTCAATAGCGAGATCCTTGCCTGTACTTAATTCTCACTAGATGATGGTCTGCACTGCAGTCAGCTCCTCGTTGGCTCCTAGCATCCATTATGTCTGATCCATGTCTCCTGTCAATCAATATATGGTCTTACTTCTAGTTTGTCCACCTGGTGACATTCATGTTTCTTTGCGTATATTTTTGTGAGGAAACCATGTACTGCTGACAGTCATGTTTTTACTTATAGCAAAATCTACAACCCTAATTCCTTTGTCATTTGATATTTCATGGAAGCTATGTCTTCCTATAGTTGGCTGACAAGCCTCTTCTTTCCTTATTTTTGCATTCAAGTCTCCTATTATGATCTTAACATCAAGCTTAGGAGCCTGATAATACAACTGCTCTACTTTGCTATAAAACTCATCCTTCCGTTGTTCATCTGCCTCCTCAGTGGGTGCATGTACATTTATAATTCTTATGTTGAAAAACTTTCACCTTAATCTTAATATGGACATCCGTTCGACGGGTTTGACGTGCATTACAGCATGTTTCAGTCCTTTAGCGACCACAAAGCTTGTACCAAAGGTATTTGTCCTCCCACCATTATAGAATATTGTGAGATTTCCTGAGTCCATTAAGTCACTTCCCTTCCACCTAATTTCCTGGAGAGCCAATAGTTTTATAGCATAGTTGTTTACTTGCATTAGCAGCTGCCGTAGGGCGCCAGCTTGGTACAGGTTCCGCACATTCTATGTTCCTATGTACATATCTCTTACCCTTGTTTGGTTGTTGGGGTCATCATCAAAACATCTGTCCAGCTTATTCCTTTGTTAGCATTCGCAACAAGTGATTTTTACAGGGAAAGATTGATCTTCCGCCCAACCATTTGAGGGGCTGCCTCTTACAGCTCACCAGGTAGCTGGTTCCATTTTCAGGAGAACATCCTCAGCCTTTGTAGATCCCTCTACTGACTGCAAGGCAGCAGTTGATGGTTGGGGGCTCCTCTGCCTTTCTTCCAAGCCATTGGCTCTCATAACTGTTGGTTTTGGTCGACCCCAGGTATTTTATTTCCCTGGTACCCTCCATATCTGGAGGATGTAACCCTATACGCCACTTGGGGAGGTGCCCGATGGGGGACCAGCAACGCCACACAGGCCAGCATCAGAAAAGTCCATGCAAAATTATAGGGATTTCTCATCAGAAAGTTGTTTCCTTAGTAGACCCCTTGAAAGGTACAGAAGGAGGTCTCTACAATATTGATATTATCAAAAGATGTGTCACAAGAAACATCCCTTTACAACTAACTTAGTTTTACATTAGTATGTGGCAAACAATAGAAATTAACACACTTAAGTCAGCAAATAGACTGCAAAGCCTAGATGAATTGATTCTTTTTCTACATTAAGCCAGGTATTATCTCCACCATTTCTGACAAGGGGAATCAAGGTTATGAAGTTATGAAGTGTAAACATGATGAGTTAACATCCAAGTATGAGTGCTGAAGTATAATAGGAGGGCATTTGTTGAAACATATAACAGGTGGGCCTTCAGAGTTACAGTGGTGAGAGAGTATTTAACAAGGAGTAAAATAAATATAGCATGCAAGACAGACTAAAAGCCATGAACAAACAGGAGCTATGGTAGGAGTAGGTTAGCTCGATATATATGTAAAAAATGGGAAGGTAGAGTTGGAAGTGTGCTATTAACAGGATATTTTCTCTAATCTTTATGTATGTTTGGTACCATGGAAAGGATAGATGGACCTAGAGGAAAAGGATGAAATATACACGAGAGAAAGAGGAGGATACATATATGGGGATGCTATCACTGTGGAAATTTAAAAGACTGTGTAAAGATAATCTTTCTGCAGAAAGAATTGTATCTTGACAGTTTCTAGGTTTGTTGGTACTGTTAGTTTCGAGGTTGCTCCAAAGTAGCAAAGTACATGAATTTATTCGAATTTAGTTGTCTATTCTATATGTTATTTTAAATATCAGAATAAAAAGGAAAGTGTCTTAGTTTTGTACACTGTCATTCAGGATTGGAAAGGAAGGTAACTGATTATACAACACTCAACAACAAATGCTCTTCTGGTTCAGTTGCAGTTTATAAATGCTGATGATTTTTCATGGCCTCATAACAATGAATTTGGTGTTCTCTGTAACAATTACACATGGCAATAGCCCAATATAGCTCTCGGAGTTTTGTAGAGCTTCACTTGTAAACTTCTCTTAGAGGAACTCTTATCTTTTTACATTTTATATAATTAATATGGTTGGGTTAAAACAATTTTCTAATGTGAGGTTTGTGTAATTCAGTCAATGGAATTGGCTTAATCTGAATGTGGAGTTTACAAAGGCATAGGTTATTACTGTGTAGTGTTGTTACCCAGAACAGTAAGGTTTCAGGCAGTCCCCCCACAGAGCTACTCAAGTGAAAATTAAACTGAAACTACCAACAAATTAGAAAGTCATTAGTGATGCAGCTTTCCTCAACAGGTTATGCATAAGTGTTCAGAAAGGTAGTTTATGTGTGTGTCATGGTTGAGGGTGTATCAGTCATTGTTAGCTACCACGCATACTAGTTCAAGTGATGGTTTCAGTGATGAAACTGTTGTACTGTATTGTTATTATCATTATCAAAGGAGCAGAACACTAAGACGGTTATGGGTTCATCCATACATGAAAGAAATTTTAATAGACTATTAGAAATTTTAATAGACTATTATTTAGTGCTGCAAAAGAGCTCCAAATTTTAGAGACAACATTTTTATCATTTTATTGTATGTCTAAAAGCAGCTATCTACAATTAGTGGAATTCATTTCCCCTGCATTATACAGACAATATACGCACATGTGGGAATACATGGATCCTCAGGAACTGATATTAATTGCTCTCAGGTACAGAAAAGAAAAAGGAAAAAGCTTCTCTAAAAAAATACAAATTCTTCAAAATATATCTTTTAAAACGTTTGAATTTTACACAGATTAATTTCGTTCTTCAAATGTTTCTTGCACCACTTTGTAGTGCCCTTCAGGGTCCCACACTTTTTGTACTAGATCAGTGGTCAAATCCGCAAAGCGGAGTGCAGAAAATGTTGACATCTAACCAGCCACTGCTTCACGTCTGAAAAACACTTATGGTGTTGCTGACCCTCATGCTGATGTCTATTGAGGAGAATCAGCTGAGGAGAGTGACAAAATCTCATTCTCTACCTCTAGGGTTTTTCTTTAAAACAATGTACCTGCTGGTCTGACATTTTTATGACGTCAGGCACTGTACTCGACAGGAACATTTTAACCCTGTACCTATGGTCGGGCCTCAGATGTCCGTTTGTGATGTTAAATATCTTCTCTATTAGCAATTACACATTTTATTTTAATGAAATTTTACACGTTTTCCTAATTTGTCAAGTTAGTCATAATTTTGGCGAAAAAATTATAAAAATTTACCTACAGTTTCGTGTTAAAGTGTTGGTGTATGTTTCCTCCCATACAGGACTCACAGACCTGTGAGGTTGAGAGCAATTTCCCAACAACCAGATGCTGTCTGCGCAGTGCCTGTTACATCATATGTCACTGTTGACTCGCACTGTTATTCTTTCGGTATTCAATAGTCCTCCTTTTGATAACCAAATGTTTATTTTGGTGCATTATTTCATAACTGGTGTCTGTTCTACAAACTGAAAATGTTACGGAGAAGAGGACTATCACAAGAGAAAGAAGAGAAAGATAATGAATTTGTTGGAGCAGTCTTCTGATTCTAAAAACCCGCCTAGTGAATGTGAATCTTCAAGTGATGATGATAATGAGGCAGGTGTTGCTGAAAACTCAAAACCACACAAAAATGAAGAATCCCTTTATGAGGTTAGAGAAGAGCAATTTAGTGCGAATTTTGTTGAGCGTGACTTATTGTTTTCTCCAAATGGAAATGAAGTATGGGCTACAGCTCCCCAAGATGGAATTTCTGGTAGGCGGAACAAAAAGCTTGTATTGAAAGAAGTTCAGGGACTTACAAGTTACGTACCCCTCACTGACAAAAGGTGTTTGTGACTGAACAAGGAAGGTCAAATTGTTTATGAGGTCTGGGTGGATGCAGATATGCATTAAACAAAAAAGTTCCTTTGTGTTCTGATTCTGACTGGAATTTACAAGTTAAGAAATAAAAGATATCAGTCACTTCACAGTGTTGAGAATCAGCAACCACCGTTCCATGAAATTATGTCTCGCAACTGCTTCCATGCTATTCTGAGGGTGTTGGGCTTTTTACAGTGTAGCAGGCCACCATGAGTATGGGTCAAATGACGAATTGAAACCAATCAGAGAAGTTTTTGAGATTTGGTGAATTGCCTTAGGGATGCCTACATTCCAAGATGGTGCATGACCATGGGTGAACAGTTGGTCACATTTCGAGGTTGCTGTCCATTTCAACTGTACATCCCATCAATACCTCATAAACACAGAATGAAGTTCTGGACAACTTGTGACAGTGCAATAAGCTACTGCTCGAAGTGTATTTGGGGAAGGAAAAAGAAGCCAGAGCCGTGCGACTTGGAGAGAATGTTGTGAAAACCCTGGTGACTGAACTTGAAAAGTCTGGACGTAATATCACCAGTGATAATTTTTTTTTACATCTCACAGGTTAGCTCGTTTTTTTTTTTTTCCCCAAAAAATCTCACACTATTTGGTACTATCCAGAGAAAAAAAGGTGAACTGTGTGCCAATTTTGTTACACCTAAAGGATGTGAAGTATACCCTACGTTATTTGGTTTTCAACCAGCTGTGATGATAGTCTCTTACATATCTAAGAAACACGAAAGTTGTTACCATGCTTAGCTCTCTTCATGACCAACCAATGGCGTCATCACAAGTAAAGATGCGTGAAGTTATAATGACATACAATGCCACAAACGGCAGCATTGATATGATGGGCTAGAAGACACGATACTACAGGGTGAAGAGAAAGACAAGTAGCTGACCATTGATGGTTTTCTTCAACATGATAGATGTAAATGTAATGAATGCATACATAATTAGGATGATGCTAGCTACTAAAAAAAAGAAAGAAAGAGAGAGAGAGAGAGAGAGAGAGAGAGAGAGAGAGATGTTGGACTTTCATCATCAATATGGGAAAGCAACTAGGAGGGGTAAAGAAGTCAATGAATTCATTTGTAACACCAGATGTAGGAAAGCCAGTGAAACCACCAACTAAGAAAAGGAGAAGATATGCATACTGTGTAGAGAAGAAAGAAAAAGTCAAATTACATGTCATAAGTGCATGAAACCTGTATGCTTGGAACTTTCTGCTATTGTCAGTAGACACTGCACAAGTTTGTAATAACAATAAAAGTCGCCAGTAAAAGTACAACAATTGTGCTTTTGTCCAATGTAAACTTTAAATAAATACTTATTTTAAAAGTATTTATACCTCAGAAGTCATTCAAATCATATTTAGTCAAAATAGTATCAATTTAAAGAACACGGGCCAGGGAGACCTGACTGGTAAGCAATGCTATACAGATTTTCTGGTAAGCAGAAGGTTAAGTGCTTGTGTTCTTTGCTCTGCATCTGGCGAGCTAGTTTTTTCCTTTTATTTTCCTTGCAGGTGTCCACAGCATCTTGTCTCCCCCCCCCCCTTTTTTTATTTACTAGTTGCCTCTATTGTTGAAGCTGAGGGTGATAACAAGAATGCTCATTCTCAAATTACAGAATCTCCTCCTGTGAGCTTATTGACACTTGTCTGCCTCCTCAAACTGAACAGGCTCTCCTTCTTGTGGTGGTGGACTGGGCAAACATTTGGAAGGCATCCCTACTGCTTTACTGCAGGCCACCATAAAGTGCATTGCTTCTGTTAAATAATAAGCTTTTTTACCTCCACAGCCATTTTTAGGTGGCTTCATGTTCCGCACATAAATGGCTCGCAAATTCTTATATCTATCTTTGCAAGTGGCCACTAAAAAAAAAAAAAAAAAAAAACAGCCACAATTTATAAACTCTATATTAGATATCAAGTAACCAACTTAAAATTCAATGCTGGTTTCTTAAAAGCAACTTCCTTTGTTTATGGTACAGATACTTGGGAACTGGTTCAACATTTTCATCAACTGCTGTTTATTTCACAAGAGGGGAGGCAACAGTTGGTGGAATTGTGGTGATGATTATGGTTGGTTTGTGGGGCGCTCAATTGCGCGGTCGTCAGCATCCCTACAAAGTCCCACTTTTTACACAATCCCATCTAGCCACTATCACAAATGATGATGATGATGGTGATGACTGCATAGATACACTACATGGCAAACGTGTCAAAATTGAGAAATTTGCAAACAGTGGTTCTACTAATTTCAACTATAAATCATATGTATCCGTAGTACTGATGGCTTGTTCTGAAGTTGATGGTATATTCATTACCACAGAAATTTGTTTTGCTGGAAGGAACGACGATGGAGGCATATTCAACAGATCTGCTATAAAATATTGGTCGCAAAATCATGTGGTTGATATCCCTCCAACATCAACACTGAAAAATGTTGGCACTGGTAAACCCCTTTCCACATTACTCTGTAGGCAATGAAGCATTTCCACTGTCAGGATATATAATGATGCCATACCCTCGACGCATTTTAGATAATGTCCTAGTCACATCCCACATCCTAAAAATGTGGCTTTCATCATCAGAGCTGCACGCATTCCTTCACAGTTATGTAAGGAAATGAGAAGGGCTTGATTACAGGCTAGCCTCTTCTGAAGATTGTACACGCAGTAACGACGACAACACAAAACCTAATATCTTCTGCAAAGGATCTCAGGAATTATCTGGCAAACTATTTTCTTATGCAATGAGCGGTCCTGTCCTGGCAATGGAAATATGCTATTGCTCAATATAAGCTAGAAATCCATCCTTGAAATTGTATTTGGGCTACATTCAAATAAAACATTTCATACCTGGCATACTATCTTCACTCCATGCTCTTTCAGTCTCGTCCTTTGAGTATTTCAGAAGTTTATAACTGTATGGACAGGAAGTTTTTGCACTTCATTCACGAACTTTATGTTAGCCATCTGATTGTTCACTTTTGTTAGTGAACAGAGCACTGTTTTGACTGGGCCAAATGCAGAAGCGGAGTAATTTCAGTCATTTCCAAATCGATATGTCGAGTAGCTTGTGGCAGATTACTAAAAGGTTACAGACTGGTTAGTAACCAGTAGCACTGTGAGCAACGTCCCATTCAGTTACGTGGGTTGTAGCCTGTAGCATATTCATTAGTGATTTCAGTTTCTTTTGAGTAGCTCTGCTAGCAGAGTGCCTTATGACCAATTTTAGGGGCCCGCACGGATGAAACTGTCAAAGTCCCTTCTCAAAGGTATGCCAAACAATTTCATCCTCTGGCTCCTCAGCGAAGAACCTCCCAGGGAAATCCTGGGGTGGCTAGGAAACGTGATGTGATATAGGTACCAGTGTTTGGATGGTTGGTTGGTCAATTTGGGGGAGGGGATCAAACAGTGAGGTCATCGGTCCCATGCTCTAGGATGGCAGAAATCAAGAAAGGAATAACACAAACACCACAGTCAAGTCAAGGGGGGAGAGATAAAATGCAAACAGGAGGGAGGCAAATGGAAACGGGGAAAGCAGCGACGACCCAGAAACGCTACGCGTGGTGGGCACCAGCACTGCCACCGACCCATCCTGACACCCACACCGGACCATTATCGCGATACAACCGGGGCAACACCAGGGGAAGAAGACACAGGAAAAGAGAAAACAAAAAAGCACAACACGTCAAACAAAATGTAGGTAAGAGGTGCGGAGAACCTGGCCGGTGGGGAGATAAGGCCAAGGCCTGCATAACCAACGCCTACACTAGCTGATGAACTCAAATGCCAGAGGAAAGTTCAAAGACCTATACGTGAGAGTACTTTTGCGAAGAAAATCAAGGACAGAGATAACCATGCGAGGGTCAGCCACTAACACTCGAGACAAGGAAGTTGAGAGGCATACTCAATGACTCAGTGCAGAGCGCCAAAAGGTGGGAGCAGTCAAGCAAAATATGGATCACGTGGGCAGCCCCACAACTACAAAGGGGGAGGGTGTGGGGTCTCACTGCATAGTAAAGAACTATGGGTCAACCTAAAATGGCCAATACAAACATGGCGGAGGTTGGTAGATTCCCTCCAGGAGAGGCAGAAGGAAGAATGCCACATGGCGGGAGTCTCCTTGTTGGAGCAATGTTTATTAGACAGGGGGGTAGCCTCCCAAGAGTCAGCCCACAAGTGAGCCCCAAATCCACACACACACACACACACATGTGGGTCACAGAGAACGGAGAAAGGGAGGGGGAGGTGTCACCTCCCTCAGCCAGATGATCAGTAAGTTCATTACCCGGGATACCTAAATGGCCAGGAACTCAAAGGAAATCAGCCGAACAAGCAACATCACCAAGTTCAGCGAGAAGGTCGTGGATGGCAGAGACCAAGGGGTGGCAGGAAAAACACCGAGTGACAGCATCAAGGCCACTCACTCAGTCTGTACATAACAAAACTCAGGTGAGGGAAAACTGTTCAATAAAACAAGGGACCCAACAGATGGCCATCAATTTGGCAATAAACACCCCACATGTATCACGTAAGAGATGGTGTTCCATGCCAACAGAAGACGTGAAGGCATATTTCAAATGATTAGTAGGTTCAGAGATATCATAACTACTGGAGCGATGGTGGCTTTTGGTCCCTGGAAGAGATCCATCCGAATCCATGACTGAGAAACAAACCAAGGGGGGGAGGGGGGGGGGGGAGGTGGTCGTGAGAAAACGTGGGGAAGAGGGGAGCTGGAGGATATGGCAGAGAGAAGCAGACAGAGCCCGAGGGCGTCTCACTGCTTCAGTGAGTGGTTCTCTCCTGTCGTTTTCGTTGCTAAGCCCAATGGTGATATTCGTCTCTGTGGTGATTTTAAAGCCACTGTAAATGCTCAATGCCTCATTGACACTTACCCTATGCCCCGACCTGAAGAATTGTTTACTGAACTTGCTGGAGGCCAGTATTTTTCTAAAATTGACCTTTCAGAAGCTTATCATCAACTTCCTCTCGACCCTGCTTCCCGCCAGTTTCTGGTCGTTAACATGCCTTTCGGCCTCTATCAATACCAACGATTGCCATTCGGGGTTGCCAGCGCCCCAGCTCTCTTTCAGCAATTCTTGGAACAATTATTGCTCACTGTCCCGGGGTGTATAGATTACCAGGGCGACATTGTTGTCACTGGCTCCACCACTGACGAACATCTTCAAAATCTCCGCACACTTTTTCATGTCTTACGGACTGCCGGTCTTAAGTGTAATCTTCAGAAATTTCAGTTTTTTCAGGCATCTATCACGTACTTGGGGTTTCAACTCTCTCGGGATGGTATTCGTCCGCTTCAGCAAACAGTCGCTGCGATCGATGCCCTTCCTCGCCCTACATCTGTTAAGGAACTGCAGGCCTTCTTGGGGAAAACAGCATACTATCGCAAGTTTTTACCGTCTGCTGCTTCGGTGGCTCAGCCGTTGCATCGCCTGTTACATAAAAACGTGCCTGTTCACTGGTTCGTGTCATGTGACGTGGCTTTCCGGAAATTAAAGACTATGCTGAAACAGGCCCCGTGCCTGGTTACTTATCGACCTGGCCAACATCTTGTTCTTGCCACGGACGCCTCTCAATACGGGGTTGGTGCAGTCCTTGCGCACCGTTTTTCTGACGGTTCTGAACAACCCATTGCTTATGCCCCCAAAAAGCTCATGAATGCCCAACAAAAGTATTCTCAAATTGAAAAAGAAGCTTTGGCCATTATTTATGTTCTTCATAAGTTTGGTGTTTTTCTCTATGGATCCAAATTTCATCTTGTTACGGATCACAAACCAGTTGTTTCCTTGTTTCATCCACCAACATCACTTCCCGACAAGGCTGCACACCGCCTCCAGCGTTGGGTTCTTTACTTGTCTCGTTTCAATTACGAGATTCATTTCCGGCCGACGGCTCAACATCTGAATGCTGATGCACTGTCTCGCCTTTCCATGGGTCCTGATCTGGCATTCGATAGGGACGAACTTCTGTGTTTCTACCTGGATATTGCCGAGCAGCGGGTTGTGGACGGGTTCCCCATCACCGGGGACCGGCTGGCGGCTGCTACGGGTTCTGACCCTACCGTCTCCCGGGTTTTACGCTGTATTCAAAAGGGTTGGCCAGTTCATCTGTCCACTAAGACTTCTGATCAGTTGCGGAACTACTACGTTTTGCGCTACCGCCTCACGGTTAGGGATGGTGTTATCCTCCTTTCCACCGACAATCCTTCGCCGCGTGTCGTGGTAGCTGCGTCTCTGCGTGATTCGGTCTTGCGCCTCCTTCACCAAGGGCACTGGGGTGTGTCTCGCACAAAATATCTGGCGCACTATCATGTGTACTGGCCCAGCATTGACTCTAAAATCGCACACATGGTCGCTGCCTGCAGCCCTTGTGCGTCACAGGCCGCCACCCCGAAGTCATCTTTGTCACCGTGGCCTTCGCCTGAGAAGCTCTGGGAGCGTATTCACGCTGACTTTGCAGGATCTTTTTTAGGTACTTATTGGCTACTCATTATCGACACCTACTCTAACTTTCCTTTCATTGTCCGTTGCACGTCGCCTATCACCACGGCACCCACCAATGCTCTAGCTCGCATTCTCTCTTTGGCAGGCCTTCCCTCTACTCTTGTTACTGATAAATTTGCCTCTTGTGATTTTGCGGATTTTTGTGCCCATCACGGCGTCATGCATGTCACGGCCCCTCCGTTCCATCCACAGTCAAGCCGTGAGGCTGAACGACTGGTCCGCACGTTTAAGGCTCAGATGAGGAAACTCCTGGCTTCTTCTGCTGATGATGCGCTTCTCCAATTTCTGGCTTCTTACCGTTTCACCCCCATGGGCGACCACAGCCTGGCTGAGCTCTTACATGGCCGACAGCCCCGAACGCTACTTCATCTTCTGCGGCCTTCCACCTCACGGCCGCGGGTGCCTTCGGGTGTTGCAGTGCGTCATTCGGACCAGCTCGGCCTCGTGTGCCGGCAACGCCTGTTCCGGATGCCGTTAACCACCTTCGGCTCTACCTGACACTCGGGATACTGGAATCTCTCATTACTCACAATGAATTATGAAAGAAAGAGAGGGACAGAAGGAGGTCTCATTCAGTAAAAGTATTGTAGGATTCCACTTGACAAGGGGTAAAACATCAGTGGGAAGCTTCAGCCCTCTGTTTCCAGAGAAGCAAGGCGCTGGACAGGAGGCTGACACCAATGCCGTGGCAAAATGATTCACGAGGTGTTCCACGAGAACTGATGGATCTGAACAAAGGTCACTCGGAAGCGCAAGGCCTGGAATGGAAGACTGCCGCTTACAACCTTGGAGGGTGACAGAAGAACCTAGTGAGGAGACAAAGCATTGCTAACACACTCGTTTGCTCTGTCTGATTAAATTATGGGCTTTGGCAAAAAGACGTTTAAAGGTAATAAGACTGGTGGAGGACAGGTGCCATTGAAGATGTTGCAAGGCACAACAATGACCACAGACAGTAGTGGCAATACCTGCAATCCACCACAGAACTGGCTGATGATAAACAAGGCCTGTCAAGTGGAGACCAGCAATGCCTGCAGCGCAGGTCATCTTAGTGGACAGATTACAGACAACTTCATCAATGCAACCTGATTAAGACAATGGAAACATGACGTGGGAGGTATATAGAGGCCAATCAGCACAATGGAAAGCCCAGTGAGGAAACCCCGTCATTGGGAGGTGGGAAGGGAATGAGAGAGTCAATGGGAAGTGGTCACTACCACAGAGGTCTTCGTGTGGCAACCAGTGTAAGGAACGAAGAAGGGGAGGAGAAGAGAGCGGAAGATCAATGGCAAAGAAAGTGCCATATGCAGCACTAAAAGAACTATCATTAGGAAGGCAAGGTCATGGACTGCAAGAAAATGGTCAATGAAGAGCCTCCAACTAGATGAAGGACGACTCCCCCACAAAGGGTGTGGGCATTAAAATCCCCGAGGAGGAGGAGGAATGGAGGGTGGAGTTGCTGAATGAGTGCAGTTACAGCAGCAGACGTAGGTGGCCTGTCAGGAGGGAAAAACAGATTGCAAACCATGATGGCAGAGTCCAAGTGGATGCGAACGGCAACTGCTTCCAATGTGGTACGAGGTGGGAGCCACTTACTAACAATATCCTTATGAACCAAAGTGCAGACACCACTGGAAGCCCTCAAATGGCTGTCCCGTTTCTGACAGAAAACAATGAACCCACGAAGGATCAGTGAGTGTGCATCAGTAAAATGAGATTCCTGGAGAACGACACAAGCTGCCAAGTACAAGGCAATAAGGGATTGCAACTCTGGGAGGTGATAGCAAAATCCATTACTGTTCCTCTGAATTATCACAGATTGGGTATCCAAATGGGAGGCAAATTTGCTGGAGCCAACCACACTGCTGGGTCACCATCCACCAGCAATGATGACGGGGCAGTATCCATAGATAAGTCGCGAGGGGGGGAGGTGGCACCTAGGGGGCACTAAGGGGGTAGTGGGACCTTGTCCTGGTTCTTATGGTTTTTTTTTCCCTCCTCCTCCTCCTCCTCCTCCTCCTCCTCTTTCATAGATGGAGGAGGGCAGGGCACTGAGGGAGAGCAGGCTTCTGCTAGATCCAGAGTTGGTGCACAAACTGCGTGTCCCATGGCTGAGTTACAGTAGCAGACCTCCGGCCTGAGAGTCGCCAGGGGGAAGGAATGGAGTCCCATCACTGGTGGGCACTGAAGAAGGGGGCACTTCTTCAGCCAGGAAGGGGTAGCACACCTAGTGGGGTGGGCATGGGAGCCGCAGGGGAAGGAGAGAGTGACGGGACAAGGGTAAGGAACAGGGAGGAGGGGGAAAGCACATAACAGAGGCAAAAGTAGAAGTCATCAATGCGAGGTGGAGGCAGTCATATTTTTGATGAGCCTCAGTGTAAGATAGACGATCCAAGAACTCACTGTATCTCCTTTCCTTTCTTGTAGGCCGAGCAATCTGGTGAGTGTGGAGATTGACAGTTGTGACAATCGACACACACACGGGCGGCCAAACACATGGTTCGCCTCACAGAATGGGTTTGAGTCACCACATAAAAGGTTCGCCACAAATGAGAAAGACATGTGCCCGAAATGTAAGCAACGAAACCACCTCACGGGTAGCAGGACATACGGCTTCACGTCACATCAATAACACATGGCTGGGAGGGTGCCTCCCTCTAAAGCCAGAGTAAAGACACCGGTATCGGTGTGGTTGTCCCTACAACCTTCCTCCACACATTGGACAAAGTGAATGCCCTGTCATTCCAGAATGCCCAGAGTTCATCAGTTTGAAGGACGAGGTCCTGATGAAAAATGTCTCCCTGGACCATTTTCAGATAATGGTGAGGTGTAATAGGCACCAGATGCCACCAAGATGATCACAAGCACAAAGAGCTGCACATTCTGCGGAAGAAGCAGCTTTGATCAATAGGGAACCCGAACAGACAAGACTCCACTTTGCCAAACTTGTCTTATATATTTTCCACCACCTTTGGTGCCGTGAATGTGTCCGCATCTGTCCTAGTACAGACCAGGTAGCACGAAAGTATTTCACCCCAAGCTGACAAGCCTATCCCTAATCTGAGGCTGTAGACAGGGAAGGGAAGGCTGCAGAGTCACAAGAAGCAGCATTCAATGATCTGTTGCCACTCAAAGAGCAGGCCTTAAAAGAACGGACAGATTTTTGGACCTTGGTACGTTTCATACGCAAAGCATCCTCCTTGATACCACCCACTCTGATAAGGGGCTCGCCCCATGGAGATATCAGAAGTGCCACATGGTTACATAACAGCCCCATCACATGTACTGGCTACATGTGGTAGTGACCTGCGGAAGGGGGGGGGGACCAGTCTTTGGAGTCTATCTTCTTTCTCTCTTAGGTTCTATGATACTTAGTCTTTCTTTTCCTTTCTTTCTTCTCCTCCTGGAGTATCTTCATCATCCTCCCTCTTTGCTATACTCAGTAGTCTGTCGTGGAAGCCTTCTTATATCCATTTATCAAAACTTGTATTCACAAGCTTGACCAAGATGTAGGACACATCCAGTGATTTTCATAAGTGTTATGAGCATTGCTAGAAAAGCCTGATTAGTTCACTAGAGAAAACCAAGACCAGGGCTGCCATAAGATTTCCCAAGTGAAATTCCCTGAAGTTTCCCTCATTTCCAGACAAGTTTTAGCATTTTTCCCTGACAAATTTTGTGATGTCAAGGATGAGTGAAGACATAAGCGGACAAAAAAATGTAGGGCCTTCTGTATTTCTAAACTTTTGAGCAAAAATCTTAAGTACTAACATCAACATCTTTTTGTAAAGAACTGTATTTAGACGGAGGAAGCAAGCCAAATGGTATGTGTGTTTCATTAAGACCACTGATGTTACTTTTTTAACAATAAAACAAAACACATTTGGTGGCAAAAATGTGTGTTTCCTCGGAGTCACAAGAAATAAACTTAGAGAAAAGTAGGCCTCTTGAAGGAAGTGTATAAGGTGGGGAAGAGTTGTGTAAACCAACAGTACAGGCGACCGCCAATAATATGTCGGTTCTTCTATGTTCGTTATTGTGATTTACTACCCATTGTGCACTTATGTCTATTATTTTATTGGTGCTGCTTGTCCACCTGCTTCGCTGAGTGGTAACGTGTTTGCCTACCACGCAGTGGGCCCGGGTTCACTTTCGAGCCGGCTTGAAGGTTTTCTCCGCTCGTGGACTGGGTGTTGTATTGTCCTCATCATCATTTCACGATCACTGATGAGCAAATTGGCCAATGTGGCATCACTGGAATGAAGACTTGCAACCCGGCAGTCGAACTTCCCCGGTTAGGGCCTCCCGACCATCAATGCCACACGATCATTTCATTTACAGGTATTGTGCGATTTTTCTTTCGAGAAATATACGAGTTCACATCGTACAAACCACCACGACTGCCACAATTTTATTCTTCTTATAGTCGACACTTTCTAATACATGGACTACTTTCAAAGTACCAAAATATACTAGAATAAATAAAATGTCTATAAAATGCCACACTGTACAATGTATTGTGGTGAGACAGTTGCAATTCCTGAAACCCACGGTCTGTGGCCTCTAGCCTGTTGTGGAACACCGCAGTCCTAGGTCCACGGATAAAACCTGGAAATCCCCTGCAATACGCTACACACAAATATACCAGGCCTGCGGGGAGATTGGTGAAACTAGATCCGATGTGCAGAGCCTGCAAATTGGTGGGAAATGATGGGCTTCAGGTCGGCAGGGCCAATCTGTTCAGAGATACCTGCAGAAATGGCCTGCGGTTTTGACCCATTAGGAAGTCCACTCTTGTAGCTGGTACTCACGTGTCGCTGTAACCGTGCTGACAAAATGAGACTGCAGTGATCAATCCGAGCAGCAGATAACTTGCAAGAATACTCTGAGAATCAATAATAATAAGGATAGGTAGCAACTCCACGTGAAGGTAATCACTGAGATATGCAGAGAGGCACCCAGAAAAGACAACCACACTCTCGCAACTAAATTTTCGGGCATGGCCTTTGTCAGAAAACGAGAACACACACTTCCACCCAGACACAACTCGTGCACACATGACCACCGTCTCTGCCCACTGCAGCAATCATCTCTCCAAACAAACTGCTCCTCACACCTCCCTGCTCTCATCGGCAACTGCTAGACTAGTGGCAAGAAGTGGTGGCAGCACTGGCTGCAAGTTGAGGAGAATGGTGGGCAGGGGAGAAGCAGTAAGAATGAGGGAGTACGGAAGCAGTGCACGTACTCAGCTGCACCCAGCCAGTGCCTAAGCATTATATCTCAGTAAACAAACCCCTTTTTTTTTCTTAAAATTTTCCATGGTCCCATATTTATAACATAAGATAGATCATCTGGTAGAAAGAATAAAAACCATAATCAAAGTGAAGTTGAGGCAAAAGCATGCCTATTATTAATGGTTTACATGTAATTAAACATCAATAAGCATATTTACTACAAACAAAATACAAGTACAACTGTGACTGTACATCAAATAGACACAAGGTATTAATACTTGTAGCGAGAAGGTTAAAAGTGGTATTGGCCTTTGAATATTTACAGTTTGGTTATCTTTTCACAGTAATGATTGACATCATTCACCTAAGCCAAGTAATCTGCTGCAGTCTAACATATCACTTCGGTGAAGTGGTGTGTTCCACAAGCATTTTTTGAACCGATAAATGGTGAACACGATCATAAAAAGTTTATTTTCATAATTAATTAGTATAACCTACTGTTTCAACATCCATTCCAAAATGGATGGAAGTAGCTTATCTGCAAGCTGGGACTGTGATAAAAATTATACCACATTCGCAGTACCTGCTGGTCGGGTGGCTTATTCCATACTGTCAGGTCCAACCTTGAAGATATGGTGTGACCCATGGAGGAAGAGCAGTCATGACAATGCCAATGACATCACGAGGCGAGGACAAGAGGAAACTTGTTATGCACTCGCTCAATTGGAATCTGTTAAACAAAACTGACCACTTTTTGGACTTAATCCTTATTAATGTAATTGTGATGCTCCAAATGTTGAAATGACATTACAATTCACAGTCACTGTAAGAAAGACTAGAGTACATGATATGCTGTTTATGAGAAGCCTTGTATTTATTTCAAGAATTGGAGGTTGGATTTGTACCCTTTAACTACCAGCATTAACTGCAGCACTTCGAGGTACGGAGAGGTTAGGAAGTGTGGTGAAATAATAAAGCGAGCAGGACTGAATAGTAAGATGTCAGAACTCCCAATCAGACTTTACTTCACCATCTGATATCACGGTAAAGAACTAGCAGAATATTCCAGCTTCGCCTGAAATATCACTGACATTTGAAGATGGGGAGTGATGTGGACAGTAAATTACCAGTTATATTTTCTAAGCATTGTAGACACTTTGGTTATTTGTATCATTTTTGAATTTCAAATGAATGACTGATGTGAAAGGTATTGAAGATTACGATTACATGACATAATTAATTATATTGTGTCAAAAAATTGTGTATTTGCTGCAAAATATGGACAAAATTAATGCGTATATTTGCACAAGTCCTTCCACTTAAAATTTCTTTCCCCTTATGTGATAGTTCAAATACCTCACTGTTGTTATTTGCATGATTAAAACCGAAAGAAGGAAGATCAAGGTTTAATGTGCTATCAACGATAAACTCATTATACACAACGTCTTAACTTGGATAGGGGAATGATGGGGAAGGAAATCAGCCATCTCCTTTTTAAAAAACTGTTCCAGCAATTGCCTTATCAATTTACAGAAACAATGGAAAACCCTAATCACAATGGATCAAGGACATTAGACGTCAGCACTTTAGTACCCTAGCGAGATTTAGTACATTTTATGATCTTCCCATAGCGAATGAAAAAAAGGGATGCCATTACCAGTCCAAAGACTGATTTGTTGCAGTTCTCCATGCTAATTCATCTGTGCAACCCTCATCTCTGCGTAAATACTGCAACCTACATCCACTTGAATCTACTTATTGTAGTCAAGCTTTCTTCTCTCTCTAGTTTTTACCTCCACATTTACCTCCAAAACAAAAATTCCGCACTGCCTCAAGATGGGCTGCCCTATCGATCAATCATTTCTTTTAATCAAGTTGTACCATAACTTTTTGTTCCTCAATTCAACTAAGTTTGACCATATTAGTTAATCAATCTACCAATCTTAATCTTCAGTGTTCATCTCTAATGCCACATTTCAAAAGCTTCTATTCTGCCACCAACTACGCACACATTTTCTAACTGTGCCTGATAAATGATGGAAAATTATGCTACTTACCTTTCAGGAGACAGAAGAGAATGGAATGTATTTAGTACTTCAATACAACTGCTTATACAGCGGTCAGGAACTATTACTGCTGCATGCGATGGGACACCACACACTGGGCAAGCATTTCGGCTCCAATTGATGCAGTTCTCACAAAAGAAGTGACTGCATTCATATTCGTGTGGTGATTTTGATACTTGTTTACTGCAAACAATAACAAGATTTGATAATATTTTTGAGATGATAAAAATTCTACAACAGAAACTTAATTAAAATAATAATAATAAAAAAAAGTTTATATATAATTGGAACATGCAACTTCGGTGTTTCTGTTTTGAAATATTCAAACACAGCGAACATTAGATGATTTACTTCAAACATAGTTACAACAAATTAAATAGTGTCTTGAGAAAAATATTAGTGTGGCAGATGCAACAATGGATGCACAGAAATTAAGCTATGTCCATGCAACAAAGGGAGAGAACCAAATAACTGCACAGGTCCATACAACACGGCTGGACAGCAATGTTGGTGTGTTTAACCTTTCAGTGTATAATTACTCACTTCAAAAACATGTATTGTTGTTGTTATTATTATTATTATTACCTTTCCTTTCTCAGACCTTAGGTCTGGTTCGGAATGAAAGTGGCGCGGACCTTGATCAAGCGTCACTTCCTTTTAACTGTACAGTATATGTTACATTGCGTTTAGGAACTTTCGGGTAATTGAACATGTATCAATAATTACGGATTTCTGAAGTTGTATATATAAGTTTGGATGTAGCTGTATTACATTGATGTACTGGTGGATATTGCGTGGTATGACTCCTGTAGTTGAAAGTATAATTGGTATAATGTCAACTTTATCCTGATGCCACATGTCCTTGACTTCCTCAGCCAGTTGGATAAATTTTTCAATTTTTTCTCCTGTTTTCTTCTGTATATTTGCTGTATTGGGTATGGATATTTCAATTAGTTGTGTTAATTTCTTCTTTTTATTGGTGAGTATGATGTCAGGTTTGTTATGTGGCGTTGTTTTATCTGTTATAATGGTTCTGTTCCAGTATAATTTGTATTCATCATTCTCCAGTACATTTTGTGGTGTATACTTGTATGTAGGAACGTGTTGTTTTAAAAGTTTATGTTGTAAGGCAAGCTGTTGATGTATTATTTTTGCGACGTTGTCATGTCTTCTGGGGTATTCTGTATTTGCTAGTATTGTACATCCGCTTGTGATGTGATCTACTGTTTCTATTTGTTGTTTGCAAAGTCTGCATTTATCTGTTGTGGTATTGGGATCTTTAATAATATGCTTGCTGTAATATCTGGTGTTTATTGTTTGATCCTGTATTGCAATCATGAATCCTTCTGTCTCACTGTATATATTGCCTCTTCTTAGCCATGTGTTGGATGCGTCTTGATCGATGTGTGGCTGTGTTAGATGATACGGGTGCTTGCCATGTAGTGTTTTCTTTTTCCAATTTACTTTCTTTGTATCTGTTGATGTTATGTGATCTAAAGGGTTGTAGAGGTGGTTATGAAATTGTAGTGGTGTAGCCGATGTATTTATGTGGGTGATTGCTTTGTGTATATTGCTAGTTTCTGCTCGTTCTAGAAAGAATTTTCTTAAATTGTCTACCTGTCCATAATGTAGGTTTTTTATGTCGATAAATCCCCTTCCTCCTTCCTTTCTGCTTAATGTGAATCTTTCTGTTGCTGAATGTATGTGATGTATTCTATATTTGTGGCATTGTGATCGTGTAAGTGTATTGAGTGCTTCTAGGTCTGTGTTATTATTATTATTATTATTATTATTATTATTATTACTACTGTTATCATTATCATTCTTTCCTTTCTCAGATGTTATGTCTGGTTGAAAATGGAAAGTGACGCGGACCTGGATCAAGCGTGATGTCCTTTTAACTGTACGGTATATGTTACATTGCATTTAGGAACTTTTGGAAAATTGAACATGTATCAAAAATTACAGATTTCTGTAGTTGAAATGAAATGTCGTGTGATGAGGGCCTCCCGTTGGGTAGACCGTTCGCCTGGTACAAGTCTTTCAATTTGACGCCACTTCGGCGACTTACGCGTCGATGGGAATGAAATGATGATGATCAGAACAACACAACACCCAGTCCCTGAGCGGAGAAAATCTCTGACCCAGCCGGGAATCGAACCCGGGCCCTTTGGATTGACAGTCTGTCGCGCCGACCACTCAGCTACCAGGGCGGACATTTCTGTAGTTGTATGTATACGTTTGGATGTAGCTGTATTGCGTTGATGTACTGGTGGATATTGCGTGGTACGACTCCTGTAGTTGATAGTATAATTGGTATAATGTCAACTTTATCCTGATGCCACATGTCCTTGACTTCCTCAGCCAGTTGGATGTATTTTTCAATTTTTTCTCCTGTTATCTTCTGTATATTTGTTGTATTGGGTATGGATATTTCGATTAGTTGTGTTAATTTCTTCTTTTTATTGGTGAGTCTGTCAGGTTTGTTATGTGGTGTTGTTTTATCTGTTATAATGGTTCTCTTCCAGTATAATTTGTATTCATCATTCTCCAGTACATTTTGTGGTGCATACTTCAATGTGGGAATGTGTAGTTTTATTAGTTTATGCTGTATGGCAAGTTGTTGATGTATTATTTTTGCTACATTGTCATGTCTTCTGGGGTATTCTGTATTTGCTAGTATAGTACATCCACTTGTGATGTGATCTACTGTTTCTATTTGTTGTTTGCAAAGTCTGCATTTACCTGTTGTGGTACTGGGATCTTTAATAACATGCTTGCTGTAATATCTGGTGTTTATTGTTTGATCCTGTATTGCAATCATGAATCCTTCTGTCTCACTGTATATATTGCCTTTTCTTAGCCATGTGTTGGATGCGTCTTGATCAATGTATGGCTGTGTTAGATGATACGGGTGTTTGCCATGTAGTGTTTTCTTTTTCCAATTTACTTTCTTCGTATCTGTTGATGTTATGTGATCTAAAGGGTTGTAGAAGTGGTTATGAAATTGCAATGGTGTAGCCGATGTATTTATATGAGTGATTGCTTTGTGTATTTTGCTAGTTTCTGCTCGTTCTATAAAGAATTTTCTTAAATCGTCTACCTGTCCATAATGTAGGTTTTTTTATGTCGATAAATCACCTTCCTCCTTCCTTTCTGCTTAATGTGAATCTTTCTGTTGCTGAATGTATGTGACGTTTTCTATATTTGTGGCATTGTGATCGTGTAAGTGTATTGAGTGCTTCTAGGTCTGTGTTACTCCATTTCACTACTCCAAATGAGTAGGTCAACATTGGTATAGCATAAGTATTTATAGCTTTTGTCTTGTTTCTTGCTGTCAATTCTGTTTTCAGTATTTTTGTTAGTCTTTGTCTATATTTTTCTTTTACTTCTTCTTTAATATTTGTATTATCTATTCCTATTTTTGCCTGTATCCTAGATATTTATAGGCATCTGTTTTTTCCATCGCTTCTATGCAGTCGCTGTGGTTATCCAATATGTAATCTTCTTGTTTAGTGTGTTTTCCCTTGACTATGCTATTTTTCTTACATTTGTCTGTTCCAAAAGCCATATTTATATCATTGCTGAATACTTCTGTTATCTTTAGTAATTGGTTGAGTTGTTGATTTGTTGCTGCCAGTAGTTTTAGGTCATCCATGTATAGTAAATGTGTGATTTTGTGTTGGTATGTTCCAGTAATATTATATCCATAATTTGTATTATTTAGCATGTTGGATAGTGGGTTCAGAGCAAGGCAGAACCAGAAAGACTTAATGAGTCTCCTGGGTATATTCCACACTTAATCTGTATTGGCTGTGATGTGATATTATTTGAATTTGTTTGGATATTAAGTGTGGTTTTCCAATTTTTCATTACTATGTTTAGGAACTGTATCAATGTAGGATCTACTTTGTATATTTCCAATATTTGTAGTAACCATGAGTGGGGTACACTATCAAAAGCTTTTTGGTAATCAATATATGCGTAGTGTAGTGACCTTTGTTTAGTTTTAGCTTGATATGTCACCTCTGCATCTATTATCAGTTGCTCTTTACATCCTCATGCTCCTTTGCAGCAACCTTTTTGGTCTTCATTTATAATGTTGTTCTGTGTTGTATGTGTCATTAATTTCTGTGTAATGACTGAAGTTAATATTTTGTATATTGTTGGTAGGCATGTTATAGGGCGATATTTTGCTGGGTTTGCTGTGTATGCTTGATCTTTAGGTTTCAGATATGTTATTCCTTGTGTAAGTGTATCAGGGACTGTGTATGGGTCTACAATGTAACTGTTAAATAATTTATATCTAAAAACAAAGATGATGTGACTTACCAAATGAAAGTGCTCGCAGGTCGACAGACACACAAACGAACACAAACATACACACAAAATTCAAGCTTTTGCAACAAACTGTTGCCTCATCAGGAAAGAGGGAAGGAGGGGAAAGACGAAAGGATGTGGGTTTTAAGGGAGAGGGTAAGGAGTCATTCCAATCCCGGGAGCGGAAAGACTTACCTTAGGGAGAAAAAAGGACGGGTATACACTCGCACACACACACATATCCATCCACACATATACAGACACAAGCAGACATATTTAAAGACAAAGAGTTTCTCCTCCTTCCCTCTTTCCTGATGAGGCAACAGTTTGTTGCGAAAGCTTGAATTTTGTGTGTATGTTTGTGTTCGTTTGTGTGTCTGTCGACCTGCCAGCACTTTCATTTGGTAAGTCACATCATCTTTGTTTTTAGATATATTTTTCCTACGTGGAATGTTTCCCTCTATTATAACCATATCATTAATTTGAACCCAACAATTACGTTTGTTAAATAATTTAGTTAGATGTGAATGTGTTGAGGTGACTTCTTTAACCAGAAATTTGCTATTTTATCTTTTCCAGGGGCTTTCCAATTGTGCGTAGAATTAATTGATCGGGTGACGTGATGTTGCAAAATTATCACTTCAGGCATTTGTGATATCATCTTGTAACTGTTTGTTTCTGCTTGCATCCACCGTGCATGTCTGTTATGTTGTACCGGGTTTGACCATATGTTGCTCCTGAAGTGTTCATGTCTGTTATGTTTAGTGGATTGTCTATTTTAATGTGTGTTTTATCTATTGTCTGGTAAAATTTCTTTTGGTTTGTGTAGAATGTTTGGTTTTGTTTCCTTCTATTTTCACTTTTTTTGTATCTTCTAAGTCATTTGGCCAATGCTTGTAATTTCTGCTTCTTTTCATCTAATTGCTCTATCGCTTCTTGTTGTGAGATTTTACCTAACCTTTTTTGTTTTTTGTCTGATATTTCATTTCTTATAAATTGTGTTAGCTGTCCGATGTCTTTTCTCAGTTTATCTATTCTGATCTGTAGCCTGTGTCGCCATGCTGGTTTTGTGGGTTTCTTCTGTGTGTTGGCTGGTTCTGATCTCTGCCTAGTGTGTATATTTAGTGTAGTGAGTGCTCCTATATAAACCAGTAGTTGTAACTCTTCCATAGTTGTATATTTATTTATTTTGTTATATCTAAAAACATGTCTGCCCAAACTCTTTACCTTTACACATGTCTGCTTGTTTCTGTATATGTGCAGATGGATAGGTGTGAGTGTGTGCGAGTGCATACCTGTCCCTTTTTCCCCCTAAGGTAAGTCTTTCCGCTCCCGGGATTGGAATGACTCCTTACCCTCTCCCTTAAAACCCACATCCTTTCGTCTTTCCCTATCCTTCCCTTCTTCCTGACGAAGCAACCGTGGGTTGCGAAAGCTTGAATTTTGTGTGTGTGTTTGTTAGTGTCTCTATCAACATACCAACACTTTCGTTTGGTAAGTTACATCATCTTTGTTTTTAGATATATTTTTCCCACGTGGAATGTTTCCCTCTATTATATTTAGTTTGTTATGTATGATTGTGTTGATAGTTGTTATTGTTGTTTCGACTTGTAGGTTATTTGGTGGTCTATACAAGAATGGTCTAATGTCTGTATTTGCGTCTTTGCATTCTATATATGTCAGCTGAAATTTTTCTTCTATGTCTAACATGTGTGTCACTTTGTGTTCTATTTGTGCTTGTTCTGGTGGCTGCCTTAAGATTTCGTTTTCCTCTGATTGTTTAATTGATGCGTATTGTTCTTTGTTTGTTTGCTCTGGGATGTTTGAGTCCATTACTGTGTTTTCTTCTTCTTCTGATTGCACATTATTTTGTTCCAGTATTTGTTGTACTTGTTGTTTAATGTTTTCTAATTCTGACTGGGGTATCCTGTTATTTTTGATTATTACACAGATCTGATCAGCTAGTCGTTGTTCTGTTAAAAATTTTAATTCTGGGTATCTGGTAATAAATGTTGTGTATACTTGAGATCCGTATCAAGTTGTGTTGGTTCCTAAGTTTGTTGCTTGGTAATAACAGAACATGAGGTGTAGGTTAACTTCATCTGACCATCTCATCCTCTGTCTTTGTTTTCCTTCTAGAGTGGTTGCAGGAAGCATATCCTGCAAAACACCTCAATTTGGATTTAAATCATTTTCCGTGTGGCTAGCAGTGTCATTACCATTGTGGACGGGCATACGGTTCAAGTGTCGCTCCCAACCATGACAGTGCTTGCCCTGAACCAACTAATAACACTAAAAGGGGAGTTAGCCCTATTAGTGATTTGTTCTTTTCGTCCCCTTTTACGACTGGCAGAACATACCGTGGGCCTATTCTTTTCCCGGTCCTCCACAGGGTTCATCATTATCATTATTATTACTATTACCATTATTATAAATACTAATTATTTTATTTCATTCTCATTATTGAGCTGTTACTTTTTCCTGCTTTAAAGAAAGAAAATAAAAGAAAAACTCTTTCCTCAAGTGTCTTGAGTACTTCAGCCATTTTTTCAACTGACATTGTCAACCTAGTCTACAATCTACATCGATACCATCAAACTACACTTCATCCAGTATATGCTGATATTAGACATACTAAAATCCCCACGGAAAGATATTACCAAATAAGAAATTAGATTCAGCATCATAACAGAAGTTAGAGTCCACATTTACAAAAATATGATTGGGAATAAACTTGGTGCAAACCTCCATGTTACATAGGAGTCAATCATATTACACGTTATTAAGTACTGCTCGTAGAAGTAAATAATGTTTGAGGATGTGTCACTGAAGGCATTAAATTTGTCTTAAAGTAAAGAAACAAACACAAAAATCTGTGTTACCCAGTCCCAACCATCATGCACACTGGGAAAAGCCGCTTTGACGTAGTAAGGCGGAATCGAGAACAGAATAGTGGAAACTAGACAGATGCTGGTGTGGCAACATCAGCGGTTACTAAGCAGCCTGAAATACAGCTACACAATTGCTGTGTTTGGTTTGAATTCCATTCTGAATGTTTTTTTTTTCTTTTAGTTACTGAATTAGTTTCATTGGCAAACTACACAAAATAAGAGCAGCAAAAAGAGCATAGTTCTTATTAAGCAAATTCAATAGACATAACGTAATTTATTCAACATTAATGTACCCTGCAAAGGTAATAGACTTCATTGACCATCTTGCAGATAAACTTATGTAAAAATGATGCCTCTAATCTCTTGCACTACACTAGAGGCAAATAAAAATTGTACACATGTCAAAATTGTCCAAATTCAAGTCATTAATATACGTGCAGTATAATGCCCACATTTTTTCTCACTGTTCGCACAACCCACAGCAAATGTCATTACTAAATTTTAGAGTTCTGCTCCAACTAATAATTTCTATCCAAGCTTAAGCAACTAATTTTGTATTTGAAAACAACATTTTTTTTATGTTAGACCTCGGAACTCCAAAATATATTAAAGAAGTTCTCTGTATGAAGCTTGTTGCCTCTAATTACAAATTAAACTGTTTCAAAACACCACCTTCAGATGAATCAAAATAATGGAAAATCGTGACTTATTGACTTAGATACTTCTGGGGACAGTTCCAGAAATTGTAAAACTTTGTACCTTTAATAGACAACTGGCTCCATATAAGCAGTTTGTAAACAGGCTGATCATACCTGGCTGTTATTGCTCAAACCACACGTAAGGTTCACTCTAAGGGTGGGAATCAACACGTTTCAACATACATATTCCATTTGTGATACAAACATGAAAGTGAAATAGATATCTACTTTCACATTTGTACGCTTTAAAGCACACTGTCAAGGTTGAACAGAATAAGGCATAATGTGGACACACCTTAACTGCCTACGAGTTGTGCAACAAATGGTTAATTTTCCACCACCTCCAAAGCAGTTGTGTCACCTCACATTTGTAGTGTGGATTCAGGGCAGGTTTTCTTTCCTTCTCTTTTCGTGGCTTCCTAGCTACTAAAGAATAATAATTTAATTCTGATCTGCAAACCACCCTTGCAGCTGTGAAGGTGTTACAGAGTAAGGAAGTTACAGTTTAATATCCCATTGACAATGTCATTTTTTTTTAATCATCAGTCTTCTGACTTGTTTGATGCAGCCCACAATAAATTTCTCTCTTGTGCCAACCTTTTCATCTCAGAGTAGCCTAATCCTCAAATATTTGCTGAACATATTTCAATCTCTGTCTTCCTCTACAATTTTTACCTTCTACAGCTCCCTCTAGTACCATGGAAGTTATTCCCTGATGTCTAAGCAGATGTCCTATCATCCTGTCCATTCCTCTTGTCAGTGTTTCCCATATTTCCCTGCCGATACTGCAGAGAACCTCCTCATACCTTACCTTATCAATCCACCTAAATTTCAACATTCTTCTGTAGCACTACATCCAAATTGCTTTGATTCTCTTCTTTTATGGTTTTTCCACAATCCCCATTTCACTACCATGCAACAATGAGTTAAAAACATACTTTCTCAGAAATTTCTTTGTCAAATTAAGGCCTATTGTAGCGTTTCGAGAATTTCTGTGAAAATTCTAGAACCACTCCGCATTCTACCGTCTCGAACACATGATATTATAGATGTGAGAGTGGGATGATAGAAACCTACCTACTGCACGTCACGTTTGTGTGTGCAGGTTTGAAGTTTGGCATGAGAAGACTGTAGACACAGCTGTCGAACAGCACCAACAAGTACTTGTCGGTCGGTCCATGGAAGTCGTAGTGAAAGAGCAAGGAAGAACTATGGAACTTCTGGGTTATTCTGTGCTAATTGCATCAGTGACCATTGTTATAAATAACACGAACATTTGAGATTCTGAATTCTGAAAAAACTCTTATCTTGGACTTGCTGGAGGCAAGACGTATTTTACAATTTGTTTGTAATAGAGTTATGGTTGTTAAGCCAACTCTTTTCTAAAATGTACTTAAATGTGTTTGTAATGTGAGACGATACGATTTACTTACAAGAAGTTAAATGTTTATGTGCGATGTGTGAATTTTGTTCTTATGAAGCTCAAATATACCAATAGCTATTGAAAAGTACTCTTCGAGTACCGAATTATTTCGCAAGTGATGAGAGAGTCTTTAAGGTTCCTGTAACTAGCATCATTCTTCGGGGAAGAAGTTTACAGAGATTTCAGAAGCCGGCTATCCAGAGGAGAAGATCGGCTGTATACACCAAGTAAGTTGACTAGTATAAGGGAAGTGGGAAGTTTTTCCATACAATTCACACACTCTCAGTCACCAAAAACATTAGACTATGTATGATACTAATAGACTTTTCTTGACCAAGATTGCACTTTTTGCCTTGCTCCATCCATCATGGGTTATTTTGCTGCCTAAATAACAGAATATCTTAACATCATCTACTTCATGATCCCCAATTCTGATAAGTTTTCTGCGGTTCTCATTTCTGCTACTGCTCATTAGGTCATTACACATGGAATATAGGTCCAGAACGGACAAGGATGAAGAAGTGTTTTATAAGAGGACTAACTGATTTTGGGAAAAAGACAGAAAAACCATTTCTGAATGGCGATATGGAATCTGAACCACACTCACGGAAAAAAATGTAAATCCAGTGCATCAGCCACTGCATCAACTCAGTTGTGTGTTCTGGAGACTGGTCCTGGTTGAAGCACATCACTCTCTTAGAATACAGTCACTGAGCTGATGGTACCCTAACATAACTTTTAATATGAGTATACCGAACAGTATCAAACTGAGCACACATTCTGCGAAGCATTCCAAAATCACAGGAAATAATTCAGTTCAAATCCACCACAAATGATGGTTAGTGTATCATGAGTCACAGAGAGATTTAGGGTTAAAACAGATACCTTGTAACCTGTATATATAATCCAGACGTTCATGCTCGAGGAAAACATTGTCTCCTCATTTGTTTCACACTTTACTTTTGTCACTGTTATCACAGAGCATGACTTTGATATTTATTCTGTAACTCAGCTTCTGGAAGAAGTCATTGAACTGCAACCACAAACCTATGCAACAATATGTGAGAAGTGAAGATAACATCTCACAGAATGGTGCACACGCATGTAAATACACCATGTGCACCCATATACCTACATTGTGCCTGCTGAATACACAATGCTGGGACAGCAGTTTGGCAGGTGTCGAGCTGAGTGGGTATGGCAAAACAAGGACTATTTCTTCAGTTAGCATGAAAGTTTTTGTCTTCTTGGAATATGGCTAAGATGTTTACGGGATCATTTTTTCATAAGTTTACCTCCTTCAGGTGTTTATTGTAATCCGAAAATCTTATATCTTACATTTCATTTGTTTCAGATCTATTCGGGACTGACTGATCATGTTTTGTAGCCTTAAATGAAGAATGCAACAATTGATGTCTGTGTAAAGAACCTTCAGCTTCTAGTCACTAGTCACTGTGTACAGCACAAACAAAAATTCACATTAACTATACTAATATTAAGGGAGGAATGGGGGGGGAGGGAGGGGAAGAGTACACACTACATGTTTATATAGCCCTCACCTGCTGTTTTTGAAACAATACATAAATACAAGTGATACAGCAATAATGGCAACATACAAGGAAATGTGGTATATTATTGGCCAAAAAAGAATATGTCCTTAACATCATTAACTTTAATCCACGGGCACAAATTCACATCCCTGGATATAGCTCTGAGATCATGAGCTAAGTGTTACGCAATTTGCTAATGTTCCTGAATTTATCATACTCTGGTACATCCATTTTGGTGAGCACACTGATCCAGTTATTAAAAGAACACACTGAAAAGTCCTTGAAAACTACCTATATGAAACAACGGGTCAAGTGAGAGTGGGAGATATGCCACAAAACTTGAAAAACCAAAGAGTGCAGTCCTGTTGTCTGATGTGAACTAGAATGACATGGAATAGCTTCTGCATTTTCTGCAGCAGATTCTCTAAGTATGGAAATCCATCCTCATCAGCATTTTGAGTACGAGGAGAAGCTACACCACTTACTGATGTCCAGTATGTCAGTGACAGAATTATCCCTGTAGTATGGTCACAGAATGTTACAAAATTTTATCATAGGACAAGGATATGTTGTCATTTAATTTTTGCTTTTACACATCTCTTCTTTTATACACGTTATAAATTAGCTGTTATTTTGCCACACTTTGTAATGTACAAAATAGGATATCTTATTATTTTGGTAATTGAAGTGGTGTTTCTGGTACCTTTTCTATACAATATTTCAGAGAAACATGGATGCTTTCGTATTAGAGAATGCTGAAAGTGGTTGTAAAAAATGTACCATAACCCAGACAAATGTAAAAGAGGAAATAGTGGACCGAAATATGTGATTTTTTTAAAAACAGTAGCAGCTTTTAGCAAGAACCTGGATGTGACTGCAAAAACAAATTGGACCGTTATACCATCAACTAGTGCAGATATTCAGTGCTAGATGAAGATTTTAAAAATACATTATTTTGTGAGTTTTTCTGACTGCAAGAGAACAATGGTCAAAATGTATACCTTAATGGTCTTATTGAGTGTAATGATTGCAGTCAGGGGTATGCAAAAAATGTAATGATGTGGTGAATATAAGAAAGAACTTATTTGCTTATGATGTGACATTAACTATTAATACAAAGCTTCGAGTACATATGAAAGCTCTTTATGACATATGTGCAGTTCCGTAGAACAGGGTGTCAACTGTCAAACATATATAGTAACGAAGTTGCCAATGAACTTAGTACAAAACATCTTGTCATGCCGCACACGAGTAGACGTGGAAAACATAGCAGCGTTAAGCATAAAATTAGCAGTGCCTCACTGTATAATGTTAGAGACCATATCAAAAAGTTTCGGAAATGCAGAAGTCATTATTCACAGAAAGACAGGACATGTAAGCTGTACATTGTGACCGTGGCCACTATAGCTGAAATGCAATAAACATACAAAAAATAATGCCAAGATTCAGGAGTTTTATCCATAAAATATGAAACATAAGCCAATATGTGGTTGAGAGGATATTGCCTCAACAGAATCATCAGACAACCCAGCGATCGAGATTTTCAGGCAACAGGAAAACAAAAGATTCTGAAAGTCAGATCATATTTACACAACTGCCCAGTGGTACAAAGTTGTAGAAAACGCCTGAGTCAAAGACCTGTTTAAGATCATCCAGGATGGAACGTAACAATACTATGAAATGAATAGTTGCTATTCACCATATAGCAGAGACGCTGAGTCGCAGATAGGCACACACACACACACACACACTGGCTGCAGTCTCTGGCTCCACACAGCAATCTGTGCCTCAAATCTCAGTTTAAAACACAGTGGTCCCAGACACCCACCTCACACCATACAATACTGAAAAGTCATCTCATGAGTTAAATGATTAACTTATACATAGAAGTTAGCAGGAACAACATGCGCAGAAAATTACACTGTTCCAACATAAGACAATTTGTGCATTTGTACCCCATACCATTGACTGTCAAAATCAAGAAACAGTTATTAACTTGCAGGGCCACAAATCATTTAATACAATTTTTCGGATTGTACAAGATTTACATGCCAAGAGTTCTAACAACACTGCATGATTGGTTGGTTGCCTACCAATTCGATTATGTAACTGAATTTACAGCTGCAATATTAATACTTGAATTATCAGCTGTATTGTACCATACATAAGGCAGTGTTTATCCGTCTAATGGCACAACATTATTATTTAATATTACTCCACGTGGGTGGAACTTATTTTAATTCTGGATACACGTTATTAATTATTATTTTGCTTAAAACGTCGTTAAAAACAAACTGCCTACCATTTACTGTAAGTCAAAAACACGTTATTTAAGAATACTTCCAACTGACACATGTCGTTTCGCCCATGGATGCAACAGAAATAGGGTACTGCCTATCATAAAATTTGGTCTCACTTTTTCATTTTGGGTGCGGTTGAGTAATTTTAAATGTAGTAACTACTATGTACACTATGCAGGTAACTGGAGTTACCACCCAATTACACATTCGGAAGAAAAGCACCTTACTCCAATCGACTTAAATAGTTCATCCAACATTCAAGGCATGTGTTACGATATACATTATAGAAAACATACTAATTATGTTAGTTGTGTGGGAAACACTTCGTACCATACATAACATATACATTTTTCTTTCAGATCCTCCAGTACTTTCTTCGTTTCCGTCCAGTCACAACGATCTGTCAACATATTTCACAATGAAACAAATAAATCAAATAATAACAAACACACTTCTTCCTTGTGTACACAATTTTCCCGCGCAAATATAATTCCAGAGACTTTAGAAGAAAGAGGTTTGCAGCTACAGCTGAGGGTTTTTTTTGTTCTAACACACTGTTTAGCTACCATACTTTTTTAAAAAAGTAACAAATATAGCAAAGTAACATTTAACCGACGCAGATGAAACGTTCGTGACACATTTTCAATTGGGGCGCAAGATATAACAGACAGCAAATCACTTGCTTGTATGAAAATAAGTAATTTAGCTCTTCAAGTAAGATCGATGGCCATCATTTCTTTTAAATTTTTATATGTTCTTGAGCAAATAACTTGGCTACGTAATTCTGGTTGGATCTCCAACAACTGGGATAGTAGTATAGTACAGAGTGGTTGGCAGGGAACAAGTCTCGAATGCACCTTTAAAAATTCGAGTTCGCCTTTTCTTTGCACTTGCGCTGAAACAGAATGTGATTTCAGTCACTAACTGTGACGTCATCAAACTGATAGTGGGGTGTCTCCGATAAACCGAATATATGTTGGTGGGCGGGGAAAGATCCATGACAGAGATGCAGTCTCACAATGGGCGACATTACTTTCATAAAGTACTTGGACTTTAAAAGCCATTCTGTCTTGATGTGGATAGGTGTATAACTGCATATCTGTTCCTCCTTGTTTTTTTCCACACCCATTCTTCCTTCCTCGAAATAATCGCCTGTCGTTTTATATGCAGGAGGTAGTCTGTGTATTCGATGTGTACACTGATCAGTCAGAACATTATGACCACTGACCTACTATTGATATAAATCCGTCCAGTAGATAGCAGTGTCACCTGGCGAGGAATGACTGCTAGCCAGATACATGCATGACGCATGTAGTATCAGTGAATATGCTGTCCGTGTGTAGAATGGGGAAGGCACGCGATTTATCTGAATTTGACCGATGTCAGATTATGATGGTCCAGACCTCCTGGATGTTCGAGGAGTGTTGCGGGGAAGTCTGTGTATTCGAGGTTTACACTGATCAGTCAGAGCATTATAACCATTGACCTACTATCGATATAAATCCGTCCAGTAGGTAGCAGTGTCACCTGGCAAGGAATGACTGATAGCCAGATACATGCATGGTGCATATAGTATCAGTGAGCATGCTGTACGTGTGTAGAATGGGGAAGGCACGTGATTTATCTGAGTTTGACCAATGTCAGATTATGATGGTCAAGACCTCTTGGATGTTCGAGGAGGGTTGTGGGGAATGTCAACACATGGCAAAACCAAGGTGAAAAACAATATCCAGACATCGCGCAGTTGGGTGACCATCCCTCATTACAGATATTGGACACTGTAGGCTGAGCAGACTGGCAAAACAGGACAGGAGGCGAACTGTGACGAAACTAACATCAGACTTTTATGCTGGGCAGAATACAAGTGTGTCTGAACACGCATTGCATGAAACACTCCTAAAGATGGGCCTCCACAGATGATGACCCATGAATGTGCCAATGTTAACACAAAGACATCAGCAATTATGACGGAAAAGGGCACGTGACCATCGGCACTGGACGTTGACGCAGTGGCCAAGCGTTGCATGGTCTGATGAATCCCGATATCTTCTTCATCATGCCAATGGGAGAGCACGAATCCGTCGTCTTCCAGGGGAACAGCTCCTTGACACCTGTACTGCGGGATGGAGACAATCTGGCAGCTGCTCCAGTACGCTCTGATGTATATTCACATGGGTACCATTGGCTCCAGTGGAGCTCTTGCCAAGGCGTATCATGCACTGGTTGCAGACCACATAAAGCCCTTCACGACGAGCATGTTTCCCAACGGCAGTGGCATTTTTAAACAAGATAATGCACCATGTTACAAGGCCAGGAGTATGATAGCATGGTTACAGGAACATAGTGTCGAGTTCCAATTGAGGAGCTGGCCCTCCAGCCCCCCAGATCTGAACACAATCGAACCCATCTGGGATCTCCCCAGAATTTATGGGAATTAGGTGACTTGTATGTGCAGATGTGGGCTCCCTCCAGTGACCTACCAAGGCCTCATTGCTTCCACGCCATAATGCATCGCCGCTGTTATCCATGCCAAAGGCGGACATACTGGATATTAGGTAGGTGTTCATAATTTTCTTATTGATCAGTGTATGCCCACAGGTCTTCCGCTGCTACCTGCACCTCTCCCTGCAAGAAACACAGTTTCTTCTCTATGAACGATACACATACTGGAAACACCTACAAACGAAAATTTACCACACTGGATTCATTCCATTGCTCCTATATCACTCTCACAGCTCTTTTCAGTTTATTCTCGTAACATATGTTGAGTGTTCCAGTAATGGAAACTAATACGGGCAGCTTTAGCCTATGTCATACCAGTGTGGAAGTGGGCAGAATATAATCTAGTATATACATATGGCTCAAAAATGAATATGGAACCTCATATGGGATATGCTTTCTTTTGGTCACAAACTTCGCAAGTAAGGAAGTTTCAACTACCAGGCCATGCTTCCATATTTCTCGTTGAAACACTTGCTGTTCTGCAGATGGTATGATACACAAGAGCTCTCTCAAAATTCCCAAAGAAGTAATAACCACTGACTTGCAAACCATAGAATTTGTTTGATAAAGGGTCTTTCCAAGGAGGTTCTAATAGTTCCTTTAATTTTTTATTGGTCCTTGATTATTCCGCATACTATTCCATGTAAGCAACTCATAATTACTGCACATACAATTGGGAGAAGCCCTAAAGGTCGATACGTGCAAATAGTAGCCCCAATATGTCCACTTACACGTCCTGCATGTTTATATGGTGAAAGATCTATGTAAGCCTGATCCTGTTTTGTATTCATTAGACTTTGTTGCATGCCTTAATAATGACATTGTGCAATGTTTCCGAATATTTGACGAGGGCAATTATTTGCTGGAACGTTTTGTACATTCCGTAACCCACATGCCTAACACCATCTAATATCGGCCCATCTAAATGTGCTTGAATCAGGTGAAATGCTTCATTGGCAAATAAATAATAATTACAATCCTGCAACCAAGACTGTTTGTTTCTTTATCATAAATTACACGGTCACTCATTTGAGACTTTCAGTGTGGCATAGTTAGTACGCAAAACGCGTCATTTATGAATAAATAATAATTAAAACCCTGCAACCAAGGCTGTTTGTTTCTTCATCATAAATCAGAAGGTCGCTCATCGCAGACATTCAGAGAACCACGCTACGGAACAGTAGGTAACGTGATGGAGGGCTCACTTCCAACTGCACCTGACTTTTTTTTCACTTTCGTATTTTCTAAAATGTTGTGGAATTTGTTACGAAATTAATAGAAATAATTTCACTAATATTTGATGTTATGTAAACATAAATGCACTCTCTGTCAGCAGTGAGTTTGCCAACTCTGATGAACTTTTATAAGGTGTTTTTCTTACCGTCCATACTGCCTTATTATATGTTCATGGATTTTGTAGTTTTTATTTGTGTGTACCACAGACACAACAACATGATTAGCAGACGGACAACGGAGGAGATGTGCGTTTTAATAGAGCTAACGTAGGAATTTTACGTGTGTCCATTTTCGTGAACGAACTATATGGTTTCCGAGAGAAATAAAACCGAAACAGTCACTGGAGAGCACTGTGAGCGAAAAACCACGTTAACCAGGTCATCCTGTATACTGACAGTGCTGTATCTTGTGACGTTGGACATCCTAACTGTGTGCATGTCAACGTCAGCTGCGCCATCCCAAGTGATGATGGCTTTAGCACAGTATCACAGAGATAGAGTATACACATCTCTTTGCCCAGTACCAAACAGCGAAAGTGAATTTATGAGATACTATCCTTCATACAAACAGAGGGAGTATGGTATCGGAATTGAGGAACATAAAGGGTCTATACAAGGCCGATATGCTGGAGGGCAGTGGTTAAGGAAATGGAAGAGGACGTAGATGAAGATGAAATGGGAGGTAAGATACTGCGTGACCAATTTGACAGAGCACTGAAAGACCTGAGTCGAAACAAGGTCCAGGGAATAGACAACATTCTATTAAAACTATTGATAGCCATGGGAGAGCCAGACCTGACAAAGCTGTACCGTCTGGTGAGCAAGATGTATGGAAAATGGAAATGAAGTCCCATGCTTCTTGACAGAGTGTAGGAGAACGATGCAGGAGACCCGCACCGACGTACTAGGCAAGGTCCTAATAGAGGTGGTTTACCGTTGCCTTCTTCCGACCGTAATGGGGATGAATGATGATCATGATGAAGACGACACAACAACACCCAGTCATCTCCAGGCAGGTGGAAATCCCTAACCCTGCCGAAAATCGAACCCGGGACCCCGAGCTCTGGAAGCGAGAATGCTACCACGAGACAACGATCTGCAGATCAAGATGCATGAGACAGTCGAAATACTCTTAGACTTCAAGACGAATATACCAATACCGAACCCAAAGAAAGCAGATGTTGACAGGTGTGAAAATTACCGAACTATCAGTTTAATAAATCACAGCTGCAAAATACTAACACGAACTTTACAGACGAATGGAAACCTGATAGAGGCCGACCTTGGGGAAGATCAGTTTGGATTTCGTAGAAATGTTGGAACACATGAGCCAATACTGACCCTACAACTTATCTTAGAAGCTAGATTAAGGAAAGGCAAACCTACGTTTCTAGCATTAGTAGACTTAGAGAAAGCTTTTGACAATGTCGACTGGAATACTCTCTTTCAAATTCTGAAAGTGGCAGGGGTAGAACACAGGGAGCTAAAGGCTATTTATAATTTGTACAGAAACCAGATGGCAGTTATAAGAATTGAGGGGCATGAAAGAGAAGGAGTGGTTGGGAAAGGAGTGAGACAGGGTTGTAGCCTATCCCCTATGTTATTCAATCTGTATATTGAGCAAGCAGTAAAGGAAAGAAAAAGACAACTTTGGAGAAGAAATTCAATCCATGGAGAAGAAATAAAATATTTGAGGTTTGTTAATAACGTTGTAATTCTGTCAGAGACCAAGGGACCTGGAGGAGCAGTTGAATGGAATGGACAGTGTCTTGAAAGAAGGATATAAGATGAACATCAACAAAAGCAAAACGAGGATAATGGCATGTAGTAAAATTAAATCAGGTGATGCTGAGGGAATTAGATTAGGACATGAGATACTTAAAGTAGTAAAGGAGTTTTCCTATTTGGGGAGCAAAATAATTGATGATGGTCGAAGTAGAGAGGACATAAAATGTAGACTGACAATGGCAAGGGAAGCGTTTCTGAAGAAGAGAGATTTGCTAACATCGAGTATAGATTTAAGTATCAGAAAGTCTTTTCTGAAAGTATTTGTATGGAGTGTAGCCATATATGGAACAGAAACATGGACGATAAATAGTTCACACAAGAAGAGATTAAAAGCTTTCGAAATGTGGTGCCACAGATGAATGCTGAAGATTAGATGGATAGATCATGTTACTAATGAGGAAGTACTGAACGGAGTTGGAGAGAAGAGGAATTTGTGGCACAACCTCACTAGAAGAAGGGATCGGTTGGTAGGACATGTTCTGAGGCATCAAGGGATCGCCAATTTAGTAATGGAGGGCAGCGTGGAGGGTACAAATCGTAGAGGAAGACTAAGAGATGCATACTCTAAGCGGGTTCAGAAGGATGTAGGTTGCAGTAGTTACTTCGAGATGAAGAAGCTTGCACAGGATAGGGTAGCATTGAGAGTTGCGTCAGACCAGGCTCTGGACTGAATACCACAACAACAACAGGTATGTCCATCTGTGCCTCCTCCCTTTGGGTAATTGCCGTCACACGGGAATACAAGCACATGCACAAAAATTAGTGCCAAGATTGCATGCATGGTTGTGTGTTCTCGCATCCATATATTGCCTCATTGCGCAAGTAGCCTGCTATCCAGCCTCCTTTTTTTACTCAGGAGTTGGTTCTGCGTTTGTTGCGATGAAAAAATAACAGAATAAGAAAACACAAAGGCGACTGTGAGTAAAAATGTATCCAATAAATAAAGGTATGAGTAATACAAAGTAACAGCGAAGTTTTGTTTGCAAATTTCAAAAGATCACAAGGAGGTTTTAGATTTCCTGCTGAGGAAACTGCATCAACAATGCAGGCACTGACATTTAGTCAGTTGGAAACTATAATAAAATTTTCTCTGTTTACAAGCCACATTGCTTCCGATAAAACACTTGCACTTTCATTAGCTGTCTCTGTCATAAACATCAAGAGTTAAAATTGCTGACTGGCAGGGCTTGCATCGTGTTCTCTTTATATAGATGCAATAGCAGCGTGTGAGACCTCCCAGAGAGAGCTGAAGTGATGCATGTGTGGAATGCAAGTTGGCCAGCTCATATCAGTTCCGTCCCACTATGGTACTGAGTGACATCAGGTGGTGTGTGTGACCAGCCTCACATATGAAATGGCTGCTTCCGCCTCCCTGCAAGTCCAAAGGCTCCGTCCTTGATTTTGGTCGATGTACAGAGCCCTTCCCATACGCTATTAACCGTATATCCTGGCCTTTGCTGAAACTGTTGCTGTTTATTCTAATTCTGGCCACTTCTTTTATAACAGAACCCCAAAACGATGATGTTTGCAACAAAAAAACGCATCTTTTGAAATTGTATTTTATGTCTGTTTTCTAGGCAATGTTCAGCCAGAGCCAGCTTCTCAAGTTCCCTTTGTTTAATATTTCCAGAATGGTCTGCACAACAATCAGCAACAGTGTAAATAGTTTGTCCTATGTAAATGCTACCATATTCACAGGGGACAGGGCTACTCTGAGATACCTAACTTGCTTTCCACACATGTGTCGCTTCAGCTCTCTCCGCAAGGCCCCTCTTGAGGAGGAAACATACGAAAATATATACAAACAAACACATTAAACTAAATTTATAAGGGAATACAAAGGACTGATCTACCTTACTCATTACGTTGCGGATAATATTATAAAGAACAGTATTTCTCTGCTTCAATAGAGCTGACTTTTCCACTTATTAAAAGGTTACTTAACGAAAACTGCTTCATGAATTTATGTGTAGGATTCAGCTCTTTTCTGTTTTCGTAAAACCTAAATCATTTTTCACTTTCAGATGTATGACCTCACTTGTAGAATAACACCAAATGGAAAAGTTTCGAAGTCGTCGTGTAACATTCGCAATTTCTAACGAAAACAAAGCAAAGTGATAAAAAAAAGATTAAGAAGGCACGAAATCGAGAAATAAATTACTACAATATTAACGAGCGCCTCGAAAATATGCTAACTTGCGATGTTAACAGACGACGCCAGTGTCAAAACTTTCTTCCTGAGAAACCTTGATGGTGATGTGATGTGACGTTGACGGCCAGAGTGAATGTTTCCATTTGAGTTACATTATAGTTTGTTTCAATGTTATGTGGTATCAAGTTCGAAATGGACTTAACATCGTAAATGTGAAGCCGGCGACTTATGCAGTTGTAGGGTGGCGGCTTTGTTGCAGATTAATTTGATGAATATCCAGGAAATAATCTGAAACTTGATACTTGTAACCTAAATTCCACTAGTCCACATTTCAGCTCACCAGGTCTGAAAAAGAAGGTCATACTCGTTGGGATCGAGTAAAGAATGGCGACAAATTATAAAATTCACTTGTTTTAAATAATTACCAGTACTCATAAGATCTGTAGTTTCACACATACACAAGTATTATTATAAATTACTTCAATCTTTAATTTACTACACAACACTCGACACAGTTCAAAGCCTAAATCTTCTCATAATTCCAGTAGACGTGAATTATTACTGCAGAAAAATTGTTTAAGGTACTGTTTTTTTCCCTCCTAAAAATGGCAAATTTCAATACTCCACTCACAACATGGATTTATAACATGTCACACAGCTTAAAAATTATTTTAGACTGAAACGAAAAAGTTTTTCAGATATTGCAGTCCATGTGGAAAGTCTCTTTTAGCAGTTCTACAAACGTGCTATCCGAAAGTTTATCGACATCTGTTGTGACATATGTAGCGGCAGCCGCGGAGCCGAGAGGACAGGCAGCAGCTGCAGCAACAGAACTTGTCTGATAAACAGTAAATTAATTTTGTCTTTGTTTTTTTTCGCATACTTTGGCAAAGAAGTGAACTATAAATGTGTATTTTACTATGTAGACTAGTGGTTAGAAAATTAGAGTAATTTTTGTTTCTTCATAAGTCTTGTGAATATCTTTGGGTAGAGCGGCTATCTACTGTAAGTTTTCCTGTCGCTAGAAACTATGTCACGTCACTAAGTTGTAATTTCGAGGTTGAATATTTATCTCGCGCTGTAACTTTTCGGTAAACAGGATTTCTAATAACAGATATTTGTAAATACATCAACTTCAGTAAAGAGATTTATTTCTGTTCAATAGCTTGTGGTCTCAGAGCGCAGTGAGAAATATGCACAGCAATTCTTAGTATTACTTTATTCTCCTTTGGTACATTTTGTGTGCATTCCACGCTCATTTGTGGCATATGAGACATTATATCTATTTCATACAGAGAACGATATGGCTAGGGACTGTGCTTGTTGTGAGCAGACACAAGGAGAGTTGGCTGCTGTCAGTAAACAGCTGGAAGCTGCATTGGCTACCGTCCACAGGTTTCTGACTAATGCTCAAACGTGTGGTGACGTCGGGGCGCCAGTGAAGACAGGTGCAACACTTTTGGTGCCACTGGAATGCCCTGGTGGCCCAGGCGTCGCTGCAGCTTCAGGTACGCAACATCTCACCCGTCTGTCCTCACTCCAGAGTGGGTGGCACACAGTGGTGGGTTCGCGTGTCACTGCGTGTAAGGCGAAACATGCATATATATGCCTGTAGTACTTTTCATTATGGTGCATTTATTATTTTTAAGCTGTAGACAATCTGATAGTGTATTTATGTTTTTTCTCATTTTTTGCTGCAGATCTGATGATGGTCGTTATAGACCGAAACCTGTAATCTGTTAACCATAGACGTAAATTAAAGGAAACTTATTGTATATACAGGTCACTGGTTTATTCGCAACAATGTCGCAGCTTGTGAATCTTGTATGTCTCTTCAAACTGTTATCAGTTTACTTAATCATATCAAACAAAAAAAAAAAACACTACATGTTATGGGCCTACCATATCCACTGTACCTAGTAAATTCAGTTTACTAAAAATTATGAAACAAAACTAAGGTCATCGATCTATTTGAAACTGGAATTATGCCATTAAATTCGTTACAGTTTGTAGAGTAATTGAAAGGAAAGAATTACAGTACATGGCAATTTGCTATCAAAACATATTTTCGACATGAGAAGCTATGTGAATGCGTCTCAGATAAAATAAAGAACGAGTCAAAAGTGTGTGATGCTAGAACAAAAATAACTGTATCAGTTGAACCAACAATTTACGTGCCCCTGCAGAACACAATAACCGCAAAACAAACTTGGGAGAAATTAAAACAGATATATAGAGACTCTAGACTTTACAGAAGAGCTGGTTTGCTGAGTACTCACCTTACAACTCGACTGGATAACTGTATGTCAGCAGAATAATATGTGTCCAAAATAAATTCCACTTGCATGTACCAATGGCTGGAGACTCTATTAAAGTGATGTTGCAGCAAGAGGTGAAGGATAATAAGCATTATCACTCCATGAATCGTAACGCAGCTCTTCTAGTGAGGAAGAAAAACAGCAGAAATTTTGTAGAGAATTCCTCACAGGGATGGAGATGCTATAACTGTAATAAATATGGTCATATTACAAGAAACTGTAGCAGCAAAACCAGAGGAAGTTGCAAGTCATCAGAAGGGACTTCAAGTTACAAGTCATTCTTCACTGCAACAGGTAAAATTATAAATAATGACTGGTATACTGATTCAGCACATATGTATAAACTCCAATGTGAAATGAATTCATGTAGATCAATATTGACTTCACAAGTGGTAGTGGCAAATAATGAGAATTTTTCCATTGAAGGAACTGGTTACATATACATTAATGCATAAGTTAGAATAAAGTAAACAAATATTAAAGTAACTGTTGTTTTTTATTTGCCAAAATTAAATATGAAGGCAATGGAAAAGGGACATTCCATCACTTTTGATAAACATAGCTGCTGTGTTTACGATATTCAAAGAATCTATCTGCAAAAACAATGTTTGATAATTATTTATACAAATTGGACCAACCACATCATTGTTTCATTAAAACCAATCACTATTAAATGTTGTGAACATGTGGCACATGAGATTAGGACATTTAAGTCCCGACAAAATGGAAGCTTTGCCGAGAGGTATCGTCACTGGGATTGTTATAAGGGAGCTCTTGACTCACTGTGTGTTACATGCATGGGAGGTAAGCAGACAAGATGACCCTTTCAACATTCTGAGTTAAAAGCACTAGGTATCCTTAAATTGATATATTCAGAGTTGTATGGAATAATGGAAACAAGATCAATTGGAGGTGCCAGGTATTTCCTAACTCTAATAGATGGTTATTAGAGGAATATGATTTTCTACACACTGTGTGATAAAAATCAAGTACTGCAAGTCATTAGAAATTTTAAGAAGCTGTTATAAAAACAAAGTGGTTGTAGCATTTGTGTCTTGTGCACAGACAATAGGAATATGTGAACCATGAACCAGTAAACTTCTTACACAATGACAGAATATTTCATCAAACAACAGTACCCTACATGCTGAAACATAACGCAGTACCAGAAAGGTATTATAGAACATCGGTAGAAAAAACCGGATACTTATAATTTCTTGCAGACTTATCAAAATAATAGTGGGGTAAACAGTCTCACCAGCTGCATAGCTCATTAATAGATCACCTACGAAATATTTGAGGGGCATGACACCAGAAGAAGCATTTATCAGAAGAGAACTAAACCCTCAGCATTTAAGAACATTTGGCAGTAAGGCCTTCGCTCATGTACATTAAGCAAGCAGATGTAAACTAGATACGAAAAGCACTGAATGCATACTTGTATCATATTGTGAACAGAGTGAGGCATATTGCCTATTTCAATCCAATCAACAAAAATTAATAAAAGCGAGAGATCTGATTTTAACTTTAGAGTGGCTGCGCATTTGTATGAAGTGCGCAGACTACAAATAACATAGTTTTGTACTGTTCCAGTGTTGCTTTACAACTGTGAGCTCATACCTATTCTTTCATCAGTGCCCGCATCTCGTGGTCGTGCGGTAGCGTTCTCGCTTCCCACGCCCAGGTTCCCGGGTTCGATTCCCGGCGGGGTCAGGGATTTTCTCTGCCTCGTGATGGCTGGGTGTTGTGTGCTGTCCTTAGGTTAGTTAGGTTTAATTAGTTCTAAGTTCTAGGCGACTAATGACCTCAGCAGTTGAGTCGCATAGTGCTCAGAGCCATTTTTTTTTTTTCATCAGTGCTTCAGCCAACTCTGTGCTGAGTTGTGCTGTCATATGTCCCAGTGAGCAGCTGTAATATGAAACAAAATGCATGGTAGCTGAGAAGAAATTTACGATCCATACAAGAAAATGACCCAGATTCTTAGCTACTGGCACAGTCCCAAAACGAGGCAGTTTTATACAGCATAGTTAGCAATATAATAAACAGTTGGCTGTGATATGGTGCAGCTATGGTGTCTGATACTTCAAGTGCGTCGTTACGCTGGAGTAAGGCTTACATGACATTGGAGTATTGTAATGGAAGTTTCTTTTATTATTTTTTAATTAAACAGTTATTTAGCTCATATAATGTAAGTTCATTTTATTGTCGTTTGATTAAACTAAGATTAAACTCTCATGTTGCTCATTTATGTCTACTTTGGTAACATGAAGACAACTATTCTTTAAATGTGTGTTAAAAAAATCGGCTCGTTCGAGGACTAAAGTAAATACTGTTCCGAAGAATTATGATGCAACAGAGTCTAAAAAATTTCAGCAACCGATAATTACTCCCACAGGTAAGCAAGATGAAACAGAAATAGTTGAATCTGAGCCTCTTACAGAATGAGACAATGATGACTCAAGATCTGTTGTATCCAATCAAAGTGGCTCCTATCAAAGCAGCTCAGAAGATTCGATCAAATTCATCAGACGCAAATAAAACCTCTGACTCCTCATAGCAAAGTCAAACACTCAGAAGATTATCGAGAATTCCGAAACGAAAAAGAATGAATGATTACGTGATCTACTACTCTACAGAGACAGAAACAGGAGAAGAAGCTTTACAAAGCAAAAAGTCACATAACTGGGTTCAAGCAATTAAAGAAGAATTGCAATCAATTACTGAAAATCAGATATGGGAAAAGGTAATTTTGCTTTCAGATATATTAAACCAATAGAAACCAAACGGATTTTTAAGACTAAAAGGAACCCCCAAGGATACATATTTGGACACAAAGCAAGGCTTGTAGTTTAAGGATCTACACAGACAAGAGGGTGTAAACTATAAAGAGACATGTGTCCAAGTGATCCACTATAATTAATTAAGATACCTGTTTGGTTTAGCTACTAAACTTGACCTACACATAGATCACTTAGACATTTTTACAGCATTCCTGAAAGGTGAATTGGAAAAGGAAATTTGTGTAAAGATCCCAGAGACAGATTTTAGCACTAGAACTGTTAAGGACATGTGCACTTTGAGGCTTAAAAATCAGTTTGTGGATTAAAATAAGGTAAGCACGACTGGAATGTTAAGCTAAATAAAGCATTCTTAAACTTGAACCTAGGTTCGCAGGAGAGCTTCTGTGAAGTTTGGAAGGTAGCAGACGAGGTACTGGCAGAAGTAAAGCTGTGAGTACAGGGCGTGAGTCGTGCTTCGGTAGCTCAGATGGTAGAGCACTTGCCCGCGAAAGGCAAAGGTCCCGAGTTCGAGTCTCGGTCAGGCACACAGTTTTCATCTGGCAGGAAGTTTCACTTCTTGTGTGTTTCTTCAAATTGTGATCCGTTTAATTAATCATGTTACTGAATATCAAACCAAAAAAAATATAACAACATCACTCAAAGTTTCTGTACACATCCATCCAATGTCTCATGTTCCCTGTTGCAGATTACATCACAATACGTTTCATCACACAGCTTGGCACTGATTAAGATGCACAGCGATGGCGAAAAACTGTGAGTAATTGAGCCATAAGAAATCTTTGTGATACTTTATATACCCTTCGAGTCTATCGGACCTTACCACTAAATGGAACACTCTCCTCTAAGGTGCTAGTGCACCTGACTAAGTGCCCCAAAAGCACTCTAGCTCCATATTATATTATTAATAACGTCTTCTATCGCTATCATATCGTCTCTGTAATTATTCCTGTTGTAAATCTAAATTAGAAAACCACCTCATCTTGGTTTCACTTCTGTATCTTATTAATTATGACTGTTATGATTTTTTAATGGAATCTTGGGTGGTTTCTAACCTCTGAACTGTTTCTTGTATTACTGTTGGATATTTGAAATGTCCGCTAACAGCACTGTAATTTGGTATATCGTCTTCAGTTATTATATTAAATACAGTGCAGTATTTTCTCCATTCTGGCTTATATCTAACTACCCGCTGACAAACCTGACATTTCCCTGGTATTCATTTTGTCAACCTTCTATTAGAAACGAAAAGAAAAACTGAACCATTTCTGTAGTTACGTATGGAAAAAATGATCTCTAAGTATTTATTAAATTACTTTTGAAAATATAAGTACAGTATCTAAATTAAGAAACATGCTGCTAGGCAGTTTCTGTATGCTGTGCACAGCTGCATAACATGTCTACAAGCGATTTTGTAAACGCCTCTGTAGTACTGCCTCTTGGTATCTCTATAGATGGCTTTTGATTTTGCCCATAGACGTTGGCCTTTCACGTTGTAAAGCTGTCAAAAGTGTTGTCAGGTGTCAAGGATTTTCTCAATTTGACTTGGAGGTACGAGTGTCTTAGTAGTAACGATTAAATTTATTAAAACTTTATGCATGATGCGGGAATTTTTCATTCATTTTAGTGTTTATGATGTCATATCTCTTGAACTGTGTGTCGTACAATAATGTATTTGTGTAATTACATTCAGCCACATGTGGTAATACTGTCTGCAAAATGTGTTGCAAATAGAGTTGTGCCAAATATTCACGCATCTAAGTGCTTGTGAAGTCATCTATGTATCATACAATGATTTAATTTCGTAGGTATATTCAGGGGTATATATGGAAATTATTGGCTAAATGTGTTGAGAATAGAGTTAGTAGATAAGAAGTAATAAAATTAAAAGACAAGCATAATGCAGCAGTTTTTCAATTCGTTGTTTATGACATCATATATCCTGAACTATGATAGGTAGGTGGTTCTTCCACCCACAGCGACTGTTTGCTGACAGTAAAGGGTATGTGTACCAAGTTTGGTTAATCACTTGCATGGTTTAGGAGGAGATGTGGAACACTCATCGATCAGTTTCATTTTTGCTGGCATTTTCAAAAACATTAGAAAAGGTTGTGTTCAACCACCTCCTCAAACATCCGACTACAAGTAATATATTGCCCAAGTCACAGTTTCGGTTTCTTAAGGGTTCTTATGTAGAGATGGCTACTTACAGTGAGAATGTACTTAATTAATTGGATAATGAATTAGAGGCTACTGGCATTTTCTGTGATCTGCCAACAGCCTTTGACTGTGTGAATCACAGCATTCTCTTAAGTAAAGTAGAATTTTATGGTGTCACCAGCAGTGCTGCAAAATGGTTTGAGTTATGCCGTGACGACATTGTGTTATATTATATGGCACCACGTATAACGTTTATATATGTCTATGTGTAAGTCGTTGTTGTCGTCTCTTCTTTCCCTCATCAGAGCATGAGAAATGTTTATGTTTGTGTTTACCTATTTGTTGTTGACAACACTCAAACTACATAGCCATGGTACCACCTGATTCCAGAGCTGCTAGCTTAACATAGTATAAAGATAGAGGGTTTCGATGCAGCATTATTTAAGTGTGATTTTATTCTTCACTTAATCTTTGAGACTCTAAGAAACAGCTACTCTTAATCACGCCCAAAAATCGACTTGTAACGAGAGCACTTACGACCAGTCTTTCACAATATTAATAATACGCTAGACTCTACTCCACTGTAAGAAAATATCACTGTTCATTAAAAAAATATACGAATAAACTTCTTTATATCTCTCCTTTTATTCAATAAAGTGCTTTCCATTGTTTATTTCGCACCCATAAATCATTCACACCTCGATGTAGAGTGTAAATGTGTGCATGAAAAATAGTGCACTGTTTCTGCTGATAATCACAAATGAGATTTTGGTTTGCTAAGCTAATTCGATCAACAGAATTTATATTAGATTTTGGAATCGATCTTTCTATCCAAAATTATGTTCTCGACAATGGCCCATCAACAGTCGAATAACCATCAAATATTCTACGGTTTCGCGACAGTTAAGAATGCGTGTAAACTGTATTTTCGCGATTTAAAGCAAACTATCGGCGGCGCGAAAGCAGTCTTTATACCGCGTCACACTCGCGACGCTTACTAGCCTGTCACGAAACTGACCTGCGTACATCTGCAATAAATTCCAAGGTCATAATTCGCCCCACGGGACTGTGTGCAACTAAACTTCTTCAATCGTAATCACTGATCCCGACACTGACCGTTCATAAACGCACAATTAACACTCTTTTGTCTAAGAGTATAAGAATGACGCCACGTCATCTACATAGTTATTAAAATATTATTCCAGATGCTCTCAAACATTTATCGTCGTTATATTTTAATCGTAATCAGAAAAAATATGATTTATTATTGGAAAATAAAACATAACAGATGGCAAAGTGCACGTAACTAAATGGTAGCTTTGAACTGTATAAATAAATGCCCGAAATCTCAATTTCTCCATACCACCTGACAGATACAAATAAGATTTTCAAGACTTCATAGATCAATCCCGATCTGTAATGTTATACGGCCCACTGTACTGTGATGTCTTGAAGAGGGTTCCAGACAGAACAGGCCTATCTGTTGTGTATTTTGACAGGATGGTGTGCTTGTACTTGTGAATTCACTCACACTCTGATTCACTCAGTAAGTAAGTACATATATGTTACAACAATTTTATGATTAATGAGTGGGCCTAGATAAAACGCCCTTAAATAAATTCCAAATTGTCTGTTGGGTTGTATCAGAAACATTTCAAATATCATCACCTATTCATACAACACATTCTCTTGGACGAAGTCCTAAGTTCTCCAACCGACTGTGCAAAGCGAGGATGACAGCCGGTTTCGACGACTGACGTCCAAGTCTCTGATCTGCATCAGATTGCATTGATGGCAGAATGCACCCTGGACATTATCTTCCTCTCCAAATTCCAATTTCAAATCAGCCGCTCTTGCCGCCAGGTTAAATGGCAAACCGGCTCTCAGTATTGTCTTTGCCGTTGTACAGTGTATTGCAAATGCATCTCTGATGAAAGCATTAATGTTGCTCACGTTGACTGGATTAGCAACATTAAAGTACATTAAATCACTGTCGTCCCAAACTTCCTTGTTGCATTAACTGTGAGAATTGATGACGTTTATGTCAAAACAATATTTTCAATAACATTTTGAAGTAGCGTACATGTAATGGTTGACTTATGACATTATATTTTTTGTCACAAGTAGGTACGCATGAATGTTATCTGTTGAGTCACTTGAAGAGCGCGCTTTGAAGGACCGATCAGCTGTCGATTGTTTACTGTAGCTGAGTATTCCTCAAGAAGCTAATGGATGTAAATCTTTGGTGCTTTACGAAATAATCATCTCCTGGCGTTAATGTGAGCACCTTTGGCACTATTACTGACTTTCATGATGTTTTCTTTCAGTTACCTCAGGCGCTTTAGTTAATTTGAATTTCAATACAGTAGTTTTCTGATCCTTCTATGACTTCTGCAATACAGTTACGTTATTCGTTTTCTGTTACAATCATTTAATTGCATTAACTGTTCACTAACAGTTGGTCGGTAGATAGCGTATGTAACACACTTCGATTAAATCCCTTTTCAGACCTTTAACACTCTTCAATTTATCTCATTCGGCGAGGTCCGTAATTTCTTACACGAAGATAGCGTTTCCTTTCAATATTTCCTTGCATATTTATTTCACATCATTCTACAATTATTTCTGGCTATTAAGCAATATAGACATTCAGTGAAATACTTTTTAATACAATACCATAGGCTTTCTTGGTAAGTTTCAGTATTTACATTGTTTCATATTTCACTGTTTCTTGCTTTTCAAATTAGTACAAACAGGTATTTATTAACAGGTACTTTTACTTTGTCTTCACATAATATTATGAGCGTTAAATTTCCTTTTGTCATTAATTTTAGCTCATGTGGTTAAATGTACTTTCCGTTTTGCTTTACATACTTATCTATAACACTACAACATTTATAATTCTTAAAACAATTATTAAATGAAATCTTCTTACTGCTAATTATTTCTATACATTCAAATAGATCTTCAACAAGGCTTTTCGTTTGGTCTACTAAATATTTGGCAATCCTCTTACGAGCATGGTGTGGGTTCCTGTAGTCATGTCCTAGTTCATGAACCACGGGCAACGTGTGAGTAGCCAAGTAAGTGGTCTCGACAGTCGGGATACCAGTTACTTTGGAATAAGGCTGGGCATCTCGGACATATTCTGAGTCGTGGTCACCTTTGTGTTCATACGGCAAAGACTACCAAATCCACCGGTTAATCCCTCAACCGTTAGGGGTAAAACCCAATGGGACTCAGGGCAAGTAGGGCTAGCAACCTGCTTCCCTGGTACTTTAAATATGATGCTGGCAACAATCAGAGCAAAATGCCTCAGACCTTTGGAGGTGGCGGAGTCCCACCTCTAACTGACAAACCAGGGACTCCTAATACACGACTTGGCAAACAAATGGTAATGAGATGGGGAGCTATTAATATCAATGGGGGGTACTCTGGGAAGAAGGTAGAGCTGGCAGAGGCTGCAAGTAAGATGGAGCTGGACGTTTTAGCTGTTAGTGACATTCGGGTAAGGAGTGAGAAAGAAGAGGAAGTGGGAGAATACAAGGTCTACCTGTCAAGAGTCAAAGCAGGAATAGCACAGTGGGGTGTAGGGCTTTACATCAGAAAAGAAATGTAACCCAGCGTAGTTGCAATAAGGTATGTAAACGAACGACTGATGTGGATAGATTTGACTGTGTCTAGCAAGAAATTTAGGATTGTGTCAGTATATTTGCATTGTGAAGGGACAGACCAAGATAAGGTGGATAGTTTTTATGAGGCACTCAGTGATGTAGTTGTTAGAGTAAAGGACAAGGACAGTGTTCTGCTCATGGGTGATTTTAAAGCCAGGATTGGAAATCGTACAGAAGGGTATGAAAAGGTTATGGGTAAATTTCGAGAGGATATGGAGGCCAACAGGAACGGGAAACAACTCTTGGATTTCAGTGCCAGTATGGGCTTAGTAATCACAAACTCCTTTTTTAAACATAAGAACATTCACTGGTATACTTGGGAAGGCAGGGGAACCAGATCTATCATTGACTATATAATAACAGATCAGGAATTCAGGAAGGCTGTGAGGGACACACGTGTATTCAGGGGATTCTTTGATAACACTGATCATTATTTAATCTGCAGTGAAATTGGGATTGTGAGGCCGAAAGTGCAGGAGGTCAGATCCATATGTAGGAGGATAAGAGTGGAGAAACTTCAGGATAAGGAAATCAGGCACAAGTACATAACAGCGATCTCAGAAAGGTACCAGTTAGTTGAATGTAGTCAATTACAGTCACTGGAAAAGGAATGGACAAGGTACAGGGACACAGTACTAGAAGTGGCTAAAGAATGTCTTGGAACAGTAGTGTGTAAAAGTAGGATGAAGCAAACAGCTTGGTGGAATGACACAGTCAAGGCAGCCTGTAAAAGGAAAAAGAAGGCGTATCAAAAATGGCTACATACTAGAACTCAGGTAGACAGAGAAAATTATGTTGAAGAAAGAAACAAAGCCAAACAGATAATTGCAGCATCCAAGAAGAAATCTTGGGAAGACTTTGGAAACAGGTTGGAGACTATGGGTCAAGCTGCTGGAAAACCATTCTGTAGTGGAATTAGCAGTATTCGAAAGGGAGGTAAGAAGGAAATGACAAGTATTTTCGACAGGTCAGGAAAACTGCTGGCGAATCCTGTGGATGCCTTGGGCAGATGGAGGGAATATTTTGAAGAGTTGCTCAATGCAGGTGAAAATACGAACAGTAATGCTTCAGATTCCGAGGTAGAATGGGATAGGAATGATGATGGGAGTAGGATCACATTTGAGGAAGTGGAGAAAATGGTCCATAGATTGCAGTTCAATAAAGCAGCTGGGGTGAATGAAATTAAGTCGGAACTCATCAAATACAGTGGAATGTCAGGTCTTAAATGGCTACACAGGATAATTGAAATGGCCTGGGAGTCGGGACAGGTTCCATCAGACTGGACAAAAGCAGTAATCACACAAATCTTTGAACATGGAAACAGAAAAGATTGTAACAACTACAGAGGTATCTCTTTAATCAGTGTTGTGGGTAAAATCTTCTCAGGTATTGTTGAAAGGAAAGTGCGAGTATTAGTTGAGGACCAATTGGATGAAAATCAGTGTGGGTTTAGGCCTCTTAGAGGTTGTCAGGACCAGATCTTTAGCTTATGGCAGGTAATGGAGAAGTGTTATGAGTGGAACAGGGAATTGTGTCTATGCTTTACAGATCTAGAAAAGGCATATGACCGGGTTCCTAGGAGGAAGTTATTGTCTGTTCTACGAGATTATGGAATTGGAGGCAAACTTTTGCAAGCAATTAAAGGTCTTTACATGGATAGTCAGGCAGCAGTTAGAGTTGACGGTAAATTGAGTTCATGGTTCAGAGTAGTTTCAGGGGTAAGACAAGGCTGCAACCTGTCTCCACTGTTGTTCATATTATTTATGGATCATATGTTGAAAACAGTAGACTGGCTGGGTGAGATTAAGATATGTGAACACAAAATAAGCAGTCTTGCATATGCGGATGACTTAGTTGTGATGGCAGATTCGATTGAAAGTTTGCAAAGTAATATTTAAGAGCTAGATCAGAAATGTAAGGACTATGGTATGAAGATTAGCATCTCCAAAACGAAAGTAATGTCAGTGAGAAAGAAATATAAACGGTTTGAGTGCCAAATAGGAGGAACAAATTTACAACAGGAGGACAGTTTCAAGTACTTAGGATGCATATTCTCACAGGATGGCAACATAGTGAAAGAACTGTAAGCGAGGTGTAGCAAAGCTAATGCAGTGAGCGCTCAGCTACGATCTACTCTCTTTTGCAAGAAGGAAGTTAGTACCAAGACTAAGTTATCTGTGCACCGTTCAATCTTTCGACCAACTTTGTTGTATGGGAGCGAAAGCTGGCGGATTCAGGTTACCTTATCAACAAGGTTGAGGTTACAGATATGAAAGTAGCTAGGATGATTGCAGGTACTAGTAGATGGGAACAATGGCAGGAGGATGTCCACAATGAGGAAATCAAAGAAAAACTGGGAATGAACTCTATAGATGTAGCAGTCAGGGTGAACAGGGTTAGATGGTGGGGTCATGTTACACGTATGGGAGAAGCACGGTTACCCAAGAGGCTCATGGGTTCAGCAGTAGAGGGTAGGAGGAGTCGGGGCAGACCAAGGAGAACGTACCTGGATTCGGTTAAGAATGATTTTGAAGTAATAGGTTTAACATCAGAAGAGGCAACAATGTTAGCACTGAATAGGGGATCATGGAGGAATTTTATAAGGGGGCTATGCTCCAGACTGAACGCTGTAAGGCAAATCAGTCTTAAATGATGATGATGATAATGATGATGACTTACAAGCATCCGATTCAAACTCTGCTACTTGTTTCGAAAGGTCTTCTATCTGTATGTTAGCACTGAAACAACTGTTTTCACACTTTACCATCCTATTGGACAGATTATGACAACTCTTCGAAACAATTTCATATTTGTTTTCTACATCAATGATTTTTTAAATTTATTTATTCTGTTGATTTTCTAAGGTGTCAGAAATCTTTAAGTCCATTTTTCCACATTTCAGTCGGCCTTTAATTCTTTCTTAGTCTTTTCCAATTGCTCATGAAAGTTATTAAGTTTACTTTCCAACGAATCCATTTTACCTTCTAAGGAATCAAATTTGGCCTCAAATTTTTCATTTAACTTTTTTTTGTCCTCCTTCAATTGTTTATTATCCTCTTCTAGCGAACCAAGTCTTCCATTCATCAAACTGATTTGAGTATTTATTGATACTGCCATATCCAACATTTTTGATTAATATTTCTAATTTTTGGATCAGCTGGCTGATGTACTTCCAAAACCTTGATATCTTTATGTTTCTCCACGTTGCTTATCCTACTTGCCATTGTATCTGGTTCTACTGATAGCTCTGAATCAATAACAGTATGATCATCTGTGCATGTCTCCTGTTCCATAGTAGGCTCATTGGAGACATCACTTGTATCATCATCACTTTCCTCCCTCTCTCTAATCGTTTCCATACTCGACTGCACATTATCAAGCACTCTTTCGGTTCGTTCTGACATGATGATTCAGTATTACACTATACACTTTTCAATAAATACCAAAATCACTGGTATCAAAATTCCTTTTTAAATTATAAGTTTATTTCCGCATACCTGGTGGTATCGCTCACTTTAAGCGATTATTGAAGTGTACCTCCTTCGCTGGGCTGATTTGCTGGCTGCTACAGTGTTCTTCAACTCCAGGGTTCGTGAATCCGGATGGCGCTCGACTAGATGGAGCAAATCCTCCGTGATAAAGCCACTTGTTGAGGCGTTACTTATGCCGCGACGTCGTTGTGTTGTATTGTATGGCGCCACATATACCGTTTGTATATGTATACGTGTGTGTCGTCGTTGTCGTCTCTTCTTTCCCTCGTCAGAGCATGAGAAATGTTTATGTTTGTGTTTACCTATTTGTTGTTGACAACCCACAAACTACACGGCAACGGTACTATTTGATTCCAGAATAACTAGCTTAATATAGTATAAAGGTTGTGGGTTTCGATGCAGCGTTATTTAAGTGTGATTTTATTCTTCACTTAATCTTTGTGACTCTAAGAAACAGCTACTCTTAATCATGCCCAAAAATCGACTTGTAACGAGAACACTTACGACCAGTCTGTCACAATACTAATAATACGCTAGATTCTACACCACTATAAGAAAATATCACTGTTCATTAAAAAATATACGAATAAACTTCTTTATATCTTTCCTTTTATTCAATCAAATGCATTCGACTGTTTATTTCGCACCCACAAATCATTCACACCTCGATGTAGAGTGTAAATGTGTGCATGAAAAATAGTACACTGTTTCTGCTGATAATCACAAATGAGATTTTGGTTTTGCTAGGCTAATTCGATCAACAGGATTTATATTGGATTTTGAAATTGATCTTTCTATCCAAAATTATGTTCTCTACAATGGCCCATCAACAGTGGGATTTATATTGGATTTTGAAATTGATCTTTCTATCCAAAATTATGTTCTCCACAATGGCCCATCAACAGTGGGATAACCATCAAATATTCTACCCTTTCACGGTTATTATGATTTCGCGCAAATTGTATTTTCGCGAGTTTAAAGCAAATCATCGGCGGCGCGAAAGCAGTCTTTATACCGCGTCACACTCGCGACGCTTACTAGCCTGTCACGAAACTGACCTGCGTACATCTGCAATCAATTCCAAGGTCATAATTCGCCCCACGGGAATGTGCACAATTGAACTTCTTCAAGTCAATTATTTCTCGAATCGTAATCACTGATCCCGACACTGACCATTCATAAACACGCAATTAACACTATTTTCTCTAAGAGTAAAAGTTTGACGTCACATCCTCTACATAGTTATTAAAATAATATTCCAAATGACCTCAAGCATTTATCGTCGTTATATTTTAACGGTAATCAGAAAAACATGATTTGTTTTCGGAAAATAAAACATAACAGATCGGAAAGGACACGTAAGTAAATGACAGCTTTCCATAGTGTCGGGACTTAATCACTCAAAGCTATATAAAGAAATGTCCAAAATCTCAATTTCTCCATACCAAATGACAGATAGAGATAAGAGATTCAAGACTTTATAGATCAGTGCCGACCTGTAATGTTATAGAGTCTTATCTAATTAATAGGAAACAGTGGGTGTCGTTGCGAAATATCTGTGCAGTAAGCAGTCACACTTCATCTGACTGGGAATTAATTATGTGTAGTGTTCCTTATGCTTCTTTCTTGGATCCACTGCTTTTTCTTGTGTACATTAATGACCTCTCGTCTCTTACAATGCCAGATGCTAATCTTATTTGTTTGCAATTGATACAAACATTGTAATAAGTATCAAGCCAAGTTTTAGAAATGGCTGCTAATCAAATTTTCACTGACCTCAATAAAGGGTTTAAAGCTAATTCACTATCATGAAATTTTGAAAAGACCCACTATAGGCAATTCAGAACGTGTAGAAATTTCCTTCCAGCATGTATATAACATATGAAGACATGTAGATCAAACAGGTTGACAGCGTTAAATTTCTGAGGTTACCACTTGATAATAAAATCAGTTGGGAAAGATATTACACAGAATTGCTGAAACACCAAAACAAGTCTGTATATGCAGTGAGAATGATGTCCAATGCAGAGATATAAATAAAAAAAAGTAGCATAGCTTGCTTACTTTCATTCTGTCATGTGATATGGGATCGTATTCTGGGGTAACTCATGAAACTGAGCAAAAGTTTTCATCATGCAAAAACGTGTAATAAGAATCATTTGTGGTGTAAATTCAAGAACATCACATAGAAACATGTTCAAGGAACTATATATTCTAACCACTGCTTCTCAGTATATTTATCCCTAAATGAAACTGACTGCAAGTAATACATCTCTATTTCCAACCAATAGCTCAACACATAGTATCAATAATAGGAATAAGAACAGTCTACATAAAGACCTGGAATAGCTTAACCTGGTCCAAGAAGGGGTCCAATATTCAGGAACACATATTTTCAATAAATTGCCTGCAGCCATTAAAAACTTGGTTTCAGATAATGCACAGTTTTAATGGAGTTTGAAAGACTTTTTGATAGACAACTCCTTCTACTCTATAGATGAATAACTTAACAGGAACTGTTAGACCAGCTTGAGCAAAAATGTCTGTTAGATTTCAGTTTTGGCAGCACTTTGTCACAAGTCAAGATAAGGTATTTTGTGTATGATAAATATATTAATGGTGCATAACAATGTTTCATTCTGATAGTTATTAATTCTGTAAATGTTAGCAGTCCCAGTTTTCTGTAATGTATTCACCTATTCTGATAATCTTCTGATAAATGATCAGGGTAGTGAGTAATACATTCGAATGTTTTATGTTTTTTATGTTGTACTCTCTGACATGTTCTACACCCACGAGAGTTGTCTCATTTTTGGGTCTTTGAAGTGGAGGCTGAGTCTAATCTCATCCAGTCTTTTTACTGGATTTTAGATTCAAATATAAGTTTACTCAAAAATCTAGAAAAAATATTAAAGGACACTTGATTAAACTCTCTACATTATATTTTTGTGTCAAAATACACATATTCTCCAAATTTCAGCTTTTTATCTTTTCTCCCCATTCCCTGTAAAAATTATGAAAAACGTTGATGTTTATGAAAAGTATTTATTCAGCGTTTCTGAAACTCAGTATTTCTTACAACTACATCATTTTACTCTAGTCTATGAACAAATTATTAAATTATAACAGTTTAATTTCTGTGTTATACAGTTGTGCAATGCTCTGTCTGTCAGTACACAGTCAAGGCATGTTGAGTATGATCTTGAGGCAGGGTAAGGAATTTCCTCTCTCTCCCTCTAGATCATTACTGTTACTATACAGCCAAAAGCGCTTGCTGTCCCATACATTCCGCCATATGTTTGAGACGAAATCATTGTCAGCAGACTGTGTGTATTGTAGTGTTATTAATCGAAATACTAAGCTAAATTTGTGTATAAATGGTTAATTGTGTTAACTACAGGTGTACAAACAGAAGCTGAATAACTGGTGTTACTTTCAGTTTAAATATGCATAATTCTTTTTGATGTTTTCACTTTAATCTTTACAATATGCAGGTTTTGCAAAGGACAGCACAAGGAAAAGCTTCTAGATCATGACAATGAGACGAAATGTAGCACCCTCTTCAAATATGGCACTGTACGTTCAGAGCATTTCCGCAGAAGCCAGTTTGCTGAAACATCAGCATCATGTGTTCTCATCAGAGGCTTGTATTTTTTTCATTGTTCCTTTCATACATGTAGAATGTAAGTTACAATAGATTTTTCATAAATAATTGTAATGTGTCACTGTATTATACCTATTTATTTGACAGGATTTGTTGTTAAACTTCCTTTACTTTGCAGTTGGCAGCTGGTGTAACAGTAGCTCTCTATACACTGTATATTTTACTTGAATATTTACTCTTGAGATAATCCAGCAAGTGAATGGCTAGGCAACTAATTACACATTTAAAATTTACAACGTATTAATTCTCTTTTGTGCATATATAATTACTCTCCACTGTGCTAATTGTTATGTTGGAAGAATTTTCTTTATTTTGGGAACTGCTGGTCCAGAAAGTAATAATAATTTATGTGTATCAAAAACTTTGATGTGCAGTGCTAATTCCATGCATTTTTTTCGTTTTATAGTGTTGCCCTCAATCCATTTGCACCACCTCATGGAACTCTTTTTCATATGAAGAGAAATTTGTACATTGTGGGTGAAGTAAACATGTAAAACTGGAAGGAAATGAAGCTTCGTCAGCAGCCAAACTGTTCTATCAAGCAACAAAAAAGTCAGCGAATCATATGATAAAGGCTTTGTAGAGAAATAACTAGGCATAAGATGAGTATTTCAGTGCTTAACAGCGTACCCAATGAGAATGTGGATTGGACACATCTGCTGGCCAAGCTTCCCACAAAAGGTAGCTCAGGTTTGAGGTCTTTTGCATCAATGCTTAACTTTTATTCTACAAGCGCATACCATTATGTCAGGGTTATATCTGATACTTGCTTGCCACATCCGAGAACAATAAGTGCTAGCATTGTGGAGAACCTGGTTTCACAATTGATACAACATATATGTCTATGGAATTCTACTGATTTAATTGTTAGTGATGCTAGGTGTAAGTGTTTAAACAAGACTTGAGTTCTGAATTTGAGTGCTCACATGAGACATCAATGGCCACTTGACAATCACTTGCTGGTACAGCCTAGTATGGCTCACTCATTGAGAATGATGAAAGCATGTTTATCACAGAAACAGCAGTGAATGCAAATACACTTTTCAATTACGTTTGATGGACAGTGAATTAGATATGTTGCCAAGTACACTGGTTAATAAGCTCAAGTTTGTTTTGGTTGTGAAAGTGAAATAACGATTTAATTTCACAAATCCAGGAGTACTGATTTGTTGTACATAATTTATGTGTATCAAAAACTTTGGTCATGTAAGTATATTACCCATTTATTGTTGAAAGTCATTTATACAGGCATCATAACTGACTATATGCACACTATTGATCGTAAAGAAAAGTTAAAATCATGACTGAAATATATATAATAGGAATCTGGTTCCAGACTCCTATGGTCATCATGAGAGAGCCTGGTGTAATGCAGTGGTAATGACCTACTCACACTCGAAAGCGCCAACAAAATATCATTGACAATAATACACTTATTAGGCAGTAATACAGGATTGTCTCCTAAAGCGCCACACCACAATTGGGCCGACAGAGCAGGCCTTTGTCACCAGATTAAGGCCGCCATGAACTCAACTTGCAGTTTCACCAGCACAGCAAAGCACTAGGTGGCAGCTGTTACGTTACAGGGCAGTTGTCCACCTGTGGACGTTAGCGGCCTGCAGCTCTATGTATCGATCTCCAAAGTGCTCTTGCTGACGTTGAAGATTTGCACTCAGGAGTCACCCCCACCCCCCATCACAGGTACATCCCAAGTACTTGCTGGCTCACAGTGGCAGCTCTCAGTCCCCATTTAGGAGACAGGAGCTAGCAGCATCGGTGTCAGCCTCGGGAATGGGATGAGCAACAGCAGTTGCCCTCCCTGTAGAAAAAAGGCAGCTGAGGAACAGTATTCAGATCACTCAGGTCAAGCCTCCAGCATTTCTGTAGGATGATGGCGCCCTCTGCACCAAATCAGTGTTGCCTTGGCAGATGGCGGTGCTGCTGGCGACAAAAGCGATTTTCCAGCCAGACTCATGGTCCCGTAGACGATTGAAGACAGCTAGGCGTGCTTTAGGTCGACCTCCATAGCCTCCCCTCTCAATGGATAGCTGCAACTGACGCAAGGGCTGAGATTATGTACTGAGCAGTCGGCAATCAGCACTCGGCATTCTGATATTAGTTAAGAAGGGTGTTATGTTAATGTTGGCACTTCCATTGCGCTCTGCGGCGGTGACGATGGCTATGATATAATGTGTCCCGGTTTTCCATCGCTATCAGGTCTTCTAGTGACTTCAGACTATCGCAACTTCACGTTTCAGAGGCTCTTCTCTGCTGGTCCAGCACCAGAATATCTATTGTTGTGTGACATATAGCCTTCCTTACAACACTCTGCTTTGTCACTAGTATGATGGTATCTCCCAACCTCCATGTCATTATGCTTTGCTCGCAGACTTGGGGGCTCAGTCGTTCGCCCACACTGCGATAACTTCTGTGTTTGCCACAATTCACTCAGCACTACCTCCTAGCTGACAGTGTACTGGATAATTGAGGCAGACGGTTCAGCTTCTGTGAGCTACCAGGGTAGAACTTGGGTGAAGTTTTAGTGTCCACTGGGATACTCTCCAGTGGTGTAACAATATGCTTGATTGTTTAAATTGTCAAATGAAACTGACAGTGTGTAAGATGACCTAAGCATTCTTGGAAGGCGAAAATGTGTTTGAAACAGATAAAAATAGGATTTATCTTGACATTTAGTGTAAGCTTTTGAATTTAACAGCAACCGTGAATTGCACCTAAACTCAATAAATAATTTTTTAGAATACTGAATGCTCCTCTGAGTAAAACGTATTATTTCAGTTAATAATCTGACTTAAATCAAAATGATAGGCTGTTTTACTGTGATGTTATCATGTGCTTAATGAATGAACTTCCACATCAACAAACTTGACTGATATAGTGTTTAATCAACAAGAGTGTAACCTACTGTAGAAAGGTCTATAGTATAATATGCCATGTAAATATAACGCACGACGATTAAATGCGATTATTACAGTGACCAAAAAAAGCGTTTACACATCTAACTTGAAAAAGAATAAGGTGATCGCGACCGCTACAAGAGCAGCTAAAATTCTTAAGAATAGCTCACACTGTCAAACTTACACTAATAATGAAATTGAAACTTCAGATTCTATTAATAATAAATTAACCGAGAATAGCGCAATAGTGGTAAAAGCGGATAAAAGAAATGCTGTCATCATGATTAGTGAAGCCGATTATGTTACTAAGACTGAACAGTTCTTTGCAGAAAACATTATTATGCTAGTAACAAAGAGTCCTGTTAATCAATATAATACTGAGATTAGGAAAAAATAATAAATCGGACTTTCTCCTCGACAGTAAAACAAAATATGGCCTACAAATGATGCTCAAAATCGTGTAATTAGAATAATTGCTCGAGCCCACCCACAGTCATCCTGCAGACATCTATTTAAGGATCTCGGGATCCTCACAGTTACCTCACAGTATATATATTCACTTATTAAATTTATTGTTAATAATCCAACCCAGTTCAAAAGCAATAGCGGTGTGCATAGCTATAACACCAGGAGAAAGGATGATCTTCACTATGCAGGGTTAAATATGACTTTGGCACAGAAAGGGGCAAATTATGCTGTCACAAAAAGTCTTTGGTCACCTACCAAACAGCATCAAAAGCCTGACAGATAGCCAACTAACATTTAAAAATAAATTAAAAGAATTTCTAGATGACAACTCCTTCTACTCATTGGCTGAATTTTTAGATATAAATTAAGGGAAAAAAACAACAACTTAAACATTAGTGTCATGCAATATTTTGTGTAATGTAATATCTTGTACAGACATCTTTTATTAACCTGACACGTTCCACATCATTATGAAGTGTCGAATTCATGATCTATGGAACAAGTATTAATCTAATCTAATCTGGCATTCGAATTACCAAATTTAAGATCGCGAATTAAGACACATAAAAGTGATAAATGTGTGAGACCAATAGTTGGCGGGAGGCACGTCCCAAACGCTAAAGTAAACAGATTTCTTAACATAAAACTTAAGGAACTATATGTCTTTGAAACAGTTTTCAATATAAAGAATAGCGCCGAATTAAATGAACTCTTAAAAAATTTTAGTATACCAGACAAATCGATTTTGGTATCTTTTGACATAAAAAACCTTTATACTAATATTCCTATTAAAGAATGTGTTTATACTATTAACAATAATCTCTTAAAATATCAGAAAGTAAGTCAAGCAGAGATAATAGAACTCATTGACCTGTTGGAAACGTCTCTCTCGCTTAACTACTTCAGGTCAGTAATAAAATATATTGTCAACGTGCTGGGCTAGCGATGGGCAATTGCCTTGCAGGTACAATGAAAGATATTTTTATTAACCATCTTGAGAATACGTTTTTCAGTAATAATGCAAATTTGAAAGAGAAAACTATATACTACAAGAGATAAGATGACGATGTCATTGCCCTGATCCGAGGCGACCTCAATGACGTTAACATATACCTAGCAGCCCTTAATGCGAATCATAATCAGATTATTTTTACTCTTGAACTTGAGAGCAATTGCAGCATTAATTATTTAGATTTGAAGATTATGAAAGCTAATGGCCACCATAAGTTCAGCATTTTTAGGAAACCATCCTCTGCAGACCTTATTATTAATGCCCAATCATGTCACCCGCCTAAATGTAAAAAGGCGTACTTCTGTTTGATGATTCATAGACTTGTAAAACTCCCCCTGGAACAAGGCAGTATAAAGAAAGAAATAGCAACACTGAAATACATAGTTCATAATAATGGATACGATCCATCTATAGTCGACGTTATTTATAAGAATGTAAAAAGAAATAAAAATAAGAACAAGTTATCTAGTAAGACCAATCCGAAAAGATATGTTCCTATGGCCTATAATGGTTCGATATCACATACAATTGAACGACAGTTCCGTAAGTCGAACGTGGTATTCGCATTCAGTACAAAGAGTAACCTATGGTCCAAACTTAGACATACTGTAGAAAGCCAAGTAGATAAATACAAAAGCACAGGGGTTTATAAACTACAATGCGGTGAGTGCAAAGGGTTCTATGACAATCAGACAGGAAGGACGTTTTTCACACGTTTTCGAGAACAAACAAATGCTCATAAGAAGACTGCATTTTGAGACCATATGTGGGCGTGTAAGCATAAAGTGTTAGATATATGCCGAGACATGGAGATTTTGCACAGAGCCCCCAAAGGAAAAAAAGCTTGACGTTCTAGAAAACATTCCAGTTTATAGAAGCAAAAAAAGATACCCTAACTTATTACTTAATGATCAACTCGAATCTGCAGACTACAATTTTTTTAGTATTTTTGACGAGGTCCTATAGAGCCCTTTAAAGCAACAGTGAACCATGGAAATGCAATCAACTCTTTTATGAATGTGAGGAGAATGTCCTATTTTAGGGCGATAGGCACGCCCCCCCCCCCCCCCACCACCATCCAGTTTTACGTTTTCTTGATTTTGGTCCAGTGATTGGTGTGTACACCACAGAACAGGGTTTTAGGACTACATACGTATGTAGTTGACATAAGGTGGGATAACGTTTTGATATTGGTTTTGTTAGATGACTGTGGTTCATTTACATGAGGCTGCCTCATAGTTGTACTTCTTATATTAAGTGGTTCTTAAGACCAAAACCCATAGGCTCATACGCAATGTGTATTTTATCGATATATTTTTTAATAGAAGACTAGATGGATATGCATTTGTATAACCCTGCAGTGTTCTTAAATTTGTATATGACTTTTGGTAGGTTTTATATATGACCAGACAGATGTGCACTTCTGTAACTCAGCAGTCCCAGAAAATTTACATTTCTTTACAGTATGTTTTATATGTATCCAGGCAGATGTGCATTTAATATGACCAGAAAAATCTGCACTCATACACAAGGTGTGTTTTATTGGTATTTTTATATATGAGCAGATGGGTATGCACTCTGTGTCCCCCTTTAATGTTCTTAAAATTTGTATATACTGTACTGTACGACCAGACTGATATGTTGTGTATAACTGTGCAGATCCCATAAAATATCTATTTATGTTCGTATCTTATTACGCATAGGACCAGACAGATGTACATTTTTGTAATTCTGCAGTTCTCATGAAATTTCCAATTGCTTTTCGATATGTCGTGTATGTGACCAGGCAGATGTGTAATTGTGTAGGTCTGCAGATTGCATAAGTTTTGTATATTTTTATGTGATACAGTAATCTCTTGAATTATGTACAAGCCCTAATGACATAGTGTTACCACACATGCAGAGCCTGTTATGACGTGAGCTGTGGCGTTCATTGGCGCCTCTTCTGCTAGCGCCATCTCGCGACACGGCCTGTAGTGTAAGAATAGAGCCGGAGTTGTGGCAGTACCTGGCTTGCAATTGTATGTTATGGAGACACTTAACATTTATAACGTCATCACTCTTGGACGCCTATGTGCTGCTTATCACAATTTTGTAAGGCCTGCATGCTATAGGCAACTATTAATATCATCATTGTTTGCCTTGATGTTGTAACCTGTATGTGTTCTAAGATATGTAACTACATTTATACATATATATGTGGAATCAAAGCCCACTTTTATAGTGTTTTCTGTCCTCCCTATATCTGATGTTGGCGGCTTTAGTTTCGCCCAAAACCGATAATCATGGAATAAAAAAAATTCCTGTGATCTCGGCTACCAGTTTATTGTTTTGCAAGCATCTAGATCGCTCCCACATGAGCACAATGTGCTCTCTACAAAATTCTAATTGTTCTTGTTTATAGATCCCCTGACTCCGACTTCAGAGCATTTCTGCTTAAGCTAAGGAGGGTTCTTCATTCACTTTGTAACAGAAACTAGTTATATATGGTGACTTCAATATTAATTTTGTATATGATGGTGCAAGAAAAAGGATGTTGTTAGGTCTCCTAAATTCATATGATCTGATGCTGACTGTGTTTTTTCCAACTAGGGTTCAGGGAAACAGTAGCACAGCCATAGACAATATTTTTATTCATTCTTCATTACTAGATGGGCATTCTGTTAGTGAAAGTGTTAATGGCATTTCAGACCATGATGCACAAATTTTAAGACTGAAAGTCCTTTGTACTCAAACAATTGTCTTATTTAATTATAAACTATGTAGGAAAGTTAATCCAACAGCAATAGAGAGTTTTTTAAACTTTGTCAAGGAACAAGAGTGACGGGATGTTTATAGTGCCGATAGCATAGATGAGAAATACAATGCTTTCCTTAACATATTGCTCATGCTCTCTGAGAGTTGCTTTCCATTAGAACGTTCTAAACAGGGTACTAGCAGTAATAGGCAGCCTGGTTGCTGACTAGTGGGATAAGGATATCTTGTAGAACAAAGTGGGAATTATATCAAAATATTATAAGTAGTCACAATCAAGCTACAGTAGCCCATTACATGCAGCATTGTAACGTGCTTAGCCAGCTGAGGTGGCCGATCGGTTCTAGGCGCTACAGTCTGGAGCCGCGCGACCGCTAAGGTCGAGGGTTCGAATCCTGCCTCGGGCACAGGTGTGCTTGATGTCCTTATGTTAATTAGGTTTAAGTAGTTCTAAGTTCTAGGGGACTGATGACCTCAGAAGGTAAGTCCCATAATGCTCAGAGCCATTTGAACCATTTTTGTAACGTGCTTAAAAATGTTATTAGAAAGGCAAAGAGTATGTGGTATGCAAATAAAATAGCTAATTCACAGGATAAAATTAAAATCATATGGTCAGTTGTGAAGGAAGTGTCTGGTCAGCAGCACAAGGTTGACGATATAAAGTCAGTTCACAGTAAAAATATTTCTGTTACTGATAAATCAGATATATATACAGTATTTAACAATCATTTTCTGAACATTGTTGGTGAATTAAATAAAAATTTAGTTTCTATAGGGAATCATATAACTTTCTTGGCAAATACCTTCCTGAGATTGATGTCTGTAATAGTCCACTGTGATACAGACAAAAGGGAGATTGAGTCAATAATTAAATCACTTAAGACTAAGGACTCTCATAGTTAAGATAGAGTGTCTAGCAGAATATTAAAATACTGTACTGCACGTGTTAGCCCTGTATTTAGCCATATTTGTAATTTTTCCTTTAGGAATTGTCAGTTTACTGAGCAATTAAAGTACTCACTAGTAAAGCCACTTTATAAAAAGGGAGCAAGGGATAATGTAGATAATTTTAGACCTATTTCTATGCCATCAGTGTTTGCAAAAGTTATTGAAAAAGCTCTGTATGTAAGGATAATTGATCATTTTATATCACACGATTTACTATCAAATGTACAGTTCAGCTTTAGAAGTCTTTTAACAAGTGAAAATGCTATATTCTCCTTTCTCTGTGAGGCACTGGATGGGTTAAACAGAAGGTTTCGAACGCTTGGTATATTTCTTGATTTAACTAAGACATTTGATTGTGTTGATCACAAAATATTGCTCCAGAAGTTGCACCATTATGGAATATGGGCAGTAGCTCGCAGTTGGTTCACCTCTTACTTTAGCAACAAGCAGCAAAAGGTCATTATTCACAACGTTGAGCTGTGATGTGGGGCCTGAGTGGGGTACAGTCAAGTGGGGGGTGCCCCAGAGATTGGTGTTGGGGCCACTCCTGTTCCTTATTTATATAAATATTCTCTCTAGTATTACGGGTAACTCCAAAATATTTACGTTTGCTGATGACACTAGCTACCTAGTACAGTATGCTGTGTGCAACAATGGGGGTTGGTTTTGGGGAAGGAGACCAGACAGCGTGGTCATCGGTCTCATCGGATTAGGGAAGGATTGGGAAGGAAGTCGGCCGTGCCCTTTCGGAGGAACCATCCTGGCATTTGCCTGGAGTGATTTAGGGAAATCACGGAAAACCTAAATCAGGATGGCCGGACGCGGGATTGAACCGTCGTCCTCCCGAATGTGAGTCCAGTGTCTAACCACTGCACCACCCCGCTCGGTGTGCAACAATGGCTCAGTTTCAAATAGCGCAGTAAATCACCTAAGTTCATGGCCTGTAGAAAATAAACTAATGCTAAATCACAGTAAGACTCAGTTTTTACAGTTTCTAATGCACAATTCAACAAAACCTAACGTTTTAATTTCACAGAACGGGCATATTATTAGTGAAACTGAACAGTTCAAAATTCTAGGTGTTCAGATAGATAGTAAGCTGTCGTGGAAAGCCCACGTTCAGCATATTGTTCAAAGCCTTAATACTGGCATTTTTACTGTTCATACAGTATCTGAAGTGAGTGATCGTTCGACTCGAAAATTAATCTACTTTGCTTATTTTCTTTCGCTTATGTCGTATGGTATTATATTTTGGGGTAACTGTTCCCATTCCAAAAGGATATTTTTGGTTTAGAAACGGGCGGTTCAGGCAATAATTGGTGTTAAGTTCACGAACCTCTTGTCGCCCCTGTTCACAAGTCTGGGTATTTGGCCCCTCAATATATATATTCCTTACTGTCATTTCTTATTAACAATATTAGATTATTCCCAAGAATACGCAGCGTTCATTCGGTTAATACTCGGCAGAAATCAAACCTGCATTTGGATCGGACTTCCTTGTGCAGAAAGGTGTGCGGTATACTGCTGCATCCATTTTCAATAAGCTACCACTCGAATCAAAAAATATTAGCAAATAATCCACGTGCTTTCAAATCGAAACTGAAGAGTTTCCTCATGGGTCACTCCTTCTATTCTGTCGAGAAGTTCAACCGGTCGCAGTGGCCAAGTGACTCTAGGCGCTTCAGTCCGGAACCGTGCTCCTGCTATGGTCGCAGGTTCGAGTCCTGCCTTGGGCAGGGATGTGTGTGATGTCGTTAGGTTAATTAGGTTTAAGTAGTTCTACGTATAGAGGACTGATGACCTAAGATGTTAAGTCATATAGTGCTTAGAGCCATTTGAACCATTTTGTCTGGGAGTTACTTGAAAAATTAAGCTGCTTCTTATTTTATTGTTGATTGCGTTTACTTAAGCTCATAGACTGACTTTTTTGGGTTCATAAACATTTATTTTTATCTGTTATTACTTTTATGTTGCAATTTCAAGTAGTAACACGTTCCATGACCTTGGACATTTGCTCCTTAATTTGGTCCCACAGAACTTGACGTGTAAATAAATATATAAATAGATAATACAACAGAACTGACATTTACATTGTGTGTAAATAAGAAGTGTGTTGCTGATGGAATTTTCATTAAATAATATTTTTATGTCAAAGTGTCACATCTAATGAAGCAGAAAAATAAAGTTGTTTATGTAAGTACTAGATACTTAGAAAAGGAAAACATAAAGGATAGGGTAAACAGGCTCTTATAAATATTGTTTGATACGTTTGTATGTATATATTTTGGCTTGCAAATAAATGGTTTGAAATACTGTTTCACTTCTCAGTAATTTAGCTCACAAACTTGGCCAAGAAAATGCTTTATGAAGTATTGCTTTGACCATTAAAAAATTTTATCGTTGTTATTTCCTCAATTCTGGTACTGTACTATGGGTTTTTCTTAATCACCACTGATGTCTCATAATCTCACTTTCTCCGTTTGGTGCTCAGCTTAAGTGAACTAACATGACATGACGTGACGCTCAGTGTGAATACACCCTGATGTGATGGTTGTGTGATGTGTTATCAGAAGACACTCCATTAACGTCTAACGTGGATTGGCCTTTTCTCAGATACTATTGAACCAGGAGCTACTGGGAGAAGGTACTCGAAACCTTGTGATATAGCACATGCTTCACGTGAATTGTATACTGCATTTTGCAGACCATGAAGATAAGGCTGACTTAAGTAGGAAAGTTTTAACACTTGGTTGTACTAAAAAGATAAATAACTGAATCCATCTCTTAGTGATAACTGTTCCCTTCTGGTAATATACATAAATACCTACTGCTATTTAATGCATAGAATACAAACCTGTATTTTTAAAAGGTCATCGAGACTAACTTGTATATGAAGTGCTCAGTAGTCGATCAATAGTTTCTTAAGACCGGTAGCTTGAAAACATAGTGACATATCAGTTATTGAAGTATAAGACTGGGTAGTCATGTTGTATTCCTTGGAAGATGTAAATGTATAACCTGAAAGTAACTATCATAGATAAATTACCTGAGGAGGCTCATAATGTGTGAATATAAAACCTGTAATGAACTTTCAATGATAATTTTGCCCAGGAAGCGTATAGTGCCTAAAACTACAATGATTTCGTGCAGTAAGCATATAGTAAGCATATAGTCCCCCCCATGAACCATGGACCTTGCCGTTGGTGGGGAGGCTTGCGTGCCTCAGCGATACAGATAGCCGTACCGTAGGTGCAACCACAATAGAGGGGTATCTGTTGAGAGGCCAGATAAACGTGTGGTTCCTGAAGAGGGGCAGCAGCCTTTTCAGTAGTGGCAGGGGCAACAGTCTGGATGATTGACTGATCTGGCCTTGTAACACTAACCAAAACGGCCTTGCTGTGCTGGTATTACAAATGGCTGAAACCAAGGGGAAACTACAGCCGTAATTTTTCCTGAGGGCATGCAGCTTTACTGTATGGTTAAAATATGATGACGTCATCTTGGGTAAAATATTCCGAAGGTAAAATAGTCCCCCATTCGGATCTCCGGGCGGGGACTATTCAAGAGGATGTCATTATCAGGAGAAAGAAAACTGGCGTTCTACGGACCGGAGCGTGGAATGTCAGATCCCTTAATCGGACTGGTAGGTTAGAAAATTTAAAAACGGAAATGGATAGGTTAAAGTTAGATATAGTGGGAATTAGTGAAGTTTGGTGGCAGGAGGAACAAGACTTTTGCTCAGGTGAATACAGGGTTATAAATACAAAATCAAATAGGGGTAATGCAGGAGTAGGTTTAATAATGAATAAAAAAATAGGAGTGCGAGTAAGCTACTACAAACAGCATAGTGAACGCATTACTGTGGCCAAGATAGACATGAAGCCCACGCCTATTGCAGTAGTACAAGTTTATATGCCAACTAGCTCCGCAGATGACGAAGAAATTGAAGAAATGTATGATAAAATAAAAGAAATTATTCAGATAGTGAAGGGAGACGAAAATTTAATAGTTATCGGTGACTGGAATTCGGCAGTAGGAAAAGGAAGAGAAGGAAACGTAGTAGGTGGATATGGAATGGGGGTAAGAAATGAAAGAGGAAGCCGCCTGGTAGAATTTTTCACAGAGCATAACTTAATCATAGCTAACACTTGGTTCAATAATAATAAAAGAAGGTTGTATACATGGAAGAAGCCTGGAGATACTGTCAGGTTTCAGATAAATTATATAATGGTAAGACAGAGATTTAGCAACCAGGTTTTAAATTGTAAGACATTTCCAAGGGCAGATGTGGACTCAGACCACAATCTATTGGTTATGAACTGTAGATTACAACTGAAGAAACTGCAAAAAGGTGGGAATTTAAGGAGATGGGACCTGGATAAACTGAGTAAACCAGAGGTTGTACAGAGTTTCAGGGAGAGCATAAGGGAACAATGGACAGGAATGGGGGAAAGAAATACAGTAGAAGAAGAATAGGTAGCTCTGAGGGATGAAATAGTGAAGGCAGCAGAGGATCAAGTAGGTAAAAAGACGAGGGCTAGTAGAAATCCTTGGGTAACAGAAGAAATATTGAAATTAACTGATGAAAGGAGAAAATACAAAATGCAGTAAATGAAACAGGCAAAAAGGAATTCAAACGTCTCAAAAATGAGATCGACAGGAAGTGCAAAATGGCTAAGCAGGGATGGCTAGAGGACAAATGTAAGGATGTAGAGGCTTATCTCACTAGGGATAAGATAGATACTGCCTACAGGAAAATTAAAGAGACCTTTCGAGAAAAGAGAACGACTTGTATGAATATCAAGAGCTAATATGGAAACCCAGTTCTAACCAAAGGAGGGAAAGCAGAAAGGTGGAAGTATATAGAGGGTCTATACAAGGCCGATGTACTTGAGGACAATATTATGGAAATGGAGGAGGATTTAGATGCAGATGAAATGGGAGATATGATAATGCGTGAAGAGTTTGACAGAGCACTGAAAGACCTGAGTCGAAACAATGCCCTGGGAATAGACAACATTCCATTACAACTGACAGCCTTGGGAGAGCCAGTCCTGACAAAACTCTACCATCAGGTGAGCAAGATGTATGAGACAGGTGAAATACCCTCAGACTTCAAGAAGAATATAATAATTCCAATGCCAAAGAAAGCGGGTGTTGACAGATGTGAAAATTACTGAACTATCAGTTTAATAAGTCACAGCTGCAAAATACTAACACGAATTCTTTACAGACGAATGGAAAAACTGGTAGAAGCTGACCCTGGGAAAGATGAGTTTGGATTCCGTAGAAATATTGGAACACGTGAGGCAATACTGACCTTACGACTTACCTTAGAAGCTAGATTAAGGAAAGGCAAACCTACGTTTCTAGCATTTGTAGACTTAGAGAAAGCTTTTGACAATGTTGACTGGAATACTCTCTTTCAAATTCTGAAGGTGGCAGAGGTAAAATACAGGGAGCAAAAGGCTATTTACAATTTCTACGGAAACCAGATGGCAGTTATAAGAGTCGAGGGGCATGAAAGGGAAGCAGTGGTTGGGAAAGGAGTGAGACAGGGTTGTAGCCTCTCCCCGATGTTATTCAATCTGTATATTGAGCAAGCAATGAAGGAAACAAAAGAAAAATTCGGTGTAGGTATTAGAATCCATGGAGAGGAAATATAAACGTTGAGGTTCGCCGATGACATTGTAATTCTGTCAGAGACAGCAAAGGATTTGGAAGAGCAGTTGAACGAAATGGATAGTGTCTTGAAAGGAGGATATAAGATTAACATCAACAAAAACAAAACGATGATAATGGAATGTAGTCGAATTAATCGGGTGATGCTGAGGGAATTAGATTAGGAAATGAGACACTTAAAGTAGTAAAGGAGTTTTGCTATTTGGGGAGCAAAATAACTGATGATGGTCTAAGTAGAGAGGAGATCAAATGTAGACTGGCAATGGCAAGGAAAGCATTTCTGAAGAAGAGAAATTTGTTAACACCGAGTATAGGTTTAAGTGTCAGGAAGTCGTAAGTAGCCATGTATGGAAGTGAAACATGGACAATAAATAGTTTGGACAAGAAGAGAATAGGAGCTTTTGAAATGTGGTGCTACAGAAGAATGCTGAAGATTAGATGGGTAGATCACACAACTAATGAGGAGGTATTGAATAGGATTGGGGAGAAGAGAAGTTTGTGCCACAAATTGATTAAAGAAGCGATCGATTGGTAGGACATGTTCTGAGGCATCAAGGGATCACCAATTTAGTATTGGAGGGCAGCGTGGAGGGTAAAAATCGTAGAGGAAGACAAAGAGATGAATACACTAAGCAGATTCAGAGGGATGTAGGTTGCAGTAGGTACTGGGAGATGAAGAAGCTTGTACAGGATAGAGTAGCATGGAGAGCTGCATCAAACCAGTCTCAGGACTGAAGACCGCAACAACAACAACAACAACAAGCATATAGTGCACATAACATTATATAATTTCGCCTTAGAGACCTAGATAACATATATAACACAATTTATTATAACATGCAAACTATCCTAAAGGATTTATGAAGGAAGTCAATGTATACTGTTATTATGTCAGAGTGTATGTAAGATTTTGACTTCTAATAGTGAAATAGGTTGTAGATCTAGCAATAGCGATCTAATAGACAGTTAGCTGGAATTTTGCCAGTCTGACTTCAATTTAAAATGAAGTTTATTAAAATTATGCCATAGTAACCATCTTATCAGCATCAGCTGCATCGCTAAGCTGGCGAGAGGATTATGTAATGTAACAAGATACTGAAACTTTAACATACAGCTGTATTCCCCACATAACTGAATACATATGAGATGAAATAGTACACACACACACACACACACACACACACACACACACATATATATATATATATATATATATATATATATATATATATATATATATATATATATATATATAGTGCAAACTCGAGAGAATTATTGATGAGAGGATGAGGATAAGGCAAAAAAAAGTTCTAATGAACTTATTACTGTTAATGCATGGTTTCCATGCTAGAGACCATTTATTTAATCATATCTTGTTACAGAGACTGTAGCCTAATATGTGCTGAAACATGCAGTCACCGTTACATTATGCATCGTTTCCTCCTAGAGGGTGATACTGTTCCTCATATGTCATGCCATAGTGCCTCTCCTACTGTAGTAATTGGTAATGTTGTGTCTGATTCACTTCTTTTGCTGACTCATCTTGTAGTGGATATGATGCAGCGTTTACACAGTTGTTCCATATTCGAATCGAGAGCTTGCCGACATAGTGTTCACTTATGGAAACACAAATGGGAATGGATGGCAGGCAGCAAGGTTGTATGAGGTGGCCTGTCCCCACTGACAATAACCACACCATTCAATGCTTGCAACAGTGTTTCACAGTTTGTCTGAAACAGGGTTGTTTCAGAAATCATGAAATTATGAAGGACATACCCGACATGTTCAGACACTAGACCTGAAGGAAAATATAATTAACACTGTGGAAGGTGACCCGCTTGTCAGTATCAGGAGGTTGATATGCCAGTACAGGGTAAGTCAGACGACCATGTGGAAATTCTCCATGACAATTGTTACTACCTCTATCACTTACAGCCTGTGCAGGGCATAATAGCGACAGACTTTTCACATTGGGAGCAGTTTTGTCACTGGTTTCTTCACCAGGCAACCACGATTCTCGGATTTGTGTCGTCCATCCTATTCACAGATGAGGCCACCTTTATGCAGAGTGGTATCTTCAACTTTCATAACTGTTATCTGTGGGATAGTATGCAGAGCCCCCATGGTATGGTAACAGTGAATCATTAGCATTGGTGCAGCCAGAATGTGTGGGCCAGGATAATTGGCTCTGTATTTTGGGATCAGTCTTCCTTCCACGTTCGCCTAATAGGCCGGAACTATCGACGTTTCTTGTGGGCGACTATGCCTCTCCTGCTGGAAGAAGTGCCATTTATCATTCGAAGAGTTATGTGGCTGCTACATGATGGTGCCCCAGCCCACTTTGCTATTAACATCTAGATGCATCTCAATCATGTCTTCCCTGATTGATGGATCGGACGAGAGTGTCCAGTTGCATTGCCAACTCGTTCAATAGATCTCAACCTGTACGATTTTTGATTATGGGTCCACCTCAAAAGTATCTTGTATGCAGAGAGCAATCCAGATGTGGAGACACTGGAGCAGTGTATTCAAGCTAACTGACACTGTTCGCATACGGCCTGGCTGGTGTGAACATGGAAGACAAACATGGACGACAGGACAGGCCATGGCGTATTCACACGTGTGTTGAGGCACATGGAAGCCATTTTCAACACATAGTTTAACTGTGGCTGTGTGGTACAGTGCGTATTAGACCAAAGTCTGTGTAACAACGTATGATTGAATAAATGGTCTCTAGCATGGAAACCACACATTTATGGACATAAGTTCATTAGACCTTTTTTATTCGGTATCTTCTCATCGATCAATCCCTAGAGTTTGTACACAGTGGAAAAAATCACCCTGTATGTTGAAAAAATTTTTGTTTGTATAATACAATATTGTATATCACACAAACGTTTTTATTTTTCTGTTTCATGTCGAGAGAGTGGGCTACATGCCATGCCATAGTAGAATTCTCATTGCAGCAGCAATAGATGCACAGCTGGCCACTGCTACAGCTTACATGATAGCCTGCAATTGCAAGAAGATCCCATCATTCATTGTTTCTGTAAAGTTACATACCATACTTACATGTTCACTTATGTCTGAGCCTCTATGTAGAACACACGCACTCTGAAATTATGTCCCATATTGTGTATGTGTACTTGAATCTACCATGACAATAATATTCATTTCAAATATTGTTATCTGCCTGCAAAGAAGAGACACGTTAAAGAAAATGTGTGATGTGGCATTGTCAGATTTGCGCATGTCATCTACTTTACCGACAAGATATATATTAAGTACTGAAGAGGAAGGTAAAATAAGATTTTTTATGAGTTGCTCGAGAAGCGTAATTAATATCTTGGCATTTTCAACCATATATTTATTCTAAGAAGAAAGGGAAAGAGAAAAAAACGCTTTAATACATGAAGCCAAAGTATTAAAATCTATTGTGATTCATAATTATGATTAAAAAGAACCTTCAAATAGAAAAAGTACAGTATTTATGTTCCATTCTAAACCAGCAAGATGAAAGTGTCTTATGCTCTGGTAGACAATGTCATTCTGAGGATAGTCAAATTAATATGCAAAATTCTTGAGAACCAGATCGTAGCACAACAACACATGCGACACTCGTGACTGATTTACATAAGCAATTTAGCCTGACAGTTTGAATATGTATATATACATGACTTACAGATCTGCATGAAGGAATCCAGAGAGTGGAGATTGTAGGAAAGTTCTGCCAAAATGGACCACTGCAAACGATCAAAGCATAGCAACGTCCAGATCGTCTATCGCTGGCTCTATTTGTAAACTTTTCCCTGCTCATTATACCAGTTTTCAAAACGCACATAACTAAAATACTTTTGTTATCTACAACAGTGACTAAGGCTGATACTGACTTGGAGTAAGTATTGCAAGAATATTAGGACTTATATTTCTTATACAAGTAGTATTTTTACTGGCAGGCTATTTAGTGACTTCCACTCTTCACTGACAGCGACAAGTCTATTTCTTTAAGACAAAGAGGAGTCTCTCCCATTGACAAGTATCCCTATGCAAAAGTTTTAGAAGATTCAAGAACCCACTTTTGCAACTCGCCATGACATTGTGCGGAACTAATATTTAATTTAGGGGCGACCAGACACTTCAACAAGAACAACAAACAACAAGGTTAGCGTTGCCACAACTTAACGAATAGCCTGTAGTCCCCTAATATTACATCAATGCCCATTCCCAACTGGCCATGGTCGACTGGCTAATGGAGATGTGTGCCTTCAATAACTGCTTACACACCATTACTGATTTACGTAATTTATTAATAATAGTTCACTAAAAAAACAAGTCTTAAAACACTTCATTGAAAGACTGGTTAAATAACTGTTCCTTTGATTAATCCAGTAATAAATTCTCAACCGATAACAGTAGCAAACAACATCACTTTCAAATTTAAACTTACAGAATGGCAATGGTACAAAGGTACCTTAAAAACTTCCAAATTCAGTTTCATTTAACACACAGATTTAAAAACATATCCAAAGCTCACAGTTAGCATATTTGTCAAATTCCAGTATTTATAACCCTCTGAACTGCAGCGCAGAAATGACAATTTCAAATCTGTCCAATGAGTAATCCTGATAACAGAAAATTATGTTCACATATAAGAAATATAATAACTTTATAACAACACCCATCCAGCATTGGCCACACCTTTACACAATCGTAAATTCCATTGAAAAGTGACAGAAGTCAATAAAGGTTAATGTACGTATCATATTCCACTGCTTTCTTCTCCAATATCATGGTTGGTTGGTTGGTTGTTTCGGGGAAGGAGACCAGACAGCGAGGTCATCGATCTCATCGGATTAGGGAAGGATGGGGAAGGAAGTCGGCCGTGCCCTTTGTAAGGAACCATCCCGGCATTTGCCTGGAGCGATTTAGGGAAATCACGGAAAACCTAAATCAGGATGGCCGGACGCGGGATTGAACCGTCGTCCTCCCGAATGCGAGTCCAGTGTCTAACCACTGCGCCACCTCGCTCGGTCCAATATCATGACATCCTTATTGTGGGCGAACATGCTACAACACAGCTTGATTAGGTTAGGCCCACGCTGTCTTTATTTGCTGTGGCAAAACACCCCCAATGACTCTGGCCACAGCTCGCCGTAATTGCGTCCATACAATTTTAGAGCCAACGGTTTATCGTTCCACAGCAGCATTGAATTCCCAAGCGTCTCGGTTTCCCCATCAGTTCATTACCAGAGAGTGCCAAATGCACAATTCGGACCATCTGGACCCCAACTCTCTGTCGTTCTGTCCTTCTCGCTCGGTACTCACTCTAAACCTCCACTCGTCGCCAGAGGGCCCTCGCCGCCAACTCGGCGCCCCAGTATCTCTGACGAGGCCAATATCGACCTCAACACTCGCGGCCGGAACACAATCGTGCCGAAAATCGGCACATGCTACCTCCCCTTAATTGCCGACCACGGCTCCCTAAAGTTCCCAGAATGAATAAGTGATGGACCTGACTTTATCTGAGAGAGATGAGCTGTTATTGTCTTTCCTTGCTGGGGGTCCATCAGCGTAATGGAGACCGGTGTTACGAAACGTCTAATAACGTATGGCCTGATGAAACGTGGGAGGAGTTTTTTAGTAACCTTATCCGTCTTGCTGCTCACGGCCTGGAAATTTTTTACATACACCGAACCTCTCAACTTATTCGGGTTTGGCCACCGCCCCTCATCATAACGCTTTTTCGCCCTTTTCCACTGATTCACCAGCTGCTGAGGCTCAATGTGTTACCGGTAGCAGATCCCTAATGGACCATAGGTTGCTCAGAGGAGTGGAAATCTTAAAGTTCAATATGAGCTCTGCAGCAGTCGACGAATGTGCTTCATGCTTGGCCACGTTAAACGCCATCATAAGCCAAGGGAGCGTTCTGTCCCAGTTCTCCTGGTCTTTACTATGATAGGCAATTAATGCCACACTGAGATTGCGATTTACCCTTTCGGCATATGATGGGTTCAGGTAATAGGGAGTCGTGGTCCCATGGGTAATGCCCATTCCCATGCAAAAGTTCTTAAACCCTCCTGAAGTAAAATATGAAGCATTGCCGCTAATCAAATATTGTGGCAGCCCAAACACGCCAAATATATTTTTCTAATTGTGTATCACAATTTCAGTCGTCGCTGCCCTAGTGAGATACATCCAAGTAAACCTTGTGAAGGTATCAATATACATTAGGATGTACTCATTACCTTTCTTAGATCGAGGTAAAGGCCCTACAAAGTCGGTGTACATTTTCTGAAGGGGATAGTCCACAGGTACGGATTCCAGCCACCCAACCCTACCATCCTGCGCTGCTTTGGCAGCAGCACACACCTGACATGTACTAACATTGTGCTTAAAATCTTTATACATTCCCTTCCATATGAAATGCTGACGAATTTTTGTACGGGTTTTAATTATTCCCAAATGGCCACCCACTGGCGAGTCATGAAAATATTTGAAAATGAAAGGCACCAAATCCCCAGGCACCACAGTTTTATAACCTTTACCATACCGAGCCTTGCAACACAGTACACTATCTCTAAGCAGGTATGGTGTCACCATCTTTCCTTCTTCAATTTTTTTTTGTTTTATCTCCCGCATCTTGTCATCCTTCTCCTGAGATTCCCGAATGTATTTAAACATCTGTGGAAAATCAGTGAGAATCGAACTAATTCTCCTTACGGAAGCAATACCTTCATCCAGTTCATGACTATAATGTCATATGTCAGGTTCCTGAGAAAGGCAGCTGAGACCACCGGCTACCTGGTTTTCCAATCCTTTAATGTTCTCGACCTGGAACTTACTTAAATGTAAGATCCTTGTTGCCCACCTGGCTATCCTTCCAGTCTTATGAGGATGTGGAAGGACCTAGCTGAGCGCCTGGTTATCGGTCTCTAAGAAAAACTGTGTAAGTTCCAGGTAATACCTAAATTTCTCCATGTCAAATAATACCACGAGCACCTCCAGCTCGTAAATAGAATAGTTCTTTTCTAAATGGTTCAAAGCACGCGAAGCATAGGCAATACGCCTCCTTCCTTCGTCCCCTTCGTGAAGAAGGACCGCCCCCCACCCCCACATTTGAGGAGTCAGTCTGAAGTAGAAACGGAGCACTGAAATCAGGAAGTGCGAGTACTGGTGCTGACGCCAACAACTGTTTCAGGGATTCCCACACGGCTTCCTGTGAAGGAAGGCATTCAATGGGGCCGCCTTCCCGGCAAACCCCAGAATGTACTTACGGAAGAAATTTGCTACCCCAACACACTTTGCAACCTCCTTCACATTTCTAGTAATGGGCAACTGCTTTATAGCTCGCACCCGTTCCTCTGGAGAGACCACATGACCAAGGAAGTGCACAGATTCACAAGCACACTTAACCTTGGCTGGATTCACTATAAGACCCACCTTCCTTAGCCTCACTAAAACCTCCCTTAAATGTAGATAATGTTCCTGCATGGAATTACTATAAACTACCAAGTCTTGCCAGTAGTGATAGATAAACTTAAACTTTATGTCCGAGAATATTTTGGCTAGGAGCTGAGATAGAACTGCAGCACCCGTAGATAATCCAAATGGAACCCTATTGAATTCATAAATATTCCAATTGGTTGTGAAGGCCGTGATCAGTTTGGAAGTTTCTGCGAGCGGAGTTTGATTATACGCCTGGTTTAAATCTAAGGTGGTAAATATCCTTGCACCGTGAAACCATCCAAAACAAGAATGCAGGTCAGGAAGAGGTACTGATGGCAATACCAATTTTTTATTCAAATCCCTATAATTGACCACCGGGCGATAATTCCCATTGGGTTTCCGGACCAGAAATATAGGCGCAGCATATGGCGAATCAGAGGGCAGAATTATTTCCTGATCTGACATCTTTCCAATCTTTTCCTTCCACAATTTAATTCGAGGTGGAGCCTACCTATACTGTGCTTTCTAAAATAGGTACATTATCAAATAATTCGATGTGATATTCCATGAGAGACGTCACCCCCAAGCTCTCTGTCAAAACATCAGGAAATTAACTACATAATTTCTGTATTTCCTCTTTCACTGCTAATTCCAAATGTTCCAACCGCAACCCTTTCTCCTGTCTCTTTTCGATTTGTAATGCCACTTCACTAGTCCCAACTTTCACAGAAACTTCCCCTTGGTGCTTACAAAATTCAGAACTCTTCTCTGGCTTAAATCTCAAGCGAAATTGGCTTGCACACCAATCAGTCACCAATCCAATCTTTTTAGTAACATCAGCTCCTAGAATGTATGTCGTGGCAAGCCTGTCTACCACTCGCATCCTCACCCTCCACGTTGTGAGGTAACGGGCGAATTGTGGCGCCCTGAAAATATTTTAAGTTGACGTGGCCACATGGGCCGCTCGGCCAACCGGGCCCCGGCAGCAAACACGTGGTGGTGAACATTAGCCGGATGAGAGGGGTAGCCTCAGCACATGGTCCAGCCGCGTGGCTGGGAATTCCGCTGTGACGAGGACGGTGCTTTGTGTCGGTGAAGGTGATGTCTATGCCGGGAGTGTCAAAGAGGGCAGACTTCGTGAAACCATAATGGCAGACATTTCACAGTTCTTATAGAAATTAATAGCAGCCAGATAAATCATTATACCTCAAAAAGAAACAAGCACATTACTATTATTTGCACGACGATTCTGATGGTGTAATCAGATTTTCAATTTCTTTATTAGTTTAAAGTTTAGTATCTGACGGTAAATTATACAAGTAACACCCAGCAACGAATTTTCAAAATATAAACGCTTCATCCGATTTTGTCGATCTCCGTGTCTTTAGAAAGCTATTAGTGTAAACCTAAATTGGTATGAGTTAGCGGCATATAACTTAAATAGTATATGAGTTATTGGAGATTAGAGTGGCCGATTACTATCGATCGCGTCAGGCCTTAAGTACTCCACAGTTACACGAAGAAACGGTAGCAGCATTCTTATAAATATATTTATTCATCTATGTCTTTGTTTATTCCCGATATATACTATTCATGAAGAAATTGATTGTTTTACAAAGCACAGAGACATAAGGCTACTGGCCTACCTTTTGCTTCTTTTCTTTTGATATAGTAATATATATTTAATTGTTTATGTATATAATAATGTGCGTTAGAGCGTGTTTATGGTCCAGCCGTGGGAATATTTATTTAATTTCAAGTATTCAATTGTAAATCCAGTGTTTCGAATATGTTTCATTTCGTTTGTGAGTGTACGTTGGTTTGAAGGCAGGGCGGGAGCCTCTAGCCAATCACAGCGATCGTTGCAAAAAGGACACGTGGAGAGACTGTATGGAAGTGGGCAGGGGCATCGCTTCCGCAGTTCTGAGCAGCGCGGCAGTTCTGGACAGTCGCACAGGACACGGGAGTCCGGGACGCGGCGGCAGGACGTACGGTCACGGGAAAGTTTGCGTGTGATCGCGAGAGACAGAGATACTTCGGAGTGCCGACTTGTGTTCTTGTGTGATTTCCGTGGCTTCTACAGTGAAGACGTAGTGTGCATTTAGAAGTGAATGTCCCGCGAGCTATGTTGTTATTCATAACGAATTACGTGCAGTTGGAATATATTGTTTTCCTGTTGTTCCACTTATATTTTATTTAATTGATGAACCATCGACACCAATAAGTGTTTTGCAGAAATATACACATTATTTAAAGTCGTTACGATAGTACCTGCAGATTTTATTTATTTGCAATTTTTCATTTATAAATTTGTACATTACATTCGCAGTTGCCGAGTGATAGGAATATTCGACCATTCGATTCATGTGTGTATTCTTATCGTATACTGTAGACTCAGCAGTATGTGGCCTGTAATGAGGCAACTATGTATCCCTGCCCCTAGACAACGAAACCAGCCAAAAATTCCAATATTTCAACGTTGAGTTGGAGGGTGCGTAGTCGTTTTGAAAGCCCGCAACGCGAAATCCCTAATTCTCTGTTTAACCCATACGACACCCTTCACTCTTACACTGGACTGATATATCGCCTTGTATTTACCTGTATCCTTTTCTATTTTACTCCACTTACAAAGAGCACTGTCATGGTTATACCATTTTTCTTAGATCACCTTAGTAGCACTACCAGAGTCCAACAACGCACACACAGGTTCCTCATTCACAACACAGCATATAAAAGGTAAACCCTGTTCAACCCCTCTACTTATCACATAAATCTCTTTCTGTTCCGTTCCTACCTCTTGTTGTAATTGTCAGGACTTCTCCGGCATACTCTTCTGACAATTCCTGCTAATGTGACCTAACTTCCCACAAATCGAACACCTTATCTTACTTTCCTTTTCCCACTGCTGATTCGTAGAAGTAATTTCCTTACTATTTCTATTATTCACTTGAACATTCCTATTCCATTCCATCTTATCCAACCCGTTCTCCTGTCTGCATAACCTTTTATAATTAATAGCCTGCCCTGCCCTCCGTGATTCTACATAAATAATAGCCTGGGTGTGCCTTACTAATTCATTCAGGTGGGCAAACGTTTGCGGTGTCCTGCCAAATACTGCCCTCTGTACTTCGTCTGGTCGTAACCCTTCAATATGTAATACAATTTCTCTTCCAGAGTATTGCAGGTACAAGGCTAGCATACTCTATCTAACTCTCTCGATAAAGTCGACAAGCTTTTCATTATCCCCCTGCTCTTGACCATACTCCCTATAAACTAATTCTTGCAATGCACGGGGTGGAATCAAGGGTCAAATTTTTCCTCTCAATTGTTCCAACGTTAGTCTCTCCAGAGTCGCATTCAACACGTGTTCTACTAACTCTCCCTTTACCTTTCCCACTAAGAGTTTTAAAATTTCCAAGTCTGTCATGTAAACAGCTCGTGCTTTCTGTTGAAAACCGATGACGAAATACAAAAACTCCCCAATATTCTCCACCAAATCTAAACACTATTCCTTACATCCTGTCAAATAATCTTGCATGGAGTGAGGTAATTTCGAATACATCCAATCTGAAAACGCAATCTTGCCCCCCCCCCCCCCACCTCCCACACACACACACACTGTGTAGCTTGACCTGACCCGCTACACTTTCCGCTTCAGTTTCCACTCGTCTGACATGAGCTAGCCCATCACTGATTTGCTTTAAATAATTCCTTATTACATTCTCTTTCTCCCTCTCCATACCTACGAAATCATCCACCCGATTTAGGTAATGGGCATGTCTCGCTTGTAACCTCCTAACCTGATGTTCGGTTAATGAAGCCATATCCAAACCATCAACATTTCCTCAAGCGGCGCAACTGTAGTAGCAGCGGCCAAATTTACCTCTCTTTTCTCAGTAATTTTTATCGTTACGCGGAGGTGCATGTTCTTCCTTAATAATTTCAACAGTTCAGTTACATTGCCTTGTGGTTCCAAGCCCCTCGTTTGAAATTTGTACATCAACTCACTTCTCCTCAACAAAAGCCGCGTCCTTCACCAGATTTGATGCCATCCTGGAATAATTACATCAGTATCAGGTCCAAAATAGTTGTGAGCAATCTTATACAACAACCTAATTTTTGACAGTTTGAAGACACTTCCCTCCAGTCAATCAAACATACTCTACTACCAATTGTGCAGAATTAATATTTAATTTAGAGGCGGCTAGACACTTCATCAAGAACAACAAACAACAAAATTAGCATTATAAAATCATAAAGAATGCAGCAACAAGTCATGGAAACATAATTTATTTATCTTGTAGCAAATCGATTTAGACTGACATCAGTCATCATCGGTGCTAAAACAAATACAAGAGACAGGGCATAAGCAACAACTGCTTTAACAAACGAAAAAATTGACAATAAAATATAGTTATATCAATTACAACATACACACATGCCTGAAATTAAAATTCAAAGTCATAACATACCATTTTTGTAACCGATACATGCCATGAGTAGAAGTACTGTCCCTGGCAGATTTCTGTCATGAAGTGGCACATCATAGGTCAACACCACAACAAGACAATATGAGGGGGCGCCATGTAGCAATAAGCGCCCTCTATGTAAAATGCAAAAGTCATGTAAAATACAAGCAATAAGGACTATATCACATTGTAAAAAAATACAGTGATGGTAACTCATGATCCCAATTTCAATTATTACAAGAGAAGATGTCTGAACATTGTTTTTCAGATGATAAGAGCAAATTAAATATATATGTCAAAACTACGATCGCCAAAATTGTAAGAAGAGATAAACTCGCTACAAATATAATTCCATACACACATAATGACGAAATGGAATAGTGGTATCAATGGTCGTCTGCCGTTCTACATACGAACTACAAGGGCATCAAAAGGCACATTTATGTTACTTCCAGTAGATGACGCTATGTTACTGAATGCACAAACCTAAAGTTGACAGAGTTCAGGTAAAAATTACAGTACGAGATAAACGATCGTATCACTTAACTAATGTGATTAACGAAGTGTTGTGCATATAAAGAACCGTATATGTGGATAATGACTTTGAATCTACTATGCAAACTATAGCCTCATGAACAAGTGTACCATGCGCCCTTATAGTACTCATGCTCAGTTTAGATGCGAAAATTGGCAATTGCATCAGACTTCACAAAATACATATTTTCTTTAAAAGTTAATACATATAAGGAGATACAAAACCATTTATAAAACCAAAAGTTAAAATTGTGGAATAAATAGATGTCACTTGATGTAAGGTGACATAAATAATCATCAGGATAGGAACAACACAACATACTGTATTATATCGTTTTAATGTGAAGAAATATGAACAATCTTGCGATCACAGATCATCTGCTCAATGTAGCAAACTTAAATTCTAATGGACTAAAATATTCGTTGAAACAACGATTAGGTACCTAAGTTTGCCCGAAAAATATAAAGGCTGCCCTATATTGAAAAAGGTGATAATGATAACATGTCAACCATTAGAAAATGCACTCAAGCATGATATCATTAACACAACTTTTTTATGCTTGATGTTTTTGTTTGGAATAAAACATATTTATGATTAACGATCAATCAGTCCAGTTCTATCACTTTCCAGTTCCATTTCACTATTAACACACAAAACAAATCAATTGTACAAATCAAAAACACAAAGAAAAATTTTAAAACTACAACTTAAGTTCCTACCTTTACAGGCCCAAGCATTTTTACCACACCAGAGTACTCAAAGCAGAGTCCCAACTAATCATGAATCGTGAATCCCAATGGTCAGTGGATTTGAGTAATTGGGTTTGGACAATGTCCTCGCCAATCAGTTCCCTTTCACCTGGGGCAAGGCCTGTTGAGAAGGAGAAGGGAGGAGGGGAAGTATCTGACAGCTGTAGATGGTCAGTGTCACCTCCTCCCTCTCCACTTGCATTCTCCACACATTATTCCACACGAGTAATGTCTCTTATGCAACTGCAGGCAGAGGTTACAAAAACCAGAGTAGCCCTGCATGGGATTCTTAGATCCACCTCTTGCCTGTCCGTATAGCACTATTACTGTTTGGCCTATCCAAAAACTTCTTTCCTTTATCCTTCTTAAGTGAGATCGTCTTCCTTGTTAAATATAGTATTCTTTACCTTTCAATCCCGTGAAAACATTGGATGCATCACCATGATTTAATAAACATTTTACAGAATTATTACGGAAATAAAAATTTGTTCATTGGTGCTTCAAAATTTAGATTCAATCCTATTTCGACAAGTATCAAATACGTTAGTTTTAAATTTTTCACTTTAACCAGTGGTAAATTTACTGTAATTTGTATAATGGGTGTTCATAAATAAAATTATAATTTCAAAACGCTGTAGAAAGTGATGCATGGCGTATGGCTGTTTCTCAGTTTGCATCCAAGACGCACAACATAAATGTCTCCATGAACGAACACACGCTACTGGTAAAGCTCTTATACAAGGATGGTGGATATGCAGAATTTCTGGACACTCAAGGGTATGAAAAAAAGTCATTGGTCTAGCGTCTGCTAAAGCTTTGGAGAAAGTGATTACAAAATTCGAAAAGACAGGTTCTTTTGAAGCGCAGTGGGGCAGAGTTAGGAAAGTAGTTGATATGACATCTTTCAGAGATGTGTCCACAACATTTCAGGAGGGGTCAAGCAGCTGTGTGCAAACGTACACAGAGGGTTGCCCGAACGTTGGACATGTTCGCGACCACGGTGCATAAAATCCTATGAAACATTCTGCGTTGCTAACCATGCAAAATCACCAATGTTGAGAAGTTGCTTCCTGCTAACCTGCCAGCGAGAAGAGTTCACTCTGGAATTTCTTGATTGCATGGAAGCGGACACTAAATAGCCATAGAACATTCTGTGGACAGGCAAACCAATTTTCCATCTCCAAGGACATGTCAAAACACATAATTGCAGAATATGGGCAACGGAAAATCCGCACGTACTTTAACTGGTAGAACTTCATTCTCTGGTGTGGTCTGAAGGCATCGTTTATCGTATGGCCGAATTTTTTCGAGGACATAGGTCCTCAGGTCCTGTTACCTTACTGTCACTGATAAACGCTATGAGTGTCGTCTGCACACCAATGACATACCAACCCTTCAACAGCGTGGATGTGTGGGTAGGATCATTTCATGCAAGATGATGCTCTTCTGCACTTTGCACAGCCAGACAAGCGACTGCTCTGAGGCACTTAGGAAATCCTGCAGTTATCAGCTATCATTTCCCTACAGCCTGGCTGTGACTTCTGGCTGAGGGTTTACCTGAAAGATGTTGTGTTCAGTGTTCCAATTACGAACGTAGCTGATTTGAAAGCACACAATACACAATGCTTCCTTATCATAACCCCTGAGACACTCTGATATACTGCGGAATACGCTTTGTCTCGATTTCAAGTTGTGGCAGAAAACAGTGGACAACATAGTCAACATGTCTCAAGACAATTAGGAACCGATGCCATTTTACTTTTTAGAGGGTTTTTGGTCCCCAAACAGTTAGAAACTAGTGTCATTTTGCTTTTTATGCAGGTTTTGAGCCCAGGACGATGTATTTAAAGCCAATATCATTTTGCGATTTATGCAGTTTTAGGCCTAATAACAACTGAAAACCGATTTTTCCCATTTAGTGTGGTATGACGTAGCCATGGTGGATCAGCTCACATAACTAATAGTGGCATAACTGTTGACTGCCAAATCTGTTCAGTTATGTACCTGTTACATCACTAGATGTAACCGCAGCTAAGTCTATCACTTATTAGAAATTTATTCTATTTACCATTGACAAGAGTATTAAACAAGTAGAACAACACTACAGATATGAAATATTCCAGCACAAACTGCACAGTTCTACCTACATCTCAGAAAAGTTGTCATTACACTGCCACTTCATTCCAAAACTGTGCTTATCCGAGATTGTTCATTTCAAGGGCTTATTATTGCATACACAAATATTCTTAGGTTCACGCAGTTCTCTCTGTAGTAACACTTATTTCTTCATCTACTGCTGACTAGCTTTATTGAGCAACTTATTTCCATATCCCAAATTTTTATTACCTAGAAGTAACATGTCCCTTTCTAACTAATGACCTTCAAACCACTGAGCCCTTCATTTGTCCATTACAATTAATTCGATTTTGCACTCTTTGTTAAGCCCTATCATTTCCTTTTAACCTTCACAATTCCTTTCATTAAAGGTAAGTTGCTCCAAAACATGTCTAACTAACAAAAACATTATATTGAAAAATTCATCTATAATGGCAAGTAAATGAAAGACTATAAACTTAATAAAACCAAGAATAGAATATAACAAGAAAGAAAGAACAGTTCTAGCAGTTTGAGAGCACGTAGTCAGCCAATTGCGAAGCTTCCAACGCAAGGATACTTCTCATGCTATCTAATTAACCTCTTGTTCTTATCGGGTTTTTCAGTGCAATGAACTTCTGGTCTTCACTTTTTACTAAAGGCATTACAAGGTGAGCTCTAACTGCATTTAACTTAAGCTGGAATGCAGCAAAATCAAGTTCAAGGAAACAATCAATCAGAAAGTCAGCGCCCACTATCATATCAACACTGAGATGAGTAATAATTAAGAATTGGTGTTAAACCTCAAAAAGGCAAGGCATCAGCACCTGGTGCTTAATAGTTTTGGACATTATAAGAGTTGCTTCAAAAATCTTTACACCATACACTAGCATCAGAAACATTCCTTCTTCTTCGATAAAGCATAAAATAATTTTGCACCACTGTGAAGATCTCTGAACTATTGTATATTAAAATTTCGCAATTAGTACCTCGTATTTATGCACCTACCATAGTACTAATATTACTTATGATTGGTACAGGATCATTTTCACTCAACAAATCTCCAAAATGGCTCTGATATCAAAATGTTTGCATTATACAGTCTCACCAGAGATAAACATTGGAACTGTTTAAGCATCATGTAGCGACATTACAAATCACTGGCGCACCTCATGCCACATGCCACACTTTGCATATATCTACAAGAGAGGCAGCATTATCATCTAGCCTTAAGTGCAATTCACAATCAAATTTCCTAGCAAATACAAATCTGTGTGTACTTTCTTTTTCGTTATGTGTATCTTCTGCACATTTCTACTGAGTGTCTTTTTAAGTTCTGGGTATGTCCCAGAGACACGTTCTTAACTGCATCTTGTTCTAAATTAATTTTCAGATCGCAGATATCTTATATCTTCCTACTAAATGTTCTACTATTTACATCCTGTGCGGTATCAAGGGTGCCTGTGTCGGTCACATATGGTGTGCTGATTGTCTCCCACATCTCCACAAAAGAGGCAAGATTTAAACGGACTGCCAGTGGGCTCCATCAAAAACCACGCTATCTATAGTGCTCCCTGTATTCCTATGGGTGGCACTATGGACGACACCAGAGGACACTGTCTTTTTGCATCTGTTCACTGCATACAAATTTATTCAACTGCATATCTTCTTAAGATGCTGCTTATCAAGTTCAACTCCCTCGGCTCTTGGAAGAATCAGAATGAGATTTCTATGAATGTTGATCAACGTTATTAATACTCAAAAGACTATACAGTGATAAATACATCAGAGACATTGCTGGACTGAAATCACAACAATAAAAATTATTCTTTGCATATTGTAAATAAAAGTGTTCATGCAGTCTTTATGTATTAAATGTCTGGAGTGTTAATAGTCAGCCAAGGAAACTCTTACCAAGTATGGACACAACATCTTGTTCTACTGCACTTGGTTCTCATTCATTAAGCAGCACTGCAATACTAAAAATACTATTAGCTTTTATTTTGTCAAAAATGACATGATTGCAGGAACTGCTGTCAGGGTGGTCACCCTGTGCAGGCCGTGGGCTGCTAGTGTCACTCTGTGGCCTCCTCTGAACTTCAAGGTTAGAAATGGGGTTGCCATTTCGTTCTTTCTTTTATGCTCTTTACAATATTTTCTCTCATATTTTCCATTTAAAACAATCATTGGGAGCTCAGTAGCTGTTGCCGCTAGTCAGTTCTGTACCAAGACACTATTTACTTTAACTGCCCAAATGGGAATTATTGTTCTCATCTTTTGACTTAGAACAATGTTACTTGATATGCCTCGTAGTGTGTTATAAAAATATGATTTGATTCATTTTTGAAGTAGTCATGATGCTCATGTAGTGGATGGTTTAGCCGTTCCCCTTCTCTCTGTTACGGAAATACTTTTTCTACAAGGGAAATTGTGCAGTAGTTTGTTTCACTGGACTCATATGTAAGTGGAAGGAGGTGTGGCGTGGCGTTTTCCATTTGAGGAACGCACTGTTCCAGAAAGAAGTATGCTGCAGAAAGGCTGTTGTGGGCATTACAGTGGAAGGTCAGAGGCTGCACTGTGCAAGGCATGAAATATAACTTTGGGACACTGGAAAGTGGAGGGTGTGGGATAGGTCACGTTGATTTGGCTCAAACAGTGTGAGTAGAAGCAAGTATATCAACTAAATATTCGCAAAACATTTTGTATGAGTGAATTGTGGGAAAAGACAAAAACCCCACAAAAGTTTTTTTATTATGTTGTCAGTACTGTTTGGTGTTTAGTGCAATTGGTAAGCATACAGAGTGATAATTCGGCTGCTTAAGTTCGATTCCCACTGCTACCCACTTTTTTTATTCATTGTATTTTATTCCTTGCAATTTTAAACAACCAGTTATAAAATTTAAATACAGTTTTCCATTTACGTTGATATGTGTTAATTCATCAACATCATCATCACCTCAGCTTTTTCCCACGTCATGTGGGGATGGCATTGCTTTACTGGATCCTTATCTTCCATAAATACCTGTCCAGTGCTTCTTCCACATCAGTTTCGGTCTTCTCTTTGATCCTTCGATTTTCCACTCTTCTCTCGATCTTCTTCCCTATGGGCCCCACTTTCACTGTTCCCCTGGTGTAATCATTCCTTAGTCTATACTTTCGTGTCACCCCTCTCATTCACCTTAACATTCTCATTTCTGCCACTTCCACCATTTTCTCTTGGGCTTTTGTAATTGGCCAAGTTTCTGTGCTATACAGAATCACAGGCCTCACAACAGACTTGTAAAGCTTTCCTTTGATTCTGCAGCTAAACTTCTTACCACACAGTACTCAACGCAGTTTCCTCCAGTTCATCCTTTCACTATTTATCCTGTGCTGTATTTCGGCCTCCAGTCCTCCATCACTTTGTATGTAAGAGCCTAGGTATTTAAATTACTTTATCAGCATCAGTTTTTTTCCTTGCAGGTTAATATATAGATCTTTGGCATCCTTTGTACACATATACTCTGCTTTGACTCTGTTAATTCTCATTCCCCTTCTCCAGAGCTTTTCTCCACTGTCCAAGCTTGTTTTGAAGTGCCACCTGGGTGGGTTCACAGATTACAACATCATCGGCAAACATTGTGTTCCAAGGTGCTTCTTTTTCACATCTTTGACTAGTACATGCATGACAATGTGCAAGAGATATGGGCTGAGAGCAGATCCCTGATATCGTCCTATTCTCACTGGAAATGCCTTTGTTGCACCTGCACTGCTCCTGACTTGTGTCATTGCAACTTCATACATGTCTTCTACCATCCTGATATATTTACTTCTCAGTCATCTCCATGTCTCTTGCCTCGGTACTCTGTCATATGCCTCCACCTGCAACAGGTAACGAGTGGATTGAGTAGCTCATTAACTGTTGTTGCCTGCCCCAAGCCCAGATAAAGGAGGAGGGTTGATGTCAGGAAGGGCAAATCGACTCTACAGCTATGATCAGTATTTCACCAAGGATCGGCATTGTTTTTTCATGAAAATTTGTTTTATTCAAAGCAGAAACCGAGCAAGAATTTTGTACCAGATAAGTAACTAATAAAAGCATCACATTAAAACTTTTGATGAAGATTTTTCAAAAGTTTCAGCTGTGTTCTTATTCAGTTTATAAAGAGAAAGGCAAGATACTAACTATTCTCGCAAGTCTGTGGGTTCTGCAGTAGTAGCTATAAGTCAAGCAATTGCAGAGCAGATTATTTAAATTATAACTGATAATTTCATACAAAGTGATGAATAATTAATACTAAACACCAAACCTGATGAACAAAATCTTTATGAAGAGATGTGTGGTTTTTCTTATACTTGCTTTCTCTCTGTGCCCTCGTACACTTTTGCTGTATGCAGTCCCATTTTATTTGTAACAGGTTCCTTCTGTATGTACAGATGTGAACGATGATGATTATGACTCAAACGAATATTCTTCTCATACTATGGTGCACCTGGATGAAAAGAAGAAAGTGACCGATTTTGCTGATGCTCAGATTATCTTCAGATTTTGTGGCACCTGTGGCATAAAGCTCCATATCTTTGGACCTGATGAACTTTGATTTCCTTTCTGTCTGTATGCCATGTTCGTACAGCCATATTGTATTCGCCTTGTTCAGTGTTTTAATAAATTTTCATTTCACTGCAATAGTGTGTTATTACCAACCTATGATATGTAATATCCACAAAGTAAAGAGTTGAGCCGTTCCTTTCAACTGGCTCTCCATTGGAGCCAAGGCGACGTTTGTGGGATACATTCTTCCGCTGAACCTTTTATCTGGATTATTTGGGAAGAACAGCACTTGGGAATTCATTCCAGTAATATTCAGATACCGGAAAAAACAAGGCCAAAGGTCATCTTCTTGTTTCCTCCGAGTGGAGTTGGATGTACACATGTAAGCAATAGTACATACGCCACATTTAGTTGCATTGTAGTCCAGATTTACAACAGACTTTCCTGTAGAAGTGTCTCTTTCATCAGTTTCATGCATTTACTTCAGATAAAGCATAGCCTTGTTTCTTTCCGTTTGGCAAGAAACAAATCAGAAGTCATCTTGAAATCTGAAAAGACAGTTTCCAGTTTGTCGCAACCTCTTTGGCAAAAATACCGGATTAATTTCCTTATTGTTCTTTTTCAGTGTCCCTATGAAGATTAGCACATTTTCTAGAAGATAGGGATAACTACTATAATAGTTGACCTTCATTACATTCCTATGAGTGCCCTTGATTGGTTCAACTAATCTCTTCGCAATATCTATAGGCTGATTACATGCGAGATATGGTCCAGGATTCTGTCTGCTGCAGTATACCTTAAAGTTACAAGCGTAAAATGTCTTACTACCGCACAGTGTGTACAACTTCAAACCATACTTGGCAAGCTTATCGGGCATGTTCTACAGAAAACCACAACGTCCACAAAAACGAATAAGCACGTAGTCTATGGTTGTGTACTTCCCTAGGCTGTAGTTATTTCTGCAGTGGTTCAAAAATGCAGAGTGGAGGTCACGGATGGAGGAAATTTTTTCAACCGCAACTCGATCTTTTCTCGTTGAAGTATCATCAATCCCCAGTGACTGGAGCAAGAGCAGAAAGTGCTTGTAGCTAAATACCGCCCTAATAATAATCATTCCCATGCCATTTGATAACCACAGCTCTAAAACGTTTGTGCGTCTTCCTTTTTGTACAGCAATGTGAAACAGTGCTCCTAAGAGAGCCATTATTGCAGAAGAAAAAGTATTTCTGGGGCCTCTGTCACTCACGCAGTTCAAAGATCATCTCTTGTTATTTACATATTTATTGGTGTTCGCAACAACGAAAACAATTACCTTAGAACCAAAAAGAGAAAACTTTCAATTTCAGTTTTAGTTCCTATAGCATCGCATTTCAGGTTCAGGTAAGACGTTGAGTATATTCTTACGTTTTGCTTTACCCAGTACGACTAATGAATTATTTATCTGTAAAGTTTGCTGGTCATTATCAATATAAAAGTGGCACTCATCACTTGGATATTGATTCACTTCATTCCCGCCATCGTAAGACATTCAGTTTCACTGGAATAATCTTGAGCTGCAATTATTTCTGCTTCATTGTCGCTGTCAAAGAAATCAGCATAATCCCTTTCGTCAGATGATACCAGAAGAAGGGGCTCAATTTCGTCTGGCGTCAATCCTTTTCGTTGTGCGAACTATCAGGACAGTAGGAAAAGTATAATACTAATCTTCAGTAACAAAATAATCATTCATTCGAAGAGTAAAATCTAGCTTCTGATCGTCAAAACATTCAGCAGAGATTACGCCACATTTACTTACATCACAGTGTGCAACTGTACGCAGTCCTGCCTCATTGTATTTGTCCACTTCACAGATCATTCACGGCTGTTGTGAAGGGTCTTGCAATGCGACAATAGTGAAACTAGTCGAGTGAAAACGTCATCGAAGCTTATCTAGCACCGTTGTTGTGTGTGGCGCTCTAACTCAGTTATGGAAGGACTGACTCAGCATATAGGAAAGTTAAAACAAAACTTCGGTAAAATTAAAAGTGAGGATGGAAACATTAGTATGGGAACAACCTGCATTCTGGCCCAAAGTACCGTTATCCAAGATAGCACCGATGACGTCATCAAAGATGGCGAATTTTGGCGGGAAGTTTGAATTTCGGCGGGAAGATAGGGCAATTGCGCTACCTGCACTAACCTAACCCCCCTCCCCTCCCCCAGAAAAACGGTGGGAAGCTCCAATTCCAACAGGATAATGCATCATGCCATGGTTACTTCTACTAACCTAAGAAAATCGCGGGAAGATAGGTCACTTGGGCTGCCTCCACTAACCTTAGTCACCCAACCGCCACCTACTTCTAGGAACTGGCGCCCAGCTTGAATTTTGGTGGTAAAGAAAGGTGAATTGGGCTACCTCTACTAACCTAAGAAAATCGCAGGAAGGTAGGTAACTTGGGTTACTTCCACTAACCTAAGTCACCCGACTGCCACCTCCTCCTAGGAACTGGTGCCAAGTTTGAATTTTGGCGGTAAAGAAAAGACACTTGGGCTATCTCTACTAACCTAAGAAAATAGCGGAAAACAAAGGGCATTTGGACTAACCTAAGTCACCTGACCTCCACCTCTTCCTAGGGATTACTGGGAAAAGTACTCAGTCTGTGCTGGGTTGCTGGAGAGGGGAATGAGTGTACTTTATTTATTTTGGAACAATTTATTTAGGGATGGTGTATATTTATCACACTGACTCAAAACACCCGCCCTGATGTGCTTGGGGTCACAATACACACTCTGCAGACCAGCAGACTACTCGTAAATAATGCAACAGACACACTTGCTAATTGTAGACCGTTGAAGTAATGCATTCCACAGCCTACACACATGCAAACTACTACACCGAAATAATTTCAGTACAGACCTGCAAACTGCTCCTGAATAATGCATAACACTGATGTGTGGACCCTCTCAGTACTCATAAACTGTGCAAATAGCGCATAGCACAGCCTACAGACCTACTCGCAAAATAATGCAACAGGCATGCAAGCAACATACGAAGGCACGGCCTGCCGCCCCCCTGTCCATTGGACCACAGAGGAGGCTAGAGGCATCCCTTCGAAGTCATGCGGCCATCAAGTGCCAAGCCACACACAGGTGCACGTTCGGGTCCCTCAAGCATGAGGTGGCTGCATCCCCATCATACTTAACACACCTGAGAAATTCCTCTGGATATACGTGGTCACCTAGGCGCCACTGATGGTGTGATCAGAAAGGAGTGCAGACGCTCCAAGGTGTGCTGTGTGCACACTAGTGTTCGGAACTGCCGGTGTAAACCCTCCCCCTACCTGCGGTCCGCCGAAGTGCTAATTGCCAAGCGACGCTGCAGAAACCCGTTGTAGAATAGCTCAAGCTGCTTTTTCCCTACCGTTTCTAATGGACCATGCATGTCATGTGCAGCCGTGCCTGCAAACCGAGCGTGGCTCATGCCTCATGGTGGAATGCTCCTCCTGCTGTTAATATACCTCTCAGAAAAGTTAAACATTCACACAGCTAAAAACCTGTGTACACTTGTGAAAACACCCTTGATCATAAGAGCATTCTCCTTGTTTGGAAATAGATCACCATCTAAGCACAGACTGAGGATATTCGGAACAACTATTCAAACAGAAGCACTGCCATACAGAAGAGAAAAAAATTGTCATGAATTTTCGGTATCCTACAGCTACAGGTCTGGAGATGTTCTACTGCCACAGTGGCAGATGAGTGACAGTGTCCCTGCCAGAGATGGATGGTATGCTTCGACCTGTCTATGAACACTTGCTTTCTCAGAACTTTTCGTACCTATATTGCCTACATCTTGTTCGAATTAGTTTGTAGACGCTTCTACTTCCTGGCACAAAGGATGTCTTGTGAATGAATCTATCATTGTGATTGGCTCCTATCGAATTTACCCGCCGAATTACTGATGCCAGCAGTGTGGAAGCACTGTCAGCCCTTTTTCTTCTTTCTGCAGACAAAGATTTCAGCGGCAAAAAAATTATTTTACACAGACCACCATATTGCGTCGACAATAAAACCGTGCAACGCGCCCCACATGTCATCAAAGACGGAAAGACTCTTACTCAGTTACAATACTCGCCCACTGAAGACAAAAGCTTGAATATTAGATCGTGAGACCGATCTGCAGCCAACCACTACATCACTGCATACCTTACATATCGTCAAATACAGAAAGACACCTACTTGATTACACTGTCCTCCCACTGGGGACAGGAGCTTGAATATTAGAGCATGAAACCTATCTCCAACTCAGCAATATATCACCACATACCCTGTCGATATAGTAAACATACAATTCGTTTCCCGGCCATACAAAATCACCCCTTTTACATCAGAAAGCCTTCAGTGAATCGAAGTCACTCTCAGAACTGATGTGCAAAGCCTGGCCCATTCCCCCACAAATGCGCTACTGTTTCTGGTCCGGACCTGCCTGCTTGCTTGCATTTCTACACCCATCTCCAGACTCTGAGATTACACGTCACGCCAGTCATCATGAATAACGTCAATCGACTCATTAGCTGACGTCTTGGATAACTGTACTTTGGGGTGATGTCGTTGCTGCCTTCGAGAGGCCACAGATCAGAACGTATTAATGAATGACGTAATTCGTGTCATCAGCCGATGTCACAGCAGCTGTCTTGAATGACGTCAATCGCGTCACAGTGATACATCTTTGATAACGGTACTTTGGGGTGATGTCCTTGTTGCCTGTGAGAGGCAGTAGATCAGAATGTCTCAATGTCAGTTTAGAACCTGACAAAGACCTAAAAGTCGTGGCAGAAAAACAAAATGTTTGGCCGTGTACAAAGCGTATTAGAGTAGAAAAAAAATTTTCAAACAAGGAGACAAGGTTACGGGGAGCATCTCTTGCAGCTTACAGTATGGTCTGTGTAGTATACGGTCATCCTCCCACAGTACAGGTGATGCAACTTTAAACTGGTCTGTGCAGTTGATCAAAACCTGTTTATTTAATAGGATCGTCACATGTGCTCGATGCCAGCACGCATGTGGTATTTGTTTTCGATATACGGTAGGAGGAGATGCGGTAAAAATCTTATCTAGTTATCTACTGGATGAAGTTAGTTGAGCTTTTCTAGGTCGTAATTTTTCTCTGATGGATGGTGTAGAACAAAGAAGATAAAATGTTGGGGAGACAAATGTGAATGGACATGGATCTGTAGTATTTGTATGTAGGTTGGGGAAGCACCACAATGCAGTAGCAAAATCCACGTTCTTACCCCAGATCCTGTAGTGTCTTTTATACTACTTCATGTTGCAGGAGTAGGCTTTGTATCCGTCGAATGGTCAAAACGCATTTCTGTCTCAATAATTCAGCTTCGCCTGTTTCTGCACAGATTGCAGGAGGTGGTAGATATAGTTTCCTCTGACCTCAGTTCCGACTTACACTGGAACGATCACGTGCGCAAAGGTGCAGGAATGATAGCGTAGAGTCTGAGGAGGCATTTGCAGGATGCGTAGGGGCTACCTAAAACGAAGCAGTAATTTTACTGTAGTAGATACATTCGAGAAAGATGGATCGTTTGGAGATATGAGAGTGCCAGAAATATGACTGAGTGGTGGTTGTAATCGTTAAAGGACCCATTACAGGTATGTGCTTCAATGGAAAGACTTGATTCCAAATCCCAGACAGCATTTCTAGCAATCAGCGTGGCATTAGAGGTCTGAAAAGCTTGTGTACATTTCTGCCAACCTCAATCATCACACCATCTACTACTGTTTGTGATCCTTCTCTATCAACCATTGCCTATAGCATACTGAATATATCACCATCCCTCTGACATTGCATCGAGACAGAATGCGATACAATACTGTAGAATTATCTAGCTGGGGTAGTGTGAGGGAGTCGCAAATACCGCTTACATACCACGTTCCTTAGCCGGAACACTCTCAATGCGGTAATTTTATCAGGAGGTTGCATCATGGGCTACGTGTTGGTCTGATAATACACATTTCTACGATAACCGTCTCGGTATTTGTCCGGAAAAAAACACCTCAATCAGGTGGTCAGTTTACCTTGATTTATAAAGCCAGTATAGCTTTTAACATGGATACTTGTGTACGCCTGTAGAAACCAAGACCGCTTGTGACAGTAACATACAGTAGTTACTGTGATCGGTTTTCTTTAACATCTGGCCGTTTATGTCTCTCTTTCTTAGACACAGTGGTTGCACTCGCAAGAAAACCTTATGAGACATGCCCACACCTTCGTTGATTTTGGGTCAGTATTATTTTCGTGTGGAATCATTTAGTGGTCAAGTATGATACTTAGTATTAGTAGGGGATGCGTGCTAGGTTCACCTGAGCATCAGGCTTATAATGTATGTGTTTGTGTTCCAACATGTGCAAAAGGGAATGACTATTTCCAGTCGTAAGGAAGGTATGGATTTGACGTCGAGTACTGTGATGGCAAAGGGAAGAGTTTCAAGTCATAAGAATGGTACAGATATTTCTATTTCAGGAGCCACAGCCGTCAACTGGGTGTATTTCCCATACTTTGCCCATTGTAGAATGTCATTCAACTGAAACCTCAATCATAACATTTAGTTGTAAGTACATGGATAAAATATATGTGTGACCGGTTTCCTAGGGTGATGATTCTACCTGTGTGTGCTTGGGATGCAGTGCTGGTGACCTGTGTGGGGATGATTCACGGTTCCTGTTAACGGTAGAATCCCTCAGTATGGAGAGACCTGTTGGAGTGCAGGAATGTAGACGTCTTAACCGGACTGTCCTCTAGACGACCGAATAGCGAACTAATATCTAGTATGTGTTGGGTAGATGTTGTGATCACGTGGAAATTTGATAAGATTCAATATGGACATTATTTCCTCCCATGTAAATTGTTCGGTTGACTGCTTCTTCAGATTTCACGTCTTTATTTATTTGAGAGAACATGGATTGTGGCGTGTACATCTAGCATGTGGAAGACAGGTTTGCTGGTTCTCTAGACATGAGAATCATGTTATTTGACTTTGTAAATTGTAGGGATGATTAGGAATCTTTACATCACAAACATCGGTATTCGAGAGCAATTAGCACTTCGACGGACCGCAGGTAGGGGGAGGGTTTACGCCGGCAGTTTCGAACACTAGTGTGCACACAGCCCACCTTGGAGCGTCTGCACTTTCAAAATAGGTCTTTGCTCCTGTCTGATCACACCATCAGTGGCGCCTAGGTGACCACGTATATCCAGAGGAATTTCTCAGGTGTGTTAAGTATGATGGGGATGCAGCCACCTCATGCTTGAGGGACCCGAACGTGTACCTGTGTGTGGCTTGGCACTTGATGGCCGCATGACTTCGCGGGGTTGCCTCTAGACTCCTCTGTGGTCCAATGGACAGTGGGGCAGCAGGCGGTGCCTTCGTATGTTGCTCGCATGCCTGTTGCATTATTTTGCGAGTAGGTCTGTAGGCTGTGCTATGCCCTATTTGCACAGTTTATGAGTACTGAGAGGGTCCACACATCAGTGTTATGCATTATTCAGGAGCAGTTTGCAGGTCTGTACTGAAATTATTTCGGTGTAGTAGTTTGCATGTGTGTAGGCTGTGGAATGCATTACTTCAACAGTCTACAATTAGCAAGTGTGTCTGTTGCATTATTTACGAGTAGTCTGCTGGTCTGCAGAGTGTGTATTGCGACCCCAAGCACATCAGGGCGGGTGTTTTGTGTCAGTGTGATAAATATACTCCACCCCTAAATAAATTGTTCCAAAATAAATAAAGTACACTCATTCCCCTCTCCAGCAACCCAGCGCAGACTGAGTCATTTTCCCCTCCAGACAGTCATCTGTCACGGAATGGCTGACAGCGCCCTCTGGTGACATTATTGTGTACTAGGTCCATACCTCTTGGCGAACACAGTTTCCCGCCATTTTGGATAATAGTACTTACATCATCAGCTGACGTCATGTCAGTCATCTTGGTTGACAGTGCCCCCTGGTGACAGTACTATGTACTAGGTCAGTTGGCCTCTGGACCTCGTGGCGAACACAGTGGATGGCGGTAGTGGCTCAAATTGTTAAAAATAAAGGCTGGTGCATGATTTCGACAGTTGATGATTAGCAAGCATTTTTGCAGAGTGTTTTAGTGGTTCGTGTGGTGTCACCGCCAGACACCACACTTGCTAGGTGGTAGTTTTAAATCGGCCGCAGTCCATTAGTACATGTCGGACCCGCGTGACGCCACTGTGTGATCGCAGACCGAGCGCCACCACAAGGCAGGTCTCGAGATACGGAATAGCACTCGCCCCAGTTGTACGGACGACGTAGCTATCGATGCACACTGACGAAGCCTCGCTCATTTGCAGAGCAGATAGTTAGAATAGCCTTCAGCTAAGTCAATGGGTGCGACCTAGCAAGGCGCCATTAGCAGTATATTTTCTGAAACTATAGAGTCTCATTTGTATCGTCAATAGCGATGTACCAAGGATGGATTAAAGTTAAGTATTCCAGAAGCTACGTACTTTTCGTTATAGCATTCATTACGTATCTTGTTTCAGTTCTATCCCTAGCCTGCGTGACTTAACGCGTGCCTTTCGGCTACTTCTGTGGCGTGGCTGTCTTGCTACGCCACAACAGTTGGCGACGAGAGTAAAAGCGGTCTTCTTCTTTATACTTGCTTTGCTTACATTTGCTTGTGTCATGGCTTCGCCACAATCTCCAGATGTGCTGTCCGAATTTTATCGCTTGCAGAATCAGCAGATGCAGGCGTTATTGGATGCCCTTGGACAGCTCGTCCAGGGTCAACATGCACTGCAAAACGATGCGGCAGCCGCCACTTCACCGCTACCGCAGCCACAACATGCTGTTGCACCCATGTTCCGGCCGTTTGACCCAGCTAAGGAAACATGGACGGAGTGGTCACGCCAGTTTGGATTTCATCTCGCCGCCTACAGAATTCAAGGTAACGAGCGGCAGCCTCACTTATTGTCGTGTGTAGGGGTGCAGACGTACCGTGTGATAGTGAAATTATTTCCCCGACGCGACGTAGCAACTCTGTCCTACGAAGAAATTTTGTCTGCTTTAGATGCCTATTTCAAGGAAACAGTCAATGTCGTTGCAAAAAGGTATACTTTCTTTCGTACAAAACGTACGGCCGGTCAAACTAATGGGGAGTGGGTTGCGACATTGCAAGGCCTTACAAGGGATTGTGCTTTTGAGTGTGAATGTGGACTCCCTTATTCAGATACTATGGTACGTGATGCAATAGCACAGAACGTTTCTGATGTTCGCATACGGGAACAGATTTTGAAACTAGTCTGTCCCTCCCTTCAGCAAGTCATAGACACATTAGACAGACAAGACACGCTTGACTTTGCTCAGGAATCATTTGCAACTTCCCCAGCCGTGTGTAACATTAACCGGCCCACCGGGCGCGCTGCACGGACCAGTAAACTGCCCTTGCGCACGTCCACGCAGCTGCCGCCACGCTCTAAACCAGGTGTGCCGCGCCAGAGTACAAATGCAGTGAAATCATGCCCGCGGTGTGCTACTAGACATTCGCGTGAAAATTGCCCGTCACGCCAAGCTATTTGCTTTTTCTGTAATAAGAAAGAACATGTTCAAAGTGTTTGCCAGAAAAAGCTCAGATCAGACAATCACAACCATTCCAGGCCCTTTCCTTCGCGCCGGAATCGAACCAAGGACACTCAGGCTCGTGGACCTTCACCCATGGACATTCATGTAGTTAATTCCACTTCGTCCAGTGCCACTGTCTCTAACAGTGACTGTGTTCGTCCCACAAATACTGTGCGTCGACGTCGCCGGAAATCGCGTCAAGTCGCAAGTGCTTCTGTACCAGTATCAGTTCAAATTGCACGAGACGGTCGCTCTTGTCGTCAGCAGGACAATAAAATTTTTGTAGATTTGGACTTTAATGGCAAGGTCATACCATTCCAGCTCGATACCGGAGCTGCAGTTTCATTGGTCAATCACGACACGTACAAACAACTGGGCAAACCTCCGTTGCGTGCCGCAAATGTTCAGTTAAATAGTTATTCAGGTCAGAATATCCCTGTGTTAGGACAGTGCACTCTTCTTGCAACATACAAGGGACAAACAAAACTTGTGTCATTTTACGTTCTTCGTTCTTCTTCTGCAGTGAACTTGTTTGGTTTAGATTTATTTCAATTGTTTAACTTGGCTATAGTAAATCAGGTCCTATCAGTGAATCAGACTGTGCCTTCAGACAGTGTTTCTCGTCTGTGTGAAGAATTTGCAGACATTTTTGCACCGGGCTTAGGTTGCACTAAAAACTATGAAGCACATTTCGAACTGAAAGTCAACGCGCAACCGAAATTTTTCAGAGCGCGCAATGTTCCTCACGCATTGCGTGATGAGGTCGCGAGAACATTAAACAATTTAGAATCACAAGGAGTCATTGAACGTGTGCAGGCTTCTCTCTGGGTCTCACCATTAGTAATTTTGCCAAAACCTTCCGGAAAATTGAGACTTTGTGTGGACTTCAAGGCCACTGTGAATCCACAACTAGTGATTGCAACTTTTCCATTACCCCGCCCGGAAGATCTTTTTGATAAACTGTGCCCAGGTAAATATTTTTCAAAGTTGGACCTAGCAGATGCGTACTTGCAAATACCAGTGGACGAAGAATCCCAGCGCGTCTTGGTGGTTAACACGCATCTTGGTTTGTACCGATTCAAACGACTGCCATTCGGGTGTGCCTCCGCCCCTGCATTGTTTCAGCAATATTTACAAACTGTTTGTGCGTCGGTCTCTACTGCTGCGAACTATCTGGACGATATTGTGATCTCCGGAAAGACAGCAGATGAACATTTAGAACATCTCCGCACATTATTTCAAGTATTGCGACAAAATGGTCTTCGCTTGCGGAAGGACAAATGTGTGTTTTTTGCTCGTGACTTACCATATCTGTGACATGTCATCAATGCTCAAGGCATACACCCCAGTCCAGAGCACCTCCGTGCCATCCACGACTTGCCCTCGCCGCAGAATTTGAAGCAGCTACAGAGTGTGTTGGGAAAAATTAACTATTATCATAACTTTGTCCCGCATGCCTCTTCCATTTCAGCTCCGCTTCATCGTTTACGCCGTAAAGGAGTTCCGTTCGTCTGGACGACGGAATGCGAACGCGTCTTTCGCCAGTTGAAATCGGCGTTGCTTTCTAATACTTGCCTTACGCCATTCGATCCCCAGAAACCCCTTTTGTTGATGGTAGATGCATCGGAATTCGGGATCGGTGCTGTACTTGCCACAAAGATGGATCGCATGATCGCCCTATTGCCTTTGCGTCCAAATTGCTCTCATCTGCGCAAAGAAATTATTCACAGATAGAGAAAGAAGCTTTGGCTCTCATATTTGGTGTTACTAAGTTCCATGATTTCTTGTATGGTCGTCACTTTACCATCATCACAGACCACAAACCTTTGACATCGCTTTTTCATTCGCACAAGCCTGTACCTCCACGTACAGCGCAGAAATTCATTCGCTGGTCTATTTTCCTCTCGCAGTACCGCTACGATATCTTGTATCGGTCGACTGCTAAGCACGGAAACGCCGATGCGTTGTCCCGTTTGCCTGTTGCTGAGGACAGAGCATTCGATTCTTCCGAACTTGCTTGCATGTTCATTGATTTGGAAACCGATGAAGTGGTCGAATCGTTTCCGATCGATTTTCGTCGTGTAGCTACAGCCACAGCTGCTGACCCTGTCCTTGCTACCGTATTCCGTTTTGTTGCTACGCAATGGCCCTTGTCAAAGTCGCGGATCGAGGATCCGCTGGTTCGCCCATTTTTTGCTCACAGGGAGAGACTTTTTGTTCGACGTGGTGTTATGTTGTTGCGTTCTGATAATGATCAGTCCAGAGTCGTGGTCCCACGTTCGTTACAGTCCTCTGTTTTACGGCTTCTTCACCAAGGACATTGGGGTATAGTGCGAACGAAACAACTTGCTCGTCAGCACTGTACTTGGTTCGGAATCGATGCTGCGATTACGAATATGTGCTCTTCTTGCATGGCGTGTGCCGAACAACAATCCGCACCGCCGCGGAAATTCTTTGCATGGCCGCAACCCACTTCCCCTTGGCAACGCTTGCACATCGATTTTGCTGGTCCGTTCTGGAATGCTCGATGGTTGGTTGTGGTCGCTTCTTTCAGTAATTTTCCTTTTGTTGTCCGGATGTCTTCCACGACGTCAACTGCCACCATCCAAGCGTTGTCTGCTATCCTTTGCATTGAAGGTCTTCCGCGGACTATTGTTTCCGACAATGGCCCACAATTCATGTCCGCAGAATTTCAGTCATTCTGCAAGGCCAATGGTATTCAACATCTGACATCCGCGCCGTTTTCGCCTCAGTCAAATGGTGCCGCTGAACGACTGGTCCGGACTTTCAAGTCACAGATGTTGAAGTTGAAAGAGTCGCATTCTCAGGAGGACGCATTGTTGCTCTTTTTGTCTTCGTATCGCTCTCAGCCCCGAGATGGTCGCTCGCCGGCTGAGTTGCTCCACGGTCGTCCTTATCGAACCTTGATGTCTTTGCTGCACCCGCCGCATCAGGTTCCTGTGCTGCGGCAGACTTCTGCTTTTGCTCCAGGCGACGTTGTATTCTATCCCAACTATCGAGGTTCATGGCGTTGGCTCGCAGGGCGCATTCTTCGCTGCCTCGGCCGCACGATGTATTTGGTTCTGGGGGCCTCTGGTGTGGTGCATCGGCATCTCACTCAGCTGCGCCTCTGTCGTCACACGGGTTCTGCCGCTCCCCGTCTACTTTCAGCGACGGTGCCGTCCGGTCAGCGCCCTGGGGACCCATCTACTGGCTCGCCTCATCCCCAGGTGTTACCTACGATGCCTTCCATTTTTCCCCATGGCGACGCGCCGCTGCCGCCTCCGCCGCCGCCGCCTGTCCTATAGCCGGCGCCGCCCGCAGTGGACGCTTCGCTGCAGCCGCCAAGCGCCTCCCTGGGTCACGCGCCGCCGATCGCTTCCCGTGACCAGCTGTCCTCCGCCATGGAACTCTTGCCCGCTCCGGACCACATGACATCGTCATCGCGCGTCGGATACCCCGGCGCAATGGAGGTCGACCCTTCGGCCCCTCCTGTCTCTTTACGGGCGCATACACCGCATGTTGACGTGCACCCTGGACTAGGTTTCCAGGCGTTTCCTAGATGCCCTCGGACCGAATGGCCGGGTGCGGGTGGCACAGCCTCGCCTGTTGTTAGGCTCCCCACCTCATCGCATACGTCAACATGGGGTCCTCCCCACAGCGGGCGGAAGCCTTATAACACGATGGTTCGCCGATTTGCGGGGGAGGAATGTGGTGTCACCGCCAGACACCACACTTGCTAGGTGGTAGTTTTAAATCGGCCGCAGTCCATTAGTACATGTCGGACCCACGTGTCGCCACTGTGTGATCGCAGACCAAGTACCACCACAAGGCAGGTCTCGAGATACGGAATAGCACTCGCCCCAGTTGTACGGATGACGTAGCTAGCGATGCACACTGACGAAGCCTCGCTCATTTGCAGAGCAGATAGTTAGAATAGCCTTCAGCTAAGTCAATGGGTACGACCTAGCAAGGCGCCATTAGCAGTATATTGTATGAAACTATAGAGCCTCACTTGTATCGTCAATAGCGATGTACCAAGGATGGATTAAAGTTAAGTATTCCAGGAGCTACGAACTTTTCTTTATAGCATTCATTACGTATCTTGTTTCAGACCTATCTCTAGCCTGCGTGACTTAACGCATGCCTTTCGGCTACTTCCATGGCGTGGCTGTCTTGCTACGCCACAACAGTTCGCATGTCTGTAGGCTGTGTGACGTGACCCCAAGCATGTCAGAGTGTGTGTTTTGTATCAGTGTAATAAATATATTTCCAAAATAAATAAAGTACACTCCTTCCCATCTCCACCAGCCCAGTGGAGGCTGAGTACTTTTCCCAGTAATCCCTAGGAAGAGGTGGAGGTCAGGTGACTTAGGTTAGTCCAAATGCCCTTTGTTTCCCGCTATTTTCTTAGGTTAGTAGAGATAGCCCAAATGTCTTTTCTTTACCGCCAAAATTCAAACTTGGAACCAGTTCCTAGGAGGAGGTGGCAGTTGGGTGACTTAGGTTAGTGGAAGTAACCCAAGTTACCAATCTTCCTGCGATTTTCTTAGGTTAGTAGAGGTAGCCCAATTCACCTTTCTTTACCACCAAAATTCAAACTGGGCGCCAGTTCCTAGGAGTAGGTGGCGGTTGGGTGACTTAGGTTAGTGGAGGCAGCCCAAGTGACCTATCTTCCCGCGATTTTCTTAGGTTAGTAGAAGTAACCATGGCGTGATGCATTATCCTGTTGGAATTGGAGCTTCCCACCATTTTTATGGGGGAGGGGAGGGGGGTTAGGTTAGTGCAGGTAGCGCAATTGCCCTATCTTCCCGCCGAAATTCAAACTTCCCGCCAAAATTCGCCATCTTTGATGACGTCATCGGTGCTATCTTGGATAACGGTACTTTGGGCCAGAATGCAGGTTGGGGTTGGGTGACGTCATCGCCGCCATCTTGGATAACGGTACTCTGAGGCAGAACACAGGTTGTCCCCATACTAATGTTTCCATCCTCACTTTTAATTTTACCGAAGTTTCGTTTTGACTTTCCTATATGCTGAGTCAGTCCTTCCAACAAGCATTTCTTTTTCGATTTCTTCACATTTTTCATGCAGCCACTTTGTCTTAGCTTCGCTGCACTTCCTGTTTATTTCATTCCTCAGCGACTTGTATTTCTGTACTCCTGAATTTCCCTGAAAATTTTTGTACTTCCTTCTTGCATCGATTATCGGAAGTATTTCTTCTGTTACCCATTGTTTCTTTGCAGTTACCTTCTATGTGCCTATGTTTTCTTTCCATCTTCTGTGATTGGCTTTTTAGATATGTCCATTTCTCTTAAACTGTACTGCCTAATGAGCTATTCGCTATTGCTGTATTTATAGCCTTGGAGAACTTCAGTCGTATCTCGTCACTCCTTAGCACTTCCATATCCCACTTCTTTGTATATTGCTTCTTCTTGACTAATCTCTTAAACTTCAGCAAACTCTTCATCTCTTCTACATTGTGACCTGAGTCTATATCTGCTCCTGGTGACAACTTACAATCAGTATCTGATTCATAATCTCTGTCTGACCATGATGTTGTCTAACTGAAATCTTCCTGTCCCACATGACTATTCGGTTTTCATCTCCCTTTACACGCTGTATTACCCTTGCAATCTCCTCTTCATATCCAGCTTGCAACATCGGCATGTATACCGGAACTATCATCATTGGTGTTGGTTTGCTGTCGATTCTGATAAGAACAACTCTATCACTGAACTGTTCACAGCAACATATTCTCTGCCCTATCTTCCTATTCATAACGAATCCTACTCCTGTTATACCATTTTCTGCTGGTGTTGATATTACCCTATACTCATCTCACCAGAGATCCTTGTCTTCTTTCCTTTTCACTTCACTGGCCCCTACTACATCTAGCTTGAGCCTTTGCATTTCCCTTTTCAGATTTTATAGCTTCCCTACCACAGTAAAGCTTCTGACATTCTACACTCCAACTCGTAGAACGTTATCCTTTCGTTGGTTATTCAGTCTTTTTGTCATACGCACCTGCCCCTTGGCAGTCCCCTCCCAGAGATCCGAATGGGGGACTATTCCGGAATATTTTGCCAATGGAGAAATCATCATGACACTTTTTAAATTATAGGCCACATGTCCTGTGGATACACGTTATGTGTCCTTGATGCAATGGTTTCCATTGCCTTCTGCATCCTCATGCCATTGATCATTGCTGATTCATCCATCTTCAGGGGCAGTTTCCCACTCCAAGGACAAGAGAGTGCTCTGAACCTCTGTCTGCTCATCCAATCTTTTTTGACAAGGCTGTTAGCAGAATGAGGATGACTTCAGCCGGCAAGGCCGATTATTAATCAAAATTTAAGTGGTGGCAGGTTTCGAACTGGGGTCAAGAACGTTCTGATTATTAATCACAGGTGCTACTCCTAGCCCATTATTGCAGTTTATTAAACGTTTGTGGTGGCTACATTAGTCTCATTGCTAAGGCGACGCCGCACCAGTGTCTGCTTCACTTATCACAGCACTGACAGGGCGCAGGGGGTCAGGATTCACGGCCGGATGCCACAGTGCCACAGCTGCTGCAGCAATAGCAGTCTTTGCTCTTAGCCAACAGGATCGCCTGTGGACGCCTGTATTTTTGTTAATACTATGGCGGGGGTGGGAGGAGAGAGAATGGTGCTCTGATGGCTACTGCACAGCACACAGGTACGTAGGCAGGCAGTCTGTCAGTGGGCTTGTAGATCATAAATGGTGATATTTTTTTTCTGACTGACATATAATCCAAGGATACAACGCGACAAGTGCGTATTTGGTACATTTGTTATATTGTTTTCTGGCACTCTGCTTCCTATTGTTTCCAGTTGGGGCCTACAGCGCTAATTTCTCTGTCCCTACAACTGTCTTGCCGATAGGATCGTCTGTGAACTGTGGTACAGGTATTAAAAAAAAAATAGCATACGTTTTTCATCCCATACTATTATGACGGGGAGGCATAGTCATGTTTCTACAACTACAGTGGAACACATGATTGGGCTGCTGCTGAACAGTGTCAGTGGGTAGAGAAGAGGATGCATCTTGTAAATGATGACTGGTAATATTTCTTTGACTTACTATCATGATATATAATCCAGGGAGAAATTAGCAACTGTGTATTTGCTGTATTGCTTATAGAGTTTATTACACTGTGCTTCTTTCTGTTTATCAATGTATTTTTTTGGTGTAATAACAATGGTACACAAATTGCCTTGTCATGGTGTTGACATGATGCGAAATATGGAAACATTGATAAATACATTAAAAAATTGTGAGAGTACTTATACATTTGCCTAGTGCCTCGAATGATGTAATAGATCTGAAGTGGTGTTACTTGAAGTACATGTTAGAGAAAATGGCCGTCTTTCGATATGTTTATTTTTCTGTAATGCAGTGCCACGCAGCATCTTTGGTTGGATATCAGTAACGCCTAAATAAATTTACTTCATGTCACAGAATGTAGTACTTTAGGGATGGCTTTGCAAGAGAGATCAAAGTGTGGTATTTCGTATACACTATTTTTGGTTAGAAAGTGATAGTGCCTAAGTCAAATCACACTGGTTGTTACGGCACAGTCATGTCATGGCACTGTCAGCTCAAAGCGATGTCACATGGTCTGTCATGTCATGAAATGTCAAGTTAATTCAAATCACATGACATCAACTCGCGTAGCTGTCCTCAACTGTTTTTTGCGGGAATTACGATCTTCACAAGATGAGTTTCAACTGTTTTTGCGTGTAAAGTGCAGCTTGAAGGAACAACTTGCACGTTAGACAAGGAAGATAGAAGATCAAAACAATGCAAAAGGATGTGGGTCCAAAAAATGTCATTGTGTGGTACAAAAGGTGAATTTCGCACACTATACAAAGAGCTTCAGGAAGAGGATGCTGTATTTTATAAGTGTTTTGGGAACTCGAAGGACAGCTGTTTCTGTTTTATGTCAAATAGCACCCAGAATTACTATAAAGAACTCAATGTTACAAGTTGCCATCACATCCCATGAAAAGTTGGTTTGTGCAGGGTTACGTTTAGTTACCAGCCCAGCGAAATGTTTGTGCAATAGGCATTGCTCCCACAATACCTTTCTCTTTAACATTTCTATGGTTTTTTCCGTATTGCATTTGGTTTTCAGTAGTTGGTGTGTCTTATTTGTACTGGGATTAGCTAGTGAAACCACATAAATATTGACCACTGATGCTTGCAAAACTATTTCACTTGCAATTCAGAGAACTGTTCAACAGTAAATAAGCCTGATACAAAAACATATTTAACAAACAACTCTAATACATTACTTGATGTATACTTCACAAAAAAAGCATTACACTATTGTTGCACTGCCTGAAGTTTTCAGTCCATTTCTTTTTTGTGAAACATCACAAATGTGTGACAAAATGAAAATAAATTACACTTACTAATCAATTCCACTTACTAATCAATCTGACTCTACCCTCAGTACGTTTCGTACTTCAGGTTGCAACCATATTGCAATCCATCTCATTGTAAAATATTAAATACAATACCAGTATGTAGAAAATGAACTTTCTGAATGTAGTAGAGGGCAAGTAATGGAGTATGTTCATGTCATACTATTCAGACTGCTGTATCATTGCTACAATTAATCCTTCATCATTTATTGGAAAATTATAACTTTTAACAAAGAAATAACGGAACAGTTTACAACAAATAACAAACTACAAACAACTGATATCAACCAATAAAACCATGATGATGAAACGAAAATGGGAGACGTGCACATGGCTGTGTACCGGGTGGAAATTAGTTTAGGGGTCAAGTGGTCAACAACGAATGGACAACATCAGCTGTAAAAACTTTCTTTTGGAGAAACCTGGACATTGCTGTAACAAGACATGATGAGATGGGATAGCCAGTGTGGATGCTGCCATTTGAAATGCATTTCACAATGTTTTGATGGGACGCGATGTGACATGACATGACAGACAGTATGAATTCACCTTCATAGAATTTTGCAATGGATAAATGCATAAAATATGTGGTGGAAGCGCGCGCACACACACACACACACACACACACACACACACACACATATATATATATATTATATTGCGTCATACATTTCCTCAATCTCTTCATCATCTGCGGAGCTAGCTGGCATATAAACTTGTACTCTATATGCCAACTAGCTGAACAAATGATGAAGGAAGTTTGATGACATCGTTGACAAAGCATGCCTTTGTAGTGGCCAACAGTTAACACTACACTAAGTTGTTTTCACACAGGCATGTGCTTAGGCCTGTATTTACTGTGGCCATGATGTATAACAAATTACATTATTTGGGGCTTGAGGTATATATATATATATATATATATATATATATATATATATATATATATATATATATATATATATATATATATATATATCTTGAAAGCTGGTGTGCCAAGACGTTTTCTGGATGCATGCATTGCCACTAGTGCTGTTAGGTCTACTTACTGCACTGAAGACTGACATCGCTTGCTCATCAGCAGAGTCGGCTTACAGAAAGCCATTACATGTCCCAGAGGAATTTCTAGCCTCCCTAATGAGGCGCAATTATCCAGCATGATGTCACAGCTCCAAAAACATATTTAGCTACTCAAGCATCACAGTTCAGTACTCACCCAGTTTTTCTACACAAGTCTCTCGAAAACTGTTTCCATGCTATGTTCCACACAGATCTAATACACCCATCTCTGCATCCTACATAAGCTAGCCTGTGCCCCATTTTAGGACGTGATGCACACATGATGGACATTCTTCTTCAGGATAAGTCATCCAAGGTGAGTGAGTGAGTAAACACATTTGGGTGCTTCCAACATTGGCCATCTCTTCCCAGACACCCTCACATGCCCCTGGAATAAGAACTGGGACCCTGACATCTCCAGTCAGCTGTGCCATCCCTGAATGTCACACTATGAGACTGCAGACATAGTCAGAGCTAAACACCAGCCCACCTTGCCTATCTGCCTATGTAAAGGTATCAAGATCAAATTTAAGTACCCTGAATTCCTGGTACTCCAGACTTTGGGGGAGGGGGAGCAGGCTGTGTGGGAGCGACAGAAATCTCTAGTAGACAATGCATTGTGTGCAGTGTATCTCTAAAAAAACTACTACATTTCATTGTTCAATTCATTTTTATTATTGATGTCTTCACTAGTGTTTTGTAGCGGTTGTGATAATGTAGTTAATTTTTTATGTACAGCACTTGTGTACATGTTTTTATGTAGTAGTAGTGCCGCTACACAGTCAAATAAAGAAACAATTGAAAGTAAAAACTGAGAGAGCAGGCAACACTTACAGAAATGTGTAATTGTTGCAACCACTGGCATCATGTGAATGCATTCAATGAAGGCTTTCTCCCAGTTCCCATGGTTTATAACTGTATGAGTGTTGTTCAAGCGGCAGTCAGTGGGCGGTTACAACTGGTTTTGACTGAACAGAGGGAAAAGAATGAAATTTTCACTCTGCAGTGGAGTGTGCACTGATATGAAACTTCCTGGCAGATTAAAACTGTAAGTCAGACTGAAACCCAAGCTCGAGGACTTTGGCTTTCATGGGCACATGCCACACTGACTAAGCTACCCTGGCGTCAGTAAAGCTGTGAGGACAGGTCATCAGTTGTGCTTGGGTAACTCAGCTGGTAGAGCACTTACCCACAAAACGCAAACGTCCTGAGTTTGAGTCTTGGTCCAGCACTCAGTTTTAATCTGCCAGGAAGTTTCACATGAGAGGAATTTCTTCTGGTATCATTAAAGCATTTAATAACCAAGCTCCAAAGAGATAACACTACACATCCACAAATCTTTTTGTGTTCAGTCTCATAGCCTTCCCGTTGAAAAAAATAAGTTTTTATTCCAGATAGACTTTTAAACGGATAGTACACCTCAACCTCATGAAAATTGAATGTGTCCTAGTGTAATTTTATTTCCTTGATGGATTTTCCTGCAAAAATATGTTGTATGTACGAATCCTGGAGTATCAAAAGGAAAAGGATCTCACTATCCTCTATTAACTTCACTTCCAAAATGAATAAATTTTTCCTCTTCCATTATTATTCCATAGTACATTAGAACTAATTATCTGCTATGTATCGTCAATCAGCAACAGAATTTGCGTTACCAAAATTAATGAGACAAGCTTATCAAATTTGTCATCATATGCATATAATCAAAATATGTAAAAGAAAAGAGAATGTTGATGAGCAAAGTGGCAAGTGTCAGGAATAATTCAGAATTTCTTCAGTTAACATTTGTATCCCTGCTCCTCCAAGAAGCGCCGATCACAACTGCGAAGCAGAAACGTCTGATTGAATTTCATTCAGTATAACGGATGTTGTTGGAAAGCCTGCAACCGTGTTATTCATTATTAATGTAATGAAGCATTGCATAACTTATTTTTTCACAGTTACAATGATGCATTTTGAGAATTTCTCATTGTCATGATCAAATACTTACATTTGCAGTTTGTATGTTATTCTGCCTCTCTTGCACTGCAGTCGTCTTTTTGGGGATATAAGTTACTGTACCTCCTCCATTATGCTAAAAAACACTTACGTGCAAAATATCACTCTTACTGGTTGTGAAATTTCACACTGTTTATGCGGCTTTCTGCATAATGAAGTAGGCAAGGAACCTTATAACGTCAAAAAGACGACATCGTACAGTGAAAGAGAGGCACATAACACATACAAACATCACACAAAATACTTATGTAAACATTTGCATCTGACAATGACAATAAATTCTGCAAGCGCAGCATAGTGCTAAACATGAAAAAATATATACCAGGTGCAATGTTTCATTATTTAAACAGTGTATAGTGGATGAGTCATACACGTGACGATCACACACCAACTTAAAGAGGACGTTAGTAGACACAGAATGCTAGGTAGATGTGTTAGACGATATTTCTCACGGTTAAGCCAGTTCGACAAGAGCCTAATCATCAGTATGAAAACCGCAGACTGGTCGACACGCTGGATCGTTTACAGTGTTTCATTAGACGATATTGGGAGTAGTGGACACGAGTCTGGAGCGACCTGGAACGACAAAGAGAGAGGACCGAAGAATCGATTGACAACCGATCGCGGATCTTAATATGACTTACTCCGTGACACCAGCAGCTGTACAGGTGCCACCTGTTTGACAAACCGTTTCCTGACGCCTTCCAGATGGGAATTTGCAATAGAGGCGCGCTTGTTGTGTACAGCAATTAACACTGAGACATCAGTGAATCCGTCTACAGTGGTGCCAAGCCAGAACGACGTTGACTGCCACAGACTGGTAAAATGCGGTGTTTATTGTTGAATCCTGATTGATTTTGGGAATGGGTGATTACCTCATACATGTGTTGGGGGGGGGGGCAATATAGATCCATCCATGCTGTCACATGCCACACTGTTCACATAGTTGGTGTAACTGCCTGTGGGCCTATATCCTACTATAGTTGGTCCCCTCTAATTGCGGCATTTGGAACCTTAATGGGCCAGTGTTACACTGATGACATTCTTCAGCACCATGTGAGACCTTTCCTACATGATCTACCAAGTGTACTTTTCCAGCAAGATAATGCCCCTCCACATACAGCTCGAGTTTCTCAAGACTTCCTACGTCATTCTCCGACTCTTCCATGGCCAGCCTACCCCCCGGTTTGTTCCCTATAGAGACCATTTGTGGGACCAACTGAAACGCCAGACGCTGCTGTGCCACTCTGTACATAATTTAGAGGTGGCTGTTCAGAATTTGTTGGCCAATCTGCCTGAGGACATCAGTTCAATGTATCGCAACAACAGGTGATTCAACATGTTACTGATGTTGGACAGTATCTGTCTACTTGTACTCACTGTATGTGATCACATGTCTTGAATTTTGGATCAAGTGAATCTCTCACCTGTATCATTATGTCTAATAAAATATTTTGACCCGATGCTCTACTTTCGGTGTCCTATTTTCAATGTTCCTGACTGTTGTACCTCGAACAATAAATGCCTACTCTGTCATTAAGGCCACAAAGCCTACTTGGTTGCAGGAAGCAACACCATTCAAAAGGGAAACACATACTCATTCTGAGACAAGATGCAAAAATGTGAATACCAACTCTGTCAAAGCTGCTAATATGCAGCCTTTATTAAATGCATGAAAGTACGAAAAACGGATGCAGTATACATACAATAAACTTGAATCTAACAGGTCACACACAGATTCGTACGCTGGAAAAAATGTCCCCAGAACACTATGCAATGAAACCAATTTCTGTTGAATATGAAACAACAAATGTGGAATCATTTACTCCAACCAATATCACCAATGCGAACAAAAATCAAGTACAATATGAACAACGTATCACAATAGAATTCAAAGAGTGAAATATACAGAAAAAGTCGTTAATTAGGAATATAATTTTGTGAAACCATCTTCTTTTTAGAACGAAACCAACACAAGTATGAAAAATTGTAAATCACCCAGTTAGAAACCCAGATGATAGATGTTACTACCTTGCAGCTGTCCAAGTGGCTTGGCAGTGAATCAAGGTCGCATTAAGCTGGTTTCACATATGCAACTAATATGGTGCCACAGCTTGTGGCTTTCTGTAATGGCATCTATAAATAATAATAGTGCTTCTGCATGTGAGGATGAGAATACAGATCAGATAATTAATGATATTTCAAAGTATTAGATTTAACAACATTATTTCCTCACACATTGTCTGGCATGTGAACAATGGCACTGGTGGCTGAGGTCGTGCGTTCGCCAAGTATTTTTGCATTACTCTGTGAAATATCAGATTTCTTGCAGTAAAATTGCTGTGAAGATTGATTTATGATTCTTTTATGCTAGGACTTTATGATTTTCCATCAGACTGCACACAAACCTCTGCCATGTCGCAGGTGCTTCACCTTTGTTAAAACTACTAAAATAAAAAAAAGACATAGAGATTAAGAAGATATATATTCAAGAAATCACATAAATTATGAATAGACACTCGCATATGAATAATAATTGTTGCTTGGCAGTATATTAATATAAATCAGTACATCTATGAGCCTTTTTAAATCTGCCTTTGTTCACTATGTAACAAAATGTCTGGAGCTATGGAGTAATGACAAAATGTGTCCATACAGAAACAGATTATCTCACCACTCTAAGTAGCGTGAGAGGAGTCAGAGCTGAGTACAATATTAAAACATTTGTTGTTTTTTCACCGCAACTACGTATAGTTTATCGATAGCGCTTCATATCATGTATCTGACAGTGCGAAAAAATTATATTATCGCTTTTGCCTGTAGATGAGCCCTTAAACATCATGACCTATCATTCGCACAGGGTGCCACAAATTCTCCGTAGTTGCACAGCTTGCACTATGCCACCTGTTTCAGACCTATCTCTAGCCTGCGTGACTTAACGCGTGCCTTTCGGCTACTTGCATGGCGTGGCTGTCTTGCTACGCCACAACAGTTCGCATGTCTGTAGGCTGTGTGACGTGACCCCAAGCATGTCAGAGTGTGTGTTTTGTATCAGTGTAGTAAATATATTTCCAAAATAAATAAAGTACACTCCTTCCCATCTCCACCAGCCCAGTGGAGGCTGAGTACTTTTCCCAGTAATCCCTAGGAAGAGGTGGAGGTCAGGTGACTTAGGTTAGTCCAAATGCCCTTTGTTTCCCGCTATTTTCTTAGGTTAGTAGAGATAGCCCAAGTGTCTTTTCTTTACTGCCAAAATTCAAACTTGGCACCAGTTCCTAGGAGGAGGTGGCAGTTGGGTGACTTAGGTTAGTGGAAGTAACCCAAGTTACCAATCTTCCTGCGATTTTCTTAGGTTAGTAGAGGTAGCCCAATTCACCTTTCTTTACCACCAAAATTCAAACTGGGCGCCAGTTCCTAGGAGTAGGTGGCAGTTGCGTGACTTAGGTTAGTGGAGGCAGCCCAAGTGACCTATCTTCCCGCGATTTTCTTAGGTTAGTAGAAGTAACCATGGCGTGATGCATTATCCTGTTGGAATTGGAGCTTCCCACCATTTTTATGGGGGAGGGGAGGGGGGTTAGGTTAGTGCAGGTAGCGCAATTGCCCTATCTTCCCGCCGAAATTCAAACTTCCCGCCAAAATTCGCCATCTTTGATGACGTCATTGGTGCTATCTTGGATAACGGTACTTTGGGCCAGAATGCAGGTTGGGGTTGGGTGACGTCATCGCCGCCATCTTGGATAACGGTACTTTGAGGCAGAACACAGGTTGTCCCCATACTAATGTTTCCATCCTCACTTTTAATTTTACCGAAGTTTCGTTATTGACTTTCCTATATGCTGAGTCAGTCCTTCCAACAAGCATTTCTTTTTCTATTTCTTCACATTTTTCATGCAGCCACTTTGTCTTAGCTTCGCTGCACTTCCTGTTTATTTCATTCCTCAGCGACTTGTATTTCTGTACTCCTGAATTTCCCTGAAAATTTTTGTACTTCCTTCTTGCATCGATTATCGGAAGTATTTCTTCTGTTACCCATTGTTTCTTTGCAGTTACCTTCTATGTGCCTATGTTTTCTTTCCATCTTCTGTGATTGGCTTTTTAGATATGTCCATTTCTCTTAAACTGTACTGCCTAATGAGCTATTCGCTATTGCTGTATTTATAGCCTTGGAGAACTTCAGTCGTATCTTGTCACTCCTTAGCACTTCCATATCCCACTTCTTTGTATATTGCTTCTTCTTGACTAATCTCTTAAACTTCAGCAAACTCTTCATCTCTTCTACATTGTGACCTGAGTCTATATCTGCTCCTGGTGACAACTTACAATCAGTATCTGATTCATAATCTCTGTCTGACCATGATGTTGTCTAACTGAAATCTTCCTGTCCCACATGACTATTCGGTTTTCATCTCCCTTTACACGCTGTATTACCCTTGCAATCTCCTCTTCATATCCAGCTTGCAACATCGGCATGTATACCGGAACTATCATCATTGGTGTTGGTTTGCTGTCGATTCTGATAAGAACAACTCTATCACTGAACTGTTCACAGCAACATATTCTCTGCCCTATCTTCCTATTCATAACGAATCCTACTCCTGTTATACCATTTTCTGCTGGTGTTGATATTACCCTATACTCATCTCACCAGAGATCCTTGTCTTCTTTCCTTTTCACTTCACTGGCCCCTACTACATCTAGCTTGAGCCTTTGCATTTCCCTTTTCAGATTTTATAGCTTCCCTACCACAGTAAAGCTTCTGACATTCTACACTCCAACTCGTAGAACGTTATCCTTTCGTTGGTTATTCAGTCTTTTTGTCATACGCACCTGCCCCTTGGCAGTCCCCTCCCAGAGATCCGAATGGGGGACTATTCCGGAATATTTTGCCAATGGAGAAATCATCATGACACTTTTTAAATTATAGGCCACATGTCCTGTGGATACACGTTATGTGTCCTTGATGCAATGGTTTCCATTGCCTTCTGCATCCTCATGCCATTGATCATTGCTGATTCATCCATCTTCAGGGGCAGTTTCCCACTCCAAGGACAAGAGAGTGCTCTGAACCTCTGTCTGCTCATCCAATCTTTTTTGACAAGGCTGTTAGCAGAATGAGGATGACTTCAGCCGGCAAGGCCGATTATTAATCAAAATTTAAGTGGTGGCAGGTTTCGAACTGGGGTCAAGAACGTTCTGATTATTAATCACAGGTGCTACTCCTAGCCCATTATTGCAGTTTATTAAACGTTTGTGGTGGCTACATTAGTCTCATTGCTAAGGCGACGCCGCACCAGTGTCTGCTTCACTTATCACAGCACTGACAGGGCGCAGGGGGTCAGGATTCACGGCCGGATGCCACAGTGCCACAGCTGCTGCAGCAATAGCAGTCTTTGCTCTTAGCCAACAGGATCGCCTGTGGACGCCTGTATTTTTGTTAATACTATGGCGGGGGTGGGAGGAGAGAGAATGGTGCTCTGATGGCTACTGCACAGCACACAGGTACGTAGGCAGGCAGTCTGCCAGTGGGCTTGTAGATCATAAATGGTGATATTTTTTTTCTGACTGACATATAATCCAAGGATACAACGCGACAAGTGCGTATTTGGTACATTTGTTATATTGTTTTCTGGCACTCTGCTTCCTATTGTTTCCAGTTGGGGCCTACAGCGCTAATTTCTCTGTCCCTACAACTGTCTTGCCGATAGGATCGTCTGTGAACTGTGGTACAGGTATTAAAAAAAAAATAGCATACGTTTTTCATCCCATACTATTATGACGGGGAGGCATAGTCATGTTTCTACAACTACAGTGGAACACATGATTGGGCTGCTGCTGAACAGTGTCGGTGGGTAGAGAAGAGGATGCATCTTGTAAATGATGACTGGTAATATTTCTTTGACTTACTATCATGATATATAATCCAGGGAGAAATTAGCAACTGTGTATTTGCTGTTTTGCTTATAGAGTTTATTACACTGTGCTTCTTTCTGTTTATCAATGTATTTTTTTGGTGTAATAACAATGGTACACAAATTGCCTTGTCATGGTGTTGACATGATGCGAAATATGGAAACATTGATAAATACATTAAAAAATTGTGAGAGTACTTATACATTTGCCTAGTGCCTCGAATGACGTAATAGATCTGAAGTGGTGTTACTTGAAGTACATGTTAGAGAAAACGGCCGTCTTTCGATATGTTTATTTTTCTGTAATGCAGCGCCACGCAGCATCTTTGGTTGGATATCAGTAACGCCTAAATAAATTTACTTCATGTCACAGAATGTAGTACTTTAGGGATGGCTTTGCAAGAGAGATCAAAGTGTGGTATTTCGTATACACTATTTTTGGTTAGAAAGTGATAGTGCCTAAGTCAAATCACACTGGTTGTTACGGCACAGTCATGTCATGGCACTGTCAGCTCAAAGCGATGTCACATGGTCTGTCATGTCATGAAATGTCAAGTTAATTCAAGTCACATGACATCAACTCGCGTAGCTGTCCTCAACTGTTTTTTGCGGGAATTACGATCTTCACAAGATGAGTTTCAACTGTTTTTGCGTGTAAAGTGCAGCTTGAAGGAACAACTTGCACGTTAGACAAGGAAGATAGAAGATCAAAACAATGCAAAAGGATGTGGGGACCAAAAAACGTCATTGTGTAGTACAAAAGGTGAATTTCGCACACTATACAAAGAGCTTCAGGAAGAGGATGCTGTATTTTATAAGTGTTTTGGGAACTCGAAGGACAGCTGTTTCTGTTTTATGTCAAATAGCACCCAGAATTACTATAAAGAACTCAATGTTACAAGTTGCCATCACATCCCATGAAAAGTTGGTTTGTGCAGGGTTACGTTTAGTTACCAGCCCAGCGAAATGTTTGTGCAATAGGCATTGCTCCCACAATACCTTTCTCTTTAACATTTCTATGGTTTTTTCCGTATTGCATTTGGTTTTCAGTAGTTGGTGTGTCTTATTTGTACTGGGATTAGCTAGTGAAACCACATAAATATTGACCACTGATGCTTGCAAAACTATTTCACTTGCAATTCAGAGAACTGTTCAACAGTAAATAAGCCTGATACAAAAACATATTTAACAAACAACTCTAATACATTACTTGATGTATACTTCACAAAAAAAGCATTACACTATTGTTGCACTGCCTGAAGTTTTCAGTCCATTTCTTTTTTGTGAAACATCACAAATGTGTGACAAAATGAAAATAAATTACACTTACTAATCAATTCCACTTACTAATCAATCTGACTCTACCCTCAGTACGTTTCGTACTTCAGGTTGCAACCATATTGCAATCCATCTCATTGTAAAATATTAAATACAATACCAGTATGTAGAAAATGAACTTTCTGAATGTAGTAGAGGGCAAGTAATGGAGTATGTTCATGTCATACTATTCAGACTGCTGTATCATTGCTACAATTAATCCTTCATCATTTATTGGAAAATTATAACTTTTAACAAAGAAATAACGGAACAGTTTACAACAAATAACAAACTACAAACAACTGATATCAACCAATAAAACCATGATGATGAAACGAAAATGGGAGACGTGCACATGGCTGTGTACCGGGTGGAAATTAGTTTAGGGGTCAAGTGGTCAACAACGAATGGACAACATCAGCTGTAAAAACTTTCTTTTGGAGAAACCTGGACATTGCTGTAACAAGACATGATGAGATGGGATAGCCAGTGTGGATGCTGCCATTTGAAATGCATTTCACAATGTTTTGATGGGACGCGATGTGACATGACATGACAGACAGTATGAATTCGCCTTCATAGAATTTTGCAATGGATAAATGCATAAAATATGTGGTGGAAGCGCGCGCGCACACACACACACACACACACACACACACACACACACACACACACACACATATATATATATATATATATATATATATATATATATATTGCGTCATACATTTCCTCAATCTCTTCATCATCTGCGGAGCTAGCTGGCATATAAACTTGTACTCTATATGCCAACTAGCTGAACAAATGATGAAGGAAGTTTGATGACATCGTTGACAAAGCATGCCTTTGTAGTGGCCAACAGTTAACACTACACTAAGTTGTTTTCACACAGGCATGTGCTTAGGCCTGTATTTACTGTGGCCATGATGTATAACAAATTACATTATTTGGGGCTTGAGGTATATATATATATATATATATATATATATATATATATATATATATATATATATATCTTGAAAGCTGGTGTGCCAAGACGTTTTCTGGATGCATGCATTGCCACTAGTGCTGTTAGGTCTACTTACTGCACTGAAGACTGACATCGCTTGCTCATCAGCAGAGTCGGCTTACAGAAAGCCATTACATGTCCCAGAGGAATTTCTAGCCTCCCTAATGAGGCGCAATTATCCAGCATGATGTCACAGCTCCAAAAACATATTTAGCTACTCAAGCATCACAGTTCAGTACTCACCCAGTTTTTCTACACAAGTCTCTCGAAAACTGTTTCCATGCTATGTTCCACACAGATCTAATACACCCATCTCTGCATCCTACATAAGCTAGCCTGTGCCCCATTTTAGGACGTGATGCACACATGATGGACATTCTTCTTCAGGATAAGTCATCCAAGGTGAGTGAGTGAGTAAACACATTTGGGTGCTTCCAACATTGGCCATCTCTTCCCAGACACCCTCACATGCCCCTGGAATAAGAACTGGGACCCTGACATCTCCAGTCAGCTGTGCCATCCCTGAATGTCACACTATGAGACTGCAGACATAGTCAGAGCTAAACACCAGCCCACCTTGCCTATCTGCCTATGTAAAGGTATCAAGATCAAATTTAAGTACCCTGAATTCCTGGTACTCCAGACTTTGGGGGAGGGGGAGCAGGCTGTGTGGGAGCGACAGAAATCTCTAGTAGACAATGCATTGTGTGCAGTGTATCTCTAAAAAAACTACTACATTTCATTGTTCAATTCATTTTTATTATTGATGTCTTCACTAGTGTTTTGTAGCGGTTGTGATAATGTAGTTAATTTTTTATGTACAGCACTTGTGTACATGTTTTTATGTAGTAGTAGTGCCGCTACACAGTCAAATAAAGAAACAATTGAAAGTAAAAACTGAGAGAGCAGGCAACACTTACAGAAATGTGTAATTGTTGCAACCACTGGCATCATGTGAATGCATTCAATGAAGGCTTTCTCCCAGTTCCCATGGTTTATAACTGTATGAGTGTTGTTCAAGCGGCAGTCAGTGGGCGGTTACAACTGGTTTTGACTGAACAGAGGGAAAAGAATGAAATTTTCACTCTGCAGTGGAGTGTGCACTGATATGAAACTTCCTGGCAGATTAAAACTGTAAGTCAGACTGAAACCCAAGCTCGAGGACTTTGGCTTTCGTGGGCACATGCCACACTGACTAAGCTACCCTGGCGTCAGTAAAGCTGTGAGGACAGGTCATCAGTTGTGCTTGGGTAACTCAGCTGGTAGAGCACTTACCCACAAAACGCAAACGTCCTGAGTTTGAGTCTTGGTCCAGCACTCAGTTTTAATCTGCCAGGAAGTTTCACATGAGAGGAATTTCTTCTGGTATCATTAAAGCATTTAATAACCAAGCTCCAAAGAGATAACACTACACATCCACAAATCTTTTTGTGTTCAGTCTCATAGCCTTCCCGTTGAAAAAAATAAGTTTTTATTCCAGATAGACTTTTAAACGGATAGTACACCTCAACCTCATGAAAATTGAATGTGTCCTAGTGTAATTTTATTTCCTTGATGGATTTTCCTGCAAAAATATGTTGTATGTACGAATCCTGGAGTATCAAAAGGAAAAGGATCTCACTATCCTCTATTAACTTCACTTCCAAAATGAATAAATTTTTCCTCTTCCATTATTATTCCATAGTACATTAGAACTAATTATCTGCTATGTATCGTCAATCAGCAACAGAATTTGCGTTACCAAAATTAATGAGACAAGCTTATCAAATTTGTCATCATATGCATATAATCAAAATATGTAAAAGAAAAGAGAATGTTGATGAGCAAAGTGGCAAGTGTCAGGAATAATTCAGAATTTCTTCAGTTAACATTTGTATCCCTGCTCCTCCAAGAAGCGCCGATCACAACTGGGAAGCAGAAACGTCTGATTGAATTTCATTCAGTATAACGGATGTTGTTGGAAAGCCTGCAACCGTGTTATTCATTATTAATGTAATGAAGCATTGCATAACTTATTTTTTCACAGTTACAATGATGCATTTTGAGAATTTCTCATTGTCATGATCAAATACTTACATTTGCAGTTTGTATGTTATTCTGCCTCTCTTGCACTGCAGTCGTCTTTTTGGGGATATAAGTTACTGTACCTCCTCCATTATGCTAAAAAACACTTACGTGCAAAATATCACTCTTACTGGTTGTGAAATTTCACACTGTTTATGCGGCTTTCTGCATAATGAAGTAGGCAAGGAACCTTATAACGTCAAAAAGACGACATCGTACAGTGAAAGAGAGGCACATAACACATACAAACATCACACAAAATACTTATGTAAACATTTGCATCTGACAATGACAATAAATTCTGCAAGCGCAGCATAGTGCTAAACATGAAAAAATATATACCAGGTGCAATGTTTCATTATTTAAACAGTGTATAGTGGATGAGTCATACATGTGACGATCACACACCAACTTAAAGAGGACGTTAGTAGACACAGAATGCTAGGTAGATGTGTTAGACGATATTTCTCACGGTTAAGCCAGTTCGACAAGAGCCTAATCATCAGTATGAAAACCGCAGACTGGTCGACACGCTGGATCGTTTACAGTGTTTCATTAGACGATATTGGGAGTAGTGGACACGAGTCTGGAGCGACCTGGAACGACAAAGCGAGAGGACCGAAGAATCGATTGACAAGCGATCGCGGATCTTAATATGACTTACTCCGTGACACCAGCAGCTGTACAGGTGCCACCTGTTTGACAAACCGTTTCCTGACGCCTTCCAGATGGGAATTTGCAATAGAGGCGCGCTTGTTGTGTACAGCAATTAACATTGAGACATCAGTGAATCCGTCTACAGTGGTGCCAAGCCAGAACGACGTTGACTGCCACAGACTGGTAAAATGCGGTGTTTATTGTTGAATCCTGATTGATTTTGGGAATGGGTGATTACCTCATACATGTGTTGGGGGGGGGGGGCAATATAGATCCATCCATGCTGTCACATGCCACACTGTTCACATAGTTGGTGTAACTGCCTGTGGGCCTATATCCTACTATAGTTGGTCCCCTCTAATTGCGGCATTTGGAACCTTAATGGGCCAGTGTTACACTGATGACATTCTTCAGCACCATGTGAGACCTTTCCTACATGATCTACCAAGTGTACTTTTCCAGCAAGATAATGCCCCTCCACATACAGCTCGAGTTTCTCAAGACTTCCTACGTCATTCTCCGACTCTTCCATGGCCAGCCTACCCCCCGGTTTGTTCCCTATAGAGACCATTTGTGGGACCAACTGAAACGCCAGACGCTGCTGTGCCACTCTGTACATAATTTAGAGGTGGCTGTTCAGAATTTGTTGGCCAATCTGCCTGAGGACATCAGTTCAATGTATCGCAACAACAGGTGATTCAACATGTTACTGATGTTGGACAGTATCTGTCTACTTGTACTCACTGTATGTGATCACATGTCTTGAATTTTGGATCAAGTGAATCTCTCACCTGTATCATTATGTCTAATAAAATATTTTGACCCGATGCTCTACTTTCGGTGTCCTATTTTCAATGTTCCTGACTGTTGTACCTCGAATAATAAATGCCTACTCTGTCATTAAGGCCACAAAGCCTACTTGGTTGCAGGAAGCAACACCATTCAAAAGGGAAACACATACTCATTCTGAGACAAGATGCAAAAATGTGAATACCAACTCTGTCAAAGCTGCTAATATGCAGCCTTTATTAAATGCATGAAAGTACGAAAAACGGATGCAGTATACATACAATAAACTTGAATCTAACAGGTCACACACAGATTCGTACGCTGGAAAAAATGTCCCCAGAACACTATGCAATGAAACCAATTTCTGTTGAATATGAAACAACAAATGTGGAATCATTTACTCCAACCAATATCACCAATGCGAACAAAAATCAAGTACAATATGAACAACGTATCACAATAGAATTCAAAGAGTGAAATATACAGAAAAAGTCGTTAATTAGGAATATAATTTTGTGAAACCATCTTCTTTTTAGAACGAAACCAACACAAGTATGAAAAATTGTAAATCACCCAGTTAGAAACCCAGATGATAGATGTTACTACCTTGCAGCTGTCCAAGTGGCTTGGCAGTGAATCAAGGTCGCATTAAGCTGGTTTCACATATGCAACTAATATGGTGCCACAGCTTGTGGCTTTCTGTAATGGCATCTATAAATAATAATAGTGCTTCTGCATGTGAGGATGAGAATACAGATCAGATAATTAATGATATTTCAAAGTATTAGATTTAACAACATTATTTCCTCACACATTGTCTGGCATGTGAACAATGGCACTGGTGGCTGAGGTCGTGCGTTCGCCAAGTATTTTTGCATTACTCTGTGAAATATCAGATTTCTTGCAGTAAAATTGCTGTGAAGATTGATTTATGATTCTTTTATGCTAGGACTTTATGATTTTCCATCAGACTGCACACAAACCTCTGCCATGTCGCAGGTGCTTCACCTTTGTTAAAACTACTAAAATAAAAAAAAGACATAGAGATTAAGAAGATATATATTCAAGAAATCACATAAATTATGAATAGACACTCGCATATGAATAATAATTGTTGCTTGGCAGTATATTAATATAAATCAGTACATCTATGAGCCTTTTTAAATCTGCCTTTGTTCACTATGTAACAAAATGTCTGGAGCTATGGAGTAATGACAAAATGTGTCCATACAGAAACAGATTATCTCACCACTCTAAGTAGCGTGAGAGGAGTCAGAGCTGAGTACAATACTAAATCATTTGTTGTTTTTTCACTGCAACTACATATAGTTTATCGATAGCGCTTCATATCATGTATCTGACAGTGCAAAAAAATTATATTATCGCTTTTGCCTGTAGATGAGCCCTTAAACATCATGACCTATCATTCGCACAGGGTGCCACAAATTCTCCGTAGTTGCACAGCTTGCACTATGCCACCAACTGAAATAATATTGGTGGGAACGAATGTGGATAGTGCAGGTTTTGGCATTAGAATTGTGACAAGACTTAATACAGTGAAGACGATACTCAAATGTTGACTCCAAAAATAGATTTCGCATAAGGTTAAATCAGGGCCCACAAACACTTTTGTAAAAGAAATAACATTCGGAGTTCACACTGGCTGTCATGACACGTCTTGCCCTGCCCCATCAAAAAATTCTGCAAGGAATTTCAAATGCCGGCATCCACACTCCCCATCCTGTCTTATTATGGCACCGTCAAGATTTCTTGGGATGAAAATTTTGCCAACTGACGTCATCTGTCCATTGTTGATCACATGTTTCCGAAGCCCATTTCCTTTCAATACTCAGCGATGCACAGATCTTTGTATTTCGTTTTGTTTTGGTTTTTGTGGTTAATATCAGATGTTTTTTGTTCGTTATTTGTTATAAATGTTTCGTTTCATTATTTCTATTAGCAAAATTTACAATAAATGACGAAAGATTAATTGAAGCTGTGAGGCAGCAGTCTGAATTGTACGACATGAGCATACTAAATTACTTGCTCTCTGCTACATTTGCAAAGTGGATTTATATACATATGGGTACGATATTTAATATCTTACAATGGAATGCATTGCAATATGGCTCCAACTTGAAGTAAAAAAAAGTATTTTGGATAGAATCAGATTTGTTAGTCGGTGGATTTTATTTTCTTTAAATATGTGTTTGGGGCAGGCTTATTTATTTTTAAGTAGCACTCTGGACTGTGTGTGAAACAGCTTAGCAAGTGTCAGTGGACAATATTTACATGGTTTCATTACCTAACCCATGTGCAAATATGGCACCTGAACTTTTAAAAGCCACATTCAAGACAGTAAGGTAACATATAAATCTTGAAGGAGAAGGTATTGAGGGAGATATGACTATTGCACAAAAATTTGCACTAGACCAGCAACTAAACTTAATCTCAAAAAAACAAATTTTTCGTGGCATCTGATGGCAGATCATAACACTGTGTTCCTTTTAGTAATTCTGGATTTGACATAACAAATGAGTAAAGTAGTGCTTCGACTTACTAAAATATAAAATGAGGGTTTCTCTTCCTCGAGCTCCTTGTATAATGTGTGGAATTTCCTCTCTGTACCACTTAATCCCATTTTTCGGACCCACACTCTTTCTTATGTTGTTTTGCACTTCTGTCTCCCTTCTCTAATATACAAGATATCCCAGCAATCTTTAACCCATTTGAGTCCAGTAAATGTCAATTTAACACAAATGTGGACTCCAGCATCCACGTACATGAGCTGCTTTTACCCACAAAGTGCACATACACATATGTGCACTTTGTGGGTAAAAGCAGTTGACAACCTTTTTGCGAAGATCGCAATTCCCGCGAAAAAAAAACTGTTGAGGACAGCCATGCGAATTGAGATTACTTGACTTGAATTGACTTGACTTGCCATGATGTCACAGGCAGTGTGAATACACCTTGACATGACTGTTCTGTGATGGGATGGTGCCGTGACGGCCGGTTTGAATTGACCTCAAGCAACAGCTGGAATGTAAATATCATCTGCAGACATGTCAATCTTCCAAGAGCTTGGAATTTTATTGTATTCGTTGATATAGGCATTTCGAATGACTAATTTTGAATTTAACAGCAGCCACATCACACTTGGGAGCTGTTTACTGTATATAATCAAAATTTTTACAATGCTTGGTCTCAGAAATCACGAAATTTATACAACTCGCTTTTTTGCCTACAGATATTAAGTTTACTTACTTATTCATCCAAAAGTCTTTTAAGATTGTGAGATATGTCATTGCTTCACACACACACACACACACACACACACACATACACACACACACACACACACACATTGCTGCAGAAAACCAAACGCAGGTTGCTTTCCTTGTAGTTCCAGAAGCTGCAAAAATGTACTTGCCGACCACTGCTTTCAGTTTTTAATAAAATGACAACACACTGAAATCGAATGAAGTACAGCAGCAATTACACCATGATAACTGCGACAGGAAGCTTTTGTTTCGAAATACTGCCACCAGGGACCAGTGGTGGAAGGAAAGTTGCGCCACAAAATACAAGTAATTTGTACTTTTTTGTGGCATGATAACAGTTACGTCTCGTAAGATGCGCCACTAAAAACTTGGAGTTCACACATGCAACTGCAGTATGCCACTAGTTGTGGCGACACTTCCGTTGCATGTGGGGGCTCGGCTTTGCTGGGATTCCCTATACGAATTTCACCCAATTTCACAAACTATGAAACACACGAAATATGCGTTCGAGCAAATCCTCAATACACACGAGCGATTTATTATCACAAGTTTCCAGCGTCATTTTGTCACGTGTTCCAACAGTGCAGTGTATGTGAAACAACGGAGCCGCTCACGCTGCGACAGTGACAAGTGGCACGGGGAACTCTCTGCGAGCGAGGTGTGATCGCAAGCCACTGCTGCATTGCAGCCATCTCACCGATCGCCATGAAGCAGCAATTTTGTAGGTGCACGCGTAACAACTGCCTTCAACCTGCAATGGATGCAGCCGGTTTGGACGTGGAATTGTTCACTGAAGGGGTGAAAAAATACCCTGAAATGTGTGGCACATCTTGCAAGGAGTACATAACAAAAGACTCGCATGGTTTCAAGTATGTTAAAGTTTTGTAATGGTTCTGTTTCGAAATCGATCAGGATAGAAACGATATAAGTTAACTTTGCTGTTAACTACTTTGTCTCTGTGTTTTAGGAGTGCGTTATGGTTTGTATATGGCCATTCAAAACTTGAAATAGCACAAAGCAACATATGCTTTGCTCCCTTACAAGAGCCCTTTCATCTGAATGAACAAATCTTCACTTAACAATGACAATGTAAAATAAATTGTATCCTCAGACAGTTTGATGTAGTCAGTGGTTTATTATACTGCAGCCACAAAATACAAAATTGCACACATTCAGTATTGATAGAAACTGAATGCCCTCTCACGTTTGTGAATAAATTGATTCAGGGTTCCATTTACCCACCAGATTTATATAGACTACGTTTGTCTTGCCATGGTACTTTCCCAGATCACGTAAGAAACAGATTGACCGTCATTATGGCGGAACAGGCAACTGTAAAAACAGTTTTCCCATCAGTCAACAGATGTCGCAGGCGACGCTACAGTGCTAACTGACCTGTCCATGTCACGGAATTGGCAACGCTGTATCTTTGGTGACGTGAATGAGTCTGATTTGTGTTCGGCTAGAGTGCTGAGGGAGAAAAAAATTAGTCACACAGCTGACTGTAGTTCATGATCGGCTGTGGTTTTTCCCGAGTTTTCAGTCGAGGAACGTAGATTAGCTCCTGTAATTCTACAAACCAAGTATATTTCTACTGTAGGGATATTTCTCACAATCATATGCGAAATGGGTTAGGAAATTTAAAAAGGGAAATGGATAGGTTAAAGTTAGATATAGTGGGAATTAGTGAAGTTCAGTGGCAGAAGGATCAAGACTTTTGGTCAGGCGAATACAGGGTTATAAAAACAAAATCAAATAGGGGTAATGCAGGAGTAGGTTTAATAATGAATTAAAAGAATAGGAATGTGGGTAGGCTACTACAAACAGCATAGTGAACGCATTATTGTGGACAAGATAGATACAAACCCCACGCCTACCACAGTAGTACAAGTTTATATGCCAACTAGCTCCATAGATGATGAGATAAAAGAAATTATTCAGATAGTGAAGGGAGACGAAAATTTAATAGCCATGGTCGACTGGAATTCGATAGTAGGAAAAGGAATAGAAGGAAACATAGTAGGTGAATATGGAGTAGGGGTAACGAATGAAAGAGGAAGCCGCCTGGTAGAATTTTGCACAGAGCATAACTTAATCACAGCTAACACTTGGTTCAAGAATCATAAAAGAACGTTGTATAGACAGAAAAAACCTGGAGATTCTGACAGGGTTTCAGATAGATTATGTAATGGTAAGACAGAGATTTAGGGACCAGCTTTAAAACTGTAAGACATTTCCATGGGCAGATGTGGACTCTGACCACAATCTGATGGCTATGAACTATAGATTAAAACTGATGAAACTGCAAAAAAGTGGGAATTTAAGGAGATGGGACCTGGATAAACTGACAGAACCAGAGGTGGTAGACAGTCTCAGGGAGAGCTTTAGGGAACGATTGACAAGAATGGGGGGAAGAAATACAGTAGAAGAAGAATGGGTAGCTTTAAGGGATGAAATAGTGAAGGCAGCGGAGGATCAAGTAGATAAAAAGACGAGGGCTAATAGAAATCCTTGGGTAACAGAAGAGATACTGCATTTAACTGATGAAAGGAGAAAATACAAAATGCAGTAAATGAAGCAGGCAAAAAGGAATACAAATGTCTCAAAAATGAGATCGACAGGAAGTGCAAAATGGTTAAGCAGGGATACCTAGAGGACATATGTGAGGATGTAGAGGCGTATATCACTAGCGGTAAGATAGATACTGCCTACAGGAAAATTAAAAAGACCTTTGGAGAAAAGAGAACCACTTGCAAGAATATCAAGAGCTCATATGGGAACCCAGTTCTAAGCAAAGAAGGGAATGCAGAAAGGTGGAAGGAGTATATAGGGGGTCTATACAAGGGAGATGTTCTTGAGGACAATATTATGGAAATGGAAGGGGATGTAGATGAAGATGAAATGGGAGATATGATACTGCGGGAAGAGTTTGACAGAGCACTGAAAGACCTAAGTCGAAACAAGGCCCCCGGAGTAGACAACATTCCATTAGAACTACTGACAGCCTTGGGAGAGCCAGTCCTGACAAAACTCTCCATCTGTGAACAAGATGTATGAGACAGGCGAAATACCGTCAGACTTCAAGAAGAATATAATTATTCCAATCTCAAAGAAAGGGGGGGTGTCAGATGTGAAAATTACCGAACTATCAGTTTAATAAGCCATGGCTGCAAAATACTAACACCAATTCTTTACAGACGAATGGAAAAACTGGTAGAAGCCGATCTTGGGGAAGATCAGTTTGGATTCCATAGAAATGTTGAAACACGTGAGGTAATACTGACCTACGACTTCTCTTAGAAAATAGATTAAGGAAAGGAAAATCCACCTTTCTAGCATTTGTAGACTTAGAGAAAGCTTTTGACAATGTTGACTGGAATACTCTCTATCAAATTCTGAAGGTGGCAGGGTAAAATACAGGGAGCGAAAGGCTATTTACAATCTGTACAGAAACCAGATGGCAGTTATAAGAGTCGAGGGGCATGAAAGGGAAGCAGTGTTTCGCGTCCGTTTCACTTTTCGTAAAAACTCTTTTCTCTTATTTTGCTTTGTTTTATTATTATTATTTGCGTAACAACGCATATACGAAAGGAGCTGCGAAATGCCTTTTATTAATGCTGTGCCATGAATTTCTTTATAATCATTAATTTTCAACAAAACAGAATATATTGGGTTCTTATTGTTCTGTAACTGGCTTTCTATTAAAGGAACATTTTTCGTTACTGTAACTCACTATAAAAGTCAACATATCTTCCCTACTTTATAGTTATTGAAAATGAAAAATTATTTTGTTATGAAATATTTATGTTACAGTTCGCAAAGATTGTTCATCATCAAAATAATTTTGCAGTGGATTTTTGCGAAGAGTAAGACACCAATAATTACCACGACTAGCACAAGAACATGAGACTATTGTTGGAGAAAAATATGTTTTCACTATAAGGTTTGCCAGACAAGAACTAAGCACAGCGAAATTCCTATTATGTTACGAAGGTAAATTATCTTTTTTGTACTATTAGTAATATATTATCAGCAGCCCGCGTCAACCTGCAAAACACATCATAAAATCTGCTGCTCTGCTCTGCAAGTCCGGAAGCTGAAAGAGATGATTTTATTTCACTATTACCTTCCCGCTTCTTTGCGGTATGATCGATTTCTTTTTATGCAGTTTGAATGCGCCGCGGCAGTGGCTCGTTCGTTCGTAGCGCAGCTCTGCACCACGGATAATATTTAAATATCTGAAAATATCTCAAAAGGATGGGATAATATTCCAAGCAAGCTACTACAAATAATAATGCAAGGCTTCATTAAATAACTCTATTCAAAACATTCAAATATGTTAACTAATACACACCTTTTACAATGAGTACGTAATGGCGTACATCTATCGACCTTGACAAAAGAAGACTACGTTAGCATGTACTACAGCGTCACAGGCTATCTTACTCGTAGAACTCCAAGAAGAAGACAGAGAAATTAATGTTCGTTCTGTATTATTTATACTAGTGGTATATTCTTATCTTTGTATGATATTTATCGTCTTTGCGGTTTCAGTACTCGCCGACACAGATATTATCTAAAATAAATAATAAAAAAAAATACATAATTCCATACAATAACAGAATATGATGCACAATGTTCTCTCTTTACTACAAAATATGTCCTTTGCTGATAGACGTTACAATGCCCCCTGGCAGCAATTGACTAACGTTAAGAATGTTCGGCAATATGCTGCCACTAACGTCCATTTTGTCATTGTCTATCACCTTGTTTGGAATATTCACTCTTCACTTCTTTGCTCTTTTACATTATAGTTTTAATTACACTCTTTATAGTTTTTTCCCACTTTGCGAGGTGACTGTAAACCTAGTCCCAGGGTCATTACAATTTTCTGGCTCCCCCATTTGGGCTACATGCGATCAGAAAACCTGGGAAAACTGCGCCGGAGCCATGGTCATCTCGCATGGTTTGTCTTAACACCCAGTTTGATTGTTCATCAAAAACGGTTGGACTTTATCCACTGTTCACAGATAACAATATGTTAAACCTTTCGTCTCCTTGTTAAAAATGTACCTTCTACACTCTTTCACATTTGTGTTCTGTGTCACTATGAAAGTCAATCATTCAACAGTTTTACAGAAATGTAATGGATTGTCTCTACACTTACTCACGACAAATGTTCTACCATGGTATGGTATTCGTGTCAGTTTGCTTCACTAATTTGACAAAAACATATCACATATATCATTGAACAAGTGAATGTTTTGAGTTTATACACAGTAAATTAAAGAGAAAAAAAATGTTTGTCACGTAATTTCGTGTCCAATAAATCATTTTCATATTAGTACATTAACAACGTAGTTGGTAATGTTCGGTTGAACGTCAACAATGTCGTACGGAGCGGGCGGCGCGAAGCAATTGTTGCGTAGCGTCGTCTGGAGCGCGGCGTGCCAACGCCCGCTGGGGTCGACGGCCTGCTAGCAGTAACAGCGACGGCGTGCTGAGGTGGCGCCCCGAGCAGTCGCGAACCGCGCCGAATCATTCCCCAATGTCGGCGTGTTGCAGAGGTTTCCTGCGACCGGCTGGCTGGCGGCACGGCACCCGTCTCTGCTTCTCCGCATGGCTCCCCATCGTAACGCATGAAACAAATATTCCACAACGGTGTACTGTCTTTAAGGATACAAATTATTAGCTGTGGAAGAAAATGCACTTTGGTTAAAAGCGTTTATCGTTCATTACGCCGTCGCTTCGCTGGTATGCACAGGCTGTTTTGGCGTGATAACGGGTCTCTTGTGACACTGGTATTTAGGGTTCGTCACACACACACATTGTACTACACACTTTCATTTGTTTTCACGGTCGATTCGCTGCCAAAGCGTCTCTCAACACGCGAAAATGTTTCGGTTCACACACACACTAAATGTTTCCGTTGAGCGATGTTTGTTTGTTCGACTCCGAACGGATCATTAACTACCGTTTTTACTCAGTGTATTGTTCGTTGAGCACTGCACTATGACAGTTAGTCACTCAACACTTAACTTATACCGACGTATATATTGGTGCAGGTACAACAGTCATTTTCTGTTCCTACTACACACAATATTCCGTCCTTTCCTAGATTGTTTATGCACACAGTTTATTTTTAATGCATAACAACTGTTCTTAGCATAATCACTCTCATTTATATTGAGTCCATTGTGTTACCCTGTCATTACACACTTTTAATATTATTACTAGACATATATGGCTTTTTTTTGTAATTATTTAAAGGTGTGTGATTTTTTGTACATAGCTTTCTTTTCCTTTTTTAGTGTAGCTTGCCAGGTTATCACCCATCTAGCAAACAGATTTTACCATGTGCATGACAGCTTGACTTGGGCATATTGCTCAATAAATACTTCATTTAGTACTAGTATTATTTTTAATGATCTGTCCTACAGGACTACAGTGTAGTTTCCGCGTAACTTGATTCGCGTACCGCGTAATTAATATTCAAGAACGTGTACCGAGTACACAGGCTTCAATTGAAGCATCGATACATACAAAGCGTAGGTTACACGGAACGGGTTTGTTTTTGATTAAATTCTGCTCCAGTGTCGTTGTCAGATCACTGTTGGCAGTAAACATTACATCACACAATTATTTCGTACTACAAAGTCCATTTTTGGCTAGTAGAGACTCTCTCTGAGGGTTCCTTAATTCTAACACAATTACATCTGTTACATAATTATATGAGATTGCATCATTACTTGTACTTACTTACTACAAATGAAAAATGATTCAAGAAATTAATCATTATTTTGTCAACAAAAAGATTATTCATTGCTTGAAGAGCATATCGTATTTTAATGACACTAACTGTCTGTAAACAAAGTCTTCAATTTGCCTGTTATTGCTCAGTTTACTGATTCTACTTCCTCAAAGTTTTAACTATACACACATTCTTTCTTAAAACTAACATACTTATACTCTAAAACACAATTGAAATCTTCTTACTACTACTATTTACATCAGACATGTCACTGAATAAATAATTTTACATCTTTACGTGGATACAGTCCTTTTATTTTCCCCGTCTGGGGATGTGCTAGCAAATAGCTACATTCGTGTGGCACCTTTATTACTTCAAAGGGCCCTGAATATACCAATTGCCACTTACTATTTCGCTTTAGTGTGGCTGAGGATTTGGGGTGGTTACGAATAAGCACCATGTCCCCTACATTGTATTTCTGCTTGTTAGTTGCACCTAGGTCGTACTTCTTTTTTCTCTTTGCAGCACAGCTGGTTAGGTTGTCCCACATCTTTTTTATCTTTTCCTCTCTTGTTTCTGCCCTGGCTGGTAGTCTCGGTAAAGGCGTGAGCCATTCATCCGTATCTCGTTAACCCCTTTCAATATCTCTACTGGTGGGTATCCTGTACTTGAGTGGGGTGTTAAATTGTGTATTTCTACAAATTTAGGTACCAACTCAGGCCATCTTGTGTGTCGGTTCCCTATGTAAATTCTAAGGAACTTATTCAATTCTCTGAACGTTCTTTCGACTCTACTTGCTTCTGGATGGAACCGGGATACCAGAATATGCTGTATACCTTGTTCCATTATGTAATTTTTCCAAGTGCGACCCGTGAAATAAGTGGCATTGTCAGTCGTTATGGCTTCAGGTTTCCCCACTTGGGGCAAGTATTCTTGATTGATCCGTCTGACTATGGTTTTGGCAGTAGCTGATTTTATACAATAAATTGCCAAGTATTTGGAAAAAATATCGTACATGGCCAGTATATATTTCATACCTCCTCTGGCCATGGGATAGGGACCTGCGACATCCACAGATACTAATTGAAGCGGCCGGAGTGGAACTATGGGATGAAGTTCAAATTTGGTGGACCTATTATAGTGTTTTGCTTTCTGACACATAGCGCAAGTCCTAACTGTTACCTGAATTTGGTGTTTCATTCGGGGAAAGTGGCAGTATCTCGCCATGATTTCTGCACACTTCCCGATCCCTGCATGGCCCCATGCTAAGTGCGTGTGCCATACTATGACTTTGACGGACTGGTTCGGTATGCATACTGCCCAGCAGTCTTCTTTCGTGCTAAGTTTATAATACAAAATATTGTCGACAATTTTAAAACCTTGCTCGTCTTTATTGTTGACACCATTTTCAATATTGTTTATGATTTTTGCCCACATCGGATCTGACCTCTGTAGTTCAGACATATTTTGACATATATATAGAAAATCCTTCCTGTAAGCATTGTCTCGTACTAAAAGCACTTTATACTCGGCGGATTGTTCTAGCATTTCTGCTAACTCCGGCAATCCTACCGGCAGTCGCGACAAAGCATCCGCTACTATGTTATCTTGTCCTTTTATGTACATAATCTTTATTCGGTATTCTTGTAATGTAAGCATCCATCTCCTTAGTCGGGTATGGAATAGCTTGCATGACATCAAAAAACTTAACGCCTGGTGGTCACTATACACTTTAATCTCCTTCCCATATAGATAGTAATTAAACTTTTTTACAGCCCAGACTACGGCGAACGCTTCCAGTTCGGTTGCTGAGTAGGCTCTCTCGCAGCTAGTTAAAGTCCTACTGGCAAAGCCGATAATCTTTATTGTTGCCGGGTCGTTGCCTTCCTCCCACTGGAACAGGCACGCTCCCAAGCCATAGGAACATGAGTCCGTCGCAAGACAAAAATTTTTTGATAGGTCCGGGTGCTGCAAAATATTTGCATTCAGCAGGGCGGTTTTAATTGCTTCGAAAGCTTCCTGACATTTGTCAGTCCAAACCCACTGCTCATTTTTTCGCAGTAGATTTAACAATGATGCGTCATTTAACAACTGATTAGGTACGAACTTTCTGAAAAAAGACGTAAGTCCAATGAGCGCTTTCAATTGTCTCTTAGTTCGGGGGCTCGGAAATTCTCGGATCGCCTCTAGTTTTTTGTTGTCTGGGTTGATACCAAGCGGCGTGATAAGGTGTCCTAGGAATTTAATTTTATTGCGTCCGAATTTTGACTTTTCTAAATTTGCTGTCACACCTGCTTGCTTAAATTTCTCTAATACTCTATGTAGCAATTCCATACGTTCGTCCCAAGTAGCAGTTGCGATTACAAGGTCATCAACATATACTGTGATTTTTTCTAACAAGTCAGGACCCAGTACCGTGTCTAGAGCAGTAATAAATACTCCAGCACTTACATTCAATCCGAAGGGAAGTACCTTGAACTGGTAACTTCGCCCTCCGAATATGAAGGCTGTGTACTTCCTTGATTCTGGTGTAAGTGGGATTTGCCAGTATGAACTTTTAAGATCGACCGAGGTCAAGTACTGCACCCCGTGGAATTTTTGTATCTGCTCATCTAAATTTTCTCGGCGAGTTCTGACGGGTATAATAATTTTATTGATATCCCGTGCATCTAACACTAGCCGAATTTTTCCGTTGGCTTTCGCCACTGCTACAAGAGGACTACTGTATGGGGAGAGAGAGGGCTCAATGATATCCCATTCTAACATCTTCCGAATCTCTTTAGCCACTACCTCCCTCCTCGACCAAGGGATGGAGTAAGATGCGCGACAGTATGTTTTATGGGGCATCACCTCTATGTGATAGTGGTACCCTTTGACTATTCCTGGTCGGTCGGTAAATACCATGTTATATTCTGATAACAGCTGCGTCAACTGTTGCTTTTGTATGTTGCTTAAACTTTCAGATTCCTGTACTTTGGTTTGAAATTCATCAACGTTTGGTTCAAAATTTCTATCTCCTATACTCGGATAATAGAGATCCGTCACAGGTGAATAATCATTGAGGTGTAGTACCCAGGGGCTCCTACATTTGATGTTAATTCGATTGCAACATGGCACAAGTACTTCCTTTGATTTCATCATAGACAACTCAATCCTCCTACCTTTATTAACTATGCTTAGTTTTCCCGAGGAGAGGTCGATCACTGTGTCCCTCTCACGGAGAAAATCTACTCCCAGAATGCAGGCCACCTTTAACCCTTTAACAATGAGGAACGAGCTCACTGTGGCTTCGCCCTCCCTACAAATCTCCACCTGCACCTGGTACTTAACTAACTGGCTCTGTGCACTTATAGCTCCAGACACCTTGCAATTATTAAACGGGAAAGTCGGTATGCTACGTCCCTTCCCTAGCACTTTAAACAACTCTGTACTCATTACACTCACTGAGGCACCTGTGTCAATGATTATATTCACTGCAACATCATTGATTTTCGCTTCTATTATGGCTTGCACATTTTCGTTGCTATCTATCTTACATTCATGCGGTTCGGTCAGTAGATCTTTATCCATACTGATACCGTCGTTGTATCGCAGCATATGTATTCCAGGGATATTATTGTCATTCGTGTTGCTCTTACTCCACCCTTCGGCCAGCGATGGAGAGCATATCGAGGCCGATTCTAGTTTGTTGGATGGCTTGCTTGCGAGGTACTTGGACGGCTATTATCCGCGACCTCTACTATGTTTACGCTTTGGTTTGTGGGCCGCCACGACTGCGCAATAGGCGCGTTTTGCAGTGGTGGTCTGTTGTTGTCGTACCGGTCATTACCCTGCCGCTCTGGGCTTGGTCGCTGATTCTGATTCCAATTACGATTACCGTCATTGTAATTGCTATGCCACTGACCTCGCGCATTTTTCCAGCGGTTGGTCCCTGGCAGTCCGGAATCGTACCGGTCGTCAAACCGACGCTTTTTATTATGAGACGGCTGACCATACCCGTTTTGATTTCTACCATTATTACAATTTTGCGAATGCTCTTGCCGCTTGTTACCACTCCCACCATTTCCATGGTTGTGGTTTTGTGCACTATTATTTCTGTCATGTTTACACCCTGATCCATTATTCCGCGAGTGATCACACGCTGCTTTTGCGTCTTCCTGGATTAAATCTATTGAATCTAGAACAGACAGGAAATGTTCCATGTCGCTTTCTGGTACGTGTATTAATTTCTCTTTGATATGAAGGGGTAAATGTGATTTTAGGAGTCTTATTATGTCTCTTGGTGAGATAGGCTCGTCCCAGTAACGCGTTTTGTTTATGTACTTCTCGAAGTACCATCTCAGATTCCCAAGCCGGGGTGAGTACGGTTCGGGATTGTATACTTCTTTTCTTAGCCGCCCTTGTATACAAGGCGACCAGTATTTCGACAAAAATGCCCTCTCAAACTGTTCGTATGTCATGCAGTTGTCTGCTACTTCCGTAGCCCACAATGCTGCATCACCCTGAATTTATGACATTACGTATTGAATTTTCTGTGCTTCATTCCACACACTAGGAAAGATATTTTTAAAGCTTTTTATGAATACTACTGGGTGTACTGACTTCCGTTCAGTAGTAAACGTTTGAAATTGCCTATTTTTTATCAAACTTTCTTCAACTAATATTTTTGGACTATACTGGTTTGCTCCTGGGACATAGGCTGTGTGCTCCGAACCGAAGCTACAGCTCTTCGCATTATCGCCTAAAGATTCACCATTGTTGCGTCGCATATAAGTTTGTACGTTGCCAAAAACATTGGCTGTTGGCGACATAGTTTCATGTTCAAGATGTTTGCTACTTTGTGCTAAACCCTTTTCCAAGTTGGATATCCGTTTGTTAATATTCACTTGCCACTGCGGAATATCCTCACTGAGTATTTGTTTGATGGTTTGCACGTCGTTCTGTACCTGACTATTTATTGCGGTACTGAACGATTCGGGATCTCTATCTGCTATTGCTGCTTGTACCTTAGAATTAATATTTTTGTCGATCTCACTCTCCTTTACTTCTAGCCATGAGTTGAATTCGGTTTCAATTTTAGTTGCTTGTTCGTTCCACTTTTGCTCTACAAGCTGTGTGGAATCTATTTCTAGCTTTTCTAATCGGTTGGCTAAGACACCTATCTCGTCTACCCTGTTAGTGTTTGCTACTTGCAGGTTGTTGACCTGAACAGTCAACTCCTGCACGGCCTTAGGTATCGACTCATAATTCTGTTTCATACAGGCAATCTCTTTTTTCATATGTTCTAACGATTGCACAAGTTGCTGGTCCCGCTCAGCTTGCTGGCGATCTCGCTCCGCTTGCTGGCGATCCCTCTCAGCCTGCTGGGCAAGTAAATTTTCTGCTAACTGGCGATCTCGCTCAGCTTGCTGGCGATCTCGCTCAGCTTGCTGGCGATCTCGCTCGGCTTGCTGTTGCGCAAATTTTGCCTGGTAATCCAGCACGCGCTCTAATATCGCCTGAAGTGAATATCCACCAGGCAGATTACCACTCTCTGGTTCCTGCTCTTCTGGATGTGGTGCAAATTCTTTATCTACCTCTCCTTGAGCACTGGTGGGCGGTGGCATCACTTCCTGTGCCCCTGCCCCCACATTTTCGCATGGTATCTCCTCAAAGAGAGTACTTGTACTGCTTAATGTACCCGCTTCTACATTTCCTGCACTAACTAATGGCTATTCCTCAGTATCCATATTGCTCGGACGTTGACTATGGAATTTAACCATATTCATAAATTACCTACTCGAACACAAGATCTGACAGTTTTTTCACTGGCACACAAAATATGTTAATTTATCTACAATACACGGCACACTAAAAATTACTATCTACAATCAACTTTGTCCTGTCATAAACACTAACATCAAACTACACATCACTAGCGATATGAGATCACTTCACTGGAGTTAAGCTTCTACAAACAGGACAACTACACTGTAGTCTTACCTTTAGTTTATCTGATCTCGGGGTTCGGCTGCCCCCGGATTATGTAGTCGTTACAGTTTCTCAGTACTATCAGGATCGTTTCCTCTGACTCGCATGCAGTGGTGCGTTGTTTCATGACAGAATTTTTGTACATTCATTAATACACGGCATTAATCATGATACACATACATACATTTATCACTAAATACATACATATATATAACAATAGACACTGAAGGAAATTACATAAACATTTATTTTCGTGGCCACTGCAAATTCTGGCCCCGCGTTTATGGGCGCCAGTTTCGCGTCCGTTTCACTTTTCGTAAAAACTCTTTTCTCTTATTTTGCTTTGTTTTATTATTATTATTTGCGTAACAACGCATATACAAAAAGAGCCGCGAAATACCTTTTATTAATGCTGTGCCATAAATTTCTTTATAATCATTAATTTTCAACAAAACAGAATATATTGGGTTCTTATTGTTCTGTAACTGGCTTTCTATTAAAGGAACATTTTTCGTTACTGTAACTCACTATAAAAGTCAACATATCTTCCCTACTTTATAGTTATTGAAAATGAAAAATTATTTTGTTATGAAATATTTATGTTACAGTTCGCAAAGATTGTTCATCATCAAAATAATTTTGCAGTGGATTTTGTGAAGAGTAAGACACCAATAATTACCACGACTAGCACAAGAACATGAGACTATTGTCGGAGAAAAATATGTTTTCACTATAAGGTTTGCCAAACAAGAACTAAGCACAGCGAAATTCCTATTATGTTACGAAGGTAAATTATCTTTTTTGTACTGTTAGTAATATATTATCAGCAGCCCGCGTCAACCTGCAAAACACATCATAAAATCTGTTGCTCTGCTCTGCAAGTCCGGAAGCTGAAAGAGATGATTTTATTTCACTATTACCTTCCCACTTCTTTGCGGTATGATCGATTTCTTTTTATGCAGTTTGAATGCGCCGCGGCAGCGGCTCGTTCGTTCGTAGCGCAGCTCTGCACCACGGATAATATTTAAATAACTGAAAATATCTCAAAAGGATGGGATAATATTCCAAGCAAGCTACTACAAATAATAATGCAAGGCTTCATTAAATAACTCTATTCAAAACATTCAAATATGTTAACTAATACACACCTTTTACAATGAGTACGTAATCGCGTACATCTATCGACCTTGACAAAAGAAGACTACGTTAGCATATACTACAGCGTCACAGGCTATCTTACTCGTACAACTCCAAGAAGAAGACAGAGAAATTAATGTTCGTTCTGTATTATTTATACTAGTGGTATATTCTTATCTTTGTATGATATTTATCGTCTGTGCGGTTTCAGTACTCGCCGACACAGATATTATCTAAAATAAATAATAATAAAAAAAATACATAATTCCATACAATAACAGAATATGATGCACAATGTTCTCTCTTTACTACAAAATATGTCCTTTGCTGATAGACGTTACAAGTGGTTGGGAAGGGAGTGAGACAGGGTTGTAGTCTATCCCCAATGTTATTCAATCTGTATATTGAGCAAGCAGCAAAGGAAATAAAAGAAAAATTTGGGGTAGGAATTAAAATCCATGGAGAAGAAATTAAAACTTTGCGGTTCGCCGATGACACTGTAATTCTGTCAGAGACAGCAAAGGACCTGGAAGAGAAGCTGAACGGAATGGACAGTGTCTTGAAAGGCGGATATAAGATGAACATCAACAAAAGCAAAACGAGGATAACGGAATGTAGTCGAATTAAATCGGGTGATGCTGAGGGAATTAGTATAGGAAATGAGACGCTTAAAGTAGTAAACGAGTTTTGTTATTTGGGGAGCAAAATGATTGTGGATAGTCGAAGTAGAGAGGATGTAAAATATAGACTGGCAATGGCAAGGAAGGCGTTTCTGAAGAAGAGAAATTTGTTAATATCCAGTACAGATTTAGGTGTCAGGATGTCTTTTCTGAAGGTATTTGTATGGAGTGTAGCCATGTATGGAAGTGGATCGTGGACAATAAATAGTTTAGACAAAAAGAGAATAGAAGCTTTCGAAATGTAGTGCTACAGAAGAATGCTGAAGATTAGATGGGTTGATCACATAACTAATGAGGAGGTATTGAATAGAATTGGGGAGAAGAGGAGTTTGTGGCACAACTTGACAAAAAGAAGGGATCGATTGGTAGGACATATTCTGAGGCATCGAGGGATCCCCAATTTAGTACTGGAGGGCAGCGTGGAGGGTAAAAATCGTAGAGGGAGACCAAGAGATGAATACACTGAACAGATTCAGAAGGATGTAGGTTGCAGTAGGTACTGGGAGATGAAGAAGCTTGCATAGGATATAGTAGCATGGAGAGCTGCATCAAACCAGTCTCTGGACTGAAGACCACAACAACAACAACAACATGCAAAATGAAATAAATGAAAAGTAACACACAAACATTTCTCCCGAGTTACTGTTTAAGTGCAGACTATATTGCAGTCGCATAGGTTTTACACTCTCCTTCCATGCAATCTATTTCCTCTTTGTTATACAGCTCTTCTGATACGGATTATTTTGGTAAAAAAGATCTGCATGTGTGGGTTAACACTAGAAAGCTTTCAAAATCTTGTCAGCGCCTTTGAAATATAATTAGTTAATTTACTGACAAATATTGCACCAAGCAGTGGGTTTCGCGTCCTGACATTACCGACATAATTCTTTATTTTGAATAGAGTATGTATACGGATCAGGTGACCTATATTGACAATAAGTTTGTGGGCAGCACATCTACTATTGTCACAAGCACTACTGTTTTGCTCAGATTTAACGCATTAATCCTTTCTAGTTAAACGTGGTAGAGTGACCAACGTAAGGCAACGAAAGTTATTTGTGCAGTCTAACGGAGAATATTTATTTGGTGCTTAAATACAATATGAATAAACTACGTATTTTTATAATTTTCAGTTTTGAGACAGTTCTACTACACTTGTCTTGGAACATTGTTCTGCAACTGCAATACAATTTGCATTTCACAAGACGATTCAAAATGAAAAATCTGTGTTCTCCACATTCCTCATCGTCCAACCAGTGAAAGTTTTCAAGTTTTGATTTGATGTAATTAACAATCCTAAACTTTATATTTCTCTTATAAGTAAACTGTAAAAAAACAGGACTCATATGCCTGTAAAGACATCTTAATAATATTGCTAAACTCAACAGTTGGAGCTCTGTGTCCCACTGAAGAATGACACAAATTCCCAGTTGCGTATTTTTTATGGAGAATAAATAATTCCCTCTTCTCTTGAAGCTCACTGCTACATGTAAGTGTCTCCTTACATCCCAAACAACCATACCTTTCGATGGATATGTGTGCTAAGTAGCCAGCAAAATATGCTGCTGAACACTGTTCAGAGGAAAGGTCTTACTGTGAGGAAGACAAATACTCGTCGGCCTCGATGGTAATCCCTTCTTCATCCGTAGAGGAACCAGGGGTGTTCGGAATTCCGACGTTTCCAGAGCTCTCCAACAGGAGAGATTCATCACCTTCTTTTTGCAAGGCACGGTTGTTCACTTTCAGCATCTTGTCAGTGTCATTCTCACAATTTGAATCGTCAGAAGGCTTCATTAGTGAGTTACTAGTGCTTGTTTGGAACAAGCACCTTAGTGTTCCAGCTGTTGGATTACGCTTGTCGCCTCGTTTCTGACGGTACACAGAAAATAAATTCTCAAGGGCATCTTGATTCAATCTGCTGGTCAGTAAAAATTTAATGCCTGGAGTTTGTTCCTCAAGAAAGAACTGAGCAATAGCATTCACAGTCTGGATTAAAGCTGTAATGCATGGTGGTGTCGTTATTTTACCCATCTTTTTTTCAATTTTATTTATGGTGGTTAAGACATCCTTTGTATTCTGTAGCGTTTCCATTACTACTGGGCATTTTTATGATAATGCACACCTATATGGATTAGAGGAAAATGCTGTCCTGCTGTTCAAACCGTCAAACAAATTCTTCATAAATTCCATAAAAGTAGCTGTGCTCTCTGCTGCATCACTCTGCAATTCTTTAGTCGCTACACAAGTTCTTATAGCTGCAGCAACAGAGTGGCTGAGGACCTGGACTGCCATTTTCACATTCATTTTCTGGAATGAATCAGGTTGCAAATGACTGTCAGTGAGTTTTACCAACATTCTGCTTTTTTTGTGTTGTTCTTACCAATGTCATGCGTTTTGCTGACATCTTCGAATGAAACCACAGCATTGTTGAAAATGAAGTCGCAACTAAGCAGATTGTTTTGTATGCTTTAGAATAAATGTGGGACATCATAAATATAAAACAATTTCTGTCCATTTACAATAAAATAAGGTTTTACAGGCGTAACCTGTAAATGCTTCACAACACTTCGATTACTAGCTCCCTGACCACAAACGACTAATTTTGGCTCTAGGTTTGCATTTTGCAATAAAATAATTAGTTCCTGTGAGAGTCCCAATAAATCCGCATGTTTCACTCCTGAATTAGACAAAAAAATATGAAACAGGCAATTTCCAGTTACTGTAGATACCTCTAATCATAAAAACAAGTGCATAATTTGCAGGAAGTGGTTTCCTTCCCCTATCACCCAAATCTTCTAGACCTTCTACTAAATCGAGATCTTTTGCATATTCCAGATGACGCATTATCGACATCTCATCAAAAGATACTACATATGCCTTTTCTAAATAAGTTTATGCCTCAAATTTCTTGCTAAGTTGACTAAACAGGTTTTGTTAAACCCTGGTAGAAATTTTGTGACACCAATCCATCGTCTAATTGTGGGCAGTCTAAGTAATACGATACCCAATTTTCGCAAAAATTTAAATGCTCCAGGAAATTTGTAAAACAACATCACAGAGAAATTTTTCTCAATAGAAGACCATGGACGTATTTTGCTCTTGCACTGCATTGCAGCCTGTGCCCTGGATTAATCAGACGTGAAACAGAAACTGCTGAACACATGGGCAATATTATTTGAGCTCCTACAATGCAACAATCTACCTTTAACTTTTGCAAGTAGGAAGTTTTGTTTTTCAGTGATCTGTTCATATTATGTGTTTTTTTTTCAGTTTTTGCTCTCTACGAGTATCCTCGTCATCATCACGTAGTAATAGAGAGTTTTCTTTTAACTTGTCTAGCAGGCATTTCTATGATTTCTTTCAGGTCTGGAAATGGTTCACACTTTTATGGTGTTGCATTTGTTTCTGCCAGAAGGTGACTAACTGCACTGTATGTTCTCTTTGGAATGTTCACTTTCAGTTCAGGTGATGACAGAGTAGTCTTATCACATACTGCTGAAGAACCAGTGTCAGATGTAAATTTTACAGGAACTGATGTGTGTATAAGCCATTGTTTCGTACTGTTCATGAATGACTTTTCATCAAAATGGACATCACACAGCAGTCTATTGTGCAGTTTTTCTGGGTCCATATCCAGCAGATTGACATTGCCTGTAACAATAACTGTCTATCAGAAAAATACGATATATGTATATACCATTAACACATTTAGTAGCTCAGTCTACATTAGCATGATAGAAAGGAATCTTTCATTAAGTATTTGCTAAGGGAGCTTTTTGTTTGCAACCTTTTTTGGACTTCAAATATTATGATTAATTCTGGGAATGTGGTCGTACGGCATTTTAAGCCTGATCAACACTGAGCGAACTAAATTACGGAAAACTGCATTCTCATATGTGTAGACGAATTTGAGCAAACGACATTCAGTCGTGTTTGGTTCGTAAACTTTACTCGGTGTCCACAGTGCCTCTAAAGTTCCTGCAAAAATTAAGAAACACGTGATTTCTAGTCTCTTCTGCGTGCCATTACTTGCTGCGTAATTAAAACAAACATTGTCTATAATGTTGTTTCCCCTTTAGTGCTCAGCTTTTTCACAGTGAGAAACAATTAAGTATCGAAAGCATAACATCAATGTTTGCAAGTGTTTGCGTGATGAAATGCTGATCCTGTAGTGTTCAGTTCCATTCACCACTATGAGATAATAACATTCAGTCTTGTTCGGTACCCATTCGGTAGTGTTCGTTAGTGTTCAGCTGGCTGTCGCTTTTTGAGCAAAGCATCAAAAGGAGATCGCCTCGTCTTCCCTTTGGCGTTACCAGTACGGAGAATATTCGTCTTCTTGCGAACTGCTTTTTGTTGCTGCTAGTAAATTTCCTCGTCAAGTGTAATGAGGAGCCAGTGAAAGGCGTCAACCGACATATGTGCAAAATTTTGGAATAAATCTAAAGCAGGCTGGAGCAACAATTCTGTGTTACGTGTACTGGCACTACTTCCAAGCGCAACAAATTTAGCCACCAACATATTTATTTTCCCACGCCACTTTGTTTGCTTTGTCAAAACCAGCGGGCAAAATAATCCTATCTCAATATCAAAGATTTACATCGTAGCTGTAACTAGAAGTCTGCGCGTACAGGAAAAATGCCGCCCGTATGTGCACCGCATCCACAAGATCATTATCGACACCTGCCAAGTTGCGTATCCACATTCTCAGGTATTAACGTTATGTAAAGCAGTTTAACCCACCACTGCTCTGAAAAGAGACTTACGTCTGGCCTGAATTTTTGTCTGCTAATGTCCGCACTCGGTTAAGATGCGAATTAAGGCTGGACATATTTCAGTGACAGTCATTTCAAATTTAAATTCTTTTACTTTGCTTCTAACTTATCGTAAATGATATGAGTGGCACAAAACGATGAATTTTGGATTGTTGTTGAAAGGGGGCTGCAAACGCGGCAATATACAAGTGAAAGCGTGTTTTTCGATCATATTTTGGCGATGTCAACTTTGAAGAGCCACAGACGGCAAACCATAATTATGTTAAAAATTTACTTTGTACATTTTAAAGATAACACGCAAATATTCGCAACAGACGTACGTTTTTATCGCCAACACAGTTATTACTGGCGATATCCGCACTCGCGCAGACCTGTTGCTATAAGTCGTGTTGTTTTCGAGTGAAAGCTGTGAGAGGATTATTAGCGCACTGATAAAAAAAATTAAAATAGGCAGCGTCTATAGCTTGCATGCTATGCTCGTTCTCTTCTATTCTCCTCCCTTCATTCCAGTATAAACGCTTGTTCACAGGTATAAACGAATGGCAGTGAACACTGGCGAATTATCTATGAATATTCGTCTGAAGCAGTGTAAACGAGGTTTTACACTCGCTCACTTCGTTCGATCTAGTACATACCAGGATTCAGAGGTACCAGTGACCTAGCAGTTAGATGTCAGCTATTATTCATTTATTTCACTGTTGCGATTTCAGCTCTAGAGCCATTTTCAAGTACCAAGGGAAAGGTCTTGTAAGGTAATGCTTCTTAAATTGTTTACCAAATGTTACCACACTATGCTTTGCATTTTGTTATCCATATCTTACATTGGTTTCTGTTTTCACATTGCACACAAAAATGCCTCTACAGCCAAAATTACGATAGTGAAGTGAATAAACAGTTTAAAAAAGTCCAAATCGCAGAAATGATTTCATTTAAAAATTATATGATATGATTCTTGTACAGGAAGGGCTGCCACGTTATATCAGAATATAAGACCGACAAAATTTAGATAGGATCGAATGCTTAGGGCTCTTTATTAATTCTTACTCGTCACTAATTTATTGATTTACCTGAATTTAAAATCCACTTCCGTAACCTTTCTTTTTCTTCGAGGGAAATCTGAACATTTTTAGATCAGGATTTGTTGTCCGTCTACTCTTCCACAGTTGATATACTCGCAGGCACTCGGCATGACGTCTCGATCCACTACCACCGGTATGTCAGAAACAGCTGTACTTCACAGTTCACAGACACTAGACGGTGGAAAGCTGCACGCGTTCGGACGAGGTTTCCACATATTTCACAGAACGGAGTGCCATCTAGTGGTTGGTGCCCCAAGTAAGGGTGTGTCGCAGTCGCCGCCTGGTAGTCGTTCCCTGACATGCTAGACCAAGCGATCGGGCAATCTGTTTCTTACGTGATCTGGGGTACTTTGCCAGCATTACCTGAACAGTAATAGGCGAAAACGTTTTTTCTGCTGTGAAGCATAGTTCCTCCTTGAGTTGATGGGATTTTAGTGTCCAGATCACATAGCATGCTTTTCAATTCCCCTAGCATTTTTCAGCCCAATTTCTTCTGTGAACTTAGGTATGCACTCTCTGCAAGACTTTTTACACATTACAAACTTCACTTACTATTTGACAAACTCTGGTGTGGTCGATTCTGTGTTGATAATGCAGATGAATTACAGTGCAGCCACTATCCTAATATCTAGAAAAGACGAACAGTTGGCATTGCTGCTGCTGTGTAACTAAAGTATTAAACGACTGTACGGTCATTCGAAAATAAAAAAATTACTTTCATATTCTCGTAAATTTATAAACAGTGTCATCAACGCCCTTTCAGTAGCCGTGAGTCCAAAACGTCCAGTTGCGTTTCTTAATGTATTCATAACGAAATAAGCAAACACTGCCTGTTTGCTTCTGCCTGTTACAGTTATCTCTATAGCTTAGAGATCACTGGCCTTAATGTAGCTGGTTGGCTTCCTATCTATTACGGCTGCGCGATTATCACTTCGATGACACTGTGTGTGCACTGAAACGGTGTCTGACACTGCGATCACGCTTGGCTGTTGCTCGTGTGCATCAAGCCGTTAAGTTTTCAGACGACTGCTCGCGAAGAAGCGAATGCACTATAGAAACAGTTTGAAAACGTTTGAAATCGCTTGCGATACTTGCACTCGTTCGAAATTACTCTAGACCGACGGGTTACGATTCAAACTCATTGCTGCTGTTCTAGACACAGAAAATGGCAGTTTGGTCATCAAGGGACACTGTTACAAGCATTATCTACAAACTGGAACTGCTCCCGTCAAGAGGCCAAGACATCTTGCTTTCCTCATTGCAACCCATTTAGTACCGAAATATTTGCTTCATATAATTTTCTAAATGTCTAAAAATAGGATGAAAAATTTGAATAAAATTCAGTATGTATTACATTATCGGTAATTTCGTGCTATAAATATTTTGGAATTTGTTGGAGTATTCTGTGCTAGATAAATTTCTATGGTTCTTCGGCTTTCCATGTTTTGCAGTATATGTGCGATATGGTTTGTTTGGACGACGAATAGTATGGTAACTCTGGGTATTGAATTCCAGTCCCAACGTGTAGGTTGTCGAAGACAATAAATAGGTGAACAATGGATGCGCAGTATGTGTATACGAAACTCAGGAGCGAGTTTGGACGCCACTGCCAATTTATTGAGGAAGGTCCAAGATCCAGCTTTGACATAAAACCAGACAAGCTACAGTTTGAGAAGTATATTGCCAAGAGCCCCGTCCATCGTTCTACGTCATGCGTCAAAGTGTTTTCTGCGCATGAGGTGTGCACTGCTTGATTCAAAACCAGGCTCCTTACGATGTTAAGTTTCAGTCAATAACTCGTATATCGGAGTATAATGACAATATCACATAATGCTCACAGGGCTGCTGATCGCAATAAAATGAACACCATTGCATAATCCTGATAAACATGGGATCATTTTGAACCTACTGGTCCATGCCTTACTGTCTCACATTCTGTGCAAATTTCGTATGTGTAAATCCACGAATTCTTAGCATTCAGTGTGACATATTTGGTTTGTAGGACTCCTTTAAGCCAAGGGCATAAAAATACATAATTTTCGTAATTTTTGAGCTAATATCATTCATTGAACAGTAAGTTGCATCATTACCATAGCTACATCATTCTGTAGTCATGACCGGATGCACTGCGTCAGTCTTACAAAATTAAGGCTATAGGAACATTATAATACAAACTAAAACTGACAGCTAAAGTTAAGTATTACACTACCCACTTCCCTCCTCCCCCTGAAAATATTGGCGGCTGATGCTACGTATTGGGCGCCTTACCCCTCCCACAGAAAGCTTAATTGTGATGATGAACTGAACTGTAGCACAACCCGAGGTCTAGGTTAGGCTGGGAGGTGACAGTCTGGTTGTGAGTTGGCGAAGCCAATGAATGTGTACATAGAAAATTTGCTTGCGGTAATAAGTTCATAGGTAGTGAAGCCTAATGTTTACATCTGCACAGTATTGAAAAAAACACAAGAACAAATTGGCATAAATGTAGTATAACACATAATGATATATAGAGTAAACTTTTTAACAAGTACAAAACATGTTCACTAATCAGTTATTGATATAATATAGTAGTTCATTGTTTAGGCAGCCCAGTTAGCTGTTTCACTGTCAGTGAATTAATTCAAATTGTACAGTAGTTTTTCGCATGGATTATGCGACATCCCAATTCTTAGGACTGCATTTCAATATTTAGATGGAATATATTAATAGATACTGCTGTTAAACAGTCCTGTGTCATGGAGAATTCATAGCTTGGCATGTCTATATTTTGCTTATTGTGTGTGTTATAATTGTGGATACCACTCCTGTTACTGAATACTTCATGATTTTCCTTCAGATACACTAGACAGGTGAAGACATACAGACTGAAAATTTTCATGCGTTTGCTGTGGTCTAGTTTTTCACTTGATGTTATGGCCCTTTTCAGTACTTGCAGCCTGTAGAACGACCCCATAGTAACAGGCAGTAGTTCATTATGGTTGTGAAACATTGAATAATATGCCACTAGCAGATGCTGGTCACTTGCACACTAATTCAGTGGTTTAGAATATTGTAAGGCACTCCAGATTTAATAGTTTTGGTGTAGCATTTACTGCACAAGAGGCACTAAAAGTTGTCATGAAATTTTTTATTGTAACATAAAATGTTCAAAGTTTATACTGAATTATTTCTGGAAGTAGCTGTCATAGAATGTTGATGTCCTGATGTGAATTCTGTATTAGTTTCTTTGTGGCATTGTGAAGTTTAGGTTTCAGGAGATGATGGTTCTTGAGATAAGCAGAGGAACATTTTGTTTCAGAAACATTTTCCCTCATATTCAGGCAATTAAGAATACTTACATCTCAGAAAGGTACCATTTAGTGCAGATTTTTCAATATTAAAAACTGTACTTTTTCTGTATGAGATTTGTTTTGGTATGTTTTCAGATAAATAGGTTTATATAATGTCCAAAATTTTTCTTGATATATTCACACAAAATGACATAAAGAAAGAAACAGTTGTTCCATAATTTTAAAATGTATTTTGATGGGACGAGATATACCCTGCTGAGCATCAGCTAGGCCTACATTTTTTAAACACCCTGAAAATGTACACTTTTACACAGCTTATCCTAAAACTAGGTTGCTTTATTTTGTTTTAATATATAATTCATCCAAGTCCTTTGTAAGAAGGATTTATTGGTGATCCAGGTGCTCTCTTTGAACACCATCTATAGTTCATCTTTGGTGGCTTTTGCTACTTTTACTCTGAAGGAAGTGGTATCTGTGTCACCAAAGAGTCATACTTAGTTGCTAGGCAAATTAGTGCGATGCTCAAAAGAAGTTCCAAAATCTCACAGTGGGTTGTGTAGCCAAAATTCCCAAACCACAGGTCAGTTGCCTATTAGGTCATTTCGTGTCGAGTGGCCTAAGGGTCCCCACTCGACCATCTCCAATTTTGATGAAATTTTTACAGGATGTACATATAGACCTTACATGAACCACTGCCAAATTACAGCTTCATAAGTAGTATGGTGAGGCCACTAGCCACCTTTTCATAAAGGCTTGCTTTTTTACATTGCAACTGAAATGAATAAATGATCCACTTTGTTTTACCATTGTTCAGGATCTAAGAGACCTGTCGTGCTGAAAGTTTGTGATCCTGTTCAACATTTCGGGTACAATATGTTAGCTGTAAAACAAGATTTATGAGCCACTTTGATAGCACACTATGATGAATTTACCATAGTTTGACCTTTTGTTTTACAGCTAAGATATTGTACCCAAAAAGTTGAACAGGATCACAAAGCGTCAGTATGACAGGCCCCTTAGATCCTGAACAATGGTAAATCAAAGTTTATTCTTTATTCATTTAAGTTGCAATGTTGAGAAATGTAATGTAATGAAAATATAAGATTATTTGTTCTTAAATGCAAAGTCTCCAAAAATAAAAACAACTTTTTCTGAGCAAACAAGGTGAGCTCTTTTCAATGGCGCGAAGAAAAATCAAATTTGAGTGATTCCTTTTGAGATATGACCTTTTGAAAGTGAGCCAAAATTGACTGATTAAATTTGTTTAACACACTTTGAACTTCAATAACTCAGTTATTATTTGAGCAATCTGGGTGTCACTTGCAGAGCTTTATGACATCCTGCCAGGCTGCAGATAACTTAAGTATTAGCTTCAGAAAGTTACTCTTTCAGTTGGTACAAGGCAATAAAGTATAGTCAAAATTTGGTATTACAAGACTTATGAGCCACTTTGATAGCACACTATGATGAATTTACCATAGTTTGACCTTTTGTACTACAACTAAGCTATTGTACCCGAAATGTTGAACAGGATCACAAAGTTTCAGCACGACAGGTCTCTTAGATCCTGAACAATGGTAAAACAAAGTTGATCATTTATTCATTTCAGTCGCAATGTCAAAAAACGAGCCTTTACGAAAAGGTGGCTAGTGGCCCAACTACTTATGAAGCTGTAATTTGGCAGTGCTTCATGTAAGGCCTATATGTACATCTTGAAAAATTTCATCAAACTTGGAGATGGTCGAGTGGGGAGCTTGCCTAAATTTAGGCCACTTGACATGGAATGACCCTATTAGATTCCCAGCTGAAATTCTGTCAACAAAATCAGCATCACAACAGATTAAATTTTGAATGAAGTTTTTGAACAAGCATATCTGGGATATTGTAATGGCTTCCCAAAGAGGATGCTGCAAGAAATGACAGTTTTCCAAGAATATGCTGATTGGGGACAACACTTTGAGATAGTGGAACAATTGGAGATTTGTTTTGAAAAGTCTCCTTCTGGAGCCCATGCTGCCAGAACACTATATTAAGAGTTCTTGAAAATGCTTTATTTTATACTATTCAAATTATTGAAGTCATGTAAACTACCTTTAAATGACAGACATTAGCAAAAAAATTATGAAAACTTTAGCATCACTGAAAATTTCTACAGTTCTGACTTAAATGGCTACTAAATACCAACTACTGAATGTTGGGGGCAAAGACTTTGTGGTGTTATCTAAAACAGGTGTAGGTTGCTATAGTAGGTCAGAAATTAAACCCCGATATACTTTAGACCCACATTTATTTAGAGGCTTACATTCAGAGTTAACAGCTGTAAAGGAAACAAAGAATAGAAATCCAACTCTCAAAGTCAACTACTCTTCCAAGGAATAAACAGTGCACTTCACTCTTTTTCCCATACAGCTCCCCCCCTTCCCCCCCTAAAGTGCACAGCACCTGGGATGTGGGGGTACTTGAATTTGACTTGTCGTCTAGTAGCTCATGTACGGACGACCGGTTGTTGTGTCAGTGTGAGCACAGGAGTGACTGGTTGTTCTGTAGTCCTCTGGCATCTTGGCGTTGTCTTCAGCTCAACTGGGTGTAGGCTTGCCTGACCCTCAGTCATCCTGAACTGGAGGAGTGCATTGGCGATGGTAAGATCCCCACTGGTTTCACTCTTTCAGTGGACACCCTAACAGTTTTTCAATTTTGCGAGATGTCTATAGTATGAGCATCATGTTGCTTTACTTGGCAAGGCCAGTGTCGGGAGGTTGTAAGGGAGCCCATACGGTGTCTGTGCCCAACATGACGTGCCAATGCTTTGTGCACGAAGACCAGATGTTCACCTTGGCGGGATGCTGGTGGCCCTGTCATCCTTGCCACGTGGTCACAAATGCGCTGTACCAGCAGTGGTAGCTCTGTTTGTGGTGGTAGCGGTGCCATTGTGAGATAGTCTGCTGGAATTCTCAACAGTTCCCATAAGCCATCTCTGCTACTGAGGCACCTATATCTGCCTTGTAAACCTAGAAGACTAGTCGTAGCGCCTCTGTCCAACTCTCTGGGTGACACATGTGGGCTGCCTGCAGTGTTCTGTGCCACCTCTCCACCATTCCGTCGCTCACCTCGTGATAACTAGTTGTGTGGTGATGCTGGAATCCTCGCAGTCTAGCCAGTTCATTGAACAGATTAGATTCGAATTGTCGATCCTGATCTCTTGCAATATGTAGAGGCCATCCAAAATGTGCTAACCAATGTGCATTTTTTGCTATTGTCTCGGCTACTATATCTGTCACTGGTATCGCCTCTGCCCATCTCGTGCATCTATTCACTGCCATGAGTAAGTATTTATAGCCCTTTGAGGTTGGAAGTGGACCCAACAGGTCGAGGTGAATGTGACCAAACCTTGCTGGCGAAACTGGTGCAGAGCCATGACCTGTTGTGATACATTGCACCATATGTTCTTCTTACTTCCTGGCACACCTATTTATTCCAGTCACGGTCCTGTTAGTAAGTCTTGCAACTCCTGATCTCTCTCTTGTGCTGTGGTGAGGTCGTCATAATTTAATATGCGGAATAAGCTGCATACTCATGAAAAATAACCGGCGGCTATGAACTCTGCATCTGTGTTATGTAATATTTATTAATAATAATTTAAAAAATCACATTCTTGTGAGTTTTTACCAATTATTTACTCAAAAATCCACACCACAAAACGTATGAGAGTTGCACATCATATTATTTGGTTACTGTGTTGAGTAGTCGGTGCAATCAAAGTGGGGAATTCTGTGTGTGTGTGAAGTATTAGGAATTTTTCAACATTCTGCATATTTAGTGTAAAAGAAGCATATTTCCTACATTATTTTCAGTTCTTATTTATTATAAACAAGTCAGAATTTGTACCTCAGTTGTTCTACCTAGAGTTTTGGGTGTAGTTGAACTTTGTTAGATACAATGTTAGTGAGGGTGTATAGCAGTAAAAGATTGAGATATGTGGACTATGAGAACAGAAACAAGATGATTGTATGTAAGCTTTAGTCTCCAATGTAGCCCCCATAAGCACCCTGGAAAGATAAGCACAAAAAGAAAACAATATGTAAAAAGAAAGGTGGAAGAACGTGAAACAATTTTACACACACAGAACTTGGAGATACTAAAATATGCACCTGATGTGATGTGTGGTTTCAAAACTTATGACACCAGATAGCTGCTCAAAGCTGCGGTTACTGAAATGATAAACCCACTTCCTCACATTACTTAATTTCAAAAGCCTGTAAAATAAAGAAGGAAAAAGGTACGTGGGTATTCCCAGATGTTGGTTGCAGGAATGTACAATGTGCATGCTGAAGGGCAACTGTCAAAGTGTTACACATTCAGGATGTTGCACTAATATAACCTGTGCATTGTGAGAGGGAAGATAGTTGGTGAAGAAGACAGTGGAGCCAGAGAAGTTTGTTATACAAGTTAGGCATTGAGTCATGAAAGGAACAACTCACCATCATATCCATGGCATTTAGAGACAGGCGGTAGCACCAGTGAAATTAGACATATGCCAGAATACAGATGCACTGGTTCTTCATTTTGACTTAGATGTGAAGTGGTCTGTTGCTTTGCAGAATGAAGTTTAGTGTTACCACTTGCAGACATCACAAGCATCAATATGCAAATTTGTTGCTCACTTACCTGGAACATTTTACTGTTTTGCTATTGTCAGTGATGTTCTCATTCATGACTGTGCACATGCATGCTATGCTGTCAACATGATAATTGTTGAATATCATCTAGGGGATGTACATTTCCTAAATATGTGTGTGTAATTGATGGTCCTGCATCTCATTTTAAAAACTGGTTTCAGCTTCATGAGCTTGGAAAACACTGTACAGGAAATAAGAAAGGAAAAGGATGTTTTCAGCAACAGGGCATGGTAAAAGTTGTGTTCTGGGGCATGAGGTCTCTGTAAGCTTCTTGTAACAAAATTTAGCCTCAAGTACGAAGCTGTTGATGCTATAAGAGCTGCTGCTGGATTTGTAAAGACTGTATCAAAATTACTACAAAACACTAAACTGTTCTAAATAAAAGTACAGTAGGGGAACTCCATCAACAGAAGAGACAAAAGTGATCTGGTATGAAGCCAGTGGTAGGAATTCAGTCAATTCAGAGTCACAGAGTGACACATATGTTGCAAGAAGTGTTGTGCATGAAATGCAGCCTGTTACTGTGTTTCAGATGGAGAGAGCTCAATATACCATAGAAGTCTTTCTTGTCAGCAACTTCTTTTCTTGTGTGTGTGACAATCAGTGTTGGGTGGGACAAATTAGGGTCTTTCATGAACTGCAGATGTAACAATCTTTTTGTGGCACCTCATGGTCCAACAAAGACTTTCAAATAGCCTTCATCAGGTGATCAGTATTCAGTTCTCATTTCCCAAGCACTCGTCTTGTTGGATCATCTTTGACTACATGCAAATTCAACTTGGCAGCACAGGTTCAGTGAGGAGGAGATTGGGATAAAAACAAAGAAGAAAAAAACTCTTTTCAGCAGTGCAGTGTTGACTGTTACAATGTGATCCTCTTTCAGCAGACGCAGAATAAAAAAACATTGTGGACAATCAACTTATTGTATTGTAAAATTTATGGGCCCTTTGCCTTACCTTTCAAACCCTGAATCAGTGTAGGCAATCCCAATTCAAGGAATTTCATAATGAAGTAAAGTCAAGACAGAAGAGAGTAAAAATTTGTGGAAAATATCAGAACCAGAAAAATTCTTATAGTAACACACATTTTCCATATTGAACAATATTTGGTGTAAAATGACCACATACAGAGTTATCATGGTGTATGTAACTTTTACTTGATTGTCTTGATCACACAGCTTTATGAATAGAATACTACTCGATCGAGGCAATTATGGTCAATAAAAATTATAAACTTTTCCTTACCTAATTTTGTTGTGAAATGCATGAACAAAATCAAAAATTGTTTTGCCACTCACTTATAGTACTGTAAAATGTAGTTATTTTGACTCTTAAATACCAGTTTTGCATTACATTCACTCAATGTCGGCAAAAATTTTAAACATTTTTAAGTGTCTATGATTTTCTACCCCCCCATGAACCATGGACTTTGCCGTTGGCGGGGAGGCTTGCGTGCCTCAGTGATACAGATGGCCGTACCGTAGGTGCAACCACAACGGAGGAGTATCTGTTGAGAGGCCAGACAAACGTGTGGTTCCTGAAGAGGGGCAGCAGCCTTTTCAGTAGTTGCAGGGCCAACAGTCTGGATGATTGACGGATCTGGCCTTGTAACAGTAACCAAAACGGCCTTGCTGTGCTGGTACTGCGAACGGCTGAAAGCAAGGGGAAACTACGGCCGTAATTTTTCCCGAGGGCATGCAGCTTTACTGTATGGTTAAATGATGATGGCGTCCTCTTGGGTAAAATATTCTGGAGGTAAAATAGTCCCCCATTGGGAACTCCAGGCGGGGACTACTCAAGAGGACGTCGTTATCAGGAGAAAGAAAACTGGCATTCTACGGATTGGAGTGTGAAATGTCAGATCCCTTAATCGGGCAGGTAGGTTAGAAAATTTAAAAAAGGAAATGGGTAGGTTAAAGTTAGATATAGTGGGAATTAGTGAAGTTTGGTGGCAGGAGGAACAAGACTTTTGGTCAGGTGATTACAGGGTTATAAATACAAAATCAAATAGGGGTAACGCAGGAGTAGGTTTAATAATGAATAAAAAAATAGGAGTGTGGGTAAGCTACTACAAATAGCATAGTGAACGCATTATTGTGGCTAAGAGAGACACGAAGCCCATGCCTACTACAGTAGTACAAGTTTATATGCCAACTAGCTCTGCAGAGGATGAAGAAATTGAAGAAATGTATGATGAGATAAAAGAAATTATTCAGGTAGTGAAGGGAGACGAAAATTTAATAGTCATGGGTGATTGGAATTCGAGTGTAGGAAAAGGGGGAGAAGGAAACATAGTAGGTGAATGTGGATTGGGGTTAAGAAATGAAAGAGGAAGCCGTCTGGTAGGATTTTGCACAGAGCATAACTTAATCATAGCTAACACTTGGTTCAAGAATCATAAAAGAAGGTTGTATACATGAAAGAATCCTAGAGATACTAGTAGGTATCAGATAGATTATATAATGGTAAGAGAGAGATTTAGGAACCCGGTTTTAAATTGTAAGACAATTCGAGGGGCAGATGTGGACTCTGACCACAACCTATTGGTTATGAACTGTAGATTAAAACTGAAGAAACTACAAAAAGGGTGGGAATTTAAGGAGATGGGACCTTGATAAACTGAATAAACCAGAGGTTGTACAGAGTTTCAGTGAGAGCATAATGGAACAATTGACAGGAATGGGGGAAAGAAATACAGTAGAAGAAGAATGGGTAGCTCTGAGGGATGAAATGGTGTAGGCAGCAGAGAATCAAGTAGGTAAAAAGCTGAGGGCTAGTAGAAATCCTTGGGTAACAGAAGAAATATTGAATTGAATTGATGAAAGGAGAAAATATAAAAATGTAGTAAATGAAACAGGCAAAAAGAAATACAAACGTCTCAAAAATGAGTTCGACAGGAAGTGCAAAATAGCTAAGCAGGGATGGCTAGAGGACAAATGTAAGGACGTAGAGGCTTATCTCACTAGGGGAAAGATAGATATTGCCTACAGGAAAATTACAGAGACCTTTGGAGAAAAGAGAGCCACTTGTATGAATATCAAGAGCTCAAATGGAAACCCAGTTTTAAGCAAAGAAGGGAAAGCAGAAAGGTGGAAGGGGTATATAGAGGGTCTATACGAGGGCGATGTACTTGAGGACAATATTATAGAAATGGAAGAGGATGTAGATGAAGATGAAATGGGAGATAAGATACTGCATGAAGAGTTTGACAGAGCACTGAAAGGCCTGAGTCGAAACAAGGCTCCGGGAGTAGACAACATTTCGTTAGAACTACTGACAGCCTTGGGAGAGCCAGTCCTGACAAAACTCTACCATCTGATGAGCAAGATGTATGAGACAGGTGAAATACCCTCAGACTTCAAGAAGAATGTAATAATTCCATTCCCAAAGAAAGCAGGTGTTGACAGATGCGAAAATCACCGAACTATCAGTTTAATAAGCCACAGCTGCAAAATACTAACACGAATTTTTTACAGACAAATGGAAAAACTGGTAGAAGCCGACCTCGGGGGAAGATCAGTTTGGATTACGTAGAAATGTTGGAACACGTGAGGCAATACTGACCTTATGGCTTATCTTAAAAGAAAGATTAAGGAAAGGCAAACCTACGTTTCTAGCATTTGTGGACTTAGAGAAAGCGTTTGACAATGTTGACTGGAATACTCTCTTTCAAATTCTGAAGGTGGCAGGGGTAACATACAGGGAGCGAAAGGCTATTTACAATTTGTACAGAAACCAGATGGCAGTTATAAGAGTCGAGTGGCACAAAAGGGAAGCAGTGGTTGGGAAGGGGGTGAGACAGGGTTGTAGCCTCTCCCCGATGTTATTCAATCTGTATATTGAGCAAGCAGCAAAGGAAACAAAAGAAAAATTTGGAGTAAGCGTTAAAATCCATGGAGAAGAAATAAAAACTTTGAGGTTTGCCGATGACATTGTAATTCTGTCAGACAGCAAAGGACTTGGAAGGGCAGTTGAACGGAATGGACAGTGTCTTGAAAGGAGGATATAAGATGAATATCAACAAAAGCAAAACGAGGATAATGGAATGTAGTGAAATTAAATCGGGTGATGCTGAGGGAATTAGATTAGGAAATGAGACACTTAAAGTAGTAAAGGAGTTTTGCTATTTGGGGAGCAAAATAACTGATGATGGTCTAAGTAGAGAGGATATCAAATGTAGACTGGCAATGGCAAGGAAATCATTTCTGAAGAAGAGAAATTTGTTAACATCGAGTATTGATTTTAGTGTCAGGAAGTCATTTCTGAAAGTATTTGTATGAAGTGTAGCCATGTATGGAAGTGAAACATGGACGATAGATAGTTTGGACAAGAAGAGAATAGAAGCTTTCGAAATATGGTGTTACAGAAGAATGCTGAAGATTAGATGGGTAGAACACATAACTAATGAGGAGGTATTGAATAGAATTGGGGAGAAGAGGAGTTTGTGGCACAACTTGACTAGAAGAAGGGATCGGTTGATAGGACATGTTCTGAGGCATCAGGGGATCACAAATTTAGCATCGGAGGGCAGTGTGGAGGGTAAAAATCGTAGAGGGAGACTAAGAGATGAATACACTAAGCAGATTCAGAAGGATGTAGGCTGCAGTAAGTACTGGGAGATGAAGAAGCTTGCACAGGATCGAGTAGCATGGAGAGCTGCATCAAACCAGTCTCAGGACTGAAGAGCACAACAACAACAAACAACATGATTTTCTTACCTTGGTGGTGGTTAGTGTTTAACGTCCCGTCGACAACGAGGTCATTAGAGATGGAGCTCATGCTCGGGTTAGGGAAGGATTTGGAAGGAAACCGGCTGTGCCCATTCAGAGGAACCATCCCGGCGTTTGCCTGAAGCGATTTAGGGAAATCACAGAAAACCTAAATCAGGATGGCTGGAGACGGGATTGAACCGTCGTCCTACCGAATGCGAGTCCATTTCTGACCTTGAGTGCTGGCAAACCTAACTTAAAAATTTCTCACATTTTGCACAGAAAAATATTGCCCAATCTGACTGTACTGTCCACAAATACAATGACCAAATAATACCCCATGCAATTTTTTAGAACATTCAGAATTTTGGTTTTAGATAAAATAATTAATAATGTAACAGAAAATTTCAGAGTCCCACTCTTTTATGAGAAAATACTTTGATAATTTAAGAAGTTGAGACTTTAATGTCATTGTTAGCAGTTAGATGACTTTGCCTGTTATCATTTGTCAAGACAATTAACATCCCATGATTATTCATATTTTTGAACTGACAGCTTAGAAGTTAACAAAATTTTAGAAGTTTTTTTTAATTTTAGTTTTCCAAATTAAAGATGAAAAGAAAGCTCAGACTTGTGTGTATGTTAATCATGTTTGATAGTAGTACGAACAAGGTTTTTACTAAAAACAATATCAGATCTATATCACTTTAACCTTTTTAATCACAATTTTTAATTTCCCTTTTGTTAAAAATTTTTCACAAGTAATCTGATTTATACAGGTCTATAATGTTGTAACAAATCAAAGAAAATGAAAATATTTTATTTTTTGATTGATGATGTGGAGGTCTTCAACATACATTTTTTCAGTAAACTTAAAAATATTGATGTGATGCATTCACTTCTGATCCGCATAGTTTGAGATGAAATTGGCTAGGACTTCATCACTATGCTTCTCAGGTTTTGTGACAAACAGATCACTCAAGAAAGTCTGGTATAATTCTTTTGTGTCAATATCCTGTGTAACTCTTTGTTCAATATGCAACCACCCAAGACCTTTAATTCATTAATCTATTGTGGTGATTTTCAGTTAAACATAACATCACTGTATTGCAGTTTATTAGGTTTGTGTCTGAAACCACGGTTTTTACATCTATCTGATCATATTTCCTCATTATGTAATTTATTCATCCATATTAGTGTCTTGAGCAATTAATGGTGTCTTTCTTTCACACATTGTATTCTGCAAATCCTCTCAGGAAAGAGAATCTTCAGAGATGTGCAGTGAGTCAAGTTATATATAGATATAGCAGAAACAGCACTGCAGGTTACAGCTGTAAATTATATTAGCAACAAATTATTACAAATTCTAATCTGCTCACACTAGTAACTATGCAAATTTCTTCTAACTTTCGTGACAAGACCAAAGAAAAACAGCTCCTTTGAAAAATGCCAGAGTTCTTACTTCCTCTTCTACTACTGCTAAATTTTTCAGATGCTTCAAGCAGCCATCTGAGTACTGGAAAGTCAAATTCTGTTTACTGGGGAAATACACTCCAGAGTCCAAATATTCTGATACACTGTTTTGAAGCCGGCCGGAGTGGCCGAGCGGTTCTAGGCGTTACAGTCTGGAACCGCGAGACCACTACGGTCGCAGGTTCGAATCCTGCCTCGGGCATGGATGTGTGTTATGTCCTCAGGTTAGTTAGGTTTAAGTAGTTCTAAGTTCTAGGGGACTGATGACCTCAGAAGTTAAGTTCCATAGTGCTCAGAGCCATTTGAACCATTTTTGAACACTGTTTTGAGGGAATGTCTAATGAAGTATTCTTTCGCTATATTTTTTTTGTCTGAGAGTTTCAGTTTTCTTCTTGACATTTACCAGGTAACTTCTTATTGACTTTTGCATGAAAATATATATCATTATTGTGAATCCTAGATAGGGATAGTCAACATGGAAATTATTCATACATGTAGTAATGTGGATGTGAATTCCACAATTCATCATACATTCATTCTTGTTATTAACTGGAAATACTGTTAGGTAGCATATATTTTGGTTCATAAGTGTAAGAATTCCTCGGTTACTGAAGAGGATTTCCTGTCTGTTTGGTTATCAGCTGCACACAACATTTTTATTGCTTGCTTCTGTAGAATAACTACATTTTTGACCTCAGCTGCATTACCCCAGAATATTGTTCCACAGAACAGTGAAATGTGTTTTATTCATCTCATAATGTACAGAATTTCAGAACATATGTCTGATGTACAGAAGATACCTCCAGGTTGCAATTTGCCTATTTGAAATTTTGTCATATTACGTGGCAAAGAATTTGGTTATTTAAAATTTGTCAAACTTATGATATTTGCCATATTTACATCCACTCTAATTATCATAAATTATTATTCCATTTTAGGGATCCAAATGAAAGTATCACTTTGTCCTTCATGAAATCTTCCACTGAGTTGTAGCATCTTTCAATTAGAAAATCATATAACTTGCTTATTATTTTTTTTAATGTGTCAACTGTGATGCATGGGACAAGAATCACCTCAAAGATGTATAAGGAGGAGACAGTTAATATTTTAAGGTCTTTAAATAATGGTCGATGTTGTGCCCTCGACTGTATGGTGCACATGTTATGAATAATTCTTTTTTGCAACTTTAAAATTCGTGTAACAGTTCTTGAGTTTCCCCAAAAAATTATGCCATATTTAATAACAGGTTCAATGTACCTATAGCATAATATTTTCCTGGTGTCCATATGAGTGGCACTGGCTAAAATTTCCATTGCAGATGCAAGGCTGTTTAATTTATTTGCTAGATATTCTGTATGTGAATTCCAACTCAAATGTCTGCCTAAGTTTTTTCTAGGAATCTGAGTGAGTCAAGTTCTTCCATTTTTTGATTATTGTGAGTAATGGAGATTTCTTCAGTTTTTGGCTGTTTGGTTTTAAAAATCATCATGTGGGTTTTTCATATGTTTATCCTTAAGCCATTTAGACTGAACCATGTTTCTAAGTTACTTAACATATTCATGACACTCTGTGGTATATATAAAATTGGTCCAAGGATTTGAGGAACACCTTGTGACACAGTTTTCGACTCCGAGAAGTAATCTGCTCCATTTGATGTGATTGTTACTGATGTGTTGGTAAATGTGCCAACACCTTGTAGATTGAGTAGGCCGAAATGCACGCTATCTAACGCAGACGGGTGTGAATTCTGGAACAGGATAAGTAGTGAATTCTCATAAGAAAAGTATGCAGCTCCTCGAATACTTATCTTTTATTCTTTGTGGTACATCGCTTTTGATAATACAAATAAGACTATCTTCAGAAACGGTTAATGGCGCCATGGACTTAGCTGAAGGCTGTTCTAACTGTCTCTCGGCAAATGAGAGAAAGGCTTCGTCAGTGTAGTCGCTAGCAAAGTCGTCGTACAACTGGGGCGAGTGCTAGCCCGTATCTCGAGACCTGCCTTGTGGTGGTGCTCGGTCTGCGATCACACAGTGGCGACACGCGGGTCCGACATGTACTAAATGGACCGCGGCCGATTTAAGCTACCACCTAGCAAGTGTGGTGTCTGGCGGTGACACCACATTCCTCCCCCGCAAATCGTCGAACGGTCGTGTTATAAGGCTTCCGCCCGCCGTGGGGAGGACCCCATGTTGACGTATGCGATGAGGTGGAGAGCCTAACAACAGGCGAGGCTGTGCCACCCGCACCCTGCCATTCGGTCCGAGGGGAGCTAGGAAACGCCTGAAAACCTAGTCCAGGGTGCACGTCAACATGCGGTGTATGCGCCCGTAAAGAGTCAGGAGGGGCCGAAGGGTCGACCTACATTGCATTGGGGTATCCGACGCGCGATGAAGTCATGTGGTCTGAAGCGGGCAAGAGGTCCATGGCGGAGGACAGCGGGTCGCGGGAAGCGATCGGCGGCGCGTGACCCAGGGAGGCGCTTGGCGGCTGCAGCGAAGCGTCGAATGCGGGCGGTGCCGGCGGGAGAACAGGCGGCAGCGGCTGCGGCGGCGCGTCGCCATGGGGCAAAATGGAAGGCATCGTCGGTAACACCTGGGGATGAGGCGAGCCAGTAGATGGGTCCCCAGGGCGCTGAGCGGACTGCACCGTCGCTGAAAGCAGACGGGGAGCGGCAGAACCCAGGCGACGACAGAGGCGCAGCTGATTGAGATGCCGACGCACCTCACCAGAGGCCCCCAAAACCAAATACATCGCGCGGCCGAGGCAGCGAAGAATGCGCCCTGCGAGCCAACGCCGTGAACCGCGATAGTTGCGATAGAATACAACGTCGCCTGGAGCAAAAGCAGAAGTCTGCCGCTGCACAGGAACGTGATGCGGCGGATGCAGCAAAGACATCAAGGTTCGATGAGGACGACCGTGGAGCAACTCAGCCGGCGAGCGACCATCTCGGGGATGAGAGCGATACGATGACAAAAAGAGCAACAACGCGTCCTCCCGAGAATGCGACTCTTTCAACTTCAACATCTGTGACTTGAAAGTCCGGACCAATCATTCAGCGGCACCGTTTGACTGAGGCGAAAACGGCGCGGATGTCAGATGTTGAATACCATTGGCCTTGCAGAATGACTGAAATTCTGCGGACATGAATTGTGGGCCATTGTCGGAAACAATAGTCTGCGGAAGACCTTCAATGCAAAAGATAGCAGACAACGCGTGGATGGTGGCAGAGGACGTCATGGAAGACATCCGGACAACAAAAGGAAAATTACTGAAGGCATCTACCAGAACCAACCATCGAGCATTCCAGAATGGAACAGCAAAATCGATGTGCAAGTGTTGCCAAGGGGAAGTGGCTTTGGGCCATGCAAAAACTTTCCGCGGCGGTGCGGATTGTTGTTCGGCACACGCCATGCAAGAAGAACACATATTCGTAATCGCAGCATCGATTCCGAACCAAGTACAGTGCTGACGAGCAAGTTGTTTCGTTCGCACTATACCCCAATGTCCTTGGTGAAGTAGCCGTAAGACAGAGGACTGTAACGAACGTGGGACCACGACTCTGGACTGATCATTATCAGAACGCAACAACAAAACACCACGTCGAACAAAAAGTCTCTCCCTGTGAGCAAAAAATCTGTGAACCAACGGATCCTCGATCCGAGACTTTGACAAAGGCCATTGCGTAGCAACAAAACGCAAAACGGTAGCAAGGACAGGGTCAGCAGCTGTGGCTGTAGCTACACGACGAAAATCAATCGGAAACGATTCGACCACTTCATCGGTTTCCGAATCAATGAACATGCAAGCAAGTTCGGAAGAATCGAATGCTTTATCCTCAGCAACAGGCAAACGGGACAACGCATCGGCGTTTCCGTGCTTAGCAGTCGACCGATACAAGATATCGTAGCGGTACTGCGAGAGGAAAATAGACCAGCGAATGAATTTCTGCACTGTACGCGGAGGTACAGGCTTGTTCGGATGAAAAAGCGACGTCAAAGGTTTGTGGTCTGTGATGATGGTAAAGTGACGACCATACAAGAAATCATGGAACGTAGTAACACCGAAGACAAGAGCCAAATCTTCTTTCTCTATCTGTGAATAATTTCTTTGCGCAGACGAGAGCAATTTTTACGCAAAGGCAATAGGGCGATCATGCGAGCCAACCTTGTGCGCAAGCACAGCACCGATCCCGAAATCCGATGCACCTACCATTAACAAAAGGGGTTTCTGGGGATCGAATGGCGTAAGGCAAGTATTTGAAAGCAACGCCGATTTCAACTGGCGAAAGGCGCGTTCGCATTCCGTCGTCCAGAGAAACGGAACACCTGTACGGCGTAAGCGATGAAGCGGAGCTGAAATGGAAGAGGCATTGCGCACATTCACTCACACCTTGTGAGTCTAAATCGTTTAATGTTCTTGCGACCTCATCACGCAATGCGTGAGGAACATTGCGCGCTCTGAAAAATTTCGGTTGCGCATTGACTTTCAGTTCCAAATGTGCTTCATAGTTTTTAGCGCAACCTAGGCCCGGTGCAAAAATGTCTGTAAATTCTTCACATAACCGAGCAACACTGTCTGAAAGCACAGCCTGAGTCACTGAGAGGACCTGATTTACAATAGACATGTTAAACAACTGAAGTAAATCTAAACCAAACAAGTTCACTGCAGTAGAAGAACGAAGAACGTAAAATGACACAAGTTTTGTTTGTCCCTTGTATGTTGCAAGAAGAGTGCACTGCCCTAACACAGGGATCTGCTGTCCTGAATAACTTTTTAACTGAACATTTGCGGCACGCAACGGAGGTTTGCCCAGTTGTTTGTACGTGTCGTGATTGAACAATGAAACTGGAGCTCCGGTATCGAGCTAGAATGGTATGACCTTGCCATTAAAGTCCAAATCTACAAAAAGTTTATTGTCCTGCTGACAACAAGAGCGACTGTATCGTGCAATTTGAACTGATACAGGCACAGCATCACTTGCTAATTGACGCGATTTCCGGCGACGTCAACGCACACTTTTTGTGGGACGAACACAGTCACTGTTAGAGAAAGTGGCACTGGGCGGAGTGGAAGTAACCACATGAATGTCCATGGGCGAAGGTCCACGAGCCTGAGTGTTCTTGGTTCGATTCCGGCGCGAAGCAAAGGGCCTGGAATGATTAAGAGTGTCTGATCTGAGCTTTTTCTGGCAAACACTTTGAACATGTCCTTTCTTATGACAGAAAAAGCATATAGCTTGGCGTGACGGACAATTTTCACGCGAATGTCTAGTTGCACACCGCGGGCATGATTTCACTGCATTTGTACTCTGGCGCGGCACACCTGGTTTAAAGCGTGGCGACAGCTGTGCTGACGTGCGCGAGGGCAGTTGACCGGACCGCGCAGCGCGCCCGGCCGGCCGGTTAACGTTACACACGGCTGGCGAAGTTTCAAAAGATTCCTGAGCACAGTCAAGTGTGTCATGTCTATCCAATATGTCTATCACTTGTTGAAGGGAGGGATTAACTAGTTTCAAAATTTGCTCGTGTATGCGAACATCAGAAACGTTCTGTGCAGTTGCATCACGTACCATTGTATCTGAATAAGGAAGGCCACAGTCACATTCAAACGCATAATCCCTAGTAAGGCCTTGCAAAGTTGCAACCCACTCCTGATTAGTTTGACCGGCCGTACGTTTTGTACGAAAGAAAGTATACCTTTTTGCAACGACATTAACTGTTTCTTTGAAATAGGCGTCCAATGCCGACAAAATTTCATCGTAGGACAGAGTTGCTACATCGCGGCGGGGAAATAATTTCACTACCACACGGTACGTTTGCACCCCTACACACGACAATAAATGAGGCTGCCGCTCGTTACCTTGAATTCTGTGCATCAAAATTGCGAAACTGCGGTGCAACTGCATGTTGTGGCTGCGGGAGCGGTGAAGCGGCGGCTGCCGCATCATGTTGCAGTGCACATTGACCCTGGACGAGCTGTCCAAGGGCATCCAATAACGCCTGCGTCTGCTGATTCTGCAAGGGATAAAATTCGGACAGTACATCTGGAGATTGTGGCGAAGCCATGACACAAGTAAATCAGAGCAAGTTACTATCAAAATGACTGCAACGTGGGCGCGTCACCAATACTCGGCGCCAATGATGTGTTGGTAAATGTGCCAACACCTTGTAGATTGAGTAGGCCGAAATGCACGCTATCTAACGCAGACGGGCGTGAATTCTGGAACAGGATAAGTAGTGAATTCTCATAAGAAAAGTATGCAGCTCCTCGAATACTTATCTTTTATTCTTTGTGGTACATCGCTCTTTGATAATACAAATAAGACTATCTTCAGATATGGTTAATGGCGCCTTGCTAGGTCGTAGCCATGGACTTAGCTGAAGGCTATTCTAACTGTCTCTCGGCAAATGAGAGAAACGCTTCGTCAGTGTAGTCGCTAGCAAAGACGTCGTACAACTGGGGCGAGTGCTAGCCCGTATCTCGAGACCTGCCTTGTGGTGGCGCTCGGTCTACGATCACACAGTGGCGACACGCGGGTCCGACATGTACTAAATGGACTGCGGCCGATTTAAGCTACCACCTAGCAAGTGTGGTGTCTGGCGGTGACACCACAGTTACCCTTTGTTTTTTCTCCATGAGATATGATTCAAATTATTTCAAAGCAATATCCCTTATTCCATATCTGTTCAGCTTGAAAAACAGCAGGGCATGGTTTACAGAGTCGAATGCTTTTGTAAGATCACAGACTGTTCTTGTAAATTTAGCTTTCATATTTAATGATGAAGTAATTTTTTCAATAAACTCATTTATTGCATCCACTGTGTTTTTACTTTGTTGGAAGCCAAGTTGGTTATTTGAAATGATATACTGTATGATGAAGCTGTGTATCTGTAAAGCAGCAATTTTTTAAAAATGTTTTTGATATAACTGGGAGTATAGAAATGGCTGATAATTTCCCATTCATCTTTTGACCCCTTTTTAAAGAATGGTTTTACTTCTCTATATTTCAAGAGATCAGGGAAGCAACCATCCTCAAATGATCTGTTTATTATGAGAGAGACTGATAGAGAGAGAGAGAGAGAGAGAGGATGAGCTGTTATGTTGTAAACTTTATTTGTTTATTATTAGAGAGAGAGAGGATGAGTTATTATGTTGCAAACTTTTTTTATTACTTTGGTAGATATTCCATCCCAACCTGCAGAGTCCTTGTTTTTTAGGAGAGTATGGCATTTTCAACAAATTTTGATGAGACTGAATTTTTTGTCATTCACTGACATTGCCTTTCAACACAAAACTACTTACTTTCTGCTCATAATTTGCTACATTAAATCAGATTTTGCTACATTTATGAAGTACTCATTGAATCACTCAGCTATTTGAGCTGGATTTACAACAGATTTTTCCTTAAGTTTGATTTTTGAAATGTCTCGCATGTAGTTTTTGACACCTAATTCAGACTTAACTGCAGACCATAGTGCCCTTGTTTTAGTTTCTTGCCCTAGAATGAATTTATTATTTGCCATTTGTTTTGAGGCTTTCACAACGTTTTTAAAAATAGTTTTATAGTTTCTAACATATTTTACAAAACCAGGATATTTGTTTTACTTCAGCTGATCGTGTAGCTTCCTTCTCCTCTCATTGGAAATTTTTATTCTTGGTGTGATCCATCATATCTTACTTGATGTTTTATTGGAATATGATCTTGGTGGAAAGTTTCATTAAATACTTCAAGAGAACTGTTTAAGAATGTCCTAAAGTTTTCATTTTTTGAAACAATATCCCCGAGAGACTACTTAACTTTACTTAGTTTCTCATAGAATATTTCAATATTTGTTTTTGTGAAACTTCTTTTAATATAAGTTTTTCTTGAATTATGGTTATCAGTTTTTGGCAGTGAGACAAACAAAGCTGAGTGATCAGAAAGTCCTAAGTCTAGATAGAGTTTATGTACATTATCAAAGTAGTAATTTATTACAATGTTATCAATACATTTTGCTCAGTGAATATTTTCTCTGGTGAATTTAAAAAAAAATAGTTTAAACCCAGACTTTTTAATTGAATCAACAAATTTTGTTGATTCTTTATCATCATTTGAGGTGTGTATATTAAAATCAGCTGCTATACAGTATTCAATGAAAGTGTGCTAGTGATCCCATTCGCAGGTCATTACAATGAGAGACATTTCTAAATGCAAAGCAGGCACAGTTAGATATAGTGGGAATTAGTGAAGTTCGGTGGCAGGAGGAACAAGACTTTTGGTCAGGTGATTACAGGGTTATAAATACAAAATCAAATAGGGGTAATGCAGGAGTAGGTTTAATAATGAATAAAAAAATAGGAGTGCGGGTTAGCTACTACAAGCAGTATAGTGAACGCATTATTGTGGCCAAGATAGACACAAAGCCCATGCCTACTACAGTAGTACAAGTTTATATGCCAACCAGCTCTGCAGATGAAGAAGAAATTGATGAAATGTATGACGAGATAAAAGAAATTATTCAGGTAGTGAAGGGAGACGAAAATTTAATAGTCATGGGTGACTGGAATTCGTCAGTAGGAAAAGGGAGAGAAGGAAATATAGTAGGTGAATATGGAGTGGGGGGAAGAAATGAAAGAGGAAGCCGCCTTGTAGAATTTTGCACAGAGCATAACTTAATCATAGCTAACACTTGGTTCAAGAATCATAAAAGAAGGTTGTATACCTGGAAGAATCCTGGAGATACTAAAAGGTATCAGATAGATTATATAATGGTAAGACAGAGATACAGAGATTTAGGAACCAGGTTTTAAAATGTAAGACATTTCCAAGGGCAGATGTGGATTCTGACCACAATCTATTGGTTATGAACTGCAGATTGAAACTGAAGAAACTGCAAAAAGGTGGGAATTTAAGGAGATGGGACCTGGATAAACTGAAAGAACCAGAGGTTGTAGAGAGTTTCAGGGAGAGCATAAGGGAACAATTGACAGGAATGGGGGAAAGAAATACAGTAGAAAAAGAATGGGTAGCTCTGAGGGATGAAGTAGTGAAGGCAGCAGAGGATCAAGTAGGTAAAAAGACGAGGGCTAGTAGAAATCCTTGGGTAACAGAAGAAATATTGAATTGAATTGATGAAAGGAGAAAATATAAAAATGCAGTAAATGAAGCAGGCAAAAAGGAATACAAACGCCTCAAAAATGAGATCGACAGGAAGTGCAAAATGGCCAAGCAGGGATGGCTAGAGGACAAATGTAAGGATGTAGAGGCTTATCTCACTAGGGGTAAGATAGATACTGCTTACAGGAAAATTAAAGTGACCTTTGGACAAAAGAGAACCACTTGTATGAATATCAAGAGCTCAGATGGCAACCCAGTTCTAAGCAAAGAAGGGAAGGCAGAAAGGTGGAACGAGTATATAGAGGGTTTATACAAGGGCGATGTACTTAAGGACAATATTACGGAAATGGAAGAGGATGTAGATGAAGATGAAATGGGAGATAAGATACTGCGTGAATAGTTTGACAGAGCACTGAAAGACCTAAGTCGAAACAAGGACCCGGGAGTAGACAACATTCCATTAGAACTACCGATGGCCTTGGGAGAGCCAGTCATGACAAAACTCTACCATCTGGTGAGCAAGATGTATGAGACAGGCGAAATACCCACAGACTTCAAGAAGAATATAATAATTCCAATCCCAAAGAAAGAAGGTGTTGACAGATGTGAAACTTACCGAACTATCAGTTTAATAAGTCACAGCTGCAAAATACTAACGCGAATTCTTTACAGACGATGGAAAAACTGGTAAAAGCGGACCTCGGGGAAGATCAGTTTGGATTCCTTAGAAATGTTGGAACACGTGAGGCAATACTAACCTTAAGACTTATGATAGAAGAAAGATTAAGAAAAGGCAAACCTACATTTCTAGCATTTGTAGACTTAGAGAAAGCTTTTGACAACGTTAACTGGAATACTCTCTTTCAAATTCTGAAGGTGGCAGGGTAAAATACAAGGAGCGAAAGGCTATTTACAATTTGTACAGAAACCAGATGGCAGTTATAAGAGTCGAGGGGCATGAAAGGGAAGCAGTGGTTGGGAAAGGAGTGAGACAGGGTTGTAGCCTCTCCCCGATGTTATTCAATCTGTATATTGAGCAAGCAGTAAAGGAAACAAAAGAAAAATTCAGAGAAGAAGTAAAAACTTTGAGGTTCGCCAATGACATTGTAGTTCTATCAGAGACAGCAAAGGACTTGGAAGAGCAGTTGAACGGAATGGACAGTGTCTTGAAAGGAGGATATAAGATTAACATCAACAAAAGCAAAACGACGATAATGGAATGTAGTCAAATTAAATCGGGTGATGTTGAGGGGATTAGATTAGGAAATGAGACACTTAAAGTAGTAAAGGAGTTTTGCTATTTAGGGAGTAAAATAACTGATGATGGTCGAAGTAGAGAGGATATAAAATGTAGACTGGCAATGGAAAGGAAATCCTTTCTGAAGAAGAGAAATTTGTTAACATCGAGTATAGATTTAAGTGTCAGGAAGTCGTTTCTGAAAGTATTTGTATGGAGTGTAGCCATGTATGGAAGTGAAACATGGACGATAACCAGTTTGGACAAGAAGAGAATAGAAGCTTTCAAAATGTGGTGCTACAGAAGAATGCTGAAGATAAGGTGGGTAGATCACGTAACTAATGAGGAGGTATTGAATAGGATTGGGGAGAAGAGAAGTTTGTGGCACAACTTGACTAGAAGAAGGGATTGGTTGGTAGGACATGTTTTGAGGCATCAAGGGATCACAAATTTTGTATTGGAGGGCAGCATGGAGGGTAAAAATCGTAGAGGGTGACCAAGAGATCAATACACTAAGCAGATTCAGAAGGATGTAGGTACTGGGAGATGAAGAAGCTTGCACAGGATAGATTAGCATGGAGAGCTGCATCAAACCAGTCTCAGGACTGAAGACCACAACAACAGCAACAAGCAGGCACAACTGATGTGTTTGATTAATTTATCTACATCCTGGTGCCACATCAGTTTATACTCCACCTTGATGCCTAGAAACTTTCTTGTAGCTGTATGTCATTTTGATGTGTATGGAACTGTATGGCTCTTTGTAATTTTAATGCTGAAGCTGTTTGCTGTGAACTAGTTGTAAGCCTTTTCTCTATTCTTCTGGTAGTGTCCAGTATGCATATCTTTGGGCCTCTTATCAGTATTCTTCAGCAAACATTACAAGAGTTCCTGGTCGTCCCAGTTAAATCATCTATAATGTTCACAAACAGGAGTGGTCCAGGTACTGTAGCTTGCATGCAGCATATTTAATTCTTTTCTGAATTTAGTTTTATTCTTATCATTTCATTTGTTAATGTGACTTTTTGTTTTCTATTACAATACTACTACCTCTGTGCAAGGGGAATGTCTTTAATACCACATGATTTTAGCTTCAACTACAGTATTATGATCTACAAAATTGAATGCCTTGCAAAGATAGCGGAATATGCCAATAAAGTAATTTTTGATATTTAGTTCTACCAGAAATGAGTTGGTGAGATAATAGAAGAGAATAGAATAGATTAGAATAGAGTATTATTCACCTTTAAACATGTTTACATGAATTTGGTGTTGTGTTATAAAATTTATATGCATATGTGGTTACTAAATTATGGTATTATTACATGGATCATTGCCTAATTATGTTACAAGAAAGCTTTTATGTTTCTATGGGAATGGGATACGATTCTCAGTTGAATGCAATAACTATCCCCATTAAATTCCACATAGAGATATATTTCGTAGCTAGTCATAAATGTGTACACAGCTTGAGATGCAGAACAGAACTCAAAACTATCATGGAGGCTCGGCAGAGCAATAAGAGTCCAAAGATGGTGTTAATTGTGATCGATACGACCTATCGACACCACATTAGTTACCACTTTAGGAAAGTACATTGTTACACAATTGGCCCATTGTTTCAAAACCTAATTCATTATTCAACAATCAATTATCATATCACATTAATAACTTCACATCTGTATAACCTGTAAATAATAATTATAATCATAAACTTTATCTTTATATAGCCTAGTGCAATAAGCTGCCATAAATCAACATATTACACAGATAAGTCTGTAAAATAGCTAAAATGTTACAGTTTATAATTTTGTATACTCTCATATCAAAACTCCAAGCCACTTGTTATACATTTTTCAAACTCATTCACTGTATAAAAATCTTTACTTGTTACCGATTTTGTTATTATGATTTTAAGTTTTAAAAGAGAACTGAGTGGGCATTTTTAGGTAATTTGTTAAAATGTCCAAGAACAAGATATTTATAGCTGTTGTGGACCTTTGCTAGTCTGGCATATGGCTTGTCAATTGCACATCTATTTCTTGTGTTACGGTGGCATGTTGACATCCTAAGGTCAAAGTTATTCAGGTTTTCTGTGGTGTATGTCGTTGTTGTTGCTGTTGTGGTCTTCCGTCTGAAGACTGGTTTGATACAGCTCTGCTACTTTATCCTCTGTGCAAGCCTCATTACCTCTGAATAACTACTGCAACCAACATTCAGTTGAACTTGGGTACTATTATCATCTCTCGTTTATTTAGTTAAGTGCTTATTATGCATACATGCATAGTCTACTGAGGTGTGGTATAGTATTCTTGGGAAATACCTCTTTTGCAAAGCAGCCTATTAAGCTTCAAAAGAAAGCTGTAAGATTAATAAGTGTTGCTGCTTACAGAGCATCATGTAGAGGTATATTTAAGGAATTAAAAATCATGACCTTACCATCTATATTTATATTTGAAAGTATCTGCTTCATTAAAACCACCAAGTTTCAGCTTTGAATAGTAAGATCCACAATTATCAAACAAGGAACAGGGATGACTATCATAGGGATGTGCACAGAAAATCAATATATCAGGCCAGTGCTGTTTACAAACCAAAAATTCTTTACAGTGCGTTGCCAGATAAAAAAAAAACCATTAACACATTTAAAAAACTAAAAAATCTACTAATAAACAACAGCTTCTACAGCATTAGTGAATACCTGGAATTTTGCTCAGATCTGTAGGACTGCTTCATAACTCTCTAAACAAAAATTCATAATTATCAAACCATTCCTAGATAAAACTAAACTTTGTTTATCCATGTATGTATCTAATTATACACCTAACTTTTCTGTTATATGTTACTAAGCCTATTTAACTAAAGTACTGGTATTTAATAGTTTTAGTAAAAATTGCTAGCTTTTATTTTATATGTATGTACATATATAACTTTATAATCTAATTAAGCAGAATAATGTTTTGTTATAAAGATGTGTTGATATGAATGATAAGATTTTGTACATGATATAAATGTATGATATTTTATACTGTTTTGTACTTTGTCAAGTCTGATATCACGAATGTGATAATATGGGCACTAAATAAATAAATTTATGTCCATAAGGACCATCTCACAATGATATATGATTTGTCAAGATAATAGACTAGAAATCAATAGGTTAAAATATACAACATGTACATAAAATGTCATGTATTATTTTGTGATTGAATGATTTTTTATTTTTATTTTTTCAGCAAGCAGAACTCCCCCTCCCCCTTCTCCCCTGCAGATTTTTTTATACCTTGATATAACTCTAAGAAAGGTGGATTAGAAAGAGTGTCTGTGAGGAGTTTCTAATATCCAAAGTCAGTAGAAATGGCTATTTTTGGAAATGTTGCCTCAAAAATTAATATAATCAATGTGCAGAATTTAGGTATCTTGGCATCACTATTGTTTTTCATATACACTTCGTCTCAGGTTTGATTTGCCAGTGCACTAGAAAAAGTATGTATCTTATGTTCTCAGAAAATTGTTTTATAGTCCTGCAGTTTTGCAAATTTTACCAAGCATGTCATTAGCTGTATCACCTGACCAAATGATCAGAATTGCCAAAATCTATTACAATATTTTTTTTTCAATTTTTCCCTGTCAGTATTTGTAAGTACATGGTCTGAAAAATGAAGCTGAGTTTTTTAAAATCCTCTTAGATGTGTTTTCCATTTGTATACACCAAAACTGCATTAAATGTTTCAGAAGTTGTTACTAATTTCACCCTCAATATGTTGTCTGCACATATTATTATGTTGGTTTTGGGGGCTGAAACTTTCTATAGGACTTCAGTTCATTTGTGAAGAAAGTGTCCACACTATCACTATGTGAATGGTAAACACACAGAACGATTAACTTATTATAGATGTTGAGCTGCGTTAGTTCAGTGTCTGCTAATTCAAAATGTTAACACTAATTGTGGTCCGATCTTCTCTAGCTGTGAAATATGTGGCACACTTGATATATATGTAAAGCACTAGTGTAGAGATGATGAATTGCAGCAGAGCTACCTTAAATGGTGGTGATATATATGAGATCTCCCACCCTTTAAGACAGTTCCACAGTAGCAGCTTGCACATTCAGATGATAACAGCACTAAATGCTGCAGTTCATCGTCTCTGCACCAGTGCTCTGAAATGCTTTCTACCATGCTACATTCTCACAAATCAGCTCCATCAACACCCCTCCCCAAATATGTTGAAGTGCAGACCATGCCTAGTGTTGTAGCCCATCTCCAAATAGTCCTCACTGGCACAAGTGCAGTGTGCTTCTGGCCAGCAGTCATCAGGGCCATCTCCATTTCTGCGTTAACTCACTGTACAGCACTGTCAAGGCAAGGCTTATTGTGCTGCCGAAACAGCCCTAATATGCTCACATTGGTGCCATTAGGGAAGCTGTCTTCCTCAGGTCACCACCTGTTTTATATGCCCTGTGTCTATCCGAGCTGTTCCCTGCCCCGTCCACTATGACTACACCATATTTTATGAAATACTTACACAAAGGCCCTAAACTATCAGTCACCTGATCCAGCCCAGCACTTGGCTTGAAAATGCTTTTGACTTGATACTCCTCTACTGACTTCTCCTGTAATTGAAGACCCACACCTCTGCCACGACTGCTGCATAGCAGCAGTACTCCTTTTTCCTAACGTATTTGCCTTTCCTGTCGTCCCTAGTCATGTGCATAGTCTGCTGCAAATATCCTGCTCCTACACCATCTCGAGGCTTCTCTCCCCTCAATTCTGGTAGCTGGAACCTGTCAGACTTCGTCCACCCGGTAGGCTTCCTACCAACTGCCAATTCCCAACCACCCCTCACCCCCACCTTCCCTTGTCCTCTCTAGCTCTATGAAGGGCACAAATCTCTCCTTCCTGGTTGTCTGTTGACTTATTCCTGCCGCATATTTTACAGTTCCAGGAGTAGGCCTGAATGCCCTTCCCAGAGTCCTTCCCACTGCATTCCTTCCTATCAAACCATTTACAACAGCTTCCACAATGCATCCCACTGCTTACTTCCCTACAACAGCTCCAACAGTTTCCATTTGTTGTCAAATAATATCTATAGCAAAGAAAAAATCTTAAATACAAAACATTAAAGAAATATTATGAAATGTATTATGTTTATTTCACTATAAAAAGAGTATAACTTCTGATAATGTGTAGATTTCTTACTATTAAAAGTTAATGACATCAGATGCAAGGTTATTTGTAAGGTCAAGCATATGTAAACTAAAGTTTGACAGGAATTGCACATTACAACTCAAATATTTCATAAACCTGAAACAGAGATGCCAAATCTTCCCTTTTGTAAAGACACTAGTATTGCTTTTCACAGCAAAAGGTATTTTTGACACAGAGATACATAATCTTCCCTGTTGTGATAAGAAAAAAAAGACATTAGCACAACTATTCACACCAAAGGTATTTATGAAAATATGTTTGAATGTATGCAATTCATTACAATCATTTAGTTCATTATTTAAATAAAAGTCAGGCCTAGAAAATAATCCTCAGAAACTCAAATGTACAGGCAAACCTATTCTACACAAGGTATTTGAGATGTGAAACAGGCAACAATAAAAAGATCAGAACTTATGTTTTAATGAGCACAGTAATCATGCTTGTCACTTGGATGCCATCTTGCCAAAGATCTCCCTGTACATCCCCCTTCCACACTTCCCTCTGTTACTTCCTCAAGCTCACCATTCTTCAGCAAATAATTCATGTCAGTATATATAACCATGCCTGATTAAACTGTTAGTTCCATAATTTTTGTACTTGTCAGCACTTGCTTTCTTTGAAACTGGAATTATTACATTCTCCTTGAAGCCTGAGGGTATTTCATCCTGTCTTTTGTATATCTTGCACACCAAGCGAAATAGTTTTGTCATGGTTGGCTCTCCCATGGATATCAGCAGTTCTAAGTGAAATGTCGACTACTGCAGGGGCTTTGTTTCAGCTTAAGTCTCTCAGTGTTCTGTCAAGTTCTCGCAGTATCGTATCTCCCTTCTCATCTTCATCTTCTTCTTCTTTCTTTTCTATAACATTAGTTTCAAGTTCAATTCTGTTGTGTAGCCCCTCAATATATTCCTTCCGCCATTCAGCTTCTCCTTTGTTTAGTACTGGTTTTCCATCTGAGCTCTTGATATTCATACAGCTGCTTCTCTTTTTCTCCAAAGGCTTCTTTAATATTCATGCAAGTGTTATTTTGTCATTCCCATAGATAACATGTTTTTATAGACTTACATTTGTCCTCCAGTCATTCCTGCTTAGCCATTTTGCACTTTCTGACAGTCTCATTTTTTAGGTGTTTGTATTCCTTTTTGCCTACATGATTTGATGCATATTTATATTTTCTCCTCTCATCAGTTAAATTGTGTACCCGGTGATGTCCAAGGACTTCTATCAGAACTTGTCTTTTTACATATTTGATTCTCTGCTGCCTTTAATACTTCATCCCTCAAAGCTATCCATTCATCTGCTACTGTAATTCTTTACCCTCTTTCAGTCAAACAATGTGCGATGCTCCCACTGAAATTGTTCTTTCAACTTATCCAGGTCCCACCTCCTTAATTTCCTATCTTTTTGCATATTCTTCAGCTTTAATCTACATTTCGAAACCAGTAAGTTGTGGTAAGAGTCCACATCTGCCCCTGGAAATGTCTTCCAGTTTAAAATCTGGTTCCAAAATCTCTGTTTACTACTATATAATCAGTATGAATTTTTCCAGTGTGTCCAGATTTCTTCACTGTATACAGCCTTCTTTCATGATTCTTAAACCAAGTGATAGTGATGATTAAATTACACTGATCAGCCAAAACATTATGACCACTGCCCACCACAGTACTGGATGTCACCTGATGGTGTTGCAGGTGTGTTACATGGTAACAAAAGTATGTAAGCAGAGCAGACATGGACAGGGGATCACCCTAGTGAAGATATGGGCTGCAAATGGGGAAAACCATTGACATAAGCGACTTTGACAAAGGGCAGATTATTATTACACAGAGACTGTGATCAAGTGTCTCAAAAATGATGAAGCTGGTTGAATGTTCACATGCTATTGTCATGAGCATCTACGGAAAGAGGTAGAATGACAGTGAAACTACCACTAGGCACTAACAGGTTGAACTTCCACAACTCTTCACAGAAAGTGGGAGCTGGACAGTAGAATAGATTAGAATAGATGGTGATCTGTGGCATCCCTGCCAAAAGAGCACAATGTTGGTGCATGCATTATTGTTTTGGGGCACACCTTTCATTGTACATTGTTGAACATGGAGCTCTGCAGCAGACTACTCGAATGTGTTCACATGTTGACCCAATGACATCATCAATTACGATTGCAGTGGGCACGGGACCATTGGGATTTGACTGTTGATCAATGAATGTGTGTCGGCTCATCAGGTGAATCACATTTTTTCTACCTTAGGTCCATGGGTGTCTCCACAAATGCCGTCATCAATATGAACAGTGGTTCAAAACACGTAGCACTCCACAGATCCAAGCTGGTGGGAGCAGTATTATGCTATGGAAGACATTTTTCTGCACTTGCACGGGTCCTGCAATAGTAATCGAAGACATACTGACAGCTGCGAACCACCTGCATCCCTTCATGGGAACCCATCTGGGTTGCTATCGGATGCCATCACTGTGTACCCAAATCAGCGGCCTGTCATTTACACAAATTACATTATCTGTGCGAGACATTTAGCGCCACATGCCTCCACAAACCTACCGACAAACTCTCAGGTCCCTGATATACAGAGCCAGTGATGTCTTTCATTCCAAAGATGGACAAACAAACTATTAAGCAGGTGGTCGTAATGTTTTGGCTCATCAGTGTATGATCTGTGCAAAATTCTACCAGGCAGCTTCCTCTTGCATTCATTTCCCCGAGACCATATTCCCCTACTACTTTTCCTTCTGCTTCTCCTACTACTGTCAAATTTTGGTCACCCATAACAATTAAATTTGCCTCTGTCTTAACCATCTGAGTAATTTCTTTTAGCTCATCATACATTCTTTCAATTTCTTAATCATCTGTGGAGCTAGCTCGCATATAAACTTGTACTACAGTGGTGGGTATTGGTTTTGTGTCCACCTTTGCTACAATAATGCATTCACTGTGCTGCTCATAATAGCTTACTTCCATTCCTATTTTTTTTTAATTCATTGTTAGACCTAGATCGTTAGATCTGTTTGGTTTTGTATTTATAATCCTTTACTCACCTGACTAGGAGTCCTGTTCATCCTGCCACTGGACTTCACTGATCCCCAATATACCTGATTTCAATCTGCCCATTTCTCTTTTTAAATTTTCTCTTTTTAATTTTTCCTGATGATGACATCCTCCAGAGTAGTCCCTGCCAGAGATCTGAATGGTGGACTATTTTACTCCAGAATATTTTATCCAAGAGGATACGATTACCATTTAACTGTACAGTAGAGCTGCATGTCCTTGGGAAAAATAATGGTTGTAATTTCCCCATGCTTTCAGCCATTTGCATTACAAGCACAGCAAGGCCCTGTTGGCTGATCAGGCAGTCATCCAGACAGTTGCCCCTACAGCCATGGAAAACGCATCTTCAGGAACCACAGGTTCGTCTGGCTTCTCCGCAGGTACCTCTCCATTGTGATTGCACCTATGTATGGCTATCAGTATCATTGAGGCATGCAAGCCAACCCATGTCAGCAATGATAATGTTTTGTGGGTGTATTAGGCAACTATAAACATCCGAGACGTAGGGACTGTCAGTATTCATTTCCTTAAAGTAAGTCTACATGATTCTCATAGTGTGAGTCACACAATGAATTTGATTTTTTTTTTTTTTTAACTGCAGTCTTAGAGGCAGACATAGCAAAATTCCATATGTGAGATAGAATCCGAAGAAAGCAAAGTGTGTATATTTGAGGAATGTTCTGGAAAGTAAGTTTCATCACTGTTTTTCATACAGAAACTTTATTGGTAAAAACAAACACATCATGGCACATTAATTGTATATCTTGCACCATTTTTCAGCATAGTCACCACCGACATTGAGGCATGTCTCATAGCATGCAATCAGTTTGAAGAAACCACTGGGGTAAAACTGAGTGCTGTGCAATGTAAGGAATTGTTGTACAGCCTGCTCCACCTCAGCATTGGGTTGGAAGTGGTGTCTTGAGAATATGGCTTTCAGTGCAGGAAATAGGTAAAAGTCAGGTGGGGAAAAATCGGGATTCTAGCCAGGGTAATCCAAGCTTTTCCATCCAAAGTGACAGATTGGATTCTATGTGTGTCTTGCTGTGTGTGTGGTTTTGTGTCATCATCCAGGAACACAACATGTTCTCTCAAGTGCTCTGGTGTCTTTTGTCAAAAGGCAGACTTGAGTTTGGTGAGGGTGTCACATAAGCGTGCTGCATTGGTGGTCCATTGCTGGAGGAAATAAAGGAGAATCATACCTTTCATGTCCCAGGATGCTGTGGCCATAACCTTTCCTGCGGAGAGTGCTACTTTGAATTTTTTCCTCTTGGTGAAGTGGGATGCTTCCATGTCATTGTGGCTGCCTTGGATTCTGGGATAAAGTGGTGCACCCATGTTTCATCACTTGTGATGATTCTGAACAGGTCCTCATTTCCCTCTCACATGTTCCACATCAAGTGATTGAGGCTGATTCCTATTCTTGCACTCTTGTGATCTGGGGTCAGGTTTTTCAGCATCCGTCTTGCAGACACTTTTCGCTAACCCAACACATAGTGAACCATGTGATGGCTTGAGCACAGCCATTATGCAATGTAAATGCCACATCTGATACTGTTATGTGCCTGTCTGCTAATACCATGTCCTGTTATTTTCATTCATGGATGTGGAGGGACACCTACTTTGGCTTTCATCTTCCACACACTGCCTTTCTTCTCTGAACGTGCAGCATCAGTGACCAACCATTTGACAAGACAAGGCCTCTTCACCATACCTGATTTGTAGGCATTCATGGATGACAGACGCACTAGTCCCACATGCTTCCATTGGTGACATCATTGTCAGTACACATGTATCTGCCATCATGAAGTAAATTCAAACAATCTCGGGCACAGTGCTCTGCAGCTACTCTCTCTTCTTTGACTCTCTGCACATGTGTCCCTCCTCCACCACTGATATCCCTTATGCTGCTGAATCAGCAATGGGTGTGGGCTAATATGGTGTTTATGATATCTGGTGTGCCATTTTCTCTTTCAAAACAATGATGAAACTTATTTTCTGAACATCCATCATGGTAGGAGAGTTTCACTAATATGGTTTCTCAATTTATGCAGCAGATAAATCACGCATGCAAGACTGGAGCTTTATTTATTTGTGTGCATATACCAGCCAAGACATTGGTCAATATGGAATTCAAGAGTCTCACTTATTTATTTTCCTGTTGGGCCATTTAAATTAAATTTATCTATTGCTGCTGCTAGGTTCAGCTGTAACTCGTCTATGTTGATATTCTGAGCAGTTAATTCAGTGTTGTCTGCATAGAGTAGAGCCTCACAGGAAAATGTGAAAGGCAGAATGTTGTCGAATTTCAATGCAATATTATTAAAGATGAGGGGAACAGTATGGAAACAAAAAAATATATTTAATGAAAATTTTACCACTAGATGAAGCCGTAGGTGATAGAATATGCAAAATAAAAGACACAGGGTACATATCTGTTCCTCAGTTTGCGTATGAGGTGCTTGGCATTACTGTCTCAATACGTGACTGTGTGCAAGCTGATGGAGCTCTTTTACAAGAATGGTATGCACCAGTAACCTTGCAGGAGTTCTGGACACTGTAGGGTAAGAAAAAAGGTCTGATGTCTGTCGAGCATCTGGAGAAAAGATTACAAATTTTGAAAAGAGAGGTTCTTTTGAAGAGCAATGTGGCAGAGGGAGGAAAACAACTGATCCATTATCAGTAGAGCATGTGGCCACAGCATTGCAGGAGGGGTTGAGCAGTGGTGTACAGACATGCAGTGCACAGAGAATTGCCCCAACTTTGACATACCTAAGGGCGTGATGCGTAAATTTATAGTAAATATCCTGCATTGCTGCCCATATAAAATTACCCATGTTCAGGAATTGCTTCATGCTGACTAGCCAGCAAGACAAACATTTGCTGTAGAATTTCTTGCTCACATGGAAGAGGACAATCAATGGCCATGATCAATGTGGACAATTGAAGCTCATTTCAACCTCCAAGGACACACAGAATTGCAGAATGTTGGCAATGGAACATTCACTCACACATCAAATAGCACCACTTCATTCCAAAAAGGTAATTGTGTGGTGCAGGTTGATCGCATCGTGTACTGTGGTCCCATATTTTCGCGTCCTGGGGTTCCTGTTACCTGTGCTGTCACTGGTAAATGCTATGAGAGTCTTCTGCACACCAATGCCATTCCAACCCATCAACAGCATGGATGTTTAGGTAGGATCATTTTTATGCAAGATTTCACTTCTCTGCACATTGCACAGCCAGTGAAGCAACCACTGCAGAGGCATTTGGAAATGATAGAATTATCAGTATTCATTTCCCTACAGACTTACTGTCCAGATCACCTGACCTTAATGCATGTGACCTCTGTCTGAAAGATGCTATGTTCAGTGAATTATAAACGTTGCTGAACTGAAGGCAAGCAATGTGGAACACATTCTGAATGTTACACCTGAGACAATCTGCTCTGTTGTCGAACTTGCTGTTTCTTGAATGGCAGAAAACGGTTTACATACTGAACATGTCTTACACCAGCCTCATGAGATTTAAAATCTGACTGTTGCTTTTCATACAGCTTTTGGCCTGGTTTCATTGTTGATTTTTATGTATTTTTTTGGTCTCAGAACAACTGATTTTTCCCATCCGATGTGGTATGAACTTACCATGGTGGATCGGTTTACCTAATAGTGCCACAACTGTTGAATGCCAAACTTGTGGAATCTTGCACATTGTACAGTATGGCTGGTTTAAGATGCATCTCACATCATAGCCATCATATTGTGATTCATCTGTTTCTTTTTCTTTCTTTCTTTTTTTTTTTTTACCCATACCGATTTATATTATATGCTTACAGTGCCATCTAGTGGTAAAATTTTCATTAAATCTTTTTGTTTCTACAATGTTGATAATATTCAGTTCTAATTTGATGTAATTTTATGCAGAGCTTCTTTTCCTATAGGGTTTTGAAACTAGAACTTAAATGATAATCACCCTGTAGAATAAGCAGAAAGGCCCCGAGAACAGATCCTTGCAGCATATCTTTTGTAATGGTTAAAGGATCTGATGTTTGGTGATTTGCACTTAACTGTTTCCTATTCATTAGGTATGACCACTGTAGGAGGAGGGCACTCTCTGCTATTCCAATTACCCTAGCTTTCTTATTAGGACAGTGTAAGCCACTGTATCAAAGGCTTTCTTAAATCCAATAACATCGCACAGCTTCTTGACATTTTCTCAAAGCAGTCATATACTTTTGTTATAATGCTATCAACTGTGTTCACAGTAAAGAGTGTAGATTTAAAGCCATACTGTGCAGAACAGCTAATTATATTCAAAATATTGGTTCAGCTGCTGGAACATCCAGTACTTTTATTTTACAAATTATTGAGGCAAGTGAAATGGGTCAGTAATTGTAAGGAGATGCTGTGTTACCTTTCTCATGGGCAGGCATGACTGTGGATATTTTTAGGCATTCTGTGTAGACACTCTCAATTAATATTTTGTTTATTATTTTTGTTACAGGCACTGTTATCTCTGTGGTGTCACCGCCAGACACCACACTTGCTAGGTGGTAGCCTTTAAATCGGCCGCGGTCCGTTAATATACGTCGGACCTGCGTGTCGCCACTGTCAGTGATTGCAGACCGAGCGCCGCCACACGGCAGGTCTAGAGACATCCTGGCACTCGCCCCAGTTGTACAGCCGACTTTGCTAGCGATGGTTCACTGACAAATTACGGTCTCATTTGCCGAGATGATAGTTAGCATAGCCTTCAGCTACGTCATTTGCTACGACCTAGCAAGGCGCCATTATCATTTGCTATTAATCTTGTGATGCATGTACCGTCAGACCGATGTTCACCAATTATGGATTAAAGTTAAGTATTCCCGAAGCTACATACTTATTTTACTAGACTCAACTCCTTTAACTGTTCCAGACCTCACGCCAGCCTGCGTGAGCTTAAACGCGTGCCTTTCGGCTACCCGTCACTGTGGATTGGCTGTCTTGCCAGTCCACAACAATCTCTTGTCTTAAGTGTTTAATAACAAATAAAAAAAGCCAAAGTGATCCTCTGTTCAGGAATTACACTGCCGCACTGACATGTTGGCAAGTTACATGACTTCTTCAATACCATTCAGTTCCTTTATTGTGTAACAGTGGCAGTAGTGCTTCTGCTATGCTCACATCATGATTGATGTTGGTTGTAATAAAGGAATGGCAAAGTACAATGCATCCAGAGGAATTGGAATACTGTAATATTCCTTTTGACAATTTATTTCAGTTTTGATGACTTCTTATGCCGCTTTATTTAAAGAGATAAGAGTGTATCTACCATTGGCCTTGCATTTTGCTGTCTTTATTGCAAATCTACAGTTCTTTTTTATGACCAAACTTTATCCTTATCTGCTTTACTGTACTGTGACCTATCATAATGTAGGGGCATCAAGATGCTGTAATTATTTAGATGTGGTGTGTATCAGTGTTTTAAACTTCCTGGTTTGGAATGTTGTGTTCCAGACAAGCACAATGAAAAAAAAAACACTTACACATACCTTTCAGCTAAAGCCTTATTCAGTAAAGGAGAGTCATAAACATACATTAACACAAGCAAGCACGCCTCTCACACACATGACCACCACTCTGGCAGCTCAGACAGGAATGCATTGTTTTACCACCACAGATGTCAGTGCACTCTCTCCAATGGGCTTCCATGCTGGCCAGAAGGTTGATAGGGAGTTCTTGTGATAAGGCATTTCATCCCTCCACCAATGAGGCTGGCAACTGTTGGATGGTCATTGATGCATGTGAATGTGCTGCAAAACATCTCCACAATGCATCCCACACATGCTTGGTGGAATTTAAGTCAAGGGAGTGGGCTGATTGGTCCATTTGCTGAATATCCTCTCATTCCAAGATCTCCTCCACCTATGTTGTTTGATGCGGGCCATGCATTGCCATCCATAAAAATGGAGTCAGCGCTGAATGCAAGCATATGAGGGAGGAGTACTGTGTCACAATAATGCTGACTGGAGAATGCGCTGTGTTTAAAGATCCAGTACATCCATGCAACATTATCAACATAATGCTCTCCCACACCATAACACTTCGACCACCAAAACTCTCATGTTCCACATGCTGGATATACCCTCATATGGCGAGAGGTGAGAACACATAATGCACACAGGAATACTGATTAATAGACTGGTCACTTAGGTAACTAAAGGGTAGTGCTACAAAGGCAGGGCAAAGTTTGTGTAATTTCGTTGGAATATCTGTCTAGCAGGCAGCTTAGTCCACAGTTTGTGGTCTCGCGGTAGTGTTCTTGCTTCCCGAGCACTGGGTCCTGGGTTCGATTCCCGGCAGGGTCTAGGATTTTCACCTGTCTTGAGATGACTGGGTGTTGTGTCATCTTCATCATCATCATTCATCCCCATTATGGTTGGAGGAAGGCAATGGCAAACCACCTCCGCTAGGACCCTGCCTAGTATGGCGCTGTGGTCTCCCACATCATCCCCTATGCTCTGTCAAGGAGTATGGGACTTCATCGTCATCATTAGTAAATCTGATGTTTGGTGGTGGGATATACAACGCAAGTCTAAATAATTTTGAAGGCCCATTTTTTTATCCTTGTGTTTTCAGCTTCTGTTAGGAAGAATTTGTTGAATTTAGTAGCCAATGATTTGAATTTAATATCATCTGTCTTGCTGCTACTGTCATCAGGAGTTTCAAAGTCACTTGTGTTGCTGAATTTATTTGTTTAATTTCTGATAATGGTCCAAATTACCTTTATTTTGTTCTTGGATTTTTTTTCATTGACACTGTTAAGATGTCTGCTAAAGTGCTTTCAGCAATCCTTTATTTCTTGATTGAAATAAATCTGTCTTTTACTGCCACAAAATATCTGTTGCTCCCAAGTTTAGCCACTTTTTCTCTCTGCATTCACTGTTATTCTTCCTACCCAACCATAAGGGAAAACTCTTTTCTTTTCTTTCGTTTTTTTTTTCAATTTAGTTTCAGACAGAGCCCATTTCACCAGATAACAATTATTGCACATAACGATACAAACAGAATGTTAACATGATTTCATTACAAAATATAAAACATAATTAAATGAGATAAGCAGTCAACAAAGTACAGTAGTCTGACTGAACCATTACAAGAACAGCCACAAAATTTTATTGTAAAATCTAGTTTAATATGTGGTTACATAATAAAACATTAAAGATATACTCAAATTTTAAAATACTCTTTACAGAAATGAATGAAATGGAAAATACATTTGGCAATGGACCTAGTCATGGAATTAAGAGTTACTCTAAGAGAAAAATAGTCCTTAATTTTTAAAATATACAGTCTAATTGTTGTAGGGTGATGATATTTATCACATTCTCTGAATATATGTACAATATCCTCATCAATGAGGCAGGAATCACAGTCTGAAGAAGAAATGAATTTTAACAAATGTCTCCTTTATTGGTATTCATATGACATGCTCTTAGCCTGTTAAGAGTGAAAACAGGGTTCATACTATTTTAAGAATATTTTTAGGAAAGAAATTTCTCGTGTGTTCTGGGTTTGATAGTCATGTTATTCTTCATGTAAAATCTCTCAGTTGTGTAGCTGAGCTTATGATTGTATAAAACTGTATGTTTCCCTTCTTATTTAAACCTAATTGATGGGGATGCTTTACTGCAGCCATTTGACCAGCACAATAAGATGAACCATTTATATCTTACACATATTTTACAGAAGATAGATGGACTTAGAAATAAATTATCAGTTGCTGTTGCACTAGATAGGTCTTCATATTTTTGTTGTAAACTTTACTCTGAGAATCAAACCAGTGCCAGACATCAGCAAATCAAGGTGCCCTTGATGAGATCTACCCGAGATGAAATCAGTATTTATTTATTCAAGTTAAAGAAAACACTGAAACACAATATAATTCTAAAACAACAATCTAATACTATTGACAGAGAATTTCATGCTTTGAGAGTCCTATGTTCAGCAGCTGCAATGGCAAAGTCATTTGCTGCAAGCAACACTTTTCTCACGGGTTTAACTAACATTACTGCAAACAAATGAGTACTCAGGGTCCTGCCTCACCCCATTTTTACAAAGCTCATTATCACTGATACCCTACTCTTCAAATTAATTTTGCACCTTGTCACTCCTATTCTCAATCTATTGAGGGTCGTTGAAATCCCATATTGAAGATGGCAGCCTGATGGTAGCTTCTCTTTTGCTGTCCTTAATCCTCCACAGCTCAGTTCACCAGGATTCTGCTGAAGTCGGAAGGTGTTTTTCATTGCAACAGAATCTTCTCACAAAATTTCAGTCATCAACTTTCTGGTCTGAATGTGAAAAAAATTTGTTGATGCCAACCTACATATGGAGAAACGATCATCATAATAAAATAAGGGAAATCAGAGCTTGCACAGAGACATATGTGTTCATTTTTTTCCGCTTGCTGTTCGAGAGTGGAATAATAGAGAATTATTGTAATGATGGTTCAATGAACTCTCTGCCAGGCACTTAAGTATGATTTGCAGAATATCCACGTAGATATAGATGTAGATTGGTGTTGTTGTAAGGAGGAAGCTTTTTCTGTATTACAGTTGTGATGGATAAGCATGAATTCCAAACAGTGGATGCCTTGGATCTGTTTATTGCTTTTTCTTGTCAATCTCTTCTCGATGGTTGCCAAGCACTAGGACCTATCCTGGACAATGTTGAATGGTTGAATCGTCCACTAACAAAGATGCTACCTACTACAGTGGTTTACCAAAAATGACATTTGTCAGTGCCAGTAGCAGTAATGATCTCCATTGATACTCAGGAGATTTCAGCAGAGAGAGAGGCTTTATTGTCTGACATTACTATGAAACATAAATGTGATGTATTATTGGTCCAAGAAAATCAGAGGACTAAGTGACCCTCAACTGAGGGTAAATGGAATGAAATTAGTATTGAAATTCCATGGACAATTACTTCCCAGCCATTTCTACTAAATACAGGGTGGCACAGGGAAACAGGAAATTACAAAATAACGTCATTTCCATGAATAAATTCATAAAACTAGTAATTTATTAACGAAAGTGAATGTATTCAGTATGCCATTATTCAGTATATCTTTACAATCAAAATGTTCAAAAGTGTCTCTTTACTTTTTAAAGATGACATCGGAAAGATGTGCTCCCATTCGGCGTTCACACTCTAACAGCCTGTTATGAGAACTCTGGAATGCGCGGTGTAGCAGATCTTGGGGAATGGTGGTGATTTCGTTTTCAATGTTCTCCTTCAGTTCATGGATTGTTGCAGGACGTGTACGGTACACCTTGCCTTTAAGATATCCCCACAGGAAGAAGTCGCACACACTAAGATCAGGGGATCTTGCAGGCCATGCAATGTCACCGTTACGTGAAATAATGCGTCTTCCAAACAATTGACGAACTGCTGCCATCGATTGTCGAGCAGTGTGTGACGTGGCTCCATCCTGCTGAAACCACATGTTTTCGACGTTAAGATTAAGCTCGTACAGTCTCGGTGTAAAGAATGTTTGAAGCATTTCAACATATCGAGCGGATGTTACTGTCACTGCACTACCATCCTCACGTTCAAAAAAATAAGGGCCAATAACACCATGACATGATACAGCACACCATATTGTCACCTTGGCACTATGTAGTGGTCACTGGTGAAACTCACAAGGATTGTCCTGTGCCCAATAACGAAAATTCTGTTTGTTCACGAATCCGTTCAGGTGGAAATGGGCTTTGTCTGATATCCATAAGTTGCCAAGGAAATTCGCGTCCTCATTGATTTTAGCCAATATATGGCTACTAAACTCCATACGTGACGCTGGGTCTCGTTCATGTAAGTGTTGCACAATCTGCAACTTATAGGGAAGGAAGTCTAATTCGTGCAGTATTCTTTGTAAGCTTTGTCGCTTAATCCCTAGCGAAGATGCATACTGTTGAATGGAGCTGCGAGGACTTCTTTCGATTGCAGCTCTAGCAGCTGCAATGTTCTCTGAGGTATGTACTGTTGGAATGCCACCTGGAGGTTTCTTTTTCAAGGCAGATCCTGTTTCTTCAAAATTACGCACCCACATTGTAATCGCATGTGCAGATGGGACACGTCCATGATGTCTAAGCTGGTAATGCTGTCGAAATGTTCTCTGTTCGGCAGTCGCACTATCACTATTTTTGTAAAACGCTCTCACAGCTACTGCACGTTCTGCACCAGTCCAATTCTCCATCTTTACTAAATGGCAATGCATTCACATCAATTGTGCAAAGTTTCGAACATCTGCCGGCGCTACAGTGCTGCCAACTGTAACGTTCAAAACTTCCCGTTCCCCTGCGCCACCCTGTATTACTAGTAATCCCTAGTTGCGTAATGAAGTTTTGTGTTGGGGACCTGTATGCATTTACTGCTTTGTTTCTGTACACTGTCAGAACTACCGTCTTATACGGTCCAAGTCTACTAGAGAAATACAACACTCACAGTGCTGCTCATTGTAGTACTCATTTAGGCTAATGGGCTTAGATTTTATTCCTACCTTTTGTTTATATAAGAGGATAAAATGAGCAAAAAGACAATGCCCAGTATAAATCCTTGGATAACATATAATATTTAGAATTTTACTGGTGAAAGGAGAAACTGTAAAAGTGCAAAAAATGAATTAGTCTAAGTGAAATACAGAAGTCTAAACAAAATATCCCCCCCCCCCCCCCCCCCCCCCCCCCCCCCCCCATGAACCATGGACCTTGCTGTTGGTGGGGAGGCTTGCGTACCTCAGCGATACAGACAGCCGTACTGTAGGTGCAACCACAACAGAGGGGTATCTGTTGAGAGGCCAGACAAACGTGTGGTTCCTGAAGAGGGGCAGCAGCCTTTTCAGTAGTTGCAAGGGCAACAGTCTGGATGATTGACTGATCTGGCCTTGTAACAATAACCAAAACGGCCTTGCTGTGCTGGTACTGCAAACGGCTGAAAGCAAGGGGAAACTACGGCCGTAATTTTTCCCGAGGGCATGCAGCTTTACTGTATGGATAAATGATGATGGCGTCCTCTTGGGTAAAATATTCTGGTGGTAAAATAGTCCCCCATTCGGATCTCCAGGCAGGGACTACTCAAGAGGATGTCGTTATCAGGAGAAAGAAAACTGACGTTCTACGGATCGGAGCGTGGAATGTCAGATCACTTAATCGGGCAGGTAGGTTAGAAAATTTAAAAAGGGAAATGGATAGGTTAAAGTTAGATATAGTGGGAATTAGTGAAGTTCGGTGGCAGGAGGAACAAGACTTCTGGTCAGGTGACTACGGGGTTATAAACACAAAATCAAATAGGGCTAATGCAGGAGTAGGATTAATAATGAATAGGAAATTAGGAATGCGGGTAAGCTACTACAAACAGCATAGTGAATGCATTATTGTGGCCAAGATGGATACGAAGCCCATACCTACTACAGTAGTACAAGTTTATATGCCAACTAGCTCTGCAGATGACAAAGAAATTGAAGAAATGTATAGTGAAATAAAAGAAATTATTCAGATAGTGAAGGGTGACGAAAATTTAATAGTCATGGATGACTGGAATTCGGTAGTAGGAAAAGGGAGAGAAGGAAACGTAGTAGGTGAATGTGGATTGGGGCTAAGAAATGAAAGAGGAAGCCACCTGGTAGAATTTTGCACAGAAAACAACTTAATCATAGCTAACACTTGGTTTAAGAATCATGAAAGAAGGTTGTATACATGGAAGAACCCTGGAGATACTAAAAGGTATCAGATAGATTATATAATGGTAAGACAGAGATTTAGGAACCAGGTTTTAAATTGTAAGACATTTCCAGGGGCAGATGTGGAATCTGACCACAATCTATTGGTTATGACCTGTAGATTAAAACTGAAGAAACTGCAAAAAGGTGGGAACTTAAGGAGATGGGACCTGGATAAACCAAAAGAACCAGAGGTTGTACAGAGTTTCAGGGAGAGCATAAGGGAACAATTGACAGGAATGGGGGAAAGAAATACAGTAGAAGAAGAATGGGTAGCTTTGAGGGATGAAGTAGTGAAGGCAGCAGAGGATCAAGTAGGTAAAAAGACGAGGGCTAGTAGAAATCCTTGGGTAACAGAAGAAATATTGAATTTAATTGATGAAAGGAGAAAATATAAAAATGCAGTAAATGAAGCAGGCAAAAAGGAATACAAACGTCTCAAAAATGAGATCGACAGGAAGTGCAAAATGGCTAAGCAAGGATGGCTAGAGGACAAATGTAAAGATGTAGAGGCTTATCTCACTAGGGGTAAGATAGAGACTGCCTACAGGAAAATTAAAGAGACCTTTGGCGATAAGAGAACCACTTGTATGAACATCAAGAGCTCAGATGGAAACCAAGTTCTAAGCAAAGAAGGGAAAGCAGAAAGGTGGATGGAGTATATAGAGGGTCTATACAACGGCGATGTACTTGAGGACAATATTATCGAAATGGAAGAGGATGTAGATGAAGATGAAATGGGAGATACGATACTGCGTGAAGAGTTTGACAGAGCACAGAAAGACCTGAGTCAAAAAAATGCCCCGGGTGTAGACAACATTCCGTTGGAACTACTGACAGCCTTGGGAGAGCCAGTCCTGACAAAACTCTACCATCTGGTGAGCAAGATGTATGAGACAGGTGAAATACCCTCAGACTTCAAGAAGAATATAATAATCCCAATCCCAAAGAAAGCAGGTGTTGACAGATGAGAAAAGTACCGAACAATCAGTTTAATAAGCCACAGCTGCAAAATACTAACGCGAATTTTTTACAGACAAATTGAAAAACTGGTAGAAGCCGACCTCGGGGAAGATCAGTTTGGATTCCGTAGAAATACTGGAACACGTGAGGCAATACTGGCCATACGACTTATCTTAGAAGAAAGATTAAGGAAAGGCAAACCTACGTTTCTAGCATTTGTAGACTTAGAGAATGCTTTTGACAATGTTGACTGGAATACTCTCTTTCAAATTCTAAAGGTGGCAGGGGTAAAATACAGGGAGCGAAAGGCTATTTACAATTTGTACAGAAACCAGATGGTAGTTATAAGAGTCGAGGGACATGAAAGGGAAGCAGTGGTTGGGAAGGGAGTAAGACAGGGTTGTAGCCTCTCCCCGATGTTATTCAATCTGTATATTGAGCAAGCAGTAAAGGAAATAAAAGAAAAATTCAGAGTAGGTATTAAAATCCATGGAGAAGAAATAAAAACTTTAAGGTTCGCCAAAGACATTGTAATTCTGTCAGAGACAGCAACGGACTTGGAAGAGCAGTTGAATGCAATGGATAGCGTCTTGAAAGGAGGATATAAGATGAACATCAACAAAAGCAAAACGAGGATAATGGAATGTAGTTGAATTAAGTCTGGTGATGCTGAGGGAATTAGATTAGGAAATGAGACACTTAAAGTAGTAAAGGAGTTTTGCTATTTGGGGAGCAAAATAACTAATGATGGTCTAAGTAGAGAGGATATAAAATGTAGATTGGCAATGGCAAGGAAAGCGTTTCTGAAGAAGAGAAATTTGTTAACATTGAGTATAGACTTAAGTGTCAGGAAGTCATTTCTTAAAGTATTTGTATGGAGTGTAGCCATGTATGGAAGCGAAACATGGACGATAGATAGTTTGGACAAGAAGAGAATAGAAGCTTTCGAAATATGGTGCTACAGAAGAATGCTGAAGATTAGATGGGTAGATCACATAACTAATGAGGAAGTATTGAATAGGATTGGGGAGAAGAGAAGTTTGTGGCGCAGCTTGACCAGAAGAAGGGATCGGTTGGTAGGACATGTTTTGAGGCATCAATGGATCACAAATTTAGTATTGGAGGGCAGCGTGGAGGGTAAAAATCGTAGAGGGAGACCAAGAGATCAATACACTAAGCAGATTCAGAAGGATGTAGGCTGCAGTAGGTACTGGGAGATGAAGAAGCTTGCACAGGATAGAGTAGCATGGAGAGCTGCATCAAACCAGTCTCAGGACTGAAGACCACAACAACAACAACAAACAAAATATTGACAAAGTGCAATATGGCAAAGCAGAAATGGCTAGCGAAGTAATGCGAAGCTATTGAAGCATGCAGCAGTATGGGAGAGATGTATGCTGTGTACTGGAAAACTGTGGAAACCCTAGGGAAAATAAAAACTGAACTTACAACTTATTCTAGAAGGTATGCTGAAGAAGGGCAAATCTATAATGTGTAGCATTTTTACGTTTAGAGAATTCTTGAGAAAATGTTGGTGGGAGTTCAGTCTTTGAAATTCGGAATTAGCAACAATAAAATACAAGGTATGACAGCTTATCTATGATACAACTTGTGTATAGAAGCAGGACTGCATTTATAATAGTCAAAGGGCATGAAAGGAGGCAGTAATGTTAGGTGGTGGGGAGTGAGACAGGATTTCAGCTTGTTCCCAATGTTATTTTATACATGCGTTCAGCAAATTGTAAAGAAAACTTAAGAGCTGTTTGGAAAGGGAATTATAGTTCAAGAAGAAGAAATAAAAACTGTGGTAATTCTGTTAGAGATGGCAGGGACTTTGAAGACTAGTTGAACAGAATGGATGGTATCTTGAAAAGAGGTTGTAAGATAAACATCAAAAGTAAAACTGGGATGATGTAGTATACTGGAACTGAGTCTGGTGATGCTTAGAGAATTAGACTAGGAAATAAGACACTAAAGGTAATGGAAGAGGTCTGATATTTAGACAGTGAGATAACAGATGAAGAAAGGATATAAAATGCAGACTGGCAATAGCAAGAAAATTGTTTCTGAAAAAAAAGTCTAATATGAAATTAAGTGTTAGGAAGTATTACCTGAAATTTTTTGCCTGTAATGTAGGCTTACATGGAAGTGAAATGTGAACAACAAGCAACATATACAAGAAGGGATCAGAAACTTTTGAAATGTAGTGCTACAGAAGAATGCTGAAGTGTAAATGGGTAGGTTGTATAGCTAACATACAGGTACTGAATTGAACTGGGGAGACAAGTGGTCTTACATAACTTGACTATAAGAAGGGCTTGGTTGATCCTGAAGCTTCAAGGAGTATTCAGCTTGGTTATGGATGAAAGAGTGGAGGTAAAAATTTACATTTACTTATATATGCTCTTCAATCCACTATACAGTGTTTGGCAGAGAGTGCATTGTACTACTGATTTTTTGTCGTGTCGCATTTGCATTTAGTGCGAGGGGAAAATGGCTATCTATATGCTTCTGCTTGTGCCATTATCATATTCACATAATTCCTAAAGTGACAGTCTTCTTTGAATACAGGGTTTCGTGAGAACTAAGATGTCTTTCTTCCACTCTAGTTCTCGTAGCATATCTGTCTCACTTTCTTATTGGCTATATTCGTTCAATGTCTGTGGTTGTGCCTACTTGATAAGGACCATGAACACTAGATGAATACTGTAGAATTGACTGCCCTAGAGCCTTGTATGCCATTTCCTTTACAGATGTATTGCATTTTCCCAGAACCCTTCCCAAAGACCTAAGTCGTCAATTTGATTTCCCTAATACTGATTGTATGTGTTCATCTTGTTTTCATAATGATTCTTCATATTAGTCCTCAATACTTAAATGGCATGAAGTGCTCAAGGTGTTTACCACCAGTCTTGTAATCGTATGCTGTGAAATTTATTGTCTTTGTTATAGCAACTATCTTCCACCTATACACACGTAAAGAGCTGTGCCATTCCTGACACCAAGTGAAAATTATGTCCAGTTCTTTCCTCAGTTCTTTGTGATTGTTTTGTGACCAATAGTTCCCTGTAGACAACAGCATCATCAGTGATAATTCTTATTGTGCTGTTGATGTCACCTGATGTCATTAGAGGTCCTATTATGGTTGCTTGGGGCAGACACAGTTTTACTTCCCTTGCTATGGAACATTTGCCATACAGTATAATGTACTGCATTCTATTAGCCAAGTATTCATCAAACCAGTGAAAAAATAGTATGTATGATTATATTGTCACAGAAGAAGCTGAGTAGCACCATGATGTAGTGGTTATGATACTAAACTGTTGCACGGAGGGTCGTGAGTTCAAAACTCACCTGGGCTGTACAATTTTAACTTCTATATTCGGTTCGAGTACATTCTAGAAGTATCCACAAATGTCAAGCATCATTGTACTGGAATGTTCTGTAACTGTATATATACTGTATATATACTGTATGTGTTCTGGCCGGAGACAGTTCGCTCCGCGCTCTTGTGTGTGCAAGTGCTGAATAAACCTTCATTAACTGAAATTAGTGTTCGTCATTCATCTGCTTACACCTTCCTCTACATGCCATTATCTGATGGAGGCACTGGGTATTGGAACTTGTGATCCTGCACATTATTGACAACAAAGTGGCTCCCATCAGGCCATGACAGAGCCGCTGTTTACGTGTCGAGAAACCGAAGTTAGAACCGTATTCAACAGATCGCGATCTACCGGAGACAGAAGAAGAAGAGGACATTACGATGACAGCAACTGTGTGCCACCACACGAGACATTCTTCTGGGTTCTCTGGTGATGATGCCCAAGATCCAAACAAATGGCTGAAGGTATATGGCCGTATAGCCAAATTTAACAAATGGGATGACACCTTGTGTTTGGCTAACGTATGATTTCTACTGGGAGAGCACTGCCAAGCTATAGTATGAGAACAATGAGGAGAAGTTCACAAGATGGGAAGTATTCCAGGTTTCACTGCACAAGTATTTCGGCGACACACAACAACAAAAGTGCAAGGCTGAAGATAAATTAAAGTACAGGGCACAGCTTCCAGGAGAAACTACAGCCTCCTACATTCAAGACATCTTGGAGCTGTGTAAAATAGTGAATCCTAGAATGAAGGAGGAAGACAAGGTTGCAAATCTCATGAAGGGGGTTGCTGAGGACATGTATCAAGCCCTACTCCTGAAGGAGGTTTGGACAGCAGACGACTTCATAAAATGGTGCCAGTATATCGAGACAATGCATAAAAAAAGAATTACATGCAAAAAGTTTGAACGGCTTCCAAATGTTGTATCGAAGTCTGTGATGGAGGAAGCAACTGATTTCACAAGTGTTCTTCGTCAGATAGTGAGAGAGGAGGTTCAGAAGGCACTTGGATTGCACAGCGAGCAAAAAAAACGATATGCTTCAAGAGCTCATAAGGAAGGAAGTGGAACAGACATTGAACCCAGTCTCTCGTTCTTCATTCCCCTTTAAAATTGTAAAAAAGTCGAGACCCAGGTGAAGTTATGTTCCTACAATGCTGCATGAGGAACCTGTTTGGGCACCAAGGAAGAGTCTGGAGGACACAGGATAACCAACCAGTGTGTTTCCACTGTGGACAGCCGGGACATGTTATGACAGTATAGTGTTCTCAGAGACATTTATTAACATATGAAAAGACTGAGGCCCATTATTAAGTGTCTCCAACAAGGCGGACTGAAACTTAATCCAAGAAAGTGTCTCTTTGGAGCAAAAGAAATCAAAATATTTGGGCACCTTGTGTCAAACGGTGTGTGCCCAGACCAGGAAAAGGTGAGATCTATAGTGAAATTTCCTATTCCTAAAAGTATTAGAGATGTGAGAAACTTCCTTGGATTATGTTCTTATTACCATTGTTTTACCAAATACTATTGTCTCAAAGTCAGGCCACTCCAAGAGTTGTTAAAGGCTGACGCTAAATTTATCTGGGGTGGTGCTCAACAAGATTCTTTCGATGTGCTGTGAAAAGCTCTGACGACTGACCCTGTACTTGGTCTGTATGAAGAGAGAGCACCTACAGAACTACACACAGATGCCAGTGGGTATGCGATTGGTGCTGTTCTGGTGCAAATTTCAGATGGAAAAGAGAAGGTTATAGCCTATGCTTCTAGGACACTTACAAAAGCCGAGAGAAACTACTTAACTACAGAAAGAGAATGTCTTGTTGTGATCTGGGCCGTGTGCAAATTTCGACAGTATCTCTATGGAAGGCCATTCACAGTTGTTACAGACCATCATTCACTTTGTTGGTTGACAGGTCTTAAGGATCCAACAGGATGACTTGCCAGGGTGGCACTATGAAGAGTATGAAAACACCAAGATGCCAACTGTCTCTCAAGAAACCCTGTATTAGATCATCAAGACTTTGATGAAGATAGTGACTGTCTCGCTGTACTCCAGGATCTCTCTGCTGAGCGGTAGATGGACACCAAGATATCTCAAATTATGCTTGCCTTAAATCGGTCAGAGGATGTGAAAGGACAATTTAAGGTAGTTAATGGATTACTTTGCAAGAAAAACTTTTATCCATTTGAAAAGAGATGGCTGCCAGTGATTCCTAAACACATGTGCTAAGATGCGACATTATACAGAAATTCCATGACACACCTGAGGCCAGACATTTAGGATTTATTAAGACATACGATAGAATCCACAAGAGATTTTTCTGGCCAAGTTTATTCAGAAGTGTCCATCACTATGTGTTGCACTGTTGAGAGTGTCAGAGGAGAAAAGCAGTCACTCAGAAATCACCTGGCTGATTCATACCAATTTCGTCAGCTGAAACACCTTTCCAGCATGTTGGGATTGACCTCCTCAGATGATTTCCAATGTCTGCTAGTGGCAATAGATACATTATTGTTTGCACTGATTATCTGACATGCTGTGCCATTACAAAAGCTGTGAAAACAGCCATAGCAACCGAGGTAGCCAAGTTCATCATGGAAGACATTTTATTAAAACACGGTGCCCCAAGGTCGTTAATTACGGATCGAGGGAAAGTTTTTCAATCGATTCTTGTGACAGAGATAAACTGTAGGTGCTACATTACTCATCACATGACGACTGCCTACTATTCGCAAACTAACAGGCTTACTGAATGCCTTAATAAGACGAAACTTCCTGGCAGATTAAAACTGTGTGTCGGACCGAGACTCGAACTTGGGACCTTTGCCTTTCACGGGCAAGTGCCCTACCATCTGAGCTACCCAAGCACGACTCATTCCCTGTCCTCCCAGCTTTACCTCTGCCAGTACCTCGCCTCTTACCTTTCAAACTTTGCAGAAGCTCTCCTGCAAACCTGTAAAGTTTGGAAGGTAGGAGGCGAGATACTGGCAGAAGTAAAGCTGTGAGGACGGGGCATGAGTCATGCTTGGGTAGCTCAGATGGTAGAGCACTTGTCTGCGAAAGGCAAAGGTACCGAATTTGAGTCTCGGCCCGGCACACAGTTTTAAATTGCCAGGAAGTTTCATATCAGCGCACACTCTGCTGCAGAGTGAAAATCTCATTCTGACCTTAATAAGACCTTGGCCGACATGCTATCAGTGTTCATCAATGTTGATGATGATGATGAGCGTTTGGCGTCATTGGCCGGGAGGCCCCTCGCGGGGCAGGTCCGGCCGCCATATCGCAGGACTTATTACATTCGGCGCCACATTGGGCGACCTGCACGCCGGATGGGGATGAAATGATGATGAACACAACACAACACCCAGTCCCTGAGCGGAGAAAATCTCCGACCCAGCCGGGAATCGAACCCGGGCCCAGAGGACGGCAATCCGTCACGCTGACCACTCAGCTACTGGGGCGGACTTCATCAATGTTGAGCAGAGCAATTGGGATGAGGTGGTACCTTTTGTGACATTTGCGTATGACACTGCAAAACAAGACACCTTGGGATTTATGCCCTTTTCCTGGTGCATGGGCGTGAGGCGACTAGGCGATGAACACTGTGTTTCCGTTACATCCTGATTACGTGGATGACGACTACATCGGCCAGGTGTTAATCAGGGCTGAGGAAGCTCAGCAATTAGCTCGACTACAGGCTCAAGGAAACAATCGCCGAAGATATGACGTGAGCCACCGCCCTGTTGTCCACCAGCCTGGTGACCTCGTCTGGATCTTCACTCCTGCTTGGAAGATTGGTCTCTCTGAGAAGCTCCTCAGGTGCTACTTTGGACCTTATAATGTTGTAAGACAGTTGTCTTATGCTGCTTTTAAGTTGAAGATTTCGACCTCGACACAAGATGACAAAAGATCAGAGATACGGTCCACGTCCTTCGAATGAAGCCCTACAAGGATCCTGCAGCCCAGGGTAAATTCGAAGCTCCAGCGACAGGCAACAAGCGGAAAGGTGACGAAGAGGGCAGCAGCAAAAGACGTTCTAAGAACATCACCGCCAGGGCGAGCATCAGTCATTGGGAGTTGGAGTATGCAGGACCGATGACTCGTCTGCAGACTAGGAGGCTGTAACACTGAGACACTGCTCGCTTAAGGAGGGAGCAATGTTGCAGAAGAGGCTGAGTAACACTGTGGTGTAGTGGTTATGATACTAAACTTGTGCATGGAGGGTCATGAGTTCAAAACTCACCTGGGCTGTACAATTTTAATTTCTATATTCGGTTCGAGTACATTCTAGAATATCCGCAAATGTCAAGCATCACTGTACTAGAATGTTCTGTAGCTGTATATATACTGTATGTGTTCTGGCTGGAGGCAGTTCGCTCCAAGCTCTTGTATGTGCAAGTGCTGAATAAACCTTCGTTAAGTGAAGTTAGTGTTTGTCATTCATCTAATTACACCTTCTTCTATGTGACAATATCTTGGGCAGAAGTCAGTGATACGGAGCAGCAGCCTGTCCCATTTAATGCGCTCGTTCATGAGTTGGGTACTGCTCACCTCTCCACGGCGCACCACCTATTGCCTGTGACTGTGATTGTATGGGTATGTGGCTGTAGCAAGTTTGTGTACAAGTGAAGAGGTAGACCGGGGCGTGACATCATAAGGAACTTCAGCTGCATTACACATCTGGCCCCAGGCACGGCTGTTCGTGAAATCGTTCTGATTCTAATTTACTCTTCATGAAATTAGTCAGAATTACAAATTGAAGGTCATAAAAATGTAACAGTTGGTAAGAGATGAGCCAGTTACGAGGAACTGGGAAGCAAAACAGATTAACAAGTAACTTTTGCTCAACAAACTAAAGATTTATTGTTGACTACAGATTTTTTGTGAGACAAGTGCACATACATTTAATGATAGCTTGGCTGCAGCAGTGCGCAGGATACTCTACACTCTTGTGTCCTGAAGCAGTGACTTTTTAATGTTTTTTATCCTCATCATTGCAACGAATAGCTGTTCACAACACTTTGTTGACCTGAACATGCTCGTAATCCCAGCTGCATTCCCCTGTAGCCTGGAGAATGTTCCTAAAAAGTCTAAAACTAAACTGCATCAGAACAGACCTCAGTAGGCTCAAGGGTACCGACTGACCACCGTCTCGTACTCAACTGATAGGCGTTGCTGCACGGTGATACGGAGGCACATGCGGTCAGCACAGCGCTGTCCTGGCCGCTGTCAGTTTTTGTGACTGGGCCCCTACTTCTCAGTAGAGTAGATCCTCAATTGGCTTCACAAGGGCTGAGCGCACCACGCTTGTCAATAGTGTGTGACAGACTCAGACAGTCAACCATCCAAGTGCTAGCCAAGCCCCATAGTACTTAATTTCAGTGATCTGGTGGGAACTGGTGTTACCACTGTGGCAATGCTCCCAGCAAAGAATGTTTTTATCTTTACATTTTCTTACTGTTGAGACGTATTTAAGCAGTTGTAGTATCTGTCCTGTAACAACATTGAATTTTGTAAGTCAGTTAGTTATGATTGCATTGTAGGTCACACATCATCGGGGGTACAACTGAAAAAGGAGTACTATTCAATTACTGCAATTCCGTCTCTGAAAAGTTCAGTTCTTTGAACTGCGACTCAAAACTATTTATTAGCTGATAAATTATACACTCCTGGAAATGGAAAAAAGAACACATTGACACCGGTGTGTCAGACCCACCATACTTGCTCCGGACACTGCGAGAGGGCTGTACAAGCAATGATCACACGCACGGCACAGCGGACACACCAGGAACCGCGGTGTTGGCCGTCGAATGGCGCTAGCTGCGCAGCATTTGTGCACCGCCGCCGTCAGTGTCAGCCAGTTTGCCGTGGCATACGGAGCTCCATCGCAGTCTTTAACACTGGTAGCATGCCGCGACAGCGTGGACGTGAACCGTATGTGCAGTTGACGGACTTTGAGCGAGGGCGTATAGTGGGCATGCGGGAGGCCGGGTGGACGTACCGCCGAATTGCTCAACACGTGGGGCGTGAGGTCTCCACAGTACATCGATGTTGTCGCCAGTGGTCGGCGGAAGGTGCACGTGCCCGTCGACCTGGGACCGGACCGCAGCGACGCACGGATGCACGCCAAGACCGTAGGATCGTACGCGGTGCCGTAGGGGACCGCACCGCCGCTTCCCAGCAAATTAGGGACACTGTTGCTCCTGGGGTATCGGCGAGGACCATTCGCAACCGTCTCCATGAAGCTGGGCTACGGTCCCGCACACCGTTAGGCCGTCTTCCGCTCACGCCCCAACATCGTGCAGCCCGCCTCCGGTGGTGTCGCGACAGGCGTGAATGGAGGGACGAATGGAGACGTGTCGTCTTCAGCGATGAGAGTCGCTTCTGCCTTGGTGCCAATGATGGTCGGATGCGTGTTTGGCGCCGTGCAGGTGAGCGCCACAATCAGGACTGCATACGACCGAGGCACACAGGGCCAACACCCGGCATCATGGTGTGGGGAGCGATCTCCTACACTGGCCGTACACCACTGGTGATCGTCGAGGGGACACTGAATAGTGCACGGTACATCCAAACCGTCATCGAACCCATCGTTCTACCATTCCTAGACCGGCAAGGGAACTTGCTGTTCCAACAGGACAATGCACGTCCGCATGTATCCCGCGCCACCCAACGTGCTCTAGAAGGTGTAAGTCAACTACCCTGGCCAGCAAGATCTCCGGATCTGTCCCCAATTGAGCATGTTTGGGACTGGATGAAGCGTCGTCTCACGCGGTCTGCACGTCCAGCACGAACGCTGGTCCAACTGAGGCGCCAGGTGGAAATGGCATGGCAAGCCGTTCCACAGGACTACATCCAGCATCTCTACGATCGTCTTCATGGGAGAATAGCAGCCTGCATTGCTGCGAAAGGTGGATATACACTGTACTAGTGCCGACATTGTGCATGCTCTGTTGCCTGTGTCTATGTGCCTGTGGTTCTGTCAGTGTGATCATGTGATGTATCTGACCCCAGGAATGTGTCAATAAAGTTTCCCCTTCCTGGGACAATGAATTCACGGTGTTCTTATTTCAATTTCCAGGAGTGTATGTTGATAGTTTAAAGTGGAGATGGTGTCAAGTAAATTTAGAAAGTCAAGGGGAGTGAAGAATGTCAGATTTTGGTTCCTGATTTGCTTGTCAAATAATTGGAGCTTATCTCTGAACCCCCTGATGCTGTCATGCAGGTGTACTATTAACAAATTGTTCCCCTGTAGTAACACATTCAGTGTATTTAGGTGCATCATTATATCAACCAGAAAAGGAAGATCTGTGCTGTATCCTGTGACTAGTGTGTGTGACTGTGCTGAGCGTGGTGTTGCCACGTGTGCATGTTTGAATCGGCCTCCAGTGCGGACTGGCTGCTGGATGCCACTTGTGGGAGGTGTGCATGTGACAGGTCTGTGCCGTGCCATTAGCTGCGACTCACACAGATGTATGCCAGAGCAGCACCAATTGATTCTCTTTTATGTCTTTCCAGTGTACCATTCACGTGAGTGTACTGTGTCCTGTTATGTGGGGATCCACAGGAATGTGTTTTCTGTTATTCTTCAGAGATGCATAAGCCATATTTGTGTTACTTGGACCAGTCTCGTGTATTACTTATTTCTAGAATCTGATATACATTTTGGTTTTCTGAGGCAAGGAATTTCTTCCCCTTATGTGTCTAGAAACAATGCGTTTTCTTCATGAATTGAAAAAAAAAAGAAAAGAAAAGAAAAATCAAGAACATTACTTCTGCTGATCCACTGAAAAGTGCAGTGGTAAAGTGTATGTCCATATCTAACTTGATTATCTCGAAGAAACCCTTCATCTGATGATGGTTGACACTATGCCTTTGTACAAAATTCACACACTTTACCACAATATCCTTTACATGACAAATTTCCACAATTAAACAGTACACAATGCCCCCTAATGAATGGAACAATCTATACTGTAGATGTCCTTTACAAAGTAAATCTTCATTTAATTTTTTTAAGGGAGACTAAACCTTGCTGGTGCCCACCCATTTGTAGTGCACTGTCTGTGATCACAGAACAAATGTTTTCCCACAGCAAGTTCATACTGTTGCTAATTACCTTGGAACTGGTGCCAAACTTGATTTAATGGGAGGTACCAAGCAGAATGGTTTGCCAGTCAATGCTATGATGTGAGCAATTTTGTGACTTACGCGAATTACAGCATCATTTAGGTTTTCTTTAGCAACACCCAGCTGAAATGAATAAACATAATACGGTAGTACAATAAGTATCTTACGGTTATAAAATGTTCTCAATCAATATTTTTTTGGCTTACATCTTCCTGTACATTGCCCTTCAAATTGGAAACCAGTTTCTCGCTAGCATCCCCTTCTATTTATTCATAACCGGGTGTGTGTAGGCGATTGTAATGACACTATAAATAGTATTTCCTTGCAGAAGCAAGCACTTTGCGACACACCAGCACTGTTAATATTTGTCAGTGTCACTAAAGAAATATATTTCTTCTAAAAAAAGCATGCAGTGGGCTTCCACAACCTAGACATTTTTGTTGCTGTCACAGCTACACACCCACTGGAACTAAACAGATGGAGGTGAACCTGAGTACTTGTGTGCATGATGTCAGCTCTCCTCACCACTGGAGCTCCAAGATGAGGCTGTGAGCACTCGTGGACACTCCTGTCTGCGGGGCACTTGTTGGAAGAGTCTGTGGTACAGTGTCAAACGTCTTTCAATTGTTTGCAAGATGTGTGCAAGTAGAGCAGGTTGTGGTTCACATGGGTCGTTTTTCCTTAATCTGCCCTAGTTCTTTGAGAGACGCTCGTTTTCCTCCAGTTCATGTGTCCTGGAACAGACAGACATCAGCAATGTTGGTCTGTCATTGTGTGCATAGCTGTCACCTTTCTTGTAAACAGGAGTGAGCTGCACTTTTTTTCTGTCACACTGGTCTTTCACTCTGCAAAGGATTATTGATAAATATGACCTAGGAAAGGAGCTAATTCCATGACATATTCAATGTTAAATCTAACTGGAATTCTGTAAGGTGCTTTGTTTGCCTTAAATAGTCTTAACCTTTTCTCGATACTGTGGGTGCTACTAGTTGTACCTCTCATTTGTGAGTCTATGTGCCAGTCATAATTTTAGAGAGGGAATGAGGATTGACTAATGTAAGCAGATTTAAGTGGTGTAGTTTGCAGTAGTTAAGAAAAGATGAAGGGGCTTGCAGAGGACAGACAAGCATCAAGAGCTGCATCAAATCAGTCTTTCTATCGAAGATCATGACAACAGTCGCTCCCCTTCTCCTTATATTTTTTACAGCAATATTTTTTGAACTTTTATCTATATAGGTGCATTTGTTCAATTTCTATAACTGTCAAATGAGGTCCTGTGAAGCATAGCATTTCTGTAGAAACACTTTTAGATTTTTCTTCATTTCCTGTAGTGATTTGAGAAGCTCATCGTTAAAGAATGAAATTTTCACCCTGCAGCTGAGGGTGTGCTGATAAGAAACTTCCTGGCAGATTAAAACTGTGTGCTGGACTGAGACTCGAACTTGGGACCTTTGCCTATCACGGGCAAGTGCTTTACTGACTGAGCTATCCAAGCATGGCTCACAACCTGTCCTCACGGCTTTACTTCTGCCAGTGAAAATTCCATTCTGGGAACATTTCCCAGGCTGTGGTCAAGGCACGTCTCCGCAATTCTTACAGGAGTGCTAGTCTTGCAAGTTTTGCAGAAGAACTTGTATGAAGTTTTGAAGATAGGAGACAAGGTTCTGTTGGAAATAAAGCTGAGAGAATGGGTTGTGAGTTATGCTTGTGTAGCTCAGTCAGTAAAGCAGTAGCCCACAATAGGCAAAGGTCCCAAGTTCGAGTCTCGGTCCGGCACACAGTTTCAATCTGCCAGGAAATTTCAGCTTATCTTTTGTATTTTACAAACATCTTAAATTTCAAATATATTATGATAGTAAATTTATGTGCTCTCTATGCTGGTATTTTCACTATCTGCAGTGATTTTGCAACTCTGTCTTTCATAAAAACTAGTCTAAAGATGCCTGAGTGAATATCGTACAAACTGGACAGACAGTTCACTGATAACACTAAATACTACTGATTATTACTTGTGGAAGTGTGGAAGTAATTTCTTTTCAGGAACTGTAGATTATGCTGAATATGGTGTGACTGTGTGTGAGGCGACACTTGATCACACTCTGTAAGCGTATTGTCATATCACTGGTTTAGTTGTGGAGTATCTTTGCGGGCAGCTGCATCGGCACTGCAGAGTCGACCACCGGACACGGAACTGTTATGTTGTGTAGTGTGTAGCTCTGCATGTGAGAGGCATTGTTAATATGAAAGTTGAAGTGGTGCTATAAGTGCTATTACAGTAAAGTGATAAAATAAGCAAATGATTCAGAGGAAAGTGTGTCAATAAGTAATTTAAAAATGAGCAGTGCTGCTGATAATGTATCTGTGTATCCTCTCGTTGTGTGCCGTACCGTACAGTATCAATCATCCGTGTCGTGTTCCATCTCCAAGTATGAACTAATGTGAATCAGTAATACTATTTACCACAAAAGAGAGTATTTAAGTGCCAGTGTCTTGAAGCTAGCATGTGAACGTGCATTCTATCATCGCGTTCCACATCATCAACAATCAGCTGTGCCGTGATGGTTACGCACACACTCGTACAACTGAGAACTGTGAACTGTAAATTTAACTTTGTGAACAGTGTTAAAATCTGTTACTAGTATCAAGGAGGACTGGTTCCAGAAATCTGTGTATGCATGGCAAGCGTAAGAACTTTTGTTCCATTATTCGGTTTTCGCATCATCAACAATCATCCGTGCCGTGTTCGGTACGTGTACGCTCGTCCAAGTGATGTTGTGGACAGATAATCATCAAGACTGTCAATTGGGATAAACGTTTACGTCCTATAGTGTAAACAGTGCAACCTGTGAATTCGATATCGCCTCAGAATATAGATGTTCATATCAGACGTAGAACAGTGTTGTGCTTAACGTTGAGTGGCTCCCGTAAACCCGCTAGCTTATTTCAATAGATAATATCAGGCAAACCAGCAGCAGTGTGGAGCAGAACAATACGACCACCGCGGGATTATCAGGTACATGGTGTGGACAGGGCGCACGGTCTAGAAAAGCAGAAGTGACAACCAGTTTAAAGGTACCCCACCCATTTGTACCCCCGGGCGCGTTACAACTCGTGTGTGATTGCCCCATTTTATTGAGTCTCCTGATACCCTACATTTACATGCTCAACAGACCCCTTCCTCATGACGTGCCTATCATTGAGGAAGTGATACAGTGTTCACATTAGTGTGAGGACCATTCCCATCAATGAGCATGATGTCATCCTCAGCTGCATTGTTGACATTACAGTCTAAACTGCTTCTGCCACTCCCAATAATTACTTTGTGATCTGCTTTACAATGATATTTCCCAAGAGTGTAAATCATGGATGACATTGCTGAACCACGGACATGGATTTAAAATGTTATTTATGTATTATCCGTACTCAGGGAGTACTGAACTAACTCGGACACTCATCTGTCCTGACTATTCCATAGCATAACGATGCTGTTGGTCTTTTTAGCCCTCTTACTACTACTCTAAACATAACTTGCACTTTTTTCCTGACATTTCAGTATTTCTGTACTACTTTGTTTGTCTGCGCACTTTTGTCCACAGCCTCCAGAGCAGTAAAGCTGTTGAAGGTATCTAGAATAAAGCTGGCAGACTTGGAGCTCCTCTTAGTTTGTCTTCCATGATCTGGCAAGTTTGACCACAGTCCAGGCCTTTCTCCTATTCTTACTATTACTGCTGCCAACTGCAGCTCTCAACTGCTCTAATTCTGCCTGTCCAACTTCCAGATTAGCTCCTTCTCCATAATCAATAAACAAAGAGCACAACTAATACAGTGACATATATGTTCATTATTGGCTGGCAAAACAGCATATAGAACAGCTGTTTACTTTCATTCTAACCAGGAAGAGTTCAAGAGATGTGTCCTGGAGTACACTTTACTGATTGTTAATGAATATTTATGTATTACTTACACACTTTAATTGTTTTGTATTGCTTACTTAGGAATGAAATAAAGATAAGGCATTTTCTCCTGGTCCATATTAGTGAAGCTTTGTATTAAGAATGTTGTAGTTTTCTGTAGCAAAGGCTTTTTGAAGGTTAGTTGTGTCTCATTGTGACTTTTCAGGTTTTTTTGACGGATCTCTCACAAATAGTCTTCTCAGGTTTGCTGTCAGATTGTACTGTGAAAATCCCACAATATTTTGTTGATGCAACTGTTCGACATCTTCAGGTGGTGGTAGCAGCTGTTGTCACTGCTACAAAGTGACAGTGATGATAGGTGTGTAGCGGCTTTGAAATTTATCAGCCCAGGAGCCATCGATAGGCATGTCGAGGGAGACACTTGCTGTTTGGAGGAAAGCGACGTTCATAGTGCCCCTGCCAGGAGCCGTAGAAAGACCTTTTGTGGATGCGCTGTGGGCAATGACTGTGCTGCCAGATACTCCTGTGGTTAAAAGCTTAATTAAGTCTCAGCAGTGCGCTGGATTGAATCGTGAATCAGAAGTTCATGTCTCTTCTGTTTTGACTTAATGGCAGCAAGTGCTGGATTCAGGCGGCACTTAGTTGACAACCTTGTAGCAGTAACAACAGCAACTACCACTACCTGAAGAAGTAGAACAGTTGTATTGATGAAATATGATTCCACAGCAAACCTGAGAAGAGTATCTCATTGCTTATTAACTTTTTCTAAAAAAATTGTCTAGTTCTTTAAATTAGGGAAAAGCAGCCACTCACCTATAGCAGACTGGTGTGCAGAGTGTAGAAACACATAACAGGAAACATTATTCACACTGCCTTTCCAGCTCTTGCTCATTCCTAATGAAAGTACACACATTCACACACATAACTACACAGAGACCAAAATGCACACTCCCATAGCCATGGCAAGACTGATTGTTGATTATTGATACTGAAAACAGTTTCCTGGGCTGAGGTTGGTGGGGAAGCCACAGGATAAGACACAAGGACGGGTTAGTGGGAAAGAGGCAGGTCTTTTGACAGATGATTCAGTGGCTGCGCACAAAGAGCGTACAGAGGGTAGAGTGTAAGTGTAAAAAAGATATAGAACAAGGGAGAAAAGGCAGGCATGTTATATGTCAGCTATGCTGCAGTTACTGACAGCTTTCTCTGTGGGCACAGCAAATAATCATTTATTGACTCACATGAATGGCCACAACCAGACTGTGGCAAACTTAACTATCCATTTGCTGAAACTGCTGTGCACCACAACAAAAGATTTCAAAAGCTACTTCACTGCGTGGAACATTTGGATACTTCCTTCCAGCATAAGTTCCTCTGAACTAAGCAGATGGGAATTAGCTCTCCAGCATATCCTGCACTCTCGCTGTCCCTGTGGACAACTCTGCTAACTTGGTTCTTACTGCCGAACTTACCTTTTCCCTTCTCACCTTTCTCCACCCCACTCCTTCCCCACCCAATTCATGACTACCTTCTCCCCCAACTCTTTTTTCCCCCATACAGGCATTTTCTCCTTCCCTCCCCCCACTCCCTGCCCTCCCCTCCCTCTATTTTCCATCTCTCTCCCTTTCTCTCTCCTCTGCCTGTATCCCTCTTCACCTCCACCTTCTGTCCTTTTCTTCACCTCCCATCCTGTTTTATATATATTATGCTCTACTGTCTGTACTCCTTTCATCTTACAGTGCAGGCACTGAGTCGTCTGTCTAAAGTCCTACCTCTTTCCTGTTAACCCCTTCTTGTGTGTGTGTACTTTTACTAGGAAAAGAACAAGAGCTTGAAAGCTGCTGTGAATAGTGTTTTCCTGCTATGTTTTTCTTTTTCTGTGCTCCACTCATCAGTCCGCTATAGGTGAGTTGCTCCCTTTCCATTACTTTTTGTATTGTTTCAACCAGGACCTTCCATTATTGTTACACAATTGTATAGTTATTTTTACGGTACTGTCAAATGCATTTGCTGTAGACATTTGGTGCAGGATGAATTAGACTGGTTCAAATACTATTAATTTATTTTGGGAATAACTTGAACAAGTAAAATGAGACAGTAAATTATAAAATGATGCTATGTCTCCTCTTGTATAAACAGGTTTGAGTAGTAGCACTTTTAAGAATTCTGGATAGAAACCTTAATTTTATATTTTATTCAGTGTGTTAAGTGTTGTGTCTAGGCAAGACAGCCTAGACACAATGAGAGGAAGCCGACAGGCACGTGCTAAGCCAAAGAGGGTGCGTGAGGTCTGAAACAGGATACGTAATGAAGGCTATAAAGAAAAGTACGTAGCTTCGGGAATACTTAACTTTAATCCATCCTTTTGGTACATCTGGAGATTGTGGCGATACAAGTGAGACTCTTTAGATACATGCAATGTTACTAATGGCGCCTTGCTAGGTCGTAGCCATTGACTTAGCTGAAGGCTATTCTAACTATTGGCTCGGCTAATGAGCAATGCTTCGTCCATGTAGTCGCTAGCAAAGTCGTCCGTACAACTGTGGCGAGTGCTCGTCCGTATCTCGAGACCTGCCTTGTGGTGGCGCTAGGTCTGCGATCCCTGACAGTGGCGACACGCGGGTCCGACATGTACTAATGGACCGCGGCCGATTTAAAGCTACCACCTAGCAAGTGTGGTGTCTGGCGGTGACACCACATTAAGAATGTATTTTCCAATAGACTTGTGTTTTGCTGCATTGTTTCCTCACATTTTCTCATCCAGTTTACTCCGAAATGGCCTGCCATAATGATCATCAAGATTCTTATATTATTTAGCTCTTCTTTGAAACACCGTATAGTATCTAGGACATACTCTTCAAAGATTTCAATTAGCATGTAAAAAGAATTTATTAGTTGATTAATTCCATGTCATCTGTGATTAATTCAATCAAGTTTATTAATTTTAATTTGTATTTCAGTTGATTTCTACATTATTCATTAATTATTTACTATTGCTTGTGCAGCTAAGTCACTCATGTTAGTAGGATCTAAAAACAACTCATTGTGGCAGTTGTTACAACCTTAAATTATCTTTGGGAACTTTATTCAAAGGTGTTTTGTGTTCTCTGTCCACACTAACAGAAGATCAACTTCTAAGGTAATGGATCGCCATGTAAATCAGGAGAATCTTACTACAAATCCTCTTGTTATTTACTTGATGAAACTTATGATATTTTCTGATGGTGGCCTATAAAATATTGGGGATACTAAAATGCATCCAAAAGCTGACAGACATTTCAGCTTTGCATTTGTAATCCATCAGAAATCTCAGGAAATACTTTAGGATTGTGATCTGGCTTTAACTAATATGTAGAGTGATTCATGAGGAAGATTTGTGTGTGTTGTTTATAAGTACTTCATGTTAATTGGATGGGCTATGATGAAATGAATTACCCTGCCACAGTGAAAATGACACCTTTGCCATCTAGACGTGATAGACATAAGGCCATCTGACTACTGCACTATCCCAGTGCTAGCATCACCCATCTTATTTCTTATTCTACATACAAACATTCCCTGATGGTCTGTGCTTATGAAACATACACTATCAGTGATGTCACACACACACCTCCAGCTGATAGAAGTTATACCATTGCCAGAGTAGCACTGCTTCATCAGCTTGTCAAGGCACTGGAGCAACAGTTATTGCAATTAATTTACAATAAATGATTAGGCAACAGAACACCATCTCAGATCTGGCGATGTCTCTGTACATTAATCAATTTGAATCTCATGCCAGGCACTGAGGTATGGAGCTATGGCTCATCAAACTACCATCACAGATACACTTGACAATTTTGTCAGCATCGACATACCCAACCATATTGGACAACAATAGAAGCCACTAACACATTCCATAGGCATGGTGTTGGCTGCAGCCATCGGCCACCAAAACAAACCATACAGTTCCAAAAAGACATCACTAGCCCCCACCATGAGGTCAATGACCTCCGATGCCACTAACACATTCCCTATGCACAATATTGGCTGCAGCCATTGGATGCCAACACAAACCATGCAGTTCCAAATTGACATCACTAGCCCCCACTATGAGGGCAATGACCTGCGACAAGTCACAACAAACTTGACCCTGGCTGGTGACAGCATTATACTAGCAGGCTATTCGATGCGACCCCAGCTGTGTTGGTTCCACATTCAGTTTGGTGGCAAAGCGCGACACTGGGTGATGCTGTACAATCACGTAAAGTCAAAATACTGTCTGCAATAGGCACTCCAGATCACTGCACTTGCTCAAGTGTATATAGTTAAAACTCATGGGTCAAACCAGTTGTGCCAAAGTTCTAAATGACAAAGCTGGACTATACATGCTAACTCATTTAACAAATCAGCAAATCAGACATGAGTATCATTTTAAGGGAGAATACAGCAATAGAGATTCCTACACGGGTTGTCCAACTGTGTGCCACAAATGATTCTTCTATCAAACTTTTCAGAATTCTAATACCATAGACTTCAGCCTCTGTGAAACTTTTTCATGACAGTTTTAGGTCCCATATGTTCATGACCTAATCTAGGGCATGGATTTCCTCTGTCACTTTGATTTCCCCCTGGATCTGACATGATGAATCCTTCACCAGACCAATAGTGTAGAATCCGTATGAGGCGTCACTGGTAGTTCACCACTACATGCACAATCATCTTTGGAAGACAGTACTCCCCAAGCACCTTTTCTGTGCTCCACACATGACAGCCATCTACAGCTACTCAACGACTCTCAGACATAGCCAAGTGATAAAGGAGAAACTCAGACTAAGCAATGAGAATCATGTACTTCATGCCACAATTATTTCTTTAGGAACTGAGTTAGATGCTGTATCTTCCTATCTGCAACACCTCAAGCAGTAACAACAACACCATTCCAGTGTAACAAACATGTATGAGACAGCAAAAGGGGTGGTGTCAGCTATACACACACACATATCAGCCGAGACAGAATGCAGTGCACAAGCCACCACACACACCTAGATTGGTATGATGAATTTTTGTTGCAATGCAGATGCATACTCAGTCTGTGGTGCTTCTACCCAAGACTTGTGTGTGACCTTCCAAGAGAGAGGTACTGGACATGAGCTGATCATAAAATCAACACTACATCCAGCTCCCTCAGTCTGCAACAAAGCGCACAGACTGATTACTGAATGACTGCTAGCATCCAAAACTGCTATTGATGAACCATTTCAAACTGGCATTATCTGTCAGTCAGACAGCTCTTGGGCTTCGCTTATATGCCTCATTCCCAGAAAAGATGGAACACATAAGTTATGTGTTGATTATTGGGCTCTCATTATACACACAATTCTTTACACCTAGTCAATACAGAACGTTCAAGACACATAGCAGATGTTTCTGTGTTCAGTGTTCTAGATTCTAGAAAAGCTTACCTGCAAAGTCCCATGGCTACATGGGACGTATTCAAGACAGCAGTCATCACACCATTTGCGTGCTCTGAATTTTTGCTCCTGCCTCACGGTTTGAAAAATGCAGCTGAAACATGGAAACACTTCATTGTTTCCTTTCTGTTATGCATACTTGGATGATATACTGGTTTTGTGGCCTTTTGCAGGAACACAAGGAACATCTCACTCTCATTTACAAGCCTCTTTAGCATTTTGGTGTTGTGATGGATGATGACAAATGACTTAGGAAATCCAAAGTAATGTTTCCGGGCCTATCTGTTAGTCATAATGGCATTGCCCCATACCCCACAGCACAGAACTCATCTGTCAGCTTCCATGGCCTAAGATTTATCATCAGTTACACCAATTTCTTGGAATGATTAATTTTTACAGATGACACTTACCTCACATGGCCATGGCCATATGGGCACCGCTGACACATTCACTGGCCGGCAAACACATGTATAGCAAGTGTGGCCTCACACGGACCCCCTCAAATGCAATAAGCATTTGACCAAATTAAACTCAGTTTATGACATGTTACAATATTTGCTCATCCACTTATAACAGCTCTCTTGTCAATTACTTCTGATGTGAGTGACACCACAGTTAGAGTAGTTCTTAACAGACAGTATCAGATGATCAACAACCATTATGTTTCCTCTCCCAGAAGCAAACTGGGTCTGAACATGTATGATGAGTGTGTGATAGAGAACTGCTCATGTTATACAAAGCAGTGCAGCATTTCAAAGAAGATGTTGTGGGCAGACTGCTTACTACTCATACTAACTACTGACCTCTGGTGGATTCCATATTAATCCAGCAAAAGACTGCTCTCCACATTGTTTCTGTCACCTTGAGTATCTCACATGGTTTACAACTGATATCCAGCACATCATCAGGGTTGTTCATCTTCAGCACAAACTTCCAAGCAGAAAAACATACATAAGGGAACCTGGGTGTCACTAGATGGGAGAACTATAAATCAAATAGACCATGTTACCATTGATCTAAGAGCCAAGAGACAGTAATTCGGCATAGATCCCTCAGAGTGGTTGGTGGGTCACGTCGTCCATAAACAACCCTTTTCAGTCTATCCCAGGCAAGTTCGATAGGATTCATATCTGGAGAACATGCTGACCACTCTAGTCATTATCCTGAAGGAAGTCATTCACAAGTCATGTACAATGGGGGCATGAATTGTCATCCATGAAGACAAGTGCCTTGCCAATATGCTGCCGATATGGTTGCAATATCAGTCGGAGGATGGAATTCACGTATTGTACAGCCATTATGGCGGGTGCCTTCCATGGCCACCAGTGCCATACGTCGGCCCCACATAATGCCAGCCCAAAACAACAGGGAACCTCCACCTTGCTGCACTCGCTGGACAGTGTGTCTAAGACGTTTAACCTGACCTCACCATGGACGTCAGGAGTGAAGTTGCGCATCATGAGGCCTATGGTGCACAGTTTGAATCATAACATGATGTTCCATGGCTGCACAAAAAGCATTATTCAACATGGTGGCATTTCTGTCAGGGTTCCTCTGAGCCGTAATCCGTAGGTACGGTCATCCACTGCAGTAATAGCCCTTGGGCAGCCTCAGCGAGGCATGTCATCAACAGTTCCTGTTTCTCTGTATCTCCTCAATGTCCGAACAACTCCGAGACACCTGGACACTTCACTTGTTGAGGGCCCTTCCTGGCACAAAGTAACAATACGGATGCGATTGAACTGCGGTATTGACCATCTAGGCATGGTTGAACTACAGACAACACGAGCCATGTACCTCCTTCCTGGTGGAATGACTGGAAATGATTGACTGTTGGACCCCCTCTGTCTGAGAGGTGCTGCTCGTGCATGGTTGTTTACATCTTTGGGTGGGCTTAGTGACATCTCTGAACAGTCAAAGGGACTGTGTCTGTGATACAATATTCACATTCAACATCTGTCTTCAGGAGTTCTGGGAACTGGGGTGATGCAAAACTTTTTTAGATGTATGTATAAGGCATATCATCACTGATGCAGAAACAGACTTCAGAGGACAAAAGACTAGGGAAATTTTCTGAAGGCGAAGCACCTCTGCAAAGCCCAACAGGCCAAGCATAAATTTGTCAAAGATTCCCATGATCCTGACAAAAGGTAGTGATATAGCTGAGAGATGGAAAGAGTACCTTCGACAGCTGCTAAATTGTGATGAACCTGAACTGCAGTTTGATTTCCAGTACTCAAGTACAGCCAATGCAGATTATCCCCCACCTACCCTCGATGAGATAAAAACCAGAATTAGACACCTTAAGCAGAATAAGAGTCCAGGTGAAGATGGAATACAGGCTGAAATGATCCATCGCAGAAGCAGAGAAACTTGCAGAAAAAAATACACCGACTGATACAGGTAATATGAACCAAATAAAAACTACCAGCAGAATGGAAAACAGCTTTGATTTGTCCAATACATAAGAAGGGTGACAAACTGAAATGTGACAACTACCGATGAATCGCCTTGCTTAACGTCTGCTATAAGATCCTGTCCAATTGCCTCATACATAGAATTCAGCCAGTGGCAGAATCGGTGATTGGAGAGTACCAGGGAGGTTTCCGGCCAGGGTGGTCAACAGTAGATCACATCTTCAATCTCCGGCGGCTCACTGAGAAACTGGGTGAATATGGTAAAGATTTGAATATTTTATTCATTGATTTTAAGAAGGCCTATGATAGTATACATCACAGGAGCCTGCTCAGCTGTTTAAGGGAGTTTGGCATGGCAGAGAAACTCATCAATCTGATAAAGATCTGTCTGAGTGAAACATATGCAAAGGTGAAAATGGGAAATCACATAACTGAGGAATTTGAAATTGTGACAGTACTCAGAAGTGGAGATGGGTTGTCCCCTATCCTGTTCAGCTTTTCCCTCGAGAAGATCGTACGTGAGACCTCCCAAGAGAACAAAGGGATTGAAATCGAAGGAAAGAAACTGGCATACATGGCCTATGCAGACAACATCTGTTTACTCTCTAGGTCTGAAGAGGAGTTGGAGCAAATGACCAGAGCAGTAAAGGAGGCTGCCAGCAAATTTGGGCTAAACATAAATGAAGCCAAGACAGAATAGCTCGTTATGACACATGGTCAGAGTCAGACGGCTGGTCATCTACAATCACTGCAGGTGGGAGACCCGTCCTACAAGACAGTGCATGAATTTAAATACCTAGGGGCATATTTCACTGAAAACTCATCTTGTGAAGCAGAGATCAGTGACAGAATACAAGCAGGAAACTGATCTTGCGACAATCTAGCACAACTGCATCGGTCCAGATATTTCTCCAGGGAATCCAAGATTCGACTATACAAAACCCTGATCCACCCGTTGTTCTACATAACTGCGAAACATGGAGTATGCAGAAACAGGACTTCCATAAGCTCCTCGGTTTTGAGAGAAAAGTGATTCGGAAGATCTTTGGCCCAGTTCTGGGTGAAGACATAGGGGAATGAAGGATCAGACACAACCAAGAGCTTGAGGAACTATACCAGCAGCCCAACATAGCAGGAACTGTCAAAGCCAAAGGAATGCAGTTGGCTGACCATGTGGCCTGGATGGAAGATCACAGGTGGCCCCGAAAGCTCCTGAATTTAACACCTACAGGAAAGAGACCCCCAGGGAGACCCAAGAAGCATTGGAGGGATGGCCTCCATGAAGAGTTAAACCAAGCATCAATAGATGTGGATGGATGGCGGATAGCAACAATGGACAGAGTACAACAGAGGTGGCAACCTGTAGCAGTGTGTGTTCCACTGGACCTGGTCACATAAAGAAGAAGAAGAAGAAGAAGAAGAAGAAGAAGAAGATCCAACACCTCAGAGACATGGACAACATCTTGGCTGGCTATCTCTCCTGAGTGCAAGCACTTTCAGTTGACATTAATTATGGGGAGCTGGCTGTCGCACAACAATATGATACACAACTCTGCAACCTCCTGCAAGATCCTGTGACTATTCTGAAGCTTGAATGGTGCACCATTGTGGGTTCCACTGCCCAAGTCTGAATGAACAAAACACCCTTAGGCCACTGGTTCCAGACAGTACGCGTAAACCTAAACTAGTCACTGACTGGTTTGTGTGGCCAAAAGTGAAAAGAGGCTTGAAACTGTGGACTTAACCTTTCACAGCTTGTCAGTGCTGCAAGGTCAGATGACATGCACAGCTGCCACAAACTCAATATGAAATACCTAAAGACTGGTTACAAAATGTTCGTCTTGATCTGGTCATCATCCTCCTAGAGCCTGAAGGCTTCTGATACAACGCTGGGCCATCGATTGTGTCATCCGCTGGTTCAAAGCCACATCCTTGATGGAAAAAAATGGTAGAGATGATGACGGAACATTTGCCAACTTGTGGATCTCACAGTTCAGCTGGCTGAGCTCTGTCATTACCAACAATGGGCGCTAATTTAAATCTGCACTACCATCTGGACCTGGTAAACTTCACAGTGTCCAGTGCTACTGCACCACAGCTTATTATCCAGAAAGCAATGGTTTAGTGATCAAGGCAGCACTTATGTGCCGTGGCAGCCAGTGGACAGAATCCTGTGTTTTTAGGTATACACTTTGTGTACAGATAACATCTCCATAGCTCTTTAGCAGAAATTCTGTATGGTGAACTACTCACTCTGCCAGCAGACTTTATTTCACTTGTGCAGCCATCAGCAATGATGGAGCTATCTGCTCTCATCAACATCTACATCTATACTCTGCAAACCACCATGAAGTGCGTGGCAGAGGATATGTCCCATTGTACCAGTTAATAGGGTCTCCTCTCATTCCACTCACATATGGAGTGCGAGAAGAATGATTGTTTGAATGCCTCTGTGTGTGCTGTAATTATTCTAATCTTGTTCTCATGATCCCTATGTGTGTGATAACTAGAAGGTTGTAGTATATTTCTAGAGTCATCATCTAAAGCCATTTCTTGAAGCTTTCGTAGCAGAGCTTTTTGGGGTAGTTTACGTCTATCTTCAAGAGTCTGGAAGTTCAGTTTCTTCAGTGTCTCCGCGACACTCTCTCGTAGGTCGAACGAACCTGTGACCATTCGTGCTGTCCTTCTCTGTATACTTTCAGTGTCTCTCATTAGTCCTATTTGGTATGGAATCCACACTCTTGAGCAGTGTTCTAGAACAAGTCACACGAGTGATTTGTCAGCAATCTCCTTTGTAGACTGACTGGACTTCCCCAGTAATCTAACAATAACCTGAATTCTACCACCTGCTTTACCCATGACTAAACCTATGTTATCATTCTGGTTCACATCCCTACAAAGTGTTTCAACCAGGTATTTGTAAGAGTTGGCTGATTCCAAGAGTGACTCACCGACATTGTAGTCATAGGATACCTATGTTATCATTCTGGTTCACATCCCTACAAAGTGTCTCAACCAGGTATTTGTAAGAGTTGGCTGATTCCAAGAGTGACTGACCGACATTGTAGTCATAGGATACTCCATTTCTTCATTTTGTGAAGTGCAAAATTTTACATTTATGAACATTAAGGGCAAATTGCCAATCTCTGTGCCACACTGAAATCTTATCAAGATCTGACTGAATATTTATGCAGCATCCATCAGATGGTACTTCATTATAGATTAGATTAGATTAGATTAATACTAGTTCCATGGATCATGAATACGATATTTCGTAATGATGTGGAACGAGTCGAATTTTCCAATACATGACATAATTAGGTTAATTTAACAACATACTTAAGTTAATATAACAACTTTATTTTTTTTTTGTTTTTTTTTTATTTTTTTATTTTTTTTTATATTTTTGGTTTTTTTTTCTTAATTTATATCTAAAAATTCCTCTATGGAGTAGAAGGAGTTGTCATTCAGAAATTCTTTTAATTTCTTCTTAAATACTTGTTGGTTATTCAGTATTCAGTATTCAGTTTATTCACCATTGACCACTTACAACGGAATAGGTCTGAACATTAAATATACAATTAACAACAACTTTACAGTAAAGTTTTTACAATTTAATTCCTTTTCTTTTAGGAATATTCTTATATACTAATGTCAATGCTTATTTCAAAATATTCTGTTATCTTATAAAATGGGTGTTTGAGAAGCCAGTCATAAACCTTACGTTTGAAAATATTATTGGTCAGTGACCGAGCAGATGCTGGAAGTTTATTGAAGAGTTTTAAACTCATTATTTTGTGTGAGTTTGCAGTCTTTGTGAGTCTGTGTCTTGGTATGTCAAAGTCCAGTTTGCCTCTGGTGTTGTGGGGATGTATGTTCTCTCTGGTCTCGAACTCATTTAAGTTGCTTTTGACATAAAGCAGGGCTGTGTAGATGTATAGATTCACCACAGTTAATATCATGTGCTTGATAAAGAGGGGATGGCAGTGTTCCTTGGGCTTAGCTTTGCTTATTATTCTAATTACTTTTTTTTGAATTTTCAGAATTTCACTGACAAAGCAAGAATGTCCCCATAACAATATGCCGTAGGAAATGTGTGACTGAAAGAGGCCAAAATATACCACCTTTAGATACTCATCAGTGACTATATCTGTCAGTCTCCAGATGAGATAACACACTCTTGCTATTCTCTTGCAGATATGGCTAATGTGTTCCTCCCAGTTTAATTTTGAGTCAATGTGGAATCCTAATAATTTTATTGATTTGCTTTCAACAGCTGTAGTTAAACCCAGAATTAGCTCTTGTGTTTTATCAGGATTACACAGGAGTTCATTAGAAGAAAACCAATCCATTACTAGTTCTAGTTTTTCCTGTGTTGCCTGATGCAGTTCTGTTGTGTCATGGTGTGTATTGAGCAACGTTGTATCATCTGCATAACACACAACTGAATTTGCTCCTACATGGTAAGGTAAGTCATTAATTGCAATGATAAACAGAAAAGGACCTAGGACCGAGCCCTGAGGCACTCCAGTCCGAACTTCCTTCAGTGAGGAGCATCTATTTTTAATTGATACATACTGTCTCCTGTTACTTAAGTATGATTCGATTACATCCAAAGATGGTTTGTGTATGCCATAAAATTCCAGTTTTGCAAGTAGGGTGTTAGATGGTATGCAGTCGAAGGCTTTGCTAAGATCGCACAGTACGACTGACACTAGATCCTTATTTTCGAATGCAGTTAACACCTGGTTAACAACTTCAGTGACAGCAGTAGTGGTGTTTTTACCATGCTGATATGCAAATTGTCTGTTGGAGAGGAGATCATGCTTATCAAAATAGTTATTTAGTTGACTGTACATTACATATTCAAAAACTTTAGAAAAAATTGGGACAATAGAAACTGGTCGATAGTTTTGGGGCAGATGCTTATCTCCCTTTTTAAAGACCGGTATTACTTTAGCAGTTTTGAGTGCATCTGGGAAAACTCCAGATTCTAAACAAATATTAAAAATAAAAGAAAGAGGTTGACAGATAAGGTGTATTATTTTTTTCATTAGATAATTAGAAAACCAATAACAGTCCATGCTTTTGGAGTTGGTGAACCTTGCCACAGCTTTTACAATATCCTCTGGGGTGACAACATTCCAGTGGAAAGTATACATACTATGGGGCACAGCACAAAGATGATCTAGTGCACAAGTGCCATTTTGCTTGATTTTGTTTTTCAGCTCACTCACTGAGGTTAGGAAGTAATTATTTACTTCTTCTGGGACCAGCATTGCATCTTGTGTATGGGTTTGTGAATTATATTGGTTGATGATATCCCATGCTGCTTTACATTTGTTGGGAGCACTTTCAATGTAATGTTCACATGCTTGTTTTTTGGCCAAGGACAGTTTGTCTTTGTAGATTTTTTTACATTTTAGATAAGCTCTATAAGAAGTATTATCTAGCTCAGGTCCTTCTTTACAAGAATTTTTATATATTCTGTACAGTCTGAGCATCTCCTCCCTAGTGAGAGCTAGCTCATCTGTATACCATTTTAGCTGTTTGTTTTTCTGTTTATGTTTAGGGCTACTTTTGATTAATGGTGAGCAGGAGTACCATAACTCTATGAGTATTTCCAGGAATTTGTTAAACACCATTTCACCAGCACCCTTTCCAGGTTGTGTGTTGTATACAAAGTCCCAGTTAACATAAGATATTCTGTCAATAAATAAATTAATATATTCATCTTTCTGCCCTCTTACCCATGTGGCATTAGACTTGATTCTGACTGATTTAGGCAACTGATCACAGGAGAATGTTAAAATCAATGGTTCATGATCAGCTAGGGCTCCACTGGCAAGTCTGACATCGTACATATCTCTAGAAAAATTTACTATAATATTATCTAAGCACGCCTTATCCCGTGTTGGTGTGTAATTTGTACATTGTAAATTTAGTGATCTTAAGATATTAAAAAACGTTCTAGTAACATGTTCATCACTGTTGGCCATTTCAGTGTTGAAATCGCCACAGATAATTAGTTTTATGTTAGATTTTAGTATTTTCCTCATAAGCAGCTCAAATCTTTCGAAAAATGTATTTACATTTCCTCCTGGTGATCTATATAAGCTAACAATTATGGTATTCTCTATGTTTAGTCTTATACAGCTAAATTCTCCATCTAGTTCTGCACAGTAAGAGCTAACATCTATTTTAGTAAACATTATACTATCTTTAACAAATATTAGGGCACCTCCATTCTTTCTTTCACTTCTACACATAATGTCTCCAACAGCATACCCCTGAGGAACAAAATATTGTACTTGATCGTCTGTCAGCCAATGTTCTGAGATACAAACAACATCAACGTTTTCAATACTGCACAAATGTTCTAATTGTAATACTTTGTTCCTAATGCAGCGAATGTTCGTTTGCATCACAGTAACAGATTTATCTTTATTGTTTATTGTCTGAGAACACTCTCTCATTCGAATGTCGCTTTTAGCAGCTAGTTCAAGTACAGGAGGTTTATTACCCGCCGATTCACAGACTTTTATACTAAAAAATGACGTACATTCCAGGTATTACTCAAACCGCTACTTTCGTAGATCGTTTTATTCCGTGTGAGTCTTTCTTTAATTATTTCATTGACACGATCGCAAACAAACTTTCTCCCTTCATAGTTTAGGTGGCGCCCGTGTCTGGTGTGAAGGTTACGCTTAAGTTTACTTATATCGACCACAGCACAATTTGCGTATTCAGAGCACAGTTTCTTTATTTTAATATTCGTTCTTCGAATTTCTTTATTAACGCACGAACTATAGATTAGATCGTGCCTATGAGGCACTGTAGCAACAACTGTATTCCTTGATTTATTTTTTTCTAGAAAGTTCTGAAGCACTTTTACGCAGACATCTGCTTCATTTTTCGCAACATCATTTGATCCCGTTATGCAAACGACAAAGTCATTTTCTTGCGTGGATTTTGTTTGAATGCAAGCGTCTAAAACGTGTTTAGTTCCCGCTCCAGGTTTAACAACACTGGTCACTGCTAAGTCTCGATTTATTTCTGGAAACATATTTGATAAATTCCTGCCATGGCTATCTGTTAGAAAAAGCACACTGTTCTTTTTACCTGTTGTTTCCCGTTTATCAACATTTTTCCCAGAGTGACCATTCGTTTTCAACGCATTGTCTTTTGAATGGTCTGGATAATTTACACTGTCTTTAACTCCATCACTGGACTGCAGAACACCGTATTTGTTTTTATCCGTAAATGTAACTGATGTTGCAAAGATCTGTCAGACTTTTGATACTATTTGGTAAGTGACCAAAGACTTTAGTGCCAGTATAATTCACCCCTTTCTGTGCCAAAGTTAGATTTAATCTTGAATAGTGAAGATCGTCCTTTCTCCTAGTATTGTAGTTATGCACACTGCTATTACTTTTGAATTGGGTTTGGTTGTTAATAACAAATTTCATAAGAGAGTATATATACTGAGAAGCTACTGTGAATATCCCTAGATCCTTAAATAAATGTCTGCAGGATGATCTTGGGTGGACTCCAGCTACTATTCTGATTACACGCTTTTGTGCAATAAATACTTTATTCCTCAGTGATGAATTACCCCAAAATATGATGCCATATGAAAGCAATGAGTGAAAATAGGCGTAGTAAGCTAATTTACTAAGATGTTTATCACCAAATAACTGCATCATCTGCAAAAAGCCTGATTTTACTATTAATATTTTCAGTGAGGTCATTAATATACAACACGAACAACTAGGGTCTAACACACTTCCCTGGGACACAGCCGAAGTTACTTCTACATCTGACGACAACTCTCCATCTAAGATAACATGCTGTGCCCCCCCCCCCCCCCCCTTTACCAAAAATTCCTCAATCCAGTCACAACACCATATCATTGTACTTTTGAAAATGAGTGGACATGTGGTACTGAGTCAAATGCTTTCTGGAAATCAAGAACTACTGCGTCTGCCTGACAGCCTTGATCATAAGCTCTCAGTATGTCACATGAAAAAAGTGTGAATTGGGTTTCACATGATTGATGTTTTCAGAATCCATGCTGAGTGACAGGGAGGAGGTCATTCTGTTCGAGATTACATAATGTTTGAGCTCAGAATATGTTCTAATATTCTACAGAAAATTGATGTCAAGGGTATTGTAAAGTAGTTTTGCTACTGCCCTTCTTGTAGAAGGGTGTGACGTACACTTTCTTGCAAGAACTGGGCATGGTTTTTTGTTTGAGGGATCTGTGTTAGATTATAGTTAGAAGAGGGGCTAACTCAGCCACAAATTCGATATAGAATTGAAAAGGGTTCCGTTGGGCCCTGGTGCTTTGTTCAGTTTTAACAGTTTCAGCTGTTTCTCGACACCACTGACACTAATTCTTATTTCACTCATCTTTTCAGTGGTACAAGAATTAAATTGGGTGACTTCTCCTGGTTTTTCTCTGTAAGGGAACGTTTGAAAACAGAGTTAAGCATTTCAACTTTTGGTTTGCTACCATCAGATGCAGGTCTGTCACATTCGCTAGGGACTGGACACTAACTTTGGTGCCAAAAACAGTCTTTACATATGACCAGAATTTCTTTTGGTTTTGTGAAAGATCATTTGAGAATATTCTGCTGTGATAGTCTTTGAAGGCTTCACACATTGCTCTCTCAACAGTCAAATGCATTTCATTCAGCGTCTCTCTATCTGTAGTCATATGCTTTGTTTTATACCTATTATGCAGCAGTCTCTGTTTCATTAGAAATTTCTTTTCAATGACTGTATATCAAGGAGAGTCACTCCCATTAAGAACTCATACTGGGAACATATCTAGCCAGTGCATGGTCAACTGTTCTTTTAAACTTTATCGTAATTCCCCTACATGCTGCTGCCCTGTGCTGAAAGTTTCAATTTCTCATTGAAATGTGACACTATTGATTTTCTATCTAGTTTACTGAACATATATATCTTTCTGCATGTTTCAGTTGCCTATTGCACTTTATTAATCATTGTTCGTCATGGTCACTGATACCGTTTTTGATTTTGATGTGCTCAAGGAGATCAAGTCTGTTTGTTACCTTTAGATCCAATATATTTCCATCATGAGTCGAGTTCCAAATTATCTGTTCTAGGTAGTTTTAAGGGAGACATTTAGTAATGTTTCACAGGATGTCTTATCATACCCACTACTAACAAAACTGTAATTTTTCCAACTGATTATTGGGTGATTAAGGTCTCCACTAATTATTAGAGTATGATTGGGGAACTTACATACAGGTGAACTGAAGTAGTCGCTAAAGTTTTTGGTTACATAAGGAGGTGAGTTTGGGGGGCGAAAGAAGGATCCAATTATCATTTTAAGCCCACCCCTGATACTGAGTCTTGCCCAGACAATCTCACATGCAGCTTCAATTTCTATCTTGTGGATTTGAGTTACCTGCCTATTGTGGCAAATACACCATCTGCGTTTCCCATTAGCCTATCCTTTTGATGTACACTCAGATTTTCCACAAAAATCTCACTGCAGTCAGTTTCAAGTTTCAACCAGCTTTCTGTATCTAGTATTATGTGAACTTCACTGCGTTATGTGAGCACGTCAAACTGTGGCACTTTGTTGCAAATGCTTTGGCAGGTAACCATTGTGATTTTAATCCTCTCACCTGTGGGAGGTATTTCTTTCGACCTTACACTCATACTTCTGGGTTTTCTACAGTTATTGTTATATGGATTGCATAGAGAGTTCCCTTCTCTAAAAACCCTTGTGTGCATGCCATAGTTAGGGATGGATAGAGAGTTGCGTAATCTAAAAACCCCTTGTGTGCACCCCATAGTTAGCTACTGGAGTAAGAGTCTCTGATGTGTAAGGGAACCCTACAGTTCTCAACCCTATGGAACAAGTCCAGGAAGTTGCAACCTAGCTTGTCACAGAACCTCTGAAATCTTGGGTTCAGTCCTTTCACTCAATTCAGAACCAGGTGACCATGAGCATTTCTGGGGACAATGCTGTAAATTGTGAGTTTCATTGAAACTCCATGCGCAAGGCTGGTCTTCTTAACCTTCTTTGCCTGTTGTTGGAATGATCCAGTTATGACCTTGGAGCCCAGGTGACAGGCATCATTTGTTCCAACATGTGCCACAATCTGCAGCTGGTTGCACCCTGTTTCTTCAATGAAACAACACAATGCAGGGCTCGAGATACTTCCACCACAGGCACACAGCTGACCAAAAATGTTTATTCACAAAGCTGAACAGACTCTGAATGTGTCAGGTAGCAGGAGGATACCATTCAACATGCACTGCAGCCACAATATTTAGATCCTCAGAGGGTATTAAAATGAGGAAACCTTCAATATTTTACCACATGGCAATCCAACCACAGTTTCAGTGAAATACCTTAAAACTGCATGGATTTTCCATGTACTACTGTCACAGAAAATGGAGAGGCTGCACGGACTGACAACAGTATCAAGTAGCTCCAAAGTGCAACACATGCTCAAAGACAACATTGACATCTGTGCCACATGACAATGCTTCCTGCAGTTCTCCACACCCCAGAGGGAGGAGTGAGGTTGGGGTGGGGTTTCTGTGGGGTCTCACTATTCATAATGCAAGTGTGATTGAGTAAGATTCTTTGGGAAGCATGTTCTGTTGCCGTGTGATGAGTATCTTTGACACTTTTAGTTCACTCTGAAACACTGTCTAGTGTACATGTGTTAGAGTTTTCTCTCTGTGTGGTTAATAAGCTGTATTATAATGGGATCAGTCCGCTCTCCGTATTTAATGACAAGCTTTTCTTCAAGGAAATTCCACAAATTCCTTTGCACCAGGCTGCATACATCCACTATCAAGTATCATTGACTAGTTGTCTGCAAATGGTCTCACCCTCAATTGCAAAAAGACACAACATATTCAGTTCTGCACATCTAGGGATACTACACCAAAGATGAGTGTAACACATGGTTAGGAAATAATAAATAGGGTGCGACTTCGAAATTCTCAGGGTGAGATAAATGAGGAAGTTTACATATTTTCATTCAGTAATGCCATATGGAATAATGTTATGGGTAACTCATCTTTAAGAAAGAAAGATGTGCTGTAAGAATAATGTGTGGTGCTCACCCATGATCATCTGTTAGAGGTGTTGGGCATTATGACTACTGCTTCGCAGTATATTTATTCCCTTATGCAGTTTTTTGTAAATAATCCACTACAGTTCAAAAGGAACAATGATGTACATAATTACAATACCAGAAGGAAAAAGGACATTAATTCCTCCACATTAAAGTTGTCATTAGCACAAAAAGGGGTGCACAATGATGCAACAAAAAATTTTTATCACTTTCCTGGGCTGACAAGCAGCAAACTAAAATTTGAAAACAAAGTGAGAAAGTTTCTCTTTGACAACTGCTCCTATTTGGTACAAGAATTTCTATTGCTGAAATGTGTAAAAGGTGATGGTTATGAATTACTAACTCACATCTGTATATATTTTTTTATTTTTGTAATGAAAATAAAAATTAAAAAATTAGAGACGTTGAGAATGTAACTGTATGCACTAATTAATTTGTAATGTGAATGTAAAATGAATCATTCCACATCATTATGATCTATCATGCAAAATGATACATGAAAATGTAACTAACTAACTGAACGTTAGATAAGGAGGAAAATTTGTGTGAAAATTCTCTGGTGTCTTGTATTGTGATTGTGTGGATCGCAGTTCAGATAGAATTGATTTTTGTTGTCTCCAACAAAAAACATTGAGGACCAAATGTACTGGGGAATGGATGCAAAAATTTTAAGGTCTTTAAAAAAACCTCAGCAGATGCACAGTTATATATTTTATATGATAAATTTACTGCTCACTTCTGCTGAATAAATCCTTTATTTACTTAAGGTGCACTGCCTGAGATGATAATCCCAAAGACAACAGGGAGTGAAAATTTGCAAAATCAAACAACACTCTTGTCTTTAGATCAACACAATGACAGACACTTCTAAGGACAAATCATGCTCAACTGAGCTTCTTGATCAGTTTATCCATGTTAACTTGTTATCAAGCTGAGCTTCAAGGAATTTTACGCACAGTGTTTTGTTTAATGTATGATTACGTCTGCTGAGATTAAAACTTAAATCATTTTGCCATGAAACAGTTGTAGATCTTTGCAACTGTTATTCTAGTGAGGTTGATAGTCACCTATTGTTTGTCTTTGCCTAGCTTCAGGTTGTCTGTTGATTTTATTAAAGGAAATATTGTGTGTGATGTTTATGGTAGCCTCATCGGTATTCTTGTAGAATGTTAATTGTTATTAAATAATCTGTATGTGGATTGAGAACTATATGTTCTAAGGCCTTACACAGTGCCAGAAGAATACAAATCCAGCTGTAGTCAGAGTGTGGTGTGGCAGAGTCCTTTGTTGATTGTGGTTTCCAGGCTACTGGCAAAATGTGGGAGTCAGAAAGCAGGTGAAGATATCTGTTGTTGTTGTTGGCAGTAGTGGACCACTGAAGACTTGGTCTTTTGCAACATAGAGCAAAATAGGTGATTATGTAATGTGCAGGATAGATTACTCGTTGTATTGTAACATACTGAAGGAATATTTTTTGCTTATATTGTCACCTGCTTCTATGATAATCAATACATATTATAAAAAGGGATGTGTCTGTGTATCTATGTTCCACATCTCCTCCTAAATTGCTGGACTGATTTCAGTCAATATGTTATTGTCAGGCAACAATCTCTGTGAGGGTAAGAATCACCTCCTATCAAAGGGGTGAGGATAAAAAAGAAGCATAGCCTTTACTAACCCTGTATATGAGAATGAGAGCACTTAGGGACTTCCAACAAATGTTACATGTAATTTAAAAATTTTATTAAAATTTTTCTGGTTGACAATCCTTATAAAATGAAAGGAAAAAAGTTTATTGCATACTACTTTTACACTGTTCATGCATTAAAAGTATCATATGAGGCATGATGCTTTAATTTGTTACTTCTTTACTACTAACTATTTGTGACACTGTTGCAGACAGTATGCACATATAGCACTGAATGTAACTTCAAAATTACTTTATTGTATGAGAAACAGTTCAGGAGGTATGTCATCATAAACATTAAACTCAAGGCCAGACGCTGCATGGTACAGGCGTGTACACAAAGCAATAAATAAACATGTGGGTGACGCCCCTTTTCGCGGGTAGTTTTATATATAGAAATTAGTCTTATTTTTTATTTAATCAAACAGTGGAAATTGATAGTTTCATTTCCTACAGTCAACTTAGTCTTTGTTAAGCATGGTCTTTTATATCTTTTGACTTTCTATTCTTCCATTTTGGACTTAATTGATCAAATATTGTAGATGAGGAAGTCATTCACATGTGAAATGGAAAATACCTTTTTGAATTTTGCACAAGGGTGGCATTGCTACAGGTGACACCAAAAATTTCACAGTAACTGTTGTATTTCCCATAGGAAAAAATAACATGGTTATATTTTTCAGATGAATACAGAAGCTGCAAAATATGAAGAGCATGGCATGAACCATGCTGAAGGCTCTTGGCCGAAGAATGTTAATCCTAATGATCCAGAGGAAACGCAGAGATACAGGGACAAACAGATGAAGGATGAATCTTACCTGCAATCATTAAGAACTATTTGTGAGGTAAGTGTATATGTTTGATTCAGTAAAAATGTTGAATTTACCAAGATAGGTCATTTATTTCCCCAGAAATGGCTGCTTGTGTCTAGTATAACAAGGTAACAATTGACAGAGCTGCTATATTATTCCCAGAAGAAAATAATATCAGTGTTGTTTACATCTGTAAAGTTTGCAAAAAACAGTTATAAATGTGCAGGGTTGGTTTGAGTGAATTTTTTGACAGGAGCAACATTTTCATTTAGAGCCCCACCCCCCATTTTTCCATTGTGCCATGTCATTTGGCTCCCCCCTTCCTTCCCTCCCTCATACATTACTTACTATTTCTTAGGCTTGTGGTAAGACCATTAAATTAAATCTAAAGCTAGTAGCATGGAAATTGTACACAAATTTTGTGCTAAGTACACTTTTGGCTTCCTTGTAACCTTGGCATCCTGAGCAACTGCTTCTGTTGCTCAGGCTGTAAGCAAGCCCTGTAAATTTGGACAGTTTGAAACTGTGCAACTGGTTAAAATATACAGGTATTGAAAGTTTCATCTTCACAAAGCTGAAACCATTTCATAGGTATGATAATGTTCAATTTACCAGTAAATTAAATTATTCATTTCTTGTCTTCATTTCAAGACAGCTTTTATTTTTTAACATACGCTATTGTATGTAGCACCGGATTAATGTACTTTCATTCATAACACTGTGGCTGTTATCAGGTACAGCTTACATGGAGTGTAAGCTCTAGAAGGTTTTACACTGATACTACCATGTAGTACATTCTAAATCAGACTGAAAGTTCTTGTAGAGGAAAGCAGCCATTATGAATAAAGTATAATTTTTGGAAGGAATGTAAAAAGGCTGATAAAGAACTAAATATCATTTTAGATACAAAAGCATGAGACTTTGATGTAGACATCAAAGAATGTTATTACAAAGATGTTGAAAAACAGGTACCACCATTAATTGTACAGCTCAATGAACCTAACTGTTGAACCATCTAAAATGGTATGTATTCCTTTATCAAAAAGTGTTATTTCTTGAAAATTGTTCATTTAGAACTGATTTTTTTAAGACAATTGCATCTCTGTGAAATCTGTAACGTAACATCTGTTACTTTGTATTTATAATAGGCAATCAGATGATGAGTTAAAGGTGAAAAGCATCATGACAGTTAATAAACAAAATCAGAGAAAAGCAGCAAGTGTTTTTAATTAACCACATAGACTTTTTAAAGTCATTCCAACAGTTATTTCCATGTAGCACAGAAAGTGATCTTGCTTCACTGTTTGTAAATTTGACTTCTTCACAAAAATTCTGTTTTTAACTAATGTAGACAAAAGTATGTATGCTATTTTGTTGAATTATATTATGGAAGAATCAAGTGAAGTAATTACTGTTGAAATGTTTCCTCAGTACTTCCATTACAGTTTTGCAGAGTAATGCAAACTGTTAACTGGAGGGTAGGCTGCTGATGTCAAAAGGTGTGTTTTTTTTTAGTTTTTTTTTAATATATTTATTTGCCTGTGTCTTGCTTGAAAATCTCTCTCTTTCTCCAAATTGGCGTCCAGCTATACTGTGTATGCCTCATATTGTTGACTACTTCTCCTTTTTATCATATTGCTGAGTGCTGAAAACTCAACAGTAGACTGCTTCTGTGCACACTATTAATAGACAGAATTTTCTATTTCGTAAATCACTTATAACAATTTTTTACACTCAAGAAACAACTTCAAATGGCTCTCTGCCTGCTTGACAAAAGTATTTCTAATACATTTGTGATGATCAGGATTGCAGTTCATGGCAGCCCTACAACTCCATCATCTCTTGTTCATGACTTTTTGTTTGCATTGTCACACTCATCTTCTTCCGTGGAGGTTGGCACAACTCTGAGGCAGGGATTCCCTGTATGGAAAAAAACGTGAAAAACAGTGAGTGTGGCCAAATGTGAGCCGCTGCCAGTGTCACTCCATCCAATAACAACACTCATTTGCATTGCCATTCAGTCAAACCCCATGCTCAACATGTGTGTCCCATTTTCCAAACCACATTAAATAAATTTTCTTTGGCTGCCAATGATCATCGTTCATTGGTCCTAAATACCGAGTGCAACACCTCACTTAAATAAAGTGATATATTACAATCACTTGAAAACCTCTCTCTTTTTCCAAATCAGCATTGAGCTGTACTGTGTATACCATGTATAACACCTCAGATGAATGGTGTTATCTTCCTTATAAAATTTACAAAACTACATAACCAGTATATCAACAAATCTTGTCAGAAAATTCATAGCTAATCCATTATTTTTCAGGCCAAATTAACATGGACAGATTTTCATGGCCCAAGCATATGAAACAATACTGACATACGTGTAATGACTTAAGTACTTGAGAGAGTGACTATAAAGCATTGCGGGCTGCTGCAAGTGAAGTGACAGGTGTGCTCAGGAATGAGTCGTGGCAGGCAGGCGATGAAACAAATACTAAATTGTGGACATAGTGTCCGCCAATAACGAATATGTCAGACCGATCAGTATGGAAGCTGTAGTTATGCCAACAGAACAGAATGAAGGTGTCACAGAAGGATGCAGTGAATCTGTTTCAGTAGATAATAATACCACAGGAAGAGAAAATGTGATCATATTTGTAGGCAAGGAAGAAAACACCAACAATAGTTTAAACAATGATAAAATTTGTGAAAAAGAATTGTTAGGGATTGCAAGTTGGTGTGAACAGATTGAGTATCTGTACCATGAGCTACAGCAGTGCCAGTGGGAGGATTTCAAAAGTTATTAACTGACGAGAAGGTTAGGTGGTAGGGAAAGGAGGAAAAAGGATGTCAACAATAGGATGTGGCCCAATAGTAATGAAGAAATGGAAATATTTATCACCGCACAAAGTTTGTGAGCAGCAATTGTTAAAGAGAGACAAATAATGAGGAAAAAGGTGCTGCACAAAATATGCGAGCTGCCAGTAGTATTGAAATTAATGGTAGGAAAAGAAATGAAGTCACAATAAAAGAGAAGACAAGAGGAAGATAAAATACTCAGCATTACTGACAAAGCATTCCTTACTAATGAAATGCCAGTAAAACAAACTGTTGTCAATAAACAGGAAGAGGTAGATTTGGATGAATACTTATGAATTGTTGAAGTTCATGACGACTACACAAAATACGAAGTAAAGGTAGATGTCCTTAGAGCTCTTGTGGATGACAGCCCAGATGAAGAACCTGCTGTGACAGAAAAAGAACTAGTAATGTTAGAAGAAAACCATGAACCTGAGAACTTACTACCAGCTGTCTAATAAGAGCATTTCTGTTAAAACCAAATGGTGACCCAGAATGGTCAGACTGGAAGGTAGTTCAGGTAAGGAATGTATTGAAATAATGGAAATCCAAGAATGTATGATGGAACATTATTTTGTACCAACAAAGAGATAGAGGAGCTGGTCAGTACTTACCTCAGCTCAGTACAGCCGATAGATACACAAAACAGAATATAATATCTTTATCCTATCTTTCAGAACTTTGTTCCTTCATCAGGGAGGAGAGAGGGGAAAAAAGGGGAAGAAGGGAAAGTGGACTCAGTTACTCACAGACCAGGTTATGAAGCAACAGGGGAAAGATAAACAGGGAGAGTAGCAAAGATGGAGGCATGGGTGTCAGAGGGAAGCCAAAGACATTCTACTGTAAGTACTGTGCCAGATTCAAACCAAAGAGGATGCACACAGAAGTAAAGAGGTACATAGTATAAAGATAAACACAACTATGTTGGATGAAAAGATGTGTGAATGGCTAAAGAGGAAAGGGAAAGAGGAGAAGACTGAAGAGTAAATGGGAGTGAGGTTGGTTAACGTAAGTTCAGTCCAGGGGGATGGTGGGACGAAAGGATGTGTGGAGTGCAAGTTCCCATCTCCGCAGTTCCGAGGGACTGGTGTTGGGTGGGAGAAGCCAAATGGCATGTACGGTGTAACAGGTTCCTAGGTCCCTGGAGGGCATGCTCTGCTACTGGGTATTGGACACCTCCTAGGCGGACAGTTCGTCTGTGCCTGTTCATGCACTCAGCCAGTTTAGTTGTCGTCATACCAATGTAAAAGGCTGTGCAGTGCAGGCATATCAGCTGATAAATGACATGTGTTGTTTAACATGTGGCCCTGCCTTGAATTGTCTATGTTTTACCTATAGCGGGGCTGGAGTAGGTGGTTGTGGGGGGATGCATGGGGCAGGTTTTGCAGCGGGTCAGTTACTGGGGTAGGAACCACTGGATAGAGAAGGTGGTCTGGGAATAAGGGTTTGACAAGGATGTTATGGAGGTTAGGAGGGCAACGAAAGGCAACTCTGGGTGGTGTGGGGAGAATATTGTCAAGGGATGATCTCATTTCAGGGCTTGACTTGAGAAAGTCATATCCCTGGCGGAGTAATTTGTTGATGTATTTGAGGCCAGGATAATATAGGGTGACAAGGGGGATGCTTCTGTGTGGTCTGGGGGTAGGAACATTGTTGTTGGGCGGGGAGCAATGTATTGCTCGGGAGATCTGTTTGTGGACAAGGTCTGCAGGATAGTTGCGGGAGAGGAAAGCAAAGGTCAGGTTATTGGTGTAATTGTTGAGGGATTCGTCACTGGAGCAGATACGTTTTCCACAAATACCTGGGCTGTAGGGAACAGAGCGTTTGATGTGGAATGGATGGCAGCCATCAAAGTGAAGGTACTGTTGTTTGTTTGTGGGTCTGATGTGGACAGAGGTGTGGATGTGAGCTTCAACAAGATGAAGGTGGCTTGGGTTTTGGAGAAGGACCAGGTGAAATTCATATTCGAAAAGGAGTTGAGGATGAAGGGAAAAAATCACAACAATGATGAAGGGCAACAAACATGTAAATGGACAAAAGGGGACAAGAAAACCACAGAAATGCAAGAAATGGCAAAGCAGATTACCATGGGTGGCTGACCATGAGAATAAAAAAGGAGAAGCCAGCCACTCTGCAACACATTAAAACCTTCACCCTAGAAGCACTAGGGAAGGGGACAAAGAGGGACAAAGGACATGCGCTAAAACTTAGGTCAAATGATAAAACCCACCCTCACAAATAGAACGTAAAACTAAATTAGCCGATGAGGCATTGTCAGATAAAATTAGCGGCAACGAGTCCAGTAACCCAAGATTTCGTTGCTGAGCAGTCAAAGTGGGACACTGCACCAGAATATGGGCCACTGTCAACTGGGCACCGCACTGAACTCAGGCGGCTCTTCACAGTGCAGGAGGTAACTGTGGGTTGCCCAAGCGTGGCCAATGCGGAGCCAGCAGAGGACAACTGATTCCCTGCGAGAGGCCTGCATGGAAGTCTTCCACACATTCGTAGTCTCCTTAATGACATCCAGTTTGTTGTGAATACTGTTATGCCATTCTGTCTCCCACAGCCAAAAAACCCTACAGCATAAGTCAGAATGCAGGTCAGGTTCAGAGATGCCCATCTCTAGAAGCGGTTTCCACGTAGCCTGTTTGGCCAGCCTGTCAGAAAGTTCGTTGCCTGGGATACCAACATGTCCTGGGGTCCACACAAACACCACTGAATGACAGGACCGGTCTAGGGCATAGATGGACTTCTGGATGGATCCTGCCAAAGGATGGTGAGGGTAGCACTGGTCGATAACTTGTAGGCTGCTCAAGGAGTCAGTACACAAAAGAAACAATTCCCCGGGGCATGAACTGATATACTGAAGTGCACAAAAGATGGTCACCAGCTCTGCAGTGAATATACTGCAGCCATTGGGCAAGGAATGCTGTTCAAAATGGCCTCTGTGGACGTAGGCGAAGCCAACACGACCATCAGCCATCAAGCCATCGGTGTAAACCACTTAAGAGGCCCGGAACACATCAAGAATCGAGAGGAAGTGACAGCGGAGAGCAGCAGGAGTAACAGAGTCCTAGGGTCATGCAAAAGGTCCAGACAAATCTGCGGCCTAGGTGTATGCCATGGAGGTGTATGCGGACAGACCTGGGTGGGAGGTGGTAAAGGGAAGGACTCCAGTTCAGACAGAAGGGATTGTATGCAAACCGCAATTGTTAGCCCTGACCTGGGCCACCGATGTGGGATATGAACTGCCACAGGTGGAAAAAGGAGGGGGTAATTCGGATACTCAGGGGAACTATGAATGTGTGCAATGTAACTGGCGAGCAGTTGTGCATGTTGGATCTGCAATGGAAGGACTCCGGCCTCCACCAGCACACTGGTCACCGGACTCGTTCTAAAAGCTCCCGTCGCTAGGTGAATGCCTCAGTGGTGCACTGGGTTGAGTACACGCAACACTGAGGGCACCGCTGAACCATAAACCAGACTCCCATAGTCAAGGCGAGATTGAACAAGGGCTTTGTAGAACTGCAGCAGAATAGAGTGATCTGCACCCCAGTTGGTGTTGCTTAGGCAGTGGAGGGCATTGAGGTGCTGCCAGCACTTCCGCTTAATCTGATGAAGGTGAGGTAGCCAAGTCAATCACATGTCGAAAACCAGTCCTAAGAATCGGTATGTCTCCACTACAGTTAGTGAATCATCATGAAGGTAAAGTTCTGGTTCTGAATGAATGGTTTGACGCCAACAGAAGTGCATGGCACACGACTTAGCAGCCAAAAACTGGAAGCCGTGGGCGAGAGCCCATGACTGCACCTTGTGGATGGCTCCCTGTAGGCACTGCTCAGCAACATCAGTACTGGTGGAGCAGCACAAAATGCAGAAGTCGTCTGCATACAGAGAGGGTGAGACGGACAGCCCTACAGCTGCTGCTAGACCATTAAAGGCCACAAAAAATAGTGATACACTCAATACAGAGCCCTGCAGGACCCCATTCTCCTGGATATGGGAGGGAACTATGGGAGGCACCAACTTGGACATGGAAAGTATGGAGTGACAGGAAATTATGGTTAAACCAGAATGAGATTTTCACTCTGCAGCGGAGTGTGCGCTGATATGAAACTTCCTGGCAGATTAAAACCGTGTGCCCGACCGAGACTCGAACTCGGGACCTTTGCCTTTTGTGGGCAAGTGCTCTACCATCTGAGCTACCGAAGCACTACTCACGCCCGGTCCCACAGCTTTACTTCTGCCAGTATCTCGTCTCCTACCCTCCAAACTTTACAGAAGCTCTCCTGCGAAACTTGCAGAACTAGCACTCCTGAAAGAAAGGATATTGCGGAGACATGGCTTAGCCACAGCCTGGGGGATGTTTCCAGAATGAGATTTTCACTCTGTAGCGGAGTGTGCGCTGATATGAAACTTCCTGGCAGATTAAAACCGTGTGCCCGACCGAGACTCGAACTCGTGTCCTTTGCCTTTTGCGGGCAAGTGCTCTACCATCTGAGCTACCGAAGCACGACTCACGCCCGTTACTCACAGCTTTACTTCTGGCAGTACCTCGTCTACTACTTTCCACACTTTACAGAAGCTCTCCTGCGAACCTTGCAGAACTAGCATTCCTGAAAGAAAGGATATTGCGGAGACATGGCTTAGCCGCAGCCTTGGGGATGTTTCCAGAATGAGATTTTCACTCTGCAGCGGAGTGTGCGCTGATATGAAACTTCCTGGCAGAGTTCGCAGGAGAGCTTCTGTAAAGTTTGGAGGGTAGGAGACGAGATACTGGCGCAATTATGATTAAAAATTGGGAGTGGGCCTCAGAGACCCCACTCATACAATGTGGCAAGGATATGATGTCACCAGGTGGTGTCATATACTTTGCATATATAAAAAAAAGATGGCAGCATGGTGTTGGTGTCTGGAAAAGACTGTGCAGATGGCAGACTTGAGGGACACAAGATTATCAGTGGTAGAGCACCCCTGGCGGAAGCAGCTTTGACATGGAGCCAGTAGGCAACGTGACTCCAGGACACAACCCAACTGCCGACACCCCGTACATTGCAGCAGCTTACAAAGAATGTTTGTGAGGCAGATGGGCTGATAGCTATCCAAATCAAGCAGGTTTTTACTGGGTTTGGGCACCGGAATGATGGTGCTCTTCCGCAATTGCAATGGAAAGACGCCATCGCACCGGATCTGGTCGATGTTGACTAGGAGATGTCGCTTGTAGTCAGACGAGAGATGTTTAATCATCTGACTGTGGATCCAATCCGGCCCAGGAGCTGTGTCGGGGCAATGTGCAACTGCGCTGAGAAGCTCCCACTCCGTAGATGGTGAGTTATAGGGTTCACTGTGGCATGTTGTGAACGAGAGGACTTTTCTTTCCATCCACCGTTTGAGGGTGGAAAAGGCCGGGGGGTAGTTCTCCGATACAGAGGCTCGAGCATAGTGCTCAGCAAAGTGCTCGGCAATCGCGTTTGTGTCGGTATGTAGCACACCATTGATGTTAACACCAGGGACACCTGTTGGGGTGTGGTACCCAAAAAGACATCTGATCTTCGTCCAGACTTGGGAAGGTGACATGTGACACCCAATGGTCGACACGTACCTCTCCCAACACTCCTCCTTCTGTTGTTTTATGAGCTGGCATACACTGGCACAGAGCCGCTTAAAGACTATCAGATGCTCTAGGGAAGGGTGCCACTTATATCGCTGTAGAGCTTGCCGACTCTCTGTAATTGCCTCAGCGACTTCTGGTGACCCCCAAGGGACTCTCTTTCGCTGGGGGCACCCTAAAGAGCGAGGGATCATGTTTTCTGCCATAGAAACAATTGTGGTAGTCACCTGCTCGACCATCACATTGATGTTACCATTTGGGGGAGAGTCAACGTTGACATCAGAGCTGAAAGTTTCCCAGTCCGCCTTGTTTAAAGCCCATCTGGGCAGGCGTCCGTGGGCCTGACGCTGGGGCAGTGACACAAAAATGGGGAAGTGGTCACTACCACACAGGTCATCATGTGACCTCCAGTGGATAGATGGGAGAAGTCCTGGGCCATAAATTGATAAATCAATGGCCGAGTAATTGCCTCAAGCCACACTGCAATGTGTGGCGGCCCCAGTATTTGAGAGGCAGCGGTCGAACTGTGACAGTAAAGTTTTGACACCTCTGCCTTGGCCAGTGAGCACGGTGTCACCCCACAAGTGGTTATGGGTGTAAAAAAATCCCAAAAGTAGGAAAGGTTTAGGGAGTTGATCAATCAGTGCAGTTAATAGATTCAGGGATACTGCACCATCTGGAGGAAGATATACATTGCAGACAGTTATTTCCTGTGTCGTCCATGTTCTGACAACCACAGCTTCAAGAGGGGTTTGAAATGGCATAGTTTCACTACAGACTGAGTTTAGGACATATATGCAAACTCCACCTGACACTCTATTAAAGTCAATATGGTTCTTGTAATATCCCTTATAGCTACGGAGGGCAGGGGTCACCATTGCTGGGAACCAGGTCTCCTGGAGGGCAATGCAGAAAGCAGGTGTAGCACCTAACAGGTGCCGCAGCTCAGTCAGGAGGTGGAAAAACCACCGCAATTGCACTGGAGGATGACGTCATCGTGAGACTGGGAAGGCGTGGAACATTCAGACAGGCAGTTTACACCTCAGGGTCACCTGCTGCCTTCGACTTTTTGCCTGAGCAGTGTATATCCATTGTGTCTGAGGGTCCAGTGAGATTCATGTCCTTAGCGGACGCCAGAATCTCCACCCCATCCTCAGACACAGAGCTTTTAGGTAGTGGTGGTGTGCGTGCCACTGCAAGTTCCTTGTTCTTGGGGTCTTCTTTTTTGATTTCTCGTGCTGTTCCTTGGGTTTCCCTGGCTGGGAGGACTTCACTGAATCAGTCTCTGAGACTGAGGGTGAGTGTGAAGCCCTATGACTAGCTGCATTTGGGCTCTTCAGCCACTGGTGGGTGTCATCTTTCCCACTAGCAGAAACCCGGGAAGGGAGTGACCCAAGGGACCCCTTCCTAATGAGAGGAGCTGAAGAAGCCTTATGCTTCTCTGGCTCAGAAGTGGGGACTGAAATCCCTGATGGTTGGGGGGTGTTGCTCCCGAAGTAGGTGGTGTGGGAGCAACAGGGAGGGAGGTGGCATCAAAGGGGCAGGTGTAGTCTCCTGGTTCTGAGAGGCGACAGGAATTCGAGGAACTAATGGAGTGACCTGTTCTTGTAGTGGCAGCATATGAGGAGGTCATAGCCACAGGATGTAGGCACTCAAATTTCCTCTTAGCCTCAGTGTAGGTCAGTCAGTCCAGGGTCTCATATTCCATGACTTTCCTCTCTTTCTGTAAAATCCTGCAGTCTGGCGTGCAAGGTGAATGATACTCTCCACAGTTGACACAGATGGGAGGTGGGGCACATCATGTATTGTGATGCGATGAACATCCACAATCGTGACAGGTGGGGCTGGAAGTATAACGGGAAGACATATGGCCAAACTTCGAGCACTTAAAGCACCGGATCAGGTGAGGGATATGTGACTTGACATCACAGCGGTAGACCATCACCTTCTCGGGCAATGTATCACCCTCGAAGGCTAAGATGAAGGCACCGGTGGCAACCTGGTTATCCCACTGACCTCGATGGACACACCAGATGAAATGAACACCTCGCTGCTCTAAATTGGTGCACAGCTCATCGTCAGACTGCAAAAGAAGGTCCCTGAGGAATATAATACCCTGGACCATATTTAAGCTCTTATGAGGCGTGATGGTAAAAGAAATATCCTCCAACTTCCCACAAGTGAGTAATGCCCGTGACTGGGCAGAGGATGCTGTTTTTATCAAAACTGACCCAGAGTGCATTTTGGACAAGCCCTCCACCTCCCCAAACTTGTCCTCCAAATGCTCTTTCATGGATATGAAAGATTCCCCATCAACTCTCGTACATACGAGATACCAGGGCGAATAAGCTTCACTGCCATCCTTAGCCTGGTGTTCCTCCCATGGTGTGGCGAGGGAGGGGAATGATTTGGAGTTGTATTTCTTAGCATTTTAGTTAGACTTTACTCACTTAGAGACTGCTGGCGGTGGACCACCAGAAATAGATGACATACTACGCTTCACTCTGACCATTTAGGTTTTCCGTGATTTCCCTAAATCGCTCCAGGCAAATGCCGGGATGGTTCCTTTCAAAGGGCACGACTGACTTCCTTCCCTGTCCTTCCCTAATCCGATGAGACCGATGACCTCGCTGACTGGTCTCCTTCCCCGAAACAACCAACCAATCTCCCCATGGGCGCCGCACAGCCACAGCAAAGGCCACCTGGATGGCCAAGGCCGGTGGTCCTGATGCCCCAGGGTGACAGACATCTACTCCTTGGCATACGTGGGGAAACAGCGCAGGCATCAGCAGAGCGATCCCTGTGTTGTCAGGAGGCTACAACCAACAGGGTACATGGTGACCCCACCACAACGGACTGGCTACCGTGCCGGATATGAGGTGCGAAGAAGTCCATGGTCATTGTCAGCACAGAAAGTGACACTGCATAGTGCATGGTGGAAAACGCACCCAGGAAGAAATGGAGAATGGGTGGGACTGCAATGAGACAATGAGAAAGTGGGCTAAAGATCTCAATGCACGATGGACACGATGCACCATGTAAGTTACCCTTCCCCAATTGGCTTGCTCTTTGGGAAAAGTTTGGAAAATGGAGGTCAAACCCTACAGGGGACCATCACATAAAGACCGAAACATGTGAGACTCCTTTTAGTCGCCTCTTACAACAGGCAGGAATACCTCGGGCCTATTCTAACCCCCGGACCCACAGGGGAACTCGAAACCAAAACAGCCACCAGATATAGTTAAAGAATATGTGGACAACATCCCTAGGGATGAAATTAGACCTCTTTAAAACTTGTTATGATAAAATAAAAAAATGAAATTATACTGTCTGTAGTAGCACATACTGCCACCATAAGTAGAGGGCATGGGGCATGCTCATTTCAGAATCAAGCAATTATATTTCCAAATTTATGTATATTTGTAATGGTGTGTTTAAAGTACAAGGAACTCTTCACACTACAGCATAATATCTGGTGTACCCAAAATCAAAGAAGTGCTTAGGTGTTCATTATGTAGTGTGTGGTGGTTCCACCTGCTTTTATTTATTCATTGATTGATGATTGTCCTCGGTGTTAATGTACTTCGTTGCTACACTGGCTAAAAAATGGGTTGTGGAGTCCGACACACACTGCTGTAAATTATGTAGCCGGCAAGTGCACAGTTGTGTTTCACAGTACTTTAATTTACACTTTGCACAACCCCCAATATTACACAGTTATATGGTCAGTGCACTATTATTTAACCTTTCCATAAGCCTCATTAATAGTTTGCAGGTGAAATTCCACATACTGCTATGATAGTTTACTGTTGAACAGCTACGAGCAGTAAAACCTAACCACAAAGTTCATAGATCTTGAAGAATAATCAGGTACATATGGAGCAGATGCTGTCCACTATTTTTACACACAGCCTAATTATTTAACACTTGTTCCACAATTAATGTGAGGCATTGTTGTTGTTATAATCAGCACAGGTTACTCGCCTGAAACTTGGCGGTGAACTGATTGTCTCGTGACCAAAAATCGGGCCCTTATATATCATAACAATAATAGGTACTGAAACTACACATTGTTTGAAGTTTAATTTACAGATATTGGAATTAAAACTTAACTACTTTGATTAACTCAATACATAAAAAAATTGCATCTTTTTAAAAGTTTCTTCTACTACTAGGTTTAGGCCGAATTATTTGTTTAAATCATGAAATTAACAAATATAGTTACGCAAACAATACTTTTGACATAACTGTTAATTACTTTGGAATTAATGAAGGGCCGGCTTTGCTAACATATTTACGAATAGAGCCAAATAGACATTTTAAGAATACTAGCATTTTGTCTTCCAAATGTCTACACAGAATTTATATTTGTTTATACATTAACAATAGAATTTAAGTTATGAAACAATCGCTGATTTTGCCCTATAATGAAAGATACTAACTAGTAATAGCCAAAATAAATTAGAAAATCAATTATATACATAAAACTAAGCACAAAAATAAATCTGGTGTTATATTCACGTATTCTAAGGGTAAACAGTTAAGAGTAACAAAACCAATTTAAGGAAGCAGGTGGCAAAACAAGAGGGGTATTAAAATTATTCCAGCTTGCTTCGTCACAAGTAGACTGAACCTTACGTCTACAGAACGGAATAAAAAGGCGCACTGTTTGAAAACATGTCATGGATAATATGTACTGTATTACAATATGCTTATTCTTACAAATATTTTTTGAAACTGATGTTACACTGTTGTGATGACTTACTGATATAGTTTTGCTAATATATATCTATAAGTTTTCAGATTCTTAATGATGTAATTAAGTATAGAATGAAATGGTCATTCCAGAAAATGACAATTGAAAAGGCTGCACTGCATAATGAGCAGCAGCGTAATTAAATGGACAGCCCATATGTGAAATGGGCAGCATAATTTCTCGCTATGTGCATAGAGCAGGAAAGGCTGTTTGAAATGAACTACCTAATATCTCAGGGCCAGCCAAGTGTTTCCTTGGTAAAACAAGGTTTGTAAACAAAGGTGTTGGAGTGGACTGCCTGAAATAATGAAGGGGCAGAAAAAAAGTGTATGCTTATTGCAAATAATAGTGTGTTTTTTGCTGAGCTGCATAAAAATTAATGTAGCGAAAAGCACCCATCTGTTGAAAATAATAGTTATTCCTAATTATTTTTCCTGTACATGAACTGAAAGTAAAATCTTTAGTAATATTTTGAAAATGATAAAAATTTGAAAAGTAAATATTGCCTTGAAGCCAAAATAGATGAGCTGCTTAAAGTTTCTGGTAAACAGCTGTAAATATTGAACATATTTTAAATAATGTTTATGTAAAAGTTTGTGCCATATTTTCTGTCTTGTTATGTGTTCTCTTACATTCTTGTCATTCTCATATGAGTGTACTCATGGTTACCCAATGCTCTATACAACACAGATTGCTTTTTGCCATGATACACCATATTTACCCAAGTATAAGGTGACCCTGAACATAAGATGATTCCCCCCCCCCCCCCCCCCCCTCCACACACAAACACTCAAACAACTTTTTTAAGAACCTCCTTGAGAAAAAAGTGAACTTTATACCTATTCTAAACTTATGCCATTTATTGATTGTTTACATTTTTATAAAACTAGGAAAAATAAAATAAAGAAAAAGAAATGATTTAATTCATTTTTGGACAATTTTTTTTCTAGCTTTTATGATTAATAATCCTCTGGCCTGTGGTGTCACTATTTTTAATAACAATAATTATTATCACCATCATCATCCTAATAGTACAGCTGTGAAGTTTATATCATTGTTGTCACAAATAGTTAGATGTTTCTTTCAAATGTCTTGCAATTTCTGAAGTAGTTGTTATGGTAGGAACTGAGAACACAGCCGGTTTTCTTCTTCTTCTTTTTTTTTTTCTTTCTCCTGAATACATATCAGATTTCACTTCTATACCGATGTGAGAATGTTACAATGTCTCTTGCTTCCAAACATATAACCTGCTTGCTACTCTCTCACTGGTTGTGTAGAACCAGGTGACACACACCCCCTTTTGTTGCTGTCGTATATCAAATGAGTGCTATTGTTGAATATTTTTCCATTCTTAAAGTCCTTTTGATTCTGATTACAAATGCATTCAGGCAACCTTCAGTTTAAACATTCATAAAAAACCGGAGTACACAGCAATATTCCCACGGATGTCAACATGACAAAATTTGCTGCTTGCTCACTGCTCCCCTCCCTGCAATCATCTAGCCCTCAGCCAAGTTGGTGTCACTGTCCTCATTCCAACCCTTCTGTGACACTGAGCTAGAGCAGCTGTGAAAAACTGACTGTAATATCTTCTGGTGTGTGGGTCATATGCAACAACACCAACTAATACATAAATAAAAGATCACAATTACAATTCAGTTCCATTCTCAAACTTTTGCTCATCCAGTGATCTAATTACATCTGTTAGTACTCTCTCCATGGTGGGTCTTGTGCTGTAATTTATTCTTGCAATAACAATTACTGTAAATTTGCTTTAGTTACATATTATTCATATGTACACTCAATTCTTAGCTATGGCATTCCTTTTTTGGGGAGCAAATGCACAAAATATGAACACAATTTTCAAACTCCAGAAAAGAGCCACAAGAATAATAACCAAAAACAGTAGTTCAGCTCATTGTAAATATTTGCTCAAGACACTGGGGATTTTAACTGCTCTGTGTGAATGCATTTACCAGTCAGTTGTACACATCAAAAATAACATTGGTAATTACTCCACAGATCTGTCCATGACCATGGAACAAGAGCTAGACTCAACTTCCATTTACCAAGAAAAAATAAACATAAAACTCAAAACAGCATTTTCTACCAAGGACTAAAAATGTGCAATAAATTACCAAAAGAGATTAAAGAAATTGCAAAAGTACACTTATTTAAAAAGGCAGCTAACACTCTCTGTACCAGGCCTATTTTATGCACCCGTCCCTAGAAACCGGGCAATTTTACCAATATTAAAAAAATTACTGCATCAAATCTACTGTTTGGATTGTGGCAAATTTGGTACCATCTTGAAGCTGCACATTTCTACTTTAATTCTGAGTGAAAGAAACTACTTTACAATGCACAGCTTTAAGGTACAGTTATAGAAATCACTTAGATGTTTTAAGAATTTAGAAAAAGTCATACGAATAAGGGAATACAATTGTGATTTATTTTTAACCAAAATTGTGGCACTACATTACATGTTTCTGATAGTATACAGTATTACATATAAATTTCACACAGAATCATATTGTTTTTTAGTGTGGAAAATTTTAAAGCAAGGTTCCAGGCAGAGTGCAACGCCACACTGTTCACATTCGTATCGTGTCTCTTTGCGAGAAGCCTTGCCACTCTGTTTCTTGCTCCTGGAACTGCACACGTGACACACACGAGCAGCATACTTCTTAGTAGTTGCAGGTATGTGCTGCAAAAAATGTCTCTTTGTTAGCCGACCTACAGTTCCTTCATTTCTTGGAATGAATTCAAGTGTGTCGTCTTCAACAAGCTGAACTGCAAGCACTGTTATAAAGTCTGTTATTGTAATTTTCTTCCTGTGCACTGCATTGTACAGCCAAAATGCATTTGATACTCCCATAAGCAGCAAATGGAAATATAATTTTCGCCACCATTTCACAGTTCTGTGCTGGAACGGATTGTACTGCAGGCGTTGGTCTCCAATATCCACTCCAATTTTATTGAGGTTGTAATCAAGTACCTGAAGTGGTTTCAATACTACAGACCCATTTCTCTTAGTATGCGTACCAAATGTTGCTTGATGCCTTGTAGACAATGTATACACATCTCTCTTATCTTTCCACTTCATTGCCAATACATTATCTTTACGCCGAAAAGACATTTCGCCCTTTTTCAGCTTAGCAGATACTAAATCTTTAGGCAATCCTTTCCTGGATTTGTTCACAGTACCAACAGCTCCAGTGCCTTTCTCTGCCAGTTGCTGAAATAGCTCTGGACTGGAATAAAATCGATCTAAATACACAGTGTGGCCTTTGTTCAGCAAGCTGCTGTCAGACAACAATCGCAAAATAACCGCAGACGAAGAATTGTCAACAATATGCTTACCAGCATAAACTTCAAAATTTACAACATAGCCACTACTGGCTTCAGCAACAGCATATACTTTCAGTCCATACTTATGAGGCTTATTTTGCATGTAAACACGGAAACTCACACGACCTCGAAATGGGCAAATTCCTTCATCAATTGTCACTTTTTCTGAGGGACGATATGCCTGGATACATCGCTCCTTCAAATTATTATAATATGGCAAAACTTTGTAAAGTGGATGAAATCCATCTTCGCCTGGTTTTTTCTGATTTGAATTGTCAACAAGATGCAAGCATGACAGTATCTGAGTGAAACGCAAACGGCTCATGACATGGGGACAAAAGTTACAACTAAGAACAGGATTAGTGCTCCAATGGTCCGCAATTTTTGGCTTTTTCGAAACACACATGTGGAAAATAATACCCAAGAAACGCCTCATCTCACTTATAGTCACTGGCTTCCACGAACTCAAAACTGAATGGGGCTTCAGATTATTTCCTCTTCTTTTCTTCTGTATTGTCTGTGATGCATACAAATTTGTCTGTCTCTTGAGTTCATTTACGTCACTGTCAGTAAGGAACACTTTACTGCAATCCAGTACAGAACTCGACTCATCAATATCCACTAGTATCTGCCTGGGTGTCGTGTTGACAGGCAGAGGTCGGTAGGTGTCAACTGCAGTCCACTCACTGTCTTTCGGATACGGCACAGCTGCTGGATTTGAAGCAACACCTTCAACATCATTCTCGTCTTCATCTGAAGACAAACTGTCATCAATCTCGTCTTCTAAAAAGAATATCACATTATGTGTAACTACATACATCGTTTACACATGTTCAACAGATATGTGCGTACTGCACAATTACGTGGAAAATTCGGAAATACGTACCTTCAAACACACCATTGCATTCAGAATCGTCTGAATCACTCTCTACATTATCCAGAGTGTCGCTATGATTGATCAAATCCGCAATTTCTGCGTCTGATAAACCGCGCCGAAACATGATGACAAACAACTGAATGATATACAGACTGAGAACGCAAAGATAAGTTTTAACATGAATTACAGCGCTGCCGTGACATCTATGGACGCATTTTGTTAATAAACATCTGAAAAACGTATAGCGCTGGCCAAACCCGTAGAAATAACGTTGCAGTGTTTTGAATGAAATTAAATGTAGCGGCCCGTAAATTTTACGGGCTTGGTGATTTTCGCGCGATCCCAGGCCCGTAAATTTTACGGGCTTGGCGCTTAGAGTGCTAAAAAGTACCTGTTATACAATACATTTTACACATTGAAGGATTACTTAGATAAAACAGAGTAGGGGTTTGATTAAAAAAAATGTTATTCAAATAAATAATAATAATAATGAGTATAAAATATCCAACATTCCATGTAACACCTTCACTTTGTTTTTTTCCTTCTTTTTTCCTTTCTAGAAATACTTAACCCCAAGCTATTCATAGCACAATACTAACACCTCTTCCTCTTTCTGAGCTCAACATCTCACTCATTACGGAGGAATGCTGACGAAGTTTTTCAGGATAGCAGATGGGAAGTTGCGGTACAGAAAATGGCCCAGAGATCACCAGTGTGTGTGTGTGTGTGTGTGTGTGTGTGTGTGTGTGTGTGTGTGTGTGTGTGTAGTGAGTGAAGTGTTATGAAACAATGTGTGTACAGTGCGTGCAGTGACAAATAGTGAGATATGAGTGAACAGTGTGGCATTACATGATTTAATAAGTTATTTGTAACAAAAGTATTGAATACCAGGAGTAAATCTAATGATTGTCTCTAACTAGAAGTATGTAAATATATGTGTATATGAATTAGCTTATTTTAAATTGATCTAAATTTGTAAATACTTTGACATGTCCTATATCCTTGTAAAAATAGATCTATGGATGACTAAAGCTACTACTGGTACTACTGGTAGATATTTCATTCTGGATTAATTTTCCTTCTTGTTTCGACTGAATGACACCATAATCTTCTAATGCTGATTAAAAGCTGGTAACGTGTCTACCGGGTATTCTAAAACATGGACAGTGACTAAATTTCTCATTTGCAATCCACTTAGTAAATCATTATAGTCTCTTGTAACCAAATAAAATATTGGTGTGAGTTCTGAATCAACAAATGTTTTTTTTTGAAGGATAACATTTCCATTTTTTAATATAACCTTTATTTAAAAAGTGCCATTAATGTTTGTATATGGTATGCATACATATATGAGAGCATTTAGTGCAAACTTGTTCAGACACAACAGAAGTTTGTAAGATGATAGCATTTAATGCAATTTCCTCCCATGTTTCACAAAATTATCAAATATGAATCACAGCAATAGACTGGTATCTGATGCTTTCTTGGTGTATTTCTAATTTATAGAATTCTTGGTTGTCTGGCCAGGTCACATTGTAATTCCTCTACAGTATTTTGGCAAACAGACGCATCGCCAACTGCAGGTGGTCCCTGACGAATGCTGTGCTGCTCCTCTTGGCGTACTATATATGCTGGCCGTTATCCCCTCCACCACTTCACTCCGTTCCCTGTCAGCGTTGCTGCCACAGTGGACGGTGGCAACGGTGAGGAGAGCGGCACCTCGGTCCGCACTCTGGCATGCAGTGTCTGTGCTACCGCTGTCGGGTGGGGGTGGGGTGCCACCATCCAGGAGCGCCTCTTCCTCTCCAGGTTCAGTGCAGGCTTTCACACCTGACTGAGCTGTAGGGCAGTGTCTTTGTTAATTAGTCCATTTTGCAGTCTGATTTTGGTGACCCCTTTAATTATGCAATCATAGAATGAGGATTCCCTAAGTATTTTGGCATTTTTGTAATCCATAGTATGGCCAGTTTTCATAATATGGTCAGCTGTGACTGATCTGATGGTCTGACATAGTTCAGTGTGGCATTTATGTTCACAACACCCCTCTTCTACTGTACAAATAGTTTCCCCAACGTATGATTTGCCACACTGGCAGGGGATTTGGTAAACATCTGGTTTGCGGAGACCTAGATCGTCTTTTACTGAGCCTAGTAGAGTCGAGGTTTTCGTAGGAGTTTGGAATACACATTTTACAATGTGTTGCACTAAGATCCTGCTGATTCCTCTGGACGTAGCATGCACACCAGTGATTTGTACTCTTTTTCTTCATCCTGCTGTTGCCTTGGAGCAGTCTGTCTGAATGCATGTCTTATCTGCTTATTGCTGTATCCATTTCTTCTGAATGTTATCTCTAGGTGCTTCAGCTCAGCTGAAGGGCTGTCTTGGTCGCAGATCGATCGTGCCCTGTGAACAGATGTATTAAAATGCCTTCACGCCGGCAGTTGTGGTGGCTACTGGAGGCATGCAGATACAGACAGCTCAGTGTGTGTAGGCTTCCTGTACACACTGTGTGCCAGGTTACCATCAGGTTTCTGTTTCATTGGGAAGTCAAGAAATGGAAGGGTAACATCCTCTTCCAGCTCCAGTGTAAACTGTATGTGAGGGTGCAGTGAGTTGAGATGTTGGAGAAATTCGGTTAAGCTGTCCTGTCCATGTGGCCAAATGACAAGTGTGTCATCGATATAGTGACAGAAACGACAGTTTTAGATGAGCTTGTTCAAGGACCTTCTTCTCGAAGTTCTCCATGAACAAGTTTGCTACAATTGGTGACAGGGTACTGTTGTGGATTGGCAGCAGCCAACCCACGGAGTTTGGAGGAAGCCGAAAGGCACGCGTTTAAGCTCACGCAGGCTGGCGTGAGGTCTGGAACAGGACAAGGAATATAGACTTCAGAAAAAAGGTGGTACTTGGTGGAATACTTAACTTTAATCCATTAATGTTGAACGTAGCTCTTGTCTGTACATTCTTTACAATATCAATAGCAACTGATAATGGCACCTTGCTAGGTCGTAGCAAAGGACGTAGCTGAGGGCTATGCTAACTATCGTCTCGGCTAATGAGAGCGTATTTTGTCAGTGAACCGTCGCTAGCAAAGTCGGTTGTACAACTGGGGCGAGTGCTAGGAAGTCTCTCTAGACCTGCCGTGTGGCGGCGCTCGGTCTGCAATCACTGATAGTGGCGACACGCGGGTCCGACGTATACCAATGGACCGCGGCCGATTTAAAGGCTACCACCTAGCAACTGTGGTGTCTGGCGGTGACACCACATTCCTCCCCCGCAAATTGGCGTACGGTTGTGGCATAAGGCTTCCGCCCGCCGTGGGGAGGACCCCATGTTGACGTATGCGACGAGGTGGGGAGCCTAACAACAGGCGAGGCTGTGCCACCCGCACCCTGCCATTCGGACCGCAGGGAGCTAGGAAACGCCTGAAATCCTGCTCCAGGGTGCACGCCAACATGCGGTGTATGCGCTCGCAGAGAGACAGGAGGGGACGAAGGGTCGACCTCCATCGGGCCGGGGCACCCGACGGGCGAAGACGACATACGGTCCGGAGCGGGCAAGAGTTCCATGTCGGAGGACAGCTGGTCACGGGAAGCGATCGGCGGCGCGTGACCCAGGGAGGCGCCCGGCGGTTGCAGCGACGCGTCCACTGCGGGCGTCGCCGGCGGGAGAACAGGCGGCGGCGGCGGCGTGTCGTCGTGGGGCAAAATGGAAGGCAGCGTTGGTAACACCTGGGGCTGAGGCGAGCCAGTAGATGGGTCCCCAGGGCGCTGAGCGGACGGCACCATCGCTGAAAGCAGACAGGAAGCGGCAGATCCCGTGCAACGACAGAGGCGCAGCTGATTGAGATGCCGACGCACCTCACCAGAGGCCCCCAAAACCAGATACATAGGGCGGGCGAGGCAGCGAAGAATGCGCCCTTCGAGCCAACGCTGTGAACCTCGATAGTGACGATAGTAGACAACGTCGCCTGGAGCAAAAGCAGGTGTCTGCTGCTGCACAGGAACCTGATGCGGCGGATGTAGCAAAGACATCAAGGTTTGATGAGGAGGACCGTGGTGCAACTCAGCCGGCGAGCGACCATCTCGGGGCTGAGAGCGATACAAGGACAAAAAGAGCAATAACGCGTCCTCCCGAGAATGCGACTCTTTTAACTTCAACGTCTGTGACTTGAAAGTCCGGACCAATCGTTCAGCGGCACCGTTTGACTGAGGCGAAAACGGCGCGGATGTCAGATGTTGAATACCATTGGCCTTGCAGAATGACTTAAATTCTGCGGACCTGAATTGTGGGCCATTGTCGGAAACAATAGTCTGCGGAAGACCTTCAATGCAAAAGATAGCAGATAACGCTTGGATGGTGGCATATGACGTCGTGGAAGACATCCGACAACAAAAGGAAAATTACTGAATGAATCTACCACAACCAACCATCGAGCATTCCAGAATGGACCAGCAAAATCAATGTGTAAGCATTGCCAAGGGGAAGTGGCTTTTGGCCATGCAAAGAATTTCCACAGTGGTGCGGATTGTTGTTCGGCACACGCCATGCAAGAAGAGCACATATTCGTAATCGCAGCATCAATTCCGAACCAAGTACAGTGCTGATGAGCAAGTTTTTTCGTTCTCACTATACCCCAATGTCCTTGGTGGAGAAGCCGTAAGACAGAGGACTGTAACGAACGTGGGACCATGAACCTGGACTGATCATTATCAGAACGCAACAGCAAAACACCATGTCGAACAAAAAGTCTCTCCTTGTGAGCAAAAAATCGGCGAATCAACGTATCCTCGATCCGAGACTTTGACAAGGGCCATTGCGTAGCAACAAAATGCAAAACGGTAGCAAGGACAGGGTCAGCAGCTATGGCTGTAGCTACATGACGAAAATCAATCGGAAACGATTCGACCACGTCATCGGTTTCCGCATCAATGAACATGCAAGCAAGTTCGGAGGAATTGAATGCTCTATCCTCAGCAGCAGGCAAACGGGACAACGCATCGGCATTTCCGTGCTTAGCAGTGGACCGATACAAGATATCGTAGCGGTACTGCGAGAGGAAAATAGACCAGCGAATGAATTTCTGCGCTGTACGTGGAGGTACAGGCTTGTTCGGATGAAAAAGCGATGTCAAGGGTTTGTGGTCTGTGAGGATGGTAAAGTGACGACCATACAAGAAATCATGAAACTTAGTAACACCAAATACGAGAGCTAATGCTTCTTTCTCGATCTGTGTATAATTTCTTTGCGCAGACAAGAGCAATTTGGATGCAAAGGCAATAGGGCGATCGTGCGATCCATCTATGTGCGCAAGCACAGCACCGATCCCGAAATCCGATGCATCCACCATTAACAAAAGGGGCTTCTGGGGATCGAATGGCATAAGGCAAGTATTGGAAAGCAACGCCGATTTCAACTGGCGAAAGGCACATTCGCATTCCGTCGTCCAGATGAACAGAACACCTTTACAGCGTAAGCGATGAAGAGGAGCTGAAATGGAAGAGGCGTGCGGCACATATTTGTTATAATAATTAATTTTTCCCAGCACACTCTGTAGCTGCTTCAAATTCTGCGGAGAAGGCAAGTCTTGTATGGCACAGAGGTGCTCAGGACTGGGATGTATGCCTTGGGCATTGAGTACATGTCCCAGGTAGGGTAAGTCACGAGCAAAAAGCACACATTTGTCCTTCCGCAAGTGAAGACCATTTTGTCGCAAGACCTGAAATAATGTTCTGAGATCGGCTAAATGTTCTTTTTCTGTCTGTCCGGAGATCACAATATTGTCCAGATAGTTTACTGCAGTAGGGACCGATGCACAAACAGTTTGTAGATATTGCTGAAACAATGCAGGGGCGGATGCACACCCGAATGGCAGTCGTTTGAATCGATACAAACCAAGATGCGTGTTAACCACCAAAATGCGCTGGGATTCTTCGTCCACCGGTATTTGCAAGTACGCATCTGCTAGGTCCAACTTCGAAAAATATTTACCCGGGCACAGTTTGTCAAAAAGATCTTCTGGGCGGGGTAAAGGAAAAGTTACAGTCACTAGTGCCTTGAAGTCCACACGAAGTCTCAATTTTCTGGAAGGTTTTGGCAAAATTACTAAGGGTGATGCTCAGAGAGAAGCCTGCACACGTTCAATTACACCTTGTGATTCCAAATCATGTAATGTTTTTGCGACCTCATCACGCAATGCATGGGGAACATTGCGCGCTCTGAAAAATTTTGGTTGCGTGTTTACTTTCAGTTCCAAATGTGCTTTATAGTTCTTAGCGCAACCAAGGCCCAGTTCAAAAATGTCTGCAAACTCTTCACATAGACGAGAAACACTGTCTGAAGGCACAGTTTGGTTCACTGATAGGACCTGATTTACTATATACAAGTTAAACAACTGAAATAAATCGAAACCAAACAAGTTCACTGCAGAAGAAGAACGAAGGACGTACAATGACACAAGTTTTGTTTGTCCCTTGTATGTTGCAAGAAGGCTGCACTGTCCTAACACAGGGGTCACTTGTCCTGAATAACTACTTAACATTTGCGGCACGCAACGGAGGTGTGCCCAGCTGTTTGTACGTGTCTTGATTGATCAGGGAAACTGCAGCTCCGGTATCGAGCTGGAATGGTATCACTTTGCCATTAATGTCCAAGTCTACAAAAAGTTTATTGTCCTGTTGACGACTAGAGCGACTGTCTCGTGCAACGTGAACTGACTCTGGTACAAAATCACTTGCGACTTGACGGGATTTCCGGCGATGTTGACGCACACTATTTGTGGGACGAACACAGTCACTGTTAGAGAGAGTGGCACTGGGCGGAGTGGAATGAACTACATGAATTTCCATGGGCGAAGGTTCACGAGCCGGAGTATCCTTGGTTCGAGTTCGGCGCAAAGCAAAGGGCCTGGAATGGTTGTGAGTGTCCGATCTGAGCTTTTTCTGGCAAACACTTTGAACATGCCCTTTTTTATTACAGAAAAAGCAAATAGCTTGGTGTGATGGGCAATTCTCACGCGAATGTCTAGTAGCACACCGTGGGCATGATTTTAGCACTGCATTTGCTTGCCTTCGCGGCACACATGGCTGAGAGCCTGGTGGCAGCTGCGCGGACGGGCGTGAGGGCTGTTTACTGTTCTGTGCAGCATGCCTGGCGGACCGGTTAATGTGACACACGACTGGTGAAGTTTCAAATGATTTCTGAGCAAAGTCAAGTGTGTCCTGCCGATCCAATATGTCCATCACTTGTTGAAGGGAGGGATTGACTAGTTTCAAAATCTGTTCCCTTATACGAACATCAGAAAAGTTCTGTGCAATTTTCATCACGTACCATAGTATCTGAATAAGGGAGTCCACATTGACACTCAAAAGCACAATCCCTAGTAAGGCCTTGCAAAGTTGCAACCCACTCCTGATTAGTTTGACCGGCCGTACGTTTTGTACGATAGAAGGTATACCTTTTTGCAACTACATTGACTGATTCTTTGAAATATGCATCTAATGCAGACAAAATTTCATCGTAGGACAGAGTTGCTATTTCGCGTCGGAGAAATAATTTCACTATCACACGGTACGTGTGGACGCCTACGGAGGAAAGGAGAAAAGGCTGCCGCTCATTACCTCGAATTCTGTAGGCGGCAAGATGGAATCCCAATTGGCGTGACCACTCCGTCCAGCTTTCCAGTGCAGCATCAAAAGGATGAAAAGTTGGTGCAACTGTGTGTTGTGGCTGCGGTAGTGGCGGAGCGGCGGCTGCCGCATCGTTTTGCATTGCATGTTGACCCTGGATTAACTGTCCAAGTGCATCCAATAAGGCCTACGTCTGCTGATTCTGCAAGCGATAAAATTCGGATAGTACATCTGGAGATTATGGCAAAGCCATTACACAAGTGAATCAGGGCAGTATAGTTACGAACGCGGTATGGCCTCGTCACCAAAATGTTGTGGATTGGCAGGAGCCAACCCACGGAGCTTGGAGGAAGCCGAAAGGCACGCGTTTAAGCTCACGCAGTCTGGCGTGAGGTCTGGAACAGGACAAGGAATATAAACTTCAGAAAAAAGGTGGTACTTGGTGGAATACTTAACTTTAATCCATTAATGTTGAACGTAGCTCTTGTCTGTACATTCTTTACAATATCAATAGCAACTGATAATGGCGCCTTGCTAGGTCGTAGCAAATGACGTAGCTGAAGGCTATGCTAACTATCGTCTCGGCAAATCAGAACGTATTTTGTCAGGGAACCATCGCTAGCGAAATCGATTGTACAACTGGGGCGAGTGCTAGGAAGTCTCTCTAGACCTGCCGTGTGGCGGCGCTCGGTCTGCTATCACTGATAGTGGCGACACGCGGGTCCGACGTATACTAACGGACCGCGGCCGATTTAAAGGCTACCACCTAGCAAGTGTGGTGTCTGGCGGTGACACCACAGGTACATCCCGTGGGAATGCCGCCTGTCTGTTCACAATAATTTCCATCAAATAGGAAATATGTTGAAGTGAGTACAAGCTCCCTGGCCAACCATAATGTAAAAACTGGCCATACTATGGATTATGAAATCACCAAAGTACTTAGGCAATCGAACTCCTCCGGCATTTGCTTAGTAAAATAGGCCATCAAAATCAGACTGCAAGATTGTCTAGTTAGTAAAGATAGTGGCCTACAACTCAGTCAGGCATGGAACCCTACACTGAACCTGGAGAGGAAGAGGCGTTCTCGGATGGTGATGTCCACTTCCGATGGTGGTAGCGCAGACACTGGAGCCCAGAGTGCAGACCAGGGCAGCAATCTCCCCACCACTGCCCCACCAGCCACAGTGGCTGCACGGACAGAGAGAAGAGCGAGGTAGTGGAGGGGAGAGGATAATGGCCAGCATATGTAGGACACAGAGGAACAGCGCAGCGTTCATCAGGGATCACCTGAAGATATTTTCTTGTGCATCTCCTGCACTAGTGCCATGCAAGACAATGTCATGTGGTCATTCACACTTCGGCATATTGGGAAATCTTCAGCTCGAGCCATGCCCTTCCAAACTCTTCAAAATAAATCTACACATGACCTAAAATAGCCAAAGCTTCATCTCTAAATGTAAGACAACCCCTGTATACTGTACTAAACAACATAAAAATATTGATCTCAACAGCAGTAGTTTAATCTGTGAATATAAGATGACCCTGTGTTTTTCGAATGATAGATTTGGGAAAAAACCTTGTCTTATAATTGGGTAAATATAGTATGTTTGTTTGCAAAATATGTGCATGACGTGAAATGATATTTTTGTCTTTGTATTACTGTTTATGTAAAGTGCATACTGTTGTGAAGTGTTTGCAATTTTGTTTCTGCCCAATGCTCTTTGAGGGGTTTGGATGTTTCACTGATGTATTTGTAATAGGAAACATCACTGAACTATTATTGATATTACCTCTATTTGTCTTATGTAACTTCTTTGTCTGTTTTTACTGAGCTCTTTGATGTAACATGAATACAGGATGAAATAATGACAATATTATGAAAAGGATAGTTGCTACTCACCATATAGCAGAGCTGCTGAGTCACAATAGGCACAACAAAAAGGCTATCTTTTTCATCAGAATTGACAATCAATACATGAACACACATTCATGCAAACCCAACTCACACACACAGCCTCGGCAGCCAGAGACTGTAGTCATGTTTGTGTGAGTTGGGTGTGCATGAGTGTGTGTATGTGTGTTTGATGTCTAATTCTGATGAAGGCCTTTATGTCCAAAAGCTTACTTGTGTGAAAGTATTTTGTTGTGCCTATCTGCAACGCAGCATTTCCACTACTTGGTGAGTAGCAACTATATTTTTCATAATACTGTCAGATATTCTGTTCTTTATTTATGTTAATTTATGTCACTGTAATTAATCTATGGAAGTAATTTTAAAAATAATGTTCTGTAAAAGAATTGAAATGTTAAAACTTTAGTTGTAATACTGGTTCAAGCATAGGGAAGTAGGTTTGTAACCATATAAAACATGGAGGCAAGTCCCCTGCAATGAAATTGGCTTGGTGGGAATAGAAAAGGTGGATTTGGTTGTTGCACTGCAAGGCTCCTTTGTGGCAAGAGTCAGTCAGTGGCTGCCAGGCAAAGTGTTCACCTCTTGTGAACCGAATGAGGCAAGAAGAGCAGCAAGATTATGTAATATGGCCTCGGATGTGGAAATATTTTGCTTATTGCTTATGGCATATTTTGGTTAGCTCTGTACTATGAAAATTGTATGCTATGCTAAGATGAGAATTTACAGAGCTTGTTATACAGCAAGAGTGATGGATACTTTTGGTGCCTTTTTATGTAGCTGCAGGAGGTCTACACTGCCACCACCTTGATATCAAAGAATCAGTGGATTACTGTATAATTGCTTGGGCCATATATGTGGTTCCTTATTCAGTAGTAGCTTTGTGTTCTTTAAACTTTGTTGGGTGCTTTTATTTTATCCTTAGAGCTTGTATTTTATCCTAAAAGATTTACCTAGACAGGATCCTGTTCCAGGTGCTACGATATTTCCGAGAATCTTATTTTATTGCACTGAAAAGTAATTACTTTCCTTAACAAAAGTTAATAAATTTTGTGGGGTGATAAATTTCATAACTGGTGTGCTTAAGTTTTGAAGTACTCCACGTATTTTTTCATAAAAGGATAGTTTAAGTTTCACTAAAATGTAATTGTCAAGAAGAGATTTGAAGTATTCAGCTTAAAGACTTCTTATTAAATCCTCAGTACAGTGCAAATGATAATTACTTGAAACCCTCAGCTGCCGACAGGTGTTGTTGATATAACTCGAAGGGGACAGCTGAAAATGTATGCCCCGACCGGGACTCGAACCCGGGATCTCCTGCTTACATGGCAGAAACTCTATCCATCTGAGCCACCGAGGACTCAGATGAATAGTGCGACTGCAGGGACTTATCCCTTACACACTCCACATGAGACCCACATTCCAAACTGTCAACAATCTACATACGTAATGTACCTAATAGATATTTGCCCATCCACTCATTACTCGTGCCCACTAAGGTGACGATTCCTGTAAGAGTTCGGGCAACCTGTGCGCATTCGCATGGATGAAGGTCAGTGGCCGGGTTGCCTTTAACTATATATGAAAATAGTAACTGTTCTCGAAAGAAAATATACCATTGATGACTGTGCAGCTTCTCTAGAATAAATGATAATTAATTGAAACCCTCAGCTGCCGACAGGTGTTGTTGACATACCTCGATGGGGACAGCTGAAAATGTGTGCTTCTGCCATGTAAGCAGGAGATCCCAGGTTCCAGTCCCGTTCGGGGCACACATTTTCAGCTGTCCCCATCGAGGTATATCAACAACACCTGTTGGCAGCTGAGGGTTTCAATTAATTATCGTTTATTCTAGAGAAGCTGCACAGTCATCAATGGTATCTCTTCTTTCAAGAACAGTTACTATCTTCATATATCAGTACAGTGTTAAGTTACCTGCAAAACCATGATGATTCCTAATAGTTACTGGCTAGTAGAATTTGAAGGGACAGCGTAAGGATTAATTATTGTGCAGGTTTGGAAGTAACACTGTTTATAATTTCAAGTGTATATAGTTAATAGTGTTTCTCATATTTGTTGTGGCTACAGTGTTCAACCTAGGTCTGAGTCTGCCGATTGATTAATTTCTGGGTCCCCATGCTAATTGTTGAGCCAGATTCAAATTTCATGTTGCAATTCCAGCATTAATGAAATGAATTACCAATTCTGTAATGATAGTATGTTATAATAAGCAACTGGCTACAACTATTAAAACTATACTAGAACCAGGCATCATTGAGCTAAATAGTATATGGAAGTGAATGCTCCTTGAGAATACAAGTAATAACCAGACAAAATAGTATAATTATCTGAAAACCATTTCAATAACAATATTTTCCAATAATGAAACTGATAGGAGAACCTCAGGTCCAAGTGCATAGTGCCCCATCATAAGTAAATCACTTACTTTATATGATCATTAGTTTGCTGTTTTAATATACAGATAGTAAATGTTACTGAGAATCAGTTGTTGTCAAACCATATTAATAATCCTTTGTGTAGTACATGCCAGTTGCTTGGTAAAATATACTGCTGTCTCATGTCCTATATGCAAAAACAGTATTTCAGTATGAAATAAAGTAAATACTAACAGCTAAGTTTCTTAATGTACAATACTAGTGCTTGATACGGCTGTGCCTAATTGGGCTGATGACTGTTGGTAGTTGCAGTTTACTTTATTATTAGTAGGACCTTCATTGGATTCTCATTTTTCTGCTATAGCTTCTTTCAATAGATATCATTAGAAAAATGAAAATTGTGCAATAGCTTAACCATTATACACAGTCAATGATGAAATCAAAATTTTTTCACGGAAGTAACAATATCACCTATTGCTAATTTAGCTGTAGCTGGTATTGTGATAGTTGGCTTTTCCTGTGACAGGACTAATGGTTCTGTTAGAGGAGAGTTTTGTATTCTGTCCAATTGGCATGTTAGATCATCAAAATCTCAAGTTATTTGGAGGGTCCTGTCCATAATGCTCCAAATGTTCTTAGTTTCGGAGAGATCTGATGGTCTTAATGGCCAAGGTAGTGTGTAACAAGCATGAGGCCAATCAGTAGAACCTCTTGCCGTGTTGAAATGTAAGCCCAGGATGGCTTGCAATAAGGGACATCAAAACGAGGTGTAGAATATTGTTGATGTACCGCCGTGCTGCAAGGGTTCCACAGGTGGCAACCAAAGGGGTCCTGCTATGAAAATAAATGACACCCCAGACTGCCCCTTCTGGTTGCTGGGCTGTGTGGCATGCAATAGTCAGGTTGGTATCTCTTCACTGTCCAGGTTGTCTCCAGCCATGTCTTTGTTCTGGAATCTCATTGACTGCAGTAGAATTGTTGTCATTTGTTGAGTCCTGGTTCAAATTGAGCCCCAATGACCAGTGAAGATGAGTCTGGAGTCACCCCGAACAGGGGTGGGATACCAGCCTCACTGTTGCCCACCATATGGCCTGACAATTGACAGTGATTATGTGGGTGCCATTTCTTTTCATAGTAGGACCAGTTTGGTGGTTGTGCGCAGCACCCCTACAGCACAGCAATACATTGATGATACTCTGTGCCCTGTTTTGTTGCCCTTCATGGCAAGTCATCCTGGGCTTACATTTCAGCAAGACAATGCACGCCTGCACAGAGTGAGTGTTTCTACTGCTGTTTATAGTGTTATGGGTTGAGCTGCCCAACCCGATTGGGTTTTATGATCTGATGTGCCATTTGGACAGAATTTTTCACGGTATTGCCCAGGAGCACATCCAACAACAGAATAACTGTTTGCATAAGGGCCAGAGGTGGACCAATGCATTATTGACTTGCTCAATTTGTGAGGCTCTTTCATGTGAATAAATCATCCATTTTTTCTGAAATTGTAATCATTCATTTGTCCATATGTGTACATCACAGCTAATGATTGCTGTCTCATTTGTATAATTTCTTCATGACGTGTTGTCGATGTTTTTGTCTTAGAGTGTATTTGGAAATGTCAATATGTTTTATTCATTCTCATGCCATGAATTCTTTAAAAGTGACACTTGTGAATTGTGATCCATTATCAGCGAATAATCTAGATGTTTTACCCAATGTCCTCGAAATATTCACATAAACAATTAAGTACTTTATGAGTATTGGCTGTCTTCATAGAATACAGTTTCACGTACTTTGATCAACACTTTAGTAACACAAGTATGTAAGCAACTCCTCCTCTTCCTTCTAGTAGAGGTCCAAAAAATCTGCAGTTGTTAAATCGTGCCATGTCGTAGGTACAAGGTAGTTATAATTAAATTGCTGCTACTCACAGAGGTCCAGTGTGGGCTGTAATGATTGTATGGCACTGAAAGATGTAGGTATGTTAAATAATATTGGGGAACGTTTTACATTGGAAAAAAGTCATTCCAATTTTAACACCAGATGCAAATCTGGCACTGTGAATGTGAGAAAGACATATCAAAATGTTTCCCTATGTAATGGATTAGGAAAAGGATATGGTTAGAAAAGTTGAGCAAGTGACAAAGGCATAATGTTGATTTTATTTTTATCTGCCACTTATACAATTTGTTCAATATGAGCACCAGAGACGTTGATGAGATGCTGCGTCTGTAAAATGACTTGATCAACAGTAGCTCACAGCAGTTCCAGTGGCATCTAAGCAATGTGTTCCTGTAAACGGGTCTTCAGCTCGAGTAGAGATTGAACATCTCCCTGATAAATGCATTCTTTTAAATATCCCCAGAGCCAAAAGTTACATGGATTCAGATCATGCGATTTTGCAGGCTAAAGTGTCTGGAAAACATCTGTAGACAACATTGTCATGGAAGGTTGCATTAAACAGATCTGTTACTGGGTGAGCAACATGAGGTGTTGTCGCATCTTGCATGAAAACCGTTATTTACACACAGTTGCACTCTTCCAAAGCAAGAATCACATGCTCTACAAAACAGTCTCAATAATGTGCAGATTTCACAGTACATCTGACAGGCCCTTTGGGTGTACACTAGACTCTCACTAATCTGGCCATTCCTGGCACATATGGGTGCTGGATTAGCGGAAGTGCCAGATCAGGTTCAAGATGGCGGCGTGTATAGATATCCGCGATTTTACTCCAAAAATAAGTTACAGTGAAGCTGTTAAAAATTCGTGTGTAAGTTGCAAAAGTGAATTATTAAAGTATAATGAGCGTATTGCTGGTTTACAATGTGTAATCAGCAGTCTAAGAATAGAAATTGACAGCTTGAAGTCCGAAAATATGGAACTGAAGTCGAAGCGAAACATGGATCCATTGCTTCAAGACAGACAGAAGGACAAAAACTTTCGCGAGAACATGGCTACATTGGTGCAAAATGACGCTGATAAATCATCAGAATGGAAGGTAGTACACAACAAGCGTCAAACAATCGGCACTAAAAATTCGTGTACAGCAAATGTTTCGAGGTTCGAGAATGTAAACAATTTTGATGTACTTTGTTCTAGTAATAGTCTCACTGAAAGTGAAAACAATCGTAAGAAGAGTGTGCCGATAAACTATCGGAAAAAGGTTAGGTTTGATCTTCCAAAGCCACAACGTTCAGCTAACAGCAATGAAAGTGGCAGTGGTGTGATCCAGTCTGCTGTGAGTGAAACATCAACAAATCGTTTTCACATTTTCGCTGATAGTCATGGTAGAGGCATGGCTGATATAGTGAAAAGCAGTTTTAATGCTGCCGATGTTTGTGGAATTGTGAAGCCAGGTGCTAAACTTCAAGAAGTTGTAGCGGGGTGTGATCCTGAAAAAGTAAAAAACGAGTGTGTGATCTTAATAGGTGGCTCAAACAACATTGCCTGCAACGAAGGGAATGATGCCATACAGTCACTCAGGAAGAAAATATCGGCGCTTCATCAGTCTAAGGTATTTGTTGTGAACATTCCAAAGAGACATGACTTAATTCCACAGTCCTGTGTAAATGAGGCTATCTCACAAACGAACTCTAAGTTAGCAAAGTTGTGTAAGCATTTTAAAAATACTTGTGTTGTAGATGTAAGCAGTTTTGGATGAGAATTATTTACAAGACACGGTATGCACCTGAACAGATCAGGAAAAAAAGCATTAGGTACCCTCTTAAAAACAAAAATATTGGAAGAAGTCCACAAATGTACCCCAAAGTTGGAACCAATCGCACTTGAATGGCTCCAGCCATCAAGTCAGACTCGGTTTCAAACTCAAATGTTTCGGGAAATTGTTAGTAATGAACGTACTGTGTCTGTAGCTACCGATAATTTTTTAGGCAAAAGTTTAGATCTGTCTCTAATTCCAAAGAAATGACGATTTTTCAGCAAAATGTGGGAGGACTTGGTAATAAAGTAAATGACATTACTGTTCTGTTAGAGGAACCACAAGGAATAAAAGATACTGATGTATTATGTTTTAGTGAACATCATGTGAAGGATATTGAAAGGTTACAGCTAAGTGGTTACTGTTGGCAACGCATTACTCTAGAACCATCATGGAAAAAGGTGGAGTGGTAATTTATGTAAAAAACAACATATCTTACAATGCATTAGATTTAAAGAGCCATTGTATAGAGCAACAAACTGAAGTATGTGGTGTTGAGATTACTGTAAATGACTTCACGGCTGTAGTGTTAGCACAGTATAGATCTCCCTCAGGGAATTTGAATGTATTTCTTAAGCACTTAGATTCTTTATTATCCATACTGTACTCAAAGTCGAAGAACTTGATAATTACTGGTGACTTTAATGTTGATTTCCTAATTGAGAGCAATAGTAAAGCTGATTTAGTACATTTAATGGAGTCTTGTAATCTGATGGCAATAGTAGATTTCCCAACTAGGATTACTGTTAACAGTAAAAGTCTGATAGATAATATATTTATAGATAAGTCTAAATGCAATGAGATCACTGTACATCCAATCCTTGGTCTTTCTGATCATGGTGGTCAATTGCTTAGGCTCAATTACATCAGTGTGTGCAACAGTTCCGAGCATTCTTGGAAATCTTTTAGGATAATAAATGAACAGGGCCTTAAAAAATTCAATGATAGCCTAAAAGAGATAGACTGGAGCCGAGTTTATAGGGAAACAGATGTAAACAAAAAGTACAATTCATTTTTAAATGAATTCATGTCTGTATTTGAGTCCATCTTTCCCAAAAAAGTAGTTAGAAATAGTCATATAGGCAATGCCAAGAAGTCTTGGATCACTACAGGGATAATAACATCTTGTAGAACAAAGAGGATGTTATACAGTTCTCTCAGGACTTGTAATGATCCAAAGAAATGACAACACTACAAACTTTACTGTAGCATTCTCAAGAAGGTTATAAATAAATCTAAACGTATGTGCATAAAATCAGATATTGAAAGCTCAGAAAATAAAATTAAAACTATATGGAATGTAATAAAGAGGGAAACTGGCAGGACAACAGGGAACATGTCTCAGGTAGAGATTAATACAGGGGACAGTATCATAAAGAAACCTGAGTTGGTTGCAGAAATATTTAATAACCACTTTTTGAGAGCAGCAGAGAAGACAGGCTGTAATGGTTCTATGGTAAGAATCATTGTCCCTCCTACAGAAAGCTATTAGCAACAGAATCCCACAGTTATCCTTACCTCCAGTTACTGTAAGCGAAGTCATAAGAGTAATTAGATCATTAAAAAATAAAAATTCTGCTGGTGTGGACAATATTTCTAGTAAAATACTGAAACACTGTTATAAATTTGTTAGTCCCATCTTATGCAACATATACAATGCATCCCTACAAGATGGGATTGTCCCTGACAGACTTAAGTTGGCTTTAGTGATTCCTCTCTTTAAAAAAGGGGATAAAAGCATTGTTACAAACTATCGCCCAATATCCCTATTAACTACCTTCTCGAAAATTCTAGAAAAACTCATGCACAGGAGGATTGTAGACCATCTCAACTTCCACAGTATCTTAAGCAAAACTCAGTTTGGGTTTCGTGCCGGTCTTTGTACTGAACAGGCAATATTCTCTTTCAGCAACCAAGTTTTGGAAGCCATTAACAAAAAAATGTCTCCAGTGGGTATTTTTTGTGATCTTACGAAAGCCTTTGACTGTGTAAACCACCAAATTCTTTGGAAAAAGGCAGAATACTATGGTTTAGGTGGTACTGTTGGCTTGTGGCTACAATCATATCTACAGGATCGGAAGCAGACTGTAATGCTAAATGGCTCTTCTGGAGAACCTGCCTCGTCTGAATGGGGCACGATAACGTGTGGTGTGCCTCAAGGCTCCGTTTTGGGCCCACTGCTTTTCCTCATCTTTATTAATGATCTTCCTCTTTGTTCTGAGACAAACAGCAAATTTACCCTGTTTGCCGATGATACCACAATTCTAATTGACGATTTGATTGATCATGATCTTGAAAAAACTACAAATACTGTTTTTAATGACATCTTAAATTGGTTCTCCTCAAATGGTCTCTCGCTCAATGCAGATAAAACTCATTATATGAGGTTCCATACATCACAAAGTAATCCCAATGAAATTAACATAAAATGTAGAGATCAACCAATACAGAAAGTTGAAGACACAAAATTCCTGGGTGCTTACATAGACAGTAAATGTAATTGGTCAGTTCACATTCTTCATCTATGTAAAAAACTTAGCTCGGCAACATTTGCATTACGGGTAATTTCTTCAGTGGCTGAAGTTGACACTATTAAGGTTGCCTACTTTGGCTACTTCTACTCATTGATGTCATATGCTATCATATTCTGGGGGAACCAACCACTTGCAAAAAAAGTTTTCACCATCCAAAAAAAAGCAATCAGAATAATGTGTGGGGTCCATCAAAGACACTCTTGCAGGCACTTGTTTTGGAAGATAGGTATCCTAACAACTGCCTCACAGTATATTTTTTCCTTGCTGACCTTTGTGTGCAAAAATTATTCCATCTACCAAGACAGCAGTAAATTCCATGGTTGTAACACCAGAAACAAAACAATCTACATTTAGAAATGAAATGTCTCACTCTGGTACAAAAAGGAGTTTACTACTCCAGCATTAAGCTGTTCAATGCTCTACCAATACATATCAAATGTGTTCATACAGAACTGCCAAAATTTAAACAAGTTCTCAAAGATTACCTGACAGAGAAATCTTATTATACTGTGGATGAATACCTGAAAGAAAATGTATACCATCACTAAACTTATTGTGTCTAGAAGTAGTTCAATTGATTTTATTGTGCATTTGGGCATTAGCGCACTTTTTGTAACAACAGATTGGCTGTACATGTATTTACTCTTGTAGGCCTAATATCTGATTTAACTTTGTGCTCTTATCTTTAACCTTTATTTGAAACTCCTTTTTCTGTCAAATGGTAGTTATGTTATCTAGCTGACATTGTATCTGTTACTGTATTTATAGTATGTCTTACTTAAACTATGTACAATTTGCCATTGAATTGCCCTTGTATTTATTGTAAGTTTAAATTGAAACCTGTACAATTTGACACGTTCCATATCCTTGTGATTGACTCACTAACTGGATCTACGGAACAAGAAATAAATAAATAAATAAATAATAAATAAATAAATAAATAAATATTGAGTGTCTGAAATTTATTTTATTCATTTATTTAGTTTTTTATTGATTTTGAAAACATAGGGGATATAGTGTACTATACTTTATTAAACCGAAGGATACAATTGTAAAACATAGAGGATGTACTTTGTTAAATCCAAAAATACATTAATTTTCAAAGAAAAGTTGGTCCTTGAGTGTATACTGTACATAATTATACAGTTGTATCACTCACTATGAAACATGCCCCTAATTTTTAACTGTTGCGATGATGATACATGGCAGTGGCATGCTTTATCCAGCAACCTCTTTACAAGCATTACATCGGTACTGCATGTATCTGGTAGTTGCCTAATGTACTCCAGGAAGACCTCGGCAGCTTCAGCACCAGCAGTATGAGAAATCTTCATGCTCTTACCTCCTCTGTCCTCTTCATCACTTTCATCATTACTTTCTTGCACGCTTCTGAGTATTTCTTCATATGTTAAAGTTTGATCCATATCACAGTTTTCCTCATTCAGCCACTTAGTAACATCTTTATCATCAATTTCTTCTCCTACTGGAAGGCTGTGGAACATGTCAGTATACAAAGTAATTGATAATTCTGAATTGACTGGTTCATTGCTGTCACTCACTATTGGATCCAACTCAGTATCAATGGATGGCCACAATTTTCTCCAGCTCTTCATTATGGTAGCGCTCTCCACTTTATCCCATGCTTTGGCTGCTTGGAAAACTACATCACGTATGTTAATTGCTTTCCACACCTTCGGCATAGTCTCGATGGAGTCATTTTCACTTTTGTTCAGCAAGGAGTCGTGAAGTGAATATCGATAATGACATTTAATTGATTCCAAATATCCCTGGTTCATGGGCTGAATTAGGGCTGTCACATTTGGTGTGAGAAAGGGTGCTTGTATACCATTGGACTTTAGAGAAACATCTGAAGGGTGACCGGGAGTGTTGTCAATTATAAGGATAGCTTTCAGTGGAAGCTTTTCCTTCTGTAGCTCTTTTCTCACTGCTGGTACAAATGTTTCATGGAACCACCGAGAGAATATGTGTCTGTCCATCCACGCTTTCTTCTGAGCACAATACTGCACTGGTAGAGTATTTATGTCAGTGTGTTGAAAACAAAATGGATGTTGGGATTTTCCAGTCACCTTTTGCATTACAACACGCCATTAATGTTATGCACTGTTTCTGTTGCTTGTAACCATGAGCTTCCTTGTCGTTCTTGGCAGCTAATGTTTTTGAAGGAAGCATCTTGTAAAAGAGTCGTGTTTAATCAGCATTATACAAGGCATCAGCAGTTAAATCTTCTTCCTGTATTATCTTCTGTATCATGCTTACAAACTCATCAGCATCCTTATCTTTAGTTGAGCAACTTTCCCCAGTGACTGTCAGCTGCCAAATGCCATGTCGTTTTTTCCAGTTTGATTGCCAACTTGCACTCACTGCAAACAAGTTACTACTACCAGGTTGTTTGTTAAATGCAGCTGCTTTTTCCTTTATAATCAGGCCACTGACTAGAATTCCTTTACTACCTTATTGTATGAACTGCCTATAAACAGCTGTGTCCAGTTCTTCATTCTCACTCTTTCGCATAACCTTCTGTTTTCCCAACTCACTATCCATTTGTGTTGAGTACTGTCGAATAACATCTTCTTTCTTTTTGATGTCATAAATAGTTGCTCGTTCAACATGGAACTCAGGAGCAATGGCTTTCTGCAAAGAACCTTGATTTAACTTATCTAAAATTTTGAGTTTCTGCTTGAGGTGTAGCGTAACGCTTTTCCTTTTAGAAGACATGATTCTGATCTGTAAAGAAAGCTACAATTTCAAATACAATATATAAAGTATTGTTTAACTAAGCATTGTTGTGTGCGATAATTCATTGTGCATGTGTTTTCGGATGTGCACCAGATTAGTGAGAGGCTGTACTACTGAAGGCTGGATTAGCAAGAGTCTAGTGTACTTCTTCAAAGAAGAACAGACCGAGAATCAAGGTGCTTGTTACTCCACATTACACCATCACATATGGTGAGAGCAGTGGGTCTTTGTGCACAACAGGTGGTTTAACAGTATTCCAGATTTGGCAATTCTGTGTATTTACTGCATCCAGTAAGGTAAAATGTGCCTTGTCACTCCATAGCATATTGCCCAGCCATGTGACATCAACGTTGATCCATGCTAGAAACAAAAGGGCAAATTCGGAATGTTGTTGCAGATCATAAGGTTTCAATTGCTGCACCATGTGGGTCTTGTATGGGTACCAGTGTAAAAAAAATTGCAAAAGTTTCTGTACTGTTGACCACGGGATAGACAGTTCTCGTGACTCTGTACAAGCACTTGCATTACGCAGAGCATGTGCTGCATGGTTAGTTACATCATCAGCAACATCATCAGTAACTTCCACCAGGATAGGATCCTTCCTCTTCCAGTTGCCAAACCAAGCTCACCTGTGTTTTTGAATTTCATTATCATTTTCTTTAAACCATTTAAACATATTGGGCCTACCTCAGACCTTTCTGTCGCCAGTACTTCTCAACACAGCTGTGTAACTGCTGCCATTCATCTGAAACAGTTCCACTAATATCACATGGTCTCTCTTCTTGAGAGCCGTACTGTTCACTCACATTACGACTCGTCAAACGACAGCATGGATGTCATACGATCATACAAACAGTGTACAATGCCAGATTTGCACCTGGAAGCCAAAATTGGAACTAATTTTTTCCTGCATAAATCAGTTGCACATTAACAAATAAACAAATCTGCCAAGTTTCCCTGCCATATGATAATTACAGCCTACATTGGACATCTGTGAGTGGCTGCACTTTAGTTATAACCACTTGGTGTAACCAGATACAAACTGTGTTTTACTTACCTGCAAAAGTCACAAATTCTTAAAACTCGCTTAACCATTTCACGTACGTTTCTAAAGTAGTAGCACTTGGTCATGTGCTTAAAGCATTTCCGTATCCCAAAGTACCCATCCTTTATGTAGGAACCATATCAAATCCTCTGTTACTATTTGTGGAATACACAACTTCCAAGATTCTTCATACGCATTCCTTTTCAAAACATGTACATTGTTTTATTTCCACCTACCTTTTATTTTATCTGGTAGTGTTTCTTGTGAACAAGAAATAAACATAATACCTAGATCTTTATCTGTGTGTATTTTTTTCCCTAATCCCTGTTGCTAAGGTATGCATTTCAGTATTAGTGTAGCTGATTAACAAGAAATTGTCAGTAAATATTACTCCAGGACCTTATATCCCTAAAGGTAATCTTGATAGCATGTCAGGGACTACATTCTGAGAACCCTTGGCTTGCCATATTTCTATATGAAACTCTTGTAGAAAAAGAACTCAGCACATTAATCTTCTATGAAGCAGGCAGTTTTCTTTCAAGGAAGATAAATATTGGTGATCCGTATATATTTTAATCTTTGATCCCCGCAGAAGCATCTGAAATTTCTTTACACTCCATACTACTTCCAACAATTCCTGTTCTTTGGTCATAAAATTCAGCTCATGCTTATTGAGGCTTCAACTCGCGAATGCTGTAGTCATGTGATCACCCTTTTTATGGTCCCATTCCCCTGAGAACAACTCATTCCCAAACCATACTCTGATGCATCCAAGGCAATTTTAATAGGTAGATGCATTTGTGGGTGACCTAAAAACTGAGCAATCACTAAAGCTTGCTACACCTTATTAAATGCTTCCTCTGCACGATCGTCCCACACCCATTTGGCTTATTGTTTCAAGAACCCTAGCAGGTCATTCATAGTTTATCCTTTTATAAAATGCCTATAAAATCCTATTAGGCCTGGAAACGAATGCAACTGCTTAGCATTGTTGTGCAACAACGTTCAAAGGATGCCCATGGTTTGTAAAGTGTGATAGCAGCTAGATACCTACAAGTACAGATCTGTATTGGGAGCTTACAGCAAATGGAATGCCCCAGTGTCCATCCACTTTCCTACTAACCGAGACATCCAGAAATGGCAGTCACCCTTTTCGGCTTCCATTGTAAATTTAATATTATCAATGGTGTCTCACTCTTCACTGGGATTCCTCTCATGGATTCATTGTCACTCATCAACAGTAAGTTCAAAGCTGATGTAACAGTGCTATTTCATCATGTCCTTTCCTCAATCTATTTTTATTCAACAGTGAATATTTTGAGCAAATTGACAGTTGTGCCACGTGTAGTCCTCTCTCCCCTTTTCAGGCTTTCTGCAGCATCTGAATTCTATCCAGGGCAATATCAAATTTACAATTGAAGTGGAGAAGGGCAGCTGTCTGCCAAGACCTGTATTTGCAGGCATCTAACTGCACAGGGCATGTGTTGTGTCTGATAGAGACATCCTTGCAAAGGAAATGGAACACCTACAATCAGTGTTCTAAGATAATGGATATTCTCCACATCAGAGAAGCACGTCTTTAAGGAAGAAGAAATGTAATCATCGACAGGATCAAGATGCGAAAGAGCAGTTCAAGTCCAGAGCATTCCACTAGTACGTTGGCAATATTTCATCGTAATTAGGCAGAATCCTAGGAAACATCATGTAAAGTAATCTTCCACCTATCTGGGATTGTGGAAGGCTTGAATCTACACACTACCTTGTCAGAGTCCCATTGGTCAGACATCGCACACAATGCATAAAAGAAGCGATGAACATGATTGCCACTCTTGCCTTTCACAGCCCTGTAAGTCAGCCATGGTTGAGCATTGTATCTCAACAGGACATTCCATGGATCATTCTGCCGTGCTAATCTTGGCCTCGATGAGATTCTTGTGGGATTCTGTTATTAAGGAATCAGTGGAAATATGTTTAGTGCAAGATCGTGTTAATCGTGATGGCAGCTTTTAGCAGCATAAAGCATGTGACCCAGTGATTTCTTTAATTTCTTCAGAAAGAAAACTTTTTATTACCAATGACATGTCTAGTGACGTTTAATTTTATTAGTTTTGACATCTGAATTAAAACTGTGAGTGTGAATTCTGATAAAGATCACGCTTGTATATCACATTACATATGTGCCTGTGCACCATATATACCAGTGCCTGTTCTTTAGTCTTCTTCTTCTTTGTCTTGTTTATCCTGGCTTCTTGAGATCTCTTGTGAAGAGACATGATACAAGAAGTTCCATAGTGGTGTAGGACAATCAATGAAGTTACACAACAGTTAATAATTTAACTTTTGAAACTGCCGGTTTATTGGCATTTATGGAAAGAAAAACACAATCACACTCTCATGCGGTCAGCAAACTTTGTGTAACATTTTGTGTGTGTAATGGGCCTTACTACGTCACAAATTGTTCTAATGAATTAATTAAGCTACTTTACAGTGTTGCTAAGCAACATAATCAACAAGGTGATACATGTCTCTATGAAAACTGGATCTTGATATTCTGAATAAGCTTTCAGTTCATTTTTGTCAAAATCAGCACTTGTCTCAAAATTAATTTCCAACTTCTTGCATTAAGTCCAAACACATTTGCAAGTATTGTATGCAATTTACTGGACAGCACGCATGTACTTATTTGCACTCTGGGTAAGTGATAACTCATCTCAGAGTAAAAGCCGCACATAAATTCCCACTTTTTTTATGTGTACAATATTGAAAACACCTTTATATTAAACAAATACATTATGGCATGTAATTACTAATCAAACATTTCTAATTCTGAGTAAACTTCAAGTCTTGCAGACAAACAAAAAGTACGCGAAGCGAAATGTAGTGTGAGGAGGGCTACGCGAGAAGTGTTCAATGAATTCGAAAGTAAAGTTCTATGTACTGACTTGGCAGAAAATCCTAATAAATTTTGGTCTTATGTCAAAACAGTAGGTGGATCAAAACAAAATGTCCTGACACTCTGTGACCAAAATGGTACTGAATCAGAGGATGACAGACTAAAGGCCGAAATACTAAATGTCTTTTTCCAAAGCTGTTTCACAGAGGAAGACTGCACTGTAGTTCCTTCTCTAGATTGTCGTACAGATGACAAAATGTTAGATATTGAAATAGACGACAAAGGGATAGAGAAACAATTAAAATCGCTCAAAAGAGTAAAGGCCACTGGACCTGATGGGATACCAGTTCGAATTTACACAGAGTATGCGAAGGAACTTGCCCCCCTTCTTGCAGTGGTGTACCGTAGGTCTCTAGAAGAGCATAGCATTCCAAAGGATTGGAAAAGGGCACAGGTCATCCCCGTTTTCAAGAAGGGACATCGAACAGGTGTGCAGAACTATAGACTTATATCTCTAATGTCGATCAGTTGTAGAATTTTGGAACATGTATTATGTTTGAGTATAATGACTTTTCTGGAGACTAGAAATCTACTCTGTAGGAATCAGCATGGGTTTCAAAAAAGATGGTCGTGTGAAACCCAGCTCGCGCTATTCGTCCACGAGACTCAGAGGGCCATAGACACGGGTTCACAGGTAGATGCCGCGTTTCTTGACTTCCCCAAGGCGTTCAATACAGTTCCCCACAGTCATTTAATGAACAAAGTAAGAGCCTATGGACTATCAGACCAATTGTGTGATTGGATTGAGGAGTTCCTAGATAACAGAACGCAGCATGTCATTATCAATGGAGAGAAGTCTTCCGAAGTAAGAGTGATTTCAGGTGTGCCGCAGGGGAGTGTCGTAGGACCGTTGCTGTTCACAATGTACATAAATGACCTTGTGGATAACATCGGAAGTTCACTGAGGCTTTTTGCGGATAATGCTGTGGTATTTCGAGAGGTTGTAACAATGGAAAATTGTACTGAAATGCAGGAGGATCTGCAGCGAATTGACACATGGTGCAGGGAATGGCAATTGAATCTCAATGTAGACAAGTGTAATGTGCTGCGAATACATAGAAAGATATATCCCTTATCATTTAGCTACAAAATAGCAGGTCAGCAACTGGAAGCAGTTAATTCCATAAATTATCTGGGAGTACGCATTAGGAGTGATTTAAAATGGAATGATCATATAAAGTTGATCGTCGGTAAAGCAGATGCCAGACTGAGATTCATTGGAAGAATCCTAAGGAAATGCAATCTGAAAACAAAGGAAGTAGGTTACAGTACACTTGTTTGCCCACTGCTTGAATAATGCTCACCAGTGTGGGATCCGTACCAGATAGGGTTGATAGAAGAGATAGAGAAGATCCAACGGAGAGCAGCGCGCTTTGTTACAGGATCATTTAGTAATCGCGAAAGCGTTACGGAGATGATAGATAAACTCTGCAGGAGAGACGCTCAGTAGCTCGGTACGGGATTTTGTTAAAGTTTCGAGAACATACCTTCACCGAAGAGTCCAGCAGTATATTGCTCCCTCCTACGTATATCTCGCGAAGAGACCATGAGGATAAAATCAGAGAGATTAGAGCCGACACAGAAGCATACAGACAATCCTTCTTTCCACGAACAATGTGAGACTGCAATAGAAGGGAGAACCGATAGAGGTACTCAGGGTACCCTCCGCCACACACCGTCAGGTGGCTTGCGGAGTATTAACCCTTTTAGTACCAAATACGATCTGATCGTGATCCAGATTTTCGGCGAAAAATGTCAGTAACGATCTGATCGTGATGCCTTTCTCACTCACTAGGAAATACTAACAACTTTGCCTTCAAGCGCGGAAAAAATGAATGAGAAAGGCATCACGATCAGATCGTTACTGGCATTTTTTGCCGAAAATCTGGATCACGATCAGATCGTATTTGGCACTAAAAGGGTTAAAAAAAAAACATCTTGTATTTTATAATCAATAAAATTTTGTCATCCGAGAGAAATTATCAGTTTGCTAAAACGAATTGAGATTACAGTCAACTCGTGTCTGGGTGATGATGTCACGAATCGACACTTTCTTGGAATGAACAAAATACCTGTACTGAAAAATACTGTCGGTTGAGTAATTTATTGACTTTTATAACAAATTTGGTACCCCTTGCATCACTACACATAGATGGAGCAATATTCGAAGAGGACGCAAAATTCAACAGAGGCTACTCATGTAGCACCTGCCTTTGTGAATGCGTCCTCACACCAGTTTTTGGTAAAAAGATAGCAATGTCAGCTGGTAATCTCCTGAGTTAAAAACTCACCTGACAATGGCTGAATAGTTGTCAGCCAAAATATCATGATGAGAAGCCAACATTATCCATCTGTAATCCTGAAACTTCATAGAATATGGAGAAATTACTGTTTGAATTTGAGGATTTGTTTTTACCTTGAGGGCGTTTACCAGCATTGCCTGTAATGCAACATCGTATCCGTACAGGAGCTGAGTCATCAGTATATCATACACTTTATTGTATACCGTGTTGTATGCAACCATTATTAGAGGAATTCTTTGAGAACCAGTTAGCAGATGGGATAATATAGGAAAGCATCAGTTCACGGAGTCAGCTGGCATAGGTGTACAAAAAGTCCCATCTTAAGACCAAAACTACAAGTGATGCTTATCTGATCCCAAGCATTACTGATACTATTGACAGTTTGAGCAGTGCAGTACTTCTCTACCATAGATTTGAAGTGTGAGTACCATCAGATAGAAGTACACCCGGAAGACCATCCAAAAATAGCATTTTTGTACCTTGGGCCTTTTTCAGTATTGTAGGATTTTGTTTGAATTGAAAATGTTTCGCTAATGTTTCAGCATTTAGTGGATGGAATGCAGAATGGATTGAAACCTCACCAGTGCATCTTCTGGATGATGCAATCATTTTTGGAAAGCATATGGCAGAGCATATACTAACTTTTTCAAGAGATTTTTAAAAGATTACGAGCAGTGAAATTAATGTTAAACATGGAGAAATGTCTTTTGTGGTAGAAGAAGTTACATATTTGGGGCATGTTACTAACAGTAAAGGGGTTAAGACAGATCCTAGTTTCATACAAGCAGTACAGGAATTTCTGACTGCTAGTAATACCAACAACTTACAGTCTTTCCTGGGATTAACAAATTGTTGTAGAAAATTCATAAAAGGGTTTGCAGATATAGCAGGACCACATACACAACCATTAAAAAAGGGGTGTAAAGTCTGAATGGATAAAGAAATGCCAAGATGTGCTTGAGGAGTTAAAAGAGAGCATTGACATCAGGTCCAGTACTAAGTTTTCTGGACTATGAGAAAGAGTTTATCTTGGCAATGGATGCTTTCACTCAGGCTGTAGGGTGTTCTCAATCAAGTAGTGAATGGTGAGGAGCAGCTGGTAGCATATGCTTCTAGGCAGTTGAGTAGGGTTGAGAAAAACTACTCAGTAACAGAGAAAGGGAGGCTTAGTGTGACATTTGTAATCATGTATTTCAAGTGTTATTTGTATGGAAAGAAGTTTAAAGTAGTAACAGACCACACAGTCCTTAAGTGGTTGTTGGGGCTGAAAGACCCTTCTAATAGGTTACCTATATGGGCATTGAGTTTACATGAATTCGAATATGAAATTGAACACAAATCTGGTAAGAGACACACAAACATGGATGGTTGAAGCTGAAAAGTAGCAGTGACACAGGCACTGGGTCATGACCTTGCAGAATGCCAGGCAGCACAATGGCTGACTTGAAATGTGAACAGTATGAGTCACAGCTGCAGTACACTTTGTGCGCCAAGATACTGTATAAGATAACAAAGTTTGGGCCACGAGCGGTGGTTCCTGCAAAGCTAGAGAGGGCGTGCTGAAAGGAGCACATTACTTCGTAGTTTGAGGACAATGAACAGGCGAAGAGGAGAACGCTGTTGTTGAAAGTCTAGGAAAGAGTATGTAGACTGGTATGTAAAGGATTGTGTATGGTGTGTGCAGGAGGTAGATATGAGCCATAAGGTAATACTTTTGCATGGGTTACTAGAAGCAGCAGAGCCTTTTGGGTTGGTTATCTTAAGGCTGTTCAACAATGTTTTTCTAGATATACAGAAATGATAGCAATCCCCCAATAACAAGCAGCAGTGGTGGCAGAAATATTGGACAACAGCTGCATGCTCATGCTCAAATTTGGGACGGCAGAGACTATGATCACTGATTGGGTGACAAAACTTATGTCTGATTTGGTAAAGTAGCTGTGTAATTTGCTAAAGGTTAAGGCCTGAAGGAAGAGTCCATTGCATCCTACGGCTAATAGTAGGATGGAGAGGGCACATTGCACAGTGGGAAAGATATTGTGTCACTGTATGGGCATAACTGTAGTGACTGGGATGTATATTTATCATTCATTGTGAGTGCATATAATTCAAAGTCCGTTCTGCAACAGGGTTAGCAGCATATGAAATAGTTTACGGGAGGCACATGTCATCACCATTTTACAAAATAGGACCAAGAAATAGCAAGGGTGGGGAATCCATTAAGAACTTTTCTGCTAAAAAGGTGAGAGAATTATGGAAATGTACAGACAGCGAACACTAGAGGCCTGGAAAGCCAAGAGCAATTGGGGAACTGTATGGGCAGATTACCACAGTATAAAATCATTTGGTTGGTAATGTTATTGAACCTATATGTCCTGGTGGGTAAGACCAAGAAATTTGTAATTCATTACCGAGGGCCATATCAGGTAGTTGAAACAATACTGCTGATAAATGTCAAGCTTCAGTTACTGCCTTGAACAACTATTGTTCATTTTGAGGTGCTCCGGATGGTTTGATACATGTGTCATCATCTGTTGGGATTAGAAGAATGGGTAGTAGCAAGGAGAGGAAGTGCGGAAACATTGCATGAACTGTAGAGGAGGTTCCATACAGTTTGAGGCCAAGGAAGTAAGAGGGAATAGTATAGGTTTGGATTAGTGTGTAAAAGTTGTTTAAAAACATAAGTGATTATTATATGAGCAGGAAATGAGAATAGGTTGAAGAAGTTTTGTCTTTTATGTTGATTTGTGTGAGTTATATATTTTAGGGTTGAGTTTTCTTATGTATGCCTATGAAAGACAGACTAAAAGAAGGAGTGAGTATGGTAAGTTTCACTAGTCATACGAGCAATTGTGAAGACAAATGTAGCAGATTTTCTATGCACAAGCAAATTGAGGCAGAACCAGGCAGGTTTCAAAGTTTGAGGATCATTTGACTTCCATCTTCAAGTCCATGGCGTGAGGTTACAGCCAGATATGGCTGAACAAAACAACTTTAAAAAACAGATGCGGCTGTTCTTATTGGATACAGAAAGGAGGCGCAAATGAGCATGCGATGTATTTGACAGCTGACGGGGCTCGTCGTCTGTGCTAGGATGGACTCAGAGGTGTGCCATGCCAGGGCTGCAGCACTTGCCAGGATGTGGCAGCAAGTTTGAATCACTTATCTCGACAGCAGACAGAGTTCAGTCTCTGTGATTGTTGAAAATGGTAGTATGAGATATACCACAGCTGAAGGAGTGCAGCAGGCAAGCTGGTGGTTTGGCATTGCAGCTAGAAAAATCTCAGCACATGTGGCTGTTGGAGAGGTGCATTGTGATGCTAGCCGCCATGGTGGAAATGAGAGATCAGTGCCCTTACTAACTAGACCAAAATTCTGTAAAACTGACTGAAGACATTTATAAAATAACCAAGAGCACATACAAAAGGAGTAAGAATAAGACATGTGCATGTGCGTAAACATGTACTCAGTAAGACCAGTAGTTTTTAAGATCTTTGCTATCAAAATTTTGCAAATAAAATAAACTTTAAAAAGTAGTATCTTTCTAATGAAATGGGCAGTTTTGATAACTATGTATCAACAGATAGGGATTGAGGAGCCCTATCGAAATATATCAATAGATTTCTAGCACATATTACATACTTTGAGCTATATGCTGAAATATCTATTCCAAGGTATAAAAACAACATTTTCTCACAAAATAAATATTAAACTGATAAAAGTGAAAGCAGCATAATGCATTTATTTCTAAATATATTTATTTCTGTAAGTTTGTAATTTTTAAACAGAAAAATATTGTAGATTGATTGTTGCACAGACAAAACTGTAATTTTTGTGAGAAAAGAAGAGGAAGAAGAAGAAGAAGAAGACGTTATCAGAAAGCTGAAAAAGTTTTGGTTTAATTTGATATGTTGTGTACAGGTTTAATCCAAGATAAATATTTGTTAAGATGTATGGAAAATATTGTATGAAAATTTTTGCAAAGGCAGACTGAGGGCATAAATAGTCAGTGACTATCTAGCTCAGCAACAGTTGGATCGAGACCGAGAACAGAACAGAGCAGACATACATATCAATGAGTGGCAAATGAATCAAGACCTGAAACGTATGAGTTTGGGGACTTGTGAAATTCTCATGAATGAGCAACAAAAACTTAGATGTATGGGGAAAAGTTTGTGGTGATTTTCAGTATTTATGGAGTTATCAAGGCTTATAGTTTTTGGAAGTTGAACAGAGTTGTACTTATAATATTTCTGTAAGTTACTCAGTGTGGAACTTTTAAAATTTCTGCGAGTTAGCAAGTATTCGAACTAGTAATAATTTCTCACAAAATGGTCAGTTTCAATATAGAATAGGTCAGCGAATTAGCGTGAGCTGGACTTGTAGTAATATCAAACAGGTTAGCTAGTGTGAAACTTAAAGTCTGAATGCAAACAGTTGGACTTATAATTTTGGTAAACAATTTTGGTAGTTTACCAGAACTACTTAACCAGAATAATAAGGTCTGCTGCTCTGATCAATAAGTTCATCAAGCAATATTTCTTTCATTATATTAATTAATTACTTTATTTATTTTAAAACAGTCCTCAGTTCATGGTCTTGTGGTAGCATTCACGCTTCCTGAGCACAGGGTCCCGGGTTCGATTCCGGCAGGGTCAGGGGTTTTCACCTGCCCTGAGATGACTGGGTGTTGTTGTGTCATCTTCATTATCATCATTCATCCCCATTATGGTAGGAGGAAGGCAGCAGCAAACTACCTCCATTAGGAACTTTCCTAGTATGGCAGTGTGGGTCTCCCGCATCATTCCCTTACACTCTGTCAAGAAGCATGGGCCTTCACTTCCATTTCCATTTTAAAACAAAACCCAAATGAGTTGACAAAATTATTTAAATTTTTATCATCGCATATTAAATCCTGTCTGCATTTGTATATAAACTATTGGACAGTTACCATGAAGATTAATAGAGTGGTGCAACAAATGTGTTGATTGTTCCCTAGACAATAAACAAATCCAAATAACTTAAAAGCAACCAAGCATTTATGAACTCCACTAAACAGCAGTTACAATTTAATATTCGTACTGTCACAATGGCCAATATTTCTCTTAGCAATTGAGGAGCTAAATGGGGTGTTTAGATTATGCAGTGATTTCAGAGTTATGGTAAATGCTCATTTGTATGTCTATCTGCATCTTATTCCCAGACCAGATGAATTTTTAGGTTAGTGGACTGAAAAAATTTGGTATTAAAAGTAGTTTCGTCCTAACCGCCATCTGCTTCACGTCTGCTGTGCAGCGAGCTACCTTAATTTAAGTATTAACTGTATTTTTCTTACTTTTCACTTCTTCTTCCATGTGTTTCTGCTTTTAGAAAGCTTTGTCGAGTGCTATTAATAGTGTTCCATAGATTTCGGGTTTGTTTTGAATACAGTCACAGAGAGTCCCTTTAGTCAACCGTAGTGCCAGTAGTGCTAGTGTTTGTTTTCAATACAGTCCAGAGACAGGTAGTGCTATTTTCATTGTTTTCTACAAGAAGTGGCTAGCAACCACAGTTTAGTCAGTTTAGTCAGCCGCCTTTAGTGAATTAGCAGTACAGTTAAAAGTTGATTAACTCTCTTCAGTAAATTGATTCCTTAGGATGGATAGGATGTGTGACTGCTGTGTACGGACGCAGGAGGAGCTGGCCACTGTTCGCGAACAGCTGAACATGTTGATGGCCGCGGTCAGCCGTCTTCAGGCTGCTGCCTCGGAGTGTAGCAGCAGTGGGGAGTCTGGTGGGTCGCAAGGTACACCCCAGGTGTTACATGCTTCACCCACTGTCCCTGCTGTCAAGACATCTTTGCGTGTACCGGGTGTGGTTGGGCCACCCTCTCCCCAAGGGGAGTGGCGGGTTCAGTGGCGTTTGCTGCGTTCGCGAAGGGTAAATGTGGAGGCTGGCCGTGTGGCATCGCCCACTCTGCCTGTGAGTGGACATGTGGCTGCTCCTTCAGCAAGGTCCGAGCAGGCACATGGGGGGAGGGGTTTATTAGTTATTGGGAGCTCCAACGTTAGGCGGGTGATGGAGCCCCTTAGGGAAATAGCGAAAAGGTTGGGGAAGAAGGCCAGTGTTCACTCTGTCTGCTTGCCGGGGGCTCTCATCCGAGATGATAGAGAGCACTGGGTGCACCCGACTGCAAATTGTTGCTCATGTCGGCACCAGTGACTCTTGCCGTCTGGGTTCAGAGGTCATCCTCAGTTCGTACAGGCAGTTGGCGGAATTGGTGAAGGCGGAAAGCCTCACTCGCGGGGTGGAATCAGAGATAACTATTTGTAGTATCGTTCCCAGAACCGGTCGCGGTCCTCTGGTTTGAAGCCGAGTGGAAGGCTTAAACCAGAGGCTCAGATGATTCTGCGGAGATCTGGGGTGCAAATTTCTCGACCTCCGCTATCGGGTGGAGAAATGTAGGGTCCTCCTGAATAGGTCAGGCATGCACTACATGCTGGAAGCGGCTACAGGGGTAGCGGAGTACGTGTGGAGTGCACATGGGGGTTTTTTAGGTTAGAGAATTCCCTCCCTAGGCCCGCCAACACACCTCCTGAGACGCGGCAAGGTAGGTGTAGGCAAAATGCAACAGGGAATAACAATATTAATGTGCTAATAGTAAACTGCAGGAGCGTCTATAGAAAGGTCCCAGAACTGCTCTCATTAATAAACGGTCACAACGCCCATATAGTACTAGGGACAGAAAGTTGGCTAAAACCAGACGTAGACAGTAACGAAATCCTTAACTCAGATTGGAATGTATACCGCAGAGACAGGCTGGACAGTGAAGGGGGAGGCGTGTTTATAGCGATAAGAAGTGCAATAGTATCGAAGGAAATTGATGGAGATCCGAAATGTGAAATGATTTGGGTGAAGGTCACGGTTAAATCAGGCCCAGACATGGTAATTGGATGTCTTTATAGGCCCCCTGGCTCAGCAGCTGTTGTGGCTGGGCACCTGAATAATAATTTGGAAAATATTTCGACTAGATTTCCCCACCATGTTATAGTTCTGGGTGGAGATTTTAATTTGCCGGATATAGACTGGGCGACTCAAACGTTCATAACGGGTGGCAGAGACAAAGAATCCATTGAAATTTTTTAAAGTGCTTTATCTGAAAACTACCTTGAGCAGTTAACAGAGAACCGACTCGTGGCGATAACATATTAGACCTTCTGGTGACAAACAGACCCCAACTATTTGAAACAGTTAACGCAGAACAGGGAATCAGCGATCATAAAGCGGTTACGGCATCGATGATTTCAGCCGTAAATAGAAATATTAAAAAAGGTAGGAAGATTTTTCTGTTTTGCAAAAGTGACAAAAAGCAGATTACAGAGTACCTGATGGCTCAACACAAAAGTTTTGTCTCAAGTGCAGATAGTGTTGAGGATCAGTGGACAAAGTTCAAAACCATCGTACAATATGTGTTAGATGAGTATGTGCCAAGCAAGATCGTAAGAGATGGAAAAGAGCCACCGTGGTACAACAACCAAGTTAGAAAACTGCTGCGGAAGCAAAGGGAACTTCACAGCAAACGTAAACATAGCCAAAGCCTTGCAGACAAACAAAAATTACGCGAAGCAAAATGTAGTGTGAGGAGGGCTATGCGAGAGGCGTTCAATGAATTCGAAAGTAAAGTTCTATGTACTGACTTGGCAGAAAATCCTAAGAAATTCTGGTCTTATGTCAAAGCGGTAGGTGGATCCAAACAAAATGTCCAGACACTCGGTGACCAAAATGATACTGAAACAGAGGATGACAGACTAAAGGCCGAAATACTAAGCGTCTTTTTCCAAAGCTGTTTCACAGAGGAAGACTGCACTGTAGTTCCTTCTCTAGATTGTCGCACAGATGACAAAATGGTAGATATCGAAATAGACGACAGAGGGATAGAGAAACAATTAAAATCGCTCAAAAGAGTAAAGGCCACTGGACCTGATGGGATACCAGTTCTATTTACACAGAGTACGCG